>NC_140621.1:13392906-14804781 GCF_057382275.1 Copadichromis virginalis
CTCTGAACTGCCACTCGGCGCATAAGCGCAGATGACAGTCAGGACCCGTTCCCCGACCCTAAGGCGCAGGGAACAAACCCTCTCGTCCACCGGGAAAAACCCCAACGTACCGGCAGCAAGCCGAGGGGATATTAGGATACCCACCCCAGCCCGCCGCCTCTCACCAGGGGCAACTCCAGACTACTGAGACAGAGTCCAGCCCCTCTCCAGGAGACTGGTTCCAGAGCCCAAGCCATGTGTAGAGGTGAGCCCGACTATATCTAGCCGGTACCTCTCAACCTCACGCACTAACTCAGGCTCCTTCCCCACCAGAGAGGTGACATTCCATGTCCCTATTGCCAGTCTTGGCAGCCGGGGGTCAGTCCGCCAGGGCCTCCGCTCCTGGCCACCACCCGGCACACAATGCACCCGACCCCTATGGCGCCTCCTGCGGGTGGTGGGCCTGCGGGAGGATGGGCCCATGTCTCCTCTTCGGGCTGTGCCCGGCCGGGCCCCATGGACTAAGGCCCGGCCACCAGACGCTCGCCCTCGGGCACCCTCCCCGGGCCTGGCTCCAGGGCGGGGCCCCGGTAACCCTATCCCGGACAGGGTAAACTGTTCCCTCGATGTCCTTTTCATAAGGGTCGTGTTCCTTCTTCCTGATATTGCTGTCATTCGGAACCGCTACATCGATCACTACGGCCGTCTGCTTCTGAGGGACCTATGGATATATATATATATATATATATATATATATATATATATATATATATATATATATATATAGCACTGCCAGGCTTCTACCTTTCTACCTTTAAAACCCGGAGAGCAGCCAAATGGCTGGTAGGCTTTTAGCTAAGCTTTAGCTTCAGCCAAGTGGAAGCTTAATTGGCTAGTCATTCATATGTATATTAGGTTGTTACCTGGGAATTCTGGAGGGAGGGGAGTGGGGGTGTGTGAATGAGGGGGTGGGGGAGCTGCTAAAAGCTGTGAACTTCCTTGTGTTTCATCTTGATGCATTCTCAATCATCCAGGGAAATAAATCTCCAAAAGTCACCAACTTGGAGTGTTTCAGTTTGCCATCTTAGGGAGAAATCAACACACATGGGTGTATGTCCTTTGTTGCTGAGATTTATTGATAAAAACAGTACAAAAAACCAACCATTTGTACACATATTTACAAATGGCCTGCTGAGTGGTGCACGGGGCATGTTCATTGGTTCATGGACCTCCCTGAACTAATGGCATTTATTGCAATTGTCATCTTGCGGGGGGTTTACAGGGTTCCATCTGTAAATGACTGCTGGTCAGCAAACCTGGGAAACCCACAGATAATTGGAACTATGGCACGAAACCGCTTCCAAGACATCATGCAACACCTACGCTTTGATGACAAGTCCACCCGCAGTGATCGAGCAAAGACTGATAAGTTCGCTGCAATTTCCAGTGTGTGGGGATCATTTGTCACCAACTGCATCACGTGCTACAACCCTGGTCTACATATCACCGTTGATGAACAGCTTTTCCCATCAAAGACTCGGTGCTGTTTCCTGCAGTATATTGCAAGTAAACCTGACAAGTTTGGGATCAAGTTTTGGGTGGCTTGCGACC
The DNA here is from genome assembly GCF_057382275.1 of Copadichromis virginalis. Classification (NCBI taxonomy): domain Eukaryota; kingdom Metazoa; phylum Chordata; class Actinopteri; order Cichliformes; family Cichlidae; genus Copadichromis; species Copadichromis virginalis. Next base: position 13,394,497 of record NC_140621.1, read on the forward strand.
TAAAATCCAAGTACATTTGGAATGTCTTCCCATATCTTGGCAAGGACCCCAATCGTCCCACTGGGGAGAGACTTTCTGAAAATGTAGTAATGAGGCTGATGGAACCATTCCTAGACAAGGGCAGAAATGTTACCACGGACAATTTTTTCACATCGCTTTCACTTGCGCAAAAACTTCTTAGACGGAAAACCACCATCCTCGGCACAGTCAACAAGATTCGCAGGGAAATTCCTCAATCCACTAGACAGACATCTAGACAGACACTCCCTCCAGAATTCCCAGGTAACAACCTAATTTACATATGAATGACTAGCCAATTTAGCTTCCACTTCGCTGAAGCTAAAGCCTAGCTAAAAGCCATTTGGCTGCTCTCCGGGTTTTAAAGGTAGAAAAGCCAAATGGCTGCTCTCCGGGAGTTTAAGTGTATATGTGTCAGGGTTCTGGGTCTTTGACCCAGTATTCTTAGTTCATGTTCACTGTTTATCTACTGCCTGTTCCACTTCCTGTTTTATTGTGTTAGCCTTGGTCTGTGTGCATTATGTTCAGTCCTCTTCCCATTATCATTAGTTCATTATGTTCAGCTGTGTACTCACCGGTCTCTCATTATCGTCATTATCACCAGTCTGTGTATTTAAGCCCTCTGTTCTACCCATTCAATGTCGGGTCATTAATGATGTATGTCTGATGTCAATGTCGTTTGTATGTCCAGTCAGTCAGTCAGTCAGTCAGTCAGTCAGTCCTTCGTTCATTCAGTCAGCCAGCCATTTCCTCCCTCTGTACTGTTTGCTCACTCCTTCGGCAATAAACATCCACCTTCACCTACCTGCCTGTGAGTCCAGCGTTTGGGTCCTCCTTCTCTCATCCACGACACTACCCGTGACAGAATGACCCGACCACGCGTTGTGGACCCAGCGGACCCTGAACTTTTCGAGCGGCAGGAGGCAGCGCTCCTTCGCTGGACGGAGGGGCTTCGGGGAAAACAGCGGCTCTTCGCGGAGAGAGAGCACGTCTTCGAGGGGACTCGCCTGGCTCTGGGCGGGCCTCGGAGACGCCACGTTCCCCCACCTGCTGCCTCAGCTGCACCGGAGCATTCGCCGCGGAGAGTGGGCGTCACAGCCCAAGCTTCGGCCGCTCGCTCTCCCGCCGCTTCGCTCCTCGCTCGCCCGCCAGCCTTTTCACTCTCCAGCCGTTCCGCCTCGCCACGGCACAGCGGCTACACCTCCCATCTCGGCTCAGCGGAGGCTACCGCGCCAGAGGCTCAGCCGTTTACCCGGCCCGCTTCCTCTTCCCGGGGAAAGCGGCGCACACGCCGCCATAAAACGGACTCTGTTCAGCAACTCCCGGTGGTGAGTTCCAGTGACTGTTTTCCACACCCCTCATCTGATTATCCACTTAAAACACACAACAGACTCTTTTCTGATTCATGGGGAGTTTCCCTCCTTGAGGATGATGTGGACTGGGAAGATTTTTTCTGCTCTGGCTCCCCAAAGACTGTTCAGTCAAAAACTGTAAATAGTGGTGGCAGAAAGACCAGAATACAACCCGATAGACCTGTCAGTGTCACTCACCCAGTCGTTATTTCCACTCCTATCAGTCAGCCTACACCCACTCCAGTGCCAGCTCCCAGGAGGAGGGCAGCTGCGACCCAGTCTACCTCCACACCCGCTCCTGTTTCTCGGGTGGGGGTGACTGGTGTCCAGCCACCTTCTGTGCCTGTCCCAGCGCCCAGGCTGAGGGCAGCCAGAACCCAGCCTGACCTCCCTGGAGGCTTGGAAGAGCTAACCGGTCCACCTACTACTTCACCCTTTCATCCACCTCCTGATCCAGCTTTTCACGCCCTCGCAGTATCACTGGTTAGACTAGCTGAGGTGTCCCCTGCTCATGCACCAGCTTTATTAGCCCAGGCCGTAGCTTTATCTCCCTGTCTAGCCCAGTCTGTAGCTCAGCCGTCAGCCACACCAACCTCAGCTCCGTTGTCAGCCACGCCTGCCTCTGTTCCTCCCTTAGCATCTCCACTCCAGTCAGTTCCCTCACCTGCTGTTCAGCTTTCCCTCCAGTCAGTTCCCTCACCTGCTGTTCAGCTTTCCCTCCAGTCAGTTCACTCTCCTGCTGTCCAGTCTCCTGCTGTCCTCCAGTCACCTCCTGTAGCTCAGTCTCCTCCTGTCCTCCAGTCACCTCCTGTAGCTCAGTCCCCTGTCCAGTCTGCTCCTGTTTCCCAGTCCCCTGTCCAGTCAGTCCAGTCGCCTCCTGTTTCCCAGTCGCCCGTACACCATCCTGTTCGGTTCCCGGACCTGCAGCCACAGCACCCAGAGCCAGCTGTGAGCTCTCCTGCTCCTCAGCCAGGGGTTTCCGCACCCGCTGGCCCGGCCGCTCCTCAGCCAGGGGTTTCCGCACCCGCTGGCCCAGCCTGTCTCCAGCCAGAGGCTTCAACTTCGACTGGTCAGGCCTCTGCCTCAGCTGCACCCATGCCCGGCCCGGCCTCTGCCTCAGCTGCACCCACGCCCGGCCCGGCCTCAGCTGCACCCACGCCCGGCCCGGCCTCAGCTGCACCCACGCCCGGCCTGGCCTCAGCTGCACCCACGCCCGGCCCGGCCTCAGAGCCTTCGTCTGCTGCAGCCTCAGAGCCTTCGTCTGCTGCAGCCTCAGAGCCTTCGTCTGCTGCAGCCTCAGCCTGTGCTTCGCCTGGTCCCGCCTTGACTGGTCCCGCCTCGACTGGTCCTGTGCCCACCGGGCCTCGGCCAGTACGCCTGACACTGGAGAGCCGCCGCCGCTGCCTTCCGCGCGGCCGGCCCCCTGAACTACACCGTCATCGCCTGAGTGGCCGCCGCCGCCTTCCGCACGGCCGGCCCCCGGACCCCCTTCTCCTGGGTGGCCGCCGTCGCCTTCCGCACGGCCGGCCCCCCGAACTGCGTCCACGTTGCCGCCGTCGCCTTCCGCACGGTCGGCCCCCGGACCAACGCTGTCATCGCCGCCGTCGCCTTCCGCACGGTCGGCCCCCGGACCAGCGCTGTCGTCGTCGCCGTTGCCGTCCGCACGGTCGGCCCCCTGAACTGTCTCTGTGTGGACTCCGTCCCTCCGTCCTGGGCCCCCTCCGCCCGCCCTGTTCTGGTTTTTCGTTCTTTTGGCCGTCGGGTGCCGGCCTTAGCGGGGGGGGTACTGTCAGGGTTCTGGGTCTTTGACCCAGTATTCTTAGTTCATGTTCACTGTTTATCTACTGCCTGTTCCACTTCCTGTTTTATTGTGTTAGCCTTGGTCTGTGTGCATTATGTTCAGTCCTCTTCCCATTATCATTAGTTCATTATGTTCAGCTGTGTACTCACCGGTCTCTCATTATCGTCATTATCACCAGTCTGTGTATTTAAGCCCTCTGTTCTACCCATTCAATGTCGGGTCATTAATGATGTATGTCTGATGTCAATGTCGTTTGTATGTCCAGTCAGTCAGTCAGTCAGTCAGTCCTTCGTTCATTCAGTCAGCCAGCCATTTCCTCCCTCTGTACTGTTTGCTCACTCCTTCGGCAATAAACATCCACCTTCACCTACCTGCCTGTGAGTCCAGCGTTTGGGTCCTCCTTCTCTCATCCACGACACTACCCGTGACAATATGTATATATATATAAAACGTGCTAACTGTAACACATTTAATTCCAATTTAAATGCCTCCTAAAAGATTCGATAGTGTCATCCAGCCTCAGTATGTGTTACTAGACCTCTCTGCACATGTCTTTTATTCTGTCTTCATCCTGTCTTCCTTCTCTCACCCCAACCAGTCGCAGCAGATGAGTTCTTCCTTCCCACTGTTGCCAAAGTACTTGCTCATAGAAGGGTCATGTGATTGTTGGATCTTTCTCTGTATGTGTTGTTGTGATTTGGCACTGTATTGAGCATTTTGCAGTAAATGCTTGTGAATTATGAAGTCCATTCAGTCAGTACAGATACACTCGGTGGGGGGAAAAAACAAAACAAAACATAAAGCCCAACAGAAGTTTTACATGCAGAATTCTGCAGATATAAAACATATTCACATAAAACAGACATGCAGAGCCAACGCAGGCAAATAAAACTGATAATTAACAGGATAGAGCATTTCAAGTTTTTAATCACATTTAATCCAGCTCCCAGTCAGCCTTTATTCAAAAGCACTCCAAACTAAAAGCTGAGCCCAGAAAAGTCTTCCTCGTGTCAGCTGGTGCTGCAACCATCCACTTCCAGACATACTCACAGCAACACTGCTTTCCAAACAGCAGTATAGTAGAAATTATATAAGAAATGGCTGAATGTATGAAAAATGTATGAATCAAAGAACAAATCATGGCAACCAAAACAACAGTAAATACGCAGTCACAGTTTGACTGGTAGGTTTGAGATTCACTTCCATTGATTAACTTTCAGTTAGCTGAATACTTGGACAAAGAGGTCAGATCACCGATACTTTCCTTCACTGGCTTCCAGTCAAATTCAGAATCCACTTTAAAATTCTAGTATTAACATATAAAGCTCTACATGTGCAGAAAAAAGCAATTAAAAAGATAGCAGGAATGAAAAAAGCTGGTGGAAGGTAAATGGGAACGATTGACAGGGAGAGGAAAGGAAAGATGAACAGATGGCAAACAGGATACAGGAAAGAGAACAGACGAGGGCTGCGAACGTCCCTCTTGGTTTGCAGCCTCTCTCCCAGACTGTTTTTCAGCTGGACAGAGCCATTAAATATCCCACTGAGATCGGGATTTGTCTTTTCAGCACCATGGACAGCATCATTATCCATACAGAACAAGACTCAATCTGACCCATCACTGCTTGGAAAGAACAGCACAGGGGGAACGACTCTGATTTAACTGAAGTCAAACTTCTCATCTTGTTTTAATTCACCCCCTCCTCCAAACACACCTTTTCATTTCCCTTTTCCCTTCATTTACTCATGAAAACAGTCCATATTTTCATTTTATGTAAATGTTATTAATTCAGTCTGGCTGGCTAACCTGTCAAGCAAAACATTAAAAGTTGTGCAGCAACAAAGGGTAAAACAGCTGAATATTAATTAAAAGCCTTTTATTAAAGCATTTATACTTTGCTTTTCTTTGCAGTTGCTGTGACAGTTTCTGGGCATGATAATTAGTGCGTGTATGCATGCAAGAGGGGGTATGTGTATTTCTTTTCCTCATTTGTTTTGGTTGCATTTGTGCGTTATGTAACAGTGAAACAAACAGTGTGAGTAAATCTCTTTATTCCATTATTTTTTATTCATTATCTACAAAGAAGCGCTTCAACTCAAGCGTCTGAAGTCCGACTACTCCCCCCAGCCCCTTCACGCCCAAAGTCACCATGACTCATTCTTGCTCTCCCTCACGCCTTCTCTCTCTCTCTCTAATTGTTCTTCAAGGAACAACAAAGCAAACCCCCTTGTCACCACTTCTTAACTTCAGAAGATTCAATTATTCAGAAGAGGTAATTGTACTGAACTGTTATCTAAAGCTAAGTCGCCTACCCACAGAAATTTACTGATGTTGTAGCCTTATTCTCTCATCTTATGTCTGCGTTTATAAAATGTGATTTATGCGTGTGCGCCAGTATAAGTGTGTTGCATAATCACCTGCAGCTTCTTCGGCAGAAATTAGGAGAGGTAGACAAACCCTTGTTATGCAACAGGGCTCACAATTTGGGTCTCATACACAGAGATTATTTCCCGGTTTTAGTCTTTTATGAAAAATATACTGCAGGACAGAGGTCGTTCAGCATCCTTCTGACTTTATGTTGATTAATGAAAGACAAATAATCGACAACCTAGCTCACTCCTTTGAACTTAAAGGCATACTTTAAGTATGACTCCCAAAATCAGGTCATCTTTGTCTCGAAAGTCAGACTGACTGTAAGTCTTTATAGGCAACTTTTTAGCATTTTAATAGTGCCCCAAAGAGCTTGAATGTAGCATGGCAGCTGTTGCCAGACTGGCTGGCCTCAGTATTTTGAAACTGCTGGGAATTTCCCACATAACCACAGGGCTACAGAGAATGGTCCAAAAAAGAGAAAATATCCACTGAGCAGCACTTTACTGTGCAAAAATGCCTTTTTGTTTTTGGGGTAATTGTAGATTGCTTTGACCTGATAGGAATTCAACAGTAGCTTTAATAGCCACTTGTTGCAACCAAGGTATGCTGAAGGTCATCTCTGAATGCACATGTTGAACCTTAAAGAAGATGTGCAGTAGCAGCAAAGGACCACACTGCTGCACCACTGCTGTCAGCTACCAACAGGAAATTGGAAAAATAAAAGGTTCAACTCAATAATATCAAGATTTAACTACTGAAGGGGCCAGTACAGGTCAAAGGTAATACTTATTACCACTGCAATGGTACATGAAGTGTACATACTACACTAACTAGTGTGGAGGACAAAGTGGCGACTGGGGAAAATCATCTATTTAACTGTAAATACAAAATCAAGACTTTATAAATCTTTAGAAACTCATATTCTAACTTCCTATCACTTCATTATCAGCAATTCCACGCAGGACAAAGATGTTAAAGTCATGCAAGCTCACTGCTGCATGCTCCCAAACAAACTCCCAAACATGGCAACGGCTTCACTTTAAACTCAGGAATTTCTGAAGTATTGAAAGACTCATTATTGTTACACATGCTGTTCTTCTTGTTTAGCATCTTTCAATCTACTGTCAATAAAGTTGCACGATTGCCACATTGCAGCTACACTTCATGAGGTTGCCATAAACCAAAAAAAAAGGCATACAGATTGCAATGCTTTCCTTTCTTTTTGTGCTTTCCTGTTACTTGTTTTTCCCCCCTTACTGCTTCCATGTACAGTGCTCCTCGGGGAGGATCCTTATAAGACCACCTGGGTTTCTCTCCTCTTCACCTCAGATGTGTTACTTTCAGCTGTTTTTATGTCCTATTTAGCACTGGCGTCCTCCTCATTGACCTGAGTTTGTAGTTCAGTTGCACCTTGGGGCTGAATCCTTGCATCTAGTGTAAATTAGTTTTTTGTGTTTCTTTTTGATTAAAATAATATAAAGATCAACTCTATCATATATACATAGTATTTGATTTAACCTTCCTACCATAAGAGAACCTGAAAGCATCTTCAAGTTTTATTAGAGAAGGGATGTCAAACTCACTGTACATGCTGGGGCACATAACCCCCAGCATGTAAAATGCACCCAGTCCAGTCCCTTTCTTTCAGCATAAAGAAGTTTAACTACACATTTAAAAAAAGAAAAAGATGGCCAACAGTATTTCTTAGTTTTCTACATGATAAAGAAATGCTGCTGTAGAAAATGAAAGAAAAGTGTCAGCATGATTTAAAGAGTAAGAAATAAATGTGTGAAATTACAGAAAAATATCCTTTTTTTAAAAAATTGTAAACCCACAACGCATCTGTCCAGTGGGCCAGATTGGAGTCTTTGCCAGGCCAATTCTGGCCCCCAGACCTTATGTTTCATACCGCTTTATTAGAGTATCCTGCATCTGCACTTACAGAGTAATAACACAGAGGAGAGTGTCTCTGAACTCATAATTTTCCAGAAACACAAGTAACAAGAGCGCCAATGGCAATTTTGACTTAATTGGTAAATTGTTAAAAAGGATCTGCTTTGTAATTTACTGTTCTGTCATATTTTGTCCAGCAATATAAATCACAACCAATGCCAGCGTGGTTACGAGAGATTTAGTGCATTTCAACTTAATTGCTACAGCTAATGTTGTAGCATAAAAAGAGGGGAGGAAGAAAATTAATTAGGACATATAGTCTATAAATTGAATGTTTTTTTTACAAGCTTTATTCACCGTGGGGGAAGCACATCTATGAGTGATTTTAATGGTTTGGTTTGCTAGCTGCAGGCTGGAACTTGTTATTGTTATTACAGACATGCGTGACCAGTCTGGATTTAAAATGCAATGTTGAGGTTTGTGAGATTAATAAAAGAAAAAGAAGCATCATTAGTGACCACAGTAGGCTCATTTTAAATACTTATGAGATCATCAGGGTTGATTTAAAGAATGCTTTTCTTTTCTTGGTTATTTAGCATAATGAGCAACTATCAAGGTCAGTGAGAAGACTCATTGAAAGGTCCCGCGCATCACACGCGGACTTCATTATTTATGTATGCATCCAGACAGGAAGAAAGGGCATGGGCTATGCATATTAGTCTCTCTATGAAATATTACCGAACAGACCTTTGATGCAGCCAAAGGAAGGCAATAAAGAGATACACAGGAAAAGAGGGAGCACTAAGAGAGAGCGAGAGCATGGAGAAGAGGGAGTAAAAGAAAGTGATATGATGTTTAATAAGTTTGCTGCTCAGCTTAAATAAAAGAAAAAGTTAAAAATAACAACAACAAGAACATAAAAGAAAGCAGCGGGAAAATTCATACATTAGCTGACTTCAAAGGTGGGTTAAGAGCTAAAGACTGACGGGAGAGTCACACGCAGGTTTGATGAAAGAGCATGCACTGCACTTATATTTATACACGTGTGCCTTTAAGAGTTTGTGTGTATACCGCAGTCCATGCTGCAAGGCCATTATTACACAAGAGCTCAGTTCTCTCTGTCACTTTGATAACTTTGGCTACTGAAATGGGCACAATCTCTTGTTTGATCTAATTTGATATATAATGGTTGATGACAGAGATACACAAACGCGTGTGTCCATGTGTGCTTTTCTCTCAGCGTGTCTGTGGGTGAGCCTGTTACAGAGAGCTGAGTGAGCTCCTGTTTGTTCTGCTGCTCGTTTACTGGACGGCCATCAAATACGTTCATACACGTAAAGATTCGAGAACGCGCAGCCACACACACGAATGACTCCATGACCCAGTCATGCTCCGGCACACATTGCAAAAATACACACTTACACTGACATGTAGGGAAATTAACAACCAGACATTTTCTAATTTGCACGTCTAAGATATTTAGATTTAGACTGAATGTGAGTCTGACAGCAATAAAGCCAAAATATTCTGCGATTTAATGGAAATTGATGATAAAATCAGAGGAAAGAAAAGCAAAACTGTGCTCCCAAGCACAAGCTGTTGTTCTTTCCTGTGGTTAAAAATCACGTGACCCCTATCAGACTGACGATAGCAGCTTTGTAATGTAGAAAACGTGTGTTCAACGTGATAAAAGCCAATCCAGACACCTACCAAACAAGTAGTTGTTTTCCCTAATCTTAAGCAAATTGCAAACGAAAACTAAAGTAAACATCAAACTAGGTTTAGACTTTAGTCATTATGCAACAGTGTAATTGTGTTTGTGCCTCCTCTGCTCATCTCCTGTGCCCGAACACAGATTCGTTTTGCTCTTTGAAAGTGGGAACACTCCTGTGTCATTTTGGGAACACCTCCATGGGCGATTTCATTCGGCAGAAAAACAAAATGTCTTTGAGAAAAATGGAGACTTACCAGCTGATTGATCAGTTATTGACAAACAAACGACTATTCCATCCATTCTGATAACTGGTTAGCTGCTTCGGTTGCTTGTCAAAGAGCGTGTGGGCATATATGTGAGGATGTGTCTCATCCTGCTGGCTCTGCCTCCCCTCGGCTCCGTGGAGTGCTAGTGCTTCCTGACTAATTGTGGCAGGCCTGTAATGTGATTGTAGAGGCGATATGCCTTGCTACTCAGCCACATACTTCATCATGTTAATTCCCTTGTGTGTGCTTGTGCTTGATTGTGCATTTGCATTTGTGTCAAACCCAAGCCCTTTTCTCTGTGTGTGTGTATATGGACACATTTATATATACAGGTGCGTCTGAGGCCATTTGTTTGTGCGGCCGGGTCTCGTGTGTACTGTCTGTGTGTGTGCAGGAGTAGGAATGATCTCATCCATATTCTCCAGGCAGCAGCAGCAGCAGCGCTGAAATCACTCAGCTCACTGACTTCATGCAGCACCATAAAAACTCAGCAGCCAGCGTCGTCCTTCACTAAACAGCTCCCATTACAACACTCGGCATGTAGTGACTGTTTAAGAATATTAAATGCAAACCTTTAGTGGGGAAAAAACACTCATCCAGCCTCTTAAAATTACACCCAAGTCAGTAACAAAAGGGTGGAAAATGCTGCGCATTTTTCTTCTCTGCATACACTCTTCTCTCTTCACTGCTAAATCACATGAATCTCTTCTTAAATCTTCCACACAGGCAGCCATTAGAGGGAAGCCATGTAACCAGCATTTACCCTGATTCTGATACACGTTTCACTTTTATTTACTCTTAGGAAGGCAGGACACCTGAAGCAGCAGTTTCTGCAAGCATATAACGTATAACGCATGTATTTGACAGCTAGTAAGGAGTGATGAAGCTTCTGTAATCCCTATATATTTTGTGGATAGGCGCTAATATGTATCTTCCCCGGGCAGCTTGTATCCTCGGATGGGGACGTGGACTGATGGAAGTAAGGGTGAATAATGACTCTAGCACAGATCCAAAAACCTCAAACATGAGAAACAGATTCTATCTCCTCTTTTCGTTTTAACTCTCAAGGTGACACTTATCCTGTTTAATGTAAATGCAGCAGTAAAAGAAACTTAACATCAGATCTGTGCTAACCATGTTAATGACAGCTATTCATTTAAATCTTGATATAGCCACAGACTGCTTCAGTCTAAATATCACCGAGTGGCATCTTAGTTGAGTTGGGTGTGGACTTGGAGACACAGTGATCTCTCCTCTGTTACAAAACAGTAAATTCAATTTTAGTAAATTTTTTTTTATATCACGCCAAATCACAACAACAGTCGTCTCGAGGTTGTTTATATTGTAATGTAAAGACAATGAATAAATCCAGAGAAAATCCCAACAATCAGACGACCCTCTATGAGCAAGCACTTGGTAACAGTGGGAAGGAAAAACTTCCTTTTAACAGGAAACACCCCAGAACAGGAACTAGGCTGAGGGAGAGGTCATCATTTGCCATGACTGAACTTAGGGGAGGGAGACAGGGCAAAAGAGACACTGTGTAAGAGAGCCAGAGATTAATAATAACTAAAACAGGTAAAAGGGATTTTATTTGGGGTGCTCAAAGCATTTCCAAACATACTTAAAGCATCTGTTCATCTTCTCTTCCAGTACCAGTAACCAGCACACTATCGTGCCAGCTAATAATAATAAAAAGCACATTTTTTTGCCAGGAGTTGGCTGAGCAGAGCTCCCTGTTACGACTACACAGGCTACAGGCTACAGGCTAGCTCAAAGACCTGGCTAACTAGCTAAACAGCTACTCTGTTACCCTCTGTCTTTCCTCTATATGACTGTTGGTGTAACTACACTACTGGTTCCACTATTGTGACTAGTTCAGAAAGACATTTCTCTCAACCAAGAGATAACCAGGCTTTACTGCTGCTGGTAGGAGAATCATTTTTGCTTTTTTCAACAAGCAGGAAATGAAAGCGGTATCCATTCCCCAACTAACTTTTAGACAGAAACCAATGAGACACATTTCTCCTAAGGTCAGACCATTTATTTAAAAGTGTCTGCAGTAATAATGAGCCTTCTTTCATAATTTGAACAAAGCAATTATTTAATTAGCCTCACTCATTATTTAATCGCTGGTTGACAGCATCACACGATGTGCTTTTTAGTTTGTTTGAATGAAGTCTTGTTAATTTGAGATGCCGTTTTTAATGCGACACCAATACTTCAAAATGGGTATTTGTAGTGCTCAGGCCAGTTTCCAGAGATTTCTCCAAACTTGAACACGTGTTTATTTGCCTCTGCGATATTAAACTAAATTCAATAATATATTGTTGTTTTGTCCACTCAGACATATATAGATATTATACATATACAGACACTAGATTTTTGATGTAATATGTCACATTACGGTAAAATAACAAATGTTCGACATGTGGCTGAGGAGGCAGATGGCGAGAAAATGTTTGAAACATGCCTGAGCTCCTCTTTTACTCGTCGGCCATACAGACTGCTTTAGAAGCAAGGCGAACAAACATGCTTCCCGCTTGGTCACACTGACTGCCTGTGAGGACTGCATACAAATGCACAACATGCAGAAGCTATATATGTACACACACATTTATATGGTCCTACATTCACACAGAGACACACACACACACTAAGCCACTCCTTCCTCTCTCCCTTTGTCTTGTTGGATCAGCTACTCTGTGTTTCCTAAAGCATGAATCTCTTGCCAGTGTGCTCACCCACCATGTCTAACAGTGATTGATGCTCCACAGACGCACCCCCAGACAGACTCTGTACATTTGGGTGAATCTGAGTGCATGCTTGTGTTTGACCTTCAGGTCCCCCTTCATCCCAGTATTACCACCAACACCTCCGTCTCCCAACCTCCCTATTTGTGTCTCTTTCTTGGTATGCTCTGACCAACACCCAGTTAACACGGTGCAATGGGTTGGTGCAGCAAAGGCCACCTGGGAGGGAGTTGGTGTTGTCGTGTTGGGGATGGATGTAGAAGGTTATTAGTGTGTTCTGCACTGACTGTTAATTGGCTAGGGTTGGGATTTAACTATACAATGGGAAGTATAGAGAGGCCTGAGGGAAAGAAAGAGAGAAAGACTGCGATTTATCCTGGGATAGAGGTGTGACAGCAAAGAGATAGAAAGATAAAGAGAGAGTAGCACCACATAAAGAGAAACAGAGGGAGCAGATGGCTTCGAATGAGGAACGGATGACATGAGGGTGACAAAAGAACAGGAAACGACATCACTGCATCCAGATGCTGTCTTGTCTTGCAGTGAAGCAGTCTGTCGTCGTTTTAATGTTCTTCTCATGTTTTCAATATTGCCACATTGTCCTTAAGTCCTCGTATCACGTTATAAAGATGAAAATCAACCCATGTATTACATATCCTTAAAATGTTTAGAAAATGATCACATTTAAAATCAGTAATTTTAATCCTGTTATTTACTAATCTGCCAATGTTGGCCGCCAGTTCCTCATCCTGCATATTCCTCATCCTGCATATTCCTCCTCCTCCACTCTATCTATTTCTACTCTCCCTCCTTTTTTGCCCCCAAGGCAGTGATTTGTGGATTCTGTCATACTCTGGCAGCTGGATCCTTTTTTTGTCCCCCTAAGAGAGGGGAGAAGGAGACCGAGGCAGAGATAAGGAAAGAGAAAGAGAGAGGGTATAAAAGGGACTTAAAGGGTCTGAATAATTACACATCCCCTCTGTCCATGTGCTGTCATCCTTTAGGTAGTGTGAAATGTAGGCCACCATACTAAAAATAATACAAAGTGTTGAGAAGATTTGCTCTCACTTTTATGAATGACTTTGCAATTGTTAAAAAGATCGGCTATTCTTTTCTATGAAACCATGGTCATATTCAAGGAACGCTTCAATCCTTTTATGATTCCAGTGTTTAATTGAAATACTTTTTCAAATGCGATTGACGGTTTGAATCCTGGAGGGTCAATTTGGCAGGTCGTGCTGATCTTGCAAATGCAAAATTGAAATCGAGATTGCCAGTTACAGTTTGTCAAGTGTTCGCCCACTCCCCCAAATTAGGAAAAAATGGAAAAAGGACTTTTTCATCAAAGACATTTTGATACATCAGAAAAATCTTTTCCATTATAACATTATACGTTAGTAGGCAGGGATAAAGCACTTGGATTCCATTTAGCAAGACTTGTTTCTAGAAGGACTTTGAGAGAGGGCATATTCTCTCTGCTTAGGTCACAGAGTTGTCAATATTTCCAGTCACACAGGCCTATACACCTTCTGGCACCAAAGCGGAAAAAAAGGGTATTCCCAGTCGATTCCCAGATTGGTTGGTGAGTGGCTGATAGCAGCTGCTTTGAAATCAATTGCTAAAGCCTCAGACAAACAGGGCTAGAAAACCCAAGGACAGTCACTGTTTGCTAAAGCAAAATTTGTATTCACCTACAGTTTGGCAAAAAAAATCTAATTGCTAGCAGATTGCCACAAGCACCCATAGTTGGCATGGGGCACATGGACATGTTTCTGAACAGCTACTCTCAGAGGAGTAGGAAAATGGAAAAGTGCAATGCAAACTGCTAACACAGACAGTTCGCAGTACTGTTTTAGCAGCTGCAACTTGTCGAGTACAAGTTGCAGCTGTTGAAATGTGTTGATTGCAGTGCTGAGACAAACATTCTCTGGTTTGTGTTGCACTTTTTCAGTTTCACTGCCACTTGTAATGTGTTTGCAGACAAGTTGGCGTCTTCCATGCAAATTTAGGGGTGACCGTAGCAATCTGCTAGCAGCTAAAGCAATAAAAACAAGGTTTATGGCGTGACAATCTTTGCAAATGATTTCCAACAATATCTGCAAACTAGAGCTGGGCGATAGAACGATAACGATATGTATCGCGATATAACTTTTACTCGATAGAGAAATTAAGCTATCGCGATAGACCTCGCCGCTCTTGTCCTCTTAAAAAAAAAAAAAAAAAAAAAAAAAAGGTCAGCCAATCCAAATTAAGTAGCGCAGAGCCGAACCAATCACAGCCGCAGCGTCACGTCGCGTGACTTGTTACGTACAGCACAAGTGCCAAGCCGCACGTGTGTTTGTTTGGGAAGCAGCCAGCGGGTAATGGAGCCAGCGCGTAATGGAGGAAATGAGTGTGCCGACTAGAAAAATCAACCGAGCGTGACCGAAGAGAAAACAGATGATGGTTCCAATGCCGGAGAGATTGTCGAACGGAAGAGCCATAGAAGTTCCGTAGTGTGAAGGTATTTCGGCTATTTAAAGTCTGACAAAAAACAGAGTAGCGTGCACTGTAAATTGTGCCGAAAGCAAGTCTGGAAATACAATAAACTGGTGCATGCGTCACACTGTGCGCCACGTTATTGTTTTGGTGAAATGAATTTCTACAATACTGTTAATTCTACTCTCTGCAGTGTTTAAATGCTTACATATACACACAGTTACTGTCCCTCCACACATACGACTCGGTTCTGCTTCTATGCCCCAGCTTTGTTTACTTTTTCCCACCGAGGCTTCTAGACTTCTGATTGGCCAATATTTCTGCACGGTTAGGAATCTAGCGCCACCTGCTGCTTTGGCATGTTCATAGCAGCGTTTTCCTTCATTTCTGCCTTTATGTGTGGACGGGATTATTTTTTAAAACGAAAACGGAAAATCTCCGTTTTCAAAAATACCCGTGTACGTGTGGACGTAGCCTCAGTCTCTGACTGGAAGCGCTAATTCGTCATTCGGCTTTTGTCAGACTAAAGTAACTGTTAAAACTGTTTGAAAAGCTAAACTATACAAGAAGGAGAGATTGAGAATTTCCTTTTAGTTCTCAGTTTATTTGATATTGACAAAAGTTAGTAAATTTTGTCTGTTCTTCTGTAAAACAAACTAAGATTTATTTTTAAAATTAATATTTTGTTTCTAAGTGGAATTGACAATTTAGTAGTCTGTTTCGTTTGTTCTATTTTGAAACTTAAACGCTTTAGCGGCTGCCTTTTGTGTAGTTTGCAATATTTGCCTTTATTTATCTGAAAAAGTCTCATGTTCCTTAAGTACATCTACCCTGTTGAACTTATTATGGGAAATAAATATTTAAATAAAAACAAGCTGCTGATTATTTCACATTTTACTTGTGAGCAACGGCACATTTAAATCTTACAAATATAGTTATTTGGCTTATATCGTGATAGATATCGTTATCGCCTGAAATGAAAAAAACATATCGTGATATGAAAAAATCTCATATCGCCCAGCTCTACTGCAAACCCATGGCAAACTAGGTAGGGAATATGCATTTTTCACTTCGAATGTCCAATATGGTAATCTGTCCATGACATCACATGAGAAATTGCTACAGGTAAAATCAATTAGCACTAAAATAGCAACTAAGGATGGGAACTATTAAAACTACTGAAATTATTAAACCTAGCTTAAACATTAGCTTGCTATGCCACATGTTTATTTTAGCACCTACAGCCTAGTTAGCTGTGAGAATGTTAGCTATGTTTTAGCAAGCTATAACAACACAAGCTGAATCCTGTCAAAATACTTTAGCGTAGACTTCAGAATTACAGCAGGCAAACACTTACTGTTAGCAGAATGCAAGGTAGTGTGAATGGCCCTGGCATTAGAGGATTTTTAAAACACTTTCTGAAAAAAAGTTAATGAACACTTCAGATGATGTGCTAAAATGTCTACTATAAAAAGATTCTCCTTGTGACCTGTCATCCTGTCTAAAGGTGAGTAAATGCCAGCTCTCTTAATTAGTAATTAACCTTATCCTGTCTTTACACCAGTTAAAATTACAGATGCATCTAATTAGACCTCTTAGTACTTGTTTATACTGAAAGGAGTTTCCTAAAAATCCCGTGCAAAGGTCAGTTCAGTTTGGGTTAGAGGGCAAATCGGACAATCACACCCACATAAGGGTGTGCAGAGCCTTTAAGCTACACTGTTAAACACTTACTAATGTAATGTAATTTTACTGCCTTTCATCAATGTCATATCCAATTCATCCATCCATTCGCTTATCCTTTTCAGGGTAGCGGGGGGTGCTGGAGCCTATCCCAGCTGTCATAGGGCGAGAGGCGGCGTACACGACAGGTCGCCAGTTTGTCGCAGGGCTAACACACAGAGACAGACAACCATTTGCGCTCACATTCACACCTATGGGCAATTTGGATTAATCAATTAACCTATCCCCATAAGCTGTATGTCTTTGGATGGTGGGAGGAAGCCGGAGTACCCGCAGGGAACCCACGCAAACACGGGGAGAACATGCAAACTCCACACAGAGTCAGAGTCAGTCTTGCTGTGCGGCAACAGTGCTAACCACCGTGACACCGTGCTGCCTATCCAATTCATTTAAAGGGATAAAGTAAACCTCTTTACAGCAGACATTATGGTTCTCATCACAGAAAAAAAAGAACCGGTGTAATTTATAGCAATAATGACGGCTGTGTCCCACTCACTCAATAGATGCAGTGCGTACATAACATAAAATGGTCATCTAACTTCCAGCTTCCATGTCGATCCACACTGACACCTTCGACCCAAGAGTTTCTAACACATCGACTGTAACTGCAGTAGCTTTACTAGCATTTTGCTCATTTTTATTCTCCAGCCACTCCTGCGAGATGCACAAACTGTGTGGTCAGAGATCAACTCCACTGGAACAAGCAGAGGTCAAGTTTTCCACACTGTACGTTTCCAACTGTACCTTCATGGACTTTCTCCACTGGTCTAAGATTAGATGTTGGACTATTTCCGAGTTCCTTTTCTGTGCATATCTTTCCATTTTAAATTTAACATGAAACATATGTTTAAAAAACAAAAAACAGACTCTATAAGGAAGAATCGTGACTTCATATGCCAAGGTCAGGAGTTTGACATTTGTAACATGTGATTCAGCCTGTTATTGATGGAGACGGGCTGGGTGAAGTGTACCACCTCAGGGTACATTATAAAACACACTCACAGAGGGCCACATAGCTGCACTAAGCTTAGTGTTTTTGACTGGATTCATAGATATTAAAGATATTATCTAATGTTACTACAACCATACTTTCTCCTCCATGGCTCCTAACCACCACTAACCACTTGTCCAAGATAACCAACGAGAAAGGAAAATTAAAGATGACATTAATGCCGTATGATTTTATAATTTTGCCCACATGCTACATGCAACATTACTTGAGCATGACTTGCATCCTGACACTTTATATAGCGCACTCTCATGTAGTCAAACAAGTCAGCGGCTTTTACTATGCTTGACATTTCTCTCACTCTGCAACCAGTGCATGTGAGCTGTCCAGTGACATTTCACACAGCAGTTGGAGGGACGGACATGGTGACAGATAGTAGAATCAAATAAATGAAAGCAGAAATGGACAGGTCTAAAGTAGTTTTACTGCCACACATAAACACTTGTTTCCTCGTAACTGCAGCCTTATCCATCTCTCCTCTTTTAAGTCTCACTCCCTGGGCCCCATCATGTTTCTCACCTCATTGTCACCCTATTGCCTCCAACTGTCACACACAGATGCACACACTCATGTCATCTGCACCCACAGATACACACCATGTTGCTATTTTACACGCTCTCTTCCATATGTTTTTTTATTTTCAGGTTCCTTGTGACCACTCCTTTACTCGCTGCTTCCACGTTGTTGTTTTTTACCTCGCCCTTCTTCCCTTCCATCTCTCTCCTTTAAGATGGTAACGACTGAGATGCCAAGCAAATGACAGGCTGTGATTGGAAATCCTGTTTAGCAGAGAGTGTTGTCTCCTCCTCGCTTTCGCACCCCTTTTCTCTCCGCCTCTCTTTTTCCCACTTTCTCTGCCCCCCCTCAAGCATCAGCTCATGCACAGCGGCCAACGCTGGCCTCTGTCTGATCCCCCATAATGCACTCTGATGGCTGTGTCAGTGCTCAGCCTGATGTCAGAGAAGCCTCTCTCTCAGAGCAACAAGCTAAGATCAATTGTGAGGTGTCACCAGGGAACCGTTTCCTCTGTTGGTCTTTCTGCTTTCTCTGCCTGTCCGATTATCTCATTCTCTCACTATTCCTCGCCGTCATTGTTCTTTCTGTCTATAGCTGTGTTATCTTTCTGTCACTTTTAACAACCTTCTCAACCCCACACTGTGCCTTCTCTTGCTATCTTGTCATCTGCTCTTCTGTGATTTATTTATTGTCTTTTTCTTTTTGCTTCCCACTCTTTCCCGGCACACACTCCCAAGCAGGAGCGCCTCAGTGCACATTAAATATCCACTGCGGTTTTCTTCTGTGTGACTGCATTGGGTTAGTACAGATTGTTCGCTTCTATTTTACAAAAAGGGGAGAAAAAGCTCCAAAATACTCTCGATATTGGGGAAGTGGTAATTTCTTTGCTGGAGTGAAGCACTTCTAAAAATTGATTTTGTGTCCATGGAAAGGCCAAGCTGATGTGAACAAAAATCTTTTGACAGCCGATGACAAAAGCAATGCTGTTAAAAAGAGTGCAGATATAAATATTTGGCAATGTAGTAAGTCGATATTCTAAAATCTTACCATATTTGCATGTCTATGCATACAGAAAGAGACCAGAACAAGTAAACAAAATTCAAGTGAGATCAGCAATAGATGAACAAATCCCACAACACACCAGTTTGGATTGAACTGTGAGACATGCAGTAATTTCACTGGTTATGAATGGTTTACTATTTAACTTAATATAATATATATTCAGAAAATATATGACATGCTAATAGAACAGAGTAAGTCATGTTTTAAGACTTTGAAAGAGTACTTCCATCTCTACTGCATGTGTTAATGCAAATGTTAGCAAAATGCTGGGTTGATAGGTGACAGATGGACATGGTATACAGAGCCTCCACTGTAGACACTCACTGTTGTACCTCTCTTCTGACCTTCTCTGTACACAGACCTGTTGCCACAGATTTTCAGTGAAGTTCGTGTGTAATTTAGCATCCCTCAGCCTTTGCTCCTTGTTACTCTTCTTAAATAAATGCTTCGTGACAGCCACCCTTCCACTGATACTAGTTCTGATAAGGCTTCAGTAAACAGAAGATGAATCAGCTGAAGGGCCAGATACATCTCTAAAGTCGAGTGTTAGGGGAAAAAAGCCATCAAAGACCTATCTTAAAGATGTGTCTTTCAGATATTGTTCATCTGAAAGGCAGATCCTTCTTTTGTCCTCCACTTTTCCATTTTCCTCAAATTTTTTCAGCACACACTGCACACCAAGGCTAAATTTCAGCTAACAGCTGTTTTTGAATTAGCTTGTTGGTGCAAAAATACAATTTTATGCCTGTGAAATTATATATAGATGTTCCTGGCATGATCACTCTTTGCATTTTGCTGTCATGTTCCTCTTCTTGTGCAATAAAAATTAAAGTACTGTTCATACCTGATCAAAGTAAGCTAGTAGTAGTGCAAGTGGGCAGAAAAACTTGCACTATCCATATCCATTTCTCTATATATGATTACTCTGTGACTCTATGATTGATCTTATTGTATTGCATTACAGAAAAAAAAATCAACGCGATTACAGTAAAGTGTTACAGTAACATATAACACTTAATGTCACAGAGTCTTTCGTGTCCATCTCAGTCCAATACAGTTTAAAGGCTGCACACACAGTCAGAATGCCACATTTTTCTAGAAACAGACTGTAGAAGTGCATCACCTAATCTTTGAAGTGGCTGCACTAGTTTTGTGAATGGACAAAAGTATTTTGGTGCCATGGGTAACCGTGGCACCAAATACCGTGAGTGTTTAAACACTGCTAAGAAATGTCTTTGACTAAAGCCAACAAAACAGACCTGATGATTGATAACAGGAATTACAATGACAGTGACAGCGTGGTGCTAATAGAAGGACAACTATATCTTTGTTTTGGAGCAGATGGCTGATCAGTAATGGCTGCAACAATAAAGTAACAATCTTATCTCAACTGCGTTAGTTTTACCGTACTGTCATCTGGATTCAAGCAAAAACAGCAAACACAGGGTAGCAGGTATCATCTGCATATAATTTCCAGGTGTGAACACAAGGATGACTTTTTAATAGCTAATTATCAAAATTGCACCCAGATGTAGAACACTTTTCTGTTTGGGGCATAAAATAAGCGATGTAGTTATTTGTCCTTGTGCTGCAGATCTGTAACTGGCACTCTGGGATTGCAGCAGTGTACTCTGACATATGGTGATTGTGTTGGGATGAGAATGTTGCTTTAAGTTAATGGTAGTTAATTAGCATATCCATTAAGGGAGAGATTTAATTTTAATAAGGATATGAAAATATGAGTGTTTACGAGTCTGTGTTTGTGACAGGGAAGAGAGAACGCAAGAGAGCAAACATCTCGCCGTCGGCTGCTGGGAGATAAATGATATCTGTCATTTACACAGCAGTATACTGGCAGTGCTGTATGGCTTCACTTTGTTATATGACAGTCTCACCTTGCTTGTTATACACAGACACGCATGTGTACTGCGAAGGTTCAGTCCAGTGATTGATGTAACTATTGTAGTATCTGTGACACTACTGAACCCAACTAGTCAATACGGCTTTATAGAGACAGAGAGGACTCCCTGGAAAAAAAAACCCCCAAACAAAAACAACAACACAGCGCAGCAGTAGAAAGGAAACAGGCTTCAAAAACTGTGCTCATAAATAAACAAACAAAAAATAACTAAGAAAATAGAAAACTAATGAATATTGTGACGCGTTCGCCTTGAATGAATGCTTGTGCTGCTGTATCGCTGTATCATCTCAGAAGACAATCATGTGTAGGTGTTTTGTTCATGTCTCTGCTGCTCTCAAGTGACGGAAAAATAACTTAATGCTAGTTTAATAAATCAATATTACTGATGTTACACAAAGTTAATAAAATAAGGATGTGCAGCAGCTGCATGCTTCTAGAACAATTCACTATCATTGCTTGAGGAAAAAAATCATCCTGGCAAAACATCGATTTTCTGTAAGTTTAACAAAGAGCCAAAGAGCAGTTTTCTTAGACGTCTGGTGTAAATCTTGTTAACCTTCTAACGCCTGATCCATGAAATAATTGGCAGAAAATTCTATTTTTAAAAAATTGAGTGTTTGTTGAACCTGCTGAGAAAATTTAGGAGAAAAATTAATTAAATATAAATGTTTTTTCCATTTTTCTACCTCTGACATTTATTGCTCGCAGTAGCGCCGCATCAGTCTGAACACACATCAGGTTTTTCAGGAAAAAAAGAGAAAAAATCACTGATGATGTAGTGATCACAAAAAAATCAAGTATCGAATATGAAGCAATCGGCATGACAGGGTTAAACTTTCTTCTAAAGTTTAAGTGTAGTAGATGTCCTGATGACACCCAGCTGTTGTTTTAACGGCTAAATGTTTAAATACAGAGTGAACAATAACAGAATGTCCCATGCAGTGATTGTACGTTTGACCTTAACAAGGTTCCTAACAAGGTGAACCAGCTGTTGCATTAAACATATTCGGTCCAGCATTATAGTGCTTCTATTGAACCGTCAGCAGGATGATTGTTATGCACTGTGACAGACCAGAGGCCCATACAAACAAGCTCATGATGTGACGGGGACATAACTTACTCGACAGTCGTACATCAGTGGTATGAATGGGTTTCTTTATATTTTTGAAACGGGTGTCATTTGGCTTTGAGTGGAGGTTGTGTGGCCCTCTGACATCAATCGTCAGTCACATATCATCACAGGCTGTCGTTAATAATGCAGCTGATTGATCTAAAAGTGGTCTGGACACATTCTGTATATGCTTCGCTCTCATCTACAGCAGAATCTCTGGGTATTTATCTATTGTTTCTATTTTTTATATTGTTCATCTCAGGACTTGTTTTCATGATTGAAATCATCAGGAAATAGCACATCAGATAGACTACGGTGTAATACATGCACGCTCCTGTCTCAGTCCCATTATCTCCCCCACAGGTAAACACACAGAATCCACTGAAACCCCTGTGAAGTTCCACGGGACAAATCTGATCAGATGTAAGAGCTGCTGCCCTGATGTCTGTCTGCTCCCAGGTTAGTGATATTGAAATGAAGCGTACAATTAGTCACTCAGTGTTGCCTTGCAGTCCTGTCTGTTCAGCTTTCTTCTTTGTCCGTCCACATGTCCGCCTCTGCTGTCATCCTGCACAGGCCTTTGCCATGTGTATGTAAAGCCACTGTGCCAGTGTGTGTATTGAAGACAGGCTGCTGGTCGGTGCTCTCTAAACCCTGTGGCTGTCACACAGCACATCGGCTGTCATAACAGACCTGACTCTCCCTCTGAGGATCACGCATGGTTGAGTGTGATTAGGTTAAACACGCTCTCTGAAATGACTTGATGGGATGTGGCACTGTGTGTGTGTGTACGTGAGCCTGTGTGTGTGAGAGAAAGAGTATGTGTCATTAATGTGTGCTGTCATTTTCATGTGATGGACTCACGTGTGCAAAGAGGGGTTTGTGTGTCTTTAGGCCCTTAAAGTGTGTTTTTCTGATTGTGATTCCTCACTCTTGTTCTCTGTGTGTGTGTGTGTGTGTGTGTGTGTGTGTGTGTGTGTGTGTGTGTGTGTGTGTGTGTGTGTGTGTGTGTGTGTGTGGTTCAAGGGCTCCCATGTTTCCAAGAGCTCTGGGTGTCGGGTGTGAGACTGATTTCAATCAGCTATGTTACAGCATTGTTTGGCTTAGCTTAAACACACAGGCACACATACACACTAATGCACACAAACAGACACACACACATGCAGACACAGAGCCACCATGTAGAGTTCAGATCAGCCACTGTTTCTTTAGTGATAACTACGGCAATTTAAGCTCACAGCGGGAGCAACCTTCACAGACAGGAGACGTTATCGGTGAAACACCCCCCGTGTTACTTCTTATTGGTTTTGTTTGCGTACTTCTGCTTATGAATCAGTCGTGTCCTGTGAAAAAAAATGACACCTTTAATCTTGCTGTAACAATTTATTTTCCGTCAAAATGCGATATAGCTACAGCACTAAGCCAAATGATGTATGGTGGCGCTGAATCGAGATACAAGGTTGTCCTTTCGTCTGATCTTATCTTTGAGCTTGTAATCAACATTTCGAGCTTGTACAAAATTGCTGGTTGACTAGAAAAAAATTACTCTTGTTGGCAGCGAACATGACAGGAATGCATGTAGAGATTTTCTGAGAGATGTGGAACAAAGGAAATTAACTGGCTGTATGGCACATGAGTAGATGCGTCTATAGTCACCATCCTATCAGAATGCTTGGTGTTTAACAGTTTGCACATGCTTCAGGGTAAAAACCCTAAATGCACTGGTAAAAGAAAAGGTGTAATTCTGGTTATGTACTGTAATGCTTTTACACTTTTAATATGTTTCTGTGTAATATGAAAGGGTGGGATCGCATCTGAAAGATTAGTTCAGCCAAATGCTGTGGCCCCTCTGTCACTCTGAATGAATGGCGGGTAAATGTTAATCATCTGGTACTTAAATTATGCCTTTCTATGCAAGTTGAGCCCTCAAAACATTTTACAGTGTTCCCTCATTTATCGCGGGAGTTACGTTCTTAAAATAAAAGTTACGTTCTTAAAATAAATAAAATAAAATAAAATAAATAAAAATAAAATAAAATAATAATAATAATAATAATAGTAGGTGAAATCCAACTTTATTTTTTACAATAATTATAGATGTTTTAAGGCTGTAAAACCTCTCACTACACACTTTATACACTTTTCTCAGACAGGCATGAACGTGTTCACACTTTTCTCTTTCGTTTAAACACTTTCAAAGTTCAAACCTTCGTGGAAAAATAAGTCCAGTATTATAGAATGAAACCAAAGGCGGTTGCCTTTGACGGTGCAAAACGTTTCATCAACATTGTTGTGTCTGTTGGGGAGAAAACTTACAAACATACGGTACTGCACTTCAGAGTCACACTGCTAGCGAGCAAAGATTTATGTAAATATGACAAGGAGACACGGCACGAGATTGATTGACAATGGTCTACAGCCAATCAGGACGCAGAACACAATGCGCTGTAGAAAAAAAAGACATGCAAAATTGCACACAAAAAATCTGCAAAACAGCGAGGCTGTGAAAGGTGAACCGCGTTATAGTGAGGGAGCACTGTGTACTGCAAGTGTCTTTTACCTGTTTGCATATAGATTAATAAAAGCTAACATTCACACACGCACACTGATGGATGCATCAGCATCTTGCCCACGGGTACCTCAACATCTGGACAGAAGGAGCCACGCATCGATTCACCAACCTTCTTATTGGTGACCCTACCAGTTTTCTTATATTTAAGATAATTAAAGCATTATCAGGGCCAGCAGGAATAAAGTAATATACTCACACTCTTCCACAAACACCTTAGAGCATCTCGTGGTAGCTAGCTCACCTACAACACCATTTCTAGTGACTGTCGGGTGTGTGTGTGTTAGTTTGTTTGAACTGGAATCACAAGTTTGAAAAACAGTTTTCAGTGATGCTATCTGTGTTTTACATTTTGACCTCTACTCTGATGGGGTGGAGCAGCTCAGGTGGTAGAGCATGTTATCTTCTAATCAGCAGGTTGGTGGTTTGAACCCTGACTGCTCCAGTCTGCATGTCAGATATCCTCGGGCAAGATACTAACCCACAGTTGCTCTATGATACATCAATTGGAGTGTGAATGTTAAGTTCAAAGCACTTACATCTATAAAAAAAAGTGCTTGTGTAAATTGGGCATGTTGTTTTAGGTGCTCAGGTAGAGTAGAAAAGCGCTATATCAGAATCAGTCCATTTACTATTTAACTTGGAATTTATCTTCCTAGTAGCAGGGAATCTGCAATTTTGTGCAATGCTCAGAGAAACTGCATGTCCTGTGACAATAATGCACATCACCATATTTGAAAAAAACTAAAAAATATTAGCTCATCATATTATACATCCACAACTCGAGCACAGTGGTGGAGGTTTGCAGCAGTACCTGGGGATTTGGCTGTCATTAAGTTGACCATGAGCTCCTCTGTATACTAAAATATTCTAAAGTCAGGTGTGAGGCCATCTGTCTGACAGCTAAAGCTTGGTCCAAATTAGGTCATGCAACAGGAGCAGCAAATCTCCACCAGAATGACTGAAAAAGAAAAGAATCAAGGTGGTACAGTGGCAGTCCACCTCAGCCTGAATGAAATGCTGCAGTGGGACCTTAAGAAGCAAACCTCGACGAACTGAAGCACAGTTTTAAAGAAGAGTGTCCCAAAATACCCTGAACGATGTGAGCGATTAATAAAGAAGTTAATGCTGCTAAAGGTGGTTCTACAAGCTACCGAATCACGGGCTGTAATTAGCTTTTCACACAACTTCTGCACTTTGACTTTGTTAAAGAAATAATGACATGTTTTGTCATTCATGTGAGGTTGTATTTGCCTAATTTTAAAGCTAAATATTTTATTTTCTAAATTCTCTCCTGATATGTTAAACCCAAGACCTGATAGAGTGTATACTGTATGAAGATATTCCTGCTCTAGAGAACAAACAACTTTTTTGTAACTTTTGCTTTTCTACTTTTGGTGCCCTCCATTGTTAAATAATAAATACATTTGGTTGTGGTAACATCCATAGATAGATATGGAACCAAGTGATGAAACCAACATATCTTTGTCATCATAGTATCCTGTGTATTCTGTATAATTTATGAAATTGTGTGTTTCAACATCCAACCTAGAAAAATCTTAGTCTTGCTGCACATTGGGCCCTTAATAATAATGTTGTGCAGTTTTTAGAGGAATTAAGAAAGAGAAACTATGCTTTTCAGTTTCATGTTTAATCTTCTCTACATAGATTTTTAAAATTGTAATATAATCAGGAAGGCTTAAAAATATTAACATATGAAGTGATCATAAACAGCTGAGAAGACATCAGTTCATAACTTGTGCTTAATATTCAACTGTTTAAACATTTTTTATTTCCAAAGCGGCCCGTGTAAGTCCTCAGTGCTGCCCTCGTTGCACAATTGTTGTCATGTCCAATAAAAAGAACAAAAAACAAATAAAGATGGCCAATCTTCCAAATCTGAACCTTTCAGTAAAGTCTTCCACAAAAACTAGCAGGTGATGCTACACTTCCTGTGCCCAATGCAAGAGAGACAAAGTTTGCATAAGGAGGATGTTGAGCACAACTGCTCGTGTTAATGAACTGTAACTAATTTGTATTGGTTTTCCACTTAACAGAAGAAGTAGTTCTGTGTCTCACTGCGGAGGTGTGGACTGACACCGTATTTTGTCTTAAGTTTGATTGTGCACCAGTGACCAAATTCAATATTTAGCCTGCTTTTTTTAGTGTGTATATATTGTATTTTAGTTTAATTTAACAGCCAGGTACACTTGGAAATTACTGAAATTATTTTCCAATTATAAGGACCATCAATAGAATATATATTTGCTTCCTGTAACTTTTTTTTTCTTTTTGCTGGAATATTTTCAGTGTGTGTCATCTCCTATTCTGGTAGCCAGCTCCAGAGCTGCACTTGGCCCTAATGCATTAACCAGGAAGCCACTGAGTCCTCTTTGACAGGGGTTATACCTCATTATGACAGAATAACAGAGCCAAAATGGAGTCCGATTCCTTCCAGTCGCTTCATAACAGTAATGCTATCAGTGAGCCTGCAGCAGTCACGGCTAATCCTGGCTATTTAATGTATAGCCACACACTGCGCCTCACTCAGGGGCTCAGCAGAGGCTCCTATCAGTATCCAACAGACACACACACAAATACTCACATGCGCACACATTCACAAGCTCTTTGCATCCATGAAATGCATGCATCCCTCTTTGATCTGCCTTACTCCTCACTGCACCTAACACATAGAAAACAGCCACTTCTTGCTTACAAAGTAGAGCTACAGTAGGTGTCTTTGCATGCACACTCACTGAGCAAATAAAACCTGGAAACACAAAGACGTTACAATTCTCACAATTTCTTCAATGGTAAGATTTGCTGATATTTAATAGCCCTCCAAAAATGATGTCATGAGGATTGCTTTGTTTCACTTAAACCAGAGAGACGATTTTACATCCACTGAAAACTGAAAAATGTTGGTCATTGGGAGACAAATACGGACAACACAACCACAAGCATCACATGCAGCGCTGCTAACTCACACTGCTGCGCTTTTTCTAAGGTCAAATGTGTAAAAATGTTTCAATTCATAATGGTTAACCCCAGGGATGGCTCGAGGCAGGTGGTGACAGACATAACAAAGCCTCCCTAAGCCTCTCTTGACATTTCTAATACTCAACACACACTCATGCACGATAAACTGCACATTAAGACAGCACACACTGGCAAGGTGTTGTCATCTGTCTCCATTGAGCTCCAATTTATAAGAACGTCTGTCCACGCTACCCACGATGCTTGGCCTTGCTGTGTCTGCGTGTGGAAGGGGGCTGTTATGACTGCTCGGTGCGTGGTGGCTAAGAGTGGACTCTTGTGTCCTTCAAATGACAGAGATGAAAAAAAAAAGTCCACTGCACAACACTAGAGCAATCCACACAGCTGCACACACTCACACAAACAAGCATCTTCACTCTTCACACACATGGGAAAATAGAGATGTGTCTAAAGATACATTACCCCCCCCCCCCCCAACCCCCCCACCTGTGCTATATAAATTTCTAAATTCACATGTCCTCTGCAGCAGCTACAGAGGCCTGAACACCGTACTGAAAGCAGAGAACACAGAAAACCACTCACGTTACATTAACATGAAGTTTTGTACAGACACTGATGGCATCCGAGAGCATGCATCCTACAGATGTTTTCTTTTGTGCCACTATAAAGCTGTACGGACCTCTGCTTCAAGGTTGAAAAGCCTCTAAAACCACCACTCAACACAAAGCAATTTCTCTTCATTTTTGAAAATGATAACCTGTAATTTCCACCCATTTCCACACAACTAAGGTGGGAAAATAACCCGGGATCTTTTTTTTTCCATTCATTGCGTAACTACTCTTTTTTTTTTTTTTTTTACATAAACAACTGAGTGTAATAGAATTTCAGTACAACAACACTTACAGTGTGTATGTCAGCAAATACTGAAAAATGTTTTATCATTCGATTTAAATGATATAGTGTCTCTGCTCTTTTTGTGGCAGCTGAATTTTACTCCATCTTTAAATGTGGCTGTTTGGACATCATAAGCACTTTTTGGTTTCCTGTATGGTTAAATATCAAGGCGTGAACTTATTCTTTTCTGAGGGTAACATGTTGGTAATGTGTAAAATGTCTTAACGAATAACGGCTCCTGTGAACCTTTAAATTTTGTTCTAGCTTTTTCACAACGTACTTAATCATTATATGAGGTTTCACATGCGATGTCATGCTGAAGAGTTGTCTTTCATACTCGACGTGATGCAACCAGTGGTTGCTAGGGATACATGTGTATTACCCAACTGGTTACCAAGTGTTTCAAAACATGTCCAAAGAGGACACTGCACAAAAAACTTCTTTATGATTATTTTGGTTGCTAAAAAGTTGTTTCGGTTGCCCATAGTTTCGATGGAAGATGCCAACTTGACATAAATGTCATGAATATTCAACTGATTATTGAATACCCATTTCTCCCTCACAACCACGTGGTTGCCATTGGCTGCAGACTGGTCTCTAATCCTGTGTGACTTGGGCCTTATTCACTTAACCCAACTTTGGTTGTCAGAAGTCCAAAGTTAAAGTCACCTGGTCAGCGACCACACAACAGTGTTAATTCGCTAATGCTATCATACTAACATACCTAGTGATGAGCTAAATAATCAATTTAGCATATAAACCACATCTAAAGCACATATTTTTCAGTGCAACAAGTATAACAGTTTTCCAGCAGCATGAACAGGCCGAACATTTCGGGAATGCCTTTGTATTAATCTAGGTAACTCACTCAAATTCATCTGTGTGTAAAGACTGTGGCTGCACAAACGCACCATATATTGGCAATAGGGATTGGGATAGGCTCCACCCTCCCTGCAACCCTAAGTTGGATAACCAGTAAAGAAAATCGATGAATTCGTTGTTGGATAGAAATTTTGAGTTGAAACTAAAACTTCATTAGCTGATTTCTCCCCATTATATGGTGGCTTTGCACATCAGAAGTCATTAGAGATGCATATACTGAATTACTGTTAATTATCTTGTGGGCAACGTAAAACCTAACCTGTGCAGAAGATTAAAACAGGACGCCATAAAAACAAAATGTGTTAGTAGCAACTAGAAATACAGAATGAAGAAATAAATGTAGGATTAGGGATGGGTACCGGTATCGGTTCTGACCCATAAACGGTAGTAACCAGACCGAAAAGCAGTGCACATTTCGGTGCTTTATTTTGGTGCTTTTTTTGCCTGAGACGTGATACACTTTGAATTCTAGCCAATCATTTTACGTTTCCGAGGATAGTAGGCGGGTCCAGGTACGTACGTTCTTTTAGAGCAGAGCTACAGATTAAAAATGCCCAAGGCGAAGCGGTCAAAAGTCTGGCTGTACTTCACAGCAAAAGATGCAAACTCAGCAGCATGCAACAAGTGCTTTAAGCTGATACTGTGATACTGTCAAAGGAGGTAACACCTCAAATCCGATGAAACACCTGGCGACGCATAGCGTTTTTTTAAAGCCGAAAAATGCGCCGTATTTGATAGCTTGCTGCGAGACCTCACACCGAGCGCATCTACTGCGAATGGGTTGCCTGTTATCGGACCCGGAGCAACATCCCCCAAAAACCCGAAGAGGAGAGTCCTGGCCCCTAGCCCTGCCAGTGTAGCAGAAATGATGACGGATGATGATGGCAGCAGCAGCAGCCGTTCTTCTCTGCGTGAGTAGCTTAATGTTGTTCGTGTGTAATTTACGTTGAGTAGGCTAACCACGTTATTACATTAATGCATGTAAGGTGAACTAGCGAACACCGTCGTAGTTACATGCAGCTGTCTTCTTGTTTGATGGCAGATACTCCCTTCACCCTGGCCAAAAAGGCTAAAATGACCAAAGAAAAAGTGGAAAACAGCTAAACATGAGAGGTTTAGGACAAAGTTTGTGTTTTTTCCATTGTTTAAGCACTGCTTCCAGCCAAGAGTGATACCATATATCACCACCTGTCCTCAGACATCCTGGTGAACTTCTATCGTTGCACCATCGAGAGCATCCTGACCAACTGTATAACAGTCTGGTACGGGAACTGCTCTGCCTCGGACCGGAAGGCGTTGCAGAGGGTCGTGAAAACTGCCCAGCGCATCGCCGGAGCACCACTTCCTGCCATGAAAGACATCTACAGGAAGCGGTGTCTGAAAAGGGCTGGGAAAATCATCAAAGACCCCAGTCACCCATCACATGGACTCTTCACCCTCCTGCCCTCTGGGAGGCGCCACAGGAGCCTCCGGACTAAGACCACCAGGTACCGGAACAGCTTCTTCCCTACAGCTGTCAGACTCCTGAACTCTGCCTCCTGACATCTGACCCACGTTAACACATGGACTGAACATACACACACCCACAATGGACAACTGTACCCTCAAACACAATAATAACATGGACTGAACCACCACTCACAACCACTAGCACTTTATATAGCCTCTGTAGAAACTATCTACACCCTCACTTATCTTAACTGCACTACTGTATAGCTCTGTGTAAATAATCATTCTGTACATTCAATAATTTTTAACCCTACAACTGTTTACAACTTGCATAGTTCCCATTTCTGTATAGCTGTATATCTCAGATTCTGTAAAGTTATTTATTTCATATTCTGTATAGTTTTTCATATTTATATCCTGTTCATAGCCTGTACATAGCTTGTACTCACTACAGCCTGTACATACTTATAGTTATAGAATATTCACAACATACTTCATACCGTGTACATTATAACATACCATAATAGACTCATTTCTGTAATATACTTACATATCTATATTATTGCTAATATACATTGTAATATATCTATATCACTAAAGCACTTCTGGATGGATGCAAACTGCATTTCGTTGCCCTGTACCTGTGCATGTGCAATGACAATAAAGTTGAATTCTATTCTATTCTATTCTATTCTATTCTATATGCCCTATAGCTGCAGAAAAGGCTAACATTGTTATCTTTTTACAAAAAAAAACAGCTGAACAGAGGTTTTTGGACCAATTTTGTGTTCTCCATTCTTTAAGCACCGGTTTGAGCACCGTTTGAGCACCGGCACCGTTTCAAAAGTACCGGTTTGGCACCGGTATCGGATAAAACCTAAACGATACCCATCCCTATGTAGGATACATTTTGTTGTTATCTATATAAAACCCTAACTTTAGATTTGAATTCCACCACACAGTATTCATTTCTCCCTTCAGACCACTGACCCTCTGGTCGGGTTTCTGTCTATCTGACTGCGTGACTTTGTTTGTCAGTTTTGTGTCATTGTTTTGGCCGTTCGCTAAAGCTGTAATCTCCTGCTGCCCTGGCTTGTTAATAAGCTTATTCTGGATATTTCTCCTCTGTGAGTTGGTTGACTTTCAGCAGTGTCAGCGGACAGATCAACACAGAACTAGAATGGATAGAATAAGGCTACTGAACCTGTTCATATGTTTGTTATATGAGTTCATTTTATTAGATATATTAATTTTACACTTTAACACTTTTTAAAAAAAAGATTTCTTTTAAATGAGATAAACCAAAAATACTACATGTTTCCCACAAACTCATGGCTTTTCTTCTGCTTTATCCCAGTGCTTTGCTACTGTTACCTTCAGGTTCTGGCCCTGTAACCCCCCCCCCCCCAACAAATTTGCTTTCAACTCCATGCAGCTCAACTCCAGAACACCTGAGATCACCAGAGGGGATATCAGATCTATTTATTGAAGCTCTGTGATCATTTCTGGGTGACTTTAGAATTCAGTGAGAAAATGACGGATAACACAGCTCAGTCTGCAGACACCGAGGCTATGATTTAGAGAGCAAAAGAGCGAAGCAGGGAGAAGAATGAGATAAAGGCGAAGGGGACAGAGAAGTGACAGAAAATACCAAAAAAGAAAGAGAGGCCTTGAGGGAAGTGGGACTGCGAGCACAAAGAAGGCGGGAGATCAGAGAAGATTGGCAACTAATGAGAGGGAACTGGAAATACTGTGATAGATAAAATGATACTGCAGTGGAAGAGCAGAGCGACTGAAGCACTATTGCATTATTAGCCTGATTTAAACCTGATTTGCCCAGCAATCAGGGAGGATTTTATTTTAACAAAACAAGTCAGAGACTGATAAGTAACAGTTTTGAAACAGCCAAGAAGGGAAAATTCTTCTTCACAAAACAGTGAAAGTCAGTGTAAAAGACATTCAAGTCAATATGTTCAATAAATTCATGAAACCACCTGCAACTTAGTAGAAAATATAACTGGGATTTTTCTTTTCAAGTACTTCATTACGGGCAGTTTTGGCAGCATCGGTATAATTTCAGCTCGAGGGGAAGATAAAGATATTTTGGCCCGAGGGGAGAGAAAATGAGGTGTTCGAAGTTTCTGTATGAGGGAAATGCAGAATCACATTCCCTAACCCTCTTTCTCTGCAGACAATAATAGATCATTGCTTTCTTCCTCTCGACCATATGAAAGTCGAGAGAAAGAAAGAAAAACTGAGAAGAATGAATAAGCTGCAAGAAGGAGGAGAAAGCAAAACTGGGAGAATGAAGATGACTAAAGAAAATCGCATATTCATATACAGATATAGGAATAAACAGGTTTGACATGGATAATACAGCAAAAGGCTTGTGCTGTGTTCCTGCTGCAGGCTTTGGAATCAACACTTTTAATATTTACAATATTTAGTTCATTTTTATATTTGATTCCTTTCACTTTTAAAACGTGATATTCATAATTTTATCACATTATTTATCAAGTTACTTATTCATAAACTGCACAGCTGAGGATGTAAGGAATGCTTTTAGTTCAGATTTTGACTTGAACCTGATGCAACACAGTGCACACTCCACACAAGTGACCCAGTTCTTCACAGCATCGATTCAACAAGGTGCTGAAAACATTCCTCAGAGATTTGGTCCATTATAGCAACATGGCAGCATCATATAGTTGATCCAAAATGTCATATTCTCACCACATCCCAGCAGTGATTTGAACTTCTAGACATCCACACATCCTATTTTAAGCAACCATGAGAAGATGGGTACACTGTTGTCATAAAGGTATGGACACGGCCATCAGCAATCACATGATAGGTGTTTAAGCAATGCTCAGGTGGTGCTAAGGTGCTCACATTATTCTAGCACCACCACCAGCCTGAACTGTGGAAGGCATGATGGATCCATGTTTTTATGCTGTTTTTTATGCTAAATTCACATTTTTAAGGCTCATCAGACCAGGTAAAATTTATTCAACCTTGTATTGATTGTACTATTACTTTTATGCAAATTGTAGCCTATGTTATCTGTTCTTAGCTGACGAAGATCCATTTGCTTCAAAGATGGATGTGTTGTGCATTCAGAGATGCTCTTCTGCATACCTTGGTTGTAGTGAGGGGTTATTTGAGTGACCTTTCTCTTCCTATCAGCTCAAAGCAGTCTGACCTTATGATTAGTCGTTTTTCTCTGATCTTTGACATTAATAAGACATTTTCACAAAGAACACTGATTCTCACGGTATATTTTCAGTAGAGGTGGTAGTGTGTGAAAATGCAAGAGGGTGAGCAGTTTCAGAAATACTCAGACCGGCATGTTCTGGCACCAACAACCAGGCCATGTTTAAAATCACCTTTCTTCTCCATCCTGACACTCACTTTAAACTTTATTGGACTATTTTGACAATGTCCACCTTGTTGCTATGACTATTTAGATATTTGCATTAATGAGGAGCTCTACAGGTGACCTAATGAAGTGGCAGATGAATGCAAATTTACACTAGATCCTTTTAACTTGTTGTGCACAGGCCTCAGCGATATTTAGTGGGTTGCCGTTTCTGTTCCTGTATTATTGCTGCCAAGCCTGATTAGACATATTCCAGATCTCATAAAATGTGTTGCTCTTCAGGATTAAATCTGGTTGCATGAGGTCAGAAGTTGAAGGCTGGTCAATGGTTACAGCAGTCATCAAAAGGTCAGCAAGGAACTTTGTGGTTCATGCGCACATCCTGTCAGGTGTTTGAACACAACGCCTGACAGGAGTTATATTTCAAACTAATTTAAAAGAAAACTCCACCTGATCTACACGGTGTACAATACACTCATGCACGAGTGCGTGTTTCTGTGATTGTATGAATATTGACTCATACAGACGCACGTACTTCTTAATATAGCCTTAATTCAGTTTTGCTGTGTTTAACCCCCCTCTCTCGTTCGTTCCGTCTCTGGTGGTGTGTTGCTGACGCTCAGCGCGGTTATAATTGGCACCGTCCCCATGTGGCACTGTAGTGACGATCCACAGAAATCAAGGGCACACACAAGTAAACAAACACCCACACAGATGCTAACACACACACACGATCCCCCAGCCTCTATAGGATGTGTTTTCACATAGCACCCGTCCTGCAGGCTGCAGTGATAACCATTTCCTTATTTTGATTTCAATGTCAGGCTGATCCCATCTCTCCCTCCTCCCCTCTCTCTTGCTCTCCCTCTGCATCAAAAGCACAATCCTTCTCTTCCTGCTCCATTTGTTTCTCTCAGTTTTCTCTCACTCTTCTTCTCTTCCTCTTTTCCGCCTCTCTTTCCCTCTAATGTTTTTATTTCCCTATCTATGCCTCCCCCTCCCTTTTTTTTCGGGGCCTCTATTGAAGGCTACTGACATGCAAATTATGCCCCACAAATGCAAAACCATACCCATGTCAGAAGAGACCTCCAGTGGAGAAGAAGAGCTTAGATATTTCCCCTTTTATAGCACAGGGAGTTTTTTTGTTACAAGGTTACCTGTGAGAACTTCTGAATAAAGAATCACATGTGTGCATTTGAATTACTGAGACGGAACAAAGCATGATTATTTAATGTGTTGTAAAAGCGTGTTGGAATATTAAGTAGAGCACAGACATATGTGGCTTTTTTTGTGTGTTTGCACAGATTCATCAGTCATCCAAAGTCTGAAATTGTAGGACATAATTATTGTAAAGCAGGTGTAACATTATAGATATGTACAATATTGTGCAAAAGTCTTGAGTCACCCCTCATTTCCTTATATTTTGCTTCCAAGGAGTCAGACTTTCTCTTCATTTATTAAAGTGGTCTTGAGCAGTAGTTCTCCAGGCTTTCTGAAGGTCCTTTAAAGTTTTCTTTCTACATCGACTATGACTCATTTTCAGTCCATTCCTTGCACCTGACTGTTTCCATTTGTTTTGTTAAACCACTTAACACTGACCTATGAATTATTCAAACATTAAAAAGGCACCAAACTCAAGGGATGAACCGGTGTTGTCTCTACACATAAGAGACGGGCATCCACGGGAGAGATCCAAGGAGAAAACCACTGATGATCAAAAACAAAACAAGGCTCGTTTCACATTTGCCAAAACACATCTTGATCCAAGACTTCTGGGAAAATATTATGATTAGATAAAAGTTGAACTTTCTGAATGATTTGTGTCCTGCTACACTCACCTGAGGACCACTAAAAGAAACAATAAGAAAGTTCAAACTGTGTAGAAGAATAAAGGTGGTCATACCAAATATTGACTTTCAAGCACATTAGAACTGTGCAAACTTTGTTTAGCCTTATATAAGTCTATATATGTTTGCATGCAAGACCTTGCTAAAGACCATGTACAGTGCTGTAGCTGTAACAAATCACATGTTTCTATTATAATGGCAACAATCCATTTGTATGGGTAGGTTTCTGAAAATGCAATTCTAAGCAGAAATGATAGGCTGACATTTGCTGACTCAAATTTTGTGCCAGTCATGCTATTATTGGAAGAAATATGGGGGCTAAAAAGAGTGCTCAAAACAGTATCTGTTGCTATTATGGGCCAGTCTTTTACTTCTCTTGAATAAGTTCTGCTGTTAAAGCCAGAAAATATAGTATATGCAAAATACAATAAACTCCACTCTGTAAAATTCTTAGACATGCTAGCTCTGTAAATTAAAGTCTAAATGTATAATATGTTTAAATGCTTTAGATTGAAGCTGACTGGTTCTTGCTTCATGTTGTTTTAAGTGGTGCTGAATTCAGCTGATTGCAATTTGATGAACAAAAGAAAGAAAAGAAGCATCTCTACTTCTTTGTGCTGCAGTCACTGTTACAGTTAGGCAACATTTGCATGGCTGACAGCAGCTATAAGTGATCAGGGAGTGTACGCACATTCCCAGCTTTCCATCTTCCTTCCCTCCTTTTCTTCCCTGCCATCTGCTCCTGTCTCACTCCTCCTCCCCTGCCACACTTTCTTATTCACATTCCATCGCCTGATACCCTCTCCACTCGGGTTCTCACTCTTATATAATCGCTCACTGGCTCACTTACACGCACCTTATGTTTTCATTTTACTTTCCCCACTTTTTTTTGTCCTCTCCCTCATTTCTTCAACACTTCACTCATTATTTCTTCGCTTTCTTTTCCCAATTTGTTAACTCATCATCTCTACACTAAATACAAAGAACATTTCCATGAAAGTTCATACCACAGTGGGTACATCGGTATATGCTCAGTTGGCACAGACTGTACGCACGTTTGTAATGACGTGCAAAGCCATGTATGTGCTTTGCCTGTGCATGCCCTGTGTGTGTGTGTGTGTGTGTGTGTGTGTGTGTGTGTGTGTGTGTGTGTGTGTGTGTGTGCGCGCAGAATAGGGTGACTGTCCTCAGGGCAGCTCTCCACACCAGAACAGAGCAGAACAGCAGCTGACCAGCTGTCCCCCTCGCAGCTAGCAGCATGTTGTCTCTTCTATCTGTTCTCTCTATGTACCACTGTGTTCATCCTTCCTTCCTCTACCTTTCTTTACCTGTACCTCTCACCGTCTTATTCTTTCTAGCCTCTGCTCTCACTCTTTCACACATTGTTCTGGAAAAAAATATTGTTCTGACCCAACTGTACACTGGATACTTCCTTATTTTCCACAGAGCTGTTAGTTTCTCCACGGCTTTGTTTCTCATTATCACACACACACACACACACACACACACACACACACACACACACACACACACACACACACACACACACACACACACACACACACACACACACACACAACAGGTGACTGTGTTGCTTGCAGGAGTGGAAAGAGATGCTACATATTACAGGAAAAATAATATCAATTGAAAAGGCCAGTAACATTCAGATTAAGATTATTAAGATCTAAGTTTCACTTCTGCTGACTGTAATTCAGAATCAGAATCAGAATACTTTATTGATCCCTGGGGGAAATTATTTTTTGTTACAGTGCTCCATTTTAAACCAACATTAAGACAAGACAGACAATACGCTAACTAAGAATAGTACAATATATACATATATATACATACATACATACATACATAAGTCACTTATAAATAAATAGTTGGAAAAGAAACATGTGTAGTTGTAGCAGCAAACAGTGTATTAAGTGGATGCGTTGTACAGGGAGATGGCCACAGGCAGGAATGATTTCCTGTGTCGTTCAGTGGTGCTTTTCGGTAATCTCAGTCTCTCACTGAACGAGCTCCTGTGACTGACCAACATGTCATGGAGTGGGTGGGAGGTGTTATCCAACATTGTCTTTATCTTGGACAGCATCCGCCTCTCCGACACCACCTTGAGGGAGTCCAGCTCCATCCCCACAACATTGCTGGCCTTACGGATCAGTTTATTAAGTCTGTTGGCATCTGCGACCCTCAGCCTGCTCCCCCAGCATGCAACAGCATAGAGGATCGCACTGGCCACAACAGACTCATAGAAAATCCTCAGCATTTTCTGGCAGATGTTGAAGGACCTCAGTCGCCTCAAAAAATAGAGACGACTCTGGCCCTTCCTGTAAAGTGCTGTGGTGTTTTTAGCCCAGTCCAGTTTATTGTCAATGTGTACTCCAAGGTATTTATAGTCCTCCACAATGTCAACACTGACCCCCTGGATTGAAACAGGGGTCAAGTGTTTCCTGGTCTTCCTGAAGTCCACGATCAGTTCCTTGGTCTTTGCCACGTTGAGCTGCAGATGATTCTGCTCACACCACGTGACAAAGGAGTCGACCACAGCCCGGTACTCTGTCTCATCATCCCTGCTGATGCATCCAACCACCGCAGAGTCATCAGAAAACTTCTGAAGATGGCAGGTCTCTGTGCAGTGGCTGAAGTCTGTGGTGTAGAGGGTGAAGAGGAAGGGGGAGAGGACAGTCCCCTGTGGTGCCCCTGTGTTGCTGATCACCTTGTCAGACACACACTGTGGGAGACGTACATATTGTGGTCTTCCTGTCAGGTAATCAACAATCCAGGACACCAGAGAAGCATCCACCTGCATCGCTGCTAACTTATCACCCAGGAGGGTCGGCCTGATGGTGTTGAAAGCACTGGAAAAGTCAAAAAACATGACCCTCACACTGCTCAATCGTGTCTACACCCTCCAGATGGGTGTAGACACGATTGAGCAGGTAGATGATGGCGTCCTCTGTTCCGAGACGAGGCTGATAAGCGAACTGAAGGGGATCCAGATGTGGTCTTACTATGGGTCGCAGCTGGTCCAGGATGAGCCTTTCCAGGGTCTTCATGATGTGGGAGGTCAGTGCCACGGGCCTGTAATCCTGGGGGCCACTGGGACGAGGCGTCTTTGGTACAGGGACGAGGCATGATGTCTTCCACATCACCGGGACCCTCTGCAGACTCAGACTCAGCATAAACAGTTTATGAAAGACTCCACACAGCTGGGGGGCACAGGTCTTGAGGACAAGGGGACTCACTCCGTCTGGTCCAGCAGACTTGCCTGAGTGAAGTCTCCTCATTTGCATCTCAACCTGGTATTGAGTGAAGGTGATGGGTGGGGGAGGGGTGTCAGGAATCTCACAGGAGGTGAGCAGCTTGCAGAGCATGTCTAAATGTTGTAAACCTTATTTTCATAAACCTGCACAGCTCTGTTTTGTGTTCAGTACGTTAATATTAAATGGGTTTGGTAAACAAACTCCCTTTGCTCCACTTGCATTGTAAATCATGATAACAGTCGCTTCTGAGCCCCCCCCCATATGCTCTGATTATATCAGACCCTGAGATTGTTTTGTGAGATATCACAATCCAAGCATGTTTTTTTTAACTGTAGCAAGGTGACTTCAATGATATTTGAAAGTTCAGGCGATTTTAAGTGGAGTTACGTGCTGTAGGTGCTTCACTGGGATTATGTTGGAGAAAAAGCAAAAAGGTAGAAAAGAAGAGAAACCAAATCCAAAGAGGGGTTTCAAGAAATTTTCACGTCAACCGTTTTTTTTCTAATTTAAATCAGTTTCACATGTTTAGTCTCATTTGGTTTGGGAGGCAGCTCAGGATATTACCATTAAACGCCTACGATGATGCTTTGAGACAGGGCGTAGACTTTGTTATATTTTATTCATTACTGAAACTGTAGAGAGGAGACTCTTTAGACATTAACAGTGGACCATTACTATTAAGTACCCATTGTTATTTATAGCACATCGCTGCAGTTTTCAGATAGTTTTATTAACATTAATGTGAAGAACTCTTTCTCAGATGCAGTCTTATTGAAAACTGAAGCGTTGATGCAGAACAACTGTGGTCTATTACTGGCAAACTAAGCTTCTATACTGCACCATAATCCTGACTTTTTATTGCTGAATGCTATAATACATGTTACAATACTGTGTTTTTTTTTATAGCACAGTGTTGCTATAATAAATTAAAGAAGTGACAGCAGTTTCTTGTTCTTTTCCCTCCGCAATATCAGCTGTCATTGGTAACCCCACAGGAACTCTTTGCTCTGCACTTTCACTCATTCAATCATTGAAAACAGACCGTGATACTCCTCTCCCCCTCCCCTTCCTCTTTCCTTTCAAATATAGCAGCCTTTCACTTTACATCTTGACACTTTTATGCCTTACTTCATGACTTATATGGTATTAAAACTATACTGTATTGAAAATGAGGAAGCGTAGAGGAGAAAACATGATTTAGCTGCATTAGCATTGTATTCAGGTGCACTCTGAAAGTACAGCCACAATACATCAGTGCTGAAGCTTCACCGAACAGCAGATGGATCCAGTTGAGGTCCAGATGCATCTCTCCGGATCAGTGTCAAGTCTTTGGAGGATTTTTTCCTTTTCCTCAATTTGTTTAAGACACGCTGCAAACCATGTCAAGAGTGAAAGAAATGGGGGCACGTTGTATTATTTTACATTATTCTAATTACAAATTATTGTAATAAGCTGCTATTAAACAAAGCGTGTAAAGAAACATTTTTAAATTGTTTTTTCTAAGCTGTCTGTTATATGTAGATATGATGTTGGTTCATGTCTTGATTTAAGTGTCTTTTTTATAACTGTATGATTCGTAGGTCAGTGTTGACTGGTTTAACAATAAAAAACAAAAATAATTTCTCATTATTGAAAACGTAACCAGTGTCCAAAGAAAACTGTCACAGTGTGTGGAAGTAGACTGTGTGGAGTGTGAACAATGGACCTAAACGCAGACGCAGAACGTGGAACGTACCTCGAATTCACAGAAGCCGAGCCGTTTAATAAGGCTGATAAAAAGGTACAAACAAAGGGCAACGCACACTCATGCAAAACTAAATATTAACCTAAACTGGGTGAACTAAAATACAACATGAAGAACCCTGACATGAAAGTGAACGTGAACGTAAATGTGAACAAACCTGGACATGAATACATGAGACCTGGAAACATGGTGTGAAACAACAGATGACCTGACAAGGAATGAATGAAAACACACAGACTAAATACACACAGGAGGTGATAAGGGAAAGTGGAAACACATGGGGAAACAGCAGACTGAAATGAACATAATTACATAACAGGGGAAGCGAAACTAGACACAATGAACATGGGACAGCAGACCACTTCAAAATAAAACAGGAAACATAATGAGAGGCAGACATGACAACACACGAAGGGCAAGGGAGACTTAAACACAGTGACTGAAAAATGAATGAAAAATAACAGCAACCTAAGCATAATAGAAATGAACTTAGAGAACCTAATGAGCCTAAACATAAACCATAAACATCAAAATATATTAAAACTCAAAACGCTGGGTCAAATGGCCCAGGATCGTGACGAGAGCCTGTAAAAGAAGTTCAGAGAGCCTGGAGAAATCACAAGAAAGTCCGACTCCTTGGACGCAAAATATAAAGAATTTGGGGTGGTTCGAGACTTTTTTCACAGTAGTTTATTTATTGTGTCAAGTTTAAATTTCTGTCAAAGTTCAAAATCTGCAGTTCCATGCAGATATAAATGTTGACACAGGATTTTGTTAGTTGTGCAAGTTGATATGTGAGTATAGTAAACGCACTACAGCAAAGGTCACAAAAAAGGTTATAGTGGAGCCCACAGGGGACAAAATAGCTGTCAAGTTATTTCACTCTGGTGCAAAGTGATAGACCCACTCAATGAATCAACATTACAGACTGCTGTCATTGCTAAAATGTTTCAATGGCTGGATACAGATGACATTCTAATGCATTTGATTAGATTTGATTACAAATAAACTCTGTTTGGGTGAGTGGTGATTGGCTCGAGTGTGAGTTTGACTCTTTATAACAGTGAAAAGGAGCAGATTGAATAATATTGGAATGAAAAGCTCTATTAATGTTCCACAAAATTCAAACCATGAAACAAAATAGCTTTATTATACATGAAAGCTCCTTTACTCAAACTTCCAGTAATTTCTTATGAATTTTCACACCTCTGTAAAGCATCCGGTCCCAGTTTCTCTCTGTCTCCTTCATGCCCCCTCCTCTCTCTCTGTCTTTGTCGCTGTCCCTGTCTAAGTGGCCGGGAGGATTAAAAGTGTTTAATTAAGAGGTGATTATGTGACAGCTGACCCAGCAGGATCAGGAAGGCTTTATTTTATTGTACCCCATTCTAGATGATATACACCACGTCTCCATATGTCTGTGCTTATTTCACACCTCTCTTTCCCTTCCCCTTGTTAGCTTGCTGTCTAATTTAAACTCTGATTCACTGGTTTGTCCTTTTTCCTACATGATTTCTCACTCCCTTAAGAGTCAACCACTCTGGGTTGATTTGAAAGTGTGTGCTTTGTTACCAGTTAGCAAAAACACTCAGAAAACAGTTAAAACCGAGACCAGTGCAATACGCGAAGTTAAACACTGGTGCTGTACATATTGTATGTGTATTTGTTATTCCTTGATAATCAGATGATGTTTTAAATGCTGCTAAAACATGTGGTGCTTTGCGTGATGTTGCACACGTGAAATATTAAAAGAGTGTGGCTAATATGAGCGGGCTAATGTCAAAATGCCTGTGTAGATGTTTGACATCCCTTCTGTCGTGTGGTTTAAAGTTGGTTTATGCTCACACCTGCACTGTTTCTTTAGGTCATTTAGTTGGTTGTATGGTTGTATTTATCTCACAGGTTACATAAAAGAAGATTGATATCAGTACAGAAGTACCTTATAAACCTGGATTGTTTTACAAATAGCAAAAAGGGGCAAATTGTCTTGTTACTAAAAGAAATCCCACTGTAGAGTGAAGTCCTACTGCCTACTGCTTACAGGATTTATGATCTTAGTAGATGCTGTCTTGATGCCTTTATAGTCTTGATCACTGGTTTAAGACAGCATGATGTCCACTTTTTAAAATTGGATCTCATTTAGATTAAAATATAAATATTAGAGTCTACAAAACCAGTAGGTGTTGTCAAGGTGATCCAGTGCTTCCCTGTATTTGTGTTTGTTCATTTGCTTGTCTCTCATTGTGTTAGAGTACAGTTACAGAAGGAGACGATGATGACAGAATAAAGCTGAGAGTTGATAAGCACAGTATGTGGTGAAAAAGATGGCTAAAACTTGTTTACATCAGTGGTGGGAAGATGAAAGTAAAGGGAGAAGTCCCACTAATTCCCCTTTGTAGCTGTGTGGATGAATATTGCCTCTATGGTTTGTGAGAGAAACAAACAGACTTTTACTCTGAAATGCAAATAATTGATGGGAACTAAAGCAGAGAGGAACATCTGGGACATCCTATAGATGCTTTTACATCCAATGAAGCAGCCATCATTAGTGAGTTGTGTTTATTATCATCATATGGCTTCACATCTGCCTCTGGTGCAAAACTACATGATAGAGAGCCAACCTGGATATAAATACAACTGGACAAAAAGGCAACTTTTTCTCTTTGTGTTCGACAGTGAGAGCAGAACTGTGAGCCAACAGGGACCTTTGTCCTTTAAACACGCCATCAGTCTTGTCACAAATGAGCCCTCAGGAAATATGTCCACTAATTTAGGTCTCAACCCACTGAAGAAGCAGAGGGTTATATTAAGCATGTATACCGTGTGTGTGTGTGTGTGTGTGTGTGTGTGTGTGTGTGTGTGTGTGTGTGTGTGTGTGTGTGTGTGTGTGATCCAAGTGTCTAGAGAAGAAGGCAGACAGATGGGTCACACAGTTTTCCCTCTGTGGGTCTGGAGCTGGAACAGCTAATTAAATCTTAATTAAATATGACCTGTCTGTCCCTGCACATCCCCGCCCATGAAAGACATGTATGTGTTTATGTGTGTGATGAAGACGCACCAGCTGAGAGTGCGAGTATAAGAGTAAAGTGTCTTTTCTTGTTCACTAGTTTGAAATTAAGAGCAGCACAGAAATATAAATGTGTGTGCGTATCTGTATATTATGCTTCCATGAACTTTGTGCTTAAATGATGAACTTCAGTGTCTCCTGAGCTTGTTGTGTGTTTGAGGATGATGAGTGCCACAGTCAGTGTTAAACTTTGTTCAAATCCTTCCAGTTGATCCAGCCCCTTGTTTCTGAATCCCCTGGACATACTTGCAATTTAGAGGGAACTTGTCAGGCAATATACTTGAATAACAATGATTAGCTAAAAAAAGGATAACATTTGAATAAAAAATCTGATCGATCTAGATATACTGTATGGATCTGGACACAACATAAGTCCTCCATAAAGTTTTTATTATTTTGTGCACACGATTGCATAATTGAAAAAGAAGTGAAAACATACTATGCTCATTTCCACCTCTGTATTGGTTGTAGTTAGCAGCTTTGCACTGTTCATGGTTCAGAATAATCCACATTTAGTTTATCCACTGGCTGAAACAGTTTCTGTTACCTGATTGGCTGACCCTTGCTGTTGAACAGCAGTCAGAGAAGGACTAAGCTTCCCTGAAGATTTCTGGTCTTTTTGACATTATGCAGAGCCAGAAGCACTGCTTGCCACCAGGCAAACAACTTGGGGCCCCAGGTCAATACGGGAGACCCTGAGGGCTGACAAACTTCAAACTTCAGCAAAGGCAAT
This sequence comes from Copadichromis virginalis, assembly GCF_057382275.1. Classification (NCBI taxonomy): domain Eukaryota; kingdom Metazoa; phylum Chordata; class Actinopteri; order Cichliformes; family Cichlidae; genus Copadichromis; species Copadichromis virginalis. Next base: position 13,439,338 of record NC_140621.1, read on the forward strand.
GTGCAAAGTTTACAATGACAGTAGAAGAGACCTGACCTCACTAAGGGGACTTTGCCTGACTCCACTCACTCTGTTTGCAAGTGGCAAGCATAGTTCAGTTTAAACAAACCGAATGACAATGATGAAAGAGTTATACTTCAGGGAGAGAAAAAAAAGTAGAAAAAGGTAAAAGAGGAGAAAAGAAATCACAGTTTTGCTATCCCGCGTGATGCTGTGTGGGTTCTCTGTTATTATTTGCTATTTATTTCTTCAGTATGTTACATCATGTTTATCTTTTGTTCATTGTCTGTGTTTGTTTTAAAATGTGCATGTGAGGATGAAATAACCTTACTTGCTGTAGAAAAAAATCTACCTTGGTCTCTTGTGTTCTGGGGGCCTCTGGATGTCTGGAGTTTTGATCTCCTCCATACCTGCTTCATGCCCTGGAGGACGGGGCTGCGGCCCCCCCACACCCTCTAGCAGATCATTACATGAAGGAACCTTTTGAAAAAACAAGCGCGTCCATGCTCACAGGTGTACACACGGGTGATCACACCCACAAACTACACCCTTTTTGGCTCCTACCTCAAAGCACACTGTTCTGTTGATCTTATGTGCTGCACAATAATGTTTAATATTTAGTATTTACTGTCATATTCCCATATATCATTGTGATGTTGTTTATTCTATTACTCTTGTTCTCTTCCGCTTGTTTTCTTTTTTCTTTCTCAGCAGGTGATCCAGGTGATTGATATATGCATTTTTTTCCTTTTTTTCTTTTTCTGCTCATTCTGTTGGTTTTTGTCTTTTGCCCTTCTCCCCCGTCCCTCTTCTCAGCTGTTTCTCTTTCCCTCTTTCTTTCTCCCCTTCTTTCCCCCAGTCAAGTCTGTCCCGTATTCAGTAAGTGAAAATAAAATAAACAATAAAAGGTGAATCAAATGGACCATTACGGCAAGGCTGGGATGGTCAATTTGGTAAAGTAAATCCGTTGGGCATCTTTCTTTGCCTTTAGGCAACAATTCTGATGGCAAAAGAGCCAAACGGGACAGGCAAAAAAAAAAAAAAAAAAAATCTACCTACAGTACAAATAAAGCAACCTAGCCTAGCCTAACTTAGCCCAAATAGTGAGTGGAGCAGATAATCAGTGTTGGTCAAGTTACTTGAAAAAAGTAATCAGTAACTAATTACTGATTACTCCCCCCAAAAAGTAATCCCGTTACTTTACTGATTACTTATTTTCAAAAGTAATTAATTACTTAGTTACTTAGTTACTTTTTAAAAACACGATTTACAACCTGAAGAGGTGATAAAGTGATAGATCTTTCAGCCCAATTCTACTTTTTCTACATAATCCATCATACAAAATGTAATCAAATGGAAAAGTCTCTTTTTTTAACTTGTTTTATCAGTTTTAATCTTTTAACTTCATGCATCAAGCAAAACATTTAATTATATGCAACATTCTCTGACTTGAATAAATTAGTTTAACATTTAAACCTATTTTCTACACATTCCAGCACATAAAATAAAATATTTTTTGTGTTTTCACTCACTCTTTCAAACAGATGCAAGTAAAACACAGCAGAAAATAAATAAAGTCAAAGACTCAGCGGTCCTTTTGCTCTATTTTCACCTGTAAAGCAGGAGCAGGGTAGGCGGAGGGTTACCCTGGTGCAGGTGTGCTGCGGTCAGTTGAAGAATCCGTGCGAGTGTCTCTGTGAGTTTCCCATCACGTCGTAGCTACTCGGTGCTTGCTCGGAAGTTTAGGGGTTTTTTTCGCTGTAAAAAGAAGTTTTCTTCCCACGCACGATGGACGCTAATGTTTTTGTCACTTTTTATGGAATCAAACTCAAAGTAAGGTCAGTACTTCCACACTTTAAACGCTGCACGCTCATACTCTCTCCCGCACTCGATATATTATCCATTGTTGATCTGCACACAGCTGCTGTCACCAACGTCGCACTTGCTTACGTCACTGTCATGAGACATTCTCGCAAAAAAATCACGGTTTTAGTAACGCAGTAACGCAGCGTTCCTACGGGAAAGTAACGGTAATCTAATTACTGATTTTGCAATAGTAATCCCTTACTTTACTCGTTACTTGAAAAAAGTAATCAGATTACAGTAACGCGTTACAAGTAACGCGTTACTGCCCATCTCTGCAGATAATAATGATTAAATTAATGCTAAATATCTAAATGCTGCGAGTCTAGTCTTAACTATGGGAGAAAGACAGGATGTAATGCAACTTCCACTAGAATCACATTATTTCATGTAAATTATTCTGGCATTTAGCATTAGTTAAGTTAGCTAGCCGAGCAGGAAGTGTGTTCAGCTCTGCTAGCTGGAGTATGACCTAACTGAGCATGCTCATCCAGGAGTCAGAGACACGATACCGGCAATCCACTTGTTACTGTAGCTAGCTAGCTACACTTGCTGGCAAGCAGTATTAACACTTCATAACCAGTTTTAGTTATCATTAGTTATCATTTAGTTATCATTACCAAAAAAAAAGGTCTCTGCCATTTCTATTATAATGTGTTGCCTATCAACTTTTATTGTTTCTGGTGTCAGATAATTTATAACAAAGTAGTGATGACGGTGGGAAGGATTTTTGCCCCGGGCCCCAACAAACCCTAGAATCACCACTGTGCAGAGCCAAATTTAGCAAAAACTGAAGTCTGAAGCCAGAATTTTTATCTTAGCTTCCAGACTTTAGCAATTACAGAAATTCTCATCTTATTATTTAATACTATGGCCATATTTATTATTTGCATCCACTATTGTAAGTGAAAAAACTTTTAGTAGGTTTTGTGTTTAGTAGTTTTTTTTTTAGTAGTTTTAGTAGTTAATTCTTTGGGGTCTTCATCTGGTAATGAAATCGTAACACTAAATCAATAGTAACTTAAAGTGTGTACAAATCTTTAAAACAAAGTAAATCTAGAAATTGCAGCTAAATAGTTAAAAATTGAATTGGTGAAAATTTTAGCTAGAGCTAAGAGTTCGGTAGAGCCATGTTATCATGTTATCAGCCATGTTCTGTCAGCTCAGTTTGCTTGTATGGTAACTCATACATGCCAAAAAACAAAACTTGCCATTGTTGGAGCGCAGCGCTCTGGCAGAGATGCCGTTTGTGCCTATAGGATGATGAACACCAGTACCATCCACTGCTCCGCCCTCCCCGGGTTGCTTCAGAAGCTCTGTCAAAGTCCTGGAGGGAAGAAGAAAAACAACATTTACACACTTTGAGCATCCTGCACACAATCTGAGACAGTAGACAAACAAATTGCCTAACGAGCTTTCACAAGTGCACTCACGCACATCCACAAAAAGGGAAGAAGAGAGGAGAAAAGTGTGATATGAGGCAAAGATAGAAGAATGAGAGAGAGAGAGCGCTGAAACAAAGAGGACCAGAGGGAGAATGTTTGAAAGATTGCTTAGCTGGGACTGTCAGAAAGATAATAAAAATTGGAAAAAACAAAACAAAACATGGATGTGCATATAATATGAACTGCCATTTTTTTTTTTTTTTTAGCAAAACAACTTTATCTCAACAGCTTTACCTGCGGATAAAGATTATTTACATCAATAACACACAAAATGCTCTGAATTCAATTCAAGACAGTGGAAGTGAAGATAAAAAGGATGAGTCTCTGGTTGTTTGCCAGCTGGGAGCGTCAATCATTTATAAGAAATAAGACAGCTTCCCCTCTTGCTGTCTTTTACTGTTTGATGCCTTTGAACAAGTTCTGATGCCGCTTGAAAACTGGAACACGGGCAGGAAAAGGCCTGCAGATTTAACTCTTTGGGAGCACGCAGAACTTCAGCTGCAAACAAAGACTTGGACTGAGAGTTATATCTGATGCACAGTATGGCGTTACTCTACTTTAAATGTTTTAAAGACACTGGATAATGGCCATGTGGGTGTACTACATCGTGGGGGTACTTCCTTACTTGCTTCAGGATGTGCTGTATGTAAAAATTGTGGAAATGCACAGCTGATTTGGGAAAAAACATCTTTAGTCAGGTATGACAGGCAGGGCTTCGTGTATACTACTGTTTATAGGGTTTACATGCAGTATATTATATGTGAAGACTGCTCTCAGTGGTGTGCATACATTTAATTCATTAAAAATGCTAAGCCTAACCAGATTCTAAATATCCCACTTGTAACTTTAACTTAAATTAATGGACCTTATGTGATGTAATGTCTGCAAGAAGGTTTAGTCCAGAATAAGTCACATGGAACAAACAGGCTGAAAGAGCTAAGCAAAGATTTTTGGAGAAGCAATGGCAGAGAAGATGGAAAAATGACGGAGAAGATGGAAAATGTTGGTTTCAAAACTGCAATTCCTGCCCCGCTTGATCACCATTAATTGCTAAAATCCACTATTTGCTTTTAATAAGGCCAAAGAAAAAGAAACACTCACTGAATTATACACTATGCCACTGCTGACTTAGGAGTCTATAATTGGTTCTTACAAACTTTCTAGTGTTTTGTGTACATGGCAGGAGAAAGCGCGCCATCAACGTGTCGTTTTTGACAAGGAAATTACTGTGACATAGTCAACAAATCAGCTGTGACCTCAGAGCTGCTTTCAAAAGACCCATAAATATTTCCTCACTGTTAATCTCACTGTTGAAACCTTCACACAGCCTCCCAAAATGCATTAAAGCAATTGTCTTTCTATTAGCCTGCTGTGAAATGGTTGCCTGTGGTCATGAGAGCAGTGAACATGAAAACATTAACATCAGCACAATATAGTGCAATCAAACACAATACACGTGCAAGAGGCAATGAACGCACCCAGCTTTGTGTGTCTTTGCAGGTCATTCAAACTCAATTCATCAAATTTAAATTCTAATAATTAAAAAAGGAAACTCTTATGTGACAGTCACATGGAAAGATGCACTTCTTAATAGGAATTATGCAAAGTTTTAATGTCTGTCATTATTTTTTTCATGCATCAGTTTTGTGGCCATTTTGAAATTCCATTATCCAGAAAATTTACTTAGTTCTATGAATCTGAATTGAGCAGTTGACACAGATTGGTGGATGCTTAAAGTCCCTGAAATACTTGTTTGATCTCTGGTAGCAGATTTGGAGGCCTGTAGAAATATTATGTAAAGCAGTTTTACATATACAGTACACGTAATGTTCTTTAAAATCAATTCAAATGAGAAATAAAAGCTTCAATATAAACAAATTATTCTCAGGCAAATCTCAGATGGTCAGGTGGAAAGTGTCTGGTGAACCGACCTGTTGAATAAAATGCTTTTAGTGCTCAACCATAGTAGAAAAACACTATATTAGAAGGAGTGATGACTATGTGTTTGTGCATTTTTCCTGCTTTTTTTGTTTATCTGGTCGACCATCATTACTGTGACCTGTGTCTTATTTCTTTATAAAATGTTCATGTATATGCAGTATATCAGTCTTATAACTAGTAGCCTACACTAGTTACTTACCTGCCTATTTGAATTTAAACATTACTGTCGCTTGGGATTGACAACTGTCCCGTTTTAGCCAGGATGTCCTCGTCTAATGAGTAAAATTGGTTCGCCCTTTACTCTAACTTAAATATTCCTTTTATATTGACCGTTACCTGGACGAGTACTTGTGTCACAGCTAGGGCTGGGCCATATTATACCGTTCACGGTAATACCGGTATAATGTTAGGCAACGATAGGAAAATGAAATATTGCGATAGAATAGGAGTAAAACGCGCATACGCAGTGCCTTTGTTTTCATACGCACATGGCCGATTGTTGAGTGAAACAGATGAACCAGAATTGGTTTGTAAAAATGGTGCAACTTCCGTGATGTGGAACTGGTTTGGTGTTTGTCCATCAGATACACAACAAAGCACATTTTTTTGCAGAACATGCAAGCGGCCGTTGTTATTGTCGTATTTGTCGGACTAAGATGCTCTTAAATCTGGGAGTAATCTGGGTCCTAAACTCCGTAATCTTCAGGTCAAACAACACTGCAGCATCACTTAGAGTTAAAAACTGTCTAAATTCTTTCATCTTTAATAAAACGATCAGCATTGCTGCTTTACCAGGTGTAACTATAAAGTTTAACTTCCAGGCATCCATGAAAACAAAAGTTATTACATTTAACGGAGTTAGAAGTTAGCAGGAAGCTAGCGGAAGTTAGCTCGCTAGTTTCGCTAGTTACCTAAGCATGATATTGCATGTTCTGACTGAGAGATTTCTGAAAAAAATCAAACGTACAGCTCTGCTATCACTTCCAACATAAATGAAGACAGGAAACTAAACAGCAGTGACATTTGTAGGGTTACTGAAGTTGGGCTAGCTGGTATATAATGATGTGCTACGTGATCGCTAGCGACACAGCTATGTTAGCATAACATAAACAGTGAAGCTGGAGGACGAACACTAACACTTTTCCACTTATAAAAGTTAACGTGAAGGTTCTTCATGGTTAGAGACAAATGCAATCGCATGGCAGGATGCTGTAAACGGACCAAACTTCAGTCAGGAGAACAACTGAGATAATCCATCCACAATACGAGGTTAGTCATTAATATACTGCAACAACATGGGAATAGAGCAGCTGCCAGAGAATTCAACATTAATGAATCAATGGTACAGAAGTGGAGGAAGCAAGAAGAATGAGTTTAATAAAGTTTGATTTATCTGACTGCTTTGTTTCGCTTAATGTGCCTTATAATCCCGTGCACCTTATGGTCCGAAAAATGCGTACTGCACACTGCAGTTTAATGTTGCAAAGCACCTCTTTTTAACTTCAGTGGATATTATACATGGTTATGCTCAGGATATGTCAGCCCATTTCTACTGGAAATGCCTTTTGGTTAAACTTTCAGCAAGGAATTTGCATTTGCACTGTTACATTTTTATAAAGCTTTAATGTACATAAAAACCAGCTTCTTGTTTAAGTGAAAATAAATGGAAGGTTGTCTTTTTGCGCTAGTAATGTTGTGGAGTTGTATTTTGTCTCGCATCAATTATATCGTCGGTTATATCGTTATCGCAAATTTTCAAATATATATCGTGATAAATATTTTTGGCCATATCGCCCTGCTCTAGTCACAGCCCTCAGTGACACCCGTCATGTGCACCAGATGTGTGAAATAATACGTCATTTGTGAAAATATGGTGCCGTTTGGTCTGCGTAGCATATCAACCAGGGTACCTGAATCCCCCATTTACAGTATTTTATTTAAACATTTTTTCTTTTTTGCTTATTTTTCAAAGGAAATGCCATATTGATTGTTTTAAATGAGGTATTGATTTAATTGAATACCAACATTTTACTGCATTTTTATTATAAAAATATGAACATAGAGTACATATTTGTATTATGCCCAGCTGGTTGTCCATTGTGCTTCTGGCACGCCACAGTGTCCTTTATTTGATAGCTAAAAAGTTGGCAACCCCACTGTCGCTGGTTGTTCTTAGCAAACCGTGCACTTACCAGCAACAACATTTGCAATGTTGGCTGTGATTGTGGTGCTAGCTACTGCATTTTAGGAACATTTGCAGCGTGTTGTGAATGTAAATTCATTTACACGAAAAACTAATTAATGCTACAGCACATAAAGTGTGTTGCTGTGCCTGCAATGCCTGAAGAAAATCTGCTGTTAGCTCGCTAGCATTATCAGTGCTAACGTTCCTTCAAAGTCTTTGCTGCAATCAGAAGAGAGGGGAACTGAGGACTGAGAGCAGTAAGCATGGAGCATTCACAACTCAGCTCCACTCAGCTGTTATGAGTGCTCTTGGGCAGTTGACAGAGAGAACTTATGTACTCAAAAGAGAATTTCAAAGTATAGAAGTAATAGCAAAAGTCTTCAATAACAAGCGATAGAGTTTAGTTATTCCTTTAGAATTTGTATCCTGTTTTTCCTTTCACATTTATTTTGGTTGAATGTTTTACTGATTTTTTAATTCAACCCAACTTTTTTGCCAAACTTCTGTTTGTTTAAACATCCTGACTCAGTGTCCTGACTTTGATCCTGAATCCTTTATGAGACTTAGCATAAAATTAGCTATACTGTAGCTTATTATTATTTGACACTTGACATTATGTTATAACTGTACTGCTAAAATTTGTGGATCAGTAGTTTTGTTTTTTCTTTTGGAAGTTTGTGGTCTGTTGGAGTGAGTCAGCAGTCACCGGTAATGTTCATTCTGCCATGCAGTGAACATCTATAAAACTGATATTCTAGTCCTACATCTTTCCCTTGAGGAAATACATTCTTCACTTTTCTGTTTATTTATCTTAAGCAAAATCTATTCCAATCAAACAAAAATACTAACTTCACAGAAATGTGATCTAAATTGAAATCTATTCATTAGCTTTCAATATGCAAATCACCCTAAAAACTTGCTCTTCACCTTTGATGTTTCGCAGACTTTAGCCAATCACAGGACTCTCAGGACCAGACCAGATGAGACTATAGAATAATATGACAGATATGCCAGAAAAGCATTTAAAGCAGTATATTGTGGTGGTTTAACAGGTTAGATGGAGTCCTTGAGCCTTGAACAGCATGGCTTAAATCTCAAATCTTGTTTGGTGGGAGGAGCTTAGAACAAAGAGGTGAGAGCTGTCAATTTTTACATTTTGGCTTTTTTTGTGTTGTTTAAAGATGGCTGCCTACGACAGCTACTCCCAGGTGTGAATATGAAGGGAGGTGCTGCTGTAAAGCACCCAGCTCAGCAAACCTCCCCTGGATAATTTTCTAGCCGAATAACTTTTTGTTTTTTTTCTGTTTTTCTTTCTTTCTGTTTTTTTTTATTCAACTTAGTGGAATTTCACATATGACACATGCTCTCTGGGCTGAATGTGATTAGATTGAGCTTACTGTCAACAAAGGAAAAAATTGAGCAACTCAGCAGTTTTATTAGAAATTATTACTTAAATTGTCATCATTTATCATGACTATTAGCTTAGACCTTTATCTCTAGCATTATTTGGTTGAAACTAGCATGGCTAAAAACACAAAGTTTGAAGTTAGAGAACAAGAATGAGATTTCCACAGGGATATTGTGTAACTGATGGCTTAAAGGGACATGGAAGTATAAGCAGTACCCACAGACTAGATGGTGTGTGCCACATAATGTATCCACACATGCATCTCAATTGCCCTTTGATTTTCCGCTTGCTAGCTAATACATCTTCTCATTAATACGTGTCCACTTCCAATCAATTACTCCATTTGTCTTCCTCTTTCATCCCTCCACCCCCACTCACACTGTCTCTTGATTTTCTTCAGCCTGCAGAATGCTTATGAGGGCTATTGTTGAGCACTTGTTGTTCACTGCACCCCCTATCTCCCTGGAAACATCCTCTCTTTCTTTCGCTTCTCTTCTAATTCTGTTTTATCTCCCCAACTTTCTGGGTCTGACTTTGCCCCCCCCCCCCAACACTCACACCCGTTATCTCTCCCACATCTTTATTTTCATTGCTATGAGCCTTTTATCTCTCCCTGTATCACTTCCTCAACCCATCGTCTCTGTCTTCCTTCTCCTCGCGGCCCTCTGATTCTGCCTGTCTTGCACTCTCTCACCGTTGTGTCTGCTCCGTCTCTCAGTCTCTCACCCTTTGGCCCACTTTCTTTTCCAGCCTTTTCTTTCCCTTTAGCATCCTCAGCCCTTCTTCCCTTGCTTCTCTTCCCCTCCCTGAGGAAACTGTCACAAACTATTCCAACTTGCGATATTAGCACTCTTGAAACGAGACTGAGTGATGCGAGGACATCGGAGCTGCATATTCAGATTCACAAAAGGGCTCAAACACTGATCGGACTTTGCATTAAAGGCATACGTTTAATTCCTGCTTCTGACTATCTCTACATTGCTGTATGAGGTACGTCACAGCAGCACGGCTAAAACGTAGAGGAAAAATGCTTAAATTGTGGAAAAAAAATTCAGATACCATGTAGACCTCCAATCAGAAGAGCATCCCCCCAGTCTGTACGCTGAGGGAAATCTGGCCCTTTTGTCATAAGGGGAAGAGCGATAAGAGTTGGGTAGATGCATGTGGGTAGGCCTACACACGACACACATTAAGTACACACTATATCCTGCGCCTGCCTAAGTTTGTAATTGAATAAGAACAATTAAGGTTATTTTTCCAAAGTGAGCATTTTGGAGGTTAACCAATATTCTCTGTGAAATGTGAGCTTTAAATTCCTTCATTCATTCATTTCCTAGAGCTATGAGTCCTTCTGGAGGCATGACGTTGGTAAATGGATTTGTGTTTATATAGTGCTCTTCTACTCTTACATACACAGCCATACAGAACTTTATGCTATCAAATATACACTCCAAATGGACTTCCTCTGCAACACATGATGTTATATAACCTGAATAATAAATAAAAGTTCATGCACATGCTATTTAAAAAACAGCAGAATGCACAAAAATATCTGCTACAGATAATACAGATTATTCCAGTGAGGTTTGGAAGAACTTCTGGAAAACTCCAAAGAAACATCTCCAGGCAGTCTGATAGGCTCAAAGCACCACATGCCCAGTTTGTTCCCTAACAGGACTTCCTGAACAACGCAGAGTAAGAAAACACAAAAGCTGCTCCTGATATCTCCCGAAATTATATTTGATAAAACATAATCAACTTTAAAAAGCTAGCAGGCGTGGATCTGTTGAGACTGATAACAGGGACAAATTAAAAGCCCTTATGAGCCCACCAACCAAGCATGAGTGTGTTTTCCAGTCAAGCAGTTTAATATGTGCGGTAATTGCTTCAAATGGAGTCAGCCATCTACCGTCGTAGAATCCTTTCAGTCGTGCGCAATTAGTGATCATTCAGACGTTTGCAGGGAAAAGGATTAGTCTCTGGAAATTGCGCTGATATTCACGCAGCGTGAACCCTCTCAAGGGTGAAACATGTGGCGCTTGATTAGTCAGTGTGTTTGACAAGGTTTTTCTCTTTAATTTTACACACATGGAAGCTGAGGAGACTGACAAAGCTGCCTTTAAAAAAAATATAGAATAATGTGTACTGTGATTTTTATAGGGTATTGTTCTATAGAATCAAAGAGACCTCACAACACCAAGGAGTGTGTGATGTGAGTAATTTCTTATAGAAAGAGATCGTTGTTTTACTGAAAGCACATGTTGGTGCGAGACACACTGACAGGCTGATAAGAGGTTTGCACTGAAAGCCACACAAGTTTATAAAAACATGTATATTTTTATTAGGTCAACTCTGTTGATGTGTCACAATATTCAGTTATTAAATTAAAGCAGCACATGGGTGTGTGGGTGAAGTTTCCAAGAAAAAACCCACTCTCAAATAGTAGCCTTATTTTACCTCAGTGGCAGAGAGAATTCATTTTCATGTCCCTGCGATATTCATTTTCACAGCTGTAATTTCATCAGGAAACAGTTATGAAAGGTGTTCCACTTTGCTTTTTACCTGAAATGGCATTAAACTACTGTTGATGGAACTCCTCTTATCCTCCAGATTTTTTAATATTTTGAGATTAACTGTCCCTCAGCCTTGCCTTTACTCTATTCCAGTGGTTCTTAACCTTGTTGGAGGTACCGAACCCCACCAGTTTCATATGCGCATTCACTGAACCCCTCTTTAGTGAAAAATAAAATATGATTTTTTTCAAATTCAAGACATAGATATGTTTTTTATTGGTGCACAAAATGAGCGGTGCATGTCACGGTGGAGGGTCTGCCGAACCCCTGAGACCGACTCACCGAACCCCTAGGGTTCGATCGAACGCAGGTTAAGAACCACTGGTCTATTCGCTCCTGCAGTCGGTCTTCAACTGTAAAAAAACTTAAAATCCTCAAAACATGAAGATAAACAAACCCACAGGATGTGTTGAATTAGAAACATTTGGATTTAATATAAAAAGTGATTTATGTTAAAAGGGATTTAAAATATCAGTGTGTTTAATAATACTGTGAAACATCCTGAGCACCGCTAATTTCTTTATATAATGCCAGACTTTATTGGCACTTTTTAAAAGTGAGTGATCGTGCTCCTTGATCTCTGAAGTTCTGTCAGTTCAAAGGTTTTCTTTGAACCTTGGCTGCTTTTTCACTCGTTTTCTGTGCAGTCCTTGTACCTGACTCATTTCAGAGGAATGCTTTGAATCATTAAAGCATAAAAAAGAGACCAATTCAAGGGATTAACTAGTGTCATGTCTACAATTGTTTGCTGCCTACAAATAGACCAATTTTAAATGGAATTTTTGGTATTTGTTCCCATTTTTGTAGTCTATAAAAACACCAAAGATAACACAGTTTGATGGAAATAAAATAGCATTTTTGCACCAACACGGTGACTCTTTAAGAGATATTAACTGAAAAGTGTGCCACATCTCAGCGTGGTGTACAGTGTGCACTTAAAAAATTAAGGAAACTGGACAAGTGGAGGGCAAAAAAGAAGTGTCAGTTCTAAAAAAAACCCAACAAACTATCTACTATCTACTCAACTATTCTGTCTGATTTTTTTAAATTTAAATTTTTTGGTCAAATCTTAACCGAGGAGTTCAGCACTGAGTGCGTATAGCGACCAGTAAAACACAGTGGAGGCTCTGCCATGGTTTGAGGCTGTGTTTCAGCCAGTGGTGTTGGAGATCTTGTCAACAATGATGTAATTATGAATGCAGAAAAGTACCATCAGATATTGATCCACCATGCAACACTATGTGGAAAGCATCTTAATGGCACTGGCTTAATTTTTCAGCATTATGATCAATGATCCCAAATACACTTCTAATCCAGAAGAAAAATATACCTGGATAGAAAAACACACAGGGGAGCAGTCATGGATTGACCTCCCCAGAGCCCAGAACTCAACATTAATGTGTCGTGGTGCGACTGGTGATCTTGCGTTTTGTTTTTTGTAGTCTGAGGTGGAAAGGACGAGTCCTTCTGCTGAGTCCACCTGTGGGAAGGGCTATCCTGGAGTAACACCTTTGCACCCGTTTCTCATTCTGGAGATGTTGCAGTGGTCCCCTGTCAGATCGTCATCATCCTTAAGGTGTACTCAATTACTTTTCTGAAAGTAGCTTTGTCTCTCCTTGCTTCTGCTAGTTGACCAGTATTCCCTCTCTGTGTCCCGGCCTGCCCACTCTCACACTGGGCCACCCAGACCTTTCTCCCCACACATTTCTCTTAGGAAAGGCGACTATCATTACACTGACCACATTGTGCCTGTTTCCCTCTGATCGCCTGTTATCTCCCTGTTTCCTGTTTGACAGATTCACCTTATGTAAATCTGTAAAACTGTGGTTTCTCCGGTGCCCTCTCATTGCTGCTCTTGTTGTTTTTTTTAGTAAACTTTCCAAAACTGTCTGCTGTTCTGGTCTGCTCACTGGGTCTGTAATCAGCCTTATCATGACGCATTAAAGCAGTGTGGGATCATCTAGAGAGAGAACAGAATAAAAGGCAGCCAGCAGCCAGCATCCAAAGAAGAGCTTTGAATTACCTTTAAGAAGCCTGGAGAACTATTCCTGAACACTATTTTGTGTGCATGTGTACATATTTTAATAAATTGCTGCATCTCTTTCCCATTTTTCCAACAAAATATGAAGAAACAATGTGCAGCTCAAGACTTTTGTACAGTTATGAAGCAGCAGAGCAGCTAAAGGCTATCTTTATAAGCTCTTATAAGCAATTATTCTCTCGCTGTTGTGTCATGACAGAAAATTCAAACGGGTGTGTTGAAGTCCAAAATAATCAAGCCACAACTGACTTGCTTGTCTCAATCACTCAGCTGCATGCACGTGGGAATTTGTGACATCAGCTTAACAAGTGGTTTGTGATGGAGTGCAATTTGCCACCTTTAAAGAAAAGAAATATTCAAGACGCACTCTTTCTGTAGGCAATTTCAGCAAAACCGCACGGCTCTCGCTTCCAGGAAAACACAGTTTTCCCTCCACCGAGAGGAAGAAGGCCAATTTTGTTTTTTCATGGTCAAATTGCATATCAAACAGGGCCATAGAGTCAAACACTGTGAAACTAATTCACTGCATCTGTACAGTTGTTTTTCACAACCCTGCCGTGGCCCAGTCCTTGTTGTATAACTAAATCCGCACTATTGTTTTCAATTGTCAAAGAGCGTTTGATGCTAAAAATAAAGTGAGAAAAATACCCCGCGGTCATGTAATAAGACATTCAGTATTGTTCCACACACACGCACGCATTTACTCCCCTGGGTCTTTACCACAGCATTTTGTGGCTGAATCACTCTTCACTGTCACAGCAGGTTAGTTTATATTACAAGGCCCCCCCTCCCCGTGGATGATTCCAGGGGCCAGTAACCTAGCATGAAACAGAGCATGGAGCTGAAGCCCTGCTGTTTCCAACGACTGTATGCTGTATAATTGTGTGTGATGGCGCTTGCCACCTACAGTTGTGCCATTTGACTAACCTACACAAACACTGATTTGTGTCCACTCATGCACACGCAGATAGACACAAACACACACGCGCAGCTGCCAGTCTCCTACCTACAGTTGTGCCTAGGGGGAGTTAATTGATGCCACATAGAAATGTGACTCATCCCTTAATTCCCAGGGGTGGTAATTTAGCGAGGTTACAGTAGGCGGGAATTGTACAAGTGGAAGTGTGTAGTTAGCAATGATTTCACAAAAAAAACCCCTGAATCTTTCAGGGGGGCAGAAAACAGATTTAAAAACTGAACAAAAGAGAGTTTACTCAGGTTTATGACCCCATAAACAGTTTTTTTTTTTAAGTCATTATTAATTAAGACCTCAAATTAAACAAAACAAACCACTTCTCAATCATTTCCCAGCTTCATGATGAATATTACATAATGTGCTTGTGTATTTTTTGCTTGTTTTTTTTTATGTCCAGGAAAAATAACTTCACAAGCAAATTGATTACAGTACACATGATTTCCACACTCCTGCACCTTTGCTGTAGTGGTAGGTTTTTTTTAAGCAGCTGATTGTTATGTAAATAAAGTTCAGAGTTATTGTTTCTAAAGTGTTGCCTTTGAACCGGCTGTTTAAAGCAAAAAATGCAAAATGATACCTTTGAAACTAACAGGAGGAGGCAGAAATTTAGATTTACTGGAGTTCAAACCTAGCTCTGTGTGTTTGTGTTTGTGTTTGTGTGTGTGTGTGTGTGTGTGTGTGTGTGTGTGTGTGTGTGTGGGTGCGCGCGCTGCATGAATTTATCTGCCTCTTCATCTATCCTTCCTTCTCTTTGTCTTGGAGCATTATGAAATGACAGAGTCAACACTTGAAGTCACTTTTCATCAGTTTTTCACAGCACTTCATCCCACTACTGCTGTCAGAGGAAGACAACACACACACACACACACACACACACACACACACACACACACACACACACACACACACACACACACACACACACACAGGAGGACAAGATCCCCCACATAAAGGCCACTGCAGTGGGATAAGTGGTAGCATGTATCCTATCACAGGGGTGTTTGATAACCCAGTACCTTTGACACATAAACAGCCACGCATGCATGCACGTATACAGGCGCACAGCAGATATACAAACATGCCGTTGCTGCCAGATAGTGCGCCGTTGTAGGCTTGGTACAGAGCCTGGATCTGTCTCCCACCCTGCTATATTCCTATTAGAGCTGACAGCTGCCAAATAATGTCCCTTGGCATGGCTGAGTGCCTGCTGTGCCAGGGCCTGTTTGCATTCATGCGCGCGCTCTCATCCGCTTACATGAGCGTGTGTGTAGATTTGGACGACCACACTCTGGTCATTGGTCCACTTAGATTATTTTTTAAAATGAGTATCATATTTTGAATAGAAACATCTATTTAATCAGGAATTTAGTTTATTGGGGGCCACAGTGCGGAGATGCACACACAAACTTGAGAATAAACTGAAAACTTTCTGAATGAAGAGCTAAAGCGAGAGGAAAAGAGATGAGCTGAATGAAATAACTCAAAAACTTAAACTTGCATCTTACTTAATCAACATGAGCTTCACATCTAGTTAAGTAAGCTCAGGCCTGTCTTATAGTCAGATATAGCTTCAGACTGTTAAATTTCAGGAAGCAATGGCAAAGCTGATGCTGTTACCGCAGACAGAACCCCTAACACTCTAACACCAGATGGTGTGTGTTGGTCAGCTTCAGATTATTAGTATCATTTGTCAACTTGTGGGTCCAGCTGATAGAGTTCAGTACGAGTCCCTGAATGCTTGAAGCAGATGTGATGAGCCAGAGTGCAAAAGTGCTCTGCTGGGGTCATCCCTGTGGTGGAACGAGTAACTGCGGTAACTGCAGGGCACTAACTGTGGTAACCAAGGAAATGTTGGAGGAGCTGAATGAAATGTTTGAATTTTAAACTGTAGCAAGTAGCTTTATCTGATAGAGCTGGTAATTTATCCTCTTAATCTGAGTGGTGACCCACAAACAGTAGAGTTTGTTTTTGATTAACATCAACAGTGTGAGAACTTCAGAACAACAATTTGAAGTTCTCATGTGAGGTGCCTTTTAAATACAGTTCGTCATATATATAGATATTCCTGGTAGCTACATATGATTATTGAAAATTAAATTTGAATGTGCTAAAGTGCTTTGATAACGCAATAAAAAGAAACTAAGTACAAAAACTGAAAAAGGAAACAAATCCAAGCCCTCTTGCTTCAAGCTGCATGAACCAGTTGCTGGCAGCATCTCAATGCTGAGGCTGTGGTGTTGCTAAAGATGATGTCACAGAAAAATACCATATGTCAGCCTCTGAGTCACTGCCTGCACTCATTATTTTGGGCCATCTTTATTTTAGAAACAACAAAACGCACACACGCATGCACACACAAAGATTCACTCTCCTCAAGGGATTTGTTCTCAAACATTCATCAGTGTGACGCACACATAACCCACGCATGAATACACCTCCACACACAGACGCGTGTTTGTCAGCAGAACACCTATCGTCCTGTGAAGCCTTAATATTTCCGACGATACGCAGGTACTTAGCGTGCTATCGACTCAGCGCCGGCCATCTTTGTGTGGACATAGACTGGATGGTATTGATCTTTTCTGCCACATTTCTGTCTAAACATCTTGAACCACTCACTGCAGGAGCTTCTAACATATGCATTCATTACTCTTTTTTTAATCTCTTATGTAATATTTAGATTTGTACGCATGGTTCAGTTATATATCTCATATGAAGAGGTTTTAATACGATTGTAAGGGTTGAATTTAACTGCACATTCAACTTGCAGTTGTGCAAAACTGCCATTTGAGTTTACTACCCACCCTTTAAAATTGGATAACGTCTTCCTTTGTCCATTTTATGAATGCAGTGCCCCATCTGTTCATGGTATGTACTGTGAATATGACACGGCTAAGGCAGCACTGACAAATTAGAAACACCACAGCACTCCCTCGTCTGTCCACAGTGACAGGCTGTAGTAAATGCGTGTGAACCGAGGAGTTAAGTGACCTTGGATTGCAACCTCAGGCACGGACACATGGCACTGGCATGGCCAGTTTGCCCAGAGCGCTGTGTGCTCTGCTCATGAAGGTGAGATACACACAGTTGAAAGAACACAACAGGACGGATGGATGAATGGCAAATCTTAACTCTGCTCGTTTTGAACGCACTTTGCATGAGCAATGAGATGCAGCAGCGCCGCGCCTCCCAGATGGGCGCTATTTGTGGGTGAGGGGATGCAGCTGGTTAGCCAGCAGTGCGAGCTGTCAATGGACATGCACGCAGCACACTCTGATCTAATCGACATGCTTGATGCTTGGATCCAGATGCACAGATGCTTGTTCCAGATTCGTACCCTCTCAGAAATGCTTTTTCAATTAACAATAATTAAGAAATCTCTCAGCTAATGATAAATACAATGCTGCTGCCAAGGACAGCACAGTCACATGGCAGTTTGTGAAGTAATCATAAAACTTAATAGATTGATTTGTCTTCTTGTAGAAGCACATGAACACTGCTTGCCACTCAGTTTATTGTGTAAGACTTCTATACAGTCTGTTGCAGATGTTGCTGCCGGCTGCCAGCTTTAATTTTATTTACAGTATATAACGCCAAATTGCAACAGCATTCAACCTTAAAGCACAATAATACAGGGAGTGCAGAATTATTAGGCAAATGAGTATTTTGTCCACATCATCATCTTCATGCATGTTGTCTTACTCCAAGCTGTATAGGCTCGAAAGCCTACTACCAATTAAGCATATTAGGTGATGTGCATCTCTGTAATGAGAAGGGGTGTGGTCTAATGACTAGAGATGGACCGATCCGATATTACGTATCGGTATCGGTCCGATACTGACCTAAATTACTGGATCGGATATCGGAGAAAAATAAAAAATGTAATCCGATCCATTAAATATCACGAAAGCACCTCACAAAACTTGCAACGCGCCGTAACTCACCTCAGAACGTTAGCACGTCGGAGCAGTATGCATCACGTGATAGAGCGGCTGTGGCATGCGGGACCTGTCGGTGGTCTGGATAGCATGTGGAGCTTCGCTAGCAACCCGGCATTTCATCTCTGACAAAGTTACCCCGAGAGAAGTAAAGCAAGTGTGTAAGTCCATCTCTGAATGTTTGTAAAGCTTTCCTGCGTTAAGCTTAACTAGCGACTGCCTCTCGCTCTCCGGCTGCTACTTCAATCATGAAACTGCTTAATGATCAGCTGATCGGCTTTTCTGTCGCAAGTCCGTGTCTCTTGTTTGTTTTTGGCCCACTTTGCACCAGAAAGAGGAAACCAGCGGCTGAACAACAGCAGCACGTTTAAGCTTGATCAGCTGTTGTTAGAATTTATTTAATATTACTTTCTACTCCAGGATCTTTTTCTACGTAGCTGACGCTGGTAACTGTGCAGGGGCGGATCTAGCAAAGTTTAGCCAGGGGGGCCGATAGGGCATTAACAGGGAAAAGGGGGCACAAAGACATACTTTTCTTTCTTATTCTCATTTAAAATGTCGAGCTTTTAATAAATAATTATCTGAATCTTACACCCAAAGTTTTAATCTGATGTAAAATGTATAGAAGTCCATTATTGTATATAGTAACTGTTAAGTCTAATATACCCTAGTAAGCTATAGTACTTTTTCCTTTGGGAAGGTACCATCTGTGCAGTCTGCAATTTTGTTGAAGAAAGATGTTGAATCTATTTAATATTTCTTGAAAAATAATTGATTTCTGTGCATTTTTTTTTCACACTGCATCAAATTAAGGTTGATTACGTCGATTAAGCATCATGAGGTGGAGCGTGAGGGGTGGTTCCCTATTTTTTATTTATTTATTTTTGTTGTTGCTGGGAGTTGGAACCCTATTAGTTTGGTTGCTTAATATTTATGCTAAGTACTCTTTAAAATACCAGAATAGGGAGGATGGTGCAGGTTTGAGTTTATTAGATTGATCAGTATTGCTGAACTATGAAATATTTTTTTTGCATACAGGTATAACAGAATAGCTTTAGTGTAGTTGTTGTTTTAAACTTGAGTATGAACTTATACAAAATGCAGCAAGATATTTAAAAAACAGTTTTGTTGATTAAAAAACATTATATCGGATTCATATCGGTATCGGCAGATATCCAAATTTATGATATCGGTATCGGTATCGGACATAAAAAAGTGGTATCGTGCCATCTCTACTAATGACATCAACACCCTATATCAGGTGTGCATAATTATTAGGCAACTTCCTTTCCTTTGGCAAAATGGGTCAAAAGAAGGACTTGACAGGCTCAGAAAAGTCAAAAATAGTGAGATATCTTGCAGAGGGATGCAGCAGTCTCAAAATTGCAAAGCTTCTGAAGCGTGATCATCGAACAATCAAGCGTTTCATTCAAAATAGTCAACAGGGTCGCAAGAAGCGTGTGGAAAAACCAAGGTGCAAAATAACTGCCCATGAACTGAGAAAAGTCAAGCGTGCAGCTGCCAAGATGCCACTTGCCACCAGTTTGGCCATATTTCAGAGCTGCAACATCACTGGAGTGCCCAAAAGCACAAGGTGTGCAATATTCAGAGACATGGCCAAGGTAAGAAAGGCTGAAAGACGACCACCACTGAACAAGACACACAAGCTGAAACGTCAAGACTGGGCCAAGAAATATCTCAAGACTGGTTTTTCTAAGGTTTTATGGACTGATGAAATGAGAGTGAGTCTTGATGGGCCAGATGGATGGGCCCGTGGCTGGATTGGTAAAGGGCAGAGAGCTCCAGTCCGACTCAGACGCCAGCAAGCTGGAGGTGGAGTACTGGTTTGGGCTGGTATCATCAAAGATGAGCTTGTGGGGCCTTTTCGGGTTGAGGATGGAGTCAAGCTCAACTCCCAGTCCTACTGCCAGTTTCTGGAAGACACCTTCTTCAAGCAGTGGTACAGGAAGAAGTCTGCATCCTTCAAGAAAAACATGATTTTCATGCAGGACAATGCTCCATCACACGCGTCCAAGTACTCCACAGCGTGGCTGGCAAGAAAGGGTATAATAGAAGAAAAACTAATGACATGGCCACCTTGTTCACCTGATCTGAACCCCATTGAGAACCTGTGGTCCATCATCAAATGTGAGATTTACAAGGAGGGAAAACAGTACACCTCTCTGAACAGTGTCTGGGAGGCTGTGGTTGCTGCTGCACGCAATGTTGATGGTGAACAGATCAAAACACTGACAGAATCCATGGATGGCAGGCTTTTGAGTGTCCTTGCAAAGAAAGGTGTCATGGTCCTGGGTCAAGCGACCCAGTATTTGAGTTTCATCACGACAGTACGACACGACCATGCCGGACCCAGCGACACAAAGGATGGAGATTGTCCGGACAGTGGAGTCGCTATGCGACAAGTGGCTGCACTGATCCAGTGAGGAGGAACGGGAGGAGTTAGCCCGCCAGGTAGGGGTGTGCGTGTCTGTGTTCCCCTGGTTATGGGAGACGCTGCACCCCCTCATCAGCGACTTTCTTGTCTCCGCTCTCCGACTCCGCCCGCAGCAGCAGCGGCCCGGTGTGCGTGCACCTTCACCAGAGCCGTGCCGTTGCGCCGTTGCGCCGTTGCCTCATGAGCCAGTAGCGGTCAGAGTCGGAACAGTGAGGCTCACCACCGACACACCATTGGCTCACACTTCATCGGCTTCCGCATCTTCGCCACCGCCTGACTGCACGGAGATGCCAGAGGCTGTTGACTTCGGTGAGGAGGAGCGGCAGCAGGTGTTACAGGCGTATCGGGAGGATGAGCTCCGTTGGAAGCCCTGGCTTATCTCCGCGGAGGGGCTCCCGCCAGCCGCCCCACCTCGGACCGGCCGCCCACCCTCGGACCGGCCGCCCACCCTCGGACCGGCCGCCCACCCTCGCCGCCTCGATCGGACTACTCTTCTCCCGCTTCTTATCTGGCACGGATGTGGTCGGAAGACTAGGAGCCGGTCGCCACAGAAATCCAAGTTCCGTCCGCGTCCACTTCAAAAAGGAAGCGGCGTTCACATCGCCGTCGCTCATCGCGACGGCATGTCTCGCCCTCCACTGAGCAACACGAGGATGCTGTGGAGGTAATGGATTTCGACCTCGAGGAGCGGCAGCGCGCCGCATGCGCACAACTGGAGGAGGAGCTATGGGGGGAGCCATGGCTCGCTCCTCACTACGGTGAGAGTTGCCAGGAGCTCCCGCCTACCGCTCCGCCAACACCCACCTCCTCAGCCTCTGCGACACTGCAGGAGGCCCCACCGTCCACTTCAACGGGGTCCACAGCCAAGAAAAAGCGGTGTTCGCGTCGCCGTCACACCGCCCAACACTCGGAGGTGAGTGAAACTGTTCTGTCACCCCAAGTTACCTCTGAGTGGAAGGCGTGTGAAGTGAATACAGACTTAGCCGGAGATATGGTTAGTAATGAACTATTAACCAAACCACAGTCTACACCATTTTCTCCTGTCTCTGTGAACACATCACTAGATAAGATTTTGGCCTCGAACAATGGTGTTACCACGCACTCACAGCCTGAAGTGTCACCTGCTTCAGTTAATGTTTCAAGTACTGTTTTACCTGTGTCTGTCTCTCAACTCAATATAGCTATCACTCCGAAGTCACAGATCATTACGGGTGCGGGTTCCAGAAAACGCATCTGTCCAACATATCACAGTCATGCTACTACTATGCCATCAGTTAGGTCCATACCTGAGTATTTAATGTTTGTCCAGGAGCCACACTCTGATGGTCTAAGCCTTGTTTTTGTGGGTCGAGTGGCGATTCTTTTTCATATGGTTAAACCAGCCCCTCTGAGCCTTACACTACCATTGATTAAGTCCAACCAGCTTATGTTGAGTCCTCCTGTGACTACAGAGACTGGGCCATTAGCCTTTAAGCCACTTACAACTGATGCAGACTCTGAGAACCTAAAGATTGCTGGCTCGGAACTGGTGGTCATTAACACTGCTCACTTTGACTCCTGTGCTAAGATAGTAAGCCCTATAGACTGTTTTCCACCTGCTCTCTCTCTGTGTGGGATTATGCCTCAACAGCCTGTGTTTCCTCAGCCTTTACCTCAGCTCCCTGTCCAGTTAGCAGCTTAGCTCCCTGTCCAGTTAGCAGCTCAGCTCCCTGACCAGTTAGCAGCTCAGCTCCCTGTCCAGTTAGCAGCTCAGCTCCCTGACCAGTTAGCAGCTCAGCTCCCTGACCAGTTAGCAGCCTCATGCCTCGTCAGCTGGAGGGTCCGAGGGGCCCGTTCAGCCTCATGCCTCGTCAGCTGGAGGGTCCGAGGGGCCCGTTCAGCCACCCGTCTCAGCTGGAGGGCCCGAGGAGCCCGTCCAGCCACCACCTGCAGCTGCCTCGCTGTCACCTGGTCCTGCTTCTGCTCCGCCTGGGCCAGCCTCTGCTTCTGCCTCGCCTGGTCCAGCCTCTGCTTCTGCCTCGCCGGGTCCAGCTCCAGCCTGTGCTTCGCCGGGTCCAGCTCCAGCCTGTGCTTCGCCTGGTCCAGCTCCAGCCTGTGCTTCGCCTGGTCCAGCCGCGGCCTCCGCTTCTGCCACGCCTGGTCCGGCCTCCGAGCCTTCGTCCTCCACGCCTGGCCCAGCGATTGTTACACCCCCGTCCAAAGTACATCCAGCGCCTCGGCATCGTCGGCCAGTTTCTGGGCCTCCAGCCGGACGTCATCGCCGTCGTGGTCGGCCCCCAGACCGCCTTCGCCTGAGTCGCCACCGTTGCCTTCCGCACGGTTGGCCCCCTGACCTGTCTCTACGTCATCGCCGCCGTTGCCTTCCGCACGGCTGGCCTCCGGACCAGCTCTATCGCCTGTGCCACCCACCTGGTCGGCCCCCCGACCGTTTGACCTATGAACTCTTGTGCCTGCGAGCTCCGGGTCGGCCTCCTGAACTGCACCGCTGCTGCCTTCTGCACGGCCGGCCTCCTGATATGAGATGGCGTGGCCTGTTGTATTGCCGCCCTCCAGGCCGATTCCCTGAACTTTGTTTGGACTTTTGTCATGTGCTCCAATGTTTCCTGTCAGCTGTTTTGTTTCCTGTTCTGGGCCCTCCGTCCTGGTCCCCCGCCGCCTGCCCGGGCTCGGTGGTCCGTTTTTTGGTTTGGGGCTGTCTGGAGCCAGCCCTTAGAGGGGGGGTGGTGTCATGGTCCTGGGTCAAGCGACCCAGTATTTGAGTTTCATGTATCTTTTGTATTCATTTGCACCTAGCTTAGTTCACCTAGTTAATTTCTAGATTGCAGTTTAGTTTTGTTCCTTAGTTGTTTATGTCATCTCCCCCTGTACTAAGTCTCCCTGGTTCATGTGTCATGTCTGCGTGGTTATGTTTAGTTCTTGTCATGTCTAATCTCCATGTTTTACTTTGAAAGTCTGTATTCATTGTCAGCGTATTCAGTGTCACTTCTCCTGTCCTGTCGTTAGGTTCATGTGTGTCAGCTGTGCTCCCATGTGTGGCCACTTCCCCTGATCATCCCTCATGTGTATTTAGTCTCTGTGTTTCATGTAGTCTGTGTCGTGTCATCTGTGTTCCCACCCTCCATGTTGTCACAGTCAGTCTTAGTATTCATAGTTATGGTTTCCTGTGTCTTCATAGTTTTTTCCTAGTTTTACTTTCTCAGTTTAGTCATAGTTTAGTTTGTCACTGCGTTTCTGCCTTGTCTGCACTCCTTGTCACCAGACAAAATAAAGGCTCGCTTTCAGTTAAGTTTACTCCAGTCTACTCTCGTTGTGTTCGCACCTGGGTCCACCACACACACCGCCGCACGGTCTGCCTCCGCAGATCCCGACAAAAGGTGGCTATATTGGTCGCTGATTTGTTTTTGTTTTGTTTTTCAATGTCAGAAATGTATATTTGTGAATGTGGAGATGTTATATTGGTGTCACTGGTAAAAATAAATACCGTAATTGAAATGGGTATATATTTGTTTTTTGTTAAGTTGCCTAATAATTATGCACAGTAATAGTCACCTGCACACACAGATATCCCCCTAAAATAGCTAAAACTAAAAACAAACTAAAAACTACTTCCAAGAACATTCAGCTTTGATATTAATGAGTTTTTTGGGTTCATTGAGAACATGGTTGTTGTTCAATAATAACATTATTCCTCAAAAATACAACTTGCCTAATAATTCTGCACTCCCTGTATAGGGAAAACCTCAGCAATCAACTTCTAATATTTTACTAGTCTTTTAGTTTCCACGAACTAGCATCTGTTCATTGGACTCGTACTCTTATTGCTTATGGACTAAGCTTTACACACCCTGGAAAACATGAACTGTGTACCAGATATCTCACTAGTAATCTTGTTATAACACCTACATGAACCACCTTCTCCTGGTTTGTTGCCTTCAGTCCCCAAAGACTAAATTAACCTCGTCTGATGACTGCAGCCGGGTTGCTCACACACTGAAAAACAAACTCCGTGCTCTGTTTGATGCTGTTCAATATATTTGATGCAATGCGCTGTAATACACCAGAAATCAACAAAAAGCTTTGCAGAGCGGCACAACAGAAACAGGAGTCAGCAGTCAACCTATGTTTTGCTCATAGCGCATTCACACATGCACAGATATTTCCTTCACAACTCAAAGTTCAGCCTTGTGCACACGCACAAACACATGCGTGGCAAGGCTATGCGCACTACGTAGTTTGTCACAGGGTTTACGGACACACCTACAAACAGTGCAAGGGCACGCTGACAGTGTTGTATAATATACTAATGGATTAGCAGCTCTCACAGCCAGTACTTGCCCCTAATTTGTCATTAATCAAACACTCACTCACACACACACACACACATACACGCATAGACACAAACATGTCTGTGACTATGATCTTGACTTTTCCCTTCACATGACTGAGTGCCGTCCTGCAGGGTGGGTCACATCAATGAGTCTAATCTATCAACCTGTCCAGCTTGACTGCTTTTAATTCCATCCACACACATCTCCCTTTCTTGCTTTCTCTGCGTACCTCTGTACCCAACCCGTCTTTGTCTCACAATTTCATTGAGGTGCTCCATTTCACTAAAGCTGCTTCTGCCCTTACACCTTATTTACCAATTCTCCCCTCTCTCATACTATGGAAGATAACCTGGAAGACTCTCTACCTCACTTCTCCTGGTTTTAGAAACTGATTCAAAACCCATTTTTCTAACCTTAAAACATTTTGTAACCTGCATTGCATAGTCAAAGCTCCTCTGGACTTATTTATGAGTTTCTCATTTTCTTTTTCATTTAAAAAAAATGCTGATTAAAAATCACATTAATGCTTACCATTTAATGAATCTGCTCCTACATTTACAATAGAGGAGAGGAAAGGAGGAAAACATTCAAAAGGAGAGGTAGGGAGCCAGATTAATGGAGCGAGGGGATGAAAAATTAACTCGCCCAGTTCTTTCTTTTGATGAAATGCCAATTAACCAATCTCTTTCACCAGTTAATCTCAGTTCCAGCCTTTTCCTTCCAAGTTTTCTGTTCTGCCCTAGTTCACTCTCCATCTCCCACTTCTTCGTTTTCTTTTTTTCTGGCTCTCTAACCCTGACGACTATCCCTCTGTTTCTCACACTTACTTTATTGTCATCCCTCTTTCCTCATCTCCCACACTCTCTGTCCAATTCTCCATTTATTTGCTTGTTGGACTTTCCTGCTGCCTCTCTCTCTCTCTCTGCGCTTAGCTTCACCTGTCAGCTCGGATCAAGGCTCTGGAGCAGCAACATGACAAACTGCCCTCTGATTCACTTATACAAACACACAGATGCACACACAGACACGAGCGTATAAGCGCACACGCAAGCAGCGTCTTCTCAGACTCAAACTCTGACCTAACCACCTCTCGCTCCCTGCGTTTATTTGATGATGCACAGATAAACACACATACACACAATAATACAGTGACGCACAATTTCCAGCCTACTTCAAGTGGCACCTTTAGAATCTGCTTTATGAATTACTCTTGAGAAATTTGAGGTTACTGCCCCTGAAACAGTAAATTGAAAGAAGTGCTCTTGTAGTATCCTTGTACAGCTGTGTCGCTATAAGCAGACTTCATATAGTACGCTGATGTTACATATTCTTGTGTTCTGAGTGAGTGTCCTGGAGCTTGTTTGTCTGTTTTACAGCTTCACACACCATCACAACTCATTTATTAATCTTTTTTCCTCTCCTTTTAATCTCCTCTGTCTTTATTCATATTACAAAAATCTTTCAGATCCTTTGTTCAGTCTTTGGAACGTTTTCCATTTATTTAATCATTGTGTTCATTAAAAGAAATCATTTATTTAATTAAACAATTTATATTGAAGTGAGTCAAGTCAGCATTTCTAGGTGTATGTGGGATTGTGC
Organism: Copadichromis virginalis; assembly: GCF_057382275.1. Lineage (NCBI taxonomy): Eukaryota > Metazoa > Chordata > Actinopteri > Cichliformes > Cichlidae > Copadichromis > Copadichromis virginalis. The sequence goes on from NC_140621.1 coordinate 13,466,090, forward strand.
TGTGCTCACCTCATTAATGGTTGCTCTTCTCTCAAAACAGCCTACATGCCGTATATGCAGGGGAAATGGATTGATTAGGAGTAGTAAAGTTCCTATAGCTGGCAGAGCAAAGGACGGATATAAATCCCCTTAATGGCTGAAGCTTTTAGCATGAGCTAACCGTCTGAAATGCTTATCTCTTTTACAGAAGTAGAGATGAGTGAAGGAAGATAGATTTGATAGACAGAGAAACGCCTTTATGAGGACACTTATTAACATAATGTGAATTTTTCCAACCCTGACATCAGCCAGCAACTGCAGTGCTGTGAACAACAATTTTTAAAGTATAAATGATGATTTGTTTTATTAGGGAAAAAAACCTCTCCAAGCCTACCTGGTCGTAAAAGTTCATTAGAGGACAATCTAAATACTGATAGTATCGATACCAATGCTGGTATTGGTATAGGATTGATAGCAGCGCAATAGGTACTTTGTTTCTAAGCTCCAAGTTTAGTATGTAGCTCGCTGAATTATGTTAAATTATTAATGTTTTATAATGAAAAAATATGCCTCAAACATGCACTATGAAAAACATCTGAACCTTTTTGCCTTGACTGCCATGTCTATCACATATTTATAACCCATAACCGAAGTTGAGCTTTAAAGTCCTTTAAAGACGCAGGCACATTTACGGTCAGTATCCAAGAAAAAAAATATCAAAAGCTGGAAGTTTATTTTGTTGTGTTGGAAAATCAAAGCCGGTCAGAGCGGACACGCTCCATTTTGCATAACTATTTTTAAATCCCGGTAGCACTGCAACCACGTAAGCTAGCGCAATAATTCTTTTTGCATATGAAACCGGAGGAGTTTTACTTACATCTTATGCCATCAGCTTGTCCTAAGTCACAGTTTCCTTCCACATATAGCTTTACAAAAACTGCATAAAAACATAATATTCCAGAAACACACTTTGCCGATCCGATCAGCTGTTCATAACACTTCCTACGTCCATCAGCGTGAACTATCGCATGTCCGCCATGACTTGCCCAAAACAGGAAGTGATGTCGGAAATGAAACATTTGCGGAAATGTAGTTTTTTACCATCGGGGCATTATGAGCCTATACTTGTGTTTTTAAAAGTTATGTTTGACTTTATGACTTTCTGTGTCGTTTCTGCTGGAAATAGTTTATTTTGATGCAGATGCTGTTATTTTGCAAATTTGCATTACAATATTTATTTTTGTTTTTCCTGCAGTATATAAAAATTGGTGTATTTCAAAAATAAAACTATGAAGACACTTAAAATAAATTTCCTGAAACTAGTTTGTGCAACTTTTTTGTATTTACAGTTTTGAGGGATAAGCCTCTTAAATTTCTCTAACTAGAAATATATCTCCCTTAGAGATAGGGTGAGAAGTTCGGCCATCCGGGAGGGGCTCAGAGTAGAGCAGCTGCTGCTCCACATCGAAAGGAGCCAGCTGAGGTGGTTCGGGCATCTGACAAGGATGCCCCCTGGGCGCCTCCTGGGTGAGGTGTTCCAGGCATGTCCCACCGGGAGGAGGCCCCGGGGCAGACCCAGGACACGCTGGAGAGATTATATCTCTCGGCTGGCCTGGGAACGCCTTGGTATTCCCCCGGATAAGCTGGAGGAGGTGGCTGGGGAGAGGGAGGTCTGGGCCTCTTTGCTTAGGCTGCTGCCCCCGCGACCCGGCCCCGGACAAAGCGGATGAAAATGGATGGATGGATGGATAGAAATATATGTTAAAAAAACAATTTTCAATGTTTTTGTAGTTTTTTTGCACTTTTTTGCAATTTATGTAAGTACTATGCACTTAATGCATACATATTATTAAAATTTGGGCTATAACGGTTGTATTGATGTATATCAATTTGAAATGCTCCCAGAAATGGCACTACAACATGTAAAAATATAATATAAGCTCTGGGGGACTTGGTTCTATGGAAGGTCTTAAAGGGTTAAAACCAAAATTTTCAGTACTTTAATACGGAAATGGAGAAAACGTGAGGCATTAGTGCACCTTCCCAGGATTGGCGTCCTAAAGAGCATACTAAAATGACACCAAGAGTGCATCGACAACTCATGAAGAGCTGCAGCCATCACTTGCCTCAGTTAAGGTCAGTCCCTCAATGCTCTTCTGCATACCTTGGTTGGTTATTTGAGTTATTGACTGGCCATTCCTGTCCTCTGACAGGATATCAACCAGGTATCTTAACTGAGAGAACTGCCTCTCCCTGCATAGTTTCTCTTTTTCAGACCATTTTTGTAAAGCACAGAGATGGCTGTGTGGAAAAATTCCAGTAGTCATTAAACTTTCCAAGTCACTGTAATCCCCTTTCCTCCCTGCCATGTCTACACATCTAATTGCATTGTGTTGCTGTGATCAGCTGATTAGACTTTTTGATGTTAGCAGGCAGGTGAGGGGGCGTACCCGATGTAGTGGATGTCTCCACTGAGCTAGAGGTGTAGAAAAATGTTTATAGCAATGCACAAACATACTGTGGTTAAATGTGCTTTAAAATTGCAAATCCCTGAGTAATTATGGCTTTGGACATTTGTTCTGTTTGGGTTTTTTTTCTTGCACTGACAATTTATAATGTTTTGAGTGTTGTGCATCTTGCTGGCTGGCCTGCTCTTTTCATCTCCAAGCTCTTAGAAGCATTGGAGGTTTGTCAACAGGGTGGACGTGCCTTTTGAAATGGCCTCTTTTTTAAGTGTCTTGGAGATGGAAGAGGAAAAGGCAAGTCAGGGAGGCAGAGAGGTGACAGTTGCATTCAGTCAGTCATTTCAGACATTTCCCATTAACAATATTCAAGTCAAATATCAGTTTTTACATGCAGCGAGCAAGGCAAGTGACTGGGCACTTTTTTTTTAAAGGAAAGGTTGTTTAACTGAAACAAAATCCACAACTCAAACACTTAAAACTAACAGCAAATACTGAAGAAAAAACATTGATTCAAGATAATTTAACCCAGTCTTGTATTTAGAGTCTCAACAGAGAGAACACTGAGAGAATATGTATGCATCCTTTGACCCAATGAAGGTTGCAGTTTTTCATTTTTGTTTCCTACGGGAAGAAAAACAAAGCTTTCTAATACCTTTTTTTTTACATATGCAGCACACATATCACTCCTCCTCCCTCTTAAGATTTATCGCATTCATTTGTCCCAAAGTGAAGAGGAGTGGGAACGTAAGTGGAATGTCAATGTCTCAACACATTTCCCACTGACAAACACGGAGTAACCGAGGGAGTGAACGGAAGATGTGCAAAAAAGGTGAGCAGAGGAGAAAAAGCTCTTAAAGAGGGGGGGGAGTAGAAAGAGTCACTTCAGGTTGCCTGTTCATTTTTATTGATGATTTTTATGATTTATAATCATTTATGATTTGAAAAAGCTTCTTATTTAACTTGTAGCATGTTGGATGACTAGTGGACTGATGCCAGAATCAGTGACCTCAAGGTCAAGGTCAGAGGTCAAGTGTCCTGACTGCAACAACTTGAGAACCAGGTTGATCTAGTTGATGCCATAAGTGGATCTACTAGGAGGCTGAGGGGTAGCATTTGCTGATGCCAATATTTTTGTACTCTAACAGAGACCTCAAAGGACTTTTTACTACAGCCTCATTCATCCATTCATAACAATTTATTCTGTCCCTTTAAGCTCTATCATGCACACCCTCACACTCACACCCTGATGGTGCAGTTTGGGATTCAGTATCTTGCTTTCCGATTAGTAGATGACTCGTTCATCTTCCTGAGCAACATGAACCCTGCGTCCACTTGCATTTTGTTGACTAACAAGCTGTGCAGGATGTACCGCACCTCTTGTCAAAAAAGGCTGGACAGGCCATGTTTGATAGCTACATTATAACAAAAGACACAATTTGGCAAATCAGTGTTTTTTTGGGCAAATTTCATACACGCACTTCATCAAATGCCACTGAGCAGTCCTTATCTTTCAATATAACCTCTTGTCTTCCTCTCCTGTCTTATCTTTCTCTATCTCAGTGTGAGGTTATCTCTCTTTTTTGCAGCTGGACCTTTAGCTAGCAGACACAGTGTGTTGCAGACTGCACACAAACCATTTGTGTGTTTGACCTGCTACTTAGAAAACCTTACTCTGATAACTCTGGTGATTCAGCATTAGGACTGACTTTCATTTTTCACTGTTTAGGCTCAAATTAAGTTTGATGTTTGAACGAGCCTGTTTTGAAAATGGAAGTTGTAGAAAGTACAGGTATTTGTGTGAAATAAAAAAGGTGTTAGAAAAATAAATACGCAAGTAGCTACTACCCTGGATATCGATAATACCAGCCCTGTATTTACTAGATATCAGATCCTTACCAAAATGGTCTCTGCCACTTCTACTAATCAGCTCGCTCGTTCCTAAATTCTCCTCCCACTGATCTCATTGCTCTGTTGCTGATCTCTCTATTCCCTATAAACCCTCCTGTTTGTGTTTTCCCCAAAGTCTCTCACTCTCTTACACCCTTGTCGGCTGTCCTGGGTTATGTAACTGTGTTTCTTCGCCTTCGTGCTCCACTTCCACCAAGATAATAAAGACCCTGTATGTTTTAACAGTGAAGCTAAATATTGGGGAATGAGGGGAGGGTTTATTGGTTATGGGTCTAGCAGCTTTCTTTAGCTGTATTTATTTGTTCCCTGAAGACAAAGCAGGCTGGATGAAGTGTCTTTGTTTGCTGGAGAATTGCAGTTGCACTCAAGAGTGCTTTTCACACATTAGTTTCTGCAAAACCCAGAAGACAGTCATAACATTAAGGGCTTTTTTCGTAGATATCATACCTTTGTGGATTTTGTGTAGTGCCTGCCAAGATTCCCATCACAGTAGAGTGGTATAATAGTTGTGATGCACTGTTGGGCTTTATTTTACTCATAGTAAATGGAAAATAAAATGGAGAGCAAACTGTTAATTATTTCTCAAACACAGAGTTGTGCCAATTTTAGTATTTTTGGATCCATCATGTAGAAAATTTCATTAAAAAAATTATTATTATTATTAGAAATAGCATCCCCTATCTGGACAAATATTTTCCTCTCTGCTTGCCAATTCCTTTCAAATGGCTTAACACACAGCAGCCCGAGTATGTCCCAGACATGCTTTTTAGGAGAATGCACCTCATTCTGTCCTCCAGCGTTTTTGGATGTTACCAGAACCTGGAACAGAGAAAGCATTTCAAATCTGTGTTTCCAGCCCTCAGCAGAGCCTGCCAGAGAGCCTGCGCCCAGTAATGCTTGTTAATGATCTGGTAAAAGTGTTTTTTCTACTCAGCGGGCTCCAATTTTAGTTAGCTATATACAGCTGCAATATACACTTTTAACTGCCACTTTGTTAGGTAAGCCTGTTCAGTTGCTTGTTAACACAAACATCTAATTGGCCAACCATATGGCAGGAATGCAATACATTTAGGTATCAGCATCTCATGAGATGCTGAAGTTCAAAATGTGTGTCAGAATGGAGAAGAGAGGTAATTTAACTGTCTTTAACACGGTTGTTAGTGCCAGACAGGCTCACCTGGGTATTTTAGGAATTGCTAATCTGCTGGGATCAGCACACACGACCATCTGTAGGGTTTACAGATAGTGGTCTGCAGCAGTTCTTTAACTGACAATGACTTGTTGATTTCAGAGGATGAGAATGGTCTGACTTCTTTGAGCTGAGAGAGAGGCAGCAGTAACCAACCGAGGTATTTGCAGGAGATCATCTCTGAACAGACAGAACTTTAAACTTGAAGCAGATGGGCCACAGCAGCAGAAGACCACACCAGGTGGCACTGTTGTCAGCTAAGTACAGGAAAATGAAGCTGGTCTGATGAGCATCAATTTCTGCTTTGACCTTTTGATGGCAGGGTCAGGGCCTTTAACTCTAAGTAATCATGCATTACTTCCACACATTAGTCTACCTGAGTATTGTTTCTGACCATGTCGCTCCCTTTATGACCACAGTGTAGCCATCTTCAGGTGGATGCTTCCAGCAGCATGTCACAAATCTCAGATCATCTTAAGCTAGTTTCTTGAACATGGCGGTGACTTCTCTGTACTTTAATGGCCTCCACAGTCACCAGAGCTCAGTCCAATAGAGCAGCTATGGTACAGAGACAGTCACACCATGGATGTGCATCCATAAAAATCTGCAGCCAGTGTGTGATGCTGTCGTATAAATATGGACTAAAATCTCTGAGGGATGTTTCCATCACAAGCATTAAGGGGGTCCTCCACAGTACTTAGCAAGGTGTACTTAATATAACGTTGAAAGAGTGTAAATGCAAATATTGCCCTTAGTTACATTAAATTAATGCCATTCATTTAAACATTTAAACTCAGCCTGCTTAGTCTGAGTCACCTGCACTTTTGCCTGCATACTTGTTTCACCTAACAACTACTTAGGTTTTCTGAGTATGGATAAATTTGACATGAGAGAGTGCAGCGACTCATTAATGTTTCAATTCTGATTCTTGTGGATGTGCGATGTCGTCAGTGTATGGGTAAGAACAAGGCTTAGGGTTAAAGAAAAAACTCATAATTAAGTTGTCAACAGGCCACCACAACTGAGCGTCCTGTACAGATGGATGACTTTACAGTCTGCACCATGTAAATGTTAATAAGTTTAGCTCCTGTGGCTAAACTCAAGGCTAAATGTATGTGTATTAAGTGCATTTAGTTATATATTTGACTTTAGAATGTGTTGATCTGCGTATTTTTAAGTAAAGTCTGTGAAAAATCCTCTTTATTCAGGCGTCTAAGACGAAAACATGTTAAAACACACGGACACGGGATGGCCACTGACTCGGAGGCACAGCTGCAGCTGTAGATTTAAAGATTACCGATCGTCGTGCGAGTTCAATGTTGACATTTTAGCAAGTAATATAGGCTCAGACACCTGAGAGGCCCAGACACTTTATGAGAAAGATAACAGAGGAGGCGGGGAGGAAAGGAGGGAACGAAGAAGCATAAAACGTGTAAGAAGGTGATGAATGGAAAAAGAGATGACTGGAGAAAGAGTTCAGCGGATGGATAAGGTGAATTATATTTTGACGATCAGGGCTGTCGTGTAGGGATGACAATTCTCAGATCCCCTGTCATTTTCCATTGACTTTGTGTTATTTCACTGTTGCCCATGGGGAATATTATATTGTTTTCACTCCAGCTCAAGGGCAAGACATCATAATCTCTTTTCCTCTCTCATTCTTCCCTTGTCTATCTAAATGCCAATATGCACCTTCTCTCTCACTCTCTGTGTCTCCCACTGTACTCCACTCCCAGCTCTACCCACAGTGCCAGGTTTCCCTTGGCCGGCAGCACCAGTGTTGCGTCATGCTGACATTGAAATGTTGATACAACATCAGTATAATTAGAACACGTATATCAATCGTTTCACCGCTGCCAAATATGACTGTGTGATTGTATGCTTTTTCACATCTGCAGAACAGTCATATTAAGTCAACAGCAATTTTTATGCGATACTTTTCAAGGTAGTTGTTCACTTAAGGGTTAAATTTATCACACTTGTGCTTTTTGCAAGCTTGGCTATCATTAGCCTACCAAAATAGAAGTAAAGGGAGAGGGAGAGATGACAGCGTTTTAGAGAACTGGGCATGTCTCCAGTGATGATGGGAGACTTCCAAATAGCCAGGTAACATACTGAATTTAATACTTGGCTCATTAGCCGGAGCAAGAGACACGGCAGCTCCTGCTCACAGGGGCTCTTGCGGATTATGACAGTGTCGTCATGTGCTGTAACTGCAGGGCACGGTCCTGATTGATTTTCATTATAGCGCAGACACAGTGTTATTGTTCCTGAGTGCAAAAAAACACGCAGCCACGGTCAGGGCAGGGACGCTTTCTCACACTTTGTAAGGTGTTTTTGACGTCTTGTAAAAAAAGAAGCTGGCTGAAGTCTGTCTGCAGACTTTTGTACATTTTTAAATTTTTGTATGAAAATTCAGCATAAACTGAACCAGTGTTCTTCCTGGGATTTGTGCTTTGGTGCGTTTGTGTATGCATGTGTGACAGAAGTGGGGCGTGACAAACAATAAGAGGCGGGGGTAGATGTTATATCTGGGCTTTTTAAAACAAATTCGTTTTCAAGGCATTTTTAAAGGCTGAGCATACGTGTGTGTTTGTGCGTGTGTGTGTTTGTTAGAGAGGCAGAGAGAGCGAGAAAGTAAGGTTGAGTGTGTGTGCTAATCGGATACATGTTTGCTAGTTTGCAAAGGCATCAATTCCCTGGAAAACAGCTTGTATTCTTCCAGTCTGCTTTCTTTCTTTCCTTTTTTTAAGGAACAAAGTGCTTCCTTTAGTAAAACAGGAAACTTCTATTTGGAGACGGCAAGTGTGCAAATGGTAAACACAGCTCTGTGCTGTCTGTGCTACTGTAGATCGCTGCTGTTTTCTTATGAGTGTGAATGAGTGTGAGGAAGAAGGGAGAGGTTAAAGGGAGTGGAGCCAAAGACAGAAATGATATAGGAGTGGTATCGACTGTAAGCCCCGAAACTCTGCGGACTCATCGATCATACGGCATGTTGCACCTCTGATATACACAGTAAAGCATAGAAAAATAACACGCTGTAGGAAGAAAACCAGCCTGAACAGCTCTCACATGATTCTGATCTCACACTGTATCTCTTTTAGTTCCATTGCATCACTGAATGGCTATTTAACACACCAGTAACCTCTAGCTGAATTCTTATTAAGCTGCCTAACAGTAATTGAACAGATTCATAACCTTTGCTTGACGTAGAAGTGATTATGTGTCTGATTAATACACTGATTATTCTGTATGATGTGTATTTATGTATGTAGCTCATTTTGTATTCATACATTTTACTCTCCCTCAGCCTGAGCAGAGTCAAGCTGATCTCAACCCCCTAAGCACTCCTTTTTAAAGTAAGAATATCAGGGCGCAGGTGTTGCTGTGGCAAGGTTTAGGCTTTATTAATAGACAAAGCAGGAAGAGCTTTCCTTTAGGATCAGCACTAACAAGGCTTCCTGTTTCGGGGGAGCTGAAAATATTCTGATACATTATAAGAGCCGCAGAGGATCTCAGGGGGCAGACAGGTCACCTGCAGTTCCCTGTTTAGTTTCCTTTCTTTCAATTTTGTATCATCTCTAAGGTTTTCACAACATTTAAAGGTTTTGGTGATGTTTTTTAAAAGATATTTTAAGAAAGAGAGATCACACTGGTATCTGGTGGTTCTACATCGTCTTTGCGTGACCAATTAATCTAATGGCTCTCTCCTTAACTGTTGGAATAACTGCAAAGCTCTGTTGCCAACATGGCTTCCTCTTCTTGTCCTTAGCAGGCGACCAGCGGCGGTGGTCTGCCGCGCAACCAGTGTAGGTGTAGGTGCCGCAGGTTCTCTTGCTTGACCAACGATTATCTTCCACGCTTTTCGATCTAAGGCGATGGTTCTTGCCTGCTCGGGGTCAAGTCGAAGGGCCTTCAAATCATCCTGGATTTGTTTCATCCATGTCTTCTTTGGTGCATTTCGATGCACCCTCCAATCGGTGGGGTAGCGGCTCGGGTCCATTCGACAAATGTGGCCAAACCAACGGAGTCGGCGGCGCTGGATTAGGTCGTCGATCGTCGGTTGGCTGCCGCAGCTGGTGAGGATGGTGTCATTCGAATGACGGTCGCGAAGGGAAACGCCGAGCATGCATCTAAGGCAACGCATTTGGAAAACTTCAAGCTTGCTCAGGTCGTGTTTGAGCATTGTCCACGTCTCTGCACCGTAAAGTAGAATGGGCAGGATCAGGGTTTGGTAAAGGCGGATCTTTGTTGCTAATGAGATGTTGTTCTTCTTCCAGACGCATCAGCGCAGGGAGGCGAATGCTGCCGCCGCCTGCCCAGTTCTGGAGCGTATCTCCGCTGATGATGCCACTTTCTTCTCCTCGACGAGGGACCCCAGATATTGAAATTGTTGGACTTGTTTAACATGGCTTCCAGGCGAAGAGACTTCTTTCTTAGAGGATTTTGATTAACATTTTTCTCTTTTCAACCTCCTAAGATCTGAACTCTTTCATGGCATAGATTTACAATTTCTCTTTGTTATTTGGGCTAATTGGGACCTGATGGATGTAAAAACAAAGAATTACCTGGGGTTTTTTTTTGTTTTTTTTTACCTGATTTCTGTTTCTGAGAAAAATGAGATCCACATATGAGGACATTCGTTTTAAATTTTGATAGAACAGTGGCAGTTATAATGTTCTGGTAGGTGGATACCAGGCTCCTGTAGAGCAAAAGCATGTGATGTCCACATATGTTGACGCCAGGTCCTAGGAGGTTAAAGATGATGCTGTCCTTTCTTTTATAAAGATATCCAGCCATCTAGCTTTGCACAAACTCATAACGACAATCAAAAGTGCACCAGCATTTGGCATCTCGCACAAAAATGTACTTTAAAAATCAGACTGAGGCGTGTCATTATTTTCTGTGAGACACAGTCTCAGTCAGCACTTTCAGTTCATTCATTTCTGCATTCTAGGTCAGTTCTCCGTGATTTAGGCAGCCGCAGTGTTTTGTTTCTGATTACAGCAATGAAGCAGTCTGAAGCGGATATTACACAGATTTATTCATATCTTACTGATAGTTACACCATGTTTTCTTGAGCTGCAGTAAATACCAGGAAAACTGCCGCACTGGAAAAATGTAGGAACTTTCCACTTTTCCCTCCCCCTTTCTCTCACTCTCTCTCTCTTTCTCTGAATTTGAGCTTCTGTGGGAGGAAGATGGACAACCCAGCTTTTCAGTCAAAAATGTGAGAAACTACTGGATAGATTGGTCACAACATATATAGGTGCTGGACTCTATGGTCTCTAACAAGATATTTGTGTGTTGTTGTGCAGGCAGGTGCACTTGCATAACGCATGCTGTGGGGAAATTAATCGATTTGCATGCTCACTTTGCCTGCATTAAATATATAACAACGTTATAAAGGTTAGGAATGGGTGAGTATGTAAGTGTTTGCTACTGCTGACAAGAAACAAACATGGTTACGATAAAGCACATTCATTAACTTGTGTAAAAAACACATGTATAATACAGATGGCAGCAATACAATACTGCTCTCTAAAGCAAGGCGTGCCAGTTAGATGAGACTAATTTGTGTCTTTTGATCCTGCTACAATGTTAAGAGAATCACTAGTAGATGATGATTGCATTGGTGTCTTTATTTGCAATAAGAAGAAATGGGAATGAGAGGAAGAAAAAAGTCAAAAGTGAAAAGGATAAAGACTGAGACGAAGAGAGGACAATGGAATGAGACGAGCACACAAAAGAAAAGCAAATGGAAGCTGAACAAGAAGGGGATGAATGTAGATAGCAAAGCAAAGAAGTGAATTCCTCCCTGCTGTGTTATCCCATTCCTCCTTTTGTGGTTCCCCTCCGTGGCACTCATCTTCCTCTTTATTTCATCTCTGTTCCTGCACAATGTTGAAACTGCACAAAGATTTGAAGGAAGGTATTTTTGGGACTATAAAGCAAACGGACAGATAGAAATGGAACAGTGGGAAGTTTATGTGGGAGAATGATGAAGGGGAAACGATAAATTTCACAGAGAACAGGTCCTTCTCGATTATTTTATCCTCTGTGATGTGTAAGCTTGATAGTGTCTGTAAGATAAGAGCTGAAAGGTGACTACTGAGAAGGACAAGGGCCATGGAAGAAATCAAAAGATGGATAAAAGAATGGGAAAAACACTTGGAACATCCCAAACACCAAATAGTGGCTGGGATCTCACAATTTATAACGGAGAAGTAAAGAAAATTAAAGTTTGTATTAGAATACAACACCTTGAATGAAATAATTGTGTAGTATAAGGTGTATATCCCTATTGCTTGTTATTAGTAACCACACAGACATGCACGTAGGATAATTAGGACAGTGATAAAACTGTTTGAACTTCCTGTGTTATTGATTGATGATATAGTAACAAGGTAGGGCTGTTCGATATAACGATATATATCGGATGACGATATACAAACATCTATCGTTTCATTTTACGCTGTCGTTTGTTTCGTGGTGTTACAAGATAAACTGTTTACAGCAATATTTTTTCATCGTTTTGATGGTCACTGTAGTGGTTATATTAATTTTCTCTCTTTCTCTTATATTTAATATAACCACACCACCATCGCGTGTCCGCTTGTTTATTTTCCACATAAACCTTTCACAATAAAGCTCAAGATCCTGTTGAGGCTTTTCAAAATACACTGAATCACATGAAAGAGTATGCAGTGTTTACGGATGGGAAGCAAAAAAGGCCCGGCAGGTGCTAAAAATAAACCTTAGACTCAAACGTTAGAATAGGCTTTTCCCTGCAGCACGCCGTGTAATAAATATTCACAAAGAAAACGGCGGCCGTTACAACTTATGTCTGAAAATGTATCGTTTCATGCATCGGTTAAAACATTCGACTCCAGCTACACAACACGCAGCTGGAAACACTTCACGCAAGTCGAGCTGCTCGAGATTCACAGAATTTACAGAAAATGTTACATTTTTGTGATTTATATCGTTATCGGACGATAGATGTCTTATATCGGGATATGAGATTTTGGTCATATAGCACAGCCCTATAACAAGGACATTATAATATGCTAATTAATCATCTATGCGGGCCTCATGAACTGGTAAACATTTGATGAGCTTAATTTTTCAACTCAAATTTGCTCTGTTTACAGATGGCTATCTTCACAGTAGTGAGCTAGTTGTGAATACAGAGCTCCCATGGAGAAAGCTAACTGGATGATACAGATTTTGTCCTTTAACCATTTAGAAATGAATGGCTGTTTTTTTTCTGTTAACTTAAGTGACCTAAATATCACCATACGTGGTTTAGTAGCAGTATTTATCACAAAGGATCCAGATGTCTTCCTTTCCAACTTTTCATTAAACCACCATGAACAGCTGTTTCAGTGGAAACTACCATTAACTAAATAAAAAAGAATTAACTGCATTCAGGCTGTAAAGCCTCTTCCTTCAATTTGTTAAATTGCAGGTAAATGCCTGGGCTGTGTTTTGTGACATCCTACAGTTATGAAGGCCATTGCCAGTTATTGTGCAGCTAGTATTTAAAACTGAGGTCCAAGATGCTGTAGAACTATTAGAGTTTGAAAGGGTCTGCTGCTGAGTTCAGTCGATGTGGATGGAGTTGCTTCCTTCCCTTTATGGAGATTTGCCCTGCAGAAAGCTGAAAAAAGTGCATAATCGAAGCATACTGAACTCTGCTTTATAGGAATCTTTAGTAGCTGCGATATAGACGAATACTTATTTATCATTTTAAATTGACAGCATTTGGGCTTTTGCAATTGTAGACTATTTGAAACCTTAAGTGTTGAAGTTAAATATCATAGCTGGCCAAGTGGAAGGAGCTTTTAATTAAGCTGTTTGTACTGTTGCATTTGTTTGAAGCAGCCGAAGAGGAAAATATGAGACTGAGGATAACACGCATATTTATTTCATTGAAAAATACATGTTGCAATATGCTTGTAAATGCCGTAGTTAGTTCATAAATATTCTAGATAGATAGATAGATAGATAGATAGATAGATAGATAGATAGATAGATAGATAGATAGATAGAGCACAGGGTGAGTGATAATGCTTTCTATTGTGTGCGCTTCAGCAAACAGCTACATGTAAGCAGTTGATATTCTGTCAGGTCGACTTGTAGCCAGCATCAGTCTACAGTGGGACAAGACCATTACTAGGATCACTGGAGTGAAAATAGAGCCCATGCTGGACGGCATGTTCCCAACTCCATGTAGACTGTACACAGACTTATACCCACACAAATATACACAGTCACAAAGAAGCTCAGAGACACACAATGCGACTCACACAGTCAGCGGAGTTTAACTGAAGTACTTTCAGAGAAAATATAGACGTAAGTATATCCACTTGCAATTGTGCCTTCACAAACCTCCTACAGAGCCTCCAAATTGCAAAGTCAAAAGTGACACAGATTGTTGTTAACAGCCCACAGCTAGGCTCAAAAATAAACCTCTCATTATGAAGCGATCACACTCCATTTATCTGTATTGTGGTTTCTCTTTGAACAGACAGTGAACTGTGGTGCTTTAGCTCTTTATGGTAAACGTGCTGTAAACTCTCGTAACGTTGGTGCGCTTATTTAAATGAAAATAAGTCTGTAGGATTGATGTTTTTTGATATAGGTGTTTGCTGAAACATACATAGATAAAGTGTTTTTGTTTTAATCTACCAGAAACCTTGACCAATCAGAAAGAGCATACAACCTAAAACTCAACACTCAGGGAGAAAGGGCATAAATAACTGAGTGCAACAGAAATTAGTATACAAAGATTGTATCATCTTGAAACTTAAGATGCATGAAGATCAACCTAAAGTAAAATGTGGAAATTACACCTTTGAAGACGTACAGATTTTGCATATCATCTGATTATCTCACATATTTTGGTGCTAATCAAATAAATACGTTTCTTAAAACTCTTTCAACAGTTTCCAGTATTTTAACAGTGTGCATAATGTACACACCAGTACTGTATATCAATTATCATGCACATTTTACTGCCCAGTTTTTGGCACAAAGAGTGTTGATGTTGTGCATGAAACATGAGAGGGGAACCAGGTAGAAGGAGGAAATACAGGAAAAAAATGGGAAGACAAACAGGAAATTAGAAATAGTGAAAGAGAAAGGAAGGGGGACGTTTAAGATTCAGAGAAAGTCTGGCGATCGGCTGATGTGGTTCACAGCCACTGCAGCAACAGTTGAGCTTAAGAACTTCAGGGCTCTGCAGCAGTCTGGTCTCACTGCTGCACTGAGGTGTGGTGTGGAGTTACAATCACAACGCAACTGATACAGCCGTCTCTAATAGGTAAAAAATTCACACCGTATAAGCGGAAATGCAAAGTATTGATAAGCATTTCCAGAAGGATGCATCAACCAAGAGTAGCAATGATGAAAGCAAAACAGTACTCTATTACAAGTAAAAGATATTCATACATAATTTTATGGAAATATAAGCACATAAAGACGTGATATCCAGAAAACTGAATGTGTCAGTCTAGTTTCTGGATAAAACACATGGACCTGATATCCTCCAGAGCAGCATTCCAATAACTGAAACACATGAAAGAAAATTTTAAGGCTGGCACATAAAAGTCAGAGTCAGCTAAAAGCAAAATGTGTGCTTTAGTGCTTTTTATGTTTGCATATTCTCACCGCTTTTAGAGTTGAGCTGCTGGTGATAACTTTGGCATTGTTATGTGTTTTAAACTGTGGATTTAGTGGCAAAGTGAAGAACAGAAACACAAAGTGAAGTCAGTAATGGACTTTGATGGCACAAACAAGACTGAGGTAGAAAATATTCACAACCGTAAGCATCTCCTTAAAGAAGACGATAAAACGGATAAACAATAATTCCTTGCTGATTTGAGTTAGCTGTGCACTTTGGGAAAGGCAAAGTCTATTTTTCATACCGCAGCAGCATCAAAGAATTTATTTTCAGATTAAGCTTTGAGGGAGACGTGCATTTAATGAGCTAACTCAGCCTTGCTGCGTTTTCGAGATAGAAGCCAAAACACGCTTATGTTAATGAAAGGTGAGAATAACAACAGCACTGACAACAAAGGCGATATTAGCACTGCTGCATGCTTTACATCAGTGATGAGTTACAGACACGTCAGTTGGAAGGACCTGGTTTTAAGGCATTCCCTGTGTTTGTCAGGTTTCGTCACTAAACATCTTCATGGTAACTACTTTACACATTATTTTGTTATCAAGTTGTTTTTTCCTGGTGTTGTTCTGCCTGTTGCAGCAGCTTCCATTGTGGTTGTTTTATTTATAATGACTTTATCATGGAGCTTCATGAAGTGTCACAGAGCATCGTGGCGAGACATTGTCACATTCACACTTCTCAGACCACAGTGTGACCTTACATAGCTTCAGGACTTTTTTGGAAAGACAGGGATGTTAATCTAAAAAGAAATATGGAGGGATTGCAGCGGTTGTGATTGAAAAGTGGTGTTATTCCAGACATACGGTGAGTAAAATTAGTATTGAACGCGTCACCAATTTTCTAAGTAAGTATATTTCTAAAGGTGCTATTGACATGACATTCTCACCAGCTCTCGGTAACAACACATCCAATCCACACATCCAAAGAAATCAAGCTATAGATGCCCATAAATAAATTCATGTACAGTAATGAGAAATCACACAGGGAAACAGTATTGAACACATGAAGAAAGGGAGGTGCCTATTAGCTGGTTCAGTCCCAACTGATGGCCTATAAAAACGTGTCTTATTACCAAGGTGTCACACAAGAAACCGCTCATGACGGTTAAAACCAAGACATTCAAAACTGTAATGTTGCAAAACATACTGATGGCATTGATTAGAGAAGAATTTTAAACTACTGCAGGTTCTGGATTATGGCACTGTTGGGGTCATAACCCAGAAGTGGAAAGAACATTATTTCACTATAAATCGACCAGGTGGAATCAGTAAGTAAAAATCTTAAAAAAGTGTGTTTAAAGTTTGCTGAACAACATTTAGACAAACCTAGGAAATACTGTGAGAATATAATTTGTCAGATTAGACCAAGATTTAACTCTTTGGATGCCAGAATAGACACCATGTTTGGAGTTCAAACGGCACTGCATATCACCCCAAAAACACAATACCAACAGTGAAGTTTGGAGGCAGGAACATCATGGTGCGGGGCTGTTTTTAAACATACAGCATTGGCGCGCTTCATATAATTGAATGAAGGATTAATGGAAAAATGTACCCAGACTTTCTTGATAAATATCTGCTCCCATGTACCAGGATGATGAAGATGAAACCAGGGAAGACAGTTCAGCAAGACAATAATCCCAAACACAGCCAAGGAAACTCAAGTGGTTTCAGAGAAAGAAAAAGAAGCTGCTAGAGTGACCCAGCCAATCACCTGAACTGAATCCAAGTGAAAATCTATGGGCAGAACTACAACTCAGAGTTGTCCCAGAAGGAACCTGCAGGATTTGAAGCCAAAATTAAACCTGAGCAATGCATGCAACTAGTTTCTCCATTCAGGAGGCATCTTTGAGTAAACACATGGTTTGGATTCCTCCATCAGCTGACGCAGCAATCATTAAACTGACTGTAGCCATGATTAGTGGCTTATCCACCTGACTACCCCCTATTCTAATTACTGGATGTGCAGCTGATCACTTTCTCCAGTATTCAGTTCAATTCAGTTTTATGTCTATGGCGCCAACAACAGTCACCCTACAATAGAAGAGCAGCCATCTGCTATGACTGGCTGTTGGTGAGGGGATGAAGACAGCAGTGCTTTGACAAGGACAGATACACACAAGCTTCACCATCTCATACAACAAAAACTGCATTAATTTGAGATTTAAGATCCCCTTATTATATTATATTTAGGTTTGTATTCATTAATCTCTCTCTCTTTTTTTTTTTAACCTTTTTGAGCTTCTTTCTATGACAGTTCATGTTTTGGCTGCTGTAACACTGTAGTGCCCTAAGTTTGGGGATAAATAAAATATATATCTTGTTATTTTAACAAATTTAAGTCTCATCATCACCCTATAGTCTAAGAAACAAACCAATTACACTAATTGCACTCCACAACCCACTAAGTGTTGTTTCATCTGGTTATTGCTTTAACTATTTCAAGAAAAGCAGAAAAACAATTGGAGCTGTGTGCACATATTTATCCAGTGGCTCTAAACACCTGTCAGGCAATGATAAAAAGTGGCACTGTGCCTGAAAGCACTTTTGATGAAACACAATACTGTAAAGGAGGAGAATGGCCGACGGAAACGGTTGTTTAGATCCCCAGTGTGTCATTCAATCACCTGTAACCTTGAACACGCAGCCCTCCAGTGGAACAATTTCCGATAAGTGGTGCATTGTGCCCTGTGTGTGTGTATGTGTGTAAGTACATCTATCATCCTTACAAATTGGGGGCAACATGTTGCTACTTTCTACTCTGTCTCACTTCTTCTGCCATTCCCATAATTATTTTCACCAAGTTTCATGTGTGCACTTCACGTACTCTTGTGCCTGTAACTTTATAACCATATGACATGAGACTAGAGATGGACCGATCCGATATTACGTATCGGTATCGGTCCGATACTGACCTAAATTACTGGATCGGATATCGGAGAAAAATAAAAAATGTAATCCGATCCATTAAATATCACGAAAGCACCTCACAAAACTTGCAACGCGCCGTAACTCACCTCAGAACGTTAGCACGTCGGAGCAGTATGCATCACGTGATAGAGCGGCTGTGGCATGCGGGACCTGTCGGTGGTCTGGATAGCATGTGGAGCTTCGCTAGCAACCCGGCATTTCATCTCTGACAAAGTTACCCCGAGAGAAGTAAAGCAAGTGTGTAAGTCCATCTCTGAATGTTTGTAAAGCTTTCCTGCGTTAAGCTTAACTAGCGACTGCCTCTCGCTCTCCGGCTGCTACTTCAATCATGAAACTGCTTAATGATCAGCTGATCGGCTTTTCTGTCGCAAGTCCGTGTCTCTTGTTTGTTTTTGGCCCACTTTGCACCAGAAAGAGGAAACCAGCGGCTGAACAACAGCAGCACGTTTAAGCTTGATCAGCTGTTGTTAGAATTTATTTAATATTTCTTTCTACTCCAGGATCTTTTTCTACGTAGCTGACGCTGGTAACTGTGCAGGGGCGGATCTAGCAAAGTTTAGCCAGGGGGGCCGATAGGGCATTAACAGGGAAAAGGGGGCACAAAGACATACTTTTCTTTCTTATTCTCATTTAAAATGTCGAGCTTTTAATAAATAATTATCTGAATCTTACACCCAAAGTTTTAATCTGATGTAAAATGTATAGAAGTCCATTATTGTATATAGTAACTGTTAAGTCTAATATACCCTAGTAAGCTATAGTACTTTTTCCTTTGGGAAGGTACCATCTGTGCAGTCTGCAATTTTGTTGAAGAAAGATGTTGAATCTATTTAATATTTCTTGAAAAATAATTGATTTCTGTGCATTTTTTTTTCACACTGCATCAAATTAAGGTTGATTACGTCGATTAAGCATCATGAGGTGGAGCGTGAGGGGTGGTTCCCTATTTTTTATTTATTTATTTTTGTTGTTGCTGGGAGTTGGAACCCTATTAGTTTGGTTGCTTAATATTTATGCTAAGTACTCTTTAAAATACCAGAATAGGGAGGATGGTGCAGGTTTGAGTTTATTAGATTGATCAGTATTGCTGAACTATGAAATATTTTTTTTGCATACAGGTATAACAGAATAGCTTTAGTGTAGTTGTTGTTTTAAACTTGAGTATGAACTTATACAAAATGCAGCAAGATATTTAAAAAACAGTTTTGTTGATTAAAAAACATTATATCGGATTCATATCGGTATCGGCAGATATCCAAATTTATGATATCGGTATCGGTATCGGACATAAAAAAGTGGTATCGTGCCATCTCTACATGAGACACCGGTTGATTCATTTTATTTCTAATATTTACTAAAATTAACATTAAATGATATTCAGACCAGAGCCCACTTACTTAATGCAACTGCAACTTGGACTTTATAGAAAGGTTATAAGAATAGTTCTATTTTGGTTTGTTTCCAGCATTCACCGAAATTGGCACAGAAATGTTAAAAATGGTTTTTCGTTGCATCCAATCAGCACTGGCAGAAAAGCTACCGAACAGGAAGCCGGAGCATGTTTCGGTAAATCTTAATTTACTGACATCAAACGTAGTGTTTGATGTCAGTAAAAGAAAAATTGTACTACTAGACCAGTGAGGTTGTATCAATTGGCAAAAACAGTGGTGCCAGTATAAATGTCCCAGCAAACTTGATATGTATAAAAAAAATATGTGAAACAGTATTAATTGTTGAGAGAGTCTATGAGTTTGAATGCACTTTATTTGACCTGTTTTCATGCTGTGCTTATCCTGCTAACTCTGCCATTAATTCACAACATGCACTCGGATTATTAATGCTGTTGCTTGTTAAGTATTGTTTTATGATAATTGCTTAATGCGCCACTGTGTTTTGATTAATGCTGTACAAATAAACTGACTATAGTGTGCAAGGTGGGCTTACAACAAGGCATTCCCAATACAAGTGCCTTCTAATTTTTGGCATTATCAGCATGTTAGCCAATGTGCTTTCTGCATAGATTATTTGGAGACATATCTTTAGGCGTTTTTTTTTTTTTTTTTTGGTAATGTGATCTTGTACAGGTCCATGAATGGCCCTTGTCTACAGCAACTTGTTTTCCTCCAGCGCCTTCAGTGCCGCTGCAGTCCACAAAATCACAAGCTGAGCTCTTATTAATGTGGTATTTTAATTCCCTCAGATGAATCACGTATCAAAAGATACAATTCATTTTTAATTTTGCTTCGCAGCAGTTCCCACACAACAGGTGCAGACACAGACAGACTGACGGCAAAGCAAAAATACCAAGAACCACTGGGGAGGCGAGAAGCTATGCAATAGAGGAGGGGGAGAGGGCTCACTGTAGGGTCGTAATGAGAGGTTTGTGTGTGTGCCCAGGTGCACATGTGTGTCTTCTGCTCTATCATTGCACCACTGGCTGTTGTGATTGCTTGACCCAGGGTTTCAGCGCATTACCACCTTAACAGCTTTGTGGCTGGATTTATTCGTTGACTGCACACACACATGCACCCAAACTCACATACACGCATAGATTTGTCGCCCGCAACCAGGTGAAGGTGTCTCTCGGTCAAATGTATACAGGCTGAATATGAATTTTCAGTTGTTGATGGACATGCAATCGATGTGATAAACAGTTTCACGGAGGCGCAGCCTTTCCTGGCAGAAAAGTGTCTCTTACAGACAAAACAGACACTACACTCACTGGCTACTTCATTGGGTACAAGTGTTCAAGTGCAATTAATGCAGATATCTAATCAGCCAATAACTATCTCTACATGCATTTAGGCTTGTAGACATGTTTGACACAACCTGAAGTTTAAATTGAGTGTAAGAATGTGGAAGAAACGTGATTTAAGTGCCTTTAAGAGTGACATTGTTGTTGATGCCAAATGGACTGGGCTGAGTATTTCAGAAACTGCTGATCTACTGGGATTTTCCTGCATGACCATCTCTAGGGTTTACAGAGAATGGCCCAGTAAGTAGTTCTAGTTTATCAGGCAGAAACACCTTGCTGATGCCCAAGGTCAGAAGCCACAGAGCTTTGTGCTAACAGACGGGCAACAGAATGGTCAACAATTGGACAATCCGATTGTTCAGTCTGACGTCACTAGCCGTGTCTGGACCTAAACTCCGCTGCAGGTCCATATATCAAACGATCACTATGGCATTACTGAGAGTTGAAAAACTGTCTAAAGTCTTTCATCTTTAATAAAATGATCAGCATTCTGCTCTACCAGGTGTAACAATTGAGTTTAACATCCAGGCATCCATGAAAATGGAATTTATGACATTTAACGGAGTTAGAAGTTAGCAGGGAGTTAGCTCGCTAGCTTCTATCTAAATACAATATAGCATGTCCTGACTGCGGGGTTTTGGAAACAAATTAAAACGTACAGCTCTGCTATCACTTCCAACATAAATGAAGACAGAAAACTAAA
Organism: Copadichromis virginalis; assembly: GCF_057382275.1. NCBI lineage: Eukaryota > Metazoa > Chordata > Actinopteri > Cichliformes > Cichlidae > Copadichromis > Copadichromis virginalis. The sequence goes on from NC_140621.1 coordinate 13,487,710, forward strand.
AAGCAGTGACATTTGTAGGGTTACTGAAGTTTGGCTAGCTGGTATATAATGATGTGCTACGTGACCGCTAGCGACACAGCTATGTTAGCATACTATAAACAAGCTAACTTTTTTTCCACTCGATAAAGGTTAACGTGAGTGTTCTCAGTGGTCAGGAACAAATGTAATCGCATGGCAGGATGCTGTAAAAGGACCAAACTTCAGCCAGGAGAACAACTGAGATAATCCATCCACAATACGAGGTTAGTCATTCATATACTGCTGCATGGGCTGGGCTGTAGCTACATCCTAAGGTTTTAAAAACTGAGCTTAAATAAATGATTAGCGGTAATAAAAGCCGAGGGAGGTCAACAGTGATCACTGACTGTTTTAGGAGCTTTTTGAGATCAAATAGAAGAAAATACATAACATTAAACATGTTAACAACACAAAAGCCATATTAAACGCAGACTACTTTAGGCCCGGAAGTAGGATTCATCGCGTCATCACTGAACAACCGGATAGAAGATTGGAAAAATGTTGTATGGTCTCATGAGTCTTGATTTCTGCTACAACATTCAGATGATAAGGTCAGAATCTGGCACTGCCTTGTGGCAGCGGTTTAATGCCGCAGTCTGCCTAAATATTTTTGCTGAATATGTTCATCCTTTTATGACCACAGTGTACCCATCTTCTGATGGCTGCTTCCTGCAGGATAACATGTCATGTCATAAATCTCCAATAATTTTTAAACTGGTTTCTTGAACCTGAGTTCACTGTGCTCAAATGGCCTCAGCACACTCCAATAGAGCACCTTGTGGTTGAACGGGAGATTCACATGGATGTGCAGCTAACAAACCTGCAGCAACCGTGTGATGGGATCATGTCAACACTGGCTGAAATCTCTGAGGAATGTTTCCAGCACCTTGTTGAATACGTCATTAGCTTAAAAGGCAAATGACAGTCCAACATGATGCTAGCAAGGTATACTTTATAGTGGCTACTACTGTCAGCAGGACTGATAGCCTGTTCACACTCCCAAACTATCACATACTGAACCCTGGTCAGGATCTGTTGCCTTTACATTGTAACACAGTGAGTTCCCTTTCAGTGTCATTTTTCAATAGGGTTCGATAGGAGTCCCTTAACATCTGACTGCAGGGGAAAGTGGTCTGCTGGTGTCATCAATAAGGGAGCACTAACCAAAGAGTGTCATGGTAAACAAGTTAATGTCAGAAAAGCAAACAGTGATAGAAATTATAGAACTGAAAAAGAATGGTAGGTTTGTGAAATCGTAGGAGATGCCACCTCACGCTGGACGTCGATATTAAAGAGGTACCTGTGTGTTAAAATATGGTGTTTCTCTGTGGCACATTGTGAGTGAAAATGTCTTGGAATCCCTCTGGATTAATCATTCACTCATCGGAAAAGCTTCCTTTCTCATGGCTTGTTCCTCTCATCCTTCCATCCACCACATAATAATGCTACTACAGACTGTCCTTTCATTACTGGTCTTTGGTCACATCAGTGAAGTGGTTAGCTCATGTGTCATATCTCGGGTTCTCCTCTTTCTCCTATACCAACACACACTCACACACATACTTTGGCAGATATGAGGTAAATGGCTGTGTTTAACAATGGGATAGTAAAATGAGCGAGTCCCCGGTGTGACTTAATATCATCCCTCTGTTCCCTCTGGATATCTTCTCACTCCTGGTTTTGTCCCTCTCCTGCAGTGGTCATCACTCTGTCTCTGACCTCTTTCCCATCCTGTGAGTTAATAACAAGCTTGCTTGGAGACCTTTGCTTGAATCCATGATGTCTGCATTCATTTTGTGCTTCCATTAAAGGCAAGCATGTTCAAGGTGAATGAACAAGTGCTTCAAAAAACACATGAAGACAGATTTGCTTCTACAATAGTGTGAAACTTTAAAACTATTGAATCTGTTAAAGAAAGCAAATCAAATGTTCACCTTGTGTCGCTATTATGGAAATTTTACCTCCTCGCTGACTGTCAGACTCATGTGACATTTAAACACAAGAATATCTTTTCCTGTCTTTTTCAGCTGTCTCTATGATCATGTACAACCCTTGAAAGTTTTACATTCTGAGCATAAACCAAACAACAAGCCCTCATTCCAAAATGCAAAGATGCAAGTAACATGGGCCTACAGCAAACATAAAAAAACCCCCAGTTTATTACAGTTACATTTAGATCTTCTTCAGTACTGTGCACACTGTCTCACTACAATAGCTTAATAGGATACTTGATTAAATTTTGTTTTTCTGAACTTTTCTATTTCAATATAAGAATGATAAGTTTAAGTACACAGGCAAAATATTGGATAATTATTATTCGGTTCAGAAAATGTATATTATGACATAAAAAATATATTTCATTTAAGAAAAAGGTATACAGTATTGTCTCTAAGATAAATAAATACATTATGGCATATAAAATATCTGATAAAAGAAGAAGATGTGACATGTTCACTGACTTGCTGTGAACCGGAAACTATATACCTCATCATAGAAACAACCTGATAGCCTGACAGTACCAACAGTATCAGTATTTGCTATGATACAGCTATTAACTGTGATAAATGTGCAAAAACTACAGATCTGTTGCTTTCTGTTGCAAATCTGTGGCCATCCACATAAACATAAATTCACATTAATCAGAAATAAGAGAAGAATTATTCATAACACAAGGGAAAAGACCCAGGGAAACCGAGTTAACGATAAAAACCGATAAAAACCCTGAAAACCATAAATTTCACAGCCGAGCCTCAACTCTCATAACTTGGTATCAAACAACTTACGGACCAGTACCGGTTGATGGCCTGGGGGTTGGGGACCGCATAGAAACACATTGAGCTCATCCACACAGACTGACTCAGATGTATTGCACCATGTTGGCAATCGGTGTGAGAGTGATTCCAGTCACTCCAAGTCAAAACGTGATTGGTCAGACTAGACAACCTGGGCAATGGCTTTGCCTTTGCAAATGTACAATTGGTCACCATAACTACTCCAAATGGGTTGGCGAATGCAAAACAATTCACAGCAATTACCGGCAACCCCTTATTTTTGCTGGTCTCAAGGAGGTTATCCTATGTTTACTCTTAAAGGGAGTGAAGCATTAGACGAGATAATGTGATGTTGCTGTAGTATCTAAAAATCTTCTGTTGGTTGTCTATGTAACAATACGTATATACTGTATGCAGTACTGGTCTTGGCTGATATTAGCTTTGTTTACTGATATCAGCCTAACAGAAAGCAGTGGATGATGTTTATCTGCTGCGTTGATTTATGTCTGGCAAAACTGTGACGAAAAGTAGAAATACTTTAAAACAGTTAAATTACTTTTATAATGAGTATGTTTCCATCTCCTGGCATAACATAGGAAACAAAACCCTAAACTGACAAAATGAGATATTTTATTTTAAAATGAGCCTACAATAATGAACAATCTAACTGGCACTTCTTTGATTTTGCTTTTTTTGGAGGGAGTAAGTGGTTTTGCTTGTTTGTTAATAAAAATGCTGAAAATGAATATTAATTATTTTAATCTGGGGTGATATTTGCTTAGACTTAGAAAATTGACTTGATTGTTTTTTTTAAATAAATTTTGCATTACATGAAAAATTTGCACTATTACCATGAAGCTGTTTGCTTTATTATAGGATGGACAGTTACAGTAAATACCATGTGATCAACCTATGTCACTTCTATTCTGCCGATTAAAGGGATACACGTAACATTTCTGAACATTTATTTTCACATTATGCCTTGAATGTGGTGAAGACAGTCAATCAGATTTCCGAAGGATTTCTCAAATAATCCTTGGACTAAAGAATTCAAATTCACGCAGTTGTTTGATTCGGGTAATAAAATGTGCCAAGCGATGCCATCTTTCATTGTGTTATTGGTGGCATGGTGCAGTTTAACATTAACAAGTGCTGATGTCTACTGCTTCTTCCTTCTCCTCCTCTTCTCCTCTTCATCATGCTTTGGGGAGGTTGAGAGGAAACGCGGCGATGACAGGATTTTAAAGAAGCTCTTACTCTTAACACCCAACAGGCTATCCGGTCAAACCAAGCACTCCCTCTCTCTCACACACCCACACATCCACGCACATACACCCACCCCCACCCTTTCTCTGTACTAGAATTAGCCACTGGCTGCATTCCAGTCAGATCCGCTCAATATTCCACCCTTCCAAAAAAAAAACAAAAAAAACCTCTCTCTTCTCATTGCTCTCTGGAGGCCACACATTGCCACAGTCATAGTTGTGTCACAGCAATCAATCACCCATCAATGTGAAACAGCTACACTGATGCAGAGAAAACACAACGCAACCTCACTGTCATTTCCTCCGAAATCATCTGTCCTTTGGAATCTCCATCCTGCTGCCTGACCTCCATCCTGTGGTCTTTCGCTCTTTCCCACCCTATCACCATATCCATTGCTCCCTCGTGGTTGCAAACTTCACACCCATTATCACCTCACTGTGATTCACTCACTTTATTCATTACCGAGCTGGTGACCTTCTCAGCCATGTGTTTTCCCATTTCACATATGTTGAGAATAAATACTTGAACATTCAGAGAATGACTTGGACACGGAGATGGGATGTTATGGCTGTGAATTGAAATGAGTTTCAAAGACATGTTTGCAAATAAGCAGGGTTATTCTCACAGAAAAGAAACTTTCTTCTTTTTCTGTGATACAACTCCATAGTTTGACATTTCTCTCTGGCTGAGAGCACAGGAACCCCACCCATCATCAAAATCGTTGTTTGCAAGAAGCAACCAATCAGGAAAACGCTGTCTTAAAGGGAGTGCTGTCTAAAAGAGAGAGGATACTAGGTAGGGAGTTGCACAAATACCCAGTCATGCAAAGCTACGCTAGTAGATTTAGTGGATAAAATGTAGAGCTGGAAATTACCAAAATGAGTCTAATAAAATTTGGTTGCACTGCTACTTTGGTTCTGTTGGAGTTGCATGCTAGCCCTATAGTCTGCTAAAATCAGAACCAACTTATTGTCTGAATATGTAGGTGTGGCCAGTAGAAGGTTAGCTTAGCTTCACATAGAGAATACTACCCAGAAAAGCAGCTTTGTTAACTGGCTGCTAGCTTTAGCAACTTTAAAGACATTTATCTCTCATTTGGCAAAAAACTTAATTTCCTCAAAAATATTTTTACTTAACTCTTTAGTCGATGCCCAGTATCATTCATCTATTGCATATCACTTCATTCATTGTTTTACTTTTCTCAGTTCCTACCTAGAGTTGGTCATGTCGGTCTGCCCTCCTTGACTCTTCTCCAGCCCAAGTTTGGTGAAAATCCCCACCAGCACCATGATGGCCACCACTCCACAGATAATATACACAATCATGTGGGTCCGATCCCGGTCCGGTTCCTCCTGGGCTTCTGTAACAGGTGCCACCGGTCGTCCCGTGTTTGCCCACACAGGTGTGTCATAATTTGAACAGGATGTCTGATCCAAACTGTGGATTTTGAACTGGCAGCAGAAGCGGTAGAAGCAGGAACCGCAACAGAACAGGTAGATACCTGCGTTACAGTTAAAAGGTGGGTCCCACTGGCCCATCACATCATAGTAACCCCAACAGCGGTTATCCCCAGTCGGACCTGCTTGCTCCTCTGTGTCTGGTGTCGGGGTTATTAGCGCTGCTTCTGGTGACGTAGATGGTTCTGTTGTCTGGTTGTTGGAAGAGAACTGCGCCAAAGCCTGACCTGACGGCTGAAAGTTCAGACCTCCCAGAGAGATCAAACCCAGGAGGACGGCTAAAGATAAGTTCACCAAGAGTGGATGAATGATGGCAGCCATCTTGGTCTTACTCCAGTATCTTGTGATGTTAGTCCTGATGTGTAAGAGTTAATGACAGTTCCAACTGAAAGCACCTAGGTGTTAGAAATAAAAGAAATAGAGAGTTAAATATCCTCCTTGCCCAGAGCTGTTAGTTATAGCAAATAAATGAATCTTTTTGCTGTGCAAGCAGTGCAACTTAATGAGATACAGTATCAGTGAAACAGGAAGCTGAAGAGGAGAGATCAAGAGATTTTTCCCAGAGTGATAATCTGAAGAAGCATTTTAAAAAAGCCTTCATTAACTAGTTATTAAAATTCCGATTTACAGAAAACTAAACTGTCACTGTGGGAGCAGAACAAGTGAGGAAAAAGAATCTCCCATTTTAACATGCTCCTAGCTAAAGTAAACGTGGGCCCTTGTGAGCGGAAACTCACATGCAGAGACACACGATAGTCCTCGGCAGTTAAATACGTGTAGGTGTGTGTGTCAAAGCGCATTCTAAAATTTCTGTCACCTTTTACAAAGCCATATGTCATCGGCAGACAGCAGAGGCGGTTGTAGACAAATCCAAAGCTGGTGGCTTGGAGGGAATCCAGTTTAGGAGGCCGCGTTACCTACGGATGAACTCGCCTCTGGCATTTCTGACAGTAAGCTCCCCCGCAGAGTGAACGAATAATCCGCAAAAAGTGGGAAGTCTGGGGTCCTGATGTTGCTAGCTGTAAAGGCAGATATCTCTGAAACCTGCAGGCAGTCATGGGTTCCCACGTGGAAAACTTTTCACTCCAAAGATGGACTCATATTCCGGTGTGGGGAAAAAACTCTAATGCTCGGCAATGGAGCCAAATCAGTTGCGATATCATTAAAAAGAAAGAAAAGGGAATAAAAAAAACTCTGATCAATAGTTTTTCACTTAAGTTGTCTTCGTCACCCACTACTCCCTCTTGAGATTTAACTTGCATCCATCATCCTCTTACTCTCACCGTCGGCGCTCACAGAAAGCTTTTTTATTTTTGTAGTGGGCATCTTTTTGCTGTCACCTGAGTCCACTTTGGTGGGTGTTTACTTCCTCTCCTAGAAGCGCAGCTCCAGTCTTTCATCCACTGAAGTTTTTGTATTGTTAAATATTCAGCTTTTATGACTAAAGACAGTATTGGATAGTTCCTTTCTATTTCCAGTCAGAGCCAACAGGTAACAACAGCTGTTCTGTTTTTTTGGGGAAATTACTCCAGGGTCTCGTCAAGCTAAAATCCTGTGGTGATTACAGTCCAAAAGCGTCCCTCTTGCACCTGAGGCGTGTTTTCGCGTACACGTAATCTCACATTCACTTTGTGAACACATACAGCTCCAATCCCCCTGGTGATAGCACACTGTCAGTGTCAGTCTCTTTTAAGCGACCCACAAGAGTCCAGTGGTTTTTCGTGCTCTGCGGGCACCGGGCTCCTGTTGCTGCTGCTCTGTGTGTGCTCCACTGAAACCCCTCCTCTCCGTGGATCCCAGGGTCTCTAACAGACCCAGGACACCAGCTGGGTACTCTGTCTATCAGCCCGCTCAGTCCTGCCCTTCAAGTGCTTAGGCGAGGAGAGATGAGAGAGAGGGGGGGAGAAAGGGGAGGGCTGATGTTGTGATCTTAATGTCTTGGTGCTGCTGCAGCCGAGACTCTGGAGAAGCCGTGAGAAAGATAAACCTGTCAGAAATACTTGACCAGGAGTGGAGTGGTTTGTTCTTTAATGGCTGTGTCTGCTCCTGTGTTTGGCTCAGTCTTTTCTTTTCTTTCTTTACACTCTGATCTCGCTCTATCTTCTCTATTTTATAATTTTCTCTTTTTCTGTCTCTTCCACAACTTACCTTACTGTTTGCCCACAGCCTCTAAGTAGGGCTGTTTGTTGTTGCTGAGGAAATATCACTGTGAGGTCAGAGAGCCCGTGGACTGCCCTTTGCACTTTCAGCCAGCGCACTTGCACGAGCCTTGCTGGAATAAATATTCCCGCAGCCCAGCTGGATGACAAAGACAAGTGGAGATGCGACAGCCAAACAGCAGAGTGGCACCGAGGGCAGATCAAAAAATATCCTGTTTTCAAAAGAAGCCCCCTTTTGGAAATATAGAGCTGCGTGCAGCAGAAGAGCTTCGCTCTTGCTGGTTCAACTATTCAGTTGGCAGGTTTTTCAATTTTTCCGTTAGCATCAATGTATATATATATTTTTTTAATTTGTCTTTTTTCCCCACTGAGAACAAAAAAAAAAGAATGAATTACAAAAAAGCTTAAAGCATTAATATGCAACAGTTTTTAAGCAAATGTTGCACATTATCCCCCAATTTTCATACATTTTGCTGTCAATTAAGTCCTTTGTCCGGCTGCAGCTTCTTTGAAAACAGGCATAATTTGATATATATGTATAGGAATTTTATATATATATCATATGTATGTGTTTTCACTGGTGATCTGCTTGTGGGATGCTCCAAACAGAAGTGAAGAGCAAAGGAGACGCTATAAATGCTCTTTTTATTCCATGTTTCCCCGTTGTTGTTGTTGCTGCTGCTTCCTCATCAGTGTGTATTCCATCCTTTCCTCGTCGCCTCACTCTGCTTGCAGCGGGTGTATCCCGTCCACTGGTGATGCTCGCAGTGCTGCTGCTGCTGCTGCTCTGGCAGGACCAGATGACAATATCCCGCGCACTCTCGCTCTCACTCCTCCCTCTCCCAAGTCACTCCTCCCTCTTTTGCTCACTCCTCCCCTCCTTCTCAGCATCTCTCTCTCTCTCTCTCTCTCTCTCTCTCTCTCATACACACACACACATCCATACTCACTCATATCTTTTGTGCGCAAATGAACACAGCTCCCGCTTGCTGACTCTCCCTTTCACTCTCCTCCTCCCTCCCTCATTATGTGTCACTGACACTCTCTCCCTCTCTCTTTTTCCCTCCTCCTGATTTTTCCTGTGTTTTTGTCTCGGCCTCGTCAACACTCACTCTTTGTCCCTTTTGTTTCAGGTTACCTCTATTTCTGTCCTTTTTCATCTCCGTTTGCCTTTTGTCTTTCTAACCTTTTCAGTTTCTTTTATCTATGTCCGGTGCCCTGTGCCTGGGTTTTCATTCTTCCATTGTTCCTATGCTTTATCCACTCTCTTTGCCCATTTTTCCATGGTTCTCCCTCCTCTGTGCTGTTTTCCTTTTTCCAAAATGCCACAGTTCAACATATAGGAAGAATTGATGCTGACTGAGCAGCACGTTGTAATGTGCAGGAATGCTGGTGTGTTCATCTGCAATGTGTGCGTGTTTGTGCCTCAGCGTAATTACTGCGCTAATACCTCTGCACAGTTCGTCTTTGTGTGAGCATGTTTGGACCATGCGTGGCACTGCAGTCTATTAGGGCTGATTTAGGGAAAGAGCGAGCGGTGGTTGAAGTGAGAAATGGTAAATGGTAAATGGCCTGTATTTGTATAGCGCTTTTCTAGTCCCTAAGGACCCCAAAGCGCTTTACACAACCTGTCATCCACCCATTCACACACACATTCACACACTGGTGATGGCAAGCTACAATGTAGCCACAGCCACCCTGGGGCGCACTGACAGAGGGTGTAAAGAAGAAAGGAAGGAAGGAAGGAAGAGGAAACAAGACTTAGATAAACAGAGAGGAAGGAGAAGGAGGAGGCAGGAAGAGAGAGAAAAGAGGGGAGGAGAGAAGAGGACAGCGGCTGCCAAAGAAAGAGGGTGGCTTGACAGAATAGAGCAGGGGGAGGGAAAGAGAAGATGAATTATCATAGGAAAGGGAGGGGGATTAAGAAACATGGAGAAAGCTAGTGGAATAGGAACTGACAGAGGGATAGTAGGAGTGAGGGAGGGAGCGAGAGATATACATAGGAAGGGAGCAGACAGGTAGGAGGAAAACCATCTCAAGGGAAGGTGACATTGGGCGTGGAGAGAAAGAAACAGGAAAGGCAGGAGAGGAACAGGGACGGACAGTCTCCAAGAAAATTTCCAGGATGAACCGAAGAGAGATGGCGAAGCAGACGATTATGAATTTTGAATACTTACAGATTTAATGCGGAATGTGAGCCAGATTTTTAAAGAAGCAAAAGAAGTAGTGCCTTTGGGTCTGGCTTTGAAGGGGCCAAGCATCATCATTTTTGCATAAAAGCTTTAAAGCTTTCCTATACTTTCCTTCTCACCCCCTCTCTATTTTATCTTTGTTTATCTTCTTATCATCCATTTTCTTTTCCCCTCTCTCACACATTCACTACAGACTCTTGTGTTTGAGTCACGCTATCCTTTGTTTTTTTTCTCTTTTTTTTGCCCCTGCAAGCCCAAGGCTCATGTTCTCTTGCTGTGTGTACTCTGTCCAACCCTCTCGGCCTAAATTCGCTTAAAATCTCTGGCAAAGCGCGTCAGGAGTTATGTCAAAGAAACACACATGTGCATACTTCAAAGGTACACGAAAACATTCATGCCGACACGCACGCTCCGGTGACTTCACACCACCGTGGCACAAATCAGCTAATCCTCCTCCTCCGTCCTCCTGTCTGGCAGTGTCCTCAGCATATTTTCTCTCATTTAAAGAAGGTCATTAATTAAAAGGAAAGAAAAAAAATTCAAAGTCAGTGTGATTGAAAGCTTGGTGTGCTTTCAGATAGGCAAGATGCTGCTTTTCAGTGGTCAGAAAGGCAGTGAGACATAGGTGCACAGCGTGTTGGCTGAAGAGCAGGACAGGAGGCAAAGAGGGATGAAAATGGATGAAGAGGTACAAAGATGGCCCCAGGGGAACGATGGCGGGCAGAGAACAGATTGAATGGGAGATCTTAAATCACTTCACTTTCTCTCTTCTTTTCTGCATGGCTATGGTCTGACAGCACGCAGACTCCCATTTCTGCATTGCATAGCTTTGCTCTTTGGTGATGTTACCTAGGATGCATACGCATGTATTATTTTCTCCCTTAACAAGGACAGCCTTACAGTAACATTTAAGGACCTTTGTGTCAGATACTGAGAATGCCAGCGCACACATTTGTGCTCTACAAAAGACATTTGATTTACAGAAAGTTACAATGCACAAAAGTCAACAGCATGAATGTGTTGATTGAACAACTTGAACACATCTCTGCAGAACTGCCGTGTTACAGTTTGGGTGAGTCTGCTCAGGTAACCTTGGGTTCCAATAAAGTAAATTTTGTACTCAGATGCTGAAGATGCCAATTTTTTGTAACCGCATGGACTTTTGGGTTTAATTATCAACTACCATACAGATGTGTGTTAAGTGGACAGACCATCAGTTCAGGTCTGCGAACTAAAACTCTCCTTAGCATTAATTAGATATAGCAGTGTATGTAAAATAAGTTCACCGTGCTGATTAAAAACGTTCCATTCTTTTAATGTAGCACGATGTTTTATTCTGGGAAAGTAAGCACAGTGATTTAGTCAAATAACAGCAGTTTTCATTTAATCACTTAACCTTATTCATTCATGCAAACTCACTCATTGCTCACTGCTTGAAGCTTCTCTTTCCCTTCCAACCAACAGCTCTTTTTGTTCGCACTGTTTCACAGCGAACAGTAATCAGGGCAGTTTGTGTAAAACATGGAAATCAGCTTTTGATTGGAGACAGTTAGCTTAATGCAAACCTGTCAGACTTTAGGAAAATTTGCAGCCTGATTGTTTCCAATCGTACAAATAAGCTACTTAGTTCAGTTACACTAGAGTAGAAACAGGATGGCAACGTCCTTGTGATTAGTGGAAAAAATTAGTGGAGTGTTGCCCAGTGATTGTGTTGGTTTTTCTTAATTGGAAGGAGTTAAGAGAGTTTGGGACCAACTGGTTGATAGTGCAACACCCACAAGCTCAGAGCGAACACTTTCAGAGTCGCCAGCCGCGCACACATCAGCAGCACCACAAGACCTTCATTCTTGTTTTAAGCCAGCGAGGCGTGATTGTGGATGCCGCTCAGGTGCGTCCACCTCCCCCGCAGCCACAGGCCACGCCCTCCACATTTACTAATACCTTACTAATGCTTAAAAGTGTGACATTATTATAAAGTGCTACCAAAAAGAATTCCATGTCACCTTTACTTTGTGCTATATATTTCATTTAAGGAATCTTAAATTCCTTAAAATAGTCTTTGCAAAATTTGTAAAATAGTCTTTGCAGACAAATAATATAAAGTCTTCCACTCATTTCATTGTGTCTGCATGATGGATGTGAAACTGGAAGCAAAATAATCAACAGCTGTCGGTGCGTCTTTGTGAGCTGGATGAATACGCTGACATGCTGTACAGGCTCGCTTTCATGGGCGTCTGAGTCAGTGTCACTGCAGCACACATGCAGCACTCTTTGCAGATGATTTCTTCTTTTTGTTGCATGTCTGCCTTTTTGCATAGTGTTACTTATCCAGAAAATTGCAGGAAACTTCAAGCTGCACAGTGCAGAGAAGAGCTGTGACCGGCACATGCCAGCATGTGGCAGGTCCTGGTTTAGGGAGCACTCGATTTGCTTTTACTTTGGGTTTTAATCAGCAGAGCACACATTTTCATTATTGCTCCAGAATGCTCATTTGTTTGTCGGTTTGTTTGTTGGTGGTCAATAAAATTAGACATGAGTGCAGTCCACAGTGAAAGTTACATATTTTTGAAAGAATTCATAACATCTGGTTCAAAGTTTTTTTGTTACTGGTAGCTCCGGTTTGCATTGTATAAACAGGAACTGCTGCTATAGTGAAATGAACCTAAGTCCATCAGAAGGATCATTTTCAAAGACAGCAGAAATGTCATCTCTTCTCACTTTTCTCTTTGCCTCTATCTTTTCATCCTCCTCGCTTTTCACTCTTCCCCTCTTTTTCTCCCTTACGTTCCTCATCATTCACTTCCGTTCTTTACTTTCTCTTCCTTCCCTTTTCTTCACCCTTTGGAAAATTTCATTTCAAATTTAAGGAGGATAGAAGCGTTTCCTCAAAGCTAACCTCAGTTTTCATCTCTGTCACCTGCCATCTCCGCTGCCACTTCAAACCACGTCTCCTCTTTACTTTTACTTTATCCTTTCCTGAGTCTGTCTCCATCTCTCACCTCACTTTCTTTCATATCCTCTCATCACACTGTCTCCCGTGTCTCTCAGATTCCAGTGCATGTGCAGCACCACGCCACTCCTGTCAGTTCCACTCTGTTTTTCCTTGTAATGTAGCATTCTTTCGGCACCGTGTCACTCCTCTTTTGCTTGCTATAGCTAGGCATCCTTCCTTTAGTCTCTCACTGTCACTCCCAAAGGATTGTTTCAGGGCAGAGTAAATGGATGGAGATACATGACAGCAAGTCAGGCCAGGCCATGAGAGGATGCACGGAAAAACAGATACTCCAAGTTACACAAATTCAAACCACCATGAGCAGTTATTCGGCCTGAGCTAACAAACTCAGTTTACTTCAGTTTACTATTACAGCTAGTTTTCTACTTTTTTTTTTTTTTTTCCAGTTTTCAGTTTTTAATATCAAAAATAAGACATTTTAGACTGTCTCGCTGGAGGTTTAAATGTCTTTCTCTGCTCTCATCATTGCAGTTCTCTTTAAATAAAATTTTTATTTGCAGAATGCGTCTCAGATCCCTCTGGGGGTTGCATCAGGAAGGGAATCCGATGTAAAAATCTGCCAAATCAAATATACGGAATTACCCGCTGTGGCGACCGCTCATGAATAAGAGAGCAGCCGAAAGTATTTTTTTTCTTCTTTTCTTTTTTAGTTGAAGAATCTCCCATGTGGACCAGCTGGGTCTAATTCCCAGCTGTGGCCCCTTTCGTACTGTGATCACTGTTTGTGTGGAGAGCTCGCCCTGTCTGTCTGCGCTGTAAGGAGAGCCCTGTGCTAAACTCACATTAACAGTGTGGATCAGTTTCAGTTTCAGTTTCACACACACACACACACACACACACACACACACACACACACACACACACACACACACACACACACACACACACACACACACACACAGAGTATATGCTATATTTGATGATTTTTTTTTTCGAGAAATGCAAACCATTTTGAACCTATTTACCTTTTGACGCAGTTCAGTTTTTGTATGATTTGCAGATTAACATCATCCTGTCCGGCTTCCAGCAAAAAACCACATTCATCCTTCGGGCCAACAAGGTTCTAGTTAACAGCACTTTTTTTTAGAAATGGCAATAAACAGATGCTTCATCTATTAAACTATATGTTTTGACATCATCCCACAACTATGAAAGCATTGTTGAGCAACATGCTAACTATAGAAGTATCGACACTGACTGCCTGACTTTGAGGGGCTGTACAAGCCAAAATTCATTCTTTCACTCACACACACATACATTCTTCTGTCACATACATATATTTTCACTCTCACATAGTTTTATTTTAATTTTTATATTTAGATATTGTTATTCTCATGTACACATATTTAACACACACATTGCAATATTGTGCTCTCTTATACATGTATTTCAATGTACATATGTACAAATTTTCACTCTAACATGCAGGCATTTTCATTTATGCATTCCTACATTTTGCTCCCATTTAAATGCATTCAATATGCATTTAATCTCACAAATAATATATGTATGTAAGAAGAGAATGTATGTGAATGAAAGAGTATAGTGGAAACGTAAGGCTGGGTGTCTGTACCGCTGTGATTGGCTGAGAAGCACGCACGGGTCACTTTCAAGTGTCTGACAGCATGGAGGGGGGAGAAGAAACTTGAGTTCTTCAGCAAGCTATCGGGGTGTTAAGAAATATTTTATCATCTCCTGAAAAGGTCACAACGTTGTCCTCGTCACTTGATCGAGATGGGACGGGCTCAACTGCACCCAGTGTTACCCACAGCACAGTGGAAAGTGAGATGAGGGAACTTTTTAGACCAGCTAACATCCAGGTAGCTTCAACAAGCCAAGTAGCTACACGGAGTTCGACTGGAGTGGGGCAGTCGTTTAAGGTGTTATTTTTGTGACACTATTATGAGCGCACGTAAAAAAAAATTGCAGGTGCAAGTGTTGCATTTTAAGGAGAAATTTATTTTGAGCGAAGAAAAGCTAAATTTGAGTGAACAAAATTCATTGCTGTGTGCAAAAAATGTATTTCAGTGTTTGCTATTATCCACACACACACACACACACACACACACACACACACACACACACACACACACACACACACAATAGCAGCCCCTCTTGCTCAGTTTTTGCACTTGCGCTTGCTCGCAATGTGTTGCTCGCGGTCTCAACATTTCTGCCCGTGCGCGCTCAACTCTTTCTGTACACCGTTATATTTGTGCCACAAAACCAGCCAATCACAGACTTGGATGCAAAAAAAATCTGATTGGCTGTTTTGGTCTCCAATCAGCTCGAAATGACGAAATGCAATATCCCAGAATCCATTTCGTCCAAAACTCAAACGAGGCAGTGGCGGAGGAACACAGAGTGGCGGAGTTTGAAATATTACTCTTTCTGGGTCACAAAAGAAACTTTTAAGATATTTTCATGCCAGAATGGTGCTGTGTAAACTTCAAATATCTGCTCGATTTATCGAGACATCACATATTTGCAAAAGTGCTCTAACGTTTTCGGAGATGCCAAAATAAATTTCTCCTTAAAATGCAACACTTGCACCTGCAATTTTTTTTTACGTGTGCTCATAATAGTGTCACAAAAATAACACCTTAAACGACTGCCCCACTCCAGTCGAACTCCGTGTAGCTACTTGGCTTGTTGAAGCTACCTGGATGTTAGCTGGTCTAAAAAGTTCCCTCATCTCACTTTCCACTGTGCTGTGGGTAACACTGGGTGCAGTTGAGCCCGTCCCATCTCGATCAAGTGACGAGGACAACGATGTGACCTTTTCAGGAGATGATAAAATATTTCTTAACACCCCGATAGCTTGCTGAAGAACTCAAGTTTCTTCTCCCCCCTCCATGCTGTCAGACACTTGAAAGTGACCCGTGCGTGCTTCTCAGCCAATCACAGCGGTACAGACACCCAGCCTTACGTTTCCACTATACTCTTTCATTCACATACATTCTCTTCTTACATACATATATTATTTGTGAGATTAAATGCATATTGAATGCATTTAAATGGGAGCAAAATGTAGGAATGCATAAATGAAAATGCCTGCATGTTAGAGTGAAAATTTGTACATATGTACATTGAAATACATGTATAAGAGAGCACAATATTGCAATGTGTGTGTTAAATATGTGTACATGAGAATAACAATATCTAAATATAAAAATTAAAATAAAACTATGTGAGAGTGAAAGTGTATGTATGTGAACGAAGAATATATGTGTGTGAGAGTGAAAGAATGAATTTTGGCTTGTACGGCCCCTCATACCCTGACTGCTTTCAGTCAGACTATGATACAGAGATAAATTCCCAGCCCTGTTCCCCTGCGGTGAACATGTTTCAACGTCCTAACAAGATTTCTTACTCTTACAGTGTTTTCACACTTGTGGTGTTTAATCCCTTTCATTCAAACTCTAATTCATTAACAGACCAAAACAGCTGCATCAAGACCTCTGAACCTGAAAGTCACTGGATGTACAATGAACAAGGCAAAAGACATTACTGGCAAATATGGAGACAACAACAAGCTCAAATAAAACATGAATGCTTGGCTGCAATGCAGGTAACTAGTAGCGTGGAGTTATGAGAACTATGGTGAACTCCATAATAAAAGATCACTTTCTGACTATTTGTGGTAGCATTAACTAAATTTGGCTGTTATAGCTGATAATCAATGATCCGGTGTTCTGCTAATAACTGAACACCACTCTACATTCACTCAAACCAGATGCAATATACAAGCTTAACTCTTGACTGAGCAGCAGCAACTTGAAATTTGCTTGTTTCTGCAATAACTACAAAAGTACTGATTGAAAGCATAAGTATTGAGCTTGCACTGGCCCTTCATAGCATCAGTGCCTCGTGAGTTGGACTCTTCCAGTTGATAATGGATGACTGGACGGCTGCTCAGTGATCAATAATGAACGAACTGAGAACTCCTAATCATCCAACACGAGCACCAAGGGTCGAGAGCTAGTTGTAAAGTCAGCCAGTACAGAGAGCATTATCCTGCTGCGTCGCTACAGGAGGTCTAGGTCATTATTAGCTGTCTGCCTCTGTTTCCTCCTAATGCAGTCTGAATCCCCCGGACAGCCATCCACACACACACACACACACATCCACAGTGTGTGTGAGTGTGTGTGCGTGTGTTTGTGTGTGTGTTTGTGTATGTGGCAATGGGGACAAACACAGTAACTCAATCACCCAGTCAGAGATGTGATCTGTCTTCGCTTGTGCCTCAGAAAGGGGTTAGAGTAAAGAGGGGTGTTGAAAGAATCTGTGTGTGTGTGTGTGTGTGTGTGTGTGTGTGTGTGTGTGTGTGTGTGTGTGTGAAAAAGATAATAAGGTCACCTACAGATGAACAAAGACGTTAGGGAAACTAATAAGGCAGGAGAGGCTGAAATAAAGAAGAGTTGATGCACAAATGTCAGAAGAGACCCCCAACAGACTTTAAATAGTTCATTAAACTTCCATCCATCTTAATCAGGTTCAGAGTTTTTAGACTTTGAGTGAAATTGATATCCACCTATGTGTTAATGTTTTAATGTGCTTTTCTTCAAGATAATTTAGTCTCTCATTTTGTGCATGTTGTCATTTTATGTGTCTTCGTTTTCATTATGCATCTCATAAAAGACCTCCAGGGTTTGTGTGTGTGCTTTCTACGTCCACCCATGTCATTTTGCATTTCTTTGTGGTCGTTTTTCATGTCTTCGTAACTCCCTCTCGTTTGAATCTTTTCGTTTTGGATGGAGCTAATGTCGACACTCCCCGACTTGCTCTCCCTGCTCCTCGGCTCTCTGTTTCTGTTAAACTTTTGTGACACAAAGCGGATTTGTGAAATCCACTAGACTTTCATTGCAGCTTAGTGATGTGTGCACGCACACGCACATGGCTGGAGGTGTAAAGTCATTAAATTAGCATGTTTGATAAGCTATGCAGTGTCAGGACTGTAAATCACATGCATTAGCACATGTGAAAAAAAATCTCTAACGAATTTGAAAGGATCTGTGCAGGCACTCGTTTGATTTTAGAGAACGTCTGTGTATTGTATGTGAGTGAATCTGTGGCTTTCAGTGGATTAGCCTAGTTTAGGGCTGATGTTTTCATCACCCAGGCTCCTAAACTAAAAGAACCGCTTATGACATCACCATGCATCTCACAGTGCTTCTCCTCAGAGCTGTTTATCCAACTCTATATTTATCATCTCGCCACACTTCCAGAAACGCATTCCGGCTCTTGTGCAGTCTGTTACATACATGCCATAAAGAGCACATGAGCACCTGGAAGCTTTCATGAAGGAGGGTGAACCAGACCAAATCCCATATAGTGTGTAAATATGTAGCATATTGGAAAACAAATTGCCTCTGAAGGGATATTTTTCCTGATCTAATCTAAAATGTTCATGCTGAGATAGCACTATCAAAGTCAGGGCTTCCTCTTCTTTAAACTTCTTCAAAGGGAAACTAGAGTGAAGTAGGCTCATGGCAATGCCTGAGTTACTTTTTTTCCCTTCTCCGTAAGAGAGGTTAGATCAGAGCATGCTTAATGGTTGAGCTGTACACTGGAATATTCAAAATTACCCCCAAATAATTTAATGTATCCATTCAAATATTCATTCAGAGAGGTCCAACATATATAATTCAATGAGACAGACCCGATTTAGTCACGATATATATGTAATTAACAGTTCTAGGCAACATATTTTGCATACATCTGGTGTCAGTGAGCAGGAGTCGAAGCATGTCTGCTTCTTATTGCTCTCAAATGATAAAGAGAAGCAAATACAGCTACTTAACCAAGAGTTTTATTCATTTCCTTAAAAAGATTTCTTTTTTTGTGTTTTTTATTTTTTACCAACAGTCTGGCAGCACATTGAGTGCATCAGAGCTTTCTTGGAACCATAGTTCTGATAAACCCCTGATGTTGACAACACATTTTCCCGACAGATGGAAAGCTTTGAAAACAGTTAGGCTACAGTCAAACCAGCTTGTGTCAAAGTGGATTAAAGTCCTACAAGGTGAAGTCTCCTTTTGGTGTTTCATATTGCGAACTCATTAGTCTTCAGAGCTAGAAACAGCGACAGAAAGGTTTTCTCTGTCGTCATCAAAGCCTGCTGCAGTGACCTCATTATCCCACTCAAGTTTCAAAGCTCTTCTGTAATGGGTTCATCGCAAGAACTATCTCGACCTATCATAAAAATCTGAATCAAAATGATGTCCTCATGTGTAGCGAACAGGAATATCTGAATCGCAGCTAAGGGAGAAAAAATTGCATCATTATTACATTTCAGTTTAATTCCCTGTAAATATGCTGGAATAGGTTGATACAGTTATTCCTTAAACAAGCTGAATAACTGTGAAACACTTAAAATGACCCACATGAATTTTTCCTGAGATTGCAGCTGCAATTTTCACCACAGACGCTTGCTTCAGCTGTACTACTGACACTTCAGTTTAGCCCTGAGTTGGAGTCATTTATGTTAGCAGTGCACAAGTCCATTTATCTGGTAGTAGGGTGACAGCATATCAGGTTGTATTAATCAGAATCAGAATCAGAATACTTTATTCATCCCGAGGGAAATTAGGGTTACAGCAGGCAGCACGCTAATGGCGCATGCGCACTTACAAAGGAACCTTCTGACCAACTTTACACAAACATCACATTGGGCAGACATGTCAGAAAGGTAGGCTGATAGGAAAAAACAACGAAAATACACTACATGAGGTAAGAGGAGGAGAAAAAAAACTCCACTCAGACTGAGCTCCTAGTGGGAATAGTCAATCCGTTTATTGTTGCAGATAGAGAATAGACAGATAAACCCAGATTTATAAAATAAAAGGTCACCACTGATGCACAGGTTGACAAAGCGCTTCTTTTTCCTTGTTTCTTTCACACCCCAGCCCGATCAATGGACAGTCAGATGCCCGACTGTCCATTGGAATGGTTCTCAGCAAGGTTCTTTGTTATAAGGAAGTTCTTTCTTCCCACCGTTACCTAGTGCCTGTTCTCATTAATACTGTAGCATCTTTACCTGACACTATAAAGCACCTTGGGGTGGCTGTCGTTGTGATTTGGTGCTATATAAATAAAACTGAAGAAAATTTAAAGGATGTTTGTTATGAAGCACAGGAAAAGCCAGCCAAAGACACAGACCGACAATGTGCACCAAAACAGCAAAGGTGATGGCAAGCTACATTGTAGCCACAGCCACCCTGGGGCGCACTGACAGAGGCGAGGCTGCCAGACACTGGCACACAACGACCAAGACTGTCCAAGCAGGGGCTCGAACCGGCAACCTTCCGATTACAAGGCGAACTCCCAACTCTCGCCTAATAAGACATGTAACACAACAGGGTTTTTTCTTTTACAACATCTGGCTCAGGATGTATTTATTACTGATTACAATGGATGATTGCAGCCGACTGGTTATATCACAATCTACCCCTGACATGTATGAAACTGAGACCAAATTATGAAGAACAATTATTGTCTTATAACATCTGAACTGAGTGTGTGAAAGAAATGTTTAATAGAGATGACACTTATTTAACTTTTGAGGATATTTTTTCTGAGATTGCTAATGAGGCCTCCCCAAAGGATTGCAGTGTTTTGAAAATGAAGACAGAGAAAAATGATCCAGGCCACATCTGCGATAGAAAGGCAGATGCTTTTTTTTAATATGCAGACTTAACATCTCCCAGCGGGCTCAGTGCAGACACATCATAAAGGGCTGAATGTAACTGAACATGAAAAATAGTATTTCCTTTACAATAATATTTGCTTGACTTTATACTTGAGACATCTTTAAATAGCAATTCCCATTATTCCTATCACACATACTTCTGGTAGTTTTCACACCCAAACACAGCTTCACACAGAGACGCTTCCACCATATGTCATGTCTGTACAGTGTACAGTATGATGCTGGTGTAATGCTGTGAATGGGATGTGTCATATTTCACCAGCTTTCATTAACAGGAAGTTCAAAATGCATTAAATAAGCAGATGCATGCACAAACGAAGAGCTCGATTTGCATGCTGCGAGCCCTTAACTTATACAATCATTATTAGTCCTTAGCGGGCCATTGTTATATCTATAGTGACACTTGATGCAGAGATACAGTCAGCCAAAGCACGCATAAACTTTCTCTCATACTGTTATGTATTTAGTAAAATCAGTTTATAGTTTGTGGCACTACTTTCTGTTATTGAGTGTAGAACACAAAGTGTGGTGTATGCGCGCATTGATATGCCTGCGCCTTGTTTTCCTTAGACTGGTTATTAAAGTAAATTCCTACGACTAAAGAAGGCGTCGTTACTTACCAGTTAAGTTATAAGAGAACATAACAGACTGGCGACGAGGATTAAAACGGATCCCCGATGTGCATTGGACGACAGAGAGGGGGAAATCCTTGTGAAAGTGGCCAAAAAGACACGAAAAACGGTTAGGGCCAAAACAACTAACCCTCCGTGTGGATGCTAGCTCACCTGCCTGGCTAAAGAGAGGACGTGAGTAACATCAATTATTTTAAGTGAAGGACGCTTATAAAAATACCGAAAAATGTCAGGAGGCGTTGGACAAATGGACGTTTTCGATAATGGCACAGAGGATTGGACAACATACGTAGAGAGAGTTGAACAGTATTGTCGAGCTAATAAAGTAGAGGACGAGAGGAAAGTTGCTGTGTTACTGAGTGTGATGGGAGCGAAAACATACAACTTGTTGCGCAGCCTCATCACACCGATCAAACCAGCTGACAAAAGTTTCAAGGAGATCACAGAAGTGCTCCAAAAACATTTCCATCCGAAGCCACTGGTTATAGCCGAACGTTTCCGATTTCATAAACGAAATCAACTAAAGAATGAGTCCACATCGGAGTACATCGCGGAACTCCGGCGGCTGTCGGAACACTGTCAGTTCGGGGAGGGGCTGTCAGATGCGCTGAGAGACCGTTTCGTCTGCGGCATGAACAATGAAGGCACACAGAAACGACTTCTCACAGAGGATAACCTCACCTTGCACCGTGCATTAGAGATAGCGATATCGATGGAGACAGCAGCAAAAGATGCCGGAGAGCTTCAGGGAAAAGGCACGGAGCCGTGTTCTGTAAACAAAATATATCCGCAGCGCAATAACAAATTACCGATGTGCTTCAGATGCGGCAAGAAGTCACATGACGCTGCTAATTGCTGGTTTAAAGAGAAAGAATGCCTGCAATGTAACAAAAAGGGGCATATACAGAAAATGTGTAAATCAAAGCAGTATGATAAAAAGAAAAACAAAATGTGGAAAAGAGACAGAAAGCTGCATGAAGTAAACGAGTCAGAGCCAACTGATTCTGAGGAGGATTTGGCATGCCTGGAACTGTACACAATGCAAGAGAAAGATAACGATGCAATATGGCTCACACCTAAAATACAAGGGATTGAGTTACAGATGGAACTGGACACCGGGTCTGCTCTCTCACTGATTTCATATGAAGATTATAGAAGCAAATTCCCCAATCTGAAACTGAAGCACACCTCGGTGAAACTGAAAACGTACACAGGTGAAAGAATAACTCCTCTGGGAAAACTAAAAGTGAAAGTGGAATATGAGAAAAAGAAATGCAACCTGGAACTTTATGTTCTGAAAAATGGAGGTGTGCCATTATTTGGGCGTGACTGGTTGAAACACATCCGCCTCAACTGGAAAGAAATAAAGTCAATGAGACTGAAACGAGGCCTGAGTGCAAATTCTGTGGATGAAAGACTGAAACAGATCCTTAATAACCATGCCCAGGTGTTCAAAGATGGAATCGGCACCCTGAAAAATATTAAAGCACAGATCATACTAGAGGACAATGCAAAACCAAGATTCCACAAGGCACGCCCTGTACCTTATGCTCTACGCCCTAAAGTTGAAGCAGAGCTTCAACGCTTGGAAGAGCAAGGAATACTCACCAAGGTGGAATGGTCAGATTGGGCTACACCAATAGTATCAGTAAGCAAGAAAGCAAGTGACAGTGTGCGGATCTGTGGTGATTTTAAGGTTTCAGTGAACCCAGTTCTCCGCATAGATCAATACCCACTTCCACGGATAGAAGACATATTCACAGCAGTAGCAGGTGGCAAACACTTTTCAAAAATTGACCTTGCCCAGGCTTATCTCCAGATGGAAGTAGAAGAGACATCCAGAAAATATCTGGTAATAAACACTCACAAAGGCCTATATCAGTACAACAGACTGGTATTTGGTATTGCCAGTGCCCCAGCAGTATGGCAACGTGCCATGGATCAGGTCCTACAAGACATTCCAGGAACACAGTGTTTTCTGGATGACATAATCGTCACTGGTGTTGATGAGGAGACTCATCTGGCTAACCTAACAGCAGTCCTGGCCAGGCTAGAAAAATATGGACTGAGAGCAAACAAAAACAAATGTGAGTTCTTTAAGGATGCCATTGAGTATTGTGGACACAAGATCGACAGACATGGGCTCCACAAAACCAAGGACAAAGTTGAAGCAGTCCTGAAGGCACCAGAACCTAAAAATGTGAGTCAGCTGCGCTCTTTCTTGGGCTTAATTAATTATTACCACAAGTTTCTACCAAACCTTTCAACAGTTCTGCACCCGCTGAACTCTCTGCTGCAACAAAATGTCAAATGGAAATGGACAAAAAACTGTGAAGAGGCATTTAATGGCGCTAAGCAGCTCATTACATCAGAGGAGGTTCTGACACACTTTGACTCCAATCTACCACTTCGCCTCGCCTGTGATGCCTCACCATATGGCATTGGTGCTGTGCTATCTCACAAAATGCCTGATGGATCGGAACGCCCAGTTGCCTTTGCTTCAAGGTCCCTAAATGCAGCCGAACGCAACTATGCGCAGATAGACAGAGAAGCACTCAGTCTAGTGTGGGGCGTGAAGAAGTTTAATCAGTATTTATATGGACGACACTTCACCCTGATCACAGACCACCGACCGCTGGTGTCCATCTTTAACCCTCAGAAAGGTATTCCAACCATGGCTGCGGCACGCTTGCAGCGATGGGCCTTGTTCCTAGGTGCACACACCTACACCATTGAGTTCAAAGGGACAAAGTTACATGGAAATGCAGATGGACTTTCACGTCTTCCACACATGCAACCCACTGAAGAACTGACTGATCCAGCTACTGTGTTTCACGTTACACAAATGGAACCCCTACCTGTCACAAGTGCTCAGGTGAAAAGGGAAACGAGCCGAGACACAATCTTGTCCAAAGTATACGATTTTACTGTGAATGGTTGGCCGTCCTGCACTGACACTCAGTTCTCTGCGTACTCCACCCGCAAAGACCAACTATCCGTTTGCCAAGGATGTGTTATGTGGGGAACTCGTGTCATCCTGCCACCCAAACTACGTACAACGGTACTGGACTCACTGCACATTGGACATTTAGGTGTGGTTAAGATGAAATCTCTTGCTAGAAGCTATGTTTGGTGGCCAGGCCTTGACTGTGAAATAGAGAACATGGCAAAATCCTGCACTGGTTGTCAGCAGACGCTGCGTCAACCTCAAACAGCACCTGTACACGCGTGGGAGTGGCCATCCGCTCCATGGCAACGCATCCATATAGACTATGCTGGCCCATTTATGGACCAAATGTTCCTAGTTGTGGTTGATGCTCACTCAAAATGGCCAGAAATCTTCCCCGTAAAGCAAGCAACAGCTGCCAGCACGATCAATAGCCTTCGGTCACTGTTTGCACGCACAGGTCTGCCACAACAGCTCGTAAGTGACAATGGTCGTCAGTTTACTGGAGAGGAGTTCCAGTGTTTCCTTCGGAGTAACGGCATACGACATATCACTTCAGCTCCCCATCATCCCCACGCCACCCATGCAACAACTGGACACACACCTGCAATGCTCTTCATGGGACGAAATCTGAGATCACGTCTAGATTTGCTGAAACCAGACATTCGCAAGAATGTCCAAGACAAACAGTCTTCCATGGTGGACGCAACAAGAAACAAAACTAGATTCTTCAATGCCGGACAAAAAGTTCTCGCCAGGGACTACAGAGACCCAAGTCAGAAATGGCAGCCTGGCACGATCCTGTCACGGACCGGACCACTGACATATACTGTAGATGTTGGAGCCAACTTAGTCTGGCGTAGACATGTTGATCAGATTGTAGATGCGGAAAGCCACATGGTTCCACAGCCACCTGAGAGCACATCTACACACCAAGATTCAGAAGAGTTTGCCCTCGCTCCATCACCTGAGGTTCAGGATTTATGTGAAGCTACCGATGTTCACACACCTGAACTTACCACACAGAGCACTATGGAGTCTGACCAAATAGGCAGACGGTACCCTGAGAGAAATCACAGAGCACCTCAGAGACTGAACTTATAGGTTTCACGTTAATTCTGTAGGAAAGCAGTTCAAATGTTTAAGAGGAAACAACCTACCTACATGTTGTAAATCACTGAGTAGGTGTCATATTTCAGTTCAAGTTAAATTATTGGTTTACAACATTATCTGAAATATTTTGATTGTTTGGTACCTATTGTGTTCATCAAGGTTGGATGGGAGGAACTGTTATGTATTTAGTAAAATCAGTTTATAGTTTGTGGCACTACTTTCTGTTATTGAGTGTAGAACACAAAGTGTGGTGTATGCACAAAGTGATATGCCTGCGCCTTGTTTTCCTTAGACTGGTTATTAAAGTAAATTCCTACGACTAAAGAAGGCGTCGTTACTTACCAGTTAAGTTATAAGAGAACATAACACATACAGAATAATGATCTGAATTTGACATCACCATAAAGGTTTATCGGAAATATAATCAATTGTGTATGAATTTCATTATCTTTGTCATTGCTAATGTAATCACACGATAGCCCGAGAGGACTGTAGCACAATCCTTTATCATCATAATCATCATCGTAATTGTTATTGATGTGAGTGGATGGATATTTAAAGCACAGCGCAGCACTCGTCTTCTGGAAGATCATTTGGTGGGAGGATACGTTGTGAAAACTGTAATATTCTAATTACAGTACTGAACAGACTCTGCTGGTGTCTTATAAAAAGATTAAACATGACATGGCTATAAGTGGATTTTATGTGTGAAATAAACCTATTTCAGTAGGTTTGAACTGGACAGGTTGATTATTTAAAACTTTGGAGATCCTAAAAGAAAAAAGTTGTAAAAGAAACTTGCTGTAGAGAGACTTGTTTTATTGGAATTTTAAAAAATTTAAGGACACTGAGCACAAGCTGGACACGTGTGCCTTAAGTCAAGTGACAATTATCATCAAAGCTCATTTATGACAATTACAGGTCATCAGAGGTAACCCTCTGAGGTAACTTAGAGGTAACTCTGCAGCTTTCTGACAAAAGTCTGAGACTAACTATCAGCGTCCTCATTTGCCAGTGAACTTTCTAGCTCACCAAAGCCAGAGTGACTGATTTTGCTGTCCCCCATACCCAAGAGTTGACCAAGCTTGCCATTGAGCTGGATGATTTCAACAAATTACTTCCAAGAGTTAGGAATCTCGTAGCTGAGTTAGCTGACCTCCAAGTATTTAGAGTCTGCCTTCCCAACCAACATCTGACCTGTTCCAGAATGCGACGACCCATCAGATGTTCAACTGCGCTGATTTTCAGCCTCCTGTGTTCCCTGTATCCTGTCCTGAATCATATTTTCACTTCACTAACCTCACAGTTGCAGACCCTGCTTGCAGTACACCTCGAAGTCTTCACTGGTGGCTTCTGTGCTTTTGCAGTAGTCTCCTGAGCTGCTAACCAGGCCACTGTGCTTGATTATATCAAAAGTTCTATAAGTGATCTCCATATAAGTACAGGGTGGGCCATTTGTATGGATACACCATAATAAAATGGGAATGGTTGGTGATATTAAAGTCCTGTTTGTGGCACATTAGTATATGTGAGGGGGCAAACTCCTCAAGATGGGTGGTGACCATGGTGGCCATTTAGAAGTCGGCCATCTTAGATACAACTTTTGTTTTTTCAATAGGAAGAGGGCTATGTGACACATCAAACTTATTGGTAATGTCACAAGAAAAACAATGGTGTTCTTGGTTTCAACATAACTTTATTCTTTTATGAGTTATTTACAAGTTTCTCTTTGTTCACAGCCATTGACATGTCGAAGAGGTTAACACGTGAGGAGCGGATCGAAATTGTGTTGATATCTGGTGAACGCAGTAACCGGGTCATTGCAGCAGATTTTATGGGGTGGCTGTAGCTCAGGTGGCAGAGCGTGTGTGAATGTTAGATACTTAGCACTTAAGCTTAGAAGTGCTTGTGTGAATGGATGTGATTGGGTGAATGAATTAGTTGTATAAAGCGCTTTGAGTGCTCAGACAGAGTAGAAAACCGCTATATAAGAACCAGTCCATTTACCATTTCAATGCAAGACACCCTACGAGACCTCCCATGTTACAGTTAGCAAACTGCTTGCTAAGTTTCGTGAAACTGGTTCAGTGTTGGATTTGCCAAAATGTGGACGCAAGAAAACTGTCACTAATAGAGAAACACCAGTGGCTGTCCTAGCTTCATTCAGCAAGAGCCCACAGCGTAACACTCGCCGCATGTCACTGGAGAGTGGCATTAGTCGAACATCCCTTTGGCAGATATTAGCTACTCACAAATGGCACCCTTACAAACTCCAGCTACTGCAGCATCTCAACCAGGATGACCCAGATCGGCGCGCAGAATGGGCAAAACAAAAATTGGAACAGGACCCTCAGTTCACGCAGAAGATTTTGTTCAGTGACGAGGCAAACTTTTATGTGAATGGTGAAGTTAACAAGCAAAACCACCGCTATTGGTCTGACACTAACCCACATTGGATGGATCCCTCCAAGACTGTTGGAACAACAAAAAGTGATGGTTTGGTGTGGTATATGGGGTACAACGATAGTGGGTCCATTCTTCATCAATGGAAACCTCAAGGCCACTGGATATTTGAAATTGCTACATGATGAAGTGTTTCCCCCTTTATGCACTGAAGCTGGCACGTTCCCTGAGTTTTTCCAGCAAGATGGTGCACCACCACATTATGGGTGCCAGGTCCGAGCATTCCTAGATGAACAGTTTCCTGGAAAGTGGATTGGTCGTTGTGGGCCAGTTGAATGGCCCCCAAGGTCTCCCGATATGACCCCCTTAGACTTTTATCTTTGGGGTCATCTGAAAGCAATTGTCTATGGTGTGAAGATATGAGATGTACAGCACCTGAAACTACAGATACTGGATGCCTGTGCTGGCATTTCTCCTGCGGTGTTGCTATCAGTGTGTGAAGAGTGGGAGAAGAGGGTTGCATTGACAATCCAACACAATGGGCAACACATTGAACACATTTTATAAGTGGTCAGGAACTTGTAAATAACTCATGAAAGAATAAAGTTACGTTGAAACCAAGCACACCATTGTTTTTCTTGTGACATTACCAATAAGTTTGATGTGTCACATAGCCCTCTTCCTATTGAAAAAACAAAAGTTGTATCCAAGATGGCCGACTTCTAAATGGCCACCATGGTCACCACCCATCTTGAGGAGTTTGCCCCCTCACATATACTAATGTGCCACAAACAGGACTTTAATATCACCAACCATTCCCATGTTATTATGGTGTATCCATATAAATGGCCCACCCTGTACATTCAACCCATTATTCTAAAATATTTTTGTTGTTGTAAACTAGTCGTAGTTATTTTCTACTCTACCTGAGCACTTAAAGTGCTTTAAACCACTTGCCTCTTTCACCAACTTTTTTGCCGCCACTGCCTAACCCGCAGCGGGTCCCGCTTGTTTTGCCGTCCTACAGGTCGGCCGCCAGAACTGTGTTTGCTGCCACTGGACCGGGGGATTGAACTGTTGAACTGTGTTTTTCTTTTGTTGCTTTGTGGTGGCTGTTTAGCGGAGTGGTTTTGGCAATATGAATATACATGTTTGTGCATGCTTCCATGTGTTAGAGCCCTGACTTCAGTTCAGGACTTGATGCTTGGGGTGAGGAGGAAGAGGATGAGCTAGAAATGAGGGAGAAGAGAGTGTAGTTTTGAAGAGGAGGAGGAGAAAGACATAATGAGAAACAGAGGATGAAAATATACAAGTAGAAATGTTCAGTAGTTATATAATGTTAGAAGGAGCCATCTGTGATCTTATAACATAGCTTATAAGATGTACTATGCATGTGTCCAGTCTTTAGCCACATACATAAACCCAATTGGGCAGAATGGCAATGGCCATCTCAGATACCTTATTCAAAAGGGGGCGACATGTGGCTTCCACAAACCTATACTTGCTCTTATGTATTTTTAATGGATTAAAAGTTTATGAAATACCAGTTTGTTGGAAGATGTAGTTACTCATAAACCAATCTATATTTATGAGTACAAAGTTCTCTTTAAAAAAAAAAATCAAATAACAGCAAAAAACAACTGACTGTACCTTTTTAAGAGAAACTATGCAGCAGTCATGAAGCCAAAATGTGAACACACACAGAAACACAGACGATCCCCTTACATTTGTCTTCTGACTCACCAGTCAGCACTCTCACAAATCAGCAACTGTGCATCTAGGTTTTCTTGTGCAAAACTGAAGACTGCTGTTGTCAGGAGGTTTCTTTCATTCGGTGTCTGCAGTTGAACCACAGTGTGCTGCAGCTAACTACAGAGATGGTGCCCAACAAAATAATTACAGGCTCAAAAAGCAAAGGTTTTCATTCCCATAAAAGTCACAAGACGTGAGAAGACATTTCTGTTAAACAGCTTTGTTTCTGGCATAGCAATTAGCAGCATTTCTCATCATTAGGGCAAAATAAGTCTTGTATAACTGCATAATTGTGAGAGCCATTCCCCACATGCGTTGCTGCTGACTGTCACTGTGGGAGACAAGAGGTTGAATCCTATAAGCTGAGTGTGGTGTTGGGACTTAGAGAGTGATTGTATTTGACATCCTGCTAACAATTCCCCTGGTGGTGAAAGCATTTAAAGGTACAAATAGCAAGATGTTTCACTTTAAGCTGGGGGCATATAACACAATAATAGCATCAGCTGTCAGCCGTGAAGACACTGTGGGGGAAAGCAAGCTTTCAGCTTGGTGGAAGAGCTCTTGAATCAATGGAGGCTAAGGCACGAGGATGAGAAAACAGAAAAGAACAGAGGCGCTATGGGATGAGGAAGGACTGGGTGAAAAGAAGGTGCCTTTCAGTTTAATTAGTGTTGCCAAATTAATTAGCAGCAGGATGTGAATTAATTAGTGTTCCACTGGCAGTTTAAAGGCAGTGCCATAAGGAGCCACTGTAGAGGTCCCACAAGACTTCACAGTTTGTTGCAACCCAAACATTATCCTATTAATTAGCAATTAAATGCTTCTAGCACCCTTCTATCCCTCAATTTCTGTCTGTGTTTTCTCTGTAATTTTTGCCTGCGCTTTGTCTTTATTGCACCTAAGAAAAAGAAATTTGATATAGATATTGATAGAGACATTTTGTAATTGAACTGTGTTGCCCATTTGTGCTATTAACGGATCCTGTTTTATGTGTCTACTTTGTGCATCCACCCAAATTATCCCCCTAAGGACATTCTAAGGAGCAACAAGGCTACAAAGGTTTTTTCTAAGTATTTCTGTCTCGAGATTAAACCCGGAATGAAAAAGACGAAGAAACAGAATATTGCTTGACATCCTCATTGATTTTTAAAAGCTATCTCATTCCCCGTGCTCTCGCTCTGGTACTTTCTGCTGACTGCTTTACAGCCAACATAACCAGGTTGATATAGATGAATGGGTCAGTGCACAATGAATTGGCCGGTTCAGAAAATGGTTACTGCTTTGCTTTTCTGAAAAAAAAAAAAGATTAAGAACCCCAGTGTCGAATGCACTGATGATTCATTGAACTGAAGGAGGATCATGGGGCTCTCCACACTGATAGGCATGTCTCATAGAAGTAGTAGAGTGGGAGTTTTGTAGGCTTTGTATCACCTATCAATTTCTTCTTCTGTCTCTTGTTTATGACATAAACCATACCATAGCATTCAATATTTAAAAGATTGCCTACATAAAAATATTTTAATACGAATATTTAAAATGGATTAAAAAAAAGTCATGTCCCTCCCTCTATAATCTCTCAGCCAGGTGAATTCCAATCAAATGCACTTGATTGAGTGATCGGCAACAATCTGTAGCCTCTACAGGCCTCGGTTAGCATGTTAAATGTTAACGTTCATAACAGCACAATTAGAAAAAGACTGAACATTGTGGCTTATTTGGAACGGTTGGATGGAGAAAGACCTTCCCTCTGTGGCTTACATGACAATATGGCTTTATCAATGGCTTAATCCCGAAAGTCGACACAATCAAGTGCTCTCATCGTCACAAATGAGCAAAAATTATCCTCACAAAGTAAGAGAGAAAAACCACCACAACCCGCTCCTGTGGACAAGATCTGCTTTCTGGTTTTGACTGTTTTGGGGAATAGACAGATCATTGCCATCTTTGCCATTATGTAATTCTTTTTTCCTATTCAAGATTATTGTCTCTGGCTAAATACCAACATGACTGTAGCAATGCTAACATGTGACGTTAATATTTAAGACGTGTTTGTGTTATTTAAGAAAGTACAGACGATCCTGATGGGAATGCCGTTAGTTTTGCCAGGTGGCTCTGCAGAGCAAACCGCAGCTGAAATATCTTCCATGTTTGGGTCAGTGAGCTGAATCTGTCATCTCTCTTCCTGACTCAACCTGAGGAAGCAGTGCACCCTCTGCCCTCCAGGCCAAGACGTGATTGGTGGCCTTCAGGTAACCACGGAAACCAAGACAATAGAAAAAAGAGACTTCAACACAGTCTTTTGTTTTTTGTAACATGTACTGATTACAAATAAAATGATACGTGAAACCTTTGACTTGAATGTTTCCCTTTATGTTATTTCCGTATAAATAGCTTCCAAAAAATATTTAAGCAAAAAGATAGAGATGGAAAAAGTATATTTATAGGAGCCACCTGTTCCAAACACTCTTCAAATCATTATTGTTATTAAAAAAAAGAGGAAAGCAAAGCAACAGCTCCCCAACATGCAGCTCACCTGAGCCTCAGGCTACATGCCGTCTTGTTGTAGACAGCTCCAAGATGAGAGGGAAATGCTGGGAGTGAGCTAACTAAGCAGGATGTTAGGGATGCATTTCTGCCTCAAGGCATAAAGTTGCGGTATTGTTGCTTTCAAGTCTGGCAACTCACTGATGATTTGGGAGTCAAAAACAGTCAAAAGCAGGTGGCTTTTGTTAATTTTTCTCATTTGCGATACATTTGTAAAATGTCAGCAGGCTTTCTCTCATACGTTCGTCTAGCTTGTCACCAAAGCAGCTGGTTTCGGTTGCTCTGTCAAATGGAAAGATACAGCAGAGTTAATGAGACTCCGTTGGCATTAATTGGTTCGTCAACAAAATCAGACATGCTGCTTTAAGACACAACACTATTACATAAAAGCCCACCAGTGAGAACACTGAGTACTTGCTACAGCTCTGCCTGGTTGTGTAGCATCAGGCTGTGGCTGACCATTGATTCCTCTGACTGCTGTGAAGTCATTCTCACACAACTGCCACCAGGCCATTGACTACTGCAGCCGCTGATCAATGTTAATGACACTGCATATGAATCATGACACAATTTTTGCACAACCACTATACAGTATATTGTATATTTAAATGTGTTGGTGTGCAAAGGTTTTGATCCACCCCTCGTTTCTTTAAGTTTTGCCAGGAACGTAGCAACCAGGTGATTTACTGAAAAATATGGGAACATTTTATTCTTCAACACAGTCTGAAATTTCTTGGGCTAGCTTTGCTAATTTCTTTAAAGTAGTCTTCAGGAATAGTTCTCCAGGCTTCTTGTAGGACATTCAAAGCTCTTCATTGGATGTTTCTGCCTTTTGTTCTGTTCTCTGTCAACATGATCCCACACTGCTTCAATAATGTTGACATCCGGGCTCTGGGGAGGCCAATCCATGACTGACAGTGTTCCATTGTGTGCTTTTCTATCCATGTCTCCATTGGCAGTGCATTTGTGGTCATTTTCATACTGAAAAATGAAGCTGTTGCCAATCAGAAGCTTTCCAGATGGTATTGCATTGCGGATCAAAATCTGATGGTATTTTTCTGCATTCCTTATTCCTAATTCTATCAATTGTCACCCAGAAGTCACTCAGAAGTTGCCAGTGGAAACTACAAATCTTGATTTAAAGGTAAACATACTCACAGTAGCATCGAGTAGATTGCTATGAGCTACGGTAGACTGAAGCAAGGCTACTGGCTTTTTCACAAGGGTTGGAAAAAAACCCCATCAGTGGTTATATCGTCCCAGCCACAGTTGTTTGTCCTGAAAATACGTGACAAAGTTTTATAAAAAACAAACAACATATCTTCATGCAAGGGTAATATGGAGTAATATGGAAATATGGAATCCTCATTAAAAGATTTTGATGAGATGCAGAGAGGCCAGGCCACCAAATCTGTAAGATTGGAGGGGATGATAATAATACTGTACTGGAGTCAGCAATAAATCACACTCTGATAAGGTCAGCATCTGAATAATGTTCATAATAATGAGTTCCAGCCACGAGACAGAGCCCGTGGACATTTCCTTTGGAGACTAAAATTGTTGGAGTGGAGCTGTTACACAGCGCGTATGGGACATTTGTATATGTGTTGTAGGTGTTTGTATGTGTTGGATTTATATGTGAGCAACAGTGCGCTGCAAAAAGGTTTAGTGAGAAAGCTCATTTTGGCAAGGCATCTGCCTTTCCCAGCCCCCGTAGCCAGAAAACAATAGCTCCTCTGCTAAATATAGAACGTCTGCAATTTACCTCGCCCTTCTTTCTCTCTTCATCCCACCTCTCTCTAACACTCTCTTATCTCTCTAACATATAACACAATCCTTCCTCCTTGCAATCTCACATCCTTTTAGCTTTTCTGGAGGCATGGCTCCAGGGACGCTCGGTCTGAATCCAACACTTTGATCCTTTTGGATTGCTGTGAAATTTGTTTCGACTTCTGCGGTCACATGGGGATGACTGTGGTGATTCACTGACTTGTCTGCTCTCTTACATTCTACTGTAGTTCATAACTAAAACCCTCAAAAAGTACTAGTTATTAAAATAATCAAGAGTCATTTATAATAGTTAATTTATAATCATATGATTGAGGACATTTTATGAGGCCATGATAAACATTCACTGTCCTTGAATTCTCAATTACATTACATACAAATGCAACAGTTGGGGAACAGCCATAATATAAGGAGCTTGGAAAAAAAGTAATTGGACTTCTTTAAGTTTCTGAAAGACGTCTCACCTCTCATCCAAATCATGGAGACTCCCAGGTATTTAATCCATAGCGGGAGTTGTGCCTTAAGAAGATGGCTGACCCATTTTTGATCATTTGCCTCATCACATGAGCCAAGGTGTGAAAAAGGGTGTGCGTCAATCTTCTGTGTATCATAATCCAATTTTAGTGTACGCACTTGCTGAAGCAAGACCTTGCCTCACTCTATCATGTGACTTATAGAGATCAACTGATGCGAGATGTGAGTGGGCGTTAAGGCGTCTGGGAAGGGACCTCAAAACTGGATTGTAGGTGGCAGACAGTTGGTGCCGAAAACCACCCCCTCTTTTTAAAGATGGTCGTTCACAGTGAACATAGATGACTTTTTTCACTCCTCTTGTGTTTGGGAGTTTTGCCTTTGGGATGAACTGTTTTTTGTCAGAATGTGTGGCTGGGTCTGAAGTGCACTGGGATACAATACAATGCTGTTCCGATTGTCCTACTGTTACTCCCCAGTTGGTGTCTGACCTTCTTTACTAGGCATTTTTGCTGATTTGATGAAAGCCCAGTTTGGATAACCACATGTTTTAAGAGCTCTCTTTACATATGTGTGTTCCTTTTCTTTCGCTTCTGGCTTAGAGGGAATGTTTTCTGCCCGGTGTTGCAGGATCCTGATTGCTCCAAGTTTGTGTTTCAGAGGGTTGTGGGAGTCAAAGAGTACTGGTACTCATCTGTGTGTGCGTTGCTTTTCTTTTCAAGCTTCTTAGATTACTATGATGACCTGGATAACTGAGAACCTACACAGACATATAACCATAGAAGACAGACCCTTGTCACCCACTGGTTTGAGAAGTTTTTCTGAAGCCACATACTGAGTGTTTCTGCAGTTGCTAAGTTGATTGTAAAAAACTCGGATTTAAAGGAAGAGGCAGGAAACTGACTGTGAAACTGCATACTCACTAGCTAACAACTTGTCAGTCTCAAGCTTTTGGCCAGTGAGTGTGTGTGTTTCATACCACACACCACATCTCTATTTTGAAACAGTATGACCAAGATTTACAAAACAGATTCCATTTTTTAATAAATATTACTCAATATAAGTGACTGGGCCCAAGACTCCTCAGGAAACAATCACAGCTATCGCCCCCTGGTGGCAGTCAGATTGAATGCAAATTTAAGGCACTTCTGCGGTGGCTTCGTTTTTATAACCTGGAGTGTTTTATACTGTCTATGGCAGGGCTGCCCAATCCCAGTCCTCGAGAGCTACTATCCTGCAGCTTTTAGATGCATCCCTACTCCAACACAGCTGAATCAAATGGTTTGATTACCTCTTCAGCAGGCCATCGTGTTTGGCAAAGGCCTAATAACAAGCCATTCATTTGATTCGGGTGTGTGGGAACAAGGATGCATCTAAAAGCTGCAGGACGGTAGCTCTCTAGGACCGGGATTGGGCACCCCTGGTCTATGGGAACAAGCTGTTTGCATAACATTAGCATAAGAGCATTAGCAAAAATTTGCTTGTTTTTAGGATTCAGAGAGGAATGAGTGAAATTTTAATTTGTCAGTGCGCCCCAGGGTGGCTGTGGCTACATTGTAGCTTGCCATCACCAGTGTGTGAATGTGTGTGTGAATGGGTGGATGACAGGTTGTGTAAAGCGCTTTGGGGTCCTTAGGGACTAGAAAAGCGCTATACAAATACAGGCCATTTACCATTTACCATTTAATTTAATTTTCTTTCTGCTAACATTTAAGCATTATACAGGAGATGGCTCTGTTCCCTAGCTAGCTGCTAATTGTACTAGGGGTAGTCAGACCAGCTGACCTCCCACAGCACATATTGCTGTCAAGTTGTCATACATTATCATTTAATAGATTATAGCTGCTTTATACTGTATTGTACATTTTGCCAAGTGCTTGACCTCATGCATTGACGCACGCTATAGCCATGCTAGTGTATTACAATCAAATTACTAGCACGCTAACTTCTTCTGTCTCACTGACTGTGTGTGTCCTAATATGTCCTGACCCTCTGTATACTATTGCTGAGCTGTGATCATTGTGAGCTCAGCTTTCTAATGCAATAGGGTCACACTGATGCGAACGGCTTTAATGCATGTTTTTTTGTTGCTCTATTATCGACCCCACTGCCCCCATTACCAGGCTTCCCCTCAGCACACGCTGTGTCAGCTTTTTGTGTGTGTCAGAGAAAGCACAGGTGGAAGCGTGTTGAGATTGATTGCTTGTCGATGCAAACTGATTCATGTCATTTGCATTTTGCTGTGTGTGTCTGTCAAATATCTTTAAATGTTTGTCTCAGTACTGACTACGTGACATGAAGCACATGCAAAAAGCGCTACCAATTTTAATTTTAATGTACACACCTATCTGTGGTGAGAGCTGATGAGCATGTTGCTGCTGCTGCAGTTTTTAATTGAAATTAATATGTTAAAGCTCTCACTTGTTTTACTTAAGGTTAGGTAATAGGATGATATTACCTGTAAGCCAGTCTAAGCAGCCTATTTACTGTCTTTTAGCATCACACCAAATGAGCTCAGACAGATGAGCTTTTATATAAACTTGTAATTAAATGTAATACGGTGCCCTTAATATTGTAAAACTTGAAGATAAAGATGTTTTTAATATTCTTGAATTTTTGTGCTCTTCATTTGTGAAACTCAAGTCTAGGAACCAAGATGAAAGAATTTCAAATTATAGCTTGTGACTATAAAAACATTTGTTTGTGTGAATAATTTTGTGTATTATTAAAAGTCCTTAGAGGAAAGTATAACACTTAAAAAAGTACAGCAAAGAAAATCTAAAAATAAAACAAATAAACAAAACAGCAAAAATAAAAACCTTTTGCAACTGGTACAGAGTAAGAAGAGAAAATTACAAACAATAACCCAAGTAAATAACGCAGGAGACAATGAGGAAAATTCCTAGAAGAAGCTTTTGGTTTGACTGCACCTGTTTGCCAGTGATCGGATTTAATGCACTCGACCAGAAAATCCTGCCTTCAGTGAGGTATTCATCACGTCTCCACTGTTTCTTGAGTGTTCCTTATTTGCTGCCCTGGGATTTGCCTGGGGAGCTTAATTCAGTTTCAAAGTTTTCTGTACTTTGAGAAGTTTAGCAAGACTGAGAGGCTCACTTGACTGGCTACATTTATTTCATTTTGAGGATGAATGATCATCAAAAGATGAACCTACAGGGACAGGGCCAAGGAAGACTCGGGTGTGGTAAATAGGAACATCACTGGCATAGCCTGGTTAAGATAAAGGCCAATAAGTCCTAATTTATTATATTAAAAAAAAAAAACATGAAATCAATTAAAAAGCTTAAAAGAAAAACACATTGAGACTAGCAGTGAAAACAACCTGATTGAATAAACTGATCAGGAAGGCTTGCTCTGTGATTGGCTGCAAACTGGACTGTGAACATCACTTAAACTGCTATGACAAAAGGATTTTACAAATATGGAATTGTTTTTATCTTTATTTTTTGAGCTGTATAAGGCCTCAGTAACAAAAACCTAGAGCCTAGCAACCACCGGGCAACCACCAGTCAAGAAAGGCAAAAAGGTTTCCACTGGTTGCAGGATGTTGCTGATAGTTTCTAGCATGAAATTGCTCACAAAGATATACAGTGCTGCACCGAAAAACCTCCTTGTGATTGCTTTGGTTGCTAGCTGGTTGCTGCTGTCACCTTTTATTTTTTTGCATGGAAGATGCTGGCTTGTCTGCAACCACTCATAAACCACTTGACAAGGGGCAGTGAAGCAGTGAACATCTGATGGACACTTGAAACACAGAATGTTTGGCTTGATAGTTGAAATGTGTGACCTCCAGTATTAACAGTAGGGTATTGGATATATTGAATGCCACAAATCATTTAAAGACACAGGACAGATATGTTTCACTAAAGGGCAAAGATATATGGTGATGGTGTGGTGGACCACTAGAGGGCTCCACTCACACCCAGTGTTGAGGAAGTCTGTTGCTGAGTTTTGTGGCGCTATGTGTTCAGTTGATGTGAGGTGGAGAATAAAGCTGAAGTGAGAACTGAGAGCTCCCGTGTCGTCTGTGCTTACCTCCACAATGGAAACATAAGGCCAAGGTGTCGCTACCCATGCTGACATGCTCCTTCTGTCTTCTCCAATACATAAATGACTGGTATAGATGGGACAGGCAACTGAGGCAAATGTTAACACCAACTGGAAATCTGTATCGTCTATAGCATTGTAAGTGTGTGTGTGTGTGTTTTCAATATGTTACGTAGTAACATTTAGATAGATAGATTTCCTGCATGCAAGAAGCAAAAGGCTTGGGTAATGGATAGGGATGGGTATCGAAAACCGGTTCTTGTTGAGAACCGGTTCCCACTGTTTCAATTCCTTGGAATCGTTTGCCACTTTTAAAAACGATTCCCTTATCGATTCCAGTCGCCCCGAATGACGTCATCACGTTGAGTAGCGTCTTTTACCCAGTAGGAAACACGGCGCCTGAGCGGCACAAACGCTCAAAAGTTTGGTTACACTTTATGAGAAAGGATGACAACAGGGCAACGTGCAATACTTGCAAAGTAGAGATTTCATCAAAGGGAGGAAACACTACGAATATGCAAAAGCATTTGCTCAAAAAACACGCGATTGCTTTCAACGAATGTCGTGTTTTTGATCCGCTCCGGACTAGCGAAGCAGCAGCGGTAGCGTTTCCACGTCCTCTCCCGTTAATACTGCAGGTAACTAATCAATTAGCATTGCATATTATGTTAGCGCGATTTACCTTATTACAAAACCTGCTATTACTGTGCGTTGCATTTAGATAACCATGATGAGAGAGACAGAGTCTGGCTGGCTCAGATGCTGGCAGTTCTCGCTGCAGTCTACCGGTAGCGTCTCCTTTCAGGCCAGGATAGACGAATGTCACCCAGCAGTGTCTAAGTTTGTGGTCAAAGGCTTGCACCCATTTGCCACAGCAGATGCCCCCGATTTCACTTTGGTAAGTGAATGTGTTTAATTGTAGGCAGGGACATTACTGGATATTCTTGTGTAATTGCTACAGAATAATTTATGTTAAACTTTGTTATTGCTACAGGAGAATATTTATTTTATTATTTTACATATACATTTTTTTCCTGGGGACCCTGTGACACCCCATTGAAGAGCCGAAGGCTGGATCTCTTAAGATCTCACTGTTGGGTTTGTAAGGCCATGTTACTCCTAAATTTCTATCTTGTTCAAAGAGAAGATATAAAACACAGTTCTAAGCTAATCGACTTTAGTGTTCTCCTTTTTTAAAAAAAAGAATTGATAAGAGAATCGATAAGGAATCGAATCGTTAAACAGAATCGAAAATGGAATCGGAATCGTTAAAATCTTATCAATACCCATCCCTAGTAATGGACACATTTTATTCAAATGGATCAGAAAGAGAGTCCTAGTGCAGGTCTCGCTGTTCTCGTCTGATTGTGTTCTAGATGATATTTTTACAAAAAAGCACAATCAGCAAGCTGGTTGCTGAGATGACACGTGTTTTATTCCCGCATAAAGATAAAAGGCTCTTTGATCTCTTTTTGTACCATTTTGTTTAAAGCTCTTTATGCCATCATGAATATTTAATTGTCATTTTACAGTGTGACAGGCAATTCAACTGGTCTTAAAGAGAGAGAGATATTACGGCTTTTTCCATCACATTAATGCTTGAAGTTGTATTCTCCCTTTATGGAACCGTTGGAATCCACACTCAGCCTTTTCTTTCATGGCCGGAGGACTTGATCTCTTTTCTTTTAATTTTCTTTTCTTTAAAAAAAAAAGAAAGAGCCCGCTGATAACTCTTCCAAGTGATGGCATACAATCATTCCTTGTGCCTGTATTTCATTATTCTTCTTATAATTTCATTTTTCTCAATGTTATCATAATCTTCTGGAGTGGCTTCAGGTTTCAGCGTGATTGTTCGGTGGGTTACGGACAATATGAGGGTCGATTAGTTCCTTTCTGAGAGGGTTTGTAAAAGAGAAAAATATCATCATGGATTGATATTGGTTATCAAGTTATCTGTATTTATCCAATTTTGTCTCATTCCTTTCTTACTGTGCTGTACAGCAGGATATTCCCAGTTACTATTTGCAATATGTTGATGCTGCGGTTATATCAGGATAACAAGAAGATGAGAGAGGAAACAGAAAGAGTGGGGAACAATCTTCTGAGGCAAAAAATGTTTGTTGCTTAAACCACTTTCCTGTTGGAAAAGCACGTTCTGTGACAGCTGATGATCATAGAAGATGGTTATTTAGAGAATAACCCTCATATTATAAAAATTCCCAAAGAAAGTGGTGACACGGGGCTCTGCATTTTTACAGAAAATACCAAAACATTGTTTACATCCAGCATCACTGCAGCCTCTGTATTTACATGCTCGGCTGCAGTTATCTGGCAGGCCTGACACTGTGATCACAAGTTAAATAGCATGCTGCCAGACACAAATCACCCTGCCTGCTGAAGCATGTATTGGAAATCAATTCTGTGCAGGCAACCCATGCAGCACTGGAGAGGGGCTTTCCGATGTCCCTGTTTTGCCTTATGTGCTAAAGAGGTAAATACCATTGCTATGCTAAAGAAAGCCCAGTCTAAATTCTTGTCAAAATAAATAATTAGTGAGAGTTAAATGTTTTAAATGTTGATGGAAATCAAAAATTGTTATTCCCTTTTTTTGGCATAGAATATGCAAGAAAATCAGGCAAAAATAAATGAGATCCATGAAATATGATCAGCCAAACCTGATCCATTGTCCTGTGTACATTTGACACTATTGTCTTACTTTTGCTTGTCTGTTATGAAACTGCAGAATGCTTATTTTAGACCAAATTTGGGTTTAAAATATACTGCTTAAAAGTTTAAAGGGAATATTCAAGCTAAATGGCCCACAGTATTCATGCTGACTGTATGAATACTGTGGGCCGTTCCCTCAGTTTGATAGCTACTATTCACAGAGCCCAGCTGTACAATGGGGCAAACCAGATATTATAACTCCTTCCTCTTCTTCATGGAGCACAAATGACAGAAACTGCCCAGAAACAGGCCCAGATGCATCTACTGGAGTGTGTGAGAGTCACACACATGAATATGTGTGTGACTGGATGAATGAGACTTGCAGTAGAAGCTGACTAGAGAGGTGCTATTTAATTCAATTCAATTCAATTTTATTTATGTAGTGCCAAATCCAAACAACGGTCTCCTCAAGGTGCTTTATATAGGAGAGAAAACCCCAACAATCATATTGCACCGTATAAGCAGGCGCTTTGGAAACAGTGGGAAGGAAAAAGTCCCTTTTAACAGGAAGAAACCTCCAGCAGAAACAGGCTGAGGGAGGAGCATCCATCTGCCGCGATCGGTTGGGGTGAGGGGTAGGTTACCAATCCATTTACCATTTATCATATATTCAGGTCTTCCAGAATTGTCACCACACACCTAGAAGGAAGGTTTGGTGGCAAAAATTCATTTACAAACCCTCCATGCCTCCTGTGCTCTGTAAACCAAAAAGAAAGGCCAGACGAGGCTGTCAAATCCAAAATGTGAAAAAGCAGACAAAATTGGGTGACGAAAACTAACCAGCTGGAGCGAAGGTATCTCACAATGTGAGATGCCAATCATGCCTAATACGCCAAATGCATAAAAGCTGCAGCAGGCTTCTGCTGCTGGAAGCTGAAGGTAGCCTTTAATCACAGCACAATGAGAGATCTTAGCTTGTTTAGTAAAGCTATACTTAAATATTCTACTGCTTGGATGTTTGTTCATTTATCTGATTTTCAATTTCGGACTTCGCATATTTGTTTTTGTCTCAATTTGTGTATCTGACATCCCTCCCACTCACAGAAGTGATCATTGTGCTTCAGTTTCGTTCATTATTGCTATAATTAGCCACTTTTCTCTTTACCATTCGTTTTTCTTTTTCAAAAAAGGCCCAGTGAATTATCTGTGCACAGAGGACCGCTGATTTGCAATGATGTCTTGCTCTCTTGGTGCAGGAAAACTGCTCTCTCTCTCTCTCTCTCTCTCCCTGCAGTGTTCACGGGGTGAGCGGCGAAGATTCAGAGAGTGATGGAGAGCAGAGTTGCACAGACCTTCTGTGGCTTCTAACTCTCTCCTGCAGAAATCTCTTTACCTGCAAATGTAGCCAAAATTACAGCAAAGATATTACCTCTATTTAATGCATGCGGTGATTTAGTCAAAGGTTTAAAATGAGACACAATAACACCGCTCAGAGAGTTAGCATGCTTTTATGAGCGTTCACTGGAAAGCGCAGTGTGTCAGGATTAGGGAGAGCTGTGCTGGTGCCTGAGCCCTGCAGCAGGGGTTGAGTGACAGGCCCAAAATTTGTTAAGTTGTATCATTTAGTCCAAACCTTAGAAACTGTTGAGTTTCACAGAGTGACTTTTAAATCACCTCTTCTTTGTCTCCTCTTAAGCAGCTTGTTTATTTCCTCCCCGATAGCTATTGCTGCTATTATGTCCCCTAAAGCAGGGTTTACTTCTGAGAGGAAATGAGGTGCTCTGCCCTGGACCTGCAATTGGTAACCCATGGCAACAGTTCTCTTTGCCCAATAAGCAGGTGAACATATGAGCCACTCAGTAGGTGAACTTATAGCTGACTGACCTGCAGAAGTCTGGAGGTGTAATGGAAAAGTGGCAAGCGCTGTAAACATTTTTTGTGATCACCTGGGAAATATAGGCAACCACCTGAGGTAGCAAAACTGTATTAGGGTGCATGGGGGTGATGTACATGGAACACTGAATGCCTTTTGGGACTGGATCCACTTCTACTCGGTGCCAAAGCTGCCGGAGGACTGTGTTTTCTCTCTGGGAATACTTGGGACCTTTGACCCCACCCAGGAGGCATGGCCTGACACAGGTCATCAGTCTTAAGGTCTTCAGTCATACCCTGCGGGAGTGTGATCCCATTATGACTTAGTGTAAGGATAGGTTTATTACTTAATAGCAGAACGTTAAAGAAAAACAGCACAAAAAAATCAATGACTGCTTATGTGTGTACGAGATGTTTTTGGAGGCAGAGTATACCTTTATTTGTTCACCGTTATCTAATTAGATCATTCTTTTTCATTTCTCTTTCCCAACAATTGAAGATAATTTATCGGAATTTCATGGTCGGGAGCACACCTCACACACTTCCCCTCTGGTTCTGAGAGTGTATATGACTTTCTGCAGCACAGCCTATTTGTTTTACTTTAATCC
This sequence comes from Copadichromis virginalis, assembly GCF_057382275.1. NCBI lineage: Eukaryota > Metazoa > Chordata > Actinopteri > Cichliformes > Cichlidae > Copadichromis > Copadichromis virginalis. The sequence goes on from NC_140621.1 coordinate 13,531,159, forward strand.
TCAGTTGTCACACCTCTGAGGATCGGCTCAGCCCAGTCCTCACTGAGGCCTTTCCCAAACCACAGTCTCAACCCTAGATCCATTTTTTTGTTCCATCCACCATTGTCTTTCAAGAAACACTGTCTAATTTCAGGATGTGGTGCCTGTTAGTGAAAATACATTTCCATTTTAATTCTCCCTCCTTCATAACACTGACCCTGCTTGGTTGGATTCAATAACACGTCTTCCTTAATTAAACCAGCTGTTTTCATCCCACCTTTTGTCTTATCTCCAACAAAAGTACTGCGTGGACTGCATGCCAAAGAGTCTGCATGGAAGAGGACATTTGATCATGCTCTGTGATCATGTACTACACCTGTACCATAGATAAGAAACAGACCAGTTATAGACTTGCATATCTAACCGCATTGCCATTTGAATTCCGTGTAAGAACACATACCTTCAGTGTCTTTGGGTTTTTCATGTGCTGACAGAGTATTCAGTGTCATTTTATGCAAAGCCATGAGTGGTTTATAAAATGCAAAGCTTTCCTATGTGTCTGTATGTATGCGCACACACATATTTCACCTCAAATTAGAAAGATGGATCCTCAAGATGTCATTTTCTCATCACCGCAGCTTATACCCATTTCCTTATTTGTTGTATTTCACAGATACATAAAATCCCCTCATTGTATTTTTGTTTACAGTGTTAAAACTGGCAGGTGTTATCTGTGAATAAGTAAAATACAAAATGATGCTGTGTAGAGAGGGTGAAAGAAGCCACATGAGACGGTAGAGGCTGGGACGGGAGGAAGAACAATATCCAGAATGGTATTTGCAAAGATAAGGTTTTTAAATTATAAAAGAAGAAAGTTATAATTGGAGGACATGGATAAAGTGTTAAAATAATTATGGAGAGGTGTCTGGATCCTTTGGTAAAAATGGGCAAAGTAAAGTATAGATTGAGTTCATGTTGTGTTCAGATAAGAGTGAAATTTGATTTGCACTAAATTTATGTAAGTCCCGTTTTAGCAAAGTGCAGCAAGAATGAACACGTCAGGATGAAAGAAAGGGAAAAATCACAGCGCTGTGGTTTTATCTTGTACTCTAGGTGGACGCAGTGAGTTTCAAGGGTTCCAGAGCTTCTTTAGCTCCAGTTGAAGTAAGTGACATAAGCACTAAACTAACACATCCATACACTGGGCTGGACTGACTGTTCTGCGGGAAATGACGACCACGAGTTGAGAATAAAAAGAAAAGAAAAAAGCTCTGCCTCTCCTGCTCTGATATCGATCCTTTTCTGTTTGTTTGTTTTTTCAGGCCATTGTGGGTCTAATGACATTATCAGAGCAATGCTAATTCATGCAGACCAGTTTTAAGAGCGAGGTCAGAAATGTCTCACCCAATAAAATATTGGAACATCAGCGCAGCTTTATGGTGCAAAATCCATTTCACTGTACAGTGTTATAGGTACTGGGTAGGTTAATTGTAGCTTAGAGCAAGTTGTGTAGTGAGGCGTGCTCTGTAGGATTGCTATTTGTGTTAGTCACAGCATCTAATCTTTTAGCAGCACCTCCTCCTGTTAGAGAATCTTCTTTGGCATCTGTGTGGAAACAGGTTTAAGTCTGGACTCAGTATCAGACAGAGGAAAGGGGCGGAGGAAACTGAGGAGATGTTTGAAATTTGAGGAACGAGTGAGGAATACGAGTAAAGAGGAGAGATTGTGAGAATGAGCAAAGAGCCTGAGGGTCTGATGCATAGTGTAAGTTTGACCTCAGATGGAGGAAGACATGAAATGAGGATATTTGTGGGAGTGCCGACATCAGCACATTTCTATTTGCAGTCATTCACATGTGTTCACCTCACTTCCTTGCAATTTAACCTTTTCCTTCCCCAGTGAGGAGGTCTGATAAATGATCAATCACAGACAAATACACACAGACATCTGTATGTGCAGTGCTTAACAAATTTATTAGACCACCAGCAAGGCCAGGGTTTATGTCACAGCTGCCCTAAATTACCAGCATACCTAGTTCCCCAAATCATTTTTATGCTACTCTAATGTTAATCCAATACCTGTGAAGCCAAGCATAGTATTTAAACAATATAATACTTGCACAGTTGATATTTTTGCATAAAAGAAGCAGCTGAAAATGTAAGAAACTATAATAGCTCAACAGAAAACCAGAACCAGAAACTCTGTGGCTCTGTGGTTATGACATAAAACTTTGGACATGAGGAGAAAGATGAGATCAGAGGAAAAATAATAAGATTCAAACTCCACCTTTAAGCTGTTGTCAGGGGAAATGTGAATTTGCAGAACAGGAGGAGGATAAGCTCTCTGCCTTGATCTTTACTCTTTGGGAATATCACAAACACCTTCTAATATCCTTGACTGAGAGTACAAGGGAGCGCAACTGACTCATTGATCATGCCAGAAGGTTTTCAGAGAGCGTGAGCGGGCCGGGGGTAAAGTAGAGACTCCCATCATTCTGTGGTTTTGCTTCTGTGTTCATTTAAGATGGTGCACACTGTGGAAATCTGGACAGGGAGATAATAGACTGAAATCAAGAACACGTTTATCCTGCCAACAAGCTTGTGTATCGCTTCGACCTGAATGGCTTCTTCTCTGCAGAATTTTATCATTGTCTTAAAGCAATTAAGGATAAAAAAAACAAAACAGGAAAAACACATTTGGCTTGGTCAGCAAAGTCTCAGCTTGTAATTAGCTCATTCTTAGTAATTAAATATATACTTACAACAGTGGAAGGGATCTTTGGAAAAACAGTATGTGATTAGAAAGTTGCAGACTGGTGTTTAGGTAACACACGAGAGAGTAAGTATCCACAGCACTGCCCATTGTAGTAAGATGGTAGTATTTCCCCTGTTTTCTTCTGCTGTTCTCATCTTTTTTTTCTAATTGCGGGGGTGCATGTGCTCCACTTAAAGTAGGTCAGGCAACACCTGCACCACAGTCATGCATCTTGCAACTCACATGATAGATAGGGTGGAAGGAAAAGACTGCTTCTGAAAAAGATAAAAGGGTGAGATCGTTCGGCCCTCTGTTTGTCTCAGCACTGGTGATAAATGCATGTTTGACGGGCCGCGAATCAAAAACATGACGTAACATATTTTACGAGTATTGATACAACAAAGACAACTGAAAAGCACACAAGTTGGATTTTGCATTATTTGTACATTTGTAGAAATTGCTATATATATTTTTTTATCATTGTCTTTGTTACAAACACATTTGTAAATCATTGTTTTTATTTGAAATTAGCTGCTCTGGTCACTGCCGTTGAGAAGCACACTCATAACAAGAGGCAATCGCTACCATGCTTCGCTGTATCTGTGGTTGTAGCCACATAATGAGCATTGTTCTGTGTTTGATGGGTATGACTTCTGCTCAGATATTTCAGTTTTTGACTCTTCACATTAGAGGATGGTTTCCATAGTGTCTTGAGTGCTCTTTGAATATAATATGGTAAACTTCAATGGACTTTAGCCAAAAACAATCAGGCCAAGATACACTAACATAAAGACCTGGCTGACAGTGAGAAGCTCAAATAGTTATCTTTTGACAGTTTCTTCCGTCACTGCAGAGGACTTTCCAGTCTCCCTGACCAAGGACCTACTTGCTCAAATACTCAATATTAGCTGGATGGTAAGATCTTCAAACAGTCGGCCACTTTATCATGTATGAGTGTGATGGACCGAGCAGCGAAGGAAATTTAGGCACAGGTTAAAGTCCCCAAAAAAAGATTTTTTATTTAACCCAAAAACACAATTGGTTAAATCATGCAAAAAGAATCAAAATCTTGGGCCCATAAAAGAGGTCAAAATAACAGCACTCTACTCAAAGTTGACAAAACTACTGATAACTAAAATAAACTGACCTAACTTAACAAGACAAAGGGGAAACTTAAATAGTGGCTGATCAGCCCACAAAAATACAAAGGGGTAAAACACACAAAACCTAACTGAAACTAACATAATGAACTCCAATTCCCCCCCCCCATGGTCCCGAGTTATGGAATGAACATATTTGCAGTCTTTCTTTAAAGCTTGCTCTGCCCCTTTTCCACCTCTTGACTCCTCAATCAAGGGACTGGAGCAGCTGCAACTAAGGTAACTCAGAAAACAAAAGATGAATCATACATAACAGTGTAAACTAAAATGTGCGCACCTATTTTAGAATGCAGTGTTACATGGATATGTGAATTAATTCTGAACCAAACCAGTTATTTGTCCTGTAAATTAATTCCTATACTTAAAGACAAATGTGAATGCAATGTTATGTACACTCAACAAAAATATAAACGCAACACCTTTGTTACTGCTCCCATTCCCCATGGGATGGACGTAGAGACCTAAAATTCATTCCAGATACACAATATAACCATCCCTCCCAAACAGTGGTCACAAATCAGTCCAAATGTGTGGTAGTGGGCACATCTGCTATATTGAGATAATCCATCCCACCTCACAGGTGTGCCACATCAGGATGCTGATCTGACATCATGAGTAGTGCACAGGTGTACCTCAGACTGCCCACAACAAAAGGCCACCCTGGAATGTGCAGTTTTTTGCGCTATTGGGGGTCTGGGGACCCAGAACCGGTCAGTATCTGGTGTGACCACCATTTGCCTCATGCAGTGCAACACATCGTCGCATGGAGTCTATCAGATTGTCAATTGTGGCCTGTGGAATGTTGGTCCACTCCACTTCAATGGCTGTGCGAGGTTGTTGGATATTCGTGGGAACTGGTACACGCTGTCGTATACGCCGGTCAAGCACATCCCGAACATGCTCAATGGGTGACATGTCCGGTGAGTATGCTGGCCATGCAAGAACTGGGACATTCTCAGCTGCCATCTGCCCTGAACAATGTGAACCATGATTCATCCGTGAAGCGCACACCTCTCCAACGTGCCAGAATGTGAGCATTTGCCCACACAAGTCTGTTACGGCGACGAGCTGGAGTCAGGTCAAGACCCCGATGAGGACGACGGGCATGCAGTTGAGCGTCCCTGAGACGGTTTCTGACAGTTTGTGCAGAAATTGTTTGGTTGTGCAAACCAATTGTTCCAGCAGCTGTCTGGGTGGCTGGTCTCAGACGATCTTGGAGGTGAACCTGCTGGATGTGGAGGTCCTGGGCTGGTGTGGTTATACGAGGTCTGCGGTTGTGAGGCCGGTTGGATGTGCTGCCATATTCTCTGAAACGCCTGTGGAGACGGCTTATGGTTGAGAAATGAACATTCAATGCACGGGCGACAGATCTGGTTGACATTCCTGCTGTCAGCATGCCAATTGCACGCTCCCTCATTGCTTGTGGCATCTGTGGCATTTTGCTGTGAGACAAAACTGCACATTCCAGGGTGGCCTTTTGTTGTGGGCAGTCTGAGGTACACCTGTGCACTACTCATGATGTCAGATCAGCATCCTGATGTGGCACACCTGTGAGGTGGGATGGATTATCTCAATATAGCAGATGTGCCCACTACCACACATTTGGACTGATTTGTGACCACTGTTTGGGAGGGATGGTTATATTGTGTATTTGGAATGAATTTTAGGTCTCTACGTCCATCCCATGGGGAATGGGAGCAGTAACAAAGGTGTTGCGTTTATATTTTTGTTGAGTGTAAAAGCCTCTACACTAATATGGTGATATTCCCACTGTGTGGCTGTAAGTGCAGCCATCACAATGAGTTATTATCATCGAGCTTTGCAGGGGTAGTTTTGGCAGCATGGACTGGGTTTTATAGTTGCTTTTTAAACTGTATAAAATCCCATCAGTTTGTAATAGTAAGGCGTTTAATGTATGTTTATGTGTCAAATCTAATTCATTACTCAACTGCGTGAGTAATGAATACAAAAAGTGATGGGGATTCAACAACTGCAGGCTGTAACGTGTGAAGGAAGTGACTCGTTATAGGCATGGCAAAAATAATGAAAGTAATATAAACTCTGTAGAACAAATCTGAGTCAAGATTTTGGGCTTTTGAGGATTGATGCCAAATACAGACAAATCAACATGAGTGAAAATGATGAGTGAGATGAGTTAACGTTGTGAGTAGACAGCAAAAAGTTCAGCTGCCATCTGTTAGGTGCTCACGCAGTGACCTCATAGGACAGAGAGCACAGGCTACATACTGCACATTATCATATCAGATGATTACATTAAAACAAATGCTTAAATTTATCTTCCATTAAAGTGTACTATAAACACAAACGTACATGCTATAGACTAGATGTATACTTACATACAGTAGCTACATACAAACACCAGTCATATACAGTACACAGCACACCTTATGTCTGAAGGCGCCCACTCCACAACCAGAGGAAGGAAGGACATGAAGGCTTTTGAGAGCAAACATTTAAACCTGACAGAGACGCTGACAAGAAAAACTGCACACTGCTGTAAACAGATGGGAGCCCTGGATGCAGAGCTACCAGGCTCTCTCTCTCTCTGCTCTCAGGCTCTGGCAAGGGTTCAGCAGTTTTATTGAGCAGAGGGGGAAAGTATGGAAGCTGTCAGTGGCCATATGATGCTGCCTCTGCAGTTTACACACAGAAACAGACCTTGAGATTGATGGCAAGGACACAGAGACATAAAAGGGTTCTCCTACAGATAAGTGAATGTGAAACACAGGGTTAAAGGTGGAGGTAAGCAACAGCTTTAAAACTAGACAATGTACTCCATCATTCCTCCACAATATAATATTATATTAAAAAAGAAAGAAACACACATACACACAAGAGAGCGTATTGAGCCTCCATGGGAGGATCCTAAACAAGCCTGATTCATGTCCCTGTGCCAGAACCCACAGGACACCGCCAAAGGTTCATGCCCTGATGGGTCAGATGTTTTTTGGCAACATGTGAGGATTTAGATATTATTAGGTAGACAAATTAACAGTACAGCGAAAGTCTCAAATAATTGTGAGACTTGGTGGTTCATTTTCCTTTATTGTTTGCTGTGTTGTTACTTCACCTGTAGTTTTTTCCAGGTAATGTGTGTTGTTTGTGGTAAAGGTCAGTACTGTCTCCACCACTTGGCTGACCTAGATTTAAAAGGCCCCTTTATGTGCTCATATGATGATGCACATGCTTTGTGTGTGTGTGTGTTTGTGGGTTGGTGGGTGGCCTGTCTCTGTATAATCCCGCTGGTAGAATTTGGTTTCAAGCATAAGTCAGAGAACAGTCACAGACACAGTTTGCAATACGCCTGACCTACATTGGCTGCTTACAGTGTGCTTAAGACGACACATGAAGTCACACTTACTGTTTCTCTCTGAAAAATATCTGCTTTCAAGAGCATGTTTGTGTGTGTGTGTGTGTGTGTGTGTGTGTGACTGTAGTCTGTTTAAACAGACATGCACACACTGAAGATCAACAGTTTAGTGACGACGGTAGTTTTGCAGAAATGCTGCTGTCATATTAAAGATTAGATTAAGCTTCTGTCACCAGGCAGCGTCTCGTCAGGTGGTTAACTGGAGAGGTATAATCGCCGTACGCGTACACACAAACATTCGTGTGCGCAGACACACACAGAGGCACACGCAGTAACAAAGCAGGCACTGAGACATAGAGACTTGACATGTCGTGTAAAAGCACAAAAATAGGGCGGAAACCATATTTTACATATAGATACTATGTACGCAAATATACCTACGCAAGGAGAAACACACGCACGCATTCACATACACACACTTCCCTCACTCAGTGCTATTTGCAGCAATGTGGCAGCAGTAATTAAAGGTGTGACAGCCAGACAGGTAGAGGTGATGATAATGGGCCGGAGCTATTTCTGTTCTCCTCCCTCCTGCTCCTGAGCTCTCTGTCTTCTCCCTCGGTCTCTCTCACTAGCTCATATCTTTTTATTTTTCACTGCCAAACACTCACCTCTGGTCCAGGTGGGACCGAAATGTTCTAGTGCACACACTCCAACACATGCATGTCTGAGTCCTTACACGCACCCTTTTCTCATCTCCCCCTTCACCTCTTCCTGGAGTCTCTCACAACATATCGCTCTTTCTCTCACCTTTCAAAACTGCACTTTCTTTGTTCCCTTTGTCTGTTTTGGCGTTGTCTCTATAGCTATAAATAGGGATTGCAACTATTTCCAACAGCAGCACTCATTTTCACAGTTTGGCAAAGGGGCAAAGATGGCAACTGAGATACACAGTGTTAAAAAAAGCACTTTAGTATGAGAGTCTATTAAAGTGATGTCATAGCCTTTAATAGGGGGCTTGCAGGCAGTTCTGTAAACTAAACTTCACCTGATTTCTTGGAATAAGTCCCACCAAAAGGAGAAAACCTATAAAAAATACATAAATATTGTACTTCATGTTAAAACTTTTGGCAAATAGATTTTTCCCTTACTCTTGCAGGGAAGTAAACAGTACATTCAGCATTTGCGTGCTGTCACCTTGCAAAGCTGATGTGGTGAATGTGTTAGTCAAGAGTTTACAGATGCAGCAGACGCAGCCCCTCTAACCACCAAACGTCCACAGACCTTTAAAAAGACATCTAAAGTTGGTTGGTAAGTAAAAAAAAAAGGTGGAAAGTTTTGTTTTTGTTATATTTTCTCAACTTTTTGCTGGGTAAGTGAGTGACATCAGCAGCGATGTGTCTGTCCACCGAACTAAACACTCACTTAGCTGCTGTGGTCTCCTGAGGCATCTGTATCTGGCTCTTTAGCTGCTAAATGTTCCGCTGTGTTCACCAGCTGGTCTCTAAATGTGTCTGCCTGTTGTTTGGTGCTACACAGGTGCATATGATGTTATTTTAGAGCAAAGTTTGAGAAGAGAATTAATCAGTAAAGTTGTGAGCCATAAAAACTTTAAAATGTAAATGATGATGAAGTGTTGACAGAGCTGACAGGGATGAAGGTTGGTGTGAAACTCTCCAGTTGAGTTCAGCGTTATGAGAGAACCCCTTCACTGTGTAAAATTATTGATTGATGTTATAAAAAGGAACCAGTGAAGTTATTAAAAACTAAATGGAGTTTACTGCGTAACGCATTTGTAGATTTCGATGATCCTTTTGTCACACAAGTTTGTGTCAATACTGAGATGTGCCGTTTTAGTTAATCAGCAAATGTATTAAATGAAGCCTAAATATGAGGGCCACTCGTTATAAACAGAATTTAATTTCAGCTTCTCATTTCTTATAGTTGTATCATTGCAGGTCTTTTAAGGTGAGATGCAACACGAGTCACTGGGCAGAAGCTAAGCACTAATAGATCGAATCAGTCATTTCTGCGTTTGCCCTTGAAGGTGACTTTCATCTGATGGCGGCCACACAACTCACGACTGCCAGACCTCATTTTCTAAACCTTCACCTTAGTTCAAACAATAGTGCAATAAATACAAGAGTATGTATGTGCTTGTACAGTCATGTGATAAAGAGTGATTTCTCAGGATTCTCTGCACTCCACTAAAAAAATTAGATACATGCTGCTTCCACAGGAATTAAGGGGTAAATAGCAGCAAGGGGCTTCTTATGGAGTGCAGTTGATTAATTGGTCATCAGTGAGTGTGAGTGTCTCTATAAAAGTGCAGGTTTTGGCAGTTAGCAAGACTGGAGCATTCAGGTGTGTCAATTCACCCCAAGCTCAGACTGTGCAATGTTCAGAGAAACTGCAAAAAACTCAGGAGCTACATGTCAGGCTCTACAGGCCTCAGTTAGGATGGTAAATTTTAAAGCTAACAACAGCACAATTAGAAAAAGACTGAACAGTTCAGCTCATTTGGAGAAGTTCCTGAGAGAAAAGCCACTTCCCTGTATGAAGAATATATCAGCATGGCTTAGGTTTGCAAAGTTGCATCTGAACAAAGCATAAAACTTCTGCAGCAATGTCCTTTGGACAGACGAGACCAAAGTGGAGATGTTTGGCAATAATGCATAGCATCACAGGTGGTAGACACCTAAGAAACAACCTAATGCGGCACAAACACATCATGTCAACCACACAAAATTGCAAACTGACTGAAATGCTGTGGCGGGAACTTAAGAGAGCTGTTCATAAACAAACCCATAAACCTCTATGAACATCTTTTTCACATGTTTTCTTGTTTAAAAAGAGTTCTCCAGCCCTACTGTTGCTTTCCAAAAATCAGAGATCCATTTCAGGATCACAGCAGAGTGTTGAGGTTCTGCCTCTAAGGGTTCACTCACACTCGGCATGGCTGCCTTGTTCTTGCGCCCAAGCACAATTGTTCCACTTCCCCACTGGCCTGCACTCACACTGCACCAAGTACACTTCAGATTGTGTATGTATATATATATATATATATATATATATATATATATATATATATATATATGTCTTTTGAGTATTTACTGAACCTTTCCATTTGTATTATCGACATCATGTCTGTTACCCACAACTGAAAGGAAGGAGGGGTGTGGGACTTCCATTCCCTCAGTATTAGTCTCTTGGCAACAATCCTAGTTCCAGTGGCCCCTGCAGTTTAACCGGGAGTAGCTCTGACGTCAGAGAACATCCAAAAATTACAAGTTCAGGTTCAGGCTGTAAAGGTTTCATATATGCCTTGGAGTACCAGTCAAAAAGTATTGTACCAAAAGCCTCTTAATGAGGGACAAGACCAAAAGGCATGAAACAATGTACCTTCTGCCCGTCTGCACCTGTCACAAATTGGAGAGATAGAAGGATAAATCTTGTGCAGTCTGACCTTAGAATAGTGTAGCCGGTGGAGGATTTTAAATTTAATTAATTGATGTTATAGAGCAGGAATGGATTTTGGACAGACACTTACTTCACATAGATTCGGGCACCCTCATCCCCGATTCTTTCTCCCAAGCCTGCCTAATCTCAACGGTATGCACTGCGATAGAGTCGCCAAATAATTGTAAAATCTTTTTGATAAGATGTGTGGAATCAGGTTGGCTCTTGAGTATTTCATAGATTCCGTGCTCCGAATGTAAAGTTGCAAAGTCTTTAAACTTAGTTTGAATGTAATGCCTGACCTGCAAATATCTATAAAAGTGTGAATGCGGCACATTATATTTCCCTTTTAGTTGACCAAATGACGAGAATTTATTATCAATATACATATCTTTAATAGACACTAAACCCTTGTCTCTCCAGTCATGATAAGTCTTGTCTTGCCAAGGAGGCATAAAATTATGATTAAAACATATTGGCGTAGGTACAGATGTGTCTGGCAATGCCAAAACTCTTATAATCTGATTCAAGATTCTAATGGTTTGTTTTAATACAAATCCCAGACATTTATAAGAGTCTAATTTTCCAAACTTGGTAAATAACATAGCCGACAGAGAGGAATTGTTCACTGATTCAGCTTCTAACCCACAATGGGGGCGTCGATGCCTGGTTATCTGGGGAGTCCTGCTGCCAGAACACTAATGCTCTGATATTAGCAGTCCAGTAGTAATGTTTAAAAACTGGCAGACCCAGCCCTCCTTCTCTCTTGGTTTTCTTCAAATGCATTTTAGAGATTCTAGCCCTTTTACCATTCCAAATATAAGACTGAATGACTGAGTCCAAATGTTTGAAAAAGGCTGCTGTAAGATAAGTGGGGAGATTTTGACATAGATATAAAAATTTGGGAAGTGAAATCATCTTAATTGAATTAATGCGTCCAATCATTGACAGAGGTAGTGTTTTCCAGTATTCAATGCTTTGCTTTAGACCTGACAGATACTCAGTCAAGCCGAGATAGTTTAGATGATTCCTAACTACTTTGAATGGAACTTGCTGCAGAAATTCTGGCGAGCTGTTGTTGGAAAGAGGCATAAACTCACTCTTTGGCCAATTAATGGTATATCCTGATTATTTACCAAAAGCTGCAATCAGGCAGAGGAGCAGAGGAACAGATTGTTCAGCATCCTGCAAGTATAGTATTACATCATCAGCATACAAGCTAATTAGTGATTCAACACCTCCAACCCAGAGCCCCTTGATATCTGGATGCACTCATATAGCCACAGCAAGAGGATCCAAAACAATGGCAAAGAGTGCTGGGGATAGTGGGCAGCCCTTCTGCACCGAGCACTGCAGAAGGAATGGGGCAGATTGGTTGTTATTTGTCAAAACAGAGCACATTGGTTCTGTGTAAATCAGTTTCACCCAAGAAATGAAAGATTCACCAAACCCAAATCTGCGCAGTGACTCAAACATGTAAGGCCACTCGACCTGGTCAAAAGCTTTATGTATATCCAAGGCCAAAACAGAGGCTCCCTTAGAATTTTTATAGTCAGAATAGATGATATTGAGTAATCGCCTAACATTAAAAAAGGAAAGTCTACCTGGGATTAACCCCGTCTGATCAGGATGAATAATGGATGCCAAGTGCTTGTTCAATCTAGTAGCCAGGATTTTTGTAACTATCTTATGGTCAGGATTTTGAAGTGCTATCGGCCTAAAATTAGTAGGGTCAGTCATATCTTTTCCCTTTTTCAAAATGAGAGTAATATTGGCTTGACATAAAGTTTTAGGCAATTTTCCTTCTTCTTTTGAGCTGCGCAGCATCCTAAGCACTAGTGGTGCAAGAATGTTGCAAAATGTCTTATAGAACTCTGGACAAAAACCATCAGGTCCCGCTGTTTTGCCATTAGGGAATGATTGTATAGCCTGGATAACCTCCTGAAGAGTAAACTCGCACAAAAAGCACTCTTGCAGAGCACAATGAGGCTGATGGTTTTATGCATTTAGTGGCTTAATTGGGGCCATTTGCAAAGCAATTACACACTGTCCACTCATGTAGATCTGTTAACTGCTTGACATAGATGTCTGAGGAGGTATTTGCATTACATGCTCTCCAAACAGGGCGTCGTACTCAGCAATCAGTCTTTAACCAAGCTTTAGGGGTACAGATCAGACAGAGGGAGTAAACTCTGAAGTTGCATGGTCTTAACAACGTAAAGCCCTTAAGATGGCTGCTGATGTAAGGTGGAGCTACAAAAATAAAACTGAACTGAAGTGCATTACTTCTGTGTGTGAATGCTGGCGTGTTTATATGTGTGTCCATGTACTTGCAGACATGTCTTACCCATTCACATGTGTATCTGACAGCCCGTGTCAGCATTTTTATTTACACATGCAGCTGGAGCTGAAATCTGCCACTTTAGTATAAGTGTGTCTCTTTGTATGTCACTAAACATGTCATCACTGATGGTTTCCAGACTGGTCCACATTTTGCATGTTATTTGTCATTTGTCATATATTCACCCCAATCTGTTAAACCTAAATCAATTTCACTCCTTCCATCCACCACAGCGGAGTCATGGTGTTGGCTCTGAAATAACCTCAGCTTTCAAAGGACTGTCAAATGTCCTCTAAAACAACAGCAGCTTCTCACGAGGTCATCACATCAGTGCTTTTGTTGTCTTAAACTGGAGACACACACACGGACTGTTAAGCCAATAGTAGTGACTCATCGCATGGAGATGGACTGAGTCTGATCCAGTTTGAGTCAGTGGGTGTTAACAGTCTGCAGATGAAATAGTGTTTGATATGCCTTCTTTAGTCTTCATGTTCACTTGCTACCAGTGATTGTCATGTTCGATGTTTGCGCCTGACATCTACACAACCAATTGCATCACTTTTGTGTTGGCTTCGACCCTATACTCATCTCCACCACATGTTTTTTTTGTTTGTTTGTTTTTGAGGAATTTGTACTGAGCCCTGCAAGGGACATGGGAGAAAAAAAAATTACGATGAACTTTTGCGAGATCTCGCAAAACAAACTTGGGATCTCGCAAAACTTTTGATGAAGAAATTGATGAAGCTGGACAGGAAGAGGTTAAAGAAGAAGTGTCAGGCCTGAAAACCATCCAAGAACAAAAAGAAATCAGACCTAAGATGCATCTGTACCTCAGTTGATCCAACTGTTCACTGAACCCTCACGAGAAATGGATCCAGTGGAAGGTTGGTAGTCAAAAAGCCATTGTTAATGAAGAGAAACAGGGACAAAAGGCTGTTGTGCCTAATTACACAAGAACTGGGCTGAAAATCAGTGGCAACGGGTCTAATGGAGTGAAGAATGCAAATGTGAAATGTCTGGTTAAGTTTGAGGGGATCATTCAGCTAATGAAACAGGAGCAAATGATACATTTGTACGACAGGCTGCTTGTAACTGTGCCTAAAAATACAATTTTAAATAGGTTCTTAGCTAATGTGTCTATTGTGTCTATTAAACAACTAAAAATGGATGAAAAAGAAGCCAATGTCCAAAAAAATTCCCTTTAGAAAACCTGGAGAGCTATTGCTCAAGAAGGATAAGGAACAGACTCTACTATCACTGTATCAGTTTCCTAGCAAAGTATAGACCTTTGTTACCACCACAATGTTGTAATCAGACATTGCTCTGAATCTTCTCAAAATATAAGTTTGTGCTCCTGTAGGAGTGTTATAAAACAGCCATTGTGTACTTGGAAGTCCACGTGTTGTAAATGTAGGTATTGTGTATATTTGTGGATGCATGTGTTGCTGTCTGTGTTTGGAAATGCTAACATACTTCCACATCACAAGCAGACCCCCTACTGTAATGCTGAGGCGCATCAAAGCATCTGCAGAATCACTTCAGGCTGTCTAATATCAACCCCCCCTGCTGTGGCTCATATGCCAAAGGTGAAGCTCTGCAGTCAGGAAAAGCGAGATAATGGGACAGTTTGCCGGGATGGAAGCTTTAAGGACATCTCCACAAGTTAAGAAGTTGTCTGGTGTGACAACGCAAGCTGCTTGATTGCACTGATGTCAGTCAAGATCAAAACTTGAACCACATCTCCACTTTTCCTTAAGTGAATTTTAAAACAGTTAACAATGATATACTATAAAGAGGAGCAAATGTGAAAAACTGCCAGTGCATGTATAGTTTAAGCTACCTAGTGATAATTTGCATAATTGCTTCAGAGCTTTAACCTGTCAGCATTTTTCTCAACTACCTCAAGAGCACACCCAGCCGTAATATTTGCTTTTTTTTTCTAGGATGAAAAGAAGGAAAAAAGGACGAATGATGAAGGTGGAGACCAGCCGCCATGTTATGGGTTTGAGTGAAAGGCAATGGACCCCCACTGTGGAGTGCCCGCTCCCCTGCATTAGACTGTAGAGTATGTTATCATTTTCAAATAAACCTCCGTCTCCCTCATGGTGAGAGTCTGTGTGTATTCATCTGTGTTACGTTTCATATGTGATCTGTGTTATCAGTGATGTGACAACATATAATTCACCCCCTGTTCAAGTACTGAAATGCATTGAGGAGACACACTAGTGTATATGTGTACTGCATGAACACTGGATTGCATTCCTCGTTCTCCTGTAGGTCTCTATGAATTTCTATTTCTGAGATTCTATGCATCTTTGAAAATAAACAGCAAGCTTGTGGGTGTGAAGATAAGCCTGCAATTATCTTCAGTATCATCGGCTTTGCTAAATCAGAATATCAAGGAACAAACAAGCAAACCGGAACTAATCAAAGAATGAATTCACTGAAAAACTGTTTTATTCTGGCTTATAGAATCAAAGCTTCTGCTGCTGAGTGAGCGTGAGTGTGCTGTAATGGTTATCTAAAGAAGTCAATCCGTATCTGCAAGAGAACAGTTCAAGGTTTATTAAATGTACTGTAACATGTCTACTTTTACATTAATATTATTATAGCATATGTATTTTAGTGGGTACAAATATGATTATTTGATTATTTTATGAATTTCAAGATCCACATATAACAAATTATTTCCACATTGTTAAAGTTATATAAAAATAGACTCATGCTAGGTCCACAATGGCCAGTATCAGTACCATGACTGACATGTTTAAGTACGTACGTAGTTAATTATAAGCACTGATGGGAATAACGGCGTTAAGAGTAACGGTGTTGCTAACGGCATTACTTTTGTCATTAACGACTAATCTAATTACTATTCCCATCGTTACTAACAAGAAAATGCGGTGAGGTCGTGTTACTATTTTTCAACAAACAGACGGTCGAAGCTGTGTTCAGCTTACCGCATTTTATATCAGTTGCACGGAAGTAGCTGTAAGTAATCTGGACGCTACAGCTTTAAGCAGCTGCGCGTGCTCCCGCGGACGGCAATCACTTTCTGGTAGACGATCACTTTTTGACACAACACCTGGAGCTAAGGGGGCAAAACAATCACATGAGTGCTGCTGTTTGACTGAGGAAGAATAAAGTAGTCGTGGTAAGTCAATCACATGACCACTTCAAGACAAAGCAACAAGGTGACATACACCAGTTTATAAATTGTGTTGATAGACCACGTAAAACCAGAGTCATGATAAATAATATATAAGCGTGTTTTTCCTGAATAGTTTCGCTACGTTTACTGTCTAAGGACAGCGCAGCAAGCACTCTCTGCTTATGAGCCAAAAAATAAAAAAACAAAGCAAAAAACAGCCCGTTCGTTTTGGTGGAAAAATGTACCATGTCAATCCAAAAATGATATGGCAACATGACATTTGGTTGTTTAGGAAGAGGGGGAAGGTTCAGGAGAGCGAGAGAGAGAGATAAAGACAGCAGAAAAAGAGAGAGAGGGAGTTTTGGGATGTGAGAGATTTGTGACGTTTAGCGTGTTTGGAGCGTGTAGTTAATGTGTTGTCTTGTGTAGTTAGTGTGTAGTGTTGTGGATAGTATTGTGTTGTGTGTCAGAACAATGAGGCGACTGCTGTCTCCAGGTAGAGACAGGAGTGATACACCTGCTGCTGTCAGACCTGCAGGTATCAGGCTGTGATGTTCTCCTTTATAGTGGACAGAAATAGTTTTTTTGGAGTGGCACAAATAATTTGTGAGGCATCTTATTGAATGCAGAACAGCTGATGGTTCTGTAAATAGTTTGAAATGGTTATAAAAAAAAAGGGTAAAAGGTAAATGGCTGCAAATAACTTTGTTTGCAAAACTTGTGCAGAGGATTTTAAAATTGACAATTTATATTTGCATTTAAAATTATGAAATATGATTCAATAAACATGTTTGTGGTTGTTACAGTAAAAAATATAACTTTCTACTCGGATTTTATGTTTTTTGTCTGCTTTTATCAATTGTGTTAATACAGTATGTCAAAATGAAAACATAACTGTAAATTCAGACACGTGAGGTTGTGCTGAAAAGGATGATACCAAACAAGGCAAAGTAAATAGTTTTCAAAGGTGAAATGTGGAGGGAAAATCAAAAGTGGTTAAAAATGGCCAATTATACCCTGGACCCCAGAGGGTTAAACGTTTTTTTTTAAAGTAATGCAATAGTTACTTTTCAATTAATTAATTACTTTTAGAATCTTGAAACTCAGTTACTAACTCAGTTACTTTTTTGAAGAAATAACTAGTAACTATAATTAATTACTTTTGCAAAGTAACTTGCCCAACACTGATAATAAGTAAGCTTATTTAATAAGACATAGACAGTCACACAGCACTGTACACAAAAAGAGTGCAGTGGTGATAGTTTTGAATGTCTTCGGGCAGGTTTTCAACTTTTCTTTGTGTTGTAGCTTTTGCATTCAAACACCAAAGAAAGAGGGTTTTTGTTGGTGTCCTCTTTAGGATAGGGATTTGTGTCAGTGTGGGTGTGAAATTTATGGTTTTCAGGGTTTCTATCGGTTTTTATCATTATTTCTTTTTACCGTTTTTCCCATTAACTCGGTTTCCCCAGGTCTTTTTCCATGTGTTATGAATAAATCTTCCTTTTTTGTACTGGTACTGATTTTATTTTGTTGTATTTATCTGCGACACCTTAAAGGCCGGTCCATGAAAATATTGTCAGACATAAACCGGTCCGTGGTGCAAAAAAGGTTGGGGACCGCTGGTCTAAAGGGTCTTTGCATCACCATCACCTGACTGTATGTGTGACCTTAGGACCACTGCCCACTTTCTACTCTTCTTCCATAGTAGAAACCTGAAGATTAGACAAGCTGAAACGAAGCACAGACGAAGAGAGTTCTTCATCTGAAAAGAATAGTAAACAAAGAGCAACATATGAATAGTTAAAATAGAAAAGAGTAGCCTTTGGGACTGTCCTTTCTTTGGCACTAAAATGCAATAAATATTTCTTCCACCTACAACAGAATGCCTGAAATATTTTTTCCCACAGGGGAAACATGGTCTTATGACAGTTTCCACAACACTTATAAAATATTAGTATTGCGTAAAACAAATTCAAAATGCAGTAGCAGCTCTTTCATAGGAGCCAGAACATTACACATTTAGTACAATATAAATAGTAACGCACTGAAAAATGTAATGACATGTATATTGCATGTGCATGGTAAATTCAGCATATGTGTTCATGGATATCATCATAGTTGTCTACATTGCCTTCAAATGTTTTGTTGTTGTTGTTATTCTCAAGACAAATTAATTTCTGATCAAACAGCACCAAGAAACCTGAATTACACAAGAAGAAAAGAAGAAAATTAGAAACAAATGTGCCTTAAAATGGTAAGTGTTCAGTGTCTGAAATGTGAAATGACAGCACTAAAAGCTCTGATACAGTACAGGACAACTAAACAAGTAAAAAACAAAATAACTGCAAAAATCCTTTAAGAATAATTGAATTCAAAATAAGTGAATCAGACATCAAGAGTTTCTCCTTTTATATCATATCTTATTCTCTTTCATCATCACGTGTGCATTGATCATTTATAACAAGAGCAAACATAAAGACGGCTGAATACAGGCAATGTCCAATCCTTTTGGGGATCACTAATATACCATAAATACCAAACAGTATATAAACAGGAAGCACTGTGAGCATATCATACCAACAGATTCACACATTAAACAGAAATATAAAATGATCAGAGTTTTTTTTAAAATAATGTTTCATGTATTTACATTTATATCATTTTGGAACTCTAAAATAAACCCAAACAAAACAGTAAAACACTGGGCATCACACTTTATATTGTCAAAAACACTGATCAGTTCAACATTTTCTATTGAAAAAGTGCCAAATAAATTGCGGCATTGTTATTATATTGTTTATTTCCTCATTATTTTCAAGAACCAGCAGCTCACATATCAGTTTTCACGTTCCATACATTCAAAACCAGGGATTTGTCTTTGGCATACAGTTAATCTTCTATATAATGTATATAATATTTCTTTAGGAGAAGCTGGGCTGTGAATGAAACAATCAACAATTTTCAGTAGTTTCATTCCATAACTCTCCTGTCACAATCAATTTTCTATTTTCTTTTTTTTTTTGCATAGTTTTATAAATTCAAACGCAAACAGTGCTGTGCAGTCTGGGTTTTTAAAACCAACATTTAATACCAACACTGTCATTGTTTTTGTTTTCCCCACTATACTGTGGGACTTAAGCCAAATACAGCCTTTAAACTCCCTTTATTGTAACACTGTTAATTTTGATGTAATAATTCATGATTGTTCCAAACATTTTGCATAAGCTAAGTGTGTACCTAAGTTTTGATGTTGTGCTTGGATGATTTTTGTACTTAATTCTGGAGATAGATGTATCCTGTACCACAACACTTATAACATATTAGCATGAAAATGCTTGTGAAATATCAACAGTTTGATTTTTCATGGGAATGAATCCTTGAAAAATCCAGAGTTCAGTTCCAGAGCAGTAGCACATACATAATGTGTGTAAGTTTGACTAGCACTAAATACAGTAGTAACACTTTTATGGCTGTAGCCTGCAAAATATCCAAAGTTATTTCCATAACATGGAGCTACAGTCATTGTAAATCCCACTATTATTAGCCAGCATTAGATATTTGATGATCTATCGGTATCTGCATTTATTGGCTGATGACTGAAAATTTTAAAGTAAAGAAGAGAAGGGAGAAACACCCTTCAACCATGTTATGTGGGTTTGAATTTGCATAGTTTGCCCAACAAAGGGCGCTTGCAACTTCCCTTTTGGCAGTAAATGTGTTTGCAACATCAGTGTTGCATCGGTGTCCCACTAGTCCAAGCAGAGTTGGGCAGTGTACAAACAAGTAAATAAATAACTACACATAGCAACTATCGAGGAAATCTGTTTGTGTTTTCTGTGCCTGAAAGGAGAAAAAATATCAGCCGATATATCAGAATATCTCATTTTAAAATTCACCCAATATTGGTATCGATCTTAAAAGTTTCTCCTTTAACTTTGGTTATTGATTACTATTTAAATTACAAGCAAGGAGATTGCATTGTCATTAGACAAATATCAAGTAAGTTTTCATACCTCTTTACTTGAACACTGTGTCTATGGTAAGACAAGAGTAATTTATATTTTTGGGGATTATGTTGGAGTTAAAAGCACAAAAGTGTCAACAAGACCTTTGCTAAAGATGCACTAACAGATATAGGACCTGCCTAATAAGAGCATCAAAATCAGTGCAGCAAAATATAAACAAATAAACAAAGGTCAAAGCTCTTGAAGATCCAATATCCAAATGTATGAGAACATAGAGACTAAGTGCCCTAATCAAATACTGAAACCTCAGCAATCAGTTGCATGTTTTTATGTGTAAGTGACTGGATAATGAGTAACTGCACCCATCTACATAGGATATCAGTTTTCCAGTAGCTCTAGGCTATAGGGAGAATTCCGAATGTATGTGCAGGTCAGAACTATCCAGGAAGTCTGTGGAAAAGACACTAGGGGGAGTTTGGAGTGATGGACTTTCCTCTTCTCTATCTCTTTCTGTGGTAAGATTCAACCAGTCCATACTGTCCAACCCTTGCTCCCATGACGCCGTGTCTGAGGTATCCATGGGAGAAAGGGGGTGGTTCAGAATGCTGGAAGTGCACAGCATTTGGTTGTGAAGGTCATCAATCAAGCTAAGTAGACCTCCGGGCTCCACCCCGAGAAGAGGCCTTCCAGTGGTGCTTTCGAGGAAGTCCTCAAGGCGCCCACTTTCAGCATGACTAAGGTGTTGTTTCTGTCCTGTGGTGTCGGCCACAGTTTGAAGCTCAGGCTGCAAAGAGGGGTCAGGGTGTGGAGTGCCACAGCAAGGCGGAATGGGGGGAGACGGGGGCAGCAACATCTGGAGTGGTGAGGGAGGAAGTGAACAAGCAGAGGAGTCTTGATTAAGGCGGTTCAGAGAGAGGTCTGGTGGAGGCTTACAGGAAGTTTCTGAAAGGAAAGACAAAGATAACATTAAAACAACAAAAATAGAAAGAACTCTAAACCAAGTATTAGGGGCAAAAGAAGATTATTTACATCTCTCTCTATTTCCATCTGCAGTAATTTATATTTAGTGGCTCGCTCTGTTCTGGAGCATATCTCCAGGGAAGGCTTAAGGCAGTGAAACCAACAGCACGACCCCCACACAGAACCCAGCAGGTATTAGTGACAACAAATCAAAACACTGATTAAGTCAGAAACCTACAGAGTAACTAAATATAGCTTAGAGCTTGACCAATCAGCGGGCCAATATTACTGGCTGATATATGCTATTTGCTGATAACTACCAATCCATGATTCCATAATGGAATTGCTGAACTTTTAAATGAGATGTGATGAAAATGTGATGACAAAAAGCCAATAGGGGAAAAAAACAACAACTTTGGACCTCTTGAGCTTTTTCAGTGCCCCTGCTTCTCCAGATTGAGTTGAAAATGGTGATGAACATGTTGTTGAGGGCAAAAAACTCGAACATGATCTATCTATCTATCTATCTATCTATCTATCTATCTATCTATCTATCTATCTATCTATCTATCTATCTATCTATCTATCTATCTATCTATCTATCTATCTATCTATCTATCTATCTATCTATCTATCTATCTATCTATCTATCTATCTATCTATCTTGAGATCTTACCTCCTCTCTGCAAGATGATGTCAATGAAGTCATCTTCATGATCTGTGTCCTGATGAGAAACAACATGTAATGTTTTAAACTACATATAGTGTTACTATATGATACAAATGCCTCATGTGAAAGCCCATGATCAAAAACATAGTTTAAAAAAAGGGTAAATTTTGCGACTGAAATGTCTTTTTTAATCATCATACTTTGTCATCGGGAGATGAGGCTGCTGTCTGAACAGAAGCCGGAGATACAGGACTAAACAAGTCCTCCAGATTTGGGCACACCTCCTGGTAGAGATAAGATGAAGTGAGCGAAAATGAATGAAGAACTAAAAAGTTCCAAGTCCTGTTCCAGGCCCACCATGACAAATTATTCACATCAATGCTGGATTACTTACACCCTGAGAAGGAGATGAAGGGGTGTTTTTTCCTGAGGGAGCAGGCTCTTGGTCCCTGAAGAATGGCTGTAGACTGGGAGGTGCTGACAAACACTGAGCTGTGCCCTGGTGTGGTTTCTCTACAGACACTTGAAGTACTCCATTCTGTGTTTTCAATTAAAGAACAAAATTGGAAAGGACTGTAAGCACCGTAAAAGTAATAAAAGTCAGCAGTACTGATGTAGTTACCAGTAAATTTATTCATAAGATGTAGACAAGTTCTAAATCAAGTGTCACAGAAGGCAAAACGAGACACGGAAAAATTGCTAATCAGGATACAGTGTTCCACTAAATCCTGAGGTGTTTGAGGCAGGCTTTGGCCCAGTGACCACGCGCTCCAGCACACCTGCACTCGGCAGGATATACTGTGCATCTCAATTAGCCAAAATGCAATAGAGTCTTTGTTCTTCCTCCATTAACACCGTAAATCATCGTAATGGAGGATGTCGTAGGAGTAATTAGCAAAGCAATAATAATCAGCATCGGGCTAGTGTCAGAGACTTATCAAGGACCGCTGTCATTGTCTCAAACAGCATACATCATTAATTTTCGATGCGATTGCACTCACTAGAGCAGTTCCCTCACACTCTCATGTTTCTCTATCTCTTTGTGGCGCATTAACAGACTTCTTTCAGCACTGGAGATGGCTCAGGGGGTGTGTGGTTTTCATTGAGATTAAACTGTATAACTCATCAAATATAAAAAGAAATGGTACAAATATTTAAGAAAATTACTTGAGATCTTTTATACGGAAACTTCATGGATAGCAAATAAAAAGATCCCAAGGATTTTGGTTTTTCTCCTCTCACTGTAGTCTAATAGAGATAAATGATATTTAAAAATACAATTGCTTAAAGCCTTGAAGACGATGTGCCTTTTCAGATCCTTGATATGACAGATAATCTATATACCTCAGAGTCAGCAATTTTTATTACAAAATTTTGCTACAAAAGAAATATGCTCTGAGCTAAAACCCACTCAAAGTGGCATATTGACCATACTGATCTACTGTAGTGAAATGTAACACTTTAAGTTTTTCAATACAGTTACAATGGGGTAAAAAAATAGCTGATCCCCTGTTGAAGATTCTCTAATTGTTATGGTAGTTTTGTGTTAATGGAGAGAGACAGAATATAAACCAAAAATCCAGAAATGTACATTGATTTTTATGTTAATGACCGAAATAAGTACTTGATCCCAAAGTAGAGAAACTGTTGTTGGTTAGCTCAGTAGTAAGGCATTTCTTGTAGAAGGTCACCAGGTTTGCACACATCACAGGTGACCCCCCATCTTTAAAGAAATCTTAAACTCCTTTTGGTTTCTTCGATGGCTCTTGGCAACTCAGAGCTTCAGCTCTCTCCACAGATCTATGAAGCGCCTTGAGGCGACTTTTGTTGTGATTTGGCGCTATATAAATAAAATTGAATTGAATTGAATCTTCTATAAGACTGAAGTCGGAAGACTGCCTAGGGTACTCCATGACATTAATGTGCGTCTTTGGTCACTCTTTTGTTGCCTTGGCGGTGTTTTGTGTCACTGTCATGCTTGAAGACCCATTCATGATCCCCCTTCAGTGTTCTGGCTGACGGAAGGAGATTGTCATCCAAGATTTTACTGTACATGGCCCTGTCCATTGGCCCCTCATTGAAGTCATCATGTACCCTCAGCAGAAAAACAGCTCCAGTGCAGAATGTTTCCACCTCCATGCTTGACTGTAGCATTGGTGTTCATAATCAGCATTTCTCTTACTCCAAATATGGTGAGTTAAATTGATGCCAAATAGTTTGATTTTGGTTTCTTTTGACCACAGCACTTCCTCCCAAGCCTTCAAATTTAAGATGGGCCTGTACATGTGGCTTCTTGAACAGGGGATCCTTTTGGGTGCTGCAAGATTTCAATCTATTACACCCCATGAGGTAAGATCTTCCATGGAGTGGCAGGCCAAGAGGGATTGATGGTCGTTTTAGATTTCTTCCATGGCGCCTCAACAGATCCTTACCTTCTCATCAAGTCTTGTAATCGATTCCAGCCTTGTGCAGATTGACATTGTTTGACAACTCTTGGCCTATGGTGGTGGAGAGGTGGAGAGAGACAGATAGCCTCACTACTTTTAAAGATTAGGCCTAACACTTTCTGTTTTGATAAAACATATAGTTAGGGCTGGATCAGGTGACCCTGAATTCTCCCTTAGTCATGCTCCAGTAGGTTTAGGTTGCTGGGGGGTTCCCATCATGACCTGAGTGCTTCTTCTTCTGTCACCTTTTTGACTCACTATGTGTTTATACACCTCTCTGCATGTAATTATTAGTTACTATTAATTTCTGGCTCTCTTCCACAGTGTGTCTTTGTCCTGTCTTCATCCCTTCACCCCAACCAATTGTGGCAGATGCCTGCCCCTCCCTGAACCTGGTTCTGCTGGAGGTTTTGTCCTGTTAAAAGGGAGTTTTGTCTTCTCATTATTGTTCATAGTTTCCTCTGTTTTTTTCTGTAGTATTTTTGGGCCTTTAGCTTGGAATATAAAGTGGAAACTGTTGTTGTGATTTGGCTCTATATAAATAAAATTGTAAAAGGTTAGAATGGAAGAAAGTGATGCTGTGTACAGGTGTGTTTTATGCACACAACGAGTTGAGATCTTTGATTGATTGACCGATCGATTGACCGATTGATCGATCTTTGTTCCACGTGGGCACATAGCACATCTGTGGAAGCCAGAATTCTGGCTGATTTGTAGGGGATCAAATAATTATTTTACTCAATGAGATGCAATTCAGTTCAAAATTTTATGTAATGTGTTTTTTCTAGAGTTTTGGTTGATGTTCTGTCTCTCTGTTAAAATTAAACTACCATAAAATTTTGACGCCTTCCATTTCTTTGTACACGAGCAAACTTATGAATTCAGCAGGGAATCAAAGAATAATTTCTCCCATTGTATACACTACCTAAGCTTGGGCAACAAAGTCATATCAGAAATGTCTTGTTTTAATCCTCACCTTAGTGTGCTTTTTCACAAGCTTCACTTGCATGCTTTGCTGAGCTTTACTATCAGCTCTGGTCAGCTTAACAGGGTTGTGGCCTGGACGTTTGGCTGGAGTAGACTGGAGTCGCTATAGGAACAAATGAGGTAGTTATCAATGTAAGAAGTGAACGGACAGCAAAGCAATGAAACAAATTTCATGCAGTCCAGCTCAATTAACAATGATCTGCTTATCCGTTTTTGGTCTGCCTGTGTACACCACCAACCTAAAAGCTACTCGGCTTCCTGATGCTTCTACAAAAAGGCCAGCCTTAAGCAACATCCACCTGTTGGATCTGAATACAGCTTTGCCCTGAGTTGCTGAGTTGAGCTTGATACTTTTTTGCAGGAAATGCAGAGATCAGTGCCTGTGTGGCCAACATTAATGCTGTATAGACTATATCGCACTATATATTTATATAATAAATTAATCTATGTAAATATGACTGACAAAGCTTTTGTGAGTCAGTCCTTCAACATTTTAACACTAATGCTATCATTGTAAAACTTAAAATGAATCTTCTTAAACATTATGTTGAGAATTGCAGTACTGTTTGATATTCTTTACATTTAACTATAATTGTAATTCTGTAGCTCAAAAAGCAGCAAGATTGCATGCACACTGAGTTTACGTACCTGCAGTGTAATGTGATTGGTTGCCTTTCCCTCAGCAGGGTCCTTTATTTTGTTTCCAGTAAGGTGATTGGTCAGCGCGATCAGAAAATGGTTACCGTTGGTGTCAGTGACCAGGGTTGGGGTGGAGTCAATCTTAAGGTGGTCCAGTGAGAAAGAGGCACTTGAGCCTGACTGCTGTTTCAGGTATGCTTGAGGCACCTGTTCAACAGAAAAGAGAACTTTTATGGGAAGAACCTACACAGTCTAGTCTACACTTCACTGCATACCAGCATGGCAACAAATTAACTTCCGTTTTGATTCATCATACTCAGTGCTTGCTAGATATGATTGTTATAATTATTCTCTTTATTCTAAATTCTTACAAGAGCTGATTGTTCAGGATCCTTCTTAAGAGCAGAACATTACAAGCAATGCAGTTAAATAAAACTCCAACCCCACACACTATAGATAAAAGACAGTCCTAACCTTAGATGGCTGCTGCTGCTGCTGCTTCACCTGCTGTTTGGGCACCTGTTGCTGCTTCAGCTGTATTTTGGTCTGAATCTGGATTTGCTGTAGTTGTTTAGTCTGTTGTTTAGTCTTCATTTGCTGTGGCAACATGTGCGACTTTTGTTGCTTCAGCAGAAGCTGTTGCTTCAGCTGCATCTGTTGCACGTGTTTTGACTGTTGATGCTTCTGTTGTGACTGCAGCAGGAGCTGCTTTTGCTGGTTTTGAGATTTTTTCTTTCTCTGCTGACAAAGTTTCTGCAGGTCGTGCTGATTCTCCAGCGTCTGATTCTGGATGATGTGCTGCTGCTGCTGTAGCAGGACTTTCTGTATGGTGTGTTGTTGAGCCAGCTGCTCCTCCTGTGTTTGGGTTGAGGACTGTGGCAATCCATGAGTGATTGGGGACTGGAAATTTTTCTCAGGTTTAACTTCTTCTTCCTCAATTACTTCCTGTTTCACAATTACCTTGGTAATATCCATCTCTTGTGAAATAGGTGATTTTTGCGAGGGAAATTGATCAAAGTCCATTGAGAAGGCAACATCGGGCTCATCGAGAGGTTCTTCTTTTACCCCGAGAGGACTGATTGGCTCTGGAGCCTTTCCTCTGTCTCCATTTTCCAGCTGCATTTTTAGCACCTCCACCAATCTCTGTTTCTGCCACAACATCCTGGTCAGCACCTCTATCTGCTTATCTTTCTCCTGCAGCAATCTGTCTTTATCAACACTCAGTACAGGAACTGTGCTCGTAGTGGCTGGGACACCTGAAGATACTGAGGAGCGTCTTTGAAGAGAGGCAGACTTTAAAGAGTATTGACAAGGAGCGGGAGTCAAGCATCGAGGCTCCTCTTTAACGTTTGTGGAGAGCTGAGCAACTGAAGATGGCTGGAGGCTCAATTGGTTGAGAGGTGAACTCATCTATTGAGAGAAGAAATAGGTCATCTATAAGTGTAAAGCAAACTGTGTGTCTGCAGTTTTAATTATATAATGGTTCACCTTACAATATACAAGGAGCTGAAAAATTAAAGGAAAAACTTGAATACTTATGGTCCAGTGCCTCTGTTACAGTGTGGGATCTGAGCGATCACCTTTATTCTGTCATTAAACATTTCTGGCTAATGCATGGGGGCTCTTCCAGGCTGATAGTGTCAGAGGGGCAGCTGAATAGTTGATGAGTACAGAAATAAGAGGAATCATGTGCTGTAGAATTTTTACAGAATTGAACTAATTTTGGTGACATGTCATGGTTTAACATAGCGGTCCCCAACCCCCGGGCCACAGACCGGAACCGTTCCGTGAGTCGTTTGGTACCAGGCTGCAAGAGTTGAGAGTTTTTATCATTATTTTTTTAGCGTTTTTATCATTAACTCTGTTTCCCTGGGTGTTTTCCTGTGTGTTATGAATAAATCTTTTTTTTGGTACCGGTACTGGTTTTATTTTGTTGTATTTATCTGCGACACCTTAAAGGCCGGTCTGTGAAAATATTGTCAAATATAAACTGATCCGTGGCACAAAAAATTTTGGGGACTGCTGGTTTAAGACCTCACAAAGACATGTAAATTGGGTTTTCCTTTAATTTGTCATACAAATGTACTTCATGTTCATTCATTTTTTATGTTGGAACATGAGATTCACATCATGGATGTGCATCCAGAAAAACTGTGTGACGCTGTCATGTCAATGTGGACCAAAATCTCTGAGGAATGTTTCACTTTTTTTTTTTTACCATAGCCATAATGTTTATTTTTGCTATGTTTATAATTATTGTTTTTGTTAATATAATAAAATCTATCATCTTCCGCTTGTCAACTTCATTAGCAATATAAGTGTCTCATTATCAACACTTGTATTTTAGTTTTGATCTTGAACTTGTCAAACAAGGAAGTTCTGAGAGGAAGTGAATTTATCACTGTGACACTTAAATATGTGTAATGCATGGCTTTCTTCAGTAAATTTCTGAAGTCCTCTAAGGTTTATTATAGCAACAAAAAGGTATTACCAGCTCCCCTAAGAGGTCACTGTTAAAACTGGTGTCTTCTGGACTCATGGAGGGAATGACGGGGACAGCTGAAGAGGCAAGGCTCCCATTGGAGGTCATGAACTGTTGAGGTTTTGCTGCATTTAGGCTCCCACCGCTGCCCACTTCAGCAACACAAAAATGTCCAGAAAGACTGGTATTAGACAGTTAACAGAAAGTTTATATACTCTTTCTAGGATAACCTCTATGCGTGTATTGTTACTGGTGATGATGAATGCAGCGCTCTTGGATGATTTTCCTGCTCCTTCAGCCCCTGGCCCTGTGGTACACCCTGCTGTTGGAGAGGAGGTAGTGTCACTGCCTCGGCTTAATTCCTGATATGTCCTCAGCCTCTCAATGAGGTCGTTTTTGGTGCCGGAGACGGGCAAGTTACGCAGCTTTAATTCGGACTTCAGTTCCGCAACCTGATGTAAAGACAGCATTAAAAACAGAATTGAGATAGAAGAAAGAGAGACGGGGAAAGCAAAGAGATTAGGATAAATTTGAAAGGGAAATCAAAACGGGAACAAGAAGAAGAAGTAATCCATCACTGTCTCATTGTTTAACTTCGCTGAGCTGGTTGGCTCCATCGAATGAAAGAAACCTTGAGGATTTTTTTTCCATGCATCACATCACATCTCCCATTTACTCCATCTAAAGGGTACGAATGTCAGGCCAGCTGCTCCAGCCTCCCTCTTCTCTTTACCTTAGTCTCAGTTCAGGAGTGGTTTCAGTTGTACCATTTGAATGGACCAGTCACCTTCAACTTCAACTCCACTACAACTCCAGATTGTAGAATCAGCTACTACAGCCGGTTAGTCTCATTCCAGCCTTTTGAATTAATCTGCAAACCTGCTTGTTTCACCCTGCCTCTCCTCCAGCTCTAGCCTCTCCTCCAGCCCCCCTGCCACTAGGGGTGCAACGATATTCGTATCGATATTGAACCGTTCGATACAGTGCTTTCGGTTCGGTACGCATATGTATCGAACAATACAAAATTTGTAATTTATTTTATCAACTTTCCTTCTGACGATGCTGTCTGTGTTGAGCGCTCAGTGAATCTGCATTCGACTACTCCGCCTAGGCTCGACAGTGCAGCCTAGGCGGAGTAGTCGAACGCAGATTCACTGAGCGCTCAACACAGACAGCATCATCAGAAGGAAGAGCGCAGGGCAAGCTAGCGAGACAGAAGTTAAGCTCTCCTTGCAACATGGACCTCCCCCACCCTCATTCAGATCTGGCGTTTGGAATTATTTTGGTTTTCATGTGACGTATGACCCTGAAGGTAAGCGAGTCATGGACTAAAGTAAAACAGTATGTTGGATGTGCCACGCAATGCTCAATTACATGGGTGGGAACTAGTGTGTTAGCCCAGTTAGCTCGTTAACGTGTTGGCCGTCTAGCCCCATGCACGGAGCGATCGGCGGTAGCTCGTTAACGGAGATTTGCCGTGTTGTGGCGTTAAGGTCATTTCAACGAGATTAACCTGAAAGCACTAGTGGGAACACAACGAATATGACTGCACATTTACGCCGACATCATCGTAGTGCAAAGACAAGTGGAAGCAGACAAAAAAACAAGCAAGCATGCTACTAACTTTAGCCGAGTCATTTAGACAGCTGTTAGCACATGATTCTCCTTATATGTTTAATATGCTGCTGAGAATATAGCCCAGAAGAAGCGGATAGTATAGCTTTTATTTTGGAAAGAGACATTTCTCTGTAATAAACTCTCTTTTCCAAAGATGAGTGATTCCTCAATCAGATACAGGGCTCGCAATATCGCTAGCCCGACGTCCCGGGGCTAGCGATTTTTTCAGTCGGGCTACCAAAATCTATCTCTGCCCTGCCCGTCGGGCTATTGTAGGAAGGAAAAATATATGTCAATGCTTTTGCATTCTTTCAGAAATGTAGCTGGGTAATTATGTCATTGGCATCGGTGAGCCACTGTCAATATGTGACATATTGCAATCGCGTTTGAATTTGCGCTTGTTTTTTTGCTTTCACTTTGCAATCGCGCGAACTGTGTATAGAGAGCGACAGCACTGATTGGTGAGTGATGATAATTTGTGCACCAATTCCTCTGACATCGTCTTATTAATTGTTAGCTTACTATGCAAACATGACAAGTGAAATCTCCCGCAGCTTAAACATGTGAGAGGTTGATCGCAGAGAATCGCTGAGCTTATGTGAGTGCGTGTGTAAAAGCAGCAGTATATATATTTTAGTTCTGCTGAGCCAAATAAGACAGGTCAGGGTGAAGAAGTGACAGCCAAAGAAAAGCTTACCACAAAACGGAGAAGTTATGACAAATCAGACTATAAGGCAAAAAGAAAGTGCAGCTTTATGGTTTCATGGACAAAAGAATTTCTGTGGCTGCAATATGACGAGCTAAATAACCAGGGCTGCACATAAGTGGTCCGCAGGTGCGCATTCGCTGTCAAAATAAAAAACACGCACAAGGGTTAAGGTTAAATTTAAAAACTGTACTTTTGAGTTAAAATATATATTTATAATTTTAATAAATGACAAATTAAAAAGGCATGAACATTTTTTTGTATCGAAAAAATATCGAACCGTGACACCAAAGTATCGAACCAAACCGAACCGTGAATTTTGTGTATCGTTGCACCCCTACCTGCCACTATATTTTTCAAGAGAAATCTCTGGATTCCCTGAACATATTGCTGCTGTGGCCCCCACCTGGCCACAGCCACCCACTTAGCCCTACCATTTCTACACACTTTTAATACATCGTTTAACTCCATCCTTTATTGATAAATCGTCCGTTCCTGCTATAAACCTAGCTTGGTTCTGACAGGTCATAGCACAGACAGATATTTATTTAGACTCTTAATTCTTTACTGGATGCTTAGTATGCAGTCATGCATGTTACTCATATTATAAAAACGACACATAAGGTAGGAAAGGTTTCTCTGGGATGTGCATGTCGCTGTGCAATTTACCTTCATTTCATCGAGGTTTGGAGGCAGAGACACTGGTTTGGTTCCACCTAGCGGGACAGAACTTAGACAGGTGTGGACGAAATGTTTAGAGAAGTTTAAAGGTGCACCAGCAGGTCGAGGTGGGGAGGAGGAGGTGTGCATAGACTTAGAGGAGGAAGATGGCTGCTGAGCTGTCTGGGATCTGCTGGGCAAAAATACAGTGACACAAAAGTAAATCTTAACAGGTGCTCTTGAGTTCTGAAAACAGAAGTTTATGTCCAATGTTCCTTCCAGCCTTTGAACGTGCAATCCTTCAGACTCCACAGAAGAGCATGCATCTGGACTTACTTAGTTGGTGCAGGGAGGATGGTGTGGTAGCGCTGCTGCTGCTGACTGAGGATCTGGAGCTGCAAGAAGAGCTGCTGCTGCTGGAGGATCTTGGCATAGGATGAATCCAGATGAGGAGGAGGCTCTTTATCTCCCTTCTGATCAGGAGGGATGTACTGATGGTACTTTAACTTTTTTATCTGGAAAGCACCCCCATTAACAGCAAGTCATTATTTCAGCACTGCAGTACAGCATTTCAGACAAATATTTGCCTTCTCTTAGCTGTAGCTACACTGGGTATTTGGAATGCCAGCATTAGAATAGTTTCCTCAGAGAAGGAGAAGTTTCTACCTTTGGTTTGTCCTTGGTTTTCTTGTGTCTCAGGCCAGAGCGGTCACAGTTTGGTTTGGGTTGTGGCTAAAAAAAAAAAAAAAAGATGAGTAATTTTAATGAGAGTAAAATGAAACTTTAAACCACATTTTTTGCTTCCCTCATGGAAGCAAAATGAGAAACCCACAACACATGCGAGATTTCCTGTTACCACCAGAGTTCACTTCATCATCTGCAGTTCTGAACAGCTGTCAATAATAATTTTAGCAATTAGCACTAACAGCTAAAATAATCATTTACGAAAGCTCATAATTTAGTCGTCATTGTGACAGGACTGAAGCGGTCCAGTCTAATGTATGCGTGTCTAACAACTAACAGAGCTGAACTGACAGATGTTACCTTGTTGGCACCTGTCCTCAGGAGAGATGACGCCCCTGTCTCATTGGTCAGCTTGAGTGAAATGGGTGACCCAGAAGGAGCTGTAGGTGGGACCTGATTGGTTGGATGGAAACACTGGCTGATCATTCATGGCTAAACTGCAAGGCATCAAAAAGAATCATCCCATTTGAAAAGGTCTTCATTTTTTTAAAGTAGTGAACATCGAAGATTGTGGTAAATGTAAAATTACATAGCAGAAAAGGTTTACATACAAAACGCACAATGTTCACAAATGCTCAATTTGTCCCCCCTCCAGATGCATGGCAAATGTCCATACGACAATCAAACTCATCTCATAGATGTCTGGAGTCGCTGCATCCACTGCTGTTACTTAGAGGCTGGTGGATCGATCCAAATATAAATACTCTCGATACCGACACTGGTATTGGATGGATATTTTGTTTCTGTCCTCTAAGCTCTAACCCACTAAACTGTGTTTGCTAAATCATTATTTTTTGGAAGCTGAAAAAATAAACTTCAAACATGCACTACAACTATATGTTGACTGTCACAAGTATATTATTTATAGCTCATTTAAACAGCAGAAGATCCAAAGTGCTTTAGAGGCAGGAACATTTACAATCCAGTGAGTCATTACACACCGCTCTCCCCTACGTAAGCTGCCTTTGTAAGTTGGAAGTATCTGTATCGGTACTGGCATTAGCAACATTGGTCATATATTTACTTGGTATGGGATCAAAACCAAAAATCTGCAGTATCAAATCAAATCAAAATCAAATCACTTTTATTGTCACATCACATGTGCAGGTACATTGGTACAGCACATGTGAGTGAAATTCTTGTGTGCGAGCTTCACAAGCAACAGAGTTGTGCAAAATACAATAATGTAAACAAGCAAAATACAAGAATGGCTACATCTGAAACTAATAAATATATGTACAGTATATATAATAGTATATGCATTTCTGGATGTTTATACTAAATATTTTTCTATGTGTGTGTGTGTGTGTGTGTGTGTGTGTACACATATTTTACAAATTAAATAGAGTACACAATAAATAAAATATATAAAATAAAATATACAGAGTGAGACATGTGCAAAACAGTGGCGTTACTGTACAGTATGGAGTGCATAATGTTAAAGTTCCAGTAGTGTATGTAACACGACTATAGCCTCTTAGCTTGGTTTGGAAGTACTGTTGTTGATGCACTTCAATGAGGGAAGAACTGGATTTTAATTTATTCAGTAAATAAATCTCCAGGTAGTTTTCACTGCTTTTTATTCAGTAATTAAATGATACAAAACAGTACTTTTCCGTGCATCAGATGGTTGATGTAGCGAAATGCTAAACTTGCTAGTGTGTGAGTGAGTGGGTGCTCAAAATGTTGTTATTTTCCCCTCACCAAAGCCTGGTTATCCCCTCTGTGACAACTGCACCCACTATAAACTCTCCCACACTGTGCTACACCACCACCAGTGGTAAATCTGATGCACGTCACATATACACAGACAAATGCACTAATTCACAGCCTCTACATTGCTTTTAAGCTGTGGATTTACAGTCTTGCATACATTCTGCACAGCATCTTAGTCCCACTCTCTGCGGTGATCCTACCTGTGTAGGAGACGGGATGCCATGGCCTGTCAGTGTTTCCTTTGGAGTGGGCAGAGGTCCCAGGCCCAACGAACAACCCTCCTCACTGACAGATGTGGACTGCTCTGGAGACAGACTGTCATTAGTGTCCTCATCAAATGAAGAGTTCTCTCCTGAGGCTCTTTGAAACTGCGTCTCTGAGAGGAGAAGCATTGTGGGGGAGACGAGGGAAGGAAATAAACATTATCTAGTTAAATTAGACCATAAAATAAATGTACTACCCAGTGATTCTAGGTCCTTGCCCAAGTCTGTGTGCCTGTGTAACACTATCACTTGCATTAACAGGAGCTGAGCCATTGGACTTCTGCTTGTGACTCTAACACCTTGTGGGCACCTCCAATCCAGACAAATTATCACCGGTGCCTCCTCCACAAGTATCGGTGACTCATCAAAGGCTTGCATTTGTTAATGTTCAATATCCTACAAAAATGCACACAAGACACTCGTCCCCAGTGTCTCGTCAACAACTGACACAGAGAGCGAGAGAGCTGTCTAAACTACTTAAACACTTTTCTGTAGTCATATCATGTCCACCAGAGCCAGTCCTAGATGCACTTGTGATGAGTCAGGTTTTTGTCAAGCATTTTGCTTTTCATTCATCTATGTTCATTTCCCACACAGCCAAACAAGGCTTTTATAACAGTTTTTATGTAACAGATGGCGTCTCTCTAAGGATGACGTTGTGCTGAGGATTCTGAAGGATCGTCTGTGTAATTTATGCGATGAATATTTGAACTGTTTATGTGACGGCTTCCCCTGTTTATGCCTGCTATACTAATAATATTCTCTTTAAAATATCTTTAAAATATGTTTCGTATGCAACAGATAAATGCAGCTGAGCGTGATATAATAGTAAATCAGATACAGCAATGTAAAAAACTGCAAAGAAAATTGTCAACCACATGCCCAAAGTTTCCTTATTAGCCAGCCACAGGAAGGTTAAGACATCTTACAGCATAGCTTTAATCCAAGCCTGCCAGCTTTCCCATGCGCCATATCATATAATCATTTCATTATTATGCAGACTTATGAGTCTTCACAGGGATTTAAGGAATAAAAGTACCCGCTAGGATCCCCAGGACTGCTGTAGAGCCATTTTTTTTTAATAATAGAACTGAGTTATTAAATTACAGGAGGTGCTAACGGGCAGTAGCCCACTGCTATTTAGAACACACTGCTGTCCATTAATTTACCATCAGCAGGTAATGATGAAAAGACAACACGGGGCTGATTTAATAATGCAATGACTCGCTTACAGCTGTGCTGTGTGTGGGTGTGGGAGTGCATCATGCTTTGTATGCTCATATGTCAACCTCATCTAGCTAGTTCCTGGTGCTCCTACCGAAAGTGGCGGTAATGTAATTGTGTTTATTGTGTAGCAGTGACAGAGATGGATATTCCACTGACACAGTCTGTTATTAAATCTCAACCTTCTTCCTCTACACATCAATCAAGCAGCTGGACCCACCGATTCCTTGCTCCCACAGTACAAAGAAAAAAAAAGTGTTCTATATAAAAATCCCACTTAGACGATCCTCATCCTTATTTCAGGAAGTGTCTTTTATTCTTGGAGCTGTATGATGCCAGTGAGAGCAGACAACACATTCTCACTCCCAAAGTATAACAATTAAGGCTAGGTGACAAATCATATTACGCTTTTGGCCACCCAAAAGGTCCCTATATTACGAGTTCTGAAAAACGAGGAAACATGAGAACCGTTTGGAATAAATCTACACATGTACGTTTATTTTACTTAAATCGCTTTGAAAACACGGAGGGCTGGAATACAGGGCTGGAACACGTGTTACCACGGGAGCTTCCCTCTATTCAATTTCATCCATAATCCGCCGTGTAGCATAGGAAGGCGGAAGGTCACCATAGAACGC
This sequence comes from Copadichromis virginalis, assembly GCF_057382275.1. Lineage (NCBI taxonomy): Eukaryota > Metazoa > Chordata > Actinopteri > Cichliformes > Cichlidae > Copadichromis > Copadichromis virginalis. The sequence goes on from NC_140621.1 coordinate 13,567,052, forward strand.
CTCGGGACGTGAAAAATCATCGGTATATCACGCGTCGGGAGTGAGAACGGGCTGGAGCAGATGTACTTGATATGGCCAACTCAAACACAGAATTCAAATCCACCTGCTGCGCAAATCTCTTGACTACAATGGGCAACCAAACATATAGAAAATGACCTTGGTGGGTAAAATTTCACTGCTATATGTCAGTAGACTGCAGTCAACTGAACTCTGTTTTCTTAATTCTCCTAATTTAAGTTCATAATCCTAGCCACTGTGGCATTGTTGGACAAACATGTTCAAGATAGCCAAGAAAGATCAAAACATTGCATTTACACCGGGCCCCATAACAGCCGTAGCAAAAAAACTGGAGTCTTTGATAGCTACAGAATGCCAGATGAGAAGTGTTCAAGTCTATTTACTCTGGAGGAGACTGTAAAACTTTGTGAAAGGAGTTGAACGCGAGTCAATGAGTAAGTGAAAGTCACTTCTTTTGCTGAGGATATCCTTTTATGTCAGTAAGCACTGCTATTTTTGCCTGCACAAGTGAAACTTTTGTTGAAGTGGATCTAACATTGTTGGTCTCAAAAACTCTCATATGATGTGAGAAAGTTATCAAACTGTTTGTCAGAGGGGAAATGTGACTGTTAAGACACTCGAGTCTCACATTAGTTGACACAACATTAGCATATAACCAGCTAACTGTGTTGTTTAGTTGCCTCATTGTCAGCTGTCCAGAGATGGAAGGGTGGTATATCTGATCTGCTGACAATAAGTAATTGCAACAATATTAGAATAAAAAAGCATGTTTATGGACGTTTTCATGTGTTACTTTTCAGATGATAAAATATAGCTAACATAGCTAAAGACACAAATCAAAATTTGCGTTCGTTGCTGTGTATTTTTAATGGGTTGATTCTAAGTTTATGACAATGCATCTATTTGTTGGAAGATGTAGTTGCGCACTAATCAATGTATATTTATGAAAACAGCATTCTTTTTTTCTATTAAATTACCTCAAAAAATTACTGGAAAAGAGCTAAAAGCGCTCATTTCAGACTATAGATGAACGGAGGAAGCTCCATTAAGGGCCAGTGTGAAACAACTAAGGATTATTTTTTTAGTGATCTATTCTGAAAATATTAATATGCAATTGAATTAAGCTTAATAGGTCCCCATTATTTTAAAATGTCACCTCTTCAATTAGCAAGTGATTCTCTATTAACAGGCACTGTGATTGTTTAAAACCAACCGAGAACAGAGAAGGAAGCAGTATCTTCGTCTCTTGTCTGTTAAAATGGGAATCAGAGGTCATGCATCATTTACAATTACCCCCCTCCAACCTTTCCAAACTCATAGAATTGATCAATTGAAGTGTTTGCCTGTCAGTGCGCTGTTTGTGAAAAATTTGTATGTTAGGTGGTTCTTGTTGACAGGTATGGATGCCTGTGTGAGTATGTGGTGAGGACAACTGAAGCATCTGGGATCTGGGAGGAAACAGTACGTTTATGATAGGTGAAGGAAGGGGCCAGGAGGGATGTCCTGTCAGGAGCCTCACAGTGTGGGTGTGTTTTGATGAAAATCTATATCACACGTCCTTCTTCCACACAGACTGTGCGCAGGAAATTATATAGCAATGGTACACCTGTTGATTGTTGAGGGGGCAGAAATAATAAAACAAAATTTGCAAAGTAAGGCCTTCTAAAGTTGGCATGACTAATGTGTTATTGTGCAACAGCCCTACATATCGAGACTGTGTGAAGAAACATTGGTATTGGTTTGTGTACTGATGGCTGGAAAATAGAGACTTACAGATAAGCTCTTGAAAGGCTTACACAAGTTGTCCGCAATAACTGCATCTATCTGCTTAAGATCATTATATCTGGTCTCAACGCTTTGTTTGTGGGTTTTTTCTCTGCGGTCAGCTTATTGCAATCAACCATAAATAACTCTGCACTTATAACATTTAAGCTAATAATTTCCTCCACTCAGCAGAAGTAATCCTGAAACTGTTGCCTAAAAATAGTTCTCACTTACCTATGAAGGCTTGTTTAATACTGGAGTGAACGGGTAGAATGTTTTTATGGATCAACTCCATCGGCCCTGGCCTCTGGGCAATCTTATCATTCAAATCAACAGCGAGGCATGCTTTCTTCAGCTGCTTGACCGGAAGGAACGGCTCTGCATAGACACACAAACCAGGCATGGAAATTCTTTACGAGTGTGCATGGATGTAATGGGTCTTTTTCCATTAGATTGACCAAAGTTCCAGAGGTATGAGGCTCTGTGTAGTGTTTACCCTCCAAGATGTGCATCCTGATCAGTTCAGATTTCTCTGGTCGACTCCTGATCTTTCTCTTGAGATAGTCTTCCGTCTGGAGAGAGACCAAGAGACAAGATGAAGAAGAAGGAATGGAAAATCTCTCAGTTTTGCACTCACAAATCCTTTATTGTGCACTGTTAAACATTGTGGTTCCTCTCCTTCTTTAGGTGTAGTTCCACAAACCCTTCTCTTAACAATGTAGACCGTGCTTCCTAAGCTAACTAAAGGGCCTGTGTTTATCTAATCATTTTAGCTAGTTACTAATGGAGAATTACTTTAACCTACTCATCCATCTTCCCACGTACTCACTCACAACTGCTGATGATGTTGCCCTTGGGGCAAGCACTGATTTGGTGGATAGTTTCGCATTACTCTATACAAGTCTATTTGTCTGAGCCAATGGTCTTATCCCAACTCTTTTTTTGGCTTACATTAAAGCAGGAAAAGACAAATCAGAATGCTTCTGTAATGATGCCACGTGTTTTAAAAACTCTCAAAGCTTAAATTGCATCAGTTTTGACATCAGTGACTGATTTGAGGATGGCATACTCACCCGAGCCCGTTCCAAGCTCTTTCTCTGTTCGTGGAAGGCAGCTGAAGTTTTCAGTGCTAAGAGGATAAAAAGAGAGAGCATAGTAAAGAAAAAAAAATCAGGCAAAAAGAGTAAAAGTGTATTGATGCTAGTGGGGGTTAGCAAAAGAGCGTTTCATGGATCTTTGCCTCTTTAGTTCAATTTCAAGTCTATTGATGGTCTCAGCCAAAGCTTTTTCCTGAGTACCAGTTCAATGTAGTGCATAAAGTACAATGATGGCTGGGATACTGGTCCCCAACAACAGCTGCTGTAAAAAGCTTAAAAAAATCACAAAGTCAAAGGAGAAATGTAAAGGGATGAAGTCTGACTGCTTCGATCCAATGAGCTTCTCTACAGCAGTGGATTTCCTGGAAACTGTTCAGCATTCAAAGATGACTTAAGTAGGACTTGTGCAGGTTTGTGATTATGCAAAGCCTCAGGATTAGTGGTAATGGAAACCTTCGAGGTAATCATGACACCGTGATACTGAGTTAAATGCAACAGCTCAACCATTACAATATAGCTTTGCTTCTAAGCAGTCTAAGACAAAAAAGAGGATCTAAATCTTGACCTAATAAATATTCTACATGTGAGAACCAAATTATTTAGCAGCAGACAAAGAATTTTGTTTAAATATTTTAATAAATGTTTCAAACTTTTTAGAACAAGCGGATTTCCAGATACATTTGGTAATGTATTTGACAATACCTGCAAAACCAGCCAACTCTAATGTGTTTCAAAAATAACCAAAATCTGACTTTGTTTTTGGAAACTGTCTGTAAAATTCCTCCAAGTGGCACAGTTATTATTTTACCTTCTCTTTAAATACAATGGTCCAGGTGTCAAATTTCCAAATTGGCCAAGTAAAGCTTATGTTAAAGCTCAACGAGGAAGATCTGTAACCACTAATCTTCCTGTTTTCCTGGATGTTCAGGCTGCTAGTTTATGCTTTACATCACTTCCTCTTCCCCACACTATTAGATTCAACACTGACACCATTACTCTAGTTTGGTCATGTTCTTGGCAATCGGACTCTCACATTAACTGTCAGTAAATTTAGGTCTTGGTGTTTAAATTGCTGTAAAGAAAAACACCACTGTGGATGACCGAGTAGTCACATGTCTTGCACTGACTTGAAAATTTGGACTTTGATCCAAAATGTATGATTAATGATTCAGTCTGTGATCTTTCCATGTGAAGATACCATCAAGCATGGATTGGTGGGTGATGGTGTTGGGGGAGCTTCACTGCTAGTGATTGCAATTTATCCAGAATTCAATCTATCACAGTACTGTGTAGGACTACATGCCATCTTATCTGGTTCACAAAAAGATGCACTCAGTAAAATATTTCTATTTGCTGGTGGGTTGTTTTTTTTTTAAGTTGCAGTGTGTTTGACCTCTCAGGGCCACCATACAGGCAGCACATTTATTATATAGTGTCCCCATATCCATACTACATGTATGTGAGGACACTGGAGTTTTTTGCACTCAAAGTCTTAGACTCAACTTTAGCCCAATGTGTTTACATCACTTGTGTCTTAAACCAAGTATGAAGTTGTCAGTATCTATGATGAGGGCTGCATGTCATTTTCTAGTCACAATATAGTTTCAAATCTCATGCGGCAAAGCTAGGACAACAAAAAAAATGTCTTACTGTACTGTACTTCACACACACACAGTATGGCTGCATTATCAAACCCGGGGCAGAACTGCTGGTACCTAAGCCTCAGTTCACGTCACTGAGCACTGTCACACTGCCGGTACACACTCACTCTCACACACCCTGGAGAGCCCTCTTAGACCTCTCACCCACCCACAAGGAGGTTATGTGTCCACCTTGAGGGTGTATAAACCTGCCTGTCAGTCAGCTACACTGAAAATGAGTGATGGGATTGAGGGAAGGATGGCTGGATGAGCACACGGGGGGAGAGGGGGGTTAAAAGTGTGAGTGAAAGTGAAGAGGATAAAATAGATTTAAGGAAGATGAAGAATCATGAAAAAGATGTAGAGGAGATGGGGAGAGATGACAAATGAGAGGAGGCAGCTGGAAGAAAAATGGAACAACAGACCAAAGGGCAAAAGACAAGGAGGAAACAGAGAGTGCTGAGATGGGGTCAGAGAGAAAAGACCCCATTATGTGCACGAGTGGTTCCTTACCACCCTGCTAGAGCTAAGCAACAATCTTTAAACATTTTAACATTGAACAACATCACTTCCTCTGACAGCAACTGTTCAGTCTCCTGCTGTCTAGCACTTCCTCTTTAATGTCTTTAGCTGTCCTGCAGGTCAGCTGTGTAAAGTGTGATACATTTGCAAATACTGCACCAAGTATACATGCAATACTCAGATATTTACAGAGCTCATAATCTGTGGAGGAGCATCTGCAAAAGTAAATATTGCAATTCCATGCAACTAGGGCAGGTTTACTAATTAATGCTTTCAGTCTCTTTCTTGTGTTTTTGCTCATTATATCAACTGTGTTAACAATTCTTTAGAAATAAAAAAGGTCCCCGTCTCCTTTGTTTAACTCAGCCTGATCACATGCAGGTTAGTGTGAACTCACAAACTATTTTTAGTGTTTTTTCTAAGAAGTGTAAAAATTACAAACTAGGTGAGGTATCACACTGAGTGCTGTGTCAAGTTTCCCCACAAGAACAACATGGCTGTAGCATGGTTTTTACCTTACTAAGGTTAGAAAGAGGCTTAAAGCGAAGTGCAGTGCATACTGGGCCGAATGGTCCAGGGAGAAAGACTGGTCTGTTGTACTGGCTCTGTATATATACTCATCTTGCGGTCATGAAGGCAAGGCAAGGCAAGGCAAGTTTATTTGTATAGCACAATTCAACAACAAGGTGATTCAAAGTGCTTTACAGAGACATTAGAAACAAGAACAAATAAAAAGCATGATTTAAAATTGATTAAAACAAGCAAATAAACTAACTAACTAATTAACAAACAAACAAACAACAGTTTGTTTGTTTTGCATGCTCATTATTGCAAAACATGGCTGACTTATGAGTTTCTTTTTCTCTTAAAGGTTGTTCCCAGGCACCACATAAATCTAGTCAATTAGAACATGACAACAGCAAGCACACCACAGAGTTCAGGGGCGCTGCAATACAGCTTTTACGTGACAAAACTAACTTTCAGGTGCTTTCTCAAACAAAGAACTACCGGTAGTTGATTTTGTGCACCCTACCCTGGCTCAACTGCAACGTTCCTGAATACTTCTGCAGAAAACTAACAAAGCTACACACCTTTTGTTAAGAAGCAAAGAGAGGCATGGGATAACTGAATTAAAACATATGCACATAACATTCATCTTTGATCTCCATGTCAGTTTTTTTTTTTTTTTCAAACATTCGGCAGGAAAGTGGAAGCAGATAAGAACTGTGATGACTCCTGTGGTCACACCTAACATGACCACGACGAGCGTGGTGCGCACGAAATGCTGTCAATAAATAAAATGGAAACTTAACAGTACCAGCATGTTAACAAAGATAACATTTACATAATTCCATTTTAGAGTTGTTGTTTGTCTGCCCACAAAGATAAGATGACATTATTGTATTATAAATGCTACCTATAGCGAGGGAAAATAGTAAATGCATATTTGTGATGGCGAATACATTCAGCAGCAGTAAAGCGCTTGCATACAGAGTCCATATGAATAGTGTTCAGGCTCCCAGTTTAAACATCTACCACATGAGCAGGTAAATATTAGAATCATTAGCAGATAAAACACACTGTCTCTTCTGACACTTCCTGTGTCAGACTGCTTATAGACCTACTGTGAGAAGCATTGTCAGAGGAAGACTGAGCCTCATTTTCTGAAGAAAATAAAATGTGGGGAAAGCTAAAGTTAGCCACACTGAGCATAAAAAAACCACCATTAATAGTACCAGTTTGTAAAGCATTCAGAACTTTGTGCATTACATACTTATATTAATGCATGCACTGAACAACATATTATGCTCCCTAAAGTAGCATTAAATGGAAATTGTCCATTTAACAGGATAATTAAGACTCTATAAACCAAACAGAAAAAAAGTGCCTTTTTTAAAAACTGAGCCAAAAGTAGCAGCTAACTTGGATGGCAGATGGGGAACTATCACAATCTGATAAGAAGCAGCTACGGATATGCATGATGGCAGCTGCAGTATGATCTTGAGTAACTCACTGTAAAGATTGAAAGGAGACAATGACACCTTTTAACTGCAATCCAAATCTCTTTAGAATAAACCTAAAATGGCACGGCGGACTGCACTCAGATGCTTCTGTTTTCATTTCATTACTAACTTGCATCAACTAATGTAGCTGTTATGCTGAAATGCATCTTTCTCTGTTCAATGTTGCGTGTTACTTGATTTATATGTTAAATTTTCTTGTGCTGCTTTCATGTTATTTTGTATGAGCCTATATGCAATCCTCAAACGTAAGCATTTGAAAAAGAAGCAAACTGCAACACATGGCACAAGCTTTTTATAACATATGGGGGGGATGAGTCTGCCTACAGGGACAAAGTGGAGCGACTGACAGCGTGGTGCAGGGACAACAACCTGCTCCTGAACACAACCAAGACGAAGAAGACTGTTGTGGATTTTATGGACATTAAACCACTTTACGTCAATGGGGATGGGGTGGAGATGGTGCCAGACTTCCGCTTCATGGGAGTTCACATCTAGGATGACCTGTTCTGGGGTGTGAATACAGTGGAGCTGGGAAAGATGCTCAGGAGAGACTTTATTTCCTGAGAATCCTCAGGGAAAACAACATCCCTCAAAAGCTGCTGGTGTCCTTCTATCATTGTTCAATAGAGAGCATCCTATGCTACCGCCTCTGTGTGTGATTGTAAAGATGGCCCAAGGGATCACTTTCTGTTTTTTACCCCCTCTAGATGAACTGCACTGCTCTCGTTGTCTCAGGAAAGCAGGAAATATCATAAAAGACTCCCCACACCCTGCTCATAATCTCTACAAACTGCTGCCATCAGCAATAGTCACACTGTTAAAAAAAACATCTTTAAAAAACGGTAATATTCCGGCAGCTGGGGCGCCAAAATACTACCGTAACATAACAGAAAATAACTTCCTCATAAAAATACGGTTATTTTCAGTAATGACAATACAGTTTGTTGCGCTAATTTTACATGGCATTCTGCCTTTTCCAAGTGCTTTTAGACATTAAATTAGGAACATCTTAACGTGATCAAACAATGAAATTACCTATAAATAAGGTCAATGAATGTGGCAATATGAATCATAATACGTAAATGTACAGAAATATACAGTTAACAGTTGGTTTAAATAATAATGGATTGCATGCCTTGGGACAGACTGACAGAGCCGAGGCTGCCATATCGCACCATCAGCCCATCACCAGTAGGTGAAGAGTCTTGACCACGGACACAATACCGAGAGTGTCCGAGCCGGGGCTCGAACCGGCAACCTTCTGATCACAAGGCAAACTGCCAACTCTTGAGCTATGATCGCCCTAAATAGCAATGATAATAATACTTATGTGATGTAACACAAGCTTATAGGGATCATGTTATATACTTTTCCATAGCATTACATTTGAATTCAACAGTTCAATCTTTCAAATAACCGACAGATATTTGTGAAATCATGATACATTTGTGAATGTATTTTTACAATCTAAATATGCATATGTACAAAAAAGTATATTTAAAAAACAAGTAAATTGTGTTTTACTATATTTACAGTGATGTTATGTTATTTTACCTTTGACATGTAAAATCACAGTCTACTTATGTAAATTTAATGATATTCTAGAAAGACAGTACAAAACTGTAAAATATACAGTAAGATACTTTGACATTACTATTTTTAGAACAGTGCAGTTCTCCCCTATAGTTGTTAGGGCTTTGAATTACAAGTAATCACTTCCAATACAACCTGACGAATACGGTCCAATGGATGACAGCCTGTAACATCCTGTGCAATAGTGTTTATGTGCAATAAGATTCTTTCCATTATAACTGAAAGACTATTTTATTCCTCTTTTTTATACTATTCTTTTGTAATTATATTAAAACCTTTTTCTCCTGACACCACAGGGACTCCACTTAATAAAGATAATTGGATTCTGATTCATTTTGCGTCATCTTATAGACAAAACTAGTCCTTCTTTTGTAGCAAAATACACATATAATTTTCTTTCTTTTTCGTGATTTGCCATTAATTAATTTTTTAACAAAAATTTAAATCCCATTTTTTCAAAAAATTTTATAAATGACCTTTCAGATAAAATAATATCTGCTACACGCTTAAATGCTATGTCACACCTTTAGTGAATCTAATGGACCAATGAATAAATGAGTGTAATGCCATGCAGAAGTCTTGAATCACTTCTTTATATTTTGATAGGGAAATGGCAAAGAGGCGCAGCAATTTACTGAAACATGCACACATGCATGGAAATAAAGTGGGCAATAAGGTAAAATAGAGTTTGTGCAATTCTAAAAAGCTTGAAAGTCAATATTTGGTATGACCACCTTTAGTCTTCAGTCTGAACTGTCTTAGGCAGCTTTCTTGTCATTTCTTTAAGTAGCCTTCAGGAATAGTTCTCCAGGCTTCAAAGCTTTGGAGGTGTCTGCTGTTTGTGCTGATCTCTGTCAAGAAGACCCCACAGTGCTTCAATAATGTTGAGGTCCAGGGGAGGCCAATCCATGACTGATAGTATTCCACTGTGTGTTTTTCACTCATATATATATATTAAAAAACACCCAGCACGCCCCTGCGGGCGGTTTATCCTTCAAGCTCGGGTCCTCTACCAGAGGCCTGGGAGCTTGAGGGTCCTGCGCAGTATCTTAGCTGTTCCCAGGACTGCGCTCTTCTGGACAGAGATCTCCGATGTTATTCCCGGGATCTGCTGGAGCCACTCGCCTAGCTGCACCTAGTGTTCCGATTACCACGGGGACCACCATTACCTTCACCCTCCACATCCTCTCGAGCTCTTCTCTGAGCCCTTGGTATTTCTCCAGCTTCTCGTGTTCATTCTTCCTGATATTGCTGTCATTTGGAACCGCTACATCGATCACTACGGCCGTCTTCTTCTGTTTGTCTACCACCACTATGTCCGGTTGGTTAGCCACCACCATTTTGTCCGTCTGTATCTGGAAGTCCCACAGGATCTTAGCTCGGTCATTCTCCACCACCCTTGGGGGCATCTCCCATTTTGACCTCGGGACTTCCAGGTTATACTCGGCACAGATGTTCCTGTACACTATGCCGGCCACTTGGTTATGGCGTTCCATGTATGCCTTGCCTGCTAGCATCTTGCACCCTGCTGTTATGTGCTGGATTGTCTCTGGGGCATCTTTACACAGCCTGCACCTGGGGTCTTGCCTGGTGTGATAGACCCCAGCCTCTATGGATCTTGTGCTCAGAGCTTGTTCTTGTGCTGCCATGATTAGTGCCTCTGTGCTGTCTTTCAGTCCAGCTTTGTCCAGCCACTGGTAGGATTTCTGGATATCACCCACCTCCTCTATCTGCCGGTGGTACATACCGTGCAGGGGCCTGTCCTTCCATGATGGTTCCTCGTCTCCCTCCTCTTTCTTGGGTTTTTGCTGCCTGAGGTATTCACTGAGCACTCGGTCAGTTGGGGCCATCTTCCCAATGTATTCTTGGATGTTCGTTGTCTCATCCTGGACTGTGGTGCTGACACTCACCAGTCCCCGGCCCCCTTCCTTCCGCTTAGCGTACAGCCTCAGGGTGCTGGACTTGGGGTGAAACCCTCCATGCATGGTAAGGAGCTTTCTTGTCTTTATGTCAGTGGCTTCTATCTCCTCCTTTGGCCAGCCTATTACCCCAGCAGGGTACCTGATCACGGGCAGGGCGTACGTGTTGATGGCCCGGATCTTGTTCTTACCATTCAGCTGACTCCTCAGGACTTGCCTGACCCTCTGCAGGTACTTGGTGGTTGCAGGCTTTCTAGCGGCCTCTTCATGGTTCCCATTTGCCTGCGGGATCCCCAGGTACTTGTAACTGTCCTCTATGTCTGCAATGTTGCCTTCTGGTAGTTCAATCCCCTCAGTTCTGACTACCTTCCCTCTCTTTGATACCATCCGACTACACTTCTCCAGTCCGAACGACATTCCAATGTCATTGCTGTATAGCCTGGTAGTGTGGATCAGTGAATCGATGTCTCGTTCACTCTTGGCATACAGCTTGATGTCATCCATGTACAGGAGGTGGCTGACAACTGCTCCGTTCCGTAGTTGGTATCCGTAGCCAGTCTTGTTAATGATCTCACTGAGGGGGTTCAGGCCTATGCAGAACAGCAGTGGGGACAGAGCATCTCCTTGGTAGATCCCGCACTTGATGGTGACTTGTGCTATGGACTTGGAGTTGGCCTCTAGTGTTGTACGCCACATCCCCATTGAGTTCCTGATGAAGGCTCTTAGGGTCCCATTGATCTTGTACAATTCTAGGCATTCCAGTATCCAGCTGTGGGGCATTGAGTCATAGGCCTTCTTGTAATCAATCCAGGCAGTGCACAGGTTGGTCAGTCTGGTCTTGCAGTCTCGGCTGACTGTTCTGTCTACCAGTAGCTGGTGTTTTGCACCTCTGGTATTCTTGCCAATTCCTTTCTGTGTCCCACTCATGTATTGACCCATGTGCCTGTTCATCTTAGCCAATATGATGCCTGACAGGAGCTTCCATGTAGTACTGAGGCAGGTTATTGGTCGGTAGTTGGAGGGGACCAGTCCCTTCTTGGGGTCCTTGGGGATCAGGACCGTCCGGCCTTCGGTTAGCCATTCCGGGTGTCTCTCGTTAACTAGCAGCTGGTTCATTTGAAAAAAAAAAAAAAAAAAAAAATATATATATATATATATATATTTTTTTTTTTTCCCCTCGTTGTATATTGTTTTCTCTTCTTACTTTTGCATCTTTGTGGTCCAGCTACCCAATCTGGCTGTGCAAGAAACTGCACAATGACAATAAAAAGCTCTAAGTCTCAAAGTCTAAGTCTCTTTTTCTATCCTTTTACTGCATTGGTAGTGTATTTGGGATCTTTTTCATCTTTTTCATCATTCCAGATGGTGTTGCATGGTCAGTCAAAATCGAATCATAATTCTGTGTACATAATTCCATCAATTTTGACAAGATCCACAACAACACTCACTAAAATGCATCCCTAAACCATGACAGAGTGTTGTACAGACGGCTGTAGATACTCATGGTTGTACTTCTCTCCTGACCTCATCAGTATGTGTTGATGACAATTTCAGAAATTTTTAAAGGTCCTGTGTTACTGGAGTTTTTCCTGTTTCTTAGGAGATGACATTCAGATACTGTTCAGACTCTGTACATCATGCTGTTATATGTCATGACAAATAACTGACAAATAATTCTTTCAGAATTGCCTTTTTGATGTGAAATTCAGTTTTATTTATATCAAAATTTGCTACGTTTGACATTTTGGATAAATTCAACTGAAAAAATGGGAACAAAATAGATGTTCTTGTGATAGGCTGCCAGTAACAAACAGTCTATTTAAGTTAAAATGACTTCTTTGATAAGTTGCCCCTTATGTGTAGACACAACTCTGGTTTATCTATTAAGTTAAGTGCTTGAATGATTGATCAGTCAGTGTTTAGTGGCTTAACAAAGAAACAAACAAGCAAAAAGCATTCTACTGAAAATGGCGAGATACAGGGAATGGACTGAAAATCAGTGAAAAAGCAGCCAGTGTCCAAAGAAAAACTTTGAGCTTTCAAAAGGACAAATTAAAAAAATACAACAAAGTCTGGCTCTTTGGCAGCAAAATATAAAAAACCATACAGTGGGACCCAAAACTTTGGCGCAGTACTAGATGTGCTGGTTGTATCTACTAACAAGGTTATTGTAAGAGTTTACATCAGCTTCATTTTACAGTTCATATCAAAATATTTCTTAAAAGTGTTTTGTTGTAACTTACGTGGCATGATCCCCTGGCTGACGAGCTCCTCTCTGCTCCTTCTCTGTTGCAACTTCAGCTGAAGAACTGAACACCAAGATGCAAGTCAGTAGCGGCAGAATGAATGGAAAACATCATCAGACTGAGTGTGTATGCATGTTTATCTCAGTTCTCACCCACCGAACGCCACAAAGGTAGAGACATTACTAAGCAAATGCCCACGAGCAAAATGAAAGCAGTAGATTGAAGCAGTGATATATCCAAGTTACTCTATGAGGACTTTTCTGTCTACACTATTAGCTGCTACAAAAATTGTGATCTTTTATGATCGGATGCACAAAGGTTATGTAACACACTACAAAGGGAAGTCAGACACACACATGAACACACGTACTGGCAGTTTCCTGTTTCACGTTTTTGATGAAATGGCAGCCCACAGTCACACATTCGTGACATTACAAGATCCCACAGAGTGTGAGAAAAAAAAGACAGCAGACTGCTCATTTTGAGAGCACCTGGATTGAACTTGATGCTTGTTTGATTGTATTTTATAAATTATTGATTTGTTCACACAACTTTATTTATATCTGCAAAACATTTTGAGGGCTGAACTTCAAGATGATATGAAAATATGGACTGGCAGGAAAGGATTTTCTGTTCATCAGCACTTTGATCTGAGCAGTGAGTTGCAGTAAAATGCAGTAGCTGGAAATGTTTTGAGTGTGAAGGTCTTTTTCACGCACTCTGACTTTCTGCATCCACAGTATTAGTACACACAGTTGCCACATAGAAGTGTGGCTGAGGTGTTGCACAGCGTATTATAAGTTGTGACTATCAATAAGAAATAACTTCACCTACAATCACAGGTCTTTTCAGAGCAGATCAGGCAATATGACAATGTGACGTGGTGATTGAATGGGATTAATAAATAACTTTTGGTCTCAGCTGCAGGTTTTGGTTCCCATGTAGCAAAGCCAAACATTTATGTTTAGCTTGTTTCTTTTAACACAAATGAAGCGCGTGCATCTTTTGATAGTTTTTGGGGAAAATCTTATGACAAAGTGACGAAATGCACAACAGAATAGCTGTGTTATAATATTCTTTCTTTTTGTTTTTTGCCTGGTCACATTTTGTTCTCATTTTCCTAAATAGGTTCTATTAAATGTTTAAATTTAACCTTCTACAGTAAGTACAAATCCAGTACTCAGTGCTGAGCCATAATGTCTGATCAGTGGTTTGAAAGGACATATCCATAAAGTGAAAATTTACTGCTGTACTTTCTGGGCTGAAGCTGACTGTCACCCCAGTGACATTCAAACTGTAGCTCATCTTTCCTCATCAGAGTATTCCTCCACCATGGGCTAAGACCCCATGTGGGTATGCTTGATCAGCACTTTGTCAATTTTAGACAAGTAAAAGAAATAAACTAATACAGAAATACAGTTTGGTTAAATGTAGGTGATTTTGGGCTGTCTTCGAACTGTTTTTTCCAGGGGGGAACTGATGTTAAAAAACAAGAATTGGGTAAAAAAAGTTTGAATTTATTATGGATTTTCTCAACACGGGGTCAAAACTATACATATAGACTCAAATGTACATACACCACCATTAATATTTGGTTAAATGTCCCTCGGCATGTACCACTTTGACCAGAACCCTATGGTAGCCATCAATAAACTTTGGGCTGGACATCGTACCACTTTTTCTTGACAAAATTGTTAGTTCATTTAAATTGGTTGGTTTCCTGGTTAAGATTTATTTTTCAATGATGGGCCACAAATTTTCAAAAGAGTTAAGGTTGGAGCTTTCAGAAGCCAGTTTCAGAAGCTTAATGTTACCCTTCAGCTATTCCAAAAAACCAGTTTTGCTGAATCTTTGGGATCTTTATCCTGTTGGGGCATTCAACTGTGTCCCGTCTGACCATAAAGATTATTGAATAAAGCAGGCTAACATTTAGACTGACCATTCCATTTTCTGGAATAGGCTTCCGAAATCCCCAAGTTCAAACCTATTAAAATGTATGTACTATTCTTTAAAAGCCAGGTCCATGCAAAGAAACCATCCAATTTACACTAACTTCAACTACCAATTCCTTCACGAGGAATGGTCAAATATCCAGACAGTCTCAAGCCAGAAGCTTTTTGGTGGCGACCAAAAGAAGCTGGCCGAAGTGAAACTTGCCAAGGGACATTTAACCAAATAATAGTGGGGGTCACAGAAAGTTGGTTCATCTGGTCATAGTGTTTATAGAGGAAGAAACTTTTCCTTTTTCATCCAAGTAACTTCTTCAGTCTCACCTGCCTGCAGGTTTCCCCCACTTTATAAACAGTACATTTGTGTAATGACCGAAAGTAGCACCAATGACTAACAAAGGGCCGATAATTTCAGAAAACTACATTCGAAACCTTAGGGGTATGAGTTAATTGCTTCCATATGATAAATAATAGACATATTATTGCCCAGTTTGTTAGAGAACTGAAATCAGGTTAACCTCTTAAGCCCCAACGCCTAACCCCAAATGCGATCTCCTGCCTTTTGCCCCCGTATCCGGGGTGTTGGGGCTTAAGAGGTTAAAATAGATGAAATGCTGCACAGAAAACACTGAAACCACTAATTGTAATACAGTACTATGCAAACATCTACCCCTCATTTCTTCCCATTTTCTAGGAAAATGGGAATTAGGTTAAGCTACTTTTCTAAAACATGTACAAATTGGAAATATGGCACATAAGGCAAAAGTTTGTACAATTTTAACAAGCCAGAAAGTCAATATTTTGTAAAACCACCTTTGTTCTTCAACAATGTCTTAGGCAACTTTCTTGTCATTTCTTTAAGAATTCCTCATGAATAATTCTCCAGGCTTCTTGAAGGACATTCACAGGTCTTTGGATGTTGGCTGCCTTTGTTCCATTCTCTGTCAAAATGATCCCACACTGCTAATGTTCAAAGAAAAACTTTGATAGACTTTCAGAAAACCTATAGAACTATTACTAAAGACCACTTGAACAATGACAAAATGACAAGAAATTCACTGGAAACAATATATAAAGAAATGAGGGGCGAGTCAAGATTTTTGCACTGTATGTACTGTAATGAACAAGATTTGGATATTAACAGATTTCAAGTCTTTTCTAAACCTGAATCCAAACTTCCACATCTATCTCTTAAATCTCCTGTCTTCCTTTTACATTTTCAGGTTTTCAGGTTCATGTCTTCTGTCTTTATACCTGTAAAAAGTCTTACTTAATAAGGACAAGCTGAATGTTTTCAGAAATTTGAGTGTGGCCTACATTTTCTTCCCTGAGTTGGAAAAAATGGGACCATGCTGTGTTACTGTGGCCCATTAGAATCTACAGATAGTCCTTATGAGCGACTACAAAAGCATTCAAATCGCTTTGATTTCTGTGATGAGGACTTGGCTGACATGGATGGTGCAGTTTCTCCCCTTGGCAGCAGGAAAGATTTAACTGGCTCCTGCAGGGAAACATGGGCAGCCACACTAAGCAAACACTAACACAGATACTCATTACAAGCATGCATAATATTTGCATACGCACGCAAACATACATTGCAGTGCAGATGCACATTTTAATCTCCACTTATGGTGGCATAGTGTAATCACATATAAACACACACACTGACAAACACTTACATTTGCAAAGTGATGTTACTGTATGTATTGAGAAAGAATCTATGTTTGGAATGTGCACTCACTGGTCAAACGCTACTACATAAGAGGAAGTCTCGCTTTAGCCTAGTCATAAACAGTTTATGCACACAGCACTTTGACCATGCAAAAGAGCCCATTGTGCTCATTGAGTAAAATGAAACATCGGATCTATGTCAAAGGGGGTTATTTGACTGTTGAGGTTTTCTCTGTTTTATTGTAGGGTCTTTACCTTACAATACAAAGCATTCAGGCGACTGTTTTTGATTTGGTGAATTGAATTGCATTATCAGAAACTAAAATTGTCACAAGCTGAACAGGCAATGAAGCAACAAATTGCAAAGACTGCACTGAGCCTAAGAAATTTCTTTATGACTTAAAGTTGTTTGAGCAACATAATATGGACACCAGTGTTATTTCTCTATTTCATAGCCACTCCATAAGCCAGTTACGTGGGCATGTTAAAAAAAACGTTTTTACATAGAAGGCATCACTGCTAGAAGACGAGCCTGGTGTCAAAATGTAGGTAAAACGAGACCATTCATATGCGACAACTTATTTTCATCTGTCACAAACCTCTTCTTCCAGAACAAAAAGACTGAGTGTTTATCAGAAATTAGTGAGGCTGATCTCCTGTACAGCTTACTAGGGTATCCTTGGAAAAACTCAGAAGTGGTCATGATCCTAGGTCTTTGACCCAGTATCTTCTGTGTTTGGACTTTTGAATTCTTATTTATTGGATATACTGAGTTTGAGATGGTTATTCCAGGTTTTGGTTCTCATTATAGCTGTAATTCCTTTGTTTTTTACTATTTGTATCCTCACGTCTTCTTAGTTTTGTTATCTTGGTTCTACTTTGCTTGTATTCTATGTTTTTTCTGTAATCATACTCCTCCTGTGCTCCCCATGCATTTTTGTGAAGATAGTCTGTCTCTGTGGTTGTTTAGCCTTCTGTCTTATCTGTGTTTCAGTTCCCGTGCACTGTTTCTTCCTGTTTTATTTTGGCGGTCTCACATCTCTTCTGCTTTGTATTTAGCTCTATTTCCCCTGTCTTGTAACCTGTAATTAGTTTCAGCTGTTTTCCCACCTGTTGGCTGTTCCCTCATTATCCTCTGTGTTTATATATATTGTCTCAGTATTTCCTTGACCCTTGTCACATTCTTCCTCATGGCTGTGTCCTCTCTGCCAGTGTGGTTTCTTAGAAGATTTGTAGCTTCGGTTTCCTCGTTTCTAGTCTTTGATGTTGTGCGCTTTGTTCAGGCTCAGCGTTAAAGCTGCTTTTTAGTTTACTTTCTGTCCTTTGAATCCTGCATCTTGGATCCAACTCCTGTCTGACACACAGCCTCCCTGACAGAACCTGTTTAATGATGTCAATTCACATCTTAATTGATGCATGATGAGGTGTCCAAAACACTCATTGAGGACACAGAGGTACAAGTACAGGAGGTAGTCAAATATCCATCCATCCATCCATCTTCATCCGCTTTATCCGAGGCCGGGTCGCGGGGGCAGCAGCCTAAGCAGAGAGGCCCAGACCTCCCTCTCCCCAGCCACCTCCTCCAGCTTATCCGGGGGAACACCAAGGCGTTCCCAGGCCAGCCGAGAGATATAATCTCTCCAGCGTGTCCTGGGTCTGCCCCGGGGCCTCCAAATATATATAACAATAATACAATTATTTTCACATATTTGACCGCTTTGCATGTGTGACAGTGATAATGACTAGCCGATGTATCACATCTGGTTCACTTCTGTGTGAACAGTTCACTCAGAGTGCTTTCTACATTAAATTGAATGTGCATGGATTTGTGGACCACCTCTATTTCAAAGTTGTGGAGAGACAGTCAGTTACAGTGTGTATTTATCCATCAGTCTTTTCTTGTTTCCTAAGGAGTCTTCTGTATGGTAAACACAATGTAGTGGGCAGTTCAGACTCTCTTGTCTGCCCCCAACCTGTGGTCTGCCTCTGTGTCCCCCCTCTCTCCTCCGCCCCACAAGTTTTCTATTTCCGACCATGCTGTAACCACTCGAAACCCAATCCCTCTAGACCGCCCTGTGAATTAAGAGGAACATTACTGTAAACTGCCAACTCGCACACAAGTACATAAAGTGTAAGGACAGCTTAAAAGGTTGTGCACACACGGTCTGATGGGAAAACGTGAGAAGCGATGTGGTGAAAGGATGCATGGGCAGTCTCTGCTAGGCATAGCTGTGGCTGTTATTTTGCTATTTATTAGTTATTGCATATTTTTCAATAACTGAAACTGTGGCAATGCACCATAACATGCCTTTAAATTTTTAATGAAAAGAAACTAAAGCCTCTTGGAGTTTGTCCTTGTCTAAATTGGTCCACACTCCTCTCTGTCCAGATACTTTGATTCAAGGCCCAGGGACCTCCAGCCAACAGGTTGCTCGGTTCATCTGCTCAAGGCGACGTGTGCTGTGCCCAGGCTGGCTGTGCCCCAACTGTAACCAAGGCACTAGCAGGATATTTGATCCCATTAACACCTCGGCCCAGAAAATAAACCTCTATTCTTTGATGGGAAAGCCTAAATTTTTAAAACAGTTGATGTAATATCTACAAATATTCAGTGTACATTTTCACAAAATTTCTTTACTTAAAAAGAACTACTAATACAATCAAACTGAGCTACACACATTTTCAAATCCTCATGTGTTGTGTGAGTGCAGCTCTAAAAATGTTCATGTGCTGTGAACTGGAAACGTGACTAGAAACAGGTATCCCACCTTGTCTGAGACTCTGACAGGCTTGGCGCTCTAACTCAAAACACATATCTGGCTTATCCATGTTGCATCTGATTGGCTGAGGCCTGAAAGGGGCAGGGTCAATCCGGACACATGGAGGGTGCTCCAGCATGGCGAGCGTTAGCAAACTGGAAAATTACCCCTGAGTGAGTCATCCACAAAAACACCACAATAGGAACGACAGCCAATGGTGGACATCAGTTTAGTCCAGGTGCTGGATTTCTGCAGCCTTGAAATCCCCCCAAAACAAAGCAATCCGCTTAAAGAGTCAAGCTCTGGGAGACCATTGTTGTGACTGAAATGAAGGAATATCCTTCAAAGTAGAGAAAAGTGAAAGAAGAAGAAATCTGCAACATTTCTGGTGTCAGTCATGATCAAAAGAGATTTGTTCTCATCAAAACAGCCATTTCCAACCACTTCTTTTGAAGAACTCCTTGATTAGATTCAGCAAAAACAAAAGCGAGAATGTGTAGAAGAAAATCCTTAATAGAGTTTTTTTTTTTTTAAAAAGAGAGTAGATGAATGCAAACTATACAAACTCCAATGCTGTGCTTTAGAAGAGCGTCTCCTGGATTTGCTGTTGCTACAGGACTGACTAAGTCGCGTGTGCATGCCTTCATGTGTGTCGTATATCAGTGAAGCTGTGCTCGAGAGGTCTGTCACAGCTGTTGCTGTACTCAGTCACTCAGCCGTTGATAGACACAAGCAGGCGCATCTGAACACAAATACATGCACACGCGTTCTCCTCACCAAATTCCTCTCACTTTGCACTTCTGCTCTGAGCTCAGTGTGGTGTCAGTGATACATCCAACATCTCAACAGCTGCTGCCACTCCATGTGCCCGTCATCATTTTTTGTCAGCTTTTTTTTAATTTATTTTTTTGTCTTTCTGTCCAGCTGTCTGACTTTTATTTCCTCTTTTTCTGCTCACAATGTTTGACAGAGTTTATTTGGAGTTTGGATTAGGAAAGTAACCAAAAATCGAAAAGTAATCATGGAAAGATACCAAACCCTCACCTTAGATGATGCGAATAAATTCACTTAAAAGATAATGTTTACTTTGAAAAAAACTAAACTAAAGTCTAATGACTATTACATGTAATACATTTTTGAACCATAAAAATGATCTAAGCAGGGATTATGCTTTCCATGTCTATGAGTCTGCTAGGGCCCACTCAGGACCCAGTGACATAAAAATTACATTATCAGATGGTTAGCATAATGGTTCTTACGGATGTTCGTGCACCTGCCTGTTTTTGGGCACCAACTAGACCTGGTCCCCAGACGGCAGACCTCGAGTGGATGTCAAAGAAGTATAAAAAGAATGACTATTCCACTATCAGAGGTCTATCTTTCTGTGTCTGTGTCCACAACAGAGTATAACCTAGGCTTTAAACTAAACTGCACTGAAAATGTAAAATTAAATAAAAATAAATAGAAATTAAAAAATGCAAAACTATAATAGCTATCACAAAAGGAGGAGAAGGAGAAGGAAAAGGGCAGCTTTTCATCTATAAACTGCTTTAAAATCTAGTGAGGACAAGCTGTTTATGTGGCTTTTGCTCAAGCTACAGCCAGAGCCATGGCATGTGATGACTTATGCAGAAGAGTGGATTTGCATTTGATGTCCCAGCTCTATCATCCAGGCTTTGATGATAACACATTTACTTGCAAACACTGGCTCTGTTTCTACACATTGCAAAGAATAGCAACTGATCTCAGTGCACTGAAACCAAAGCAAACAGTAGCTTGTCTAGTTCACTAGTGTTCTATAAATTTCCCGTCAAACACGAGAGATTTATCTGCAATGCACATGTGCAACAACCAGAAACAGCTGCTGTCCTCTCAGCTCGACAAGCTTGAACTTTCAAATTGATAAACTTGTGCGTACTTTCAACAACAAAGATCTGTATGCACTTGCCTGCCTGTATCCAAAGCTATTTGGGTTTTAGTCTATTATTTTAATCACTTCTTTCCCATGCTGTCAAAATCAATTCTTATTCTTCAGCTCTTCCCCATCTCCACTGCGTTAATCAGAGATCAATCTTCCACTTGTTCCATTTCTACTACCACAAGCATCTAGACTGCACAGGTCTTCTCCCGCTTCCTCCTCTGCTCTGCTCTGCTACCTCAGCATAGAGTCCAGTTGCCAAATAGGATATAATTATATTAATATAATATGATAAAAGATTTGTACTTAAACAAATCTAGTCAATGTTTTCCAGTGAATTTCTCCTTATTGAAATTTCTGGTTTGGATTTCACTGGACAAGCACTGCTTGCCCTGTTGGACCACTGCCGCAAAAAGAAAATATGGAGCATCAAAGTAGGTTAAAGTACATTGTAATTGTTTCCAATATTGCTGCCAAAATATGCCAAAAAATGCTAGTTTCTAGTGGATTTTTTAACCAATTTTGTATTTCCATCTAGTGAACTGAAGGGTCTTCAGTTGTGGTTTTGACATTCAGCAGGAGAGTGTAGTGGTACACTCCTCTTGGAAAATACGTAGCTGTGTATCTCTTTCCCAAGATGATCTGTTTTCTCCCAGTGCCTAATTAAAGTGTATACAGTATACTTGCCTGCAGCCGTTCATGTTGCCTTTATCACTTTCCTTCAGCGCGACTGTCTTCTCCTCTCTGTGCCTGCATGTCAGTATAAAACACCTGTTCCCTTCCACTGACAGTTCCATTCATCTCCATTATTAACGCCCTGTCCCAGGTGACATCAACTAATATGACATGACATTAAAAGAGAGCCCTTTCAAGGTGAAAAAAACTAAGCGCTCTATTCTCATCTGTCAGTTAGCATTACAAGGAGCCGATGGTACTTGTCATGTTTGCATTATGTAAAAAAAAAAAAAAAAAAAATATATATATATATATATATATATATATATATATATATATATATATATATATATATATATATATATATATATATATATATATATATTATTGCCTGTGCTTCAAAAACAAAGAGCAAGCTGAAGATGAAAACACATGATAAAGCATGTGGATTTGTAAATGATAAGATCATATAGTGAGAATCTGCATATTTGTGTTAAACATGCAGGATGACTCCCAAGTGTGTTCTTGATACTGAGGGTGTTATTATGCGAGAAGTGTTGTCCCCAGGCAAAGAACTCCTCAGTGTGACAGGAGAGGGGAAAATGAATCAAGACTCTCATCCACCATTACTTCAGATAAGGCTCCAACCAAAATGCTTACAGGGCTAATCCTGCTCTGCTGCATGTGCTCGTGTGTTTTGTGTGTGCAATTGTTTCCTGTCACAAAGAGTCTATCTACATGCACAAACTGTTTAACTCTGCTCGACACTAATGTATCTGTATAAGCAATGTAAGTGCAAGATTAAGACTTATTATTAAGACTAAATATGTTTACATTGCTTTATATCTGAGTCAAACTTTTTAAAGTGCGTGTCCTGATATCAGTTGTAAACACTGAGATGAAAGCCAGCAAAGAGAATTGTGAATCTCCCACACAGAGGGCTATCTCTTGTTGTTCCAGATAATTGCAGATGATAATCTGTGGATTAAAAAACATAAATAAACATAACAGATCTCAGAGTAGTTCTTGAAGAAGTCATAGTTCTTGACCATTCAAACAAAGGAACAACCAGGGTGAATGTTTTAGTGACAGATTTTCAAATCACCATTGGGCCTCATAGAGGTAAGAGTGGTATTTGAGGGTGCCTGGGTGATTTGAAGAATAAGGTTTGGTGAAAAGTATCAACAATTGGCTAAATTAAAGAGAATAAAGCTTCAGCAAAAGTATAAAAGTATATAGAACAAGTTTATTGTTTGACTGACCTCAGCTTGTGGCCTCATTGGGGTTGTCATAAAGGTCGCACTTCTCCAGTTCATTCATCTATTGCCAGGGAAGCATGACTGTCTTTAAACCACATGAACATATTATCCAATAATGTCTCATTTGTGATCAGTATGTCAGACAGCTATTATTAATCATTTAGTTTTTTCTACTCTACATTTAACCTATTTTTTTCCTGTAATAGCTTATAATGAGCTTTATGAAACCCACAAGCTGAAATGTATTAAATACATGTTAAAATTGGCACTGGCGATTGCACCTCTTTAGATTTTAGTCGATACTCCAAGAACTTTGTAGTTGAAGTTGTGCCAGAAATCTCCCAAATCTCAAAATTGATCAGACATTGATATATTGTGCTGGCGATGATTCTCAATATGTCGTAAATGTATTGCTGTGGGGATCTGAAAGTATATTTGGTAAGTGCTGTATAACAAAGCACTGTTATGGAAGTCTCCATTCCGGTGCTGCTTTACAGCATTTGACAGGAACAAAACATTAGCTCACTCAACTAAAAAGCTTTGAGCTGTTACCTTCATCCTTGTGCCAACTCAGCCAGCATAATAACATGGGAGATATCTGTCTGAAGGACTGCTGTGAAGGACAGTAATGAAACTCCATGCTGAAATACAGTTCTATGCATCACTCTTGAGTCATGTCTGATTTTTTATATTTAGCTGGGAAAATGGGAAATAGGTGAAGGTGAATTATTGAAAACTATGCAAACACATATGGAAATACAGTACACAAGGCAAAAACATTGCTGTACAATTCTAATAAGCTCTTCAACAATTGGTTTGACCACCTTTATTCTTCAGCATTGCCTGAACTCTCTTTGGCAGCTTTCTTATAATTTCTTAAAGTAGTGTTCAGGAATAGTTCTCCAGACCTGGTGAAGGACATTCAAAGCTCTTCTTTAGATGTTGGCTGCCTTTGTTCTGTTGTCTTTGAAGATGATCCCACACTGCTTCAAAAATGTTGAGGTCCGGGCTCTTAGGAGGCCAGATGATGACCTCACTATTGTCATGGGTGGTCAAACTTTGTGTCGAGGAACAGACAATAGTGTTCCATTGTGTGTTTTTCTATCCAGGTATCCATTCCGAGGGTGTTTGGGATCATTGTCATGAATGACGGTGTTGCCATCAGATGCTTTGAGGATAGTATTGCACGGTGAATCTAAATCAGATGGTACTTTTGGTTGAAATGCAGCCCCAAACCATGACAAAGCCTCCGCTGCCTTTTAAAGATGGCTTTCGATGCTTATTGTTTTACCTCTCTGCTGAGCTCTGTTGTAGATACTGACAAATATTTGAAACAAATATTAGAAATGTTGATTCATCACTCCATCTGACCTGTTGCCACTGATTTCCAGTTCTTCTCTAATGTGGCATGCCTCAGCCTTTCCTCTCTGCTTCCTTCCATAATAATGGCTTCTTGACAACCAACCTTCTACTGAGACCATTTCTGGTGAGGCTTTAGTGAACAATAGGTGTATCAGTAGAGTATTCAGATGCATCTGTCAGGTCCTTTGTCAGATTTTTTCCTCTTCGTGACTTTCAGATGTTGTTCATCAGCTACAGATAGTTTTCTTTTAGGGCTGCTCCTCCTTCTTTTTCCCTCCACTTGTCCAGTTTCCTCAAATTTTTTAAGGACAAACTGCACATCGTGTTGAGATGCTTATGCTTATAGCACTTTGGGAATTATCTTGTTGGTGGAAAAATAGCAACAAGGTAATTGCCTGTCAAACTGTCTTAACTTTTGCATTTTTTATAGATTAAACTAAAGAAACTGCAACAAATGATCTTCTTGTTCAACAGGAAGCTAAATACAAAGTACCTAAGGATACAATTTGAAACTGGCGCTTTGCTACATTTAAACACAACCGTGGATCATCTCTTGAGTTAGAGGCCTATTTTATGCTTCCTTGAAAATGGTCAGGCACCAAGGCTGGCCTAAAAATGGATGAAAAAAGCAGCCAACAGAAGATCTTTAAAAAGCCCGGAGAACTATACAGAGCACTTTGAAAAAGCACGAGAAAGTCTGGCTCCTTGGAAGCAAAATATAAAGAAATGAGGGTAGCTCATAACTGGCACACAGTACTGTGTGCATCACCTCTAAAGGCAAATGTAAAGGCGTACATAAAAGGATTTTAGCTGGCACGTACAATGAAAAATACATTTCTCTTAACAAAAAGTTGAGGAAACAGTCACAACTCCACTGACCTTTAAAATCTGCAATAACTTGTTATTGGGCCCTGCACACATGGAAGCAAACTATGATAACCTTTTTCATTAGATGGTTCAAAGGTATAATTTAACATTGTGACATAGAAGTTAGTTCATTTTAGATACGTTTTTGGTCGCCTGGTGATATTTCCTTTCTTTCTGGCCTGTTTTTTCACCCAACCCTTCAGCTGCTCAGTGCTCTGTTATGTTTACCATAGTCTCAGATGACTGTTTCCGCATGCTGAGCAGTATTGCAGCCCCAAGGCGCTTTATGTTATAAGGTAAAGATCATAAAATAACAAAGCGGCAGTCCAAACAAGTGATAAATAAACCAAACGTTGCTTACAACCAACGCAGTTGTAATTACTGGGCCGCCTTCTCCCCTCTGCTCTCCGTCACTGTCAAACACAATGTGTTCATCAATATCTAAAATGATTCTCTGCTGTGTCACAAAGAGGAAATTATAAGACCAGGTGTCAAAAGTCATTGCCTAGAAGCGGTCGCAGTAATCTAATGAGTCATCTTGTGCGTTCATTTAGAAGCTGACTCAATACTACTGACAGACCTCGAATGAATACAGGAAATTAAAGGCTGCAGTACACAAAAGAATATGTATCCAGGTAGCTAGTCGATGGATGCTGTTTATTTATTTCAAGTCTAATATTTCATCATCATGTCACACAAACTCTTTAAATGGATTAAAAAATAAAACCAGGTCTAGTCTATTTTATCTTTGAAACCTAAACTATACTACGCACATAAATCAACCTCTTCTATATTTTCATCATCCAGACTGCTGCTCTTCCCCCTGGTGGTACTGTTATGTTATTATGACTGTGCCATAACCACTTCTGCCTTCTATTTATTTCTGCTTTCCTAATAAAGACTCCATTGTCTCCTGTAAGAAAGTAACTGAGCAATTACAATTTTAATTAGCTGTTGACTCAGTGGTATCCATTTTTGGCATGTTTATCTGTATCTTTTTTTCTCTCCCTTTGGGTTCCCCTGAGAAATAATTGACTGCAAAACCAAAATACAGTTATTAACTATTGATTCACGTGTCAGTCAACCTGAAGTGTACATGGAAAGCAAACAGAATGAATTAGAGGCTCAGGGTTTTTTTGCAAACTATTCACAATAATGGGACCTTGCTTTGACAGCTCAGAAAGATGCACAAAGTTCTGTCACAGTGAAAACTGCACTTTGGGTTCCGATCATTTTATGCTCACCGGTTTGCTTTCCATATTTTAGTCAGCACATAATTTTTTGTGATTTGTTTTTTAAGGTTGTGTGGATGGTCTATTTCACCTCATTTCTTTCACTTTTCTCTAACATACCAGTCTAATGTATAATGCCTGCAGCTATAGTGCTGTAAATACAGATCGATATAATGAAATACTCATAAAGTGATTTGCTCTTTTCTTGGCCCCTAAGTTTAACCCTTTTCCTCTGTCAACACTCAGCCCTCATATCTCCCCCACGCCTCCTCTGATATTACATCTCTCTTTCCTCTAAACTCCCTTACTCTCTGCCATGGGTTTAAATAGCAGGACCAGCTGGCCACATCAATATACGCAGGACCTCTTTATCACAGGTGCTGGGATTACAGACACACACATACATGTGCTGTAGAGCTTTAAAAATGGGACTTGATGGAGAGTAACACTTGTCTAGAGAGAACAGTGTGTGTTCATTAACCAGACACCATAGATTCGTATTTGTTTCTATCTTGCAGAAATGAGAGTTGTAGTACTTCTGCTGTCCAGCGGGTGGAGACGTGCCATTTTGAAAAGGGGCCCGCAGCATACTCCTGTCTAAATAGTACAGTCATTTGAACAGCTGTGTCAGATTACTGTGAGCTCACTGTAACACCTCTGAAACACCAAAACAAGGCTAGAGAAGAAGATGATACTATGGGTTAAACATTATCCACGCTGATTCTTTTTCTTTAATCATCTCCCTCATGTTCTCCTGCCATTGAAGTATATGGTTGATCTGAAAACTGCATGCTAAAATATTTTGAAATCTGGTTGATGATAACCCTCTGATACTTTCCACTAAGTTTTATGCCCATGGCTCAAAAACTCCAGCACCACCAATGGGTTAAAGTTGGAGGTGCACTTCATACAACAGTTTATTTTAAATGAATTCCACAAGAAGTTTTAGCCAAACACAGAGAAAAACTCTGCAAGCATTATCTCATAGCATTCACCAATTTAAAAAAAAAAGAATGTTCACTCTTAACCCAAATAGCAGCAGCAATCGACCTTTATTTTATTTTATTTTATTTTATTTTATTTTACTTAGTATTACTAGTTGGAGAAATGGCATAATACACATTTAGTGTTAAAGTAAATTCATATTTTGTTCCTCAGTTCTACCACAACAAGATGTAGATCTACCAGCCCTCAGAAGTTGCAGCAAAGGTGAAACCACGAATCCATCCAACAGCTCTTAATAGTAAAATGCACTTTTGCAAAAATACAACATAGTAATTCCAACCCTGACCACAAGACGCATCATTTCCATTACAAGAGCAGCTTTGTTTGTTTGTTTGTTTTCAAAGACTGGCCTTGAATGCCAAATCCTGCTGTACCTCCTCTTCTTTTTCTCCCTTCTTCGATTTTCATGCTTCACAGTCACACCTGAAAGTCTGGAGAGTAAGAAGAGGCTCTTACTCTCCAGAGTGGCTCTCAGACAGAGGACAGCTGTGACCTATCACTTATCTCTCTAAAGCTGAACAGTCCTTGCACACAGAAGCAGTTTAGGGTTCATTGTCTTGCTGAAGAGCACTTCAACCAAGACAAAGCCATGCACAGAGCCTCAAGGTGAAAACATTTCAACCTGACCTTGATAATATTTGGAAAAATACTGGTCATATCACCTAACATATTATTTGAAATCATAGATTTCATAGATTTAAAATAATAGACTATACAGTGATTAAACACCACAGTATGATATGTAAGCAATAATTGATAAAATAATAAAAAAGAAACCTGAGGTGACCCATGTGCAATTTATGTTTAATATTTATTTCTAAAATATTTCTCTATCTTGGAAAAAATTATAAGTATTAAAGTCTGTCACAAGGTGGCGACATATACATATCAAAGAAAAGGCTGTGGGGGAGGAACAATTCTTTCGGTTGCACAGAGAAAAGGGGACACACAAAAGTGACGGACCGTTATTGCGATGAAACGTTATACAAAATAAGTGAAAGGTAAAAATAACACGCGAGGTTTCCATGAAAGAGATTTTCTCATCCAAGAGGTTTTACATTAAATTGTAAAAACTAATTGGTCGTTTAAAAGAAACAAACAGGGGAAGTTGGCAGTAGGCTGAGCTTTTCTTAGTGAACCATCGTTAGCTCCTGGGAAGACGGTGGCTAAGTGACACCGCGGTTAATGATGTGGGGAGAGATCGACCCTCCTGTTAAAACACAGCCAAGTTTGTGTGAGACTGAAGACGAGAGGAAAATAGAAGAGATAATACTGCCACGGAGACGGAGATGTGACTCCAGCAGCTCTGAAGACACACAGCGGGTGGTGCAGGACATCCAGGTGAAGCAATCAGCGACAACAGCGTTTGTTTGTTTTTTCTTTTCAACCACAGTGTCAGGTGCGGTCTGCCATTATGACGCCTCGCTGATTTACTCTTTCTGCTCATCATACAGAATATAAACCTGAGCGAGTCCAGCTGTGTGAATGCCATGATGGAGGCCATAGCTGTGAGCGGCGTCTTGGTGAAGAGCCAGCAGATCGGAGAGGCTGAGCTGACCGTGCAGGAGCGCAGAGAGGAGCTGCTGCATCAGTACCGCAGCAGGCCGCTGGTGTTCCTGGAGAGGTACCATGTATGTGCCCACAGTTCAACGTGTGTGTGTGTGTGTGTTAGTGAAGGGCAACATCGCCCAATATAGATGCTTAGAGGCAATGACATTCATAAGTAAATCAAGGCAAACTTCTTTCCCAGTGACGTGCTGCCATTGATGGCACTCTTTATCACTTAATGTGTTACTCTGTTGGAACAAGGTGCCAGCATTGTAGTTCAATAGTAGTGACAGAGCATGAATCAAATTTAAGCAAAAAAGTAGCCTAGTTAGTGCTAGTGTCAGTAATTCCCACATCCCTTTTAGTGTTCCTGTCATATGGAGTGCAACCAGCGAGTGCTCAAATGACACAGTGGAGTCGTTTGTTGACATTTGGGTCACACATCATCAGCTGTTAGCATCTCCTCCTCCTTAGCCTGGCTGTACTTAGCTTTGTTTTTGCCTTAAGGAGTGAAAGAAGTGTGTCTTGTTTTCACTTTCAGTGGGAACAAATTCCTTGTATATTTTGCAGAGTACAGCATTGGCTGATGGTTGTTGAGCTATATATATATTTTTTTAAGTACTAAATCTTCCTCTGTAGAGGTGGGCCTATCGATCTAAATATCATTTTGATACCAGTGCTGGCATTGGTATTGGGTTTGTACTAGTGCGATACAACTGATACTTCTGTCCTCTGAGTTTAGTTTGCAGAGCACTGAATTGTGTTGAATAAACTGTTATTATTGTTTAGAAAGAAAAGATGTACTTCAAACATGCACTGAGACTGTGTGTTGACTGTTACGTCTACCTATAGCACATTAAATAACAGAAGCTGACCCAAAAGTTCTTTACAGACAGGAACATTTACATTACAGGTCTGCAAAAAATCCAGTTTCAAAATACATTAACTAAATATTGTGGTGTTGGTAAAGAAGTGAAGAATTCTATTATTCTATTTTGTTTTTCATCTTACAATTTCCAGGCTTGCCTGAAGCCTCAGCATCTCTCAGCATTTGCACATGTCAGCTCAGACCCACGAGCACAGCACTACAGCAAGGTGATACAGAGACGGGCTGCAGGACGCACCGACAGGACCAGAGTCAGGAATCAGCGCTATGCTGCCCTCAGGGCTCTGCAGAAGGGTAGGGGCAGCAGCAGTTAATGATACAGTGGACCCATGCAGCATTTGTGCAGATAGCTTTAGTCTTTGATAGTGCCATTCCTCCTCTTCTAGACGGCCAGTACTTCAGTGAAGAACAGATGCGAATGAGGGAGCCGCTGCTGTACGAACAGTATATCGGCCAGTACCTGACAGATGAAGAGGTGAGTTCTGTTTATCTTGCGTTTTATATGTGATTATGTTTTTGTATATTTCAGAGTATTTTTCTAATTACCTTCATGAATGCTTCAGGTGCTACAGCGCTCCCAGGAGGCCATGCTGGATGGTGCACAGGGAGGACCCGGGGAGCCGGGGCAAGGTACAGGAGGACTCGCCAATCTGCTCCTCAACTCCTACCAGGAACGACTCATCCAAAATCGTCTGCAGGAGGAGCAGGAGAAGGAAGACGGCGCACTGGAGGAAGAAGAGGAGGACGACGACTACGGTCAGTCAGAGTTCGGGTTGAAGAAAAAACTTCACACTGAAGTTAAGCAAAGAAGAAAATTTAGGCTTTTTTCTTTTCTTCTTCTTTTCCCTCCATCTTTTCTTATTCTGCTCTGTGTTTCATGCTGTAGATGACAGAGACCAGCAGAAGGAATGGGAGCCGACGCCAGAGGAGAAGGCTCTTCTCAGAGAGGAGTTCATCAGTCAGATGCACCAGCGTTTTCTGGATGGCAAAGACAAGGATTTCAACTATAGGTCAGTCACACAGCACACAGGAGCAGTTCAAAGACTTCTTCATCGCGTTGTAGCCAACCTAAAGCTGCCTTTGACAGCTCGAGTTCCTCAGACTATTAGGCTACGTTCACACTGCAGGTCTTAATGCTCAATTCCAATTTTTTGATCAAAGCCAATTTTTTTGTCTGCTTGTTCACACTACAAATAAAATGCGACAGCAAACGCGCTCTAGTGACGTCACACACAACACGCTCTGTTTAGACTCAGACCAAACAGTATTGTTTGGCCCTTAATATAAAGACTTCGGGCTTCACGTTTCCCAATTTTTGCTTTAAGTTATTTTGTTATTTACATAATAATGTAAATAACCTAATAATGATCCTTATTGCCGTTTAAGAGAGGAGCGGTGCTTCAAAGGATAGCTGCAGATTTCTGTCAGAATCTGCAGATTATACAGTACAAATAAAATGTTCACGTTGTCTTCCCAACAGTTTCACTAACATCTACACTGGATGTCCAGGAAGCGTTCACGATGTGTTCTCGGGCGCTGATAATTGGCGTCTGTCTTGTGTCAGTGACGTAAAAGACGGATTTAATTCGACCTGACCGTTCAAACAGCAGTCGCTTTCTAAAACATCGGATATGTATCGGATTCAGGACCACATATGAAAGTGACCCAGATCGGATTTGAAAATATCGGATTTGTGCCGTTCACACTGTCATACCATGATCGGATATGGGTCGCATAGGGTAAAAAAAAATCGGATTTGATGCGCTTTCGCCTGCAGTGTGAGCGTAGCCTAAGTGTATGTTTGTAGGTGTTTGTAATGTAAGATTTTCAAATTAGTAAGCAGGCTTTTTGAGAATGTTGCTGAAAAAATAACTAGTTTTGTTATTAAAGCTTTGAGATGATCATTCCTCATAGATTAATCAGTTCACAGAATAACAGAACTCCGTAATCTGCCAAAGTTATTTTTGTTAAAGCTCAGCGCAGTTTAAAGGCAGTTCATGAGGTACAGACGACCTGTATTTTATTCATTTGTGTCCTGGATCACGATTTTTCATCTGTCCGGACACATATACACAGATTTTTCTTTCCACAGTACTTTCCACGTGTAAAATCATTTTATCAATACCAAATGCATTACATGGTTATGTGCAGGCACTAAAAACAACTTGGTTGGTGTTAGGAATTAAAAGCTGCAGGTTTAAGTTTAGAAAACGATCACGGTTTGGCCTAAAATTCAACGCTTACTAATTCTTTTGAATCTGTAGCTTTATGTCTGTGAAGGTTCTCAGTCATCCAGGTCATTGTAGTCAAAGGAGCTTGCAAAGAAAAGCGTCTGGACTTCTATAAGTTGCTTGAAGACGTTTCACCTCTCATCCGAGAAGCTTCTTCAGTTCTAAGGTCAAATGGTGGAGAGTCCCAGATATAAACCTAGTGGGAGTATCCCCCCACAGAGGGACAAAAGGACCCCCTGATGATCCTCTAATCGCCTGAGCCAAGGTGTGAAACTGGGTGTGGGTCCCAATCAGCCAGAGTTTCGGGTGTGTTCATTGTGAAACCTGGCCCCACCTTATTAAGAACGCCTCTTTGCGTTCTTAAAGTCAGCAAAGAGGCACAGAAAAGAAGACCAGACACCAGCGAGGGAGGATAAGAAGGACAGACGCAACAACATTGTCATCCCCTATGTAGCCGGTGTATCAGAAAAACTCAGGAGAGTTTTCTCCAAGCATGACATCCCAGTGCATTTCAGACTCAGCAACACGCTCAGACAGAAACTGGTTCACCCGAAAGACAAAACGCCAAAACACAGACTTAACAATGTGGTGTATGCTGTACAGTGCAGCGAGGAATGCCCAGACCTCTACATTGGAGAGACCAAACAGCCACTTCACAAGCGCATGGCACAACACAGAAGAGCCAGCTCCACAGGACAAGACTCAGCAGTCCATCTGCATCTTAAGGATAAAGGACACTCTTTCGAGGATGCCAATGTTCACATTTTGGACAGAGAGGACAGATGGTTTGAAAGAGGAGTGAAAGAAGCCCTCTATGTCCACTGTGAGCGACCATCTTTGAACAGAGGCGGGGGTTTACGACACCAACTCTCTGCCATCTATAATCCAGTTTTGAGATCCCTTCCCAGATGCCTTAATGCCCACTCACATCCTGGGCCATCTGATCTCAGGAATTCGCACGATAAGGTGGGGCCAGGTTTCACAATGAACTCACCCGAAACTCTGGCTGATTGGGACCCACGCCCAGTTTCACACCTTGGCTCAGGCGATTAGAGGATCATCAGGGGGTCCTTTTGTCCCTCTGTGGGGGGAAACTCCCACTAGGTTTATATCTGGGACTCTCCACCATTTGACCTTAGAACTGAAGAAGCTTCTCGGATGAGAGGTGAAACGTCTTCAAGCAACTTAAAGAAGTCCAGACGCTTTTCTTTGCAAGCTCCTTTGACCTGTAGCTTTATGGTTACCATAGTGACATGTTTGCCACTTGTCTGGGCATGTTGCGTGACACATGCTCAAAGTATGCTCCATACTGAAAATACATTACTAACAACTGAACTTTTTCACAACTGTTTTGTTTCATATTGACGCTGTGCTGCACAAGCTGTTGTGAAATCACACATGTTAATACAAGTTAGTAAAGAGACTCCAGAGGAGGGGAAAAGTTACAAACTGAAGTTCAGTGGAAAATGACAAAAATCCCACACTGTGGGCTTTGAAAGTGACTTAAGGTGTTTATGTGTTTGTGTTACAGGGAGGTGGATGAGAATCCAGACTATGACAACTTGGACATTGTCAACAGAGATGCAGAGGATAAATATTTTGATGACGAAGAAGAGGAAGAGGAGGAAGAAAATATGACAGAATAGTACCCGTGTTATTAATAAATGAATGAACTGTAAATATAAATGTACAAAAAGAGTTTCCATTCTATTTTTTAGTTTGACATCTGAACACAAACAAAAGATGTAATAAACATGTTTTTGGGGTCTTTTGAAAATTTGTATAAATATGATTTTCTTGTTCAAAACTCAACAGAAACATGTATTTATTTAGGTTTAGATGTACGCGTGTCAGATTGCTTTGTATTGTGTGGACTGAAAATGAGTGACAAAGCAGCCAATGATGGCTGGAGAACTTTTGCTCAAGGCCACTTCAAAAAATTCAAGGAATGTATTCTTCTAATTACAATGCTGTTCCTTACAATGATTATTACAGGTTGGGCAAAGTCCAAAGAAAACAGTTTGACAACATCTGCACAATTTAGCAATAAAAAGCATCAATGTTGTTTATTCAGAATTTCAAGAAGAAAATATCAGCTGTATGTGGAATTATTAAAACAAAGTAAAACACGGTGATCAGCAGTGTGAAAGGAAAACTGAGACAAAGTACAGTTTTATGATTTTGTTGCTTTTCTCAAAAGTAACAATTAACCAAAGAAACCTGTCATTTGTGGACATACTGCAGCCATTTTTCAAATTTAGCTTTACAGAAGCATTAATCTTCATTTTTTAAGTTCTTTTATTATCAAAGTGTAACACTCTTCTTGTAATTTTAAGACCTTCAGTTGCATTTTTAGTTTCTCCCTCTTCAGTTGATCAAGATCCGTTGTATTCAAACCAGAGCTGACTGAGGGCCCAGGCGACAGAGTCTCTGACATGTGAGAGAAATTAATGCCGACAGAGGTTTGACTTGCTGGAGATGAGCTGTGGAAAAAAGTTAACTTTTAAGATTGTTTGACTAAATTAAAAATCTTTACCTAAATGATAGGACAGCTACATCTTACTTCCTTTCTGGCCTCGTGGATTGTAATGCAGCTACATTGTGGCCAGAGCAGTGGACATCTTTATGTTCACACTCATCTGACGCAGCCCGAGGTTCACAGGAAAGACCTGTACATTTAGAAAACATATTGGGGAAAAAAAGACCAGAAAAGATTAAAAATAATAATAAAAAATAAAATAAATACATGAATTTTTTTCTCTTAAAAAAAGCTGAAAGAACTCCTGCTAGTGATTTCAGTTTTTGAACGACTCACTCATTTCCTCTTCTGTTTTTTCCTCCACATTCTGCTGTTTGATTGGTGTGTTTCTTTCCACGTCTCTGGTTTTTACAGTGACTTCAGATTTTGGCATGTTAGGAGGATCGTCTCCTCCTTTCTCATTCCCACAGTTTGCTGACTGTGCATCTCCTCTCTCTGCTGAGCTTTCTGTACAAAAGACAAAATGTTACCAAAAAGTGAAATTAATACACACATAGAAAGTATTTACTATTTTCCATTAGGAGAATTGTGGGAAATATCACCTTTAATAACACACTTGTCAGTGTGGTTAGAGGCAACAGCAGGTACAGCTTCAGATTCCATTCCTCCCGTTTCCATTTCATCTTCCTCTTCTTCATTCCCAGCATCTTCTGAGTTTACAACCTCGTTTTCATGTCCAGACCCGACCTTCTCTTCAGCTCTCTGCTCTGTTTTCACTGCCAGCTGCCCACTGCTTAGAAACTGGTCCTTATCTTCAACAATATCTCCCCCAGCTTCTTCTGCAGGCTGTATTTTTGCTTCTTGATAGGGATAACAATGCATTAGATTTATGCATGTACACTTTATAATTATTTGTAATTACTATTAGTAGAATCAAATAATTTCTCAAAATAGTTTTCAAGTTAGCAGCACTCAAACTGTGTGGTCTTCTGCTGTTGCAGTTCATCTGCTTCACTGTTTGGTGTTCAGAGATGCTCTTGTGCATACCCTGATTGCAATTAGTCATTATTTGAGTTACTGTTACTGTCTTTCTATCAGCACAAAGCAATCTGGTCATTTTTCTTTGACCTCATTTTACACCAGAGAACTGCTGCTCACTTGATATTTTCTCTTTTTAGGACCATTCCCTGTAAACTCTACAGATGATTGTTGGGAAAACCCGAGTAGCAGATTCTGAAATATTCAGACCGGTGTAACTGACACCCACAGCCATGCCATGTTCAAAGTCACTTCCAGTTGTGGTCATGCATTGATTATGGCCATGAATGTACGGAAGAGGATTAGGACCACCGGAGGGGAAAAAAAGCGGGCACGTCTTCCTTTCCAGAATTCTGAGAAAAAAGTCAGAATTCTGAGAAAAAGTCAGAATTCTGACTTTTTTCTCAGAAGAGATAGTAGGAATCTCTTCTAGAAAAACACTGACAAAATAAGAAAGCCAAAACACATGCAACTGTTTTTGGGTTTTGAAGAACTCACTCAGTAGCACTTTTGGCACAGTTTGTATTGCCACATCTCTGGTATTTCCACTAACTTCAGACCTGGACATATCAAGAGGATCTTCTCTATTTTGTTCTTTGTCATCCCCACAGTGCACTAAATGGCCGTCTTCTCTGTCGTCCATCCTTGCATCTTTGCAAAAGTCAACATGTCAATTAATCAAATATATGAAAAAAAATGCACAGTGGCTATTAAATATTTATTTGATGTTAAACTGTTTTAATACCAGAGTTTAAGACCCTGGATTCAGTTTTATTCACTATTTCCAAAGATGTGGAAGCTTCCTGTTCTTTTCTTTCACTGCTTTGTGGTAACTGGTCTTCACTGGCTTCCCCATCACTTCCATTGATGGATAGGTCATGTATGTGTGAGGGAGCAATGAGTGTCGCTGCTGCAGTGGGTGTGTTAACTTTTGCTGAGCTGCTGCACTCTCCTGGACGGGTCATCCACTTGGAGTGACAAGCACCTGTTCCCTGAGGCAAAATTAAACATTTAAATTAGATTTACATTTACAACACCAGATATTCATTTTTAAATTACACAGGTCTACAACCAAAAAACTGCATAAGATTTCAGATTTGTTCATTTTTCATCATGCTAAATAAGTTCCGGATTTTCTCTGCTGTATAAGCCACACTCAGTTTACATCCTGCATTCAATCTGGACCATGCACATGTTTTAGTTCTGTATTATGGCTCCAAGAGGTTGTGTAATTTCTCCAGACAACTTTTGTTTTATTTGTGGTGAATAAACTGTTAACAAAGGAACACAAGTGATTTTGTGAAGAAAGTTTATTTTGCTTACTTCAAGTTGAAACTTGGGAATCAAGACAAACCATGGGCTCCTCACAAGGTGTGTAGAAGATGTAGGGAAGATATGTTTTGGTGGTTTAAGAGTAAGAAAAACTCATTTCCTTTTGGTGTGAACTGCAAAACCACACTACTGATTGCTATTTCTGTTCGGTAGATTTAAGAGGCTTTAATACTAGAAATAAAAAGAACATATCTTACTCAAATTTTAGTTCAGCTATCAGTGCCTCATACCTCAGAAATACCAGTTCTACACCCACCTTCAAGTTAGATGATATCAGGAGTGATTCTGAGGACGGAGACACATTACCTCACCAGGACAAAACTACCTCAGATTTTTCTGTTGATGAGGGACCCCAGCCATTTTCTCAGAGCGAGCTTATTGATCTAGCCAGAGATTTAGGCCCTTCCAAAGATGGAGCTGAATTGTTGGGTAAAGACTTTTTATGTTTTGCAAAAAAACTGTATGTGATGGAGGAAAATTGAGATCATTTTGGATTCAGCACCCCAAAAAACCCACCAGTGTTTAAGATTAAACAATGGAAAACTCGCATTTGCTGTTTTCAGTGTTTCTTTTAATTGCTGTATGATCTTGTATGATGGTAAAAGACTGTGAAATACTGAAAACTAGAATTTTGAGTGGTATAGAGTGGCACTGGTCCCAAGTTATATATTACTCTTCTGTTTTAAAGAAATCCAAAACAGTTTGAAAAGGATCTGTTTGGCAAAGGGGTCATTTTCCAGCATGACAATGATCCCAAACACACTGCCAGGGCAGTAAAAGAATGCCTGAATAGAAATGGATGGATTGGCCTCAAGACACCCCAGACATCAACATTATTGAATCTTGAGAGAGAACTGGTAGACAGAACAATCAGCCGAGACTGCAAGACCAGACTGACCAACCTGTGCACTGCCTGGATTGATTACAAGAAGGCCTATGACTCAATGCCCCACAGCTGGATACTGGAATGCCTAGAATTGTATAAGATCAATAGGACCCTAAGAGCCTTCATCAGGAACTCAATGGGGATGTGGCATACAACACTAGAGGCCAACTCCAAGCCCATAGCACAAGTCACCATCAAGTGCGGGATCTACCAAGGAGATGCTCTGTCCCCACTGCTGTTCTGCATAGGCCTGAACCCCCTCAGTGAGATCATTAACAAGACTGGCTACGGATACCGACTACGGAACGAAGCAGTTGTCAGCCACCTCCTGTACATGGATGACATCAAGCTGTATGCCAAGAGTGAACGAGACATCGATTCACTGATCCACACTACCAGGCTATACAGCAATGACATTGGAATGTCGTTCGGACTGGAGAAGTGTAGTCGGATGGTAACAAAGAGAGGGAAGGTAGTCAGAACTGAGGGGATTGAACTACCAGAAGGCAACATTGCAGACATAGAGGACAGTTACAAGTACCTGGGGATCCCACAGGCGAATGGGAACCATGAAGAGGCCGCTAGAAAAGCTGCAACCACCAAGTACCTACATATTTATATATTTATATATATATATATATACACATGGTTTATCCTTCAAGCTCGGGTCCTCTACCAGAGGCCTGGGAGCTTGAGGGTCCTGCGCAGTATCTTAGCTGTTCCCAGGACTGCGCTCTTCTGGACAGAGATCTCCGATGTTGTTTCCGGGATCTGCTGGAGCCACTCGCCTAGCTTGGGAGTCACCGCACCTAGTGCTCCGATTACCACCGTTACCTTCCCCCCTCCACATCCTCTCGAGCTCTTCTCTGAGCCCTTGGTATTTCTCGAGCTTCTCTTAAACCAGATAGATAGATAGATAGATAGATAGATAGATAGATAGATAGATAGATAGATAGATAGATAGATAGATAGATAGATAGATAGATAGATAGATAGATAGATAGATAGATAGATAGATAGATAGATAGATAGATAGATAGATGTCACGTTAATCGTGATGATCCATGTTAACACTGACAGCCATAATTTTAGATCAAATTTCCAAGTTTCAGCAATTAATGCATTATTTTTTTATAGTTGTATTGGTGATATCAAGTTTAAATGATAGGCAAAAAGGAAATGAAACTTTGATGGAATTAAAATAGTTACTAGTAGAGTAACCAGTGATTTGTAGTATTACGTTTTACATTGAAATTCTGACCTGATGATATGGCCTGATTAAAAAATAAGGGTAATCTTATGTCATTAACATTCACACGAGGACCAAAAATACCAGACAGTAAAGTGTATTAAAATTTAAAAAAAAAAGATATATATATTTACCTGTCTTCCATCAAAACATCTCTTGAGAATAATTCTTAGTTCTTTCCCCCTGAATGGATGTTTCGCTGCTGTTGAAATTGTATGTTTTGTTGTCCTCTCTGAAAAGAGAAGAGTGATTTTCATACACAGACACTTTTTGTTAGGATAGTTACATGCCAATAGGAAATAACATCATTTAATTAATAACACTTTTGTCAGTATGGGGTAACAGCAGACACAGTCTCATCTTCTATTTCTCCCTCTGCCTGTTTCTCTTCATCTTCTTCACTCCCAGCATTTTCAGCTTCTACTCTCTCTGCTCTGTTTCCACGAGCATTTCCTCACTGTTTGAAAGCTGATCTTTACCTTCAGCATTATCATCTTCAGTTTCTTCAGAGCCGGATGATTGTATTTCCTTTTGATTCAAGGTTCAGGAAAAATGACCTTTAATTATCATTCTCAGTGTTGTTTTAATTCATTTTTGAAAATCAGAATTACAGTGCTCTCATGCTCAGATAAATTTCTAGTCTTGGATCTTCCTTTTCTGTATCCCTCGGTTTTTAGGTAACCTTTCTGTGAAAAGTTAGTTTGACAGTTTATTTAGTGAAATCTGATTTTCTTTGATTAATAGAAATGGGAAAAAAGTACCTTAATCCAATACTCCAGAGGTTGATCATCATAGAAAATAGTTGCTTTCCATTTTTTACACAATCCTTTCTCTGCAAGTATCTCAAATCTAGGGGGCTTATACCATTTGCCTTCATACTTAATACACGCCTTACCTAAATTGATCATCCAAACACACAGGAAAATTGAAATGACAGTAGAAAAGAATACTTAAAAAAATAAAGCTAACTTTTGACAAGTTAACATTTGATCCTCTTTAAAACAGTGCACATTGTTTAAAATTGTATATTTGAACCACAAAAGGAAAATGCTTTCTCTTTATTTTTTTCTTAATTCTTAAAGATGTTCAAAACACTCACACCTGATCTGCAATCCAATCCAAGGTTTAGAGATTTTTCTTTTTTAATGTAGGTTTGTATTTACTTTTCCCAGATGATTGATGGAGAGCAATAATGTTTCCCAGCTTTCATGAGATGGGGGGAAGGCAATTCAGCATCACCAATGCATAATCTATCATGCATTCATTCAGCTGGAGAGAAACTGATGACTACAGATCATTGAAGTCAAGTTCCATTTTTTATATACATGATTTTTATTTGTGGGCACAGTTTCAAAGAGTATAAAGTGTTTTCTTGTTTAATGGTTTCCATGAAATGTGCTTATGCTTCTCAGATGATTGTATTTGCTTACTTTGTTCCAGCTTCTCACAATCAAGGATGCCCTCTGTGGTTCCACAGATTACAGGCAAAAACTCTAAATTACAACAACAACAACAACAATAATAATAATTTCCCTATAATAAAATAATATGAATGTATTTTCATGCCATAAAATTAGAGAAACGTATTCAAAAATCTAAAAAGATGTTCAGTGCTGGGTGACTAAGGACTTACGTTTTCCTTCTGTCTTCCAGGTTTTATGATCCTCCTCCTCCTTCTTGTCTTCATCATCAGAAGGTTCATCATATTCAGCCTTCCATCTTTTCCTTAATTTACAGTCTTCTTGGTCTTCCTCTTCCACAAATCTTTTCCTCTCCATTTATTTTTCAAAACTGAAAATATAGTCTTCCTAAACAGATTTCAGGGTAATCATTGATTTGTGTCAAAAGGTCTTCCCACCCGAAACAACATGTGTGAGCCCTTACCCGAGCGACATGATCATAAAAAGAAATAGCACAACTCAATGTTGAATTCTTTGTTCGTCTTTTGTTGTGCGAGAGACGAAAAATGTTTGCTGACCACCGCACAGATCTCCAGTTCAGCTCATACCGATACTAATGGTTTGGTCCTGAAAACAGTTCTCAGTATTAACATTTTGAGGATTTGTCATTGTGGTCTGACGACATAGTTTTCATGTCTTGTTTTATTTCAGTTTAGACTTCATTTGACAAAACTCATTGTAACTTTCAAATCAGTCAATTAATCAGATAGATGACAGATAGATATGTCTTCTGTTTTTCAAAAAGATGCACAACACCATTGACTTTTTAAAATATTTTGTAAATTTTATATATGTATTAAAATGTAATCTTCCATTACTTTTTAACATATCGGACTATATTTGAATTCCTTAGTGCAATATAATTGCGAATTAACTTAAAGAACACATCAGCTTGGATTAGCTGCTTTCTCAGTTGTTTTCAGTGCCGTCCTTGTGCCTGAATATTTCAGAGGGATGTTTCTTTTAGATTGTTAGGCCCCTTAACACTGACCTATGAATCATTCAAGCATTAAAAACACACCTAACTCAAGGGACTTATATATACAGTGTTGTCTAAATAACACTGTATATATAACAAATAACTTAGCAAGGAACCAGTATTAAATTGTATCTTTAGGTACTTTGTTACGAGCAGCCTGTCACAAAAACATACGATTTCTTCCAATTTCTTTAGTGGAATCTCTGAAAAATGCCACAGATAACACAGTTTGACAGGAATTTTCTTTTTTTATTGTAAACCAACTGATGTCCAATGAGCTATTAGCTGAAAACTTGACATATCTCCGCATGACGTGTCCTGGCTCAAGACTTTTGCACAACACTGTAACTCTCTTTTATTTATTTCACATTTTGTCAATATGGCTGGACAAATTTGTATGAAAATGTTGTTTTTGTTTTGTCTAACTTCTTTAGAACAGTTATATCCATCTGTCACAGACATGATTGATATATTACTCGCTATGCTTCAAAGTCAAAGCACACCTCTTGTTTTTCTCTTGCAAATTTAAATCTGAAGACCTGACACGAACTGCTGTCAACACACTAAACACTTTACATCTACTTTAATGTAAATACAATAAAAGTAAAAAGTGAAATACACTATAGGGACAA
This sequence comes from Copadichromis virginalis, assembly GCF_057382275.1. Classification (NCBI taxonomy): domain Eukaryota; kingdom Metazoa; phylum Chordata; class Actinopteri; order Cichliformes; family Cichlidae; genus Copadichromis; species Copadichromis virginalis. The sequence goes on from NC_140621.1 coordinate 13,609,292, forward strand.
AAGTTCTGGTCCACCTACTCATTATTCCTACAGGAGCTGCTCATGACATAGAAACCCACGTCAACAGTTTTATCAAGATGTTAATACCAGAGGATGCTTACTCTATTACTGATAAGCAAAATTTGGCCACTTTTATGAACCTCGGCGACTCCACTCCGTGCGACTCCGTGTGGCCAAGGCGAGAAAAAGTGACTTCTTAGTGACTGCTTCACAGTGGCATACATACATATCTATCTATCTATAGACACACACACACACACACACACACACACACACACACACACACACACACAGCGGTATGTGAATGTGTGTGTAGACCGAACAAATTCTATGAGGTCTATCAGCAAACACATCAGCAACCACAGGAGAGCAAATAGAAAGCACATCTGCACATCAGTGCTAACAATCACATATCCATTATCCATGTATAAAAAACCCACTTGTTTTAAAAAAAGAGATGTGAAACTCCAGAATAGGGACTTACCTCTGTTGCCGACTAGACAGCAAACGATGTCCCACACAGGAAAGTAAAACTTTACTTTTCAGTTACACTGAAAAAAAACCCCACCCCCCAGTTATTAAAGTGTGTGCCCAAACACTGACTTCCGGCAATGACGGCAGGTTTTACAGGTAAGACGATTTAGACTGACATTTACAGTCGCTATTTATATATGGAGAGAAACCTCGAAACGGTTGCAAGTGCACGTACGATATGATTTACAAATGTGTATAATTTTGAGACGCATTTCACACTGCCCGCTTCACAGATATCCGCAAACTTAAGATGCGTTCATGTCCCAGTGTTAAACTGGGACATCTGACTTTCCTCGGTATACCTGCATTTTATCTATAAATTTATTCAAATAAAGTGGTCGCTTTTTCTAAATATAGCAGAAAATGTGATTTACCAATTAGAGGCAGTACACAGTAGCCCATAAAGGTTAATATATGGTTTAAATAATCTGATGCTACATGCTGGAGGATCTTCTGCTGGGAAAAGTCAGTCAGTGCTCAGCCGCATATGGGGAACACAATGGCTGTACATCACTTTGGATCAACTTCTGGAGTAAACATATGCTTGTCTTGGACAATCATTGTATATTTTTTAATATAAATATAATCCAGGTAATATGGAATTGACAATTCTCTAATTGGTAAATCTACATTTTCTAGTAAAGTGGTCAAGAGCTATTTAGAAAAAAAAAAACTTCCAATTTATTTAAGAAAAACAAAACAAAAAGTCGGTGATGTCAAGAGAAATACAAATAGAAAAAGCAAGGAGTGCGATGTCGTGATGTCCCAGTTTTACGCTGGATCTTAATACAGCTTACTACACAGTAGTTTATGCATATTTCTCTCCATATCCATGTAACAAGATACATCCACATTAAAGGAGTATGTATAGGTTTCAAATAAACTGAGGGAAAGTTTTTTTCATCTGAACAACCGTTGAACCACAATAGTTTACTACGATTTAAATTTTAATGTAAAATGAACTGATGTGAATGTCCTATGATAACTTCAAATGTTACCTTTGAGTTTTTTTGTTTTTAGAAGGGAAATACATTTAGTTAGTTATTTATCAAAATATTTATTTTTGAAGTGATTGAAACAACACAATTTTCTTTGTTTATTTAGTTGAGCCTTAATTTGCAAAAATCATTGGGATTTTCCAACAGTGGCCAATCTACAAAATTTTACATGGGATGCAAAGGAGGGGCAAGTTGTCTAGGCAGGGTGGCACATACATCTTCAGTGAAGTGAAATCCCCCTGTTTAAATGGAGTCAACAATACAGCCACAAAAACTCTTTAAAACTATTTATTGTATCATTGTCTCTAAGAAAACAAAGAAAAGGTGATTTTTTTTACAAGTTTTAAAGTAGAAAAACTTAGTGTAATAAAATCATTTGAATGTAATTATGTATGCCTTTATTTGAAGGGACAATAAGAAAGACAGTTTCATTTAGGCAGTCTTGGCTTGTGAAGAATGAATTTACACATGCTGATATATATTTGCGTTTGCACAAGTAGGATAATAAGAATAGGGAATACCCTCAAAACAGTTATGTCACATTATTGATTTCAGAAGAAGACAGAAGATAAAGGGAATAACCCCATATCCCTTCTTCACCTAACTTTGACCCCCTTCTATTTCTGGACGTCACATCTTTTGAGATATATGAATTTTCATTCATATGAGTACACTTAATTTCATGTCTTATTCAGGGTTAGCTATTTTCTCTTCAGTTAGGTTTACGATTAGCCAATTTTTACACAAACATCCATTCTTACATGATATGTTTTACAGATAAAAATCATGTTTATTCACATTCTACAGAAGAAAATATCAGCTATTTGTTTAATTCTAAAAGCAAAGTAAAACATGGTAATCAACAATGCTAAAGGAAAACTGAGTATAGCAAAGAAAAAGTATGGTGTATAAATGCAGCACACTTCTATGATTTTGTAGCTTTTGTCAAAAGTAATATTCCACCAAAGAAACTTCCAACTAACGTGTCAGTTTGTGGATATAAACACAGCAATCGTTTAATTTACTGTCTGCAATGTCAGCTTTACAGAACCATTAATCCTCATTTTTTAAGTTCATTTACTTTCAAAGTGTAATAGTTCTCTTGTAATTTTAAAATTTTCAGTTGCATTTTTATTTTTTCCCTCTTCAGTTGATCAAGATCCATCGTATTCAAACCAGAGCTGGCTGAGGGCCCAGCCGACGGGGCCTCCGTTATGTCCGCACTGCAAGTAAAAACACTCTTGTTTATGGAATTTTTTTAAAATATATTTTTTATATATTTTGTCTAGAAAGAAAACATATTCTTAACAAGCAATTTTTGCACAAGAAAATTAAGCTCATTCAAGAAAAATGTCTGAATGTTCTCAGTCATCCAGGTCATTGTAGTCTAAGGAGCTTTGAAAGAAAAGTGTCTGGACTTCTTTAAATAGCTTGAAGACGTTTCACCTCTCATCCGAGAAGTTTCTTCAGTTCAGAACTGAAGATTCTGGTTCTGATTCTTGAAATAAGAAAGATAATCTTATTCTAGAAGAATAAGATTATCTTTCTTATTTCAGGAGTAAGGCCACTTTAACGACTTTTCAATTTAAGAAATGCATAAAGGCAGCCAGCCCAGGTGTCACTGTCGGAGAAAGAAGACCCAGTCGCACACAGATAACAATTGATCACTTATCTGGCAAGTAATACTTAAATACGCAAACGGTCCAAGAATACTACCAGGCTTAGTGCAATACTTCAGCACTGACTGTCATTCAGCCACACCAATAAATAGTCCTGCCTAAGAGAGCGGCAGCACTAGGTAAACAATCGCCACAAAGCCGGAGAGAAAAAGGAAAGAAAAACAAGAACAAACAAACACAGGCAGGTCGACCAGTTGGGGAACCGTCCGGTCGACCAGGCTTGAGTCTGACCCATGGCCTTTTGTTGCATGTCTTCCCCTCTCTCTCCCTCTACTTTCCTGTCAGTTCTTCACTGTCTCTATCAATAAAGGCCAAAAAATAAAATATAAAAAATTTAAATCTAGACTTACCTATAGAAAGCTTTTTTATTTATGTGAAAATCTAAATTAAACACTAAAATAACAAAATAATTCTTCAAAATAGCTTGTTCAAGAAAGCATAATACTCATTATAGGTAAAAAAAAATTTAATAATCAGTGTCTTTCCTTGTAATAATTCAAATTTTCTTAAATTAATCACACATTTTAGACAGTTTTGCCTAATTTAGGCATAAAACAGATTCATTTGCTAGTTTTAAGGATTCTAGCAAAACAACTTACCCAATTGGCAGATTTTTTCTCTCAAAACTAGACAGTTTTGTCAGATTTAAGAATATTTGGCTAATTTCAAGTAGAGTTGCTTTTGCAGTGCGAGAAATAAATGCCGTCGAAAAACAACCCTTTAAGACTGTGTGAATAAATTCAAAATCTTTGCCTAAATGATATGAGAGCTTTATCTTACCCCCCTTCTGGCCTCATGGATTGTAAATCAGCTATTTTGTGGCCAGAGCAGTGAACAGCTTTATGCTCTTGCTGATCTGACACGGCCAGAGATTCACAGGGACCTGTACATTTAGAAAACATGTTGGGAAAAGACCAGAAGAGATCAAAAGAAATAATAAAAAATAAAACAAATACATGAAACTGGATTTTTTTTTCTAGAAAAAAAAAAAAAGCAGAAAAAAAATCATGCTAGTGATTCTGGTTTTTGAACAACTCACTCAGGTTGTCTTCAGGTTCTTTCTTAACATTTTGCTGTTTGATTGCTGTGTTCTTTACCACATCTCTGTTATTTCCACTGACTTCAGACCTTGGCATGTCAGGACGATGTCTAGTCTTCTGTTTTAAAGACAACAAAGAATATATTTGTATTTATTTTAAATAGTCGGACTGGATGTTGTCAAAGCATACATTTGTAATTTGTCATGCTGAACCATAATATTTGCCAAATTTCTATCTTGATGACGGTGCTGGTGTAAAGCAGAGTACTCTAAGATGATTAACATACTCAAAAGTTCCAGCAATGTAAAGCACAGTGAAACATTTAAATAAAATAATCTGTCTTGCCTCAGGAGGGATGTTAATGATACACTTTACCTCTTTCATCTGTAATGCATGTTTTCCAGGTGTTGGAATTGCACTTGTTACTCTCTCTGAAAAAAAGAGGAAGAGTTATTTTCATACACAAACAAGGTCTTTGTTATCCAAACATACCAATAGGAAATATATTGGAAATGTCACCTATGATACCATTGCTGCCAGTATGGTTAGAGGCAACAGCAGGCACAGTCTCTTCCTCATCATTATCATCTTCTTCATCCTCATCTTCCTCAGTGCTACGCTGATCGTCACCAACATCATCTTCATCCATATCCTCATCTTCATCTTCAACAAGATCTTCCTCGCTTTCTTCTTCTTCAGAAGAGCTATAAATCGGTGTAGCATCTTCATCTTCAACAAGATCTTCCTCGCTTTCTTCTTCTTCAGAAGAGCTATAAATCGGTGTAGCATCTTCATCTTCAACAAGATCTTCCTCGCTTTCTTCTTCTTCAGAAGAGCTATAAATCGGTGTAGCATCTTCATCTTCAACAAGATCTTCCACGCTTTCTTCTTCTTCAGAAGAGCTATAAATCGGTGTAGCATCTTCATCTTCAACAAGATCTTCCACGCTTTCTTCTTCTTCAGAAGAGCTATAAATCGGTGTAGCATCTTCATCTTCGTTTTTCTTAGTGTCAGGCTCATTATCTTCATCCATATCATCATCATCCTCTTCTCCATCATCATCTTCATCTTCATCATGATCCTTGGGTTCTTTCAAGAGATGTTTAAATGTTTAAAATATTACAACGTACATGGAGATTTTTGTGACTTTTTCTATGCAAATACTCTTTTTTTTCTGAAATCCTGTGGTGTATTTGTCAAAACTACTGAAGTCTTCAAACAGCTGATTAAAAACAATATAATAATGTTTGCATGCTTTTGATTCATATTCTCAAACATTCTCTGGTTTTGAGGCACAGATTTAAAAAAAAAAAAAAAAAAAAAAAAGCAGACAAACCTGTTGAGAGTTTGTGGGACTCAAGGTCTGATGATTGTGGTTTTCTTTTCTTTTGTCTATAATCTTTAGCAGTTAGATCACCTTTCTGTGATAAGTTAATTCAGCAGTTTATTTAGTGAAATCTGATTTTTGTAGATTCATAAAAATGAAACAAAGTACCTTGAGCCAAAAGCGTAGAGTTTTTCCTTTGTGGTAAATAGATGACTTCCATTTTCTGCATGGCTCTTTTCTTGCAAGCTTCTCAAACTTAGATGGAGTGTAAACGAAGCCTTTACGGTAAATACATGCCTCACCTATATTTATAAAGAAAAAAAGTAATCGTTTTTATGAAAAAGTTATTCATTGATTGATGTATTTATATATGTACAAAAGAGAAAAGGAAAGACTGGTAAGAAAACAATACTGTATGCACTTACCTTTTCTCATCTTCTCTTTATCCAGGATGCCCATTTTGGTTCCACATTTTACACGCCAGAGGTCTGTTTTTTGAATAACCAAAAAAAGAAGAAGTACTTTCTCCATAAAAATATATATTAAATGTATTTTCATGGTCAATGTACAATGTACTAATAATTTGCAATTGTAGAAGTTGTATAAAGAGAGATGCCAGTTGTTGCGACTTTCATCCGTAAATAAAGCCGCGGCCGGCTGAGTTGGTTGTGTCCCTGTGACGCGCCTCCAATAATCCATAATGAGTCGAACTTGTACTTTGCGCATTTATTTTAAGAACAAAACAAGAACAAACATTTGCGCTTTCAATCAATTTCCAACTAGCGCATGGATTAACTGGTGTGCCAAAAAATGACGGTCAACAGAAAAGTTTGCCCACAAACCACTCACCCAACACACCTGCTGCGAACACCGACATCAGGTAAATAGACTGTGACCACACCCACATACCATCACCTGAGACGCAGGTAAAGCTATACACCTGTGCCACCAAAACAAAAAAGGAAAAACATAAACATTGACTTTGGCTCTTACAATACCGGCCCCTAATTATTATCTTTTAAATAATAATTACAAAATAATCAAGTCTTACATCATTTGCTTGTTCATAAAACATTTCAATCGCCCTTTAGTGCAACATGCATCAGTACTACTACTTGTGGTTCACCATCTGTGAGGTTAGTAACCCATAAATAAAAGGAGTAGGTCACTTAAAGTTTATCCAGTCAGTCCAATATGTTAAATATTCTCTGTTTCCTGCAACAGACAGACTTTATTTATAGGTCTGTTTAGGAATCCAGTTTTTGTCTTGATCCGAAGATGACGAACAAATCCCCTTTTGTCCTGGATTGTCTCTTCTATTTTTCCAGTTATCCAGGAATTCCGTGGTGCGGAATCATCAACAATGATCACAATGTCTCCTGGCATGAAGTTTCGTTTTGGGTTGCACCATTTCTGTCTTTGTTGCAGTTGTGGAAGATATTCTTTAATCCACCTTTTCCAGAATAAATCTGACATATATTGGACTTGTTTCCATCTGCGACGAGCATATATGTCATCTTTTTGAAAACATCCTGGTGGTAATGATGGTGCAGTCTTAAGAAGCAACAGGTGGTTTGGAGTAAGTGCTTCAAGGTCATTTGGATCTGTAGAAGCCTTTGTAATAGGACGACCATTCAAAATAGCTTCAGCTTCACATAAAACAGTCCTGAGGCTCTCTTCATCAAGACTTTGTACACTTAAGGTGGAATTAAGAATCTTTCTCACAGATCTTATAAGTCTTTCCCATACACCTCCATGATGTGAGCCAGCTGGGGGATGGAAAGTCCATTTAATGCCCTTTTGAAGAAGGGTATTGTGTATACGACATTGATTCCAATCTGCTATCATTTCCTTCAGCTCACGATGGGATCCCACAAAGTTGGTGCCGTTGTCAGATCGCAGTTCTTTTACTTGACCACGTCTAGCAATAAAGCGACGAAGGGCATTGATAAAAGAGTCTGTGTCCAGTGATGATGCCATTTCAATATGAATGGCTCTTGACGCTAAACATGTGAATATCACACCATAGCATTTTACAGTAGTCCTTCCACGTTTCACTAGAAACGGTCCGAAATAGTCCACTCCGACATACGTGAATGGTGGTTCATCAGGAGTTACTCTGTGTAGGGGCAGGTCTGCCATTTGTTGTTGTCCTGGTGGGGCATTTACGCGCCGACACACAATGCATTTAGCCACAGTTTTTCTTATAGGTACTGTGACACCTGAAATCCAGTATTTTTGACGCAGTTTAGATAACGTGGTTACGACCTCCATGACCCACCGCTTCATGGACATGTTGAAGGATTAGGTTAGAAATGTGGAAGTCTTTGGCCAGAATAACAGGATGTTTTCTCTCTTCTGGCATTGCAGTTCTACTGAATCGTCCACCAACTCTCAACACACCTTCTTCCAGGATGGGAGTAAGTTTATAAATGTGACTGGTTCTCTTAACATTCGATCCTTTTGTTAAACAGGAGATTTCATCAGCAAACCGCTTCCTTTGACAAAAGGAGATTATAGCCATTTCAGCGCTAATCAGCTCCTCAACTTTGAGACTGCTCGTGTCCAGACAGTGTTTCTTCATTTGAAGTTCAAGATTTTGTTCAGGATCATGTTTAATCTGTAGTTTTCTTTTACTGTAATGTAGAAGCAGTTTTTTAACTCTCAGAATCCATACTACTGCACGCTTCAGCCGAGTCCAGGATGAAAAATACTGAATGAAGTGAGAAACCGGATCCATTTCTTGTGACGTCTGAACAGCATTCACTGTTGCTTTAATTTCTGCATCGCTTGATGAGAGTTTGTTACGTGCCAAGGGGTGTGGCTTTGCTTTTGTACTCTGTTTTGTGTTCTATTCATCTTTCAGGCGTCAGGCCTCCTCTGATTGGCCAGTTCGAAGTTGATTGGCAGGTGTCTATTGGCTGGACTGGGCTCAGTTGGCCAATCACACTCCAAGGAACACTACAAATGAGCCGCTCCCTGGCCAGCTGGTGGCTGCTGGCTTCTGCTTTGACAAACATTTGCGAACAGGCATCTTTATGTTGTGTGTGGTGGGAGGCTGGACAGGTAAGCCGGGGTACCCTATACACTGGTTGTAGATTTTACTCTGTTAGTCACACTAGGTTATGCGGTTGATGCCACCCTTGTATGTTTTCACTGACTTTTATCGAGTAGCTAGGTAGGCCTTTTGTTTTGCATTTTTCTTTCAGTTAGGCTAGGCCCTGGAAGCTACCGACCTCTTTTTGTTTTATTACTTTCTTTGATTTGGATCAACCGCCCAGTCCTCCTCCCCCACCTCTTTACTGTTGTTAAGTTTGACTATCCAGGCAAGCACCCAATAAATCCTGCCTGATACTTAACTGTTCTGTGGTCTTCCTCCTTCATTGATTGTGGTTGTCCAGTGTTGCTGTCTCCTTCCTACCTTTGCCTCCGCCATGGTGGGGGGGGACGTAACACAAGTGGGGGCTCGTCCGGGATCGTTGTATGTGGTGGACAACCTGTATTAATGAGGACGGTGCCGTGATTTTAGGGTGTCTACGTTTCATAGTATCAGCTGGAGATGAGTTTTGACCTGCCTGGTTTTGTTAGTCACCCTAGCGTTGACAAAGTTGACTTGTGTCGCAAAGACGACCTGTTGAGTATTGCTGCCCAGTATAACCTTTCCGTACCAAAGTATGGAGTGAAGAGGGATATTAAGCAGGCTTTGTTGGAGGGATTATTCGAGTTGGGGATTTTAATCAGCCCTGTTCCAGCTGGGGTGCCTTCTCAGGACCCTTCAGTTTCCCCTGGTGCCTCTGCTGATCTAGCTTCTCCAGAGAGAACTGATGAGCAAGCGCTGCCTGCTACACCTCCGGGCGCCCAAGTTAACTCTGATGCGGCTCCCCAAACTCTGCCTCGCTTTAAGCCTTTCACTCCAGAATCCCAAACATCTAGCAGTGATGCAAAGCTTAAGGTTCGCTTACTGCGTTTACAGTTGGAGGCACAAGAGAAGGATAAGGTGCGTAAAGCGGATTATGATCTCCGGCTGGAGGTCCGTAGGCTGGAGATAGAAGCTGAAAAGGAAGTCAGGTTAAAGCAGCTTGAAGTAGAAGCACTGAGGGTGTCATCAGGACAGAAAACAGATGCCACTAAAGAAATCCCGAAAGTCTCCCCGGAAAGTTTTAACGTTAGCAAACATATTGCCCTAGTACCTACCTTTCGTGAGACTGAGGTAGATTCGTACTTCAACGCTTTTGAAAAGGTGGCTACTGCTCTGAAATGGCCAAGAGACATGTGGCCCATATTACTTCAGTGTAAATTAGTGGGCAAAGCTCAGGAGGTAGTAGCTTCACTTTCGCTAGAGCAAAGCATGAAATACGACGTGTTGAAGGAAACAATTGTACGTGCCTACGAACTGGTACCTGAGGCCTACAGGCAGAAATTTAGGAACCATAAGAAGTCCAGCAGTCAAACATATGTGGAGTTTGCACATGAAAAAGGGGCTCTTTTTGATAAATGGTGCGCTGCTAACGGAGTTGGGGATGAGTATGAGTCGCTGCGTGAGTTAATGCTACTGGAGGATTTTAAAAATTCATTACCTGAGAGGCTCATAATGTTCTTAAACGAACAGAAGGTGACGTCCATGTCCAAAGCAGCTGTGTTGGCCGATGAGTTTGTGCTAACTCATAAGAATGTTTTTACCCCTGTTTCCCATCCAGATAGGCCCACAGCCATGCGCTCAGCACGGCTTGAGTCTAGTTGCTCTGCTGCGAGGCCAGTGAGGCCAATGAGGGGGCCCTCGCCTTCCCACGGTGAGCGTGAATGCTTTTATTGCCACAAGAGGGGTCATCTCATCGCAGAATGTCAGGCATTAAAGCGTAAACAGCAACTATCCTCACAACCAAAAGGGGTGGGATTGATTAAAGCCACAGAGACTGGGAGGGCATTTCAACCAAACACTAACCACCCTGACCCCTGTTTCAAACCATTCATTCTAGAGGGAGTGGTTTCGCTGACTGGGAATCCAAATGATCAACAACCAGTAAAAATACTGAGAGATACAGGGGCCTCTCAGTCCATCATTAGAGAAAACGTCTTACCGTTTTCTGAGGAGTCATTTTGCCAGTCCAGTGTTATTGTCCAGGGAGTAGAACTCGGATTTGTATCTGCCCCTTTGCACACTATTCACATTCAGTCTTCATTAGTCAGCGGAGTTGTTAAAGTGGCTATTCGTTCTGCGTTGCCCATACCAGGCATTGACTTCATCCTAGGTAATGACCTTGCTGGAGGCAAGGTCATACCCATTCCTGAAGTGTTAGACAGACCCGAGCTGAGCCGGGATTCTGACTCAGCCCAAGACCAGCTTGCCATCTTTCCAGCTTGTGTAGTTACGAGGGCCCAGACAAAAAAGTATGGTCCTGACTTGGCCGATTCCTTCATGAGGTCAGATCCCGTTGGTGACGTGATTAACTTTACCTCTGGATCTAAGGTTCAGGCCACAGTTCCACCTGCTGACAAAACACAACCAGTTCTGGATTTGCCAGTCTCCCGAGAGGAGTTCATTATTGCACAGAAAAATGATGTAACCCTGTCCAAGTGTCATTCCTCCACTCTCAGTCAACAGGATGCCAAAGGGAAAAAGCTGGCTTACTTCTCTGACAAAGGTCTTCTGATGCGCAGATGGACAAGTGAGGTCTCGGAAGACGCTGACTGGTCTGCAGTATATCAGGTGGTGGTACCTACTGCTTATCGTACCCAGGTACTGTCCTTAGCACATGACCATCCATGGTCAGGACATTTGGGGGTTAATAAAACATACACCAGAATTCTGAAACATTTCTTCTGGCCTGGACTGAAATCTGATGTTGTTCAATACTGCCGTACTTGCCATGTATGCCAAATGACCGGCAAGCCAAACCAAGTAATCCCCCCCGCTCCTCTGTCCTATCCCAGTAGTAGAGGAGCCATTTCAAAAAGTGATTGTTGACTGTGTGGGGCCTCTACCTAAAGCTAAAACTGGAAACCAGTTTCTGTTGACGATCATGTGCGTTTCGACCAGGTTTCCCGAGGCAATCCCACTACGGAGAATAACAGCTCAGATTGTTGTCAAAGCACTGTTGAGATTCTTTTCAACCTTTGGTCTGCCTAAGGTTGTGCAAACAGACCAAGGTACTAACTTTAAGTCTAGAGTGTTTGCCCAAGCCCTGAAAACATTAGGCATTGAACACATAACCTCGAGTTCTTACCATCCTGAAAGTCAGGGGGCACTAGAGAGGTTTCATCAGACTTTGAAGTCTATGTTAAGGAAACACTGTTATAGTTCCCAACGGGACTGGGATGAAAGTGTTCCACTTGTTTTATTTGCCTGTCGGGAAGCAACCCAAGAATCTCTGGGATTTAGTCCCAGTGAACTTGTGTTTGGGCGTGAGATGAGGAGTCCTTTGAAGGTTTTTAAAGAGAGGCTGGCTACACCGGTTGACAACACCAAAAGCCTTCCAGAGTACGTCAAGACACTGAATGACAGGTTGAAGAGGGCTTATTCCTTAACCAGGAACGTATTAGCCACGTCACAAGTGAAAATGAAGAGACACTTTGATCAGCGGGCTGTTGACCGTTCATTTCTGCCAGGTGACAGAGTGCTCCTTCTCCTTCCGGTGCCCGGCTCCTCTCTCTCCGTTAGGTTCTCTGGTCCTTATGTTGTAGAGAGAAAACTCAGCAAGACTAACTACATTATTCAGACCCCGGATCGCAGACGTCCCACTCGGGTGTGTCATGTCAACATGATGAAGCTGTACAACTCTCGTGAACCTTCAGCTGTGCCATCTGTGGTCCAAGAGCAAGTGGTTACGTCTCCGATGGCTTCGGTGACCAAGGTGGAGATTACTCCAGATGAAGATGGGTTGGTGTTACGAGGTGCTGAGCCTCAAAGTGCTCGATTAGGTAATTCTGTGATATTGTCAACCCTAACACAATACCTGTCCCACCTTCCTGCTGAACAGAGCAATGATATTATAACACTCATATCGGGATTCCCATCTCTGTTCAGTGATATCCCGTCTCAAACCACTGTCATAAAACATGATGTGGTGCTCACTAACCCTACACCAATCAAACAGCGCGCTTATCGGGTTAGTCCTGCAAAGAGGGAAATCATAAAACAGGAAGTTGAGTATCTTCTTCAGAATGGATTTGCAGTGCCAAGCTCCAGCTCTTGGAGTTCACCATGTCTCTTAGACACTAAGTCAGATGGAAGCCCAAGATTCTGTACAGACTTCCGAAAGGTGAACTCTGTCACTGTACCCGATGCACATCCCTTACCCCTTATCGATGACTGCATTGATGAAATAGGGCCTGCAAAATACATCACTAAACTCGATATGTTAAAAGGGTATTGGCAAGTGCCTTTGACACAGCAAGCATCTGAGATTTCAGCTTTTGTCACCCCTGACCACTTCCTGCAGTATACGGTTATGCCTTTTGGCATGTGCAATGCCCCTGCAACGTTTCAGAGACTGGTTAACAAAGTGTTGGGAAAAATCCCTAACTGCCGAGCATACTTAGATGACATTGTTGTGTATAGCAGTGACTGGTCCACCCACATAGCTACATTAAAAGAAGTCTTCATTAGCCTAGACAGTGCGTCTCTCACTTTGAACCTTGCCAAATGTGATTTCGCTAGAGGCAGTGTCCTCTACCTTGGCCAGCAAGTTGGTCTAGGGCAAGTGCGCCCTGCAGATGCCAAAGTCATTGCGATTAGGGAGTTCCCCCAACCAACCACCAGGAGAGAACTGCGGCGGTTCCTTGGGATGATAGGATATTACCGACGGTTTTGTAAAAATTTCTCTTCTGTTGCTGCCCCTCTCACTGACTTAACCAGTCCCTCAAAGCCGTTTATTTGGTCTGGGAGTTGTCAGCAGGCTTTCGAAAGCCTTAAGGGCTTACTTTGTTGCACCCCTGTTTTGTCTGCTCCTAACTTCTCTTTACCATTCAAACTGGAAATAGATGCCAGCGCAGTTGGGGCGGGAGCGGTGCTTCTCCAGGAGGATACCCAGGGCATTGACCATCCTGTGAGTTACTTCTCTCGGAAGTTTGACAAACACCAGCTCAGGTATTCTACCATTGAAAAGGAGACCCTTGCTTTGTTGTGGGCCTTGCAACATTTTGAAGTCTATACAGAGTCAGGTCAGAGGTCAGTCCAAGTATTCACAGATCACAACCCTTTAGTTTTCCTCTCCAAGATGTATAATCACAACCAGCGGCTTATGCGTTGGTCACTGATTATTCAGAATTATACCCTCAAAATCCATCACAAAAAAGGTTCAGAAAACATTGTAGCAGACGCACTCTCCTGTGCTGTTTAGAGAGGTCACCAAACCCTAAGTTTGGTTTTTGAAGGGTGAGAGTGTTACGTGCCAAGGGGTGTGGCTTTGCTTTTGTACTCTGTTTTGTGTTCTATTCATCTTTCAGGCGTCAGGCCTCCTCTGATTGGCCAGTTCGAAGTTGATTGGCAGGTGTCTATTGGCTGGACTGGGCTCAGTTGGCCAATCACACTCCAAGGAACACTACAAATGAGCCGCTCCCTGGCCAGCTGGTGGCTGCTGGCTTCTGCTTTGACAAACATTTGCGAACAGGCATCTTTATGTTGTGTGTGGTGGGAGGCTGGACAGGTAAGCCGGGGTACCCTATACACTGGTTGTAGATTTTACTCTGTTAGTCACACTAGGTTATGCGGTTGATGCCACCCTTGTATGTTTTCACTGACTTTTATCGAGTAGCTAGGTAGGCCTTTTGTTTTGCATTTTTCTTTCAGTTAGGCTAGGCCCTGGAAGCTACCGACCTCTTTTTGTTTTATTACTTTCTTTGATTTGGATCAACCGCCCAGTCCTCCTCCCCCACCTCTTTACTGTTGTTAAGTTTGACTATCCAGGCAAGCACCCAATAAATCCTGCCTGATACTTAACTGTTCTGTGGTCTTCCTCCTTCATTGATTGTGGTTGTCCAGTGTTGCTGTCTCCTTCCTACCTTTGCCTCCGCCATGGTGGGGGGGGACGTAACAGAGTTGTTTCACTTCATCAGGATTCTGAGGCCACTCCTCTTGTGGTAGTAGAAGAAATGGAGGTCCAGAGAGCCAAGTTTGTTTATTTTTCCAAAAAGGATTGTACTGTTAAACCTCGAGAAGCCAAATCTGCTGGATTGTTATCCGTGTCCACATATCTCCATTGTTGAGGATTTGAAACTTTGACAATCTCAGAAACTCTGTTGGCGACGAAAGTGCGGAACCTTGTTGTTTTATTGTTGATATAATTTAGTACAGAGGTGCTGTCAGTCCAAAATACTGAGTCCTTCAGTTCCATCTGCAGCTCCTCCTTCCACATTACATCCATTCTGCTTGCTAAGGTGGCAGCAGTTAACTCCATTCGAGGGATTGTAACTGGTTTTAAAGGAGCAACACGTGCCTCTCCCATAATGAATGCACAGCGTGCCTGGTCTCGTTCGTTCTTTAGTAACAAATAAGTCAATGTTCCATAGCTGTCCTCAGATGCATCTGCGAAATGATGCAACTGAGCAGTTTTTACAGTTCCAAAACTGTTGGTTTTAAAACAACGATCAACCTTGAACTCCTCCAGCTTGTAGAGCTCTTGCATCCAAATAGTCCATTCCTGTATAACCGCATCAGGTAATGCATCATCCCATCCAATCTTTTTTCGACACAGATTTTGCAGAATCTTTTTAGCAGTTAAGATTACTGGTGCCAACATTCCTAAAGGGTCATAAACAGAGCTGACTACAGAAAGGATGCCACGTCTTGTCAAAGGTCGATCTCTTAGAGTGATTCTGAACTTGAAAACGTCAGACTCCACACACCATTGAACGCCCAAAACTCTTTCCACCGGAAGTTCATCACTGATCAAGTCTAGATCCTTTATTTTGCTTGCTCTGTTACTTTCAGGTATTACAGCCAACACATTACGACTGTTACTTATCCATTTGTTCAGTGGAAAGCCTCCTTTCAAGCATATGGCACAGAGTTCATGATAGAGATCGATCGCATCCTCTTCTGTGGCTGCTGAGACGAGACAATCGTCGACGTAAAAGTTGTTCAACATTGCATCCACGGCTTGAAGGCTAAACTGTTGTTTATGATCTTCAGCACATTTCCTTAGTGCAAAATTTGCACAACTGGGAGATGAAGTTGCTCCAAACACATGTACTGTCATCCTATATTCAACCATGGCTTGAGTGTAATCTCCGTTGGGCCACCAAAGGAATCTCAACATATCTCGATCCTCCTCTGGTATTTTAACCTGGTGAAACATGGCCTTAATGTCTGCAGCAATGACAACAGGTTCTTTACGAAATCTTGTCAGAACTCCAATTAATGTGCTGGTCAAGTCTGGACCTTGTAAGAGCTTGCTATTTAGCGACACTCCTTGATACTTGGCTCCACAGTCAAACACCACTCTAAGGGTTTTCTTCTGCGGATGCGGCAAATACCATTTCCTGCCATCCGTCCGTTCTAAGTTGTCTTCTGGTACTGTTAAGGTTCAAAATTGAGGAAGGAGAGTACAAACCACCCATGGTCCAGAAGGTCTTGGTCAAACAATGATTTTAATGACTACACACGTGTGGGAAGAACACTCTGTACGCCGACAGCAAGTGATCTCCGACTTCCTCAAAGCATACACAGATTTTATACCGTCAGGGCTTGTTTACTGACGCCCCTTCATGCGTCACAGATACATTTTATACATAGATCAGATCAACACCACAATGACTTTTAACCCAGAAGATCATCTTCTATTTTCATGGCTGGTACTTTCCGTTCTTGTCTTAAAGTGAATTGTTCCTCTTTCTTGCCGAGACATGACTAATCTCTCCTCTAAATAAATGTTTTAACCAAGAACCTCTACTTAAACCTTAATATGAAATGACCTGATATATAAGTGTTTTGTAAGCATGTATTGCAATTCCTTCTATGGCTCCAAGTCACTTGCACAATAGATTGTCCGGACATCGCGCCGAACAAAGCTTCCAACCCCCAATTAATTGACCGAGCTCCAACTCTTTAATAAGCACAGATATGCATTGTGTATAAAATAGTCATAACTGCACCTGAAATACAAGGTCAACATAATAACTGTATGCATAACATCTTAAGGCCTTCTTAAAGCTATCTGTTACATTGTTAAAGCCTCGTCTTAGCCTGCTGCTCAAAATAACTTTCACTTCTGCAAAACTCTCTGCAAGCCTGTTTCCTGTCAGCCTGTGACTTTTAGCCTTTCTGAAAGACACACACTGTTCAACCCCTGAATGCAATATAAACTCCAGATTATATTATTAATCAGTGGTAATAATGATGATTATTTAACAATAGCAGTAAAATAATTTCCCTGCTCCACAGTACCTTTTCTGCATAACCTTCAGAGATCATATCTGACATAAAGCTGTTATAGTCCTGCAGAAAAGTAGCGTTCTTCATAAGTCTTTTCTTCAGATTCTGAAGGCGTTGTTCAGCGACACTTTTATTATCTGGCATGCAGACCTTTAAGTCTTTCAATGGGAGTCCAATATAATAATGACCATTATGTATCTTAGCAGTATTGGAAACTTTATCCAAAAACTGTTGGTCTTCCTTAGAAGGTTCTTTCTCATCTCTGGCACACTCTGGAAAATCAGTTTTAAACTGCTGATTCCACAGCTCATCAAGTTTCACCACTGAAACTCTATTGACACTTATCTGTGGCTGATTGTGAACTTCAGTTTGAGTCTCACCCAAAGGTCCGTTCACTGTCCAGCCAAGGACAGTTTTAACAGCATACGGTCCATCTCCAACACTTCTAATGACATCCAGTGGTTCCAGAGCCTTTGGCACATTCGAGCCAATTAGCAAATCAATTTCAGAGTCAATTTCTGGCAGATGTACAGACTTCAAATATGGCCACCGGAGTATATCGTTCTGGTGAGGAATGTTTCCTTTATGGACAGGGATAGTGAACTGAGTATAAAGAATGGGAAGATCACAAAACTCATTTCCGTCTAGTCCAGCAACTTCTAAATCTGCAATAATATCCGTTTCAACAACTTTATTTTGTCCCATAGTTCTCAACAGAATGTTGGATCTTCTTCCATGAATTTTCAGCTTATTCATCAGCTTTACTGTACAAAATGATGCAGTGCTGCCTGGGTCAAGAAATGCATAGGTGTACAATGTTACATTTCCTTTCTTGGCCTTAACTTTCACAGGCACGATTGAAAGTTTGAATTCATCTTTACCGGCCCCAGTAAGAGCACTGGTCTGAATAGAGACTATGGCACGATTTTGAGTTTGTTCCTTTGATTCTTGTTCTTTACTCATTGTCTTTTGATAGATGTGTAACATTTGAGGGTGCTTTAAGCCACACGTCTTGCACCTGAGGCGCTTTTTGCAGTCTCTACTAATGTGACCTTTACAAAGACATCCAAAACAGACTCCATTCTCTTTTAGAAAAGTGATTTTGTCTTTTTGCGTTTTTCTTTCCAGCTCTTGACAATTTTCTAAGGTATGTTCACCTTTGCAAAACAAGCAACTCCTCATTTGTGTTATTCTTTCCTTTTCCTTAACTTTGTTATTTTCTTTTTCAGATGCCATCACAGAGGTAGCAAAAGAACTTTCTTTGAATCTTGTGTGAGTTTGAGACTTAAGTTTTCTTGTGTCTCTATTTGTCGTGCAGATATCCTTGATGTCCCCAAACACTGGGTCAGATGCGATCTTAACTTGTTTTTCTAAAAACTCCACAAGATCCTTAAATGTAGCTTGTCGATTACACTTCTCATGGAAATCACAGACTGCAGTTCTCCACTTATCTCTCTGCCTGTAGGGAAGTTTCTTTGTTATAGCTAACATGTTGGCAGGCATGTCAAGCTCCTGCATATAACTGAGATCTTCCATAGCATTGCAACAGCCTCTTAGGAATATTGTGTAAGCTTGAAGAGCTTTCGTGTCCTCTGCTTTTATTGAAGACCAAGCAAGTGCTTTGCTCATGTAAGCCGTGGCAAGTTTATGTTCATTCCCAAAATGCTGCCGTAATAAACACTTCGCCTTTCTGAATCCTGCTTCTGAAGTCATGTGTAGGCAACTTCTTACAAGTTCTCTTGGTTGACCCTTTGTGTGTTGTTCCAAATAATAAAGACAATCTCCAGGGTTTTTATTTCTGCTTTCAATGTTGTGTTCAAACGATTTAATAAAAGTCTGGTACTGAAGTGGATCTCCATCAAAAACTGGGATCTCCTTTTTAGGCAATGAAGAAAGACTATGTTGTTGGATTAATAAAGCAGTGAGTTCGTTCTGCTTACTCATGACAGATAAGATGTTACAGTCTTCTTCATGACTAGAAATTTGAGAAGATACATGTTTATTTTCACGTGAATTTCTAATGTCTGAGTGATATGTCAAGGGATCTTCAGAAAGAGTCTGAGGTTGTATTGGAACTCTGCCTATGGTTAAGAGAGATTGTGAGTCTGCAACATTATGCTCCCTAAAGATATGCACATGTTGCCTTTCATGTACAGGAGTATCCGGACTAGTATTCAACACTTGAGTTACCTTCTGTCCCTTTTCAAAATATGACTCCATACCATCTGATATTTTTGATAGTTTACTTTTAATACTGGATCCTTTTGAGCCTTTCAGTACTTTCATTTTTGCAACCGTGGCAGCTATATTTGTTTCCAGCTCCAGTTGCTCCCGCTGTCTCCTTAACTGTGCTTCACGTTCCTCCAAGGCATGTTTATCCTTAAGCAGTTTTTGCCTTACCATCAGAGCAGCTGCTTCAGCTTCAGCCATTATTCGTGCTGATGTTGTACTTGATGCTCTGGAGTTTGAGCTTGAAGAACTGATTTTACTCTTTTTGCTTCCTACGTTTGAAACACTGTCACCTGGCTGTATTTCATCTTGTATGTCAGAATTTGTTTTAACCTGCTTTGGGGATGTTAAGATGTTATTTTTATCATTTGTGGAAGAAACCGTCTCCTTTGATAAAACAGGCTCAGCAGAAACGGGCACATCCAAAGTAACAGCAGTAGGCACTTTCTCAGCTTCATTGTCTTTTTCCATAAAAGGTCTTCCAGCTTCAAGAAGCCACCGTTTCACATCTTCAACAAAATCATCATTACATTTTGTTATGCGTCCAAACCAGTCAATATGAGCATCTTGTTCATCTTTAGGAATCAATAAAATGAATGCATCATGAACAGTTTTGGCATTTTTATACAAATCATTCAGTTTTTCCAAGTTAAGCAGCACAGCTTTTGCATTGTCATCCTTGTTCATCAATTCTTTAATATCACGAGTTAACCCTTTAATCTTGTTAACATGAGCTTTTCGCTCTTTCTGCAAAGTTTCCATTTTAAAAGCAAGCGCTTTAGCCGTCAGTTTTGCAGATCTTTTTTCTTCCAGTTCATGTTCGGCTTCTTTTATTTCACTCATCGTCACTTTTTCACATGCATCAAAACAACATTATATTCCACAGCTTCAAAGAGACCACAGCCAATACTTTTCTTCCGTGTAAACCATTGCGCAGCAGCGTCACAGGCTGTCAAAACCAGAGCAGAGTCCTCCAGCTTGCCAAATCAAGCACACGCACGCACACAACGCAGATCAAACCAATGTCCCCAATGGACAAGCGATGACACTTACAAACTGTGTTCAAAACATCCAATAATACACAGAGTGAATCCGCGTGTCCTACCGCTTCTGAAGTGTCTGTTGCGCTGCGTTCCACCATGCCAGTGTGACGGTGCCGTTTCCAATTACTCATTTGAGAACTGCGTCCACTCATCTGACATCTCCGTGACTCCAAAACGTATGTCCAAAAATCCTCTTCATTGTTTCGATGCGTGCAATAAAAGACAAGGGTTTTCTGTTGACTAAATGTTGCGACTTTCATCCGTAAATAAAGCCGCGGCCGGCTGAGTTGGTTGTGTCCCTGTGACGCGCCTCCAATAATCCATAATGAGTCGAACTTGTACTTTGCGCATTTATTTTAAGAACAAAACAAGAACAAACATTTGCGCTTTCAATCAATTTCCAACTAGCGCATGGATTAACTGGTGTGCCAAAAAATGACGGTCAACAGAAAAGTTTGCCCACAAACCACTCACCCAACACACCTGCTGCGAACACCGACATCAGGTAAATAGACTGTGACCACACCCACATACCATCACCTGAGACGCAGGTAAAGCTATACACCTGTGCCACCAAAACAAAAAAGGAAAAACAAACATTGACTTTGGCTCTTACACCAGTTGTGGGAGTATTTCCTACTTTCATTGTAATAGTTGTGATAATGCAAATATTTATAATTCAATTCAGTTTTATTTATATAGCACCAAATCACAACAACAGTCACTTCAATGCATTCTATTGGAAGATACAGACCCTGCAATAATAAAGAGAAAACCCCAACAATCAGATAACCCCTTATGAGCAAGCACTTTGGTGACAGTGGCAAAGAAAAACTTTTTAACAAGAAGACTCGAGCAGAACCAGGCACAGAGAGGGTCAGCCATTCTGTCACAAACAGTTGGAGTGAGGGAGGGAGACAGGACAAAAGACATGCTGTGGAGTTGGTTCTTCAGTAGGTGATGCTGCCTAAATGAAGTGAAAATGTTGCCCGTCTTATTGTCACTTTGGATGAAAACTTGAAATACATCAGTTTGCTCCATTATCCAACACTTTTTTGGGGGTTTTCTTTCCTTAAATATTACATTTAAATAAAGCCAAAAATGTCCTCCAGTTAAGGTATAATGCGATGCTAAGATCCCTGGAGAGTGTTTCCTAAACCTATATCTGCCAAAAACTTTGCAGTCACGTAAAATAATTTTAATGTAATTATGCATGTCTTTATCTGAAGGAACAAAAGAAAGGCAGTTTCATTTAGGAAGTCTCAACTTGTAAAGAATGAATTCACACATGCGTTTATATATTTGCATTTACACAAGTATGACAAAGAATATGAAATACCCTCAAAACTATGTCTCATTATACCCTGCAACTTCAACAGCTTCAGAGAATTATATTTCGCATGCAGAAATATATTTTAATAAACAGATCTTTAAGGTAAAATGACACAAAGGACTTACTGTTCTCATTTTTATCATCCGCAAATCTCTCCCTTTTCTTCAAGCTAATTCTTCCTTTTTTCCTTTTGGGTTTCTCATATTTTTCCCATGGAAATCCTGGAAGCAGGCTTTCAAGGGATTTATCCATTTTTTATTTTTCAATATTAGATATCTCCTTCCTAAACAGACTTTAGAGAAGAAAAGTTATTTTCAGCTAAAATAACGCTCTTGAATCACTTAAATCAATTACAGTCACAATCATTAAAAAAAAAAAGTGACAAGCGTCACGAAGTACAAGGTGGACTCACGCGCTGGACTCCGAGGATGATGCACACAAGTGAATTTATTAAAGAACAATATCCAATGAGTGTATATACACAGATGCGGGGCAGTGCTATGTACAAAAGGTGAGGGAGGGGGCAGGGCTCCTGGGAAAATCCAGGGGAACACGCTCGTCTCTCTCCACACAATCCAAACACGAATCCACTCGCACACCAGGGAAACAGTCCAGGGAATCTGCACACAAAGAAACGCTTGTTAGATTCTAAACACACACTGCACGGGAAAATACTTGCTGGGACGCTCGACTTTCACTGACGCGATTCTCACAACAATCCAGCGAAGAACAGCCGTTGCTTCCTGTCTTAAATACCATCCACACTGATGAGGCACAGGTGTTTCTTCCTCCGAGGGCGTGGGCCAAGGGCGTGAACCTATAATGAGTCCAATTTCATTCTTCATTTTTCTTTTTCAAAGAAACAAGTTCATCTTCGACCATAGCCTTTAATTTCTTTTCAATTGCCAGAGCCCTAATATTTCTCTGACATTTTTGTTTCATCTGCATGTTCTGGGCCTTTTGATCATCTATTACTTTGCCCATTTCATATTTCTTATCTGTTAACTCTTTCACAGTTTTATCCATTAATTCGTTTTGGTCCTGTAACTTTGTATTATGAGTCAAAAGGCCCTCAATCCAATACTGCAAGGATTTATGTTCCTCCTCGCGTTCTTTAACTGCGTTGACGGTCACACTTTTACCAATTTTTAATCGATTCTCAAACTTTTCTATATGATTAGCATAAATTCCCATGACCGTTTTAAACTCTGTTTCTGCAGCATTAGCTTTGTTTTCGAGGTTTTTTGTATTTTCATCGTAAAATTGCTGCATCTGATTTTTCTCCTCTTTGTGGCGTTTCAATAATAAGTCAACAATTTGGCTGTTGTGAAATTCCTGACGTGCCACCTTTTTTTCTGTTTCCAGCAGTCCTTGCAGGACTTCGACTTCTTCCTCATGATTTTGTTTAAGTTCAGCCAGAGTCTTCTCCGTCTCTGCGCGGAACTTTATGAGAGCTTCGTGGTCATCTTTTATCAAGTTTCACCTGTCAGAGGTATTTGTCCTGTCTTCCACGACAGAAGACAGCATCTCATTATTCTGCCAAACTTCATTGTTTTCTTCAGTTAGATCCTCGATCAGTTTTCAAGTATTCAAGTATTCAAGCTCTATTTTAAGCTTTTCAACTTCGTTAATCATTGGACGGAGTCTTTGGTCAAACTGGCTGGCATATGTTTCTTTTTCTTTTTGGCTTTTAGGCCATTAACCATTTTTTTTTCAATATATTAACATCTCTGTCTTAGGTTTTGAACTAATTTCTGCTTTTTAATGCTGTATAATTTCACAACAAAACGATAGCTTAATAATCAATTCATTTTGACAGGTTTCATGGTCTATTTAAGGCTTTTTGGACATCAAAGGAATGTCATTAAACGTGACGTCTGTTGTCTGTGGTCACACAGACAACAGACAATTAATTCTGTTTTGCAGTGTGAGTCAGTAGTGACCGGTGACTGGCTGCTCCAGCCAATGATGCGCAGCTAATCAACATCGTTGACAGGCTATGACAGCGTCCTCATGTGCCGACACCGGTGTTTTAGCTAGCAAAGCGGCGTGGCTGATGTGGAGTGAAGCCAGTTAATGACAACGTGTACAACCATTGGAGATGTGAGCAGGACAGACGGAACGTGTGGACTTTATACCAGTTTTTAAATTGTGTTGATAGGCCACGTAAAACCAGAGTTATGATAAAAAAAATATATGGAATGTTTGTTGTTTTCTGAATACTGTCGTTTATATAGTATTATAAACGATTACAGGGGTAGGCAACTCCAGGCCTCGAGAGCCGCTGTCCTGCAGGTTTTAGATGCGTCCTTGATCCAACACAGCTGATTTAAATGACTAAATTACCTCAACATTTCTTGAAGTTCTCCAGAGGCCTGGTAATGAACTGATCATTTGATTCAGGGGTGTTGATCCAGAGTGTTATCTAAAGCATGTGGGACACCACATCTCGAGGCCTGGAGTTGGCCACTCTTGGCCTGTTAGATTAAATTATCAAATGCTTCAAAACCCTTTTGAATTTTTAGCAGTTAATTTTTAACAATCAATTGGTGGTAATCCATCATCAGAAATGAGGAAAGGTGGTGTTGATGGAGACTCTGGGAAAAGCCTTCCTATACACGTCTGCCAGGGTGTTTTGGAGCCACTTGAATAAATTTAGTTTGCACTGGAGGTGGATGAGGTTTAATCTGTGGAGAGATCTGAGACGGAGTCGGAGTCTCCCCATAACATCTCCCCATCACGCCTCTATGGACCACCGGTGCGAGCTTTTGTCCTTTCTGTCTTTCTAATTTAAGCTGGAGTTGAACGTCTTTCACTCAATTAGATTTTAGATGACCTATCTCTTTTTCTTCATTGCCAGCCTTTCTGATCATCTGGTTCACTGGTCCAATGAGCTCCTGTTTTTGTCTGAATAAAGCGTCTTAGAAAGACTTTACCATATCACTGTACTGCTTTTTAAATGATTCCAGCTCCCGTGTTTTATCTAGTAAAGCTGCATCTAGATCCTTGCATCTGATACGTAGACAGTTCAGCTGTTTTTCAAGAAACTCCTTCGTTGTTCCAACAAAGGGGATGCCTTCCACACCGTCTACGTATTTCTTTTTCAAGTTGAGGAATATATCCCTAAATTCCACCTTTTCTTTTTCTCTGAAGTGACCTGCATGTGGAAATGCCTTTTCAAAGGACAAAACGCACTGGTACAATTCCTCTTGGAAGTGGTGCTTTTTCTTTTCCAGGCAATTCACTTTGTGTATACATTTTTCCCTTTGCTTTATTTTCATTAAAGTCCAGGAATGCACATTGCATTCCTGGATGCAAAATTCCAGGAATAAAGCTGAAAAGTGAAATAAACTAGAGGGACAAACATTCTGGTCCACCTAAACATTATTCCTACAGGGACTGCTTGTGACACAGAAACCCACCTCAACCTAACTGGCCTATGATAACTTCATAAATATTGCCCTTTAGTTATTTATAAGTTAATTTATTAACTTGTTTAATAGTAATAGTAAAGGAGGGGCAAGATGTCTAGGCAGGTTGGCACACCTCTTCAGTGAAGCAGGTGAAATTCTCCTATTCCCCTAATGGAGTCAAAAAAATATCCACAAAAACACTTAAAAACTATTTATATGCATCATTGTCTCTTCTAAGAAAACAAAGAGAAGCTGATTTTTACAAGTCTTACAGTATAAAAACTGCATTTAAAAAACTGTGGCCGTATGGTATGCTGATCACAGCATGCACTAAGAAAAGCTACTGGAGCTCACATTAGAAATGATTGTGTTGTGGTTCTTTTACCTATGCTGAGATCCTATAGACTATAAGATCCCTCACCTACTGAATTTCACATTAAACCCAGACTGTACTCATTTTACTTTCACCCTCTACAATCTAGGCACCAGAAAATAGTTGTTGTTTTTTTTTGTAAAATCCTTTTTCACTATGTAATGTATTCAATTGAAGCACATCCATTAGAATTAAATGTGAATATTTTTATCATCATGTACTAATAGTATTTTATTCTTATATTAAAATAACATACGAAGGTTCAGTTACCTTTGTACAAATATGATTAGTTGACTTGTGCTTTAAGGAGATTATTTTTGCTTTCATACTTTGAGTACAGTTCAGAGCCTGTATTCTTTTACTTTTACAGTATGGAACGCTATCAAACATGGTTTAGTTATATATTTCAGTTCAGTTCATTTTTATTTATAAAGTGAATTGTCACAACAACAGTTGCCTCAAGGCACGTTCTATTCTATTTCTATTAATAATAAGTATACTGTCTGTCTGAACATATTTCAGTAAATATTCCTATAAAGAAGTGAGCTGTGGTTCAAGACTTTTGCAAAACACTATTTTTTATACAGTAAATTAATACAATTTATATGTTTTACATTTACCATATTGTTATTATTATTTTTTAACTAAAATAATGTTCTTGGTCAATTACAGTCAAAATCATTAAAAAAAAGGAGTGACAAGAGTGAATATTGAATTCTTTGTTCACTTGGTCAGCACAAGCGAAGAAATGCAAAGTCCATCCTGGAATGGACTTTGCATTTCCTGGACTTTGCATACAGGAATGGACTTTGCATTCCTGTATGCAAAGTTCCAGGGATAAAACTGAAAAGTGAAATATATAGGGACAAACGTTCTGGTCCACCTAAACATTATTCCTACAGGGACTGCTTGTGACACAGAAACCCACCTCAACCTAACTGGCCTATGATAACTTCATAAATATTGCCCTTTAGTTATTTATAAGTTAATTTATTAACTTGTTTAATAGTAATAGTAAAGGAGGGGCAAGATGTCTAGGCAGGTTGGCACACCTCTTCAGTGAAGCAGGTGAAATTCTCCTATTCCCCTAATGGAGTCAAAAAAATATCCACAAAAACACTTAAAAACTATTTATATGCATCATTGTCTCTTCTAAGAAAACAAAGAGAAGCTGATTTTTACAAGTCTTACAGTATAAAAACTGCATTTAAAAAACTGTGGCCGTATGGTATGCTGATCACAGCATGCACTAAGAAAAGCTACTGGAGCTCACATTAGAAATGATTGTGTTGTGGTTCTTTTACCTATGCTGAGATCCTATAGACTATAAGATCCCTCACCTACTGAATTTCACATTAAACCCAGACTGTACTCATTTTACTTTCACCCTCTACAATCTAGGCACCAGAAAATAGTTTTTTTTTTTTTTTTTGTAAAATCCTTTTTCACTATGTAATGTATTCAATTGAAGCACATCCATTAGAATTAAATGTGAATATTTTTATCATCATGTACTAATAGTATTTTATTCTTATATTAAAATAACATACGAAGGTTCAGTTACCTTTGTACAAATATGATTAGTTGACTTGTGCTTTAAGGAGATTATTTTTACTTTCATACTTTGAGTACAGTTCAGAGCCTGTATTCTTTTACTTTTACAGTATGGAACGCTATCAAACATGGTTTAGTTACATATTTCAGTTCAGTTCATTTTTATTTATAAAGTGAATTGTCACAACAACAGTTGCCTCAAGGCACGTTCTATTCTATTTCTATTAATAATAAGTATACTGTCTGTCTGAACATATTTCAGTAAATATTCCTATAAAGAAGTGAGCTGTGGTTCAAGACTTTTGCAAAACACTATTTTTTATACAGTAAATTAATACAATTTATATGTTTTACATTTACCATATTGTTATTATTATTTTTTAACTAAAATAATGTTCTTGGTCAATTACAGTCAAAATCATTAAAAAAAAGGAGTGACAAGAGTGAATATTGAATTCTTTGTTCACTTGGTCAGCACAAGCGAAGAAATGCAAAGTCCATCCTGGAATGGACTTTGCTTTTCCTGGACTTTGCATACAGGAATGGACTTTGCATTCCTGTATGCAAAGTTCCAGGGATAAAACTGAAAAGTGAAATATATAGGGACAAACGTTCTGGTCCACCTAAACATTATTCCCACGGGAACTGCTTATGACATAGAAACCCACCTCAACAGTTTTCACGAAGATGTTAATAAAAGAAGAATGATGTCCCAAAACAGGAGAATGAAACGTAACTTTTCAGTTACACTGGAAAAATAAACACTCTCAGCCGTTGAGAGTTGACATACTGTTTTTTTTAAACTAAAATAACGTTCTTGGTCAATTATAGTCACAATAATTTAAAAAAGGAGTGACACGAGTAAATGTTGAATTCATTCGTATACCTGCTTTACACAGAAAACCATGTCATGAACACAATTTTTATGTTGACGTTAATACCAGAGGATGCTCGGTACTCTGCAGTTACTGATAAGCGAGACATGACTACATATTGCTGTAAAGTGATTTAACAATGGACCATATCATTTCAAAACTTGTAATAGCCTTTTATTAATCCTGCCACTATTTTTTCTTAGCATTTTTACAGTTGCTTTACCTGATTACCTAAAGAGAACCTTCAATGCTATGGAAACATTTTCTAATTATTGACTGATACATTTGAATCACATTTTTACTGCAATTTATTCTGAAATAACCGGTAACCTTCATTATCATAGATCTGAGTGATAAATGATCTATTACTGAAAAAGCTGAAAAAATATTATTTCCATTTATTATATTTTGGGCTGATAGTTTTGCCTGATGTACATTTGAGACTGAAGACCACTATATTTCACTATTCTTTGATGTGAGTGTCTTGCTTGCAGGGATATGAATACCAGTTTGCTTCATAATCAGAATCATAAGATTCTGAATTGACCTCATCTTCATCCTCCTCCTCTGTGATCAAAATTAAGCCTCCAGGCGTGTCAACTGTTTACTTCTGCTGCTCATTTTGTAAAACAGGTGAGTATATCATATGCAGCTGCAATGGGTGGCGTTGTTGTCCTTGGGAACAGAAAAGGTTCTCATCAAAGTCATACCACCTGCATTCTCACTTCATATAAGGTCAATAAGGTGTATGTGTGTTTTGTGGTGAAGTATGTCTGTCATGGCTACTGCACAGACTCAAGTGCAGACAGAGGTCTTTGCACACAAAACACAGTTTATTTACAATATGAAACACCTCAGGGCTATATATGTACAGTGAGATAAGAGGGGGTCCATGGCTCCAGGGAGAAGGGGTAATCCACACACACGCTTCCACCACAGCTCCTCCAGGAAAGGTCCGTAATCTGGACCAGGAGGGGGATATCCACACACACAGAATACAGGAGCTAGTACCACAGACGAATACACACAGGGTGATCTTTGAAGAAAAGCACCAGGATTGCAAACACAGCCTGACGTACTGCGGTCTGTCTGTGAGGTAGTCAGAGATCCAAACAACCTAAACAATCCTGTTTAGTGTCTCCTGGAGCAGACAGGGCTGGGTTGTATTGAAGGTGCTGGAAAAGTCAAGAAACAGGATCCTGACCGTGCCTTTTCCCCTTTCCAGGTGTGAGTGGGCTTTATGTAGGAGGTACAGGATGGCATCCTCCACTCCAACATCCACCTTGTAGGTGAACTGTATTGGGTCCTGGGCATGTTGTACCTGTGGTTGGAGGAGGCTGAGGAAGAGCCACTGTAGAGTCTTCATAAGATGTGACGTCAGTGCCACCGGTCGGAAGTCATTCAGCTCATTGGGCCGGTTCTTTTTGGGGACTGGGACGATGCAGGATGTCTTCCAGAAGACGGGCACGCTCCCCAGTCACAGGCTGAGGTTGTAGACTCGTTGTAGCGGCTCCCCAAGTTCAGCAGCACACGCCTTTAGCATCCTAGGACACACCTTGTCTGGGCCTGCTGCCTTCCTGGGGCGAGAGGGCTCTGTAGTAAAGGTGAGGGTGGGGTGGCACTGTATGCATCTCTCAAATTAACATACAGTAGGTCAGTTGTCCTGTTGCTCCATGTGGGACAATTCACAAACTGGTGAAAGTCAGCCAGAGTAGAATCTATTCCTGAAGACTACTTAAAGAAATGAGAACAAAACTGCACAAGAGAGTTCAGACTGTGTCGAAGAATAAAGGTGGTCGTACCAAATATTGATTGTCTTTCAAACTCGTTGCCATTTTAAAACTCTGTATTGTATTTCCATGTATATTTCCACAAATCTTTACATCTACTTTTTCCTAGTAGTGTACATGAATTTATACATGAATATGATAAAAAAGTGAAGATTAATACGTTGTATGTGGTGTTAGGATACAATATATGGTTTGTTGTGTTTTTATATGCATGTTGAAATATTTTTTCTTAGCTTACTTTTTCAGAAAATAAAATTTTGTATGATTAACCAAAATGATCCAGGCATTAATGATTCTTTTACTGCAGAAATTGCTATTACGAAATTTAACCACTGATTGTATTTATGTTATACTGATATTAGTATTCTTATTATCCATAACTTAGTTGCTTTGCGGCAACAGATTCGCTACTGAGCAGAGATCCAAGAGACAACAGGCTCCAGGTGGCCAAGCTGAGACGTGAGAATTCAAAAGAGACTCAAAAAGTGACCTAAAACTATCAAGGTAAATATGTTGCAAAATGTGAGAGATTGAAAAATTTTCACTTGCTTTTCTCAAATCCACACATGGTCAAATATATAGATATATAAAAGTACGCTGCAAAAAACGATTTTTAAAAAAGTAAAAAACAACCCTTGTTTATGGACATTTTGTCTTATTCTTTGTCTAAAAAAGAAAATATAAACAAGCAAGTTACAAAGTATGACAATATTTTGGTTGAAATTCCAGAATACAAATAAGATTATTTTTCTCATTTCAAGAGTAAGACCACTTAAACAGCTGCTTAATTTAAGAAATGTTTTTAATGACACTACTAATATTTTGTTAGCAAGTTGCACCTCAACCGGAAACTTTTGGTTGTCATCAACAAGCGTGTGACATAATTCCGGCTGAATATTTGACCGTTCTTCTTTGCAAAGCTTGTATAGTTTATTACAATTATTTGGTTTGTTGGCAAAGAACTGGGTTTTAAGCACAGTCTTGTTGTTGGTGACTAAAAGTCTCTAAATGTGGTGAAATGTGCTCAAAGGCATTTAACCAAATATCACTGGGAGTGTATCTGTGTATACTTTTCACACAGGGCCAAATATTTAGGTATATAAGCAGGAAACAGAGGCAGGCAAAAGTAAAAAGACGCCTTTATTCCAAAGATACAAAGACTTCAAAGAGCCCCCCTGCCCCAATACCCCATCCCACCTTCTTCAAATGCAACAAGAGTGTTGTCAAGCGTTTGTGTAACGTTTGTCCAGTATGATGTCTGATAATATATCAGACATCATCTCAAATGGCCAGACTTCTGACATTCTCTCTGATTGTAAAATATAAAATATGTGGATGTATTTGTAAGTTAAACTTGTGTTTTAACCCTGCAACTTATTCGATTTCCATGTCTGACAAGCGTCCAGAGTAAGGACAGACTGAAAAAATCCCTCTGTGGTGTTTTTGAGGGAGAGCTGATGAGAAAGAGGATTTCCACCCTGATGATACAGCAGCACAAACTCAGCAGTGTGTGAGAAAGAGGAGGAGGCAGAAGAGCCAGCGCCAGCTGAGAGATGGAGAGAGGAGACAGACTGTTCTTTCTTTGTGAAAGACTGCTTGAAAAGTTGAAAATAACTATCTGTCTGTTCTGAATCAATCTTATTAGGTAATGTTAAAATAATTTTATCATTAAATATTTTCACTTTAGGAGAAAGTGCTCAGGTAGTTACAGGTAAAAACTGTGAGTGACAGTAAAAGGTTCTATATTCAGAAACTTAATCAACACCAGAATACCTGACAATAAATGTCAGTATTTTTTTCTTGACTTATATAAAACATGGTGTATCTTGGATTAATAGCACTACTGTATTTGTTGCATATATATTTTATAGTCCCGTGGGCTCAGCCTCAGAAGAGGAAGCAACGAAGACTAGACTGTCCCATTTAACAGCCTTGCACTTCCAGCCTTCAAAGCTCCCAGCCTATGTAGACTGAAGGCTGGGAGCTTTAAAGAATGCAGGCCCTGAACTGGGACACACCTAATATGACATTTCATCTGACGTCTGATGCTGGTTTCCTGAGACCTGACATATTTTTTTCATTCTTTGTTTTTAAAAGGTAGTGATCTGGAGTGTCATATGCCACATGATAAAATACCAAAATACAGTCTGGCTCATGTAATGTAGGCTGTGCAACACCTGTACAGTTTTAGCTATGACTTTAGCTATTCATGGATTGCTTAAGTACATAGTGTTTATCATCAATCCAAGCAAAACAAACAAAAAGAATAATTACCTCAGTTATGTCCACAGGCAGCTGATGATTCCCAAAGCAGTAAAAATGAAACTAGTAACTCCCACTACCTTACTGAGACACCCGAAGAGTTTCTGTTTTTCTACACCCACAAGCCAGAGCTTATGTTCAAACAACCACCAGGGGGGTTCTGTAGTGTCAGCCTTAGCTTCATTGTCAAGGTCTGTTTATCTCACATGCGCATTAGAAAGACAGATAAAGCCTCACAATCAATAACAGCTGCGTTCTGATTAAGTTAAAATAAATTATTCTCAAAATTTATTTTGTTTCTTTTATTTCTCCATATCACATTACAGCCACTGACATTTATACATGTTATTGTGAAGTCATAGTACTAAGAACCTAATAAAATTACAGTTAATTTTAAAATTGCACATGTGTACAATGTGCACAATTGCAGTACTGTGCAAAAATCTTGAGTCACGTGTCATTTTTCATGTTTTGGTTCCAAGGAGGCAGATTTTCTTTTCTTTTTTTTTCTTTTAAATCTTAGCCTTGAGCCTGTTCTCCGTGATTTCACTCTTATCAGTCCAGTCCTTCTGTAGCTGACCACACAGTACTGTGCAAAAGTTGCATGTCTTTTTTTCTCTGGGATTCCTTAAGGTCTTTCTAAGTCTTTTAATTTTTTTAGATTATTAGGCCACTTATAACTGACTATGAATCATTCAAGCAAAAGAAAGAAAAAAAAAACACATCATGCCAGTGTTGGATTCCCCTGTGTCTCCTTCTGGCCACCTGTGCCTCAATTTTATTCCACAACCTAGACATCCACATTACTCACACTCTCATAACACATACATGTAGGGCCTTGGGGGTGGGCATAATATACGCCATCCAGAGGACAGTCTGTGTATTCAACCTCACCTCTGGCGCCGGTGCCCACCTCTCAATTTTAAATACATGTAAACATTGAGGTTTCTTGGGAAGGGCTGTGCTGACACCTGCTGCTCTCTGGCAGGAAGCACCATGCCCTCCCGTGTTTTAAATGCACTTTAGAACAGCATGCAGCAACACTACATATCAGCGGGCGGAGGAACCTGACAGGTGATCCAGGTGATTTTTTTAAGTGCACTTTCTCACTGTCCCTCTTCCCCTGTTTTTCTTTCCCTCCCTCTCTTTCTTTCCTTCTCCCTTTCCTGCCCCCCAGTCATGTCTGTCCTGTCTGTAAAAACTGAAAATAGAATAAATAAATAATAATAACAAAGGTCAGTGGCCTGTATTTGTATAGTGCTTTTACTAGTCCCTAAGGACCCCAAAGCGCTTTACACTAAATTCAGTCTTCCACCCATTCACACACTGGTGATGGCAAGCTACATTGTAGCCACAGCTGCCCTGGGGCGACAGAGGCGAGGCTGCCGGACACTGGCGCCACTGGGTCCTCTGACCACCACCAGTAGGCAACGGGTGAAGTGTCTTGCCCAAGGACACAACAACCGAGACTGTCGGAGCCGGGGCTCGAACCGGCAACCTTCCGATTACAGGACGA
The DNA here is from genome assembly GCF_057382275.1 of Copadichromis virginalis. Classification (NCBI taxonomy): domain Eukaryota; kingdom Metazoa; phylum Chordata; class Actinopteri; order Cichliformes; family Cichlidae; genus Copadichromis; species Copadichromis virginalis. The sequence continues at coordinate 13,642,629 of NC_140621.1, forward strand.
ACTGCCAACTCTTGAGGATTGCCCCTTGAATGGACCAATATAGCAAGGCTGTGATGATCCACTTGGTAAAGTAAATCCGTTGGGCATCTTTCTTGGCCTTCAGACAATAATTCTGATGGCTAAAGAACCAGACGGGTCAGGCAACAAAAAAAGAAAGAAAAAAAAAAAAAGATATTGGAACATTTGTATTGCTACATAAATAAATGAGATAAAACTCAGTACTTACTTTTAAAGTTTACTCTTCAAAAGACATGAGAGATTTTTTTAAGTTGACCTTTTTCCCCCAAGAAAAAAAAAAACCTTCTTGGTGTTTGTCCGTGGTTGTCAAAAAGCTAGTTGGTTCATTAATGCCACCAACTGGCATGGAGTGTGGACCTGAATGTCAATTAAGAATTAGAGCCTATAGGATAATTAAATATAGCCTGATAACTTTTTCTTCTTGAGTTATTTCACATAAATCAATTGAATCTAGTCTATATATACCTAACTATATTTAGGTTTTGAATAAAAAAAGAAAAGAAAAATGCCAAAGATAACACACACAGAACTGAAACTCTCCTTTTTTCATTTTGTATTTTCTCATTATGGTTGAACAAATTTCCATGAAAATATTTTTGTCTAATCTATTGCTTTTGTCTTACAAATTTCTAAAATCTCTTGCTCCTTATGCAAAATATAAAGAAATGAGCAGTGGTTCAAGACATTGCATGATGCTGTTTACAGGCTATGTCTTACAATGATTACTGCAGCTTGGGCAAAGTCTAAAGGAAACACAGTTTCATAACATTTAGCGCAATTTACAGATAAAAAGCATCAATATTGTTTATTCACATTTTACAGAAGAAAATACCATCTATCTATTCCATCACAGAAACAAAGTAAAACACTGTAATCAACAATACTAAAGGAAACCTGAGTATAGCAAAGAAAAAGTACGGTGTATAAATTATAAATTATAAATTCACTTGTATTTTTAATACGTGAAATGTGCAATTCACTTGTATTTTTATTTTTTATTCCTATTTATTCTATTTATCCCCTTCGTATATTTTATTTATATTTGTCTCTGTATTTATATATGTGTGTGTATGTGTGTGTGTGTGTGTGTATATATATATATATAATATTCTGTAACTGTAACTTCTGTCGGTGCTGTGCTTTTTGGAAATCGAATTTCCCAGAGGAACCCACCCGAGGGATTAATAAAGTTCTATCTTATCTTATCTTAAATGCAGCACACTTGACTTTGCAGCTTTTCTCAAAAGCAACATTCCACCCAAGAAACCTCCAGATAATGTGTGTCAGTTTGTGGATGTAAACACAGCGATCGTTTAATTTATTCTCTGCAATGTCAGCTTTACAGAAGCATTAATCCTCATTTTTTAAGTTCTTTTATTTTCAAAGCATAATAGTATTCTTTTAATTTTAAAACCTTTAGTTCCATTTTTACTTTTTCCCTCTTCAGTTGATCAAGATCCAAACCAGAGCTGGCTGAGGGCCCAGGTGATGGGGCCTCTGACATGTCCGCACTGCGAGTAAAAAAATGCTTGTTTATGGAATTTTTTTTTCATATTTTTTGTCTTGAAAGAAAACATATTCTTAACAAGCAAGTTTTGCACAAGAAAATTAAGCTAATTCTAGGAAAATATGTCTAACTTTTTCTTAATAAAATATTTCAGCTCATCTTGAGCTTTATTTACCAGTTACAGGCTACACTGCAAAAACAGCTCTACTTAAAATAAGCCAGATTTTCTTAAATCTGACAAAATTGTCTTGTTTTGAGAAAAAAAAATCTGCCAATGGCGTAAGTTAAAGTTGTTTGGCTAAGGTCATTAAAACTAGCAAATTAATCTAACCTTACTCAATTCTGATCGTGGTTCTGATTCTTGAAATAAGAAAAATAATCGTTCTTATTCTGGAAGAATAACATTATCTTTCTTATTTCAAGAGTATGGAAAGGCCTGTAATGGCCTGTAATAAATTAAACAAACACAATTAAACACTAAAGTAAGGAAATAATTTCTGAAAACAGCTTGTTGAAGAAAGCATAATACTCATTATAGGTAAAGATTTTTTTTTAATAAGGATGTCTTAATAAGGTTGTCAGGGTGTCTTTCCTTGAAATAAGTCACATTTTCTTAAATTAATCCTAAATTTTAGACAGTTTTGTCTAATTTAAAGGTATAAATCAGTTAGATGCATGATAGATAGAAAATGTCTTCAATCTTCAAACATCTGAAACAAGCCCTATAAACTGCAATAGCCAACAGCTCGGCTAAAGCACCAGTATGACGCACACTGATCTCTTTTTCTTTCTACATCTTGAACAAAGGAAGACACGTGATTAAGGATTCTAGCCAAGCAACTTTTACTTACCTTAATGGCAGATTTTTTTTCTCAAAACAAGACAGTTTTGTCACATTTAGGAATATTGGGCTTATTTCAAGTAGAGCTGTTTTTGCAGAAATAAATGCAGTTAAAAAAAACTTTTAATACAGTGAATAAATGATAAATCTTTGCCTAAATGATATGACAGCTACATCTTACCTCATCTGTGGTCTCATGGATTGTACTTCAGTTACACTGTGGCCAGAGAAGTGCACCTCTGTATGTTGATGGTCATCTGACACAGCCCGGGGTTCAGAAAACATATAAAAAATTTAAAAAAAGAAACACACAGGTTTTTTTTTGCTTCTCTTGCTTTTTGATTACTGTGTTTGAGGCCACCACTGGTTTCCACTGACATCAGATCCTGAATTTACAATTTCTCTTTCATTTTCAGGCCCTGCCATCTCTTCATTTCCATCATCATTTGTGTACACACACACACACACACACACACACACACACACACACACACGCACGTCTGGTTTGCTATCCTCATGGGGACATCCCATTGACATAAGGCTTTCCCTAGCTGCTTACTCTAACAATCAAAAATGAATGCCTAACCCTAAACCTAACCACAACCCAATTGTAACCCTGACACTAAAACCACATTTTGAGTGTGAAAAAGGCCTTCAGCCCTGTGGGGACCAGGATTTTAGTCCCCACCAGCATAGTAAATTTCAGATTTACAGATTTTCAATTTACAGATTTCCAATTTTTAAATTGGATTTTTACCTTCTCCACTACAAAAATTGATAAATTCATAGGCACAAAACAACAACAACAACAACAAAACACAAATGCAGAATTTTTAGTGTTTGAAGAACTCACTGAGTTCCTTGTTGGGTTCTTTCTTAACATTTTGCTGTTTGATTGCTGTGTTTTTTGCAACATCTCTGGAATTTCCATTGACTTCAGATCTTGTCGTGTCAGGATGATCTCTAGCTTTCTGTTTCAAAGACAACCAAGAATATATTAGTATCCTTATTTATTATTTCTTTTGAATGGTAAGCTTGCAGAGAAAAACAAAACAGGAAAATAATATGCAGTTTTATTATGAAAATCATTTTGAGCAAGATTCAGTTTAATCCAATTTTATTTATATAGCACCAAACTATGAATACAGTCGGCTCAATGTGCTTTATATTGTACAGACCCTACAATAATACACAGAAAACACCAACAATTAGACAATCCCATATGAGCAAGTGATTTAATGACAGGAGTGTTTTAATTATCTTTATTTTGAATGGTAAGTTTTTAATAAAATACAGTCTTACCTCAGGAAGGCTATTAACGACACCCTTTACTTCTTTGATATTCACTGCAGGTTTCCCAGGTGTTGAAATTGTGCTGGTTGTTGTCTTCTCTGAAAGAAGAAAAGTGATTAAAACATGAGCATGTGCACTTTGGGATTATTAGAATTAGATTCATGTTGATGTTCAGTCTGATCTTCAGCAGATCATCTTGTCCATGTCTCCATGTCTGTATTGAGTTGCTGTCATGTGATTGGCTGATTAGATATTTTCATTAATGAGCAGTTGGACAGGTATACCAGAAAAAATTTAAAAACATGGCTGGATAATATCTTTTGAAAAGTACAACTATTCATTACAGAACACACCTGATCTGTTTTGAATACAAAGACATTGGGAAATAATATTTATTCAAACAGCTAACAAAACTACTATAGTAGTTAGCTGTGCGCACATATACTAATAATAATAATAATAATAATAATAATAATAATAATAATAATAATAATAATAATAATATTATATTGCATTTATATTCCGCTTTTAGGGGCCCTCAAAGCGCTTTACAATTCCACTATTCAGTCACTCTCGCATTCACACACTGGTGGAGGCAGCTACAGTTGTAGCCACAGCTGCCCTGGAGCAGACTGACAGAAGCGAGGCTGCCATATCGCACTATCAGCCCCTCTAGTCATCACCAGTAGGCGGTAGGTGAAGTGTCTTGCCCAAGGACACAACGACCAAGACTGTCTGATTACAAGACGAACTGCCAACTCTTGAGCCACGAATGCCCGAAATGTACTAAAATATTTGTAAATGCTGACATAAAGTAAGAAAAGCTCTTAAAGGACAACCTTGAAACTTGTAGAAAATAGACTGAAACTGTTTTTCTTCTACTTCAACAAAAAGTACACAAAATAGAAGCTCAACACAATATTCAAGTGCTTTTAGTGTTTGAATAACTCACTCAGTTTCTCTTCAGGTTCTTTCTTAACATTCAGCTGTTTGATTGCTGTGTTTTGTGCCACATCTCTGTTATTTCCACTGACTTCAGATCTTGGCATGTCAGGATGATGTGTAGTCTTCTGTTTTAAAAACAATGAAGGATATTTTAATATTTATTGTGAATAATTGGACTGTATTGGGTAAAAGCTTACATTTGGAATTTGTTTTGTATGTCAAGCTGAACCATAGTATTTGCCACATTTCTAGCTTAATGACGGTGCTTGTATAGAGTAATCTCAGATCAGTGACATATTCAAAACATCCAGCAATGTAAAGTACAGTAAAATATTAAAATAAAATAATCTGTCTTGCCTCAGGAGGGATGTTAACCATACCCTTTACTTCTTTCATCTGTAATGCATGTTTTCCAGGTGTTGGAATTGCACTTGTTACTCTGTCTGAAAAAAGAGGAAGAGTTATTTTCATACACAAACAAGGTCTTTGTTATCCAAACATACCAATAAGAAATATATTGGAAATGTCACCTTTGATACCATTGCTGCCAGTATGGTTAGAGGCAACAGCAGGCACAGTCTCTTCCTCATCATTATCACTTTCTTCATCCTCATCTTCCTCAGTGCTAGGCTCATCATCACCAACAACATCTTCATCCATGTGCTCATCTTCTTGTTCTTCATCTTGATCTTTAACACGATCTTCCTTGTGTTCTTGTACAAAAGGGATATAAATGTTTAAAATATTACCATGTACACTAAGATTTTCATAACTAGTTCTGAGCTAATGCATACTCCTTTTTCTGAACTTCCTTGGTATATTTTTTAAAGGTTTTAAAACAACTGATTAAAAATAATACTACAATGTTTGCATGCTTTTGATTAATATTTTCCAAAGTTCTCTGGTTTTGGGTTATGATAGAAGGAACAGCAGACAATAGAAAGAGAGCAAAGAAAATAGATTGCAACCGGATTTCTACTACTTCTACAAAAAATGCACAAAATAGAAGTTCAACATTCAAGTGCTTTTAGTGTTTGAACAACTCACTCAGTTCCTCTTGGGGTTCTTTCTTAACATTCAGCTGTTTGATTGCTGTGTTTGTTGCCACATCTCTGTTATTTCCACTGACTTCAGATCTTGTCGTGTCAGGATGATGTCTAGTCTTCTGGTGCAAAGATAGTCAATTATATATTAGTACCCTTATTTATAATTTCTTTTGAAAGGTAAGTTTGGATGGAGTAAAAGTAGATCAGGAAAATAATATGCAGTTTTATTATGAAAATCATTTTGAGCAAAATTCAATTTAATCAATTTCTATTCATATAGCACCAAACCATAAAAACATTCACCTCAAGTTGGACAGTTTTATTTTGAAAGCAATTTTAAACAAGATCCGTTTGAAACACATGTTCAAGTGTGAGGCATTGGTTGAAAATAAATTAGAAATATCTTTAACACACAATGGAACACTGTCCGTCATGGATTGGCCGCCCCACAGCTTTGACCTCAACATTAGTGAAGCAGTGTGGGATCATCTTGTCAGAGAACAGAACAGAAGGCAGCCAACATCCAAAGAAGAGCTTTGAATGTCCTTCAAAAAGCCTGGAGAACTATTCCTGCTTCTCTCCACCCCAGGGAAAAAGGTAACACTACCTGGGTCTGGGCGCAGTTTCCCCCTCCAGGGGCAAGGGTACCTAGATCTGGGGCTTAGAGTACGCTTGGGGAGTGTGATTGTGTGTACAGTGTCTATTTATGTCTGTCTCCACGTTGGGTGAGTGCTGAGTAATTGCATATGAGAGCATGAGGGTGGGAATGGATGTTTGTATCTGTGTGTGCCTGTTTGTTTGTGTCTATATGTCAGGTTGGGTATCTGACGCCACCTCTCTAGGGACATCTCAGACCAGTGGCAGATGCCCTCAGACATCGGTGCATTGGTGCTTCTTTGTGCCCGGGGATTGGCATCCAGGTACGCACCGGCTCACTCCTGGTGGCTGCTTGTAGGGGCCTGGAGCCTGGGGCTCACTTGGGCCCCTTCGGGGGTGGGGTGCCCTCGGCCTCTCGGCCTGGGGCTCGGTCGCTCTGGCGCAGCTGGCTGCCGGCGGAGCTCACGGGCACGTCACTGCAACCCCCCCTGGCTTCTGCTCCACGGCTGCTGAGTGACCCCTCATCTGGGGCTCTCCTCAGCTCGTTCGGGGACAGTGGCGCAGCTGCCCCTCTGTTGGTCTTCCTTGGTCTCTTGTGTTCTGGGGGCCTCTGGATGTCTGGAGTCTTGATCTCCTCCATACCTGCTTCATACCCTGGAGGACGGGGCTGTGGCTCCCCACACCCTCTAGCAGATCATTACATGAAGGAACCTGTTACATAGAAGCGCGCTCATGCTCACAGGTGTACACACGGGTGATCACACACACAAACTACACCCCTTTTGGCTCCTACCTCAAAGCACACTGTGTGCTGTCGATCCTACGTGCTGCACAATAACGTTTAATAATAATTTAGTACTAATATTTAGTATTTACTGTTATATTCACATAGATCATTGCGATGATGTTGTTTATTATATTGCACTTTTTTTTTGCTTGTTTTCTCTTTTTCCTTTCTCAACAGGTGATCCAGGTGATTGATATGTGTTTTTTGTCTGCTTATTTTGTTGGTTTTTGTTTTTTGCCCTTTATCTCTGTTCCTCTTCCCCGCTGTTTTTCTTTCCCTCTTTCTTTCTCCCCTTTTTTTTTCCCCAGTCAAGTCTGTCCCGTGTTTAGCAAGTGAAAATAAAATAAAATAAACAATAAAAGCAAAGGTGAATCAAATAGACCAATACGGCAAGGCTGGGGACAGGCCAAAAAAAAAAGAAAAAAAAAAAGACAATGCTGGATTAAAAGATAAAAGTAATTTTGAATCAGCTGTATTTTCATGAGGGTGGAAACTACCAGCACTGTAACGTGCTGTAAAATATTTTGAAGAAACTTCCTCCATCTTACCTCAGGAAGGCTATTAACGATACCATAAGCTTCTTTAATCTTCGGGGCAAGTTTCCCAGGTATTGAAATTGTGCTTGTTGTTGTCTTCTCTGAAAAAAGAAAAGTAATTAAAATATGTGCATGTGCACTTTGGGATTATTAGAATTAGTTTGATGTTCAGTCTGATCTTCAGCAGATCATCTGGTCCATGTCTCCATGTCTTCAATGAGTTGCTGTCATGTGATTGGCTGATTAGATATTTTCATTAATGAGCAACTGGACAGCTGTTGTCCTACTGGGAGACTTCAATGCTCACGTGTGCAACGACAGAGAGACCTGGAGGAGCGTGACTGGGAGGAACGGCCTCCTGGATCTGAACCCGAGCAGTGTTTTGAGGTTGGACTCCTGTGCAAACCACAGTTTGGTCATAATGAACACCATGTTCAAACATAAGAGTGTCCATAAGTATGGCACCAGGATGCTCTAAGCCGCAGGTCGATGATCGATTTTGTAATCGTATCACCAGACCTAATGCCATATGTTCTGGACACTCGGACCTGGCACACCTAAACGTATAGTGAGGGTGTGCTGGGAACGTCTAGGAGAGGCCCAGGTCCGTGAGATCTTCAACGCACATCTCTGGCAGAGCTTCAACAGCATTCCAAGGGAGACTGGGGACATTGAGTCCGAATGGACCATGTTCAGCATCTCCACAGCCAAAGCCGCTGCAGTGAGTTGTGGCCGCCATGTGGTTGGTGCCTGTTGTGGTGGTAACCCCCGAACCAAACAGTGGACAACAGAGGTGAAGGGAGCCACCAGGCTGAAGAAGGAGTCCTATCGGGCTTGGTTAGCCTGTGGGACCCCGGAGGCAGCTGACAGGTACCGACAGGCCAAGCGGAATGCGGTGCAGGCAGTAGCTGAAGCAAAAACTTGGGTCTGGGAGGAGTTTGGAGAGGCCATGGAAAAAGACTTTCAGACCGCCTCGAACAGATTCTGGCAAACCGTCAGGTCACTTAGGGGGGGAAAGTGGTGCTCTACCCACACTGTGTATAGTGCAGGTGGAGCACTGCTGACTTCGACTGTGAAAATTGTCGGGCGGTGGAAGGAATACTTTGAGGACTTCCTTGAAGTTGCCAATGTCCGGGGGCGAGGTCACTGAGGAAGTCAAAAAGCTCCTTGGTGGCAGAGCCCCTAGGGTGGTCGAGGTCTGCCACGCGTTACTGAAGGCTCTGGATGTTGTAGATGACATGCCTCTACAATTTTGCATGAAGATCAGGGGCAGTACCCCTGGACTGGCAGACCGAGTTGGTTCCCATCTTTAAGAAAGGGAACTGGAAGGTGTGCTCCAACTATAGGGGGATCACAGTCCTCAGCCTACCTGGGAAGCTCTCTGCCATGGTGCTGGAAGGAGAGTTTGTCCTTTAGTCTAACCTTGGATACAGGAGGAACAATGCTATTTTTGTTCTGGTTGTGGAACACTGGATCTGCTATTTATCCTCTCAAGGATACTTGAGGGTGCATGGGAGTTTGCCCAACCAGTCTACATGTGTTTTGTGGACTTGGAGAAGGCATTCGACCATATCCCTCTGTGTAACCTGTGGGGGGTACTCCGGGAATATGGGGTGTCTGGCCCATTGCTACCCGCCATTCAATCCTGATACAACCGTTGCAAGAGGTTTGTCCGCATAGCCGGTAATAAGTTGGACTCGTTCCTGTGGGTGATGTCACTGATTCTGTTTGTAATTTTTATGGACAGAATTTCTAGGTACAGCCAAGTAGCAGAAGGCTACGAAAGAGAGTCTAAGAGTAGAGCAGCTGCTCCTTCACATCGAAAGGAGCCAGCTGAGGTGGTTCATGCGTCTGACAAAGATGCCTCCTAGACGGGTGAGGTGTTCCGGCCATGTTCCACCAGGAGGAGGCCCCGGGGCAAACCCAGGACACATTGGAGAGATTATATCTCTTGGCTGGCCTGGGAAAGCCTTGGTGTTCTCCCAGACAAGCTGGAGGAGGTGACAGGGGAGAGGAAGGTCTGGGCTTCTCTGCTTGGGCTGCTGCCCCTGTGACCCGGCCCCGGATAAGTGGAAGAAGATGGATGGATGGATGGATGGATGGGACAGGTGTACCAAATAAAATGGCTGTTTAGTGTCTTTTGGAAAGTAAATAATACTTATTCAAACTGCAAACAAAACTACTATAGTAGTTATCTGTGTGGACACATGTGCTAAAACATTTGTAAATGTAAAAATGTAAATCAAGTGCTTTTAGTGTTTGAATAACTCACTCAGTTTCTCTTCAGGTTCTTTCTTAACATTCAGCAGTTTGATTGCTGTGTTTTTTGCCACATCTCTGTTATTTCCAATGACTTCAGATCTTGGCATGTCAGGATGATGTGTACTCTTCTGTTTTAAAAACAATGAAGAATATTTTAGTATTTATTATGAATAATTGGACTGGATGGGGTAAAGCATACATTTGTAATTTTGTATGTCATGCTGAACCACAGTATTTGCCACATTTCTAGCTTAATGACGGTGCTGGTGTAGAGTAATCTCAGATCAGTGACATATTCAAAACTTCCAGCAATGTAAAGCACAGTGAATCATTTAAATAAAATAATCTGTCTTGCCTCAGGAGGGATGTTAACAATACCCTTTACTTCTTTCATCATAGGTGTTACACTTGCTGAAAAAAGAGGAAGAGTTATTTTCATACACAAACAAGGTCTTTGTTATCCAAACATACCAATAGGAAATATATTGGAAATGTCACCTTTGATACCACTGCTGCCAGTATGGTTAGAGGCAACAGCAGGCACAGTCTCATCCTCATCATTATCATCTTCTTCATCCTCATCTTCCTCAGTGCTAGGCTCATCGTTACTGACATCAACTGCATCTATATCCTCATCTTCCTCTTCTCCATCGTCATCTATATCTTTAACACGATCTTCCTCACTCTCTTCTTCAGAAGAAGAGATAGAAATCTGTGTAGCTTCTTTATCTTCCCATTTATCTGCCCATACATCATCTTCATCCATATCCTCATCATCCTCTTCTCCATCCTCATTTTCTGTCGTGTCCGGGGTGGCGGACGTGTGGAGTTGAAGATGGGACCCAAAATGCAGCAGCTCTGATGCAGGTGAGTATTTATTGAACAGGACTAGATACAAACAGAAGTGGCAGGTGAACATTAAACTGGAAAACCTAAACTGGGCAAAACTAACAAAACAAACCAGAACGAAGATGCAGGGAGGTATGGGGAAATACACAGAGAGACGGACGGCGAGACGCAGGAAGACCGAGGGGAACAACACAGACAAACCAGCAACTAACAGAGGCAGACACGAGGTTTAAATACACAGAAGGATAACGAGGGAATGAGACACAAAAGGAGGGCACAGCTGGGAGTAATTCGACCTGACAAGACAGGGGAAAAGTAACCTGAACACACTGAGATCAGACACGGACCTTCAAAGTAAAACAGGAAACACATACATGTAATGACATAACACACCAACTTAACACAGACTGGGGGACACAGAACATAGGAACATGAACCATGAAACAGAAGAGTACCACCCAAGGTACCCAAAACCACAGAATAATAATGAACTAAAACATAAACACGGAGTCACAGACTCCGGACCATGACATCTTCATTATGAACTTCCTTGTAATATTCTTTCAAGAAATAGAAATGTTTAAAATATAACAACGTAAACTGAGATTTTTGTAACTTTTTCTCAGTTTCAATTCAATTTTCACACAAGTGCCGTATTGCGGGATTACAACAATAGAAGAACAAAAACAAATACAGTTATCATTACAGAATAGTTAAAGGTAAGTGGCGTGGCACAAACTTGATACGGGTAGAAGTTAAAATCTAATTTGTTTCGAAGGCTAGCTTAAACAGGTGGATTTTTAAACGTGACTTGAAATATTGAATGAATTCCGATGGACGGACATCAATCGCCAGGCTATTCCAAAGTTTAGGTGGAGCAATAGCAAAAGCACAATGCCCCCTAGTCTTTCATCTGGACATTGGTTGCACTAAGAGCCACTGATTAGAGGATCTAAGTGCTCTCTTGGGGGTATATAGGTCAAGGAGGTCGATTAAGTAGCTGGGCGCCAAGTTATTTAAAATTTAAAAGTGTACAAAAGGATTTCAAAAACAATACGGTATTTGCCAGTGAAGGTTGGCTTACACAGGTGTAATATGATCAGGTTTTCTGGTGCCGCTTAAAAAACGTGCTGCAGCATTTTGGACAAGTTGCAGGCGTTGGATGAGGGAAAGTTGGAGGCCGAGATAAAGAGAATTGCAACTCTTTTTTTCTCAACTTCTGTAGGGTATTTGTCAAAATTACTGAAGTTTTGAAAGAGCTTATTAAAAATATTACAATAATGTTTGCATGCTTTTGGTTCATATTCTCAAACATTCTCTGGTTTTGAGGCACAGATAGAAGAAAGAGCAGACAAACCTGTTAAGAGGTCCTGGGACTCAAGGTCTGATGATTGTCGTTTTCTTTTTTTTTGTCTATATCCTGTAGTGGTTAGGTAACCTCTCTGTGATAAGTTAATTCAACAGTTTATTTAGTGAAATCAGATTTTTGTAGATTCACAGAAATGCAAAAAAAAAAAAAAGTACCTTGAACCAATAGTGCAGAGGAGCTTTCTTGTGGTAAATAGATGACTTCCATTTTCTACATGAATCTTTTCCTGCAAGCTTCTCAAACTCAGGTGGACTGTAAAAGGAGCCTTCAAACTCAATACAATCCTTACCTATAGTTATAAAGAAAAACGTAATCGTTTTAATGAAAAATTATTTATTTATTTATTTATTTATTTATTTATTTATTTATATATTTCACTGTATGTACAAAAATAGAAAAGGAAAGACTGGTAAGAAAGGTAAGACTGTACTTACCTTTTCCCAACTTCTCTACATCCATCCAACCCTTTTTGTCTCCACATTTTACACGCCAGAGGTCTGTTTTTTGCAACACCAAAAAAAAGGAAGAAGTAATTTCTCCATTAAAAAAATAATGTAAATGTATTTTCATGGTCAATTTACAATGTACTAATAATTTGCAATTGTAGAGGTTGTATAAAGAGAGATGCCAGTTGTGGGAGTATTTCCTACTTTCATTGTAATAGTTGTGATAATGCAAATATTTATAATTCAATTCAGTTTTATTTATATAGCACCAAATCACAACAACAGGTACAGACCCTGCAATAATACAGAGAAAACCCCAAAAATCAGATAACCCCTTATGAGCAAGTACTTTGGTGACAGTGGCAAAGAAAAACAAGAAGACCCGGGCAGAACCAGGCACAGAGAGGGTCAGCCATTCTGCCATATCTGCCAAAATCATGCAATCACGTAAGATAATTTTAATGTAATTATGCATGTCTTTATCTGAAGGAACAAAAGAAAGGCAGTTTCATTTAGGCATATATATCATATATATGCATTTAACAACTAGGAGGACAATAGAGAATAGGAAGTACCCTCAAAACTGCCATGTCTCATTATAGCCTGCAACATCAACAGCTTCAGAAAAATTCTACTGCGTACACAGAAATATATTTTAAATAAATAGATCTTCAGGGTAAAATGACCCGAAGGACTTACTCTTGTCATCTTTCTCATCCGTGACTCTCTTTCTTTTCTTCAGGCTAGTTCTTCCTTCTTCCATTTTGTAATTTTAATCTATCAACACAGATAAATAAAAAAGTTTTTTTTTTTTCAAATATATGCACCACACTATATGTGGCACTTTTTATATGAGATAAATCTTGCATTTTCTATTAGCTTTTAACATTTTAATCTAATTGTAAGTAATTCTGTTGTTCCTCTGTGGGTGACAGGAAGGAAGGAAAAGCAATGAGACTGAAAACATCTGAATACAAAGATGAAGACTCTTACCACGTACTTTTACCCATATTATCCATATAGCTTAGCCGTTTAGACTTAACTGCTATCACTATCCAAATCAACAAATCTACTGTATACACAAATGCCCCTTATATAGATATGTGTGTGTGCATGTATATGTATAAACAAAGTTACATTCTGTAATTACAGTAACACTAAGGTCTATAACATCAGAAACCACAGGAGAGCAAATAGACAGCACATCTTTGCACAAGTTCTAGCAATCATACATCCGTTATCCATGTATAAAAACACTATATATTACTTAAAAAAAAAAAAAAGAACAGAGAGGCGAAACACCAGAATAGGGACTTACCTGTGTCGCCGACTAGATAGCAGATGATGTTCCAGAACAGGAAAATGAAACTTAACTTTTCAGTTACACTGGAAAAAATAAATACGCCCAGTCGTTAAGGTGTGTACATTGACTTCCGGTAAAGACGGCAAGTTTTACAGGTAAGACGATTTAAACTGACATTTACAGTCGCTATTTATATATGGAGAGAAACCTAAAAAAGGGCAAGTGCACGTACGGTATGATTTACAAATGTGTATAATATGTATAATTTTGAGACAAACTTCACACTGCCAGCTTCGCCGAGATCCGCAAACTTGAGCTGTGTTCATGTCCTAGTGTAAAACTGGGACATTTGAGGTTCCTCCGTATACCTGCATTTTGTTTATTTATTTATTCAAATAAAGTGGTCGTCCCTTTTTCTAAATACAGCAGAAAATATAATTTACCAATTACAGACAGTACACAGTTGCCTATATAATAATCTGCTGCTGCATGCTGGACGATCTTCCGCTGGGAAAAGTCAGTCAATGCGCGGTTGCAGAACACAATGGATGCACATCACTGTGGATCATCCTCTGGAGCAAACATATGCTAACTAATCTCTTTATATTTCTGAATATAAATATAATCCAGGTAACGTGGAATAACACTGATGTTAATTGACCTTTCTCTACTTAAAGCAGGCTAACATTAATGTTAGCATAATAAATAACTAAGGACATTTGAGTGTGTAACAGGTGAGTGTCTGTAATTGGTAAATCTATGTTTTCTAGTAAAGTGGCCAAGAGCTATTCTGTTTATTTAGAAAAGAAACGTCTGGAAGTGATAGCAGTTATGTAAAATGAACTGTTGTGACCGGTCGGAATTAGCTCATGATAACTTCATAAATCTTGCCTTTTAGTTATTTAGGAGTTAATTTATTTAATAGTAATAGTAAAGGAGGGGCAAGATGTCTAGGCAGGATGGCACACCTCTTCAGTGAAGTAGGTGAAATTCTCCTATATGTAAATGGAATTAACAAAATATCCACAAAAACACTTAAAAACTATTTATATGCATCATTGCCTCTTCTAAGAAAACAAAGAGAAGCTGAGTTTTACAAGTTTTATAGTAGAAAAACTATTAAAAAACTGTGGCAGTACAGTGTGCTGATTAGAAATGATTGTGTGGTTCTTTCACCTATGCTGAGCCACTACACAGACTCACCTACTGAGTTTCACTTTAAACCCTGACTGTACTCATTTTACTTTCACCCACAATCAGAACAGAAAATAGTTATTTTTTTAAATTCTTTTTCACTGCATTTAAAGCACATCCATTAGAATTAAATCCGAAAATGTTTTATTATCATGTACTAACCGTATTTTATTCTTATATTAATATAATATACCATGGTTCAGTTACCTTTGTACAAATATGATTAGTTGAATTGTGCTTTAAGGAGATTATTTTTACTTTCATACTTTGAGTACATTTCAGAGCCTGTACGTTTTCACTTTTACATTATGGAACGCTATCACGTTAATACCAGAGGATGCTCGGTACTAGAGTTGGATGTCTCGAGACCGGTCTTGGTCTCTAGACCACGTGGTCTTGTTCTTGTCTTGTCTCGACGGACTTTGGTCTTGGTCTTGTCTTGGGCTAGGATCCCTCGGTCTTGTCTTGGTCTCGCTGTCTCGGTCTTGCTGTCTCAGCTCGACATAGTGGTTGGGAGAATTGGAGTCAACAGTATCCATGACACACAACATAACGTTCGATAATGTGTCATGCACAAAAGCATCACCTCTAAGAGCCGTGCTTACAGAGTGCTTTGTAGTGAATCAGAAGAGTCGACTCCTATTGAGCGAGAGCCGGCTCCTCACTTAATTTCCTTTCGCTGCTCAGCTCTCACACAGTGGCTCAGCTATGCTACAAGCAATATATATATATTTTTTCAGCTCCAAGCTGGACACACGACCTGAGAGATCTACTGTTCACTGAAACCACATCAGGAATGGTCTCGGTGGAAAAGATGGCTGTCAAGATGTAATTTTTAAAGAAGGAAAAAAATCTAAAAAAGAATAAGGTATGCCAAATTACACAACAACTGGACAAATGGAAAATCAGTGGCAACTGGTCATATGAATGAATCCAAAAGTGAAACTCCTGAGTTAAATCATTTGAAATTTGAACACAGAAAAGTACCATCAGATTTGATCCATCATGTGTCAATGTGTCAATCAGTGCTTCATTTTATGACATGACAATGATTCCAAACACACTGTTATTCCAGAAAAAGCATACCCGGATAGAAAAACACAATAAAACATTATCAGTCATGGACCGAGCTCCCCAGAGTCTGGACCTCAACTTCATTGAAGCAGTGTGAGATCATCTTCACAAAGAGCAGAACAAAAAGCGGTCAGCATCCAAAGACAGCTTTAAACATTCTTCAAGAAGCCTGCAGAACTATTCCTGAAGACTACTTAAAGAAATGAGAACAAAGCTGCATAAGAGAGTTCAGACTGTGTCGAAGAAAAAAGGTGGTCGTACCAAATATTGATTTTAAAACCCTGTATTGTATTTCCATGTATATGTCCGCATATCCTTGCATTTACTTTTTTTCCTAGTAAAATATAAAGAAAAAGTGGTCGGCCGAGACTTTTGTGTAGTACTTTAAATATTGTTTTCATTAGCATTTTTACAGTTCTGTTATCTGATTAAATATGAGATCAATGAGATGATATCAGATGACTATATTTTCTAACTATGGACAGAAAAATTTGTATGAAAATTATTTTTGTTAATTAAATCACTTCGATATATCATCTGTCACACATTTGAATGATAAATCACTAACACAGTAAAAGCTCATCTATTTCTTTTTCTTCAAAGACACCCCAAGATTGCAACATAACAGTAGACACAATACAGCCAGTAACAGGATGCTCTTCATGAGGTAGGACATGCTGTACAACTCCCTCTCTGCATCTTTTCTTGCCCTTTCCTCCTCTTTTCTCCACAGCTTTGTCTTCATCTTCTTTAGCTCTTCATCCTTGTAATGCTCCCTCAGATTTCCCTCCTTTTTGCTGATTTCTTCATCTCTCTCTGCAAGGATGCTTTCCTGTCTTTTTCTGATTTTCCTCTCCTTCTCAGGATACAGCTCTGTCTTGTAGTAACTACCTCCATTCAGGGCCACCAGGGTCTCGATCTTCTCCATAAAAGTTGTGACCTGCTTCTGGTCCTCCGGGGTTTTGTTGTTGAAGACGTGGAAGCCACCGCTACACTTGCGTATGAAGTTGCGGAGGTTCTCGTCACTCTCAGTAATGATGCTGTTTATTGTTTTGTCTTCCAGGCGATCCCCGTGGGTGAACAGCACGATGGTGTAGTCCCACACTCTTGGGCCAAACTTTGCTTCAATCAGCGTGTGGGTGTCTTGGTCTTCCTGAGTCAGCCTTCCTAAAGGAATAACATATGCAAAGACGTGGGGTCCTGGTTCCTGGAGTTTCAGGCGTTGAAGAATCTCTCGGATGATGTCCTCCTTGTTGCTTCCCTTCTCGAAAAGCCCAGGTGTGTCAATCACATCAACAGGTACATCTCCAACCACCGCGGACTCTTTTTCACAGTGAACAGTGATGCTGGCCAGCTTCATCTCTGAACAGAACACCATTTTATTGAGGATGGTGTTCCCACTCGAGCTCTTGCCTACACCACATTTTCCAAGAAGCATGATCCTCAACGGCTCTGTCAACCCAACAAAAAGCATTTTTAAACACTATTCAGAGTTCATGAAAGTCGTTGTGCCCTTCATTCTGACTTCTGATATTATTCTTGTTTATTTGTAGAAATTCGTGGCTTTCACATATTAGCCCAGACTGTTGCATCCCAGGGCACAAACAGTATGAACTTTTTTATTATGTTTTTACATTGTGGCAAATGCAAAGCATTTTGGCATTTGTTGATGAATAAAATAAAAAGTAAAGTAATACACTGTATGTTGTCTCATGTTAGCATTTGTGGCTTGTTTTGTTTTTATATGCCTTTTGAAATATTTTTTTCTTATCTTACTTTTTCAGAAAATAGATGCCTACTAATCTTTTGTTAACAAGTTGCACCTCAACCAGAAACTTCTGGTAGTCATCAACAAGTGTGTGGCATAATGTTTAACCGTTCTTCTTTGCAGAACTGGTACAGTTTATCAAAATTATTTGCTTTGTTGGCAAAGAACTGGGTTTTAAGCTTAGTCCTGTTGTTGGAGACTGAAAGTCTATGATTGAGATGCAACTTGCTCAAAAACGCCCATCCCACCTTCTTCAAATGCCACAAGAATGGTGTCAAACGTTTGCGCTGCAAAAATTTTCTTTTGTGCCACTATCATTTTAAATATATTAATAAAGGCTTCTAGAGGTCATCAGAGGTCAACCATTCATGTGATGAAAATTTCCAAAACATTGGAAATGTTTCTATGCAGGCCCTTAATGAAGGTCTTAAGGTCTGTTGCATCATCTTGTGTGGGTTAAAGGTATTCTGTTTATAAATAGCCTATAATTAAATGAAGTGTTTTTAGCTCAAATGAAAAGGCTGCGGATCACTAACTATCAATGTTTCATAACATTATATTACTCCAGCAAATAATTTTTTTCTCTGACAGAATGCATACTTTATTTTAACTAATATGTGTTAACCTAGTTTTTTACTTTTAAGAGTGTGATAATGATAAACAATATCCAATAGTGATATTATGTTTCACAACCTTTTCACAGGTTAGACCACCAGTAAAGAAAGGGGCTGAATGACCTTAGGTGACCTCTACAAAAGTGGGAATAAGGAGCACGAGAGTGAGATGGAGACATTAAATGAACATTAGAGGCTAACAGTACTGTAGCTTAATTACACATCTCAAAATCACTGTTGGCTAACTTGGTGTAGGTGTGTTAATTAAACACACACACACACACACTTACAGGAAGAAAGCAGATAAAAAGAGTCACTGCCATTTTGGAATTTTATTTTTATTAAAGTACTGTAAAAAAAAAAATTAACATATCATATTAATTATATTATCTGGTTTTGTTTTCTCCCCATTGTAATGTCATATTGTATATATTGGCTTCCATCTTCAAACATCTGAAACAAGCCCTATAAACTGCAGTAGCCAACAGCTCAGCTAAAGCACCAGTATGACTCACACTTCTCTCTTTTTCTTTCTACATGTGTCAGCTGAACAAGGGTAGACACGTGCTTAAGAACATGCTGTAACTACACCAACTACACCCACAGGGGAAAAATACATACAGACATACAAAAAATAGAATAAAAACATTAAACTAAAAACTTTTAACTCAACAGCATTTCCATATTTCATACTGACCCCGCTCCTGCTCACTTTCTGCTGGACAAGGTATGCTGTCAGCGGCCTGAGTGCTCATGGTGGACGAAGACAGAAGTATCACCAAAACTGTAGACGTCGGTTAACTTGTCCTCGCTGGCCTGACAGTCCTGATTGAATCTCAAAGCAAGTCTGTTAGGTGAAACTTTTTTTTTACACAGCTTCCTCGGTGCTTTCTGTTTTAAACTGAGGGTGGGGCTCTACAGTCACGTGACCTGCTGGGTGCCCCGCATCCACCAAGTTAAAGTCCAGTCCACATACGCTGAATAATTAGGTCAGCAGCGACAATCGGCCGCAGTCCTATGTCCATAGATGTTATTTTTCTACCTGTTTCGAGCCAAGAGTATTTCCACCCAGCCTGTTTTAAATAAACCTCTGAACTTGGCACTCTACCCGCGTCTTATAGAGAGTCACTGGATGGGACACACTTTTATTGTGCAAGGGATCAAAGATCTGATGACTTCTTGCATAAGAGCTTAGTGTGGAATAAAGTTATGATTTCAAATAGAATATCATTACTTTCATTTTGACTGAGAAGTAGACTTTGATTCGTTGGTATTTTATGGTGAGGCTGAGAAGCAATGCAACGAGGAAGCAATTAAACTATTACATTTAAGGATACTGCGATTTTTATATCACTAAAACACACGTGTGTTAACACACGAACCGCCTAAAGTGTGTTAAGACAATTGCGCTTTAAAAGTTTGAGAAGCAATACAATGAACGGTCTCAGCGCGCCATCTAGTGGTCAGTATACTTTAATGCTTCATAAAACGTCCTGATCAGGGATAAAGCTTCGATAAATTCACCCCTTTAACAAAATGTAAAATGAAAGTATTTTAAAATGTGCGTATTTACTTTCAGCAATGAAAAGTAATCAACTACACTTACACCGGACCTATGTAGTATTTTGAGAGAACATCAAGTTAATGGTTAATTTTTCAGCTACATTTCAATGAGATATTGTATTTTTAACTGCAACATTTGTCTGAAAGGTATAATCATTATCCAAAGATCAAATGATGCCTTGGTGGCAGTCATTTTTTCATTCATTAATGAATAAATAAAGCACCTTGAGGCGACTGTTGTTGTGATTTGGCATTATATAAATAAAATAAAATTGAATTGAATAAATGAATTTTGTCTCCAAATCCTCAACAAACATTAACAGGATGCAACTAATCTTATTGGCTTGTACTTTATTTTAGGGTTGACTCTGTGATCATAACATTTGCTTTTAAGACACATACAGTTAATATCCTACAAGCCTACATGGAACCTGAGATTATCTGTTAGGTCACTCATGAGGATTTCCTGTTAAAACCTAAAAATGAAAAGTAACAGGGATGATTCAGAGCCCTGCTTATGAAGATAAAACCTTGTTGTCATTTAAGATTCTTTATTAAATAAATTTTGGGGGATTTTCTTTGCCTTGATAATATTATAATAACTGCAGCAAGAGTCCTGACAGGGACTAGAAAGAGAGAGATCATATTTCTCCTGTTTTGGCTTCCCTTCATTGGCTTCCTGTTAAATCCAGAATTGAATTCAAAATCCTGCTCCTCACATACAAGGTCTTAAATAATCAGGCCCCATCTTATCTCAATGACCTTGTAGTACCATATCACCCTATTAGAGCACTTCGCTCTCGCTCTGCAGGCCTACTTGTTGTTCCTAGAGTATTTAAAAGTAGAATGGGAGGCAGAGCCTTCAGTTTTCAGGCCCCTCTTCTGTGGAACCAGCTTCCAGTTTGGATTCGGGAGACAGACACTATCTCTACTTTCAAGATTAGGCTTAAAACTTTCCTTTTTGCTAAAGCATATAGTTAGGGCTGGACCAGGTGACCCTGAATCCTCCCTTAGTTATGCTGCAAAACACATAGGCTGCCGGGGGATTCCCATGATGCATTGAGTTTTTCCTTTCCAGTCACCTTTCTCGCTCACTATGTATTAACAGACCTCTCTGCATTGAATCATATCTGTTATTAATCTCTGTCTCTCTTCCACAGCATGTCTTTTATCCTGTCTTCCTTCTCTCACCCCAACCGGTCGCAGCAGATGGCCACCCCTCCCTGAGCCTGGTTCTGCCGGAGGTTTCTTCCTGTTAAAAGGGAGTTTTTCCTTCCCACTGTCGCCAAAGTGCTTGGTCATAGGGGGTCATATGATTGTTGGGTTTTTCTCTGTATCTATGAAGCGCCTTATGTTGTGATTTGGCGCTATATAAATAAAATTGAATTGAATTGAATAGAAGCTTCCAGTAAATTTTAAAATGCAAATGTAAAGTTATATACACAAAATTTACAATGTTGACAAGTGCTTAATATGCCCACCTCCAGACCAGCATCCAATTTCAAAATGCTTTAATTCCACAATCATTCACCTAAAGAAACACGTAGTGGCTGCAGTGACTCCAGACATGCTCATGGGATGAGTTTGGCATATGCTGGGTATCCACGGGGGGACTTATTGAGCACTTGTGCACACTGTAAGTTTATATTCAGCCATTACTTGAATAAAAGTATAGCCAGAAAAAGCATACCCGGATAGAAAAGCCCAATAAAACACTATCAGTCATGGACTCACCTCCCTAGAGTCTGGACCTCAACATTGTTGAAGCAGTGTGAGATCATCTTCACAAAGAGCAGAACAAAAAGCGGTCAGCATCCAAAGACAGCTTTAAACATTCTTCAAGAAGCCTGCAGAACTATTCCTGAAGACTACTTAAAGAAATGAGAACTAAGCTGCATAAGAGAGTTCAGACTGTGTCGAAGAAAAAAGGTGGTCGTACCAAATATTGATTTTAAAACTCTGTATTGTATTTCCATGTATATGTCCGCATATCCTTGCATTTACTTTTTTTCCTAGTAAAATATAAAGAAAAAGTGGTCGGCCGAGACTTTTGTGTAGTACTTTAAATATTGTTTTCATTAGCATTTTTACAGTTCTGTTATCTGATTAAATATGAGATCAATGAGATGATATCAGATGACTATATTTTCTAACTATGGACAGAAAAATTTGTATGAAAATTATTTTTGTTAATTAAATCACTTCGATATATCATCTGTCACACATTTGAATGATAAATCACTAACACAGTAAAAGCTCATCTATTTCTTTTTCTTAGAAAGACCTGGTATTTTTCCTGGAATAATTGGAAAAATCTTAAAAGACACCACAATCAAAATGATTCCTATAACACAAAGCCATTTAGCTGCTACCCCAAGATTGCAACATAACAGTAGACACAATACAGCCAGTAACAGGATGCGCTTCATGAGGTAGGACATGCTGTACAACTCCCCCTCTGCATCTTTTCTTGCCCTTTCCTCCTCTTTTCTCCACAGCTTTGTCTTCATCTTCTTTAGCTCTTCATCCTTGTAATGCTCCCTCAGATTTCCCTCCTTTTTGCTGATTTCTTCATCTCTCTCTGCAAGGATGCTTTCCTGTCTTTTTCTGATTTTCCTCTCCTTCTCAGGATACAGCTCTGTCTTGTAGTAACTACCTCCATTCAGGGCCACCAGGGTCTCGATCTTCTCCATAAAAGTTGTGACCTGCTTCTGGTCCTCCGGGGTTTTGTTGTTGAAGACGTGGAAGCCACCGCTACACTTGCGTATGAAGTTGCGGAGGTTCTCGTCACTCTCAGTAATGATGTTGTTTATTGTTTTGTCTTCCAGGCGATCCCCGTGGGTGAACAGCACGATGGTGTAGTCCCACACTCTTGGGCCAAACTTTGCTTCAATCAGCGTGTGGGTGTCTTGGTCTTCCTGAGTCAGCCTTCCTAAAGGAATAACATATGCAAAGACGTGGGGTCCTGGTTCCTGGAGTTTCAGGCGTTGTAGAATCTCTCGGATGATGTCCTCCTTGTTGCTTCCCTTCTCGAAAAGCCCAGGTGTGTCAATCACATCAACAGGTACATCTCCAACCACCGCGGACTCTTTTTCACAGTGAACAGTGATGCCGACCAGCTTCATCTCTGAACAGAACACCATTTTATTGAGGATGGTGTTCCCACTCGAGCTCTTGCCTACACCACATTTTCCAAGAAGCATGATCCTCAACGGCTCTGTCAACCCAACAAAAAGCATTTTTAAACACTATTCAGAGTTCATGAAAGTCGTTGTGCCCTTCATTCTGACTTCTGATATTATTATTGTTTATTTGTAGAAATTCGTGGCTTTCACATATTAGCCCAGACTGTTGCATCCCAGGGCACAAACAGTATGAACTTTTTTATTATGTTCTTACATTGTGGCAAATGCAAAGCATTTTGGCATTTGTTGATGAATAAAATAAAAAGTAAAGATTAATACACTGTATGTTGTCTCATGTTACCATTTGTGGTTTGTTGTGTTTTTATATGCCTGTTGAAATAGTTTTCAAAAAATATAATTTTGTATGATTAACCAAAATGATCCAGGCATTAATGATTCTTTTACTGCAGAAATTGCTATTACGAAATTTAACTACTAATTTCAGTCATGTTATACTGATATTTTTCTGGTTATTTTCCATAACTTGGTAGCTTTTTGGCAACAGATTCGCTACTGAGCAGAGATCCAAGAGACAACAGGCTCCAGGTGGCCAAGCCGAGACGTGTACGGCGAAAGTCAAAGTTCATTTAGAGAATAGAAAAGAGACTCAAAAAGTGACCTAAAACTATCAAGGTAAATATGTTACAAAATGTGAGAGCTTGAAAATTTTTAGTTATATATAGCAACCAGCTGTACGTTCGTGCCCTATCCTCTCATATAAAAGGCATAAAGAGAACTCTTATTTACAGCTGTGATTAGAAGTTTATATTCACTCATCGTGGGCATGAATATCATGGTAATTTGGGGGCATTTAACTGTTTTTTTAATTGTTCTTTCTCCAAGGTGAAATGATTGTACAGCATACATATTTAAAGTTGAATTTCGTTTGGATTTTCTTGAATCTGCACAGGGTCAAAAGTTTACATACAGGGTCAAATATAAAGGTACATGCCTGCTAATCTTTTCTTAACAAGTTGCACCTCAACCAGAAACTTTTGGTAGTCATCAACAAGTATCAATAAGTATTCCGGCTGAATGTTTGACCGCTCTTCTTTTCAGAGCTGGTTATTAAATTTATTTGGTTTGTTGGCAAAGAACCGGGTTTTAAGCACAGTCTTGTTGTTGGCGACTGAAAGTCTCTGATTGAAGTGCAACTTGCTCAGAGTCATTTAACCAAATACCACTGAGTGTATGTATATATTTCAGTTTCTATGTATCCTTTTCACACAGGGTCAAATATTTAGGTATATAAGCAGGATGCAGATGCAGGCAAAGCAGACAAAAGTAAAAAGACGCCTTTGTTCCAAAGATATGTACACTTTTCACCCTGTGTGGATTGGAGAAAATCCCAAAGAAAATCAGACTTGTACACCTAACTCTTTGTTTGTTTTTAGGTCATTAAAGATGTACAATCATTCCACCCTTGGAAATGAAGAGTCTCTTGGTTTTGTGATGTACAGTTAGATTTGCAATCAGTGATTGGTTTAGCTGTGATGTAGAGTGAGATGAGAAGAGGTAAAAGCAGTAAAAGCAGAACACAGCGGCAGACAACACAGACAAAAGTAAAGAGAAGCCTTTATTATAAAGATACAAAGACTCTAACGAGCAGATAGGTGGGAATAAGGAGCACGAGAAACGAGATGCAGACATTAAATGAACATTGCATCAACATTAGAGGCTAAAAGTGCACTTCTCAAAATCACTGTTTGCTAACTCAGTGTTTGTGTGTTAGTTAAACACACACACACACACACACACACACACACACACACACACACACACACACACACACACACACACACACACACACACACTTACAGGGAGAAGGCAGATAAAAATAGTCACTGCAATCTTGTTTTGTTTTTGTTTTTTTATGAAAGTACTGTAAAAAACATTATAAAAGTTCTGTGGTTTTGTTTCCCCACATTGGAAGCTTATATTTTAGAGAATGGCTTCAATCTTCAAACATCTGAAATAAGCCCGATAAACTGCAGTAGCCAACAGCTCAGCTAAGGCACCACTATGACGCACACTGCTCTCTTTTTCTTTCTACATGTGTCAGTTGAACAAAGGAAGACACGTGATTAAGAGCACGCTGTGACAGTAAGAAGGAAACGCCGTCCAACGACACCCACAGGGGCAAAAAAACATACAAAAAACTAAACAGAAAAACATTAAACTAAAAACTTTTAACTCAGCAGCATTTCCATATTTCATACTGACCCTGCTCCTGCTCACTTTCTGCTGGACCAGGTATGCTGTCAGCGGCCTGAGTGCTCATGGTGGACGAAGACAGAAGTATCACCAAAATTCAAAACTCAAAGTCTGTTAGGTGAAGCTTCTTTCATCACAACTTCCTCGGTGCTTTCTGTTTTAAACTGAGGGTGGGGCTCTACAGCCAAGTCACATACTGGCTGCACTACGAGAATACCGCATCCACCAAGTTACAGTCAAGTCCACATACGCTGAATAATTAGGTCAGCAGCGACAATCGGCCGCTCTGCAGGACATTATTATTTTTCTACCTGTTTCGAGCCAAGACTATTTCAAATGTTTTAAATAAACCTCTGAACTTGGCACTCTACCTGCATCTTATAGAGAGTCACTGGATGGGACACACCTTTATGGTGTAAGGGGTTGATGATTTCTTGCATAACAGCTTAATGTGGAATAAAGTTATGATTTCAAATAGAATATCATTACTTTCATTTTGACTGAGAAGTAGACTTTGATTCGTTGGTATTTTATGGTGAGGCTGAGAAGCAATGCAACGAGGAAGCAATTAAACTATTACATTTAAGGATACTGCGATTTTTATATCACTAAAACACACGTGTGTTAACACACGAACCGCCTAAAGTGTGTTAAGACAATTGCGCTTTAAAAGTTTGAGAAGCAATACAATGAACGGTCTCAGCGCGCCATCTAGTGGTCAGTATACTTTAATGCTTCATAAAACGTCCTGATCAGGGATAAAGCTTCGATAAATTCACCCCTTTAACAAAATGTAAAATGAAAGTATTTTAAAATGTGCGTATTTACTTTCAGCAATGAAAATTAATCAGCTACACTTACTCAAACACTGGACCTATGTAGTATTTTGAGAGTACATCAAGTAAATGGTTCATTTTTCAGCTACGTTTCAATGAAATATTGTAGTTTTAACAGTGATACTTATCTGAACATTATACTCGTTATCCAAAATAATCCAAAGCCTGGCTCTCAGTCATTTATTCATTCATGAAGCTAAAACCTTTTTGTGATTAAAGATTCTTTATTAAATAAATTTTGGGGGATTTTCTTAGCCTTGATAATATTTTAATGGTTGAAAGTTTATTGCAACTTTTTAGTAGTTAATCTGTGTTTTATTCTTGTAATCTGGGGACAAAGTGTTCAAATGACCACAGCTTTAAGGTGCATATCCAAAGAATCTTTTTATTTGATGTCAGTGAAGCAAACTAACATATTTACAAAGCACAACAATTTAAAAGCACGGAACAATGACTCACCTTTGCGCTTGTCTGTTATTTAGTTAAGAGTTCGTCAAATTCACATTTATATTAAATTATGCTCATTAAAGTAGCGTTATAGTGCATGAGAGCTTCATAAGGAGGATCTCAGGTGGGGGAAAAACAAGGTCAGGAGATTCTACTTTCCAGGCTTTCACTGTAGATTATTTCCGATCAGCCAGCCTCTGTAGGAGGGCGATGACTGTGTCCTGTTTGGAGGAGAGCAGCTCCAGGGCCGTGGCTATCCTTCCTAGGGACTCGGACATTCGCACCTCCCTCCTCTCGCGCCTCTTCTCTCTGGCTTCAACCCTGCGGCGAGCCACTCGATCGAGGTAGGCCTGCTCCTCCTGTCGCTTCAGAATCTCCTGGAACATAGTGCAGCCGCCTTGCTCCGCTTTCGCCTTCTGGTTCTGTCCTTCAGTTCCAGACACAGTTGTTGTAGACAAAGAGGTGGCAGCAGAGGAAGTGAGGCAGGAGGACGTGAGGGGGAATGAAGAGGAGAGGCCGAGGAGATTCTGGCTTTGGGTGAGCGATGTTGTACTCAGGCGAAAAGGGATGACACCTGATGAGATGGATGGAGCTTTGCGGCTCGTGTAGCCCAGTGTGTTGAGGTCTGTGTTACTGGCGGAGATGAGGGAAGGGGATGTGGTGGCTGTTTCTGTAAAACAAGGCGAGGTGATAAAAGAAGGAGCCGGCACAATGGTGGCTGGGTGAATACTGGTAGTAACAATGTCACCATTGAGGACGATCAGGGGCTTGTGGTCTGGAGCATTAGCTGAGCTAATGGTCGCTGCAGTCACCGACGTACTGGCAGCGCTGCCAGCACTGGAGCCCAGACTTACTGAGTCCACACCACCAGCACCAGCACCAGCAACAGCAGCAAAGTCACTGCTAGGACGGATGATGGTGGACGTCGGCTGTGGAAGCTGCAGGGGCTTTGCAGCGATCTTAGCCAAAGGAGCAGGCAGTGTAGAAACCGTGCTGCCGCCTTTGTTTCGTTTGTTGTTGACGATCTGAGTGCCAATGGTGTCGCAGAGGGTGGCGTCCATCAACTAGAGTGGAACAAGACACACACAGAGATATGGAGAAAGTACACCAATGAATACATCAAACAGCATTGTAATCCATGTCTTACAAATACCAGTTAACAATGTAACCGTATGCTGTCTTAAACCTTGTTACTTTATGTTATAATCCTAGTTATTTCTGCTGTACTTCCTCACAGTTGTTCAGATTAAACATCCCTGTACAAGAAGAGTAAGGATTTGGGGGTGACAGGGTCATGGGCAGCCAAGGGGGACTGATCAGGCCGGGAACGAAAGCTGGGCCCATGTGGTCTGATCCAACAGATGAGCTACTGTAGCTCCAATTGCAAAAAAAAGTTAATACTAATTCTGATAGAAAGGTGTCAGAATACACAGTGCATCACAGTTTGTTGCATATGGGGCTGCGTGGCCACAGACCAGAAGGTGCCCTGGTCTGAGAGGTCTAGTGGAGCCCATGGTCAGGGATGTTTTGGCAGCAAAAGGGGAAAAACACAATATTAGGCAAGTGGTTATAATGTTATAGCTGGTGGTATATCGCCAACAGCAGAAGAATGCTTCTGATTTCTAGCCAGTAACCCTGAGTTTTGAATTTTGTAAGATAGACTAGGCCTGTACTCTACATCGACCACACCTTCCAAAATATATAAAGCAGCCGTTTCTTCTTTCTGCACAATTTTTATATATATATATATAGACACACACACACACACACACACACACATTATCCACAGATGCAGAGTGCAGCTGTTAAACTCTGAGTGGATGATGATTATTGGTGGCTGCGTTTGAGGTCAGTTACATTTGTCCTGAGGGGAAATTCACATTTCCACAACTGGAAATTTCAAGCGTCTCACTCTATAGTATGTCCAGCTGTGAGGTTTACTTAAATCAGTACTTAATGTCAGCAACTATTTTTTATCCCCAGGTTTGTCTTCCCGTTAGACTCACATCAAAGAACTCCCAAGACGTCTTAGCATGTCCCGTCTCCCGGCTGCGGTCTTTAACCCTCTTGTATGTCACAATGAGGTTGTTCCACTTGCGACGGATTTTCTCAACAGGCAGTATGTGCCCCTTGGAGGCCATCTCCTCTTGGACACTCTGGAAGAGCTGCGAGCGTTCCCGAGTCTCATAGAGACCCCAGCGACGCCCGACGGCCTCAATCAGACACAGAACGGCTTTGGAAGAGAAATCCGAGCCAGAGCAAAGCGTCTTCTCGGCAGGGGGCATTACTGAAGCTGGGGGAGAAAGAAAGCCACTTGTGGTGTCACTTCATATGTAAGATAAATGGGTTAAACTGGGGAAAATCTTATATGCATACAGTTGTTATCAAATGTTTAGATCCACTCATCATGGGCGGGAATATCCTGGTAATTCTGGAATTTTAATGATTTCTTTGAACTGCTTTTCCAGGGTAGACTTACTGCACAAGTTTGAATTTATTTTGGATTTTATCTAAAACATCTAAAACACACAGTCAGTAGTAAACATACAGGTGCAAATATATAAATATACTCAATTAATTCTTTTAATAAGTGAAAATTCTATAAAGCTTGAGAAAGCTATTAGTGACTGACTATAACTGGTAGTTTCCCTTTGCCGTCATGAAAAGGATTTGTTTGATAGCACTCACAGGTTTGAACAATACAAGACACTTATGTACAGATACCAAATACTGTGCATAAGTGTGAGTTATTTGGATGTGTCAGCACTTTGCTAAGGTCTGGAAAAAGACCCAAACTGTCAACCTCAAATGAGAGAAAAGTGGTCAGGATGTTTAGGAACAATCCAGGAACAACCAGTGCTCACACACCAGCATCACTGTCCACAGTGAAACGAGTTTCACATTGCCATGGACTGAGAGGGTGCCGACCAAGATAAAAGCATCTGGTCAAAAATCCGCACCTTCAAGCTTATCTGAAATTTGCAGCTGCCCACATGGACAATCCAAATGTCTTCTGGAGAAAAGCTTCGTTGCCAGACGAGACAAAGATTGAGCCACAATCAGGTATGTTTGGAGGAGTAAAGGTGAGGCTTTGAAATCTAAGAGCCCTGTGCTAGCTGTCAAGCATAGTGCTGGTAGATTCTGACTCTGGGGCTGTTTTGCTACCAGGGGTAAATCAGGATTTGAGGTAAAACCTGAAAATAGAATCTCCAGTTCTGTCCAAGTTTGAACATACAGTTGAAACTTGGACCCAGTTGAATGTTCCAACTGGACAATGATCCCAGGCACACAGATAAACTGGTTTTGGAATAGATACAGTAGACAAACATTAAGCTTCTGGGATGACCTTCCCAAAGCCCCGACCTCAACCCTGCTGAACTTCTGTGGACAACACTTAGAAGCTGAGTCTGTGCCACGAAACCAACAGATTTAAATGAATTCTACCAATTCTGCAAAGAAGACTGGTCAAATATCCAGCCAGGATTATGTCAGAAGCTTGTTAATGCTGGTCGAGGTGCAAGTTGCAAAGAGACATTAGTGGGGGTGTGTGTAAATATTTGAGCCCATATGTAATGTTTGATCCTGTGTAGGTTGATGAGTGGATGTAAACCTATGACCACAACTGTATTTGCAGATACAGAAAAACTGCATTTTCTGCATCTGTAATTCCTAGTGAGAGATTTTCAACATTTCTGTTTTCCCTCTTGTCGTTGGTTTGACGTGTGCAGGGGTTAGTTTCAACAGCCAGAGTCAGAATTTAGCAACATTTGATGAGCTATCAAACACCCCAACAGATGCCCATCAAATCTGATCAAAACACACACAATCCCAGTGATGCAGAAACTTTATTAATTGTGAAGGATAAGAACTGAATGGCTAAGACTTGAACCCTAGTTTTTGTGGACTTTTTCAGGTGCATGAAATAGGCACAAAATACATGGTGTATCAAAAAGAATCATCTGATTTCAGAAGGCTATATGTTTTTTTAACTATTAGACATAGAAGCTAACTATTCATGCATTTATTACTTCCAGGCTGAACTACTGTAATTCATTATTATCAGAATGTCCAAAAAACTCACTGAAAAGCCTTCAGCTAATCCAAAATGCTGCAGCAAGAGTCCTGACAGGGACTAGAAAGAGAGAGATCATATTTCTCCTGTTTTGGCTTCCCTTCATTGGCTTCCTGTTAAATCCAGAATTGAATTCAAAATCCTGCTCCTCACATACAAGGTCTTAAATAATCAGGCCCCATCTTATCTCAATGACCTTGTAGTACCATATCACCCTATTAGAGCACTTCGCTCTTGCTCTGCAGGCCTACTTGTTGTTCCTAGAGTATTTAAAAGTAGAATGGGAGGCAGAGCCTTCAGTTTTCAGGCCCCTCTTCTGTGGAACCAGCTTCCAGTTTGGATTCGGGAGACAGACACTATCTCTACTTTCAAGATTAGGCTTAAAACTTTCCTTTTTGCTAAAGCATATAGTTAGGGCTGGACCAGGTGACCCTGAATCCTCCCTTAGTTATGCTGCAAAACACATAGGCTGCCGGGGGATTCCCATGATGCACTGAGTTTTTCCTTTCCAGTCACCTTTCTCACTCACTATGTGTTAATAGACCTCTCTGCATTGAATCATATCTGTTATTAATCTCTGTCTCTCTTCCACAGCATGTCTTTTATCCTGTCTTCCTTCTCTCACCCCAACCGGTCGCAGCAGATGGCCCCGCCCCTCCCTGAGCCTGGTTCTGCCGGAGGTTTCTTCCTGTTAAAAGGGAGTTTTTCCTTCCCACTGTCGCCAAAGTGCTTGCTCATAGGGGGTCATATGATTGTTGGGTTTTTCTCTGTATCTATGAAGCGCCTTATGTTGTGATTTGGCGCTATATAAATAAAATTGAATTGAATTGAATAGAAGCTTCCAGTAAATTTTAAAATGCAAATGTAAAGTTATATACACAAAATTTACAATGTTGACAAGTGCTTAATATGCCCACCTCCAGACCAGCATCCAATTTCAAAATGCTTTAATTCCACAATCATTCACCTAAAGAAACACGTAGTGGCTGCAGTGACTCCAGACATGCTCATGGGATGAGTTTGGCATATGCTGGGTATCCACGGGGGGACTTATTGAGCACTTGTGCACACTGTAAGTTTATATTCAGCCATTACTTGAATAAAAGTATAGCCAGAAAAAGCATACCCGGATAGAAAAGCCCAATAAAACACTATCAGTCATGGACTCACCTCCCTAGAGTCTGGACCTCAACATTGTTGAAGCAGTGTGAGATCATCTTCACAAAGAGCAGAACAAAAAGCGGTCAGCATCCAAAGACAGCTTTAAACATTCTTCAAGAAGCCTGCAGAACTATTCCTGAAGACTACTTAAAGAAATGAGAACAAAGCTGCATAAGAGAGTTCAGACTGTGTCGAAGAAAAAAGGTGGTCGTACCAAATATTGATTTTAAAACTCTGTATTGTATTTCCATGTATATGTCCGCATATCCTTGCATTTACTTTTTTTCCTAGTAAAATATAAAGAAAAAGTGGTTGGCCGAGACTTTTGTGTAGTACTTTAAATATTGTTTTCATTAGCATTTTTACAGTTCTGTTATCTGATTAAATATGAGATCAATGAGATGATATCAGATGACTATATTTTCTAACTATGGACAGAAAAATTTGTATGAAAATTATTTTTGTTAATTAAATCACTTCGATATATCATCTGTCACACATTTGAATGATAAATCACTAACACAGTAAAAGCTCATCTATTTCTTTTTCTTAGAAAGACCTGGTATTTTTCCTGGAATAATTGGAAAAATCTTAAAAGACACCACAATCAAAATGATTCCTATAACACAAAGCCATTTAGCTGCTACCCCAAGATTGCAACATAACAGTAGACACAATACAGCCAGTAACAGGATGCGCTTCATGAGGTAGGACATGCTGTACAACTCCCCCTCTGCATCTTTTCTTGCCCTTTCCTCCTCTTTTCTCCACAGCTTTGTCTTCATCTTCTTTAGCTCTTCATCCTTGTAATGCTCCCTCAGATTTCCCTCCTTTTTGCTGATTTCTTCATCTCTCTCTGCAAGGATGCTTTCCTGTCTTTTTCTGATTTTCCTCTCCTTCTCAGGATACAGCTCTGTCTTGTAGTAACTACCTCCATTCAGGGCCACCAGGGTCTCGATCTTCTCCATAAAAGTTGTGACCTGCTTCTGGTCCTCCGGGGTTTTGTTGTTGAAGACGTGGAAGCCACCGCTACACTTGCGTATGAAGTTGCGGAGGTTCTCGTCACTCTCAGTAATGATGTTGTTTATTGTTTTGTCTTCCAGGCGATCCCCGTGGGTGAACAGCACGATGGTGTAGTCCCACACTCTTGGGCCAAACTTTGCTTCAATCAGCGTGTGGGTGTCTTGGTCTTCCTGAGTCAGCCTTCCTAAAGGAATAACATATGCAAAGACGTGGGGTCCTGGTTCCTGGAGTTTCAGGCGTTGAAGAATCTCTCGGATGATGTCCTCCTTGTTGCTTCCCTTCTCGAAAAGCCCAGGTGTGTCAATCACATCAACAGGTACATCTCCAACCACCGCGGACTCTTTTTCACAGTGAACAGTGATGCCGACCAGCTTCATCTCTGAACAGAACACCATTTTATTGAGGATGGTGTTCCCACTCGAGCTCTTGCCTGCACCACATTTTCCAAGAAGCATGATCCTCAACGGCTCTGTCAACCCAACAAAAAGCATTTTTAAACACTATTCAGAGTTCATGAAAGTTGTTGTGCCCTTCATTCTGACTTCTGATATTATTATTGTTTATTTGTAGAAATTCGTAGCTTTCACATATTAGCCCAGACTGTTGCATCCCAGGGCACAAACAGTATGAACTTTTTTATTATGTTCTTACATTGTGGCAAATGCAAAGCATTTTGGCATTTGTTGATGAATAAAATAAAAAGTAAAGATTAATACACTGTATGTTGTCTCATGTTACCATTTGTGGTTTGTTGTGTTTTTATATGCCTGTTGAAATAGTTTTCAAAAAATAGAATTTTGTATGATTAACCAAAATGATCCAGGCATTAATGATTCTTTTACTGCAGAAATTGCTATTACGAAATTTAACTACTAATTTCAGTCATGTTATACTGATATTTTTCTGGTTATTTTCCATAACTTGGTAGCTTTTTGGCAACAGATTCGCTACTGAGCAGAGATCCAAGAGACAACAGGCTCCAGGTGGCCAAGCCGAGACGTGTACGGCGAAAGTCAAAGTTCATTTAGAGAATAGAAAAGAGACTCAAAAAGTGACCTAAAACTATCAAGGTAAATATGTTACAAAATGTGAGAGCTTGAAAATTTTTAGTTATATATAACAACCAGCTGTACGTTCATGCCCTATCCTCTCATATAAAAGGCATAAAGAGAACTCTTATTTATAGCTGTGATTAGAAGTTTATATTCACTCATCGTGGGCATGAATATCATGGTAATTTGGGGGCATTTAACTGTTTTTTTAATTGTTCTTTCTCCAAGGTGAAATGATTGTACAGCATACATATTTAAAGTTGAATTTCGTTTGGATTTTCTTGAATCTGCACAGGGTCAAAAGTTTACATACAGGGTCAAATATAAAGGTACATGCCTGCTAATCTTTTCTTAACAAGTTGCACCTCAACCAGAAACTTTTGGTAGTCATCAACAAGTATCAATAAGTATTCCGGCTGAATGTTTGACCGCTCTTCTTTTCAGAGCTGGTTATTAAATTTATTTGGTTTGTTGGCAAAGAACCGGGTTTTAAGCACAGTCTTGTTGTTGGCGACTGAAAGTCTCTGATTGAAGTGCAACTTGCTCAGAGTCATTTAACCAAATATCACTGAGTGTATGTATATATTTCAGTTTCTATGTATCCTTTTCACACAGGGTCAAATATTTAGGTATATAAGCAGGATGCAGATGCAGGCAAAGCAGACAAAAGTAAAACGACGCCTTTGTTCCAAAGATATGTACACTTTTCACCCTGTGTGGATTGGAGAAAATCCCAAAGAAAATCAGACTTGTACACCTAACTCTTTGTTTGTTTTTAGGTCATTAAAGATGTACAATCATTCCACCCTTGGAAATGAAGAGTCTCTTGGTTTTGTGATGTACAGTTAGATTTGCAATCAGTGATTGGTTTAGCTGTGATGTAGAGTGAGATGAGAAGAGGTAAAAGCAGTAAAAGCAGAACACAGCGGCAGACAACACAGACAAAAGTAAAGAGAAGCCTTTATTATAAAGATACAAAGACTCTAACGAGCAGATAGGTGGGAATAAGGAGCACGAGAAACGAGATGCAGACATTAAATGAACATTACATCAACATTAGAGGCTAAAAGTGTACTTCTCAAAATCACTGTTTGCTAACTCAGTGTTTGTGTGTTAGTTAAACACACACACACACACACACACACACACACACACACACACACACACTTACAGGAAGAAGGCAGATAAAAATAGTCACTGCAATCTTGTTTGTTTTTTTATGAAAGTACTGTAAAAAACATTATAAAAGTTCTGTGGTTTTGTTTCCCCACATTGGAAGCTTATATTTTAGAGAATGGCTTCAATCTTCAAACATCTGAAATAAGCCCGATAAACTGCAGTAGCCAACAGCTCAGCTAAGGCACCACTATGACGCACACTGCTCTCTTTTTCTTTCTACATGTGTCAGTTGAACAAAGGAAGACACGTGATTAAGAGCACGCTGTGACAGTAAGAAGGAAACGCCGTCCAACGACACCCACAGGGGCAAAAAAACATACAAAAAACTAAACAGAAAAACATTAAACTAAAAACTTTTAACTCAGCAGCATTTCCATATTTCATACTGACCCTGCTCCTGCTCACTTTCTGCTGGACCAGGTATGCTGTCAGCGGCCTGAGTGCTCATGGTGGACGAAGACAGAAGTATCACCAAAATTCAAAACTCAAAGTCTGTTAGGTGAAGCTTCTTTCATCACAACTTCCTCGGTGCTTTCTGTTTTAAACTGAGGGTGGGGCTCTACAGCCAAGTCACATACTGGCTGCACTACGAGAATACCGCATCCACCAAGTTACAGTCAAGTCCACATACGCTGAATAATTAGGTCAGCAGCGACAATCGGCCGCTCTGCAGGACATTATTATTTTTTCTACCTGTTTCGAGCCAAGACTATTTCAAATGTTTTAAATAAACCTCTGAACTTGGCACTCTACCTGCATCTTATAGAGAGTCACTGGATGGGACACACCTTTATGGTGTAAGGGGTTGATGATTTCTTGCATAAGAGCTTAATGTGGAATAAAGTTATGATTTCAAATAGAATATCATTACTTTCATTTTGACTGAGAAGTAGACTTTGATTCGTTGGTATTTTATGGTGAGGCTGAGAAGCAATGCAACGAGGAAACAATTAAACTATTACATTTAAGGATACTGCGATTTTTATATCACTAAAACACACGTGTGTTAACACACGAACCGCCTAAAGTGTGTTAAGACAATTGCGCTTTAAAAGTTTGAGAAGCAATACAATGAACGGTCTCAGCGCGCCATCTAGTGGTCAGTATACTTTAATGCTTCATAAAACGTCCTGATCAGGGATAAAGCTTCGATAAATTCACCCCTTTAACAAAATGTAAAATGAAAGTATTTTAAAATGTGCGTATTTACTTTCAGCAATGAAAATTAATCAGCTACACTTACTCAAACACTGGACCTATGTAGTATTTTGAGAGTACATCAAGTAAATGGTTCATTTTTCAGCTACGTTTCAATGAAATATTGTAGTTTTAACAGTAATACTTATCTGAACATTATACTCGTTATCCAAAATAATCCAAAGCCTGGCTCTCAGTCATTTATTCATTCATGAAGCTAAAACCTTTTTGTGATTAAAGATTCTTTATTAAATAAATTTTGGGGGATTTTCTTAGCCTTGATAATATTTTAATGGTTGAAAGTTTATTGCAACTTTTTAGTAGTTAATCTGTGTTTTATTCTTGCAATCTGGGGACAAAGTGTTCAAATGACCACAGCTTTAAGGTGCATATCCAAAGAATCTTTTTATTTGATGTCAGTGAAGCAAACTAACATATTTACAAAGCACAACAATTTAAAAGCACGGAACAATGACTCACCTTTGCGCTTGTCTGTTATTTAGTTAAGAGTTCGTCAAATTCACATTTATATTAAATTATGCTCATTAAAGTAGCGTTATAGTGCATGAGAGCTTCATAAGGAGGATCTCAGGTGGGGGAAAAACAACGTCAGGAGATTCTACTTTCCAGGCTTTCACTGTAGATTATTTCCGATCAGCCAGCCTCTGTAGGAGGGCGATGACTGTGTCCTGTTTGGAGGAGAGCAGCTCCAGGGCCGTGGCTATCCTTCCTAGGGACTCGGACATTCGCACCTCCCTCCTCTCGCGCCTCTTCTCTCTGGCTTCAACCCTGCGGCGAGCCACTCGATCGAGGTAGGCCTGCTCCTCCTGTCGCTTCAGAATCTCCTGGAACATAGTGGAGCCGCCTTGCTCCGCTTTCGCCTTCTGGTTCTGTCCTTCAGTTCCAGACACAGTTGTTGTAGACAAAGAGGTGGCAGCAGAGGAAGTGAGGCAGGAGGACGTGAGGGGGAATGAAGAGGAGAGGCCGAGGAGATTCTGGCTTTGGGTGAGCGATGTTGTACTCAGGCGAAAAGGGATGACACCTGATGAGATGGATGGAGCTTTGCGGCTCGTGTAGCCCAGTGTGTTGAGGTCTGTGTTACTGGCGGAGATGAGGGAAGGGGATGTGGTGGCTGTTTCTGTAAAACAAGGCGAGGTGATAAAAGAAGGAGCCGGCACAATGGTGGCTGGGTGAATACTGGTAGTAACAATGTCACCATTGAGGACGATCAGGGGCTTGTGGTCTGGAGCATTAGCTGAGCTAATGGTCGCTGCAGTCACCGACGTACTGGCAGCGCTGCCAGCACTGGAGCCCAGACTTACTGAGTCCACACCACCAGCACCAGCACCAGCAACAGCAGCAAAGTCACTGCTAGGACGGATGATGGTGGACGTCGGCTGTGGGAGCTGCAGGGGCTTTGCAGCGATCTTAGCCAAAGGAGCAGGCAGTGTAGAAACCGTGCTGCCGCCTTTGTTTCGTTTGTTGTTGACGATCTGAGTGCCAATGGTGTCGCAGAGGGTGGCGTCCATCAACTAGAGTGGAACAAGACACACACAGAGATATGGAGAAAGTACACCAATGAATACATCAAACAGCATTGTAATCCATGTCTTACAAATACCAGTTAACAATGTAACCGTATGCTGTCTTAAACCTTGTTACTTTATGTTATAATCCTAGTTATTTCTGCTGTACTTCCTCACAGTTGTTCAGATTAAACATCCCTGTACAAGAAGAGTAAGGATTTGGGGGTGACAGGGTCATGGGCAGCCAAGGGGGACTGATCAGGCCGGGAACGAAAGCTGGGCCCATGTGGTCTGATCCAACAGATGAGCTACTGTAGCTCCAATTGCAAAAAAAAGTTAATACTAATTCTGATAGAAAGGTGCCAGAATACACAGTGCATCACAGTTTGTTGCATATGGGGCTGCGTGGCCACAGACCAGAAGGTGCCCTGGTCTGAGAGGTCTAGTGGAGCCCATGGTCAGGGATGTTTTGGCAGCAAAAGGGGAAAAACACAATATTAGGCAAGTGGTTATAATGTTATAGCTGGTGGTATATCGCCAACAGCAGAAGAATGCTTCTGATTTCTAGCCAGTAACCCTGAGTTTTGAATTTTGTAAGATAGACTAGGCCTGTACTCTACATCGACCACACCTTCCAAAATATATAAAGCAGCCGTTTCTTCTTTCTGCACAATTTTTATATATATATATAGACACACACACACACACATTATCCACAGATGCAGAGTGCAGCTGTTAAACTCTGAGTGGATGATGATTATTGATGGCTGCGTTTGAGGTCAGTTACATTTGTCCTGAGGGGAAATTCACATTTCTACAACTGGAAATTTCAAGCGTCTCACTCTATAGTATGTCCAGCTGTGAGGTTTACTTAAATCAGTACTTAATGTCAGCAACTATTTTTTATCCCCAGGTTTGTCTTCCCGTTAGACTCACATCAAAGAACTCCCAAGACGTCTTAGCATGTCCCGTCTCCCGGCTGCGGTCTTTAACCCTCTTGTATGTCACAATGAGGTTGTTCCACTTGCGACGGATTTTCTCAACAGGCAGTATGTGCCCCTTGGAGGCCATCTCCTCTTGGACACTCTGGAAGAGCTGCGAGCGTTCCCGAGTCTCATAGAGACCCCAGCGACGCCCGACGGCCTCAATCAGACACAGAACGGCTTTGGAAGAGAAATCCGAGCCAGAGCAAAGCGTCTTCTCGGAAGGAGCAGGGGGCATTACTGAAGCTGGGGGAGAAAGAAAGCCACTTGTGGTGTCACTTCATATGTAAGATAAATGGGTTAAACTGGGGAAAATCTTATATGCATACAGTTGTTATCAAATGTTTAGATCCACTCATCATGGGCGTGAATATCCTGGTAATTCTGGAATTTTAATGATTTCTTTGAACTGCTTTTCCAGGGTAGACTTACTGCACAAGTTTGAATTTATTTTGGATTTTATCTAAAACATCTAAAACACACAGTCAGTAGTAAACATACAGGTGCAAATATATAAATATACTCAATTAATTCTTTTAATAAGTGAAAATTCTATAAAGCTTGAGAAAGCTATTAGTGACTGACTATAACTGGTAGTTTCCCTTTGCCGTCATGAAAAGGATTTGTTTGATAGCACTCACAGGTTTGAACAATACAAGACACTTATGTACAGATACCAAATACTGTGCATAAGTGTGAGTTATTTGGATGTGTCAGCACTTTGCTAAGGTCTGGAAAAAGACCCAAACTGTCAACCTCAAATGAGAGAAAAGTGGTCAGGATGTTTAGGAACAATCCAAGAACAACCAGTGCTCACACACCAGCATCACTGTCCACAGTGAAACGAGTTTCACATTGCCATGGACTGAGAGGGTGCCGACCAAGATAAAAGCATCTGGTCAAAAATCCGCACCTTCAAGCTTATCTGAAATTTGCAGCTGCCCACATGGACAATCCAAATGTCTTCCGGAGAAAAGCTTCGTTGCCAGACGAGACAAAGATTGAGCCCCAATCAGGTATGTTTGGAGGAGTAAAGGTGAGGCTTTGAAATCTAAGAGCCCTGTGCTAGCTGTCAAGCATAGTGCTGGTAGATTCTGACTCTGGGGCTGTTTTGCTACCAGGGGTAAATCAGGATTTGAGGTAAAACCTGAAAATAGAATCTCCAGTTCTGTCCAAGTTTGAACATACAGTTGAAACTTGGACCCAGTTGAATGTTCCAACTGGACAATGATCCCAGGCACACAGATAAACTGGTTTTGGAATAGATACAGTAGACAAACATTAAGCTTCTGGGATGACCTTCCCAAAGCCCCGACCTCAACCCTGCTGAACTTCTGTGGACAACACTTAGAAGCTGAGTCTGTGCCACGAAACCAACAGATTTAAATGAATTCTACCAATTCTGCAAAGAAGACTGGTCAAATATCCAGCCAGGAATATGTCAGAAGCTTGTTAATGCTGGTCGAGGTGCAAGTTGCAAAGAGACATTAGTGGGGGTGTGTGTAAATATTTGAGCCCATATGTAATGTTTGATCCTGTGTAGGTTGATGAGTGGATGTAAACCTATGACCACAACTGTATTTGCAGATACAGAAAAACTGCATTTTCTGCATCTGTAATTCCTAGTGAGAGATTTTCAACATTTCTGTTTTCCCTCTTGTCGTTGGTTTGACGTGTGCGGGGGTTAGTTTCAACAGCCAGAGTCAGAATTTAGCAACATTTGATGAGCTATCAAACACCCCAACAGATGCCCATCAAATCTGATCAAAACACACACAATCCCAGTGATGCAGAAACTTTATTAATTGTGAAGGATAAGAACTGAATGGCTAAGACTTGAACCCTAGTTTTTGTGGACTTTTTCAGGTGCGTGGAATAGGCACAAAATACATGGTGTATCAAAAAGAATCATCTGATTTCAGAAGGCTATATGTTTTTTTTAAACTATTAGACATAGAAGCTTCCAGTAAATTTTAAAATGCAAATGTAAAGTTATATACACAAAATTTACAATGTTGACAAGTGCTTAATATGCCCACCTCCAGACCAGCAGCCAATTTCAAAATGCTTTAATTCCACAATCATTCACCTAAAGAAACACGTAGTGGCTGCAGTGACTCCAGACATGCTCATGGGATGAGTTTGGCATATGCTGTGTATCCACGGGGGGACTTATTGAGCACTTGTGCACACTGTAAGTTTATATTCAGCCATTACTTGCATAAAAGTATAGCCTTTTCTTTTCGATGCACCCTGTGTAATAGCATTTCTATGCAAATGATTAAAAAATGACATGTTTGAATTTTTAGGTTATTCAAATTCCTTTTAACAGTCATGAGATTTAATGTGTATATGTGCGGATACATCATATCATCATTTTATATGAATTATTAAAAGAGGTTAATGTACGCAAGTGTTGCCAGTTATTACTTCTGCCAGAAAGACTTCGGTCAGTCAGGTTATGTGTTTTGTTACATTCTTGCTGGTGCTCTCCTCTCACTTTGAATCTTACTTACCTGGAGCTATCTTCAGGTATGTTTTTCCATCCCCAGATGTGGTGAAGAAACGCTCTGTGCTAACAGGGTCTGATGACAGAGCAGATAAAAGCTACATAATCTACTGAAAAGCAACAGATTCTGAGTGGCCATTAAGAAAACAAAACAAAAAAGGAAGCAAATAAACGAGGCCGAATGGCCATAAATCATCTCAGGTGAGCACTCACACAGTAGTACAGGAGTAGTTGTCGTGGCAGCTTGCAGCTCTGTGTCAGCCAGCTCCTCTGCAGTCTGTTCCCCTCCTCCTCCTCTGCATGCGGTATCTCCGCAGGGCGCAGGCGACTCCTGCCTGCCCAAAAGCAGCGCAGATGCATTTTCATCCACCGCTTCAGTTTTCACATGCAGCGCTGCGACGTGGTTGCTGCCTCCTTGCAGATCTCCCTCCATGGCTGACACAGAAACAGAAAAAAAGGGAAAAGGAGCAGGAGCTGAAGGGAGAGAGCTTGTATTGTCTGCGCAGGCGTTGAATTGAGGAGAAAGTTTGGAGATCTCGGCTGTTAATCGATGATGCAGACTTCAGCGTGAAGTCGTGCAGCCAAAGTCATGACTGATTTAGCTGTGAGCGTGATGGACAAATGCCACCCCCTGCATGTTTTTCCGTGAGGGGCACGGAAATGGCTGCGCTGACCACCTCAGCTCAGCCGACGGATGCGCAGAGCGGCTGCGCAGCTCTCAGCAAGGATTTGCTGCTGGCAACCGTGATGGTGACGTCAGCTGACCGCACGTTTGGCACATGTTTAGTAACAAAAAACCAAAAAATAATTTTCAAAATAAGAAAAAAGAATCCGGATTTAGCTGTCAACGTGCCAACGTAGGGGCAAATTCTGCACGTTTTATTGCATTAATAATAATAAATATTAATAAATTAAAATAAATAATACTAAACGAGGTAAAAGAAAAAATGCATTTTATTCTTTTATGTGTTATTTGTGGCGTACACAAACAAACATTTTATTTAAAAAAAACCCCACATGTTACAGATAACAGTAAAAATAAATTGAACTGTAGTGACAATAGTCCTCTTTGGACCAACACATTCAGATTTTAATGGTATATAACATCAGTTATATGTGAAACAAAGTTAGGGCAAACAAATGAAACTGGGAGCAATATATACATATATATAATGATCATTTTAACTTGACTTTTAAATAGGACTAGAGCTGTTTTTGGTTTCAGTGCACAAAACTGGAGAAAACATTATTACAATTCCCCTTTAGACATTTGTCTTTGTTTTCAGTGTGCATTTTGTATGTAAACAACATACACTACGGAACTACTTTATTTAATATTATACTGTAATGGGTTGTACTATGATGAGGATTATCCAATAATAGCTTTTCCATTAGTTGCCAGCACATGAACATAGAGTATACTGTATTTGACATTCATACTGTGTGCAAACACTGATATCTAGTTACATTTTGCTACAGTGCCATCGCTGTAACACCCGTTTTTGATTGTTTTCTCAGCTTTG
Organism: Copadichromis virginalis; assembly: GCF_057382275.1. Taxonomy (NCBI): domain Eukaryota; kingdom Metazoa; phylum Chordata; class Actinopteri; order Cichliformes; family Cichlidae; genus Copadichromis; species Copadichromis virginalis. The sequence continues at coordinate 13,685,548 of NC_140621.1, forward strand.
AAGTGTTAAAAACTGTCACACTGGTTCGAAGTCACTGATCTTGGATGTTGAAAGCCTTCTTAAACTCGCTGTCAAATAACTCCCTCAGTTGGTTGCCGATGGCAAGGATTTCTGGATTTCCCTGAAAAAGAAAAACAGCGATTGTCATTATGTTATTTTCAAAACTTCTGTTCTGTTTAAAAAAGTTGTGTTTGTAATCCTACAGATGTGTCAATGCACCTTTAAGGACCTACAGTAATTGAGGGGAAAAAAAACAATGAGCAAACACTTGGCGGTGGTGGGAAGGAAGAACTCCCTTTTAACAGGAAGAGACTTCCAGCAGAACTGAGAATAAAAGACAGTAAGACAAAAGTTTTCTATTTCAGATCCACTGTGAAATTGCAGGTACCCATGAAATTGGTCAGACCAGGACCCCCAGGGACCCAAATGCAGAAGAAGCACTGCATGGAAGCAAAGGTGAAATAGATGGTAGTTGTTTTGATTATGCCTTGTAAAAGCTGAACAAGGCAATTTGACTAAACTTTGAATGGCAGTCAGAAGAAAGTGAAAGCTTAAAGTCCTGAAAACATTTAACAACACAACACACAGAGTCCCAAGTCCCAAAAGAGATACAGAATCACATTTTTTGTCACTATAAGGTGTAATTGAAGTTTCCAAAACTTGCAGTGAATGTAATCTAATTCTTCTTTTTTACATGCAGATGCAAACCTTTTAAAACCATATAAAAAATAAAAACAAGCACTTAATAGACTATTGAGAGCACTGAATGCCATTATCACACTTTCACTAAGAGTTTCTTACCCGGTTGAATGTCGCACAGTTGGCAAAAATAAGCTGGACATCAGAAACAAACTCGCCGACAGTTTGATACTGTTTCTGCTGGAGTTTCTCTGTTACTTTGCCCAGCCACATCGGACTCTTGATAGAAGTGCTGTAGTTTGCCAGCTGTGGGTGAAAGCAGACATCCAGAAAACCAGAGTATTCTAGTCAGAGTTTTACACATATAGTGCTGTGAAAAAGTATTCGCCCCCTTCCTGACTTCTTAGCTTTTTGCAAACTTGGTACACTTACATGCTTTACATCAAAGCTCATTTTAATTTTAGGAAAAGAAAATACAAAATGTTGTTTTTAAACACAGAATTCAGGTTCACTACTGTTCCAAATTTTCAATTTGTGGATAATGATTCTCACAATGGTTTGCTTGAGTCCCAAAGCTTTAAAATTGCTTTGTAACACAGACTGATCAATGTCGATGACTTTGTTTCTCATCCGTTTCTTTAGATCGTAGGATGTTTTGCTTTTTGAGATCATTTTTCCTACTTTTCTCTTTCAGACAAGTTCCATGTAAGTGATTTCTTGATTCAACAGGTCTACCAGCAATTAGTCCTTGGTGCTGCCAGTGAAGCTGAACTGGCTAGTTACCGATTTAACAAGGGAGAGCGGTTACTTTTCACACAGGGCCAGGTAGGTTTGGATTGCTTGTTTGCCTTAATAAATGAAATCATCATTTAAAATCTGCATTTTGCGTTTACTGAGCTTATTGTTGTCTAATATGAAACTCTAACTGATGATCTGAAGTGTGACCAATATGCAAAGGCTAAGATAGCTCACGTTTTCAGTGCACTGCACTTTATTTTCTATGAATGTTTTAAAACTTGATTCTAATGAATAAAAATTGCTTGCTTAAAAAATACTTACATAGCCCATTGGGTCTGGAGAAAACATTTGCTCCTCGTCAGCACTGCGCAGACTCAGGAGGAGATACTGGCATTGCTGTAGATGAAACAACAGAGGGGCAGGTCACAGCAATGTCACAGGGAGACGGGTAGTTAGATGGTTACATGGACAAAGTTGTAGACAGAGAAAATTCTCACCATCATGTGTTGAGATATTTGCTGAGACATCACTGCGTTCACGTCCAGCTGGTCAAGGCAAACGTGATTGGCTCTAAAAACGCAGAATGTGCACAACCAGGGGCTGTCGTCGCTGCACACACATACACACACAGATATATATCAGTCTTAAAAATATAAACCCTTTTGATTTTTGTTTCAATCAGCTATATCCTTTTTATTTTTATCAGCTGAATGTCTTAGCTTCATGTTATCACATAAAACAGGTACATTTTAAAAAAGCAGAACGTATGCCAGGATCATATACAGTAGTGTGTAATTCAATACAATATACATGGATAATAGCAGCACAAATGTTGTTTTAGTAGAAACTGTCCACCTGACTTCAGCTAGTACCAGTTTTAATGTGAAGGTGAAAAACATTAAAACAAAAATCAAATGAAATGATGTTAAAATTTAACGCTGAGCAAGAATTTAGTTTACAGAACTAGAAGATCTGGAGTAACACTCCACTTATTTGGACTCATGGTACAGGTCAATTTGCAAATGTCCTGTTTTGTTATCTACCAGGTCCAGAAGGAAATATCCTTAGCTCCTTCACTCTCTTTGCCAGCTGGCACCTAACTTTGTCTTTTCATCATAAGACTGTCAGTTTGTTTGGGAAAAAGTACTTCTACTTAAACGACGGAAAAACAATTAAGCAAGTGTGCTATTTTACACTTGCTTAATTGTTAAGAAGTTCACAGACAGCACTGTGCAAAAGTCTTCAGCCACCCCTCATTTAAAAAAAATATTTTTCTGGGAAATAAAGGGAAATAGGGCACGGTGGTTAGCACTGTTGCCGCACAGCAAGAAGGTCCTGAGTTCAATTCCACCATCAGGCCGGAGTCTTTCTGTGTGGAGTTTGCATGTTCTCCCCGTGTTTGCGTGGGATCACTCCGGGTACTCCGGCTTCCTCCCACCGTCCAAAGACATGCAGCTTGTGGGGATAGGTTAATTGGATAATCCAAATTGCCACTAGGTGTGAATGTGAGTGTGAATGGTTGTCTGTCCCTGTGTGTTGGCCCTGCGACAGACTGGCGACCTGTCCAGGGTGTACCCCACCTCTTGCCCTATGACAGCTGGGATAGTCTCCAGCACCCTCTGCGACCCTGAAAAGGATAAGCGGAAGCGAATGGATGGATGGATGGATAAAGGGAAACAGATGCAGAGATTTGGAGAATAATTTTTGACTGTCTTTAATTCGGTTTTCTGTCAAGCTGATCACACACTGCTTCACTAATGTTGAAGTCCGAGCTCTGGGGAGGCCAAGACTGTGTGTGGTGGTTTTGTTTTATGTTTTTTATTCAGGTATGCTTTTACTGCATTGGCAGTGTGTTTGTGATCACTGTCATGCTGAAAAATGATGCTGCTCCTGATGAGATGCTTTCCAGATTCCATCTGACCGTACTTTTTTGTGTTTATAATTCCTCATTTTCACAAGACTCCCAGCACCACTGGATGAACTGCATCCCCAGAGCCTCCACCATGTTTTACATTTAGCTGTAGATGTTCAGTGTTGGACCCTCTCATCCTCCTCCATAAATAAGACAACGATTTGGACCAAAAATATCAATGACATTATTATATAAGACCTTTTGCCACTAAATTTCAATCCAGTTCTTGTGTAAACTGGCATACCTCAGCCTTTCCCCCCATTTTCCCTTTGTTTAGTGTGGATTCTTCAGTAAACCTGGAAAACTGTTGCTCCAGGCCAATTTAAAATATTACAAGAAAGTCTGGTTCATTGAAAGAAAATCATACAGAAATGAGAAGTGGCTCGAGACTTTTGCACAGAGCTGTAGGGATATTCATTAGTGCTGCTTTAAAATGCTGAGTTCAGTTCAGTTGCAGGACTGTATAATGGGAGCATTTCTTTCACCCTGTTAAAGCTGATTAGGTTTCTTTCCTGCCAATGCATTCTGTGTTGATACGACAAATTCATGCAGGTTTAAAATATAAGAGACTCAAACAAAAGATACAAAAGGACAAAAGAGAAACAGCTGATTTGAAAAATATTTTTTAAATGGCTGCTCTCCCAGTAAGGCTCACTTCAGAATGATGTCGTCCACATGTGGCAGGTGGCATTTCTGGTGGAAGGATCGTGGGCATTCCTCGCACACTACCAGCTCTTGGTCTTCTTCTTCGTTTTTACAGATGCAACAGTCGTCATCGTTTTTCTCATTCTCCTGGCAACACAGACAATAAATCACAGAAAATCTGTTTGTACACAAAACTGCTCCAAAGCGCCTTTCAGACCCAGGAGATGTAAAATTGCTGACTTCATCAAACGGTAACTTATAACTGCCATCTATAAATTAAGAACACAGCACCGCCACAGCACACATTCACAATAGGTAATCGGCCATGCATGAGGCCATGTTATTACTGTTACTTTTGAGAGGCCACATCTCACGTGTGGTTACAGTAATGCATAATCATAAACACTTTAGTAGAGTTCAGCCAGTAGGTGAGACCAGACTTTTACTTATAGCTAAATGAAATAGCTTAAGTACTGTAATGGAGAGTGACGGCTTCATAACAAATTATTTTTCATCTGCGTAGTGACAGTGTAACTGCAGATCTATCTGAAGTGAAGATGAGACTCACTGTCTTTTACTTTTTTATTAATCCTGTAGAATTTAATCCACCTCTGCTGTGCCTTGTTGGTAAATGAGCTCTCTTTCTTTGGAAGCACTCATGGATTGATCTGTAGGTATATAAAAACTCAGAGGAAGGGACTACTGCAATCGGCTGCATCAAGCTTCAGCTCCTATTAAAGTTTTGTCAAAACCAGGATTAGGCTGAATCCATTATTGGTCAGACTCATTAATCTGACCTGTCACAGATTTTTCGTTTAATGCGGTAAAGGCTTTGCCACGTAAAGTCCATTTTTAAGGCCCTTCAGTGTCTGATGGATGTGAAATTGCACAGCAGAGTGAATAATGAAAAATCCAAAGGTATTTTGGAGATGTCCGCGTGCTCCTCTGGTCAGCGTTGGTGCGGAAATGTAGAAAGGTCTTAATTTTTAGACTTTAATCCATTTGCAAGCATTTTTTTACAAAGTTGTGCTCTGTTAAAAGCAACAAGTAAATGTCTGGTCTGACCCACTGAATGTACAGTAAAGTGACCGAGGGCAGAGAATATCCATTAAGTTGCTGTCAGAAAGAGAAGGAGTCCCACTCCTGTATGTGATGTTAGGCTACAAATACAACTAAACTCTAAATTGGGGTTGGAATCGCATATTTCTGCACCAGAACAAGATAACTGAGAGAGGAAAAAAGTTTCTTGTTTGTCGAATTATACTACAGATTTAGAGAGACAGATTTTGTACTATTTAGAAAAAACAGCATTGTGCAAGAAAGTATTTTTCAAACCAGTGTAGCATGAGGAAATGCCACTTGTCTGAAACTTACCAGGTCTTCAGGATCTGGTTTACACAGAGGGCAAGCACACAGAAGGGAATGAATCTTCAAGATCTCTGCCTGAAAGAGACAAAGTAACAATGTATTCATTTTTCAATCATAAGTTCTCACTTTTGGTTTAACAAAGCTTATAACGCTCATATTGACTAAAGTTGCTCTTGGGTTTACAGGTGAGACACAGTTTCATGCAAAAAAAATTGTTAAGTCCTGTAATTTTTTGGGCACGAGTGGCAACTTCAAAATTATAATTCAAAAAGATCCTACAAAACCAAACTGGCACTGACCCAATTCATTTTTCCTGAATTAGCCCCTAATTGTCTTTATATTCTTTATTATTTGTTCATTCTCTATAGCTGGTGTTAATAGTAACAGAAGAGTCTTTGGTTCTGCTGTACGGTGCTGAAACATTGATGTGCATTTGGTGTGTGCTTAGGGCTAACTGTGGTTGTTCATCAAAATGCCACCACATGTTAGCTTTCTGCATTTGGATAGGGATGGGTATCGTTTAGGTTTTATCCGATACCGGTGCCAAATCGGTACTTTTGAAACGGTGCCGGTGCTCAAACCGGTGCTTAAAGAATGGAGAACACAAAATTGGTCCAAAAACCTCTCATGTTCAGCTGTTTTTTGTAAAAATATAACAATGTTAGCCTTTTCTGCAGCTATGGGGCATATATGGTATCACTCTTGGCTGGAAGCAGTGCTTAAACAATGGAAAAAACACAAACTTTGTCCAAAAACCTCTCATGTTTAACTGTTTTCCACTTTTTCTTTGGTCATTTTAGCCTTTTTAGCCAGGGTGAAGGGAGTATCTGCCATCAAACAAGAAGACAGCCGCATGTAGCTATGATGATGTTTGCTAGTTCACCTTACATGCATTAATGTAATAACGTGGTTAGCCTACTCAACGTAAATTAGCTACTCACGCAGAGAAGAACGGCTGCTGCTGCATCATCATCCGTCATCATTTCTGCTACACTGGCAGGGCTAGGGGCCAGGACTCTCCTCTTCGTGTTTTTGGGGGATGTTGCATAACAGGCAACCCACCCGCAGTAGATGTGCTCGGTGTGAGGTCTCGCAGCAAGCTATCAAATACGGCGCATTTCTGGGCTTTTTAAAAAAACGCTATGCGTCGCCAGGTGTTTCATCGGATTTGAGGTGTTACCTCCTTTGACAGTATCACAGTATCAGCTTAAAGCACTTGTTGCAGGCTGCTGAGTTTGCATATTTTGCTATGAAGTACAGCCAGACTTTTGACCGCTTCGCCTTGGACATTTTTAATCTGTAGCTCTGCTCTAACAGAACGTACGTACCTGGCCCCGCCTACTATCCTCGGAAACGTAAAATGATTGGCTAGAATCTAAAGTGTATCACAGCTCAGGAAAAAAAGCACCGAAATAAAGCACCGAAATGTGCGCTGCTTTTCGGTCTGGTTACTACCGTTTATGTCAGAACCGGTGCCATCATGGCACCGGACACCGGTACCCATCCCTACATTTGGATATATATTTTTACCATATTAGCTGCTTGAAGATTGATGACCGCAAATAAATATGAGTCAAAATGTAAAGATTGTAATCTTGAAGTGTAATTTTCCTCCCTCATTCTCACAGAGTACCTCACAAAAGTACCCAAAGGCGTAGAGATAAGTTGCGGTGAACTAGGAACCTGCAGTGTAAACACACCTCCATGAGAGCACTCAGAGGTTTTCCATCCCATCTGATGTCTTTCTTCCAGGAAACATTTGTCGGACCAGATTCCTTACAAAAGTCCACTGGGGTCATCCAGCTTGTCTCAGTACGAATACTCTTGCCAAGTGTCCCTAGAGGGAGAAAAACATTTTGAGAAGAAAGTTCCTACAGCTTAACTAAAATCTTGTACGGAAGCCCCAAATGCAATTTCATTGTTCTCTGACAATGACAATAAATAAATAAATACCAAATACTAAATCTTTCCATTTAATTCAATTCAAAGTAGCATTTAGCAGCACCTGGATGCTACTTATCCTCTTAATTCCAATGGATGTAATCAGAGTGTACTTTGTTTTTTTAAAGAACTGTTTAAACTTTTTCAAATGACTGTATCTGTATCACAGTACATTCTTTTTTTAAGATACCTGATGCAAAACGTTTTTTGTGTAACGTCCCAGCTAAACCACCACATGTAACTTTGAACACTTTGGTCTTGGAAAGACCAGCCTCTGGCTGCTGCACCGTCTGCTCTTCTGCCTCTTCTTCATCTAAAACAGACACGTTATGAAGATAATATGTAACACAACCATGCGTATCTAAAAGAGCTTCCATCATAAATATTACACTGTAGAAACCAGCACCTGTGGTGGGTTCATCACTTGATGAATCCTGGTCTTCCTCGTCATCTTCTTCTTTCTCCGACTCTAAAAAAGAGGATTTTATCCATGAAAACAAGCGGGAAAGAAGCTTGCCTTGCCTGTGCATGTTTGTCTTACACATGTATATTTTAAATTCAGAGTTTTATGAATATAAATATGTGCACGATATTAATAGAATGCCAGAAAAGATTTTAGTGACAATCATTATGCTCAGAGAGAAACTAGAATCACTGCCTCGCGGCTGTATGCCTTCACCCATTAATATTCTTGTTTTTCATTTTGGATCTTAATGGTAGCTGTTCCTCATCCAAGTTGAGGGTCTAAGGAGAAACAATGTTGTTTTCTGTACAGATTGGAAGCTCCTTGAGGCAAATTTCAGTTTTCTGATATAAGGATACAAAAATAAAATTGTTTTGACTTCAGTTCGTTGGGCTTTTCCAGTTCTGCTCTGTTTCTATTATACTGGAGCATAAAGGGGGGAGGGTTATAAATGTCTGCAGTGCCTGCCTGCCTCAATTGATGCCATTAGTTTTAAATGCTTTAATATTTAATGTGAGATAACAGAAGCTCTTGTAGCAGCCAGTGGGAAAGTGGGCTTATATGCTGTTAAGAACACTCACGTTTGATAAAAATCGGTGTTTTTGCAGTAATAGAACAAACCTGTGGTTGCTTCTTCGAGTGAGAACAATATTTTCTTGGCCTAGCAGCAAAAAAAGAAGCACGTGGCTTAGATTAGAAAAAAATAAAACAAACTAATTTACTTCTGAGTAAGAAATACCCTACCAGTCAAAATCTGGACACACAATTTTCATGTAATGGTTTTTCTTTACTTTTACTACTTTCTACATCATAGATACAAACTGAAGACATCAAATATATGAACCAAGATCAATGGGATTATGTAGCAAAGAAAAAAAAGATATATAACTCTAAATATGATTTCTATTTTAGATTCCTCAAAGTAGCCACCCTTTGCTTTGTTGACAGGATTGCAAACCTTTGGCCTTCTCTCAATGAGCTTCATGATCGAATCACCTGAAATGGTTTTCATTTCACAGGTGTGACTTGTCAGGGTTCATTTGTGGATCAGTTGTGTTGTGCAGAAGTCAGGTTGGTACACAGCTGACAGCCCTCTTTGACAACTGTTAGAATTGATATTATGGCAGTGTCCCCAAAAGCAGTCACAAAAACCATCAAGTGCTACGATGAAAGTTGCTCACATGAGGACCGCCGCAGGAAAGGATGCCCAAGAGTCACCTCTGCTGCTGAGGATAAATTCATCCGAGTCACCAGCATCACAAATTAGAGCGCAGATTAATGCCACACAGAGTTCCAGTAGCAGAGACATCTCTACATCAGCTGTTCAGAGACTGCATTAATCAGGCCTTTATGGTCAAATAGCTGCTAAGAAACCACTACTGAGGAAAATCAACAAGCAGAAGAGATTGATTGGGCCAAGAAACACAAGGAGTGGACATTAACCAGTGGAAATCTGTGCTTTGGTCCGATGAGTCCAATTTTGGGATCTTTGATTCCACCCGCCATGTCTTTGTGCGATGCAGAAAAGGTGAACGGATGGTCTCTACATGCATGGTTCCCACCTTGAAACATGGAGGAGGTGTGATGGTGTGGGGGGGCTTTGCTGGTGACGCTGTTGAGGATTTATTCAAAATTTAAGACACACTGAACCCGCATAGCTGCTACAGCATCATACAGCGACATGCCATCCCATCTGGTTTGCGTTTAGTTGGACCATAACTTTTTCTTTAACTGGACAATGACCCCAAACACACCTCCAGGATGTGTAAGGGCAATTTGACAAGAATGATGGAGTGCTGCACCAGATGGCCTGGTCTCCACAGTCACCTGACCTAAACCCAATCCAGATGGTTTGGGATGAGATGGAGCGCAGAGTGAAGGCAAAAGGGCCAACAAGCACTCAGCATCTCTGGGAACTCCTTCAAGACTGTTGGAAGACCATTTCAGGTGACGACCTCATGAAGCTCATAGAGAGAATGCCAAGAGTGTGCAAAGCACAAAGATTAAAATAAATTATAAAACAAGCTTTGAGTAATTTCACACTTTTTTGTTTACTACATAATTTCACGTGTTCATTCATAGTTTTCATGCCTTCAGTGAGAATCTGCAATGTAAATAGTCATGAAAATAAAGAAAAACATTAAATGAGAACGTGTGTTCAAACTTTTGAGTGGTAGTATATACATCTGTTTTTACTTTTTTATTTCCTCCTTTGTAGGCCACTGTTTTCAGGTGACCCTCCTGTGAAAAATGACAAAAACAAAATAAGTGAAATTCACACTGGAAACTGCTGGAACATTGATCAAATAAGTTCAGATTTTCTTTTTGACAAACCTTTATAAGCTTTCCCAGCGGCGTCCCCCCACATCGAATGCTCAGCTTCCAGTTCTTGCAGCTCTGCTTTCCTGCAAACCTCTCAAACTCACTTGGAGCAAACCACTGCTTATTAGCCAGAATGCACTTCTCTCCTAAGAGATGCAGAGGAGGAGGAATTCAAAGAAATGTTTTACACACGCAGAGTTTAAATCTCAGTCATAAATGATCTCTTGTTATCTCCCAACTGCCGCTTTTTCTAGCTTGTACATTTTTCTATTATTTCACAGCTGTTGAACAAAGAACATGCAGCTGCAGTAGACTGCAATGCAACAATGAAAAGACTTTGCTTATCTGACCTTTAGCCAGTTTGTCACGTTGTAGCGTTCCCGACATCTGTCCGCACGTCACAGGCAGCTGGGACTTGTAGAGGGGCCAGGTCCAAATTTCACCCTTCTCTCCCTTCTTCATGGGAGGAGCTGAGAAATACAAAATGTTATAAATGCCGATTCAAACATGCTGCAGTGTAGTCAATATACATGTTGTGGCTTTGGAAAAGACATGACCACATTCCCTCAGACATCTTGCAGTGAACGCTGCAGGTGTAGAAGCAAGAAGGGCTGTGGCTATGCTCCAGTTTTATAGAACTGAGTGAGGCCTGTATCCATCTTGGCAGGGAGTCAAACATGTTCCGGTTCATACTGACCACTTGGGAGGTACCTTTCCACGGATTCAGGAGAATGATTGGAAGAACCAGAGTTCCTTTTTTGAAGTTGGTCAACTGAAGGTTAATGTAGAGCTTGATTATTGTGGTATTCTCCACCTGCTATAACACTATTTACTCAGATGGAGTAGAGGAGCTGTAATGGTGTAACTTTGTACAAAACATCAGAGAAGAGACAATTCCACTTCCAACATAAAGAGAAAGTAATGAACATATGACAACTCTATGCAGTCCTGTGAATAACTCGAGCCCACAGTTCATTGAGGTTTGCGGACATTTGTTTATGCACAGCTGTCTTAATTTCCCACCACACCAACATTTCAATCACGTTGAGGTCTGGACTTTGACCAGTCCGTCGCAACACCTTCATGCTCTGCTAGTTTAGCCATTCTGTTGTATATTTGCTGCTGTGGTTGGGATCATTGTCATATTGCATGACCCAGTTTCAGCCAAGCTTTAACTGTCAGACAGATGGTCTCACATTTGACTCGAGGACACTTTGGTATACGAAGGAGTTCATGGTCGACTCAATAATGGCAAAGTCCAGGCCCAGGTCCACCAAATGATCATCCCTTCACCACATACCAACTGTGATTGACAGCTGAGGTGAGTTTTGGTTTTCTCTAAATGTGCATTATGGTCAAACATCTCCATTTGGTCTGATTTGTCCAAATGACATTGTTCCAGAAGTCATGTATTTGTAACCTTTCGAACCTAAGTCATGTTGCCATGTTCTTTTTCAAGAGAAGAGGCTTTGTTTTTGGTTGGGTCTAGCCTGGTGTAGAACCAGGGTACTTTACCCCAGTGAGAGCTGCTAAAGGTTAGAGGATGAGAGATGTCTTTTTAACTGTATAACTCCTGTTGGCATATAGTCACGCTGAGAACAGTAAAGCATAAGTGAGGAGTAACTTACTGAAACATATTTTCTTGGACTTCTTCTGAGCCGAGGTAGACAGGCCTGATGGGCCAGGCTGCTCATCCTCCTCATCACATATGCTCTTGCTATACTTCCTCTTCTTTTTCACTGAGTTTTCTTTCCTCACCTCTTCTTCTGAATGTTCAGTTTTTTCCTTTTCACCGTTGTCTTCCGTTTCAACTTTCTCAGGCAATTGTGTGTCAAAATGGTAAGACCCTGAAATTACATTGAAGTCCAAGAACATAATAAATATCTAATAGAGGCCAAACAACTTCTACAGGTCAATTTCAAAGTCTCAGTACATAGCATGCCCACTTGCTAACAAGGTTTTATATAGTCTAAATTACAACATATTAGCTGTTACAAGATGAGTCTTCACATAGACAGAGGTTCTCTTTGACTGGTTACAAGCCTATCAAATTATTTTTAGTCCTGCAAAGGCATTAATGCCACCACAAAACTCTCATCTTAAAGTAGATGACATATTATTCCTTTCAGATTTCTTTGGCCAATTCTTTGCTTTATCAATTAACTTGTCAGAGACACAAACATACTTATTATAAAGTCATTAAGAGCATCATGAAATAGAAATATCTTACCGTCCATGAGGCTTTTGCGCAGCATTTGCAGTTTGGGGTTGTGGCTCAGGACAGTTTCCTTGAAGGCACACTTCCAGAACAGTTTGATGTGCTCTGACTTTTTTTCCTCGAACCAGTCCAGGATATCATAAAGGCCCTTCTCTTTTTTCTTCATTCGACTCACCTTCTGCACACACAGTATCGAGAAAATTATTATTGAGCTGTTTAGCCTAGGATTCAGTAAGTAAATACCAACATACTGTCGTTTTCACAAAGTGTCTATGATAGTAGATTTAGAAAAAACTGCCCCTATGAAAAAAGTATGATGTTTATGTTTGCCACTCCAATAATGGTGATTGGATTGATTATATGTGATTATTTAGGAGAGGGCGTTTCCTTCTCTGAATAAGCTGCTGTTTTTTGCGTCACAATGGGGACCTATATTTACGTAAGGTGGAGTACTGTGCAAAAATCGTGACCCACCTTTCATTACTTTATATTTTATTTCCAAGGAGACAGTCTTTTTTGTTTTTTTTAACCGGCCTTGATCAATAGTTTCAAAAATTATAAAGTTTTACTTTGGACATTGCCTCCTTTCTTGCCAATTTTCATTCCAGTCCTTGCATCTGACCTTTTTCAGAGGAATGCTTTTATTATTTGTTAAGCCACTTAACACTGACCCATGAATCATTCAAGCATAAAAAAATCCACCTAACTCAAGGGATGAAGCAGAGTTATGTCTGTACACAACAGAAAACTTAGCAAAGAACTCATTTTAAATTGTGCTGTGCAATATGTCCTTAAAAGATTTGACAAAACTGACCAAGTGGAAGAAAATTAAGGAAGCAGTAGGTCTAAAGAACTATCTACAGCAGATGAACCTGAAAAACTGTAGTTTGGAAAAAACATTTCAGTTAGTGGTGTTTGCAATCTTGCCAAAATTGATGGAGTTACTATGGCTTCATTTTTCAGGATGATAATGATCCCGAACACACTGTCAGTGCAGTAAAAGCGTACCTGGATAGAAAAACACACAGTGGAACACTGTTAGTCGTGGATTGGCCTCCCCAGACCCTGGACGTCAATATTATTGATCATCTTGACCGTTATACTCGGTGTATTTCCTTTTATGTTTGCACATTCAAATAAATCTACAAACTTATTTCCCATTTTCTCCGCAAAATTTGGAAAAACGACGCGTGACTTAAGACTTTTCCAGACTACAGATTTTATTTCATTTTAATCTGTTTTTAATAACTGGCTCTGGTTGTGAAAATGCCTTCTTTTTTAGTAAATAGCAGTGTGAGTTACAGGCGAATGTCAATTCGCAGTGTCTTGATGATCCGGTAAGTAAATCCCAAAAAGTTGATTCTGTTCATTCCGTGTTGCTAGTCTCAGTCAGGCAAAGGTAGGCTAAGGCTGAGAAAACCTGCAGTCAGCTGAGACTGAAGAAGTTCAGATAAACAGAATCAGCTTTTTGGGGTCAGTTCGCCGTATTTCCCTTGTTTGAAATCGACGCTTCATGTGTACCAACAACTCTGACGTAATCATGTATCACTTCCGCTGTTCACTTCCCGCTCTCTCATTAACGTCCTATTCAAATAGCACTCGCCTGAAATGACTGTAACGAGGTTGATAACAAATGCGTAACCTTTCCACTTGAGCTCCTCACCTTGAAACGGTCTTCCGAGATCAGGTTGTAATCCTTGAGCTTGCAGAGGAAGATGACCGGGCTTTCCATGCAAGAAATTTCTGTTTTATTGCAGTGTAAAAAGCGCAGCATTTCCTCCAACTCCAGGAAATCCAGCGGATCCATCGATGGTCTGTTCTCCCTACTCTTCTACAAAACTGTGCCAGTTCCCAAGAGATCGCACTCACTTATCACCCCGATGTGATATTAGAGCTGCAGCACAGAAATAAAGCGCTGCATTCGTGGACCTTGTGCCGTTTAACAGGTAACAATAAACTCCTCACAGGTCTCGTCACCCTGCTCCACCGTTTACATGCGCGCACAGTGAAACTCAATCCAAGTTTATGTAAAACAAAAAATCACAATGTTGAGTAGATGCAGACATAAGCGGAAGTTTTCCCTCTACGGGTCAAAGTGTCTGATCTGGGAAATACTGGTTTCTCGGTTCCTCCTCTCAGTGACGTTTGGAAAGTGAAACCTTTTTCTAGCGCTCTTCTGTCGGCTCACCAAAAACTGCAGACCGTGCGCATTTCTGAGATTTATTATCCCCCCTTTAAATTATAGCCATGCTTATTTTTAAAGTAGACCCGAGACTAACAGTCTGTGGGCGAAACAAATCAAACTCATTCCTGAGCGTCTGACACGAAGAGACAAAAGGGGGATTCATTAAGGTCGCCCACAGTGAGTAACAGTGCGAAATTCAACAGCCTCTTTGATAAAACAATGAGCATTCATGTCGTGGTTGGAAACAGCTCGGCCCAAATATTTTCAGTGCTTTCTGCGCTATGCGCGCTCCCGCTTGGGGCATTATTTCAGCAGGGAGACAGAAATGAGTATAACGTCATAGAGATATGTCACATTTTTTCTTTTCCAGTAACAACAACATAAAATAAATCAATAATTTCATAGTTGGTTTGTATTTGTATATGAAAATAATTCCTGCATGTATAACTTTAGTTTTTGTGATTATTGATACACAAGCACTTCAAAGAATAACGTTTTTTGTTTTGTTTTGTTTTGTTTTTTTGTCAAGTGAGTCAACACGAGAAAACGAGTACAAGCTGGTTGATAATCCCTTTGGAGATATAGGAACAGGTTTTCACAGTGCTTGGACAAAGCTAACCACAGCATGACCACAGCACTCAGCTCTATTTGTTTATGAAGTAATTCAAGTCTTTTAGTTTTGTAAATATTTCTGCCTAATGAGATAAACGCCAGCTTATCAATAGCAGGCACTGATTGAATTAATGTTTTTATTTTTTCACAGCCTGGTGGCACGGTGGTTAGCACTGTTGCCGCACAGCAAGAACAAGAAGGTCCTGAGTTCAATTCCACCATCAGGCCGGGGTCTTTCTGTGTGGAGTTTGCATGTTCTCCCCGTGTTTGCGTGGGTTCCCTCCGGGTACTTCCGGCTTCCTCCCACTGTCCAAAGACATGCAACTTGTGGGGATAGGTTAATTGGATAATCCAAATTCAAATTTTATTTGTCACACACACACAACCATACACAGTATGACATGGGGGTGAAATGCTTGTAGCTGTACAATGCCCGACCATTAAATGACAGAAGAAAAGTTTTACAATATTTACAATTTACAGTTTACTAAAAAAATTTACAAATTAACTTAGGAATTTACAGTAAAGAATGTGCAAATAGCAGAAGAGATTATAAAGATAAGGATTATAAATTATAGGATTATAGGATTATAGGAAATGTGTGGTGGTGCGTGTGGTGACGTGTGTGAGAGTCCAGTCCTACACCTGGTTCAGGCCCCGAATAGCCTGGGGGAAGAAGCTCCTCCTCATTCTCTCTGTTTTGGCCAACAGTAAGAAGAGTCCATTGTTGCGATGGGAGAGGTCCATCATAATCTTCCTAGCTTTGGACTTGCACCGCTTGGTGTAGATGGACAGCAGGTCAGGGAGCTCTGATTGAATGATGCGTTCTGCCGAGCGCACCACCCTTTGCAGAGCTCGTCTGTCCTGCTTGGTGCTGTTCCCAAACCAGGTGCAGATGTTTGCCGTCAGGACGCTCTCGATGGTGCAGGAGTAGAAGTTCTTGAGCACCTTCAGTGGCAGATGGAAGTCTCTAAGTCTTCTGAGGAAGAAGAGACGCTGACGGGCTTTCTTAACCAGGGTGTTGATGTGACAGGACCTTGTCACTAGGTGTGAATGTGCGAGTGAATGTGAGTGCGAATGGTTGTCTGTCCCTGTGTGTTGGCCCTGCGACAGACTGGTGACCTGTCCAGGGTGTACCCTGCCTCTTGCCCTATGACAGCTGGGATAGGCTCCTGCGACCCTGAAAATGGGAAGCGGAAGCGAATGGATGGATGGATTTTTTCACGGTGTGGTTGGCGTTTTGATTAAGAATACATGTCCTCTTTCATACTGATGCTTTTTAGGGGTTTTAATTTATATGTCTGGTGTTTGTTCCCTAGAGTGTCGACCATCTGCTCTTGTACCTCATGATAAACTCTCTGTCACACCTCTCCATGTTGTCACCTTTTGTCATTGTCTTCATAAACACCTACATGCGAACCACTGCATACCTTCCCAGACTCACTTATTGTGTCGCCCAAAGCAAACATACAAATATCCGTATGTGCAGGTCATTTACTTTTTATGTTGATGTCATAACAAGAAAATAGATGAGATACTAATTATGCTATAGTCTATAGTGTGTTCCTCTTGAGCGACATTGCACATGTGTCTGTAATATTCAATCTAACTCATTTGCAAAGTTGAAATAAATAATTTGATGAAAAATATGACATTAATAATCTAAACAGAGATTTAGAGATCAGCTGTAACGTACACTCAACCATAGAATACAGGCCTAATATTAATATTCGGCTATGCAAACACTTTTAACACCAAACGGTTAAAATAAAAATATAACTGACATGTGCACTAAATGCACAGAGGCTAAAGGAGCAGTTTCATTATGTTTGAGAGTGCAGAGCAATGAAGAGATCACAGCGATGCTAGAAAATGATTTCAAAAGAAATTCCATAGAACTCCAAAGTTATTGGTTCTTATATCCAGAAAAACTTAATTGCGTGTAATAAAAATAAGCAAACATTATTATTCCTCATTACTTAAGCATTGTTTTGGGAGGGGAAAACACCCCATTGGATAGAAAGTTGTACGCTGGAGAAGAAAAATGGTGTCAGACTTTAAAGAATGAATAATGTCTACAATGAGATGGTTTGAGGACTCCTTTATTTAAAACTTTGTAAAAGACATAGATATTAAAAAAAAAAAAACTTTAAGTAAACATCAAGTGTGTAGTTTGCTGCATGTTTTGTTTTGTTTTTTTCATGTAAATTTGAACATTTTGATTTGTGTATTTGTATTTTTGCATATGTTTGTTGGTTTGATGTTTTGTTGTAGTTTGTCAAAAATATGAAAAAGAGTATTGGTAAGGTAACAGTGGGACAATAATCTATATGTCAGGTGTAATTGAATGTTTTTCTATATTCAGTCAGGCTGTAACAGCTGATCGTGGTCCTTGATCGTGTCCCTCTATGTCATTGTAAATGACGTCATCATGCTTTTCCTGACACGTCTGCACTACTTGCAGAACTTTTGCAAGGCGCCGGTCCAACGCGGACAGATGTGGTTCTGAGAGGAGAGGGGCCACTCGTGACAAAGGATCCTGAGTCAGCGATTCCCGCATGATGTCGCTCAGTCGGAAATCAGGAAGAGACAGCAGACGCAAGCGGAGGAAGGTGGAGCGACGGATCCTGTGGAGATAAGTCGTGTAAGGGGATCGAGAAGATTTTGGAAAAGGAAAAAAGAAACTGGGAAAGAAATATATTTAAACTAAAGCATGTAATTTTAAAATCTTTTAACCATATGCACCATATCGTTTCCACCTTTGGTCGTCTTTTGATAATTTATTAATAAAAGAAGTAGTTTGATGCTATGTTGTGGGATCATGTAATATTATTTACACCTCTGCTGACTCAGGTACAAATCCTGTTCCCAAACAATATGTTGTTTTAACCTTTTAGCCGTGTTACACTGAGATTATGTAAATGTATTCTAACAAACTAGATAAAATGAACACTTGCTAATGTAATGTTAATTGCCCACTTACCATTTAATAGCTTGATTACCCATAGAGCTACAGCAGCTAACATTATTACTGTGGTCAAAGCAATCACATTAAAATTCCTTTATCAGTTTTTTGAATGTTGTTGTAGTATTTCTGTATAAAACAGCTTGGGAAATGCCATAAACAACTATGAGATTTTACCATGAATATCACATCTTAAAGGCCTTGTAGGAATTTAATACAAATATAGGGTGTACGTATGTTTGGCAACTAAAGTCACAGCCATAACAGCAGACAAAGCCTCAGAAACAGAAGCTGCTGCTTTAAGCTCGCAGCCTCTGAGTGCTGTACACCTGCTTTCATTTCAAGGTGGGTCTCCAACATTAACAGCCCATAGTTTCATTACACAATACTCTTCCACTGCATGATATCTTGTGGCCAGAAAATACGTTTTAGCATAATCTCATCATGCCAAAGTGACCTTTGACCTCTGCATTGTCATCTTCTTCTATTAAACATTCATGAGGCACATTTTGTGACGTTACAGGCTTGAAGAATTTCCTTAAGCTGAGGCGTAAAGGACATATTAGATTGATGAGAATTTGACGTATGAGAGGTTGACTCATAATAACTTTACCTTTGGGGACCAAAATCCAATCATGTCATCTTAAATTTGAAAATAGTCGCTCAAGCTGTTTCTGAGGTATCGAGATCATGAGAATGGTGTGATGTGAGGATAATATAAATCCATCAGGCAACAAGTGGCATTAGCTTAGTTGTTTTTAGATATCTTAATGCAGAAATGTTACTAATTTGATGCACTTCTTCGCTAGAGTTGAGAATTTCTATCACACCTTGTGGGTTTATACACATTTGAAAACTTGACACTGACTCTTTTCTTACACCTGTCCCCCCGTCCATCATTTTTCAGCGCACAGATCAGTAAGCACACATCTTTTTTCTTGTTTTACCTGCAACACTGCTGCAATGGAGCTAGAATGGATGGCTCATCTTGAGAGTGACGCCCAAACCTAAAAAAACAAAAAACAGGATCAAAAACATTTAATGACGAAAAACTAACCTGACACCTGAGGAAGAAATCAAGTGTAACACGAGATAAGAAGGATCAAAGTTTTGGTACTCACGCCCGTCCATTATCAAGGTGCAGAAGAAAAGTGTTGTTGCCAAATTGCTCAAACGTCTCATAGTGATGTCTGTCCATGTTGCCTTCAGATGGAAAACAATCAAATATCATTTAAGGTTCATGACACTGTTAAAAATATTCTTTAAAAAGCTCTTAATGCAACTGTAGGGAGCATCACACTGCTACTTTACTGATTCAGTTTGTTAAAATTCCTTAGGAAAAAAAGAAAATAAGGAGCGTTATACAGATGAGTGACTCCTATCAACCAACAAACAAATGGGCCTAACTGACTCATGAGGAAGTCCAGGACAGCCATATCTATGAGATCCACCAGTCTGGTTCCTTGATTGTAAGGAGGTGTCTGCTTCACTGTATCACAGTAAGCTGGGTCTTTTTCCCACCTGGGAACAAAAGAACAGAGACACTCAGACAGACAAAGGAAAACAGATCATGGCCTCCCTGTTAACAGTTTTTATTGCTTCCCTTCACATTTTTCTGCTTTTGGGGTTCGAGTTAGTGCAGTTCACCTTTGCTGTCACCTCATTTTGTAGTTTAGGTTAACTCAGATGTTTGAATTCAAAACTTTATCATTAAAAAGAATGCAGATTCTGGATATAGTGCCTATTTGTTTTAAGATTGTTTACATCTTGCAAGTCTTTACAGATACCACTAGAGGGCGGCAAACACCCACGATTCTCTAAACGCTTTAGACCAGGAACGTCAAACTCGTTTAACATCGTGGGCCACATACAGCCCACTTTGATCTTAAGTAAGCTGGACCAGTGAAACTCCCCAGTGCAAAGTAGCTTAACTGCACATTTAATCCCTGAGACATCTCAATATAAGAAAAAGAAGTGCAATGTCTCAGTATTTCTACGTGATAAAGAAATGCTGCTGCTGCCGTTAATGAAAGAAACAAGTCAGCACAACTCTTTGGGCCGAAATTGTAAAAAAAAAAAAAAAGTGTAAAATTCAACAACATTCTGGTAACTAATCGGCCAGACTGTCCTGTAATTATAAAGTGGACAGATTTGTTAATTAACAGAAAATGTCAATTTTTTTTTTTACTTTTATTTTTGTTTTTTAATGTGGTTACATTGGAAAAAAAAATTCTATAGCAATAGTGAAAAAACAGTAACTTTCTTCTCATGTTTCTTAACTTTTTTTATCTGTTACATTATTTTTGTAGTATGAGATGTTTATCAGCAGGACAAGCTATAAAATTTATGAAAATACCATTAAAAGTCCAAAATGTTTGCAGGGCCAGTTCTGGCCCAAGGGCCTTATGTTTCACACCCCTGGTCTAAATCTAGATCTTTATTTACACTCTATGCACACACTTATCAAAAGTTCCATCAGAGCTGCTTAATAGACAGTATTTTACTAATACCTAAAATACACGCAGGAACTGTTTCTATTATCTTGTACTGGCTGTATTAGATTGTAAGCAATATTACTACAGGGTTAGTAATCATCCTTCTATTGAGCTGGGGTTCAGATTGTTTAAAAGAAAGACACTGTGATCATTAGAAGTGACTCATTAACAAAGCATTCCAATATTTTTACCTTTAAAAAGAAAAACCATTAACAGACGACATCCAACGAAACTCCTAGACTCCTAAAAGTCTTGTTTCAAAACAGGCCACTCAATATAATGTCATCAGTCCATCCATCCATCCCCATTTAAACAATTCAGGGTCATGGGGGGACTGGATGCTAGCCCAGCTGCAATAAGGTGAGAGGTGGTGTACACCCACAGAGAGACAGACAGCCTTTCTCACATTCACAGCTATGGACAATTTACAATCACCAATTAACCTAATATCACTAAATATATAATTCCATTCAGGCAGTTTCCCACTCACAGTTAGGACGTTTCTAAACATGTACTCTGTTCAGTTGTATTAAACTACATTCTGTATGTTAGTCAGACTGAGGTATGATCAGTGAACCCACTGTGCAAGCTTGGTGCGGCTGTAAGATCGCCTCCATGGGGACCTCCAGGACCTGCGAGGGGCAATGGTGAGGTCAGGCAGCATGGTAGCCAGGGAAACCTCCAGCATATGTGGCTGACCGCACACCGGGTGCTCCACTGAGCAGTAGTATTCACACTGCCCATAGAAACACACGTTCCCAGCTAGAGAGACAGCCATATATTAAAAATAAAGATTTTAGCAGAATTCAGTCCAATAGTTCGTTTTTGTTAAATAAACTGAGTGCTGGCATGAGCCAACACTTACCCACATGCACCTGCACACATACCAGGGGAAGTGAAGAAGGTCTTAGACAGCCTGTGGTCGGTGGTAATCTCTTTGATCTCTGTGGTAACATTGATGAGCCGTCCAACCACTGGAGGGATTCTGTTAAAGCCCAGCAATCTGAGAAGGAGGAAGATACAGAGCGAGATGAAGAGATGGAGCGAGTACAAAGAAAATACATTTAAAAAGGGAACACAATGTGTCAACAAGAGCACAGGAAGTGTTTTCTTTTTTTAATCTTTATTTGTGTGCAGCATTAACGTCCTGTTTACTGGAACACCATCATCATATTCACGCATTGCACTGTCACACCAGAAAGCTGCCCAGTGCTACGATCCTCTGACCTCCTGGAAACTCCACATGTACACCAGGATCAAGACCTTGCTCAAGGGCACGACAGCGGGGTTAGTAACCACAGAAGAAGTGCTGCTTTTTCTCTTTACTTATCCAGCAAAGTGCAAGAATGAAACACTTGGTCAGGTTTTATTCTTCAGCTACCACTGACTGCTATTAAAACCTTTTCACACTTCTACACTCTGCGACATCTTCATGAACAAAATACTCAAGTGCCTGAAGTGTCACCTGTTGTGCGCCTGCCCTCAAGGACGCCTGCTACCTGCCGATCGGATGTGTAATGACGCGTACCTGTCAAGGTGAAAGGCAGCGATCTCGGCGTTGTGTCTTTCAAAGTCAGAGAAGTAAAAGAGGTTTACATCAGTCTCTGCATGTCTGGTTTGCCTGTGCAACAAACAAAAGCGAGCACATAAACATGCTGCTGTAAGCGCATCTTGTCATTTACTAGTCAGCATCACAAAACACAACAGGATGAATGTTTCTCAGATCGCTGCATTGCACCGGTGTCTTACTTCATGGGTTTGAGCAGAGCTTGTCCATAATTTGGGAACGATATGAGCAGTTTCAGTTGGGTGCCTCCTTTCTTTTGAACTAAAAGATACAAAGAGGGTAGATATCGGGAGCACAGCAATAATACAAAGGCACATCATTGCTTACACAAGCACTCTTTATCATATTGATCAGCCACTGATAAGAAACGCATCACAGAGATGCATACAATTTAGATTCACTGCAGTGCATTACATCAGTTCCTCCACATGGTGGCCTGTTTTATAGTCAGAGCACCAACTGCCACCTCCATTTTGAGCATTACTCCAACAAAACATGTATAAAATCGATTTATCTTAGTGCTGAGGCCCAATATTATGCATCATTATTTTTAATACTAATGCTTATGTTATTCTTGTAAAGCCTTTGCATATTTATGATACCTTAAAATATTCCCTGCTGCTTCTAAACAAGCAGATTAGAGTATCATTTACATGCTTTGCCAGTAACGTCACCCCGTTTTACCTTCACAGAGGTCTGCATCGGACGGTTTAGATTTTTTTTTCTCCCCCATTCTTTCATCCCATCAAACCTGACCCACTTTATCCACACTTCAGTCAACTGGGCAATGTGAAGCATGTGTTTATTCTCTTTCAAGTGAACTAGTTCAAATCAAGGTTTCAGAAAAAGAAACAGCTTTTATTTGCTGCAGACCACGGCTCTGTGAGCAAATCCTGTAAATGAATAGAAAGAAATTGTTAATATAAACCAAGCTGTGCCACATTTTGATCCATAATTCGTATTTCTGATTCTGAATATGTACCCAAATTTACACAAGATATAGGTACATGCAGGAATGAGAGCTAAATGTGGGGGGAAAGGGATGACACAGTGAGAAAATTAGCCTGTAGCCGAGATTAGTGCTTAATCTGCACCATATAACACAAATCTCAATGCATTATTCATTCTGCAGCATGCTGAGCATGGGTTTGCCTGTCTAAGAGAACCAACCACAAAATGAACATGTAGACATAAGCATATGTTGATGCAAAGGAAGGT
This sequence comes from Copadichromis virginalis, assembly GCF_057382275.1. Taxonomy (NCBI): domain Eukaryota; kingdom Metazoa; phylum Chordata; class Actinopteri; order Cichliformes; family Cichlidae; genus Copadichromis; species Copadichromis virginalis. The sequence continues at coordinate 13,708,836 of NC_140621.1, forward strand.
GCATGAATATTTTATGCTTATATTTTTTGCTTATGGATAGTACATCCAGTCTTTATGTAGGCACTTGTGCATAGTGGTGGGCCAGCTTGCATGTGATTTTATAGCCTTGTTCGGTTATGCACCCTTTCCATTTGTCTAAGAGTTTCTCAACAGATATTAATAGTAGGTAGGATCTAAAAACATCTCTTTTAAAGTGGCACAAGTCTGAATGCCTGCAGTTACATTTATGGAGAAGCATGCGAGAGAATATAACAGTCTATGTCTCTCATGTACATGTGAGCTGCACAGTTTGCTGTTTTGTTTTTATGAATGTCTGAATATCTACATACTGTATCTCAATTCTGCTTCTCGTTTGTAATAAAATTAAGACAGCAATCCACAGTGCATTTTGCTATATGTGAGGCGGTGCATCATACAGCCACACACACACAAAGATCCGGTTGGTCCCTCCCAAGTTTAATGATGCTTGGTTTCATATTTGAACATGCTAGTCCCTTTTTAGCATCATTTTTCAGCATGCAGTGTATACCCCGCTAATGATATGAAAAAGGTTTTAATCCATTATCTGTTTTGGGTTTGATGTCTAAAGCCAATAAACAGCAAGTGAAATTGAAAAGAAAATACACGAAGCATCAACAGGGAAACCACAGTTATATCGATAAAGGATTTTCAAGACTGATACTAAGACCAATGTGTGGTGGCTTATAAATCTGATATATTCAGTGATTTATTTTACTTTCAGACACACAAAACAGAAAAAAGATTTCCCTAAATTAGTTTTTGTAGTCATGTATGAGTCCTTACTAAGACAATGGCAAAGCTGTTTGGAAATTGTCCAGTTTTATCATCTCAAGAAATAGTCGATTACTTGGCTGTAAAAGAGGTGTGTTTGGAGGAGTAAATTTGAGGCTTTCAAACATAAGGCCACTGTAGCAATTATCAAGCATGGTGGTGGTAGCATCAAGCTTTGGGGCATTTTAGTGGACAGAATCATGAAGGACTACCTCCAAAATCTTCAGCTTCAACTTAAATCAACGTCTGATGGTTGAAACTTGGACACAACTGGGTGTTCCAACATGACAGTGATCCCAAACACACATGGAATGGCTTTCTTAAAGCCCTGATCTCAACTCTATTGAAAATTTGTGGACTATGTTTAAAAGCCTGGTCCATGCCAGGAAACCAACCAATTTAAATGAAACCACCTCCACCAATCCTGCTGAGAAAGTGGTCAAATATCCAGCCAGATTTATGCCAGAAGTTTGTTGATCACTGACAAAAGCTTCTGGTTGAGGTGCAAGTCAGGAAGGGACATTTAACCAAACAGTGAGGGTGTATACACAACTCCGAGCCTGTACTGCATGTATAATTTTATATTTGAAATCCTAATTAAATTCAAATTCTTGTTTTTTAAAGTTATTAAAGATGTATGCTGTACAAATATTAGACCCTGGAAAAAGAATAGTTGAAAGAAGTCGTTAAAAACCCCAAATTACCATGACGTTTATGGTCATGTTGATTGGGTATAAACTTTTGACCATAATCTGTGGTGTATAGGAAACCTATACTGACAGGTTGAGATGTCTGAATATCTGAATAGCTTCTATACACTGGCCTTCTGTTTTTAATTCTACTTGCATGTTATTCCATAGTTTGTTTGTTCCAGAGCATGTATGCAGTTCTTCTGGGGGCTGTAAGAAATCTATATACCTTCACACATCCACCTTCCTCATCCTCTCACTTTGTGTCCACAAGGAGTTGTGAGTTATATAACAGTATACCTAATCCTCCTGGGTTTGCGCTTTCATTCTCTCTAAATGTGTTTTGTCGTTTTATTTGCATACATCAGTTTGTGCCTTTATCATCCCATATATGTGTCTTGTTTCCCCAAAGACAATGCTCACTGCTGTAAATATGAGCTTTGGCACACTTTATTCTATTCACTCAGTGAATACTCAGTCTTGCCTACGGCTCTCTTACAGATTAGCTTGTTTGTAATAACGGCTCAGTTAAAATGAGAAAGCAGCAGGGTTGTGACTTTGTAGCTGCTAAGAGGAATCCAAATGAACATAAAGAAGAATTTACCACAAGTTCAAAACGCAAGGTAATGAAAAGCTCATTTTTTAAGTAAAGAAAACTTGCTGTATCAAACTATGCAGTCCTTAGAAGTCCCTCTTTTGGTCACCCTAAAAGCAGTACAGATTACAGACGGATGTTTTGGCAGAATATTTATGAAGGACTATGGCCTGAGCAGGTTTCCTAATTGACTGTCCTCATCGTGGCATTGCAAAACAACCTAAGTCTCATTTCAGGATGTAGTTTGTGGGAGTAGCAAGATAAAAAGGAGGTTCATTAAGAAAATTGTACCTGCCCCCCTTCCTCTGATCTTTCTGGCACATTCCCCAGGCCTTGTTCTTTCCTTCCAGTCTCTTTGGCCTTTTAATCCTGCCTGCCTCCCTTATGTGCTCACCTGAGCCAAGGATACGCTGTGTTGCCAAATAGTGAGTCAGCTGAGCTAGGTTGGGGTCTTTCCTGTTGTACAGCTCCCAGCGAGAGATGCCCAGGTGGAACCGCAGCCAGGGAGGGTGGGTCTCCACATCAGTTGTCCATGTGACTTTGTCATAGCCTTCCTCGTGACTGTTGCTTTGCCTTCAGGAGAGTATGTAGACATAATACTATAACACCTGCAGAACTGTTTAGTCATGAACAGAAATTCAGATATGAAACAAACTGCAGTTTTAAAATAAGTTAAAAGTCTAAACACACCAATTCTGTGGAAAGTTGAGCAACACAGTGATATAAAAAAAAAGAGCTTCCATTGCATAATATTCATTTGGCAGCATGAAGTGACACAAGCCTCATGGCGAGGAAATAATGGGATGCTGCATTCCTTTAATAGTTATTTCTAAGCATGAAAGTGTGTTTCAAAAGTAATTTGTTGTATAGTCTATTCCAATTTAAAGACAGTCATGTTTCTGTGGCAGAGTGAAACTATATACCCAGGGTATGCTAACATGCTTATAGAACAAAATCATGTGAAATAGAAAAGTACATCCTCTTTCAATTCTAAGGTTTTACATATCAGGATTTATTGAATAAACATGAATTCCTTACCAGGTTCTACAACTATTTAAACTTGACATTAACAACAACATCATGCGACACACCATAGGTGTCAAACTCTGGCCCGCGGGCCACATTTGGCCCGCAGCCTAATTACATTTGGCCCGCGAAGCCATACCAAATTATTATTAGAGCTGGCCTACTGGTATTATACAGCTAATATATATATTGTTTAGTATTAAGCTTTGCTTGTTCCATATTCAGTTTTTCAGCAAAACTTGTTTGAGTCCATAAGAAAAGATTCATTCTTATATCTAGAGGAAGATTTTTTTTCCAATAAATATTAATGTTAGCCCGCGACTTTGTTCCAGTTTTGAATTTTGGCCCACTGTGTATTTGAGTTTGACACCCCTGCATTAAACCATGTGATTATTCATTAACAGCCTCGAGAATCACCTTCAGCTGTAATAACTTTAAGTAATTTGTGCTTGGGATCATTGTCCTGTTGCATGACCCAGTTTTAGCCAAGCTTTAGCTGTTGGACAGATAACCTGATGTTTGACTCTTGAATACTTTGGTATACAGAAGGGTTCATGATCAAAACAGACTGCAAAACAAGCCCAGAATTATCACCCCTCCATCACCATGCTTGACAGTTGGTATGAGGAGTTTATGCTGATATGTTGTGTTTGGTTTTCTCCAAACATGGCGTTGTGCATTATAGCCAAACATCTCCTCTTGTGTCTGTCCAAAGGATGTTGTTCCAGAAGTCTTGCAGTTAGTTCAGCTATAACTTTGCAAACCTAAGCTGTGCTGCATGGTAATCCTTTCAAAGAAGATATTCTTGTTCACTCTTTTTCTCATCATGACCTTTAACATTTAATAGCTAACTGATGCTTGTAGAGGCTTATATTGTCAAGACGTTTGTCAATTAACAAGATTGTTTTGAATGTTTTCCACTTGTGAATAATCTTTCTCGCTGTAGAATAATGGACAGCAAAGTGGTTGGAAGTACCCAGCATTACAACCTTTCCTACATTGATGTTTTGCGTCAGACCTGCAAACCTCTGCATTTATAGAGGCGCCTCAACTTGCTGATGACCAGTTAATAAAATGCATTTGATGGTAGAGGATAAGTAGCAGCACCGGGCTGCTATTTACCCTCTTAATTCTTAAAGTAGCAGCAAGTGTAAATTAATTTTTTTGTTAAAAAATAATGACATGGTGTCATATGTGGCATGGTGTTTGAGGTTGTATTTACTGCATTTTAAGCTCACTAAGAACCAGATTATTTTTATGGTGTCCTGTGTGTAAAACCTTAGAACTGAAAGAAAATGTACTTTCTATTTCACATGATTTTAAAACATTAATTGTTTACTTTTAATCAGTTTGTATTAGCAGTTTAGTTTTGACTATCTAGCTAGAAAAACAGAATATTGTTTTTTAATTTAGTTTACAAAATTTACAGATCTACAAAAATCTAATTTACTATCAAATCGTCATTTTACACTAAAGACATGCACGGTGTCGCTAGCTGGTGAGCATAAAGGTCTGCTGGATGGGACTAATATTTCATAGCTACATCAGTAAAGAAAGTAAAGTAAAGTAACCTTTGAATCTTACCAAATGAAAAGCGGGCTACTGTAATTAGGGCAGCTTAAAGAAGAGCTAATCTTTTAGAAACCAGTGTTAATTATTCTAGGGGAGCTTCACAATGATGCAGAACGTAGGGCAGGTTATTTTCAAAGCCCTTCATGTTTCTATGTTATTAAAGTGTTTTTGACATCTTTTTTACTCACCACTCACTATCATCAGGGAAGATGTCTTCGTTCTCTTCTTCGTGACTTTCTGTATCCTTTGCATCTTCTTCTGTTTTCAGCCTCATTAGCCAATCATCTTGCTGCAGCTCTGGCTGTGGCAGATTGTAAAGCGGATGCTTGAACAGTGCCCCAAGCTTAGAAGGACCATCGACTTTCTGAATTATTTTTCCAACTCCAATCAGTTTCTTTGACTTCTCAGCGACCTCATTTAATGAGCCTCGGACTTTATGGTGTAACATGTTTGCAGTCGGTTTGTGACGCACTTCATCATGGGGGCGCCTCTGCGGTTTGTTTGAGGAGGCAGCATCAGAAGCAGGAGACTGGGAGACAGACTCGTGATGTTGAGTATCTGTTCTGGGAATGGAGGAGGAAGAGGAAGAAGTGGGAAAAACACAGGCAGTCTGGAGGACTGAAAGGCAAAAAAATGCCAGAAGGACATGGAGACTGAGGGACAGACAAGCCAGTCCCAGATAGATGGAGCGAGTGGACTGACCCAGGTTCCGTCTAACCATGCTGGAAGATAAAAGGATAAAACAGACCAAGGAGGCCTGTCAGCATTTCAGACTTGCACATGATAAAATATTTCCTACATATTGCATAATACACAGACACCCAGATAAACAGCAGCATGTATTTCATGCTTACTTGTAAAAACAGACCTGCCATATACCAGATTTCATGGTAACATGCTGTAATGCAGCTGGACTAGGCAAACTGCCAGTGCTTGCAACATCTGTGTGCTGCTTTGTTTGGTAGGTATGAGATTTACAACTCAAAACAAAATGACAGCCTTGTGGTCTGTGTAGCAAGAGGGAAAGTTGGGTGATCATCATCTTCATTAAAATCTGTCATTTTGGAGCCACGAGGATGGTAAAATCCCAGCGGAATTGGGAAAATGTGATAGTTCCTCTAACCATCTGCTGTCAGTGCTTAATATGAGAGCCGCGTTAAAAGTCATTAAGCTCACTGAACGTCTGCGTGGTTGCTTCCAAATATGGCAAACTGACACCATTCAAAGTGTAGTAAATGTTTTTACAGCATCATGATCCGATACACTGCACATGGACATTTAAAGAAAATAAAAGAATTATAATCATAATGTCTCGAATTGTAAAAGGTTTCAACATGCTTTATTTATGACTTTTGCTTCTTTCATATTAAACATGATACTTGCTTCATTTGTGGTAGATTCATATATTTATGCAGTATAAGAGTAAAGTAAAAGACAAATACACTCACTGGACACTATATTAGGTAACGGGTTGAGTCTCCTTTTGCATTCAGAACTACTTTAACTCTTCATTTCAACAAGATGCTGGAAACACTACTCAGAGATTTTGGTCCATATTAACATGGCAGAATCACAGAGATGCTGCAGATTGTAATCTCCAGTTTCACCAAATCCCAAAGGTTCTCTATTAGATTGCGATCTGGTGACTGTGGAGGCCACTTGAGTACAGTGAACTCAATGCCATGGCCAAGAAACCAGTTTGAAAGGATATGAGATATGGTGTGTTATCCTGCTGGAAGCAGCCAACAGAAGATGAGTAAACTGTAGTTATAAAAGGATGGACATGGTCAGCAACAACACTGAGGTAGGCTGTGAGATTTAAACTATGCTCAGCTGGTGTGAAGGAGCTCTAAGTGTGCCAACAAAATGTCTTCCAAAACCATTACACCACCACCACCCTGAACCATTGGTAGAAGGCAGGATGGATCCATGATTTCATGCTGTTAATATCAAATTCTGACACCACCATCCATTCAATGAATATTTTCAGTTTTTTAGACCATAATTTGTAAACACGACAGATGGTCATGTAGGTAAATCCCAGTACACAGCAGTTTCTGAAATACTCAGACCTTCCTGTCTGACACCAACAAACATGCCACGTTCAAAGTTACTTAAATGACCTTTCTCCCCCATTCTGATGCTCAGTCAGAACTCCAGCAGGTTGTCTTGACCGTGTCTACATGCCTAAATGTGCTGAGTTGCTGCCATGTGATTGGTTGCATTTCCAAGCAGCTGAAACAGGTGTACCTAACAAAGCAGTTAGTGACTGTAAGTCATATAAAATGTAGAAACCAAAAGTATTTACTAAGTTTGTTCTTTTTTTCTGTTCGTGTTGATACTACCAGAATAATACTGAACTTTGAAAAATTCACGAGCACAGTCACAGTCATCAAGATGCTGTTAGACATCTGCTTGGGTCTTCTAAGTTTAAACATAATTGAAATAATTGTGATATTAAGGAAAAGGGTGTGAAGCACATTTTACACACAGTAAATCTTTAAAAATCCCAGCAAACCCTAAACACAGCTTTTGTGAGGCCAGCTATTCATCCTACTTATTGTCACCAACAGTCCTTAATGCACAGCTCTTACTGCATTGTGTGATTGAAAAGGAAAACAGGTTGAGAGAGACATGCGTGCATGCGGTCACACAGCAGTAGTTAAGCATGAAGCTACCAGGCAATCATTTGCATAAAATTCTCAAAGAAAGAAAAGTTTACTAAGAAAATCAATATATTATTGATCAATTTGCTGCTTCTTTATGTGGAGCAGCAGACTGGAGACTTACATCTCTTTCCTGTCAAGACCTTTTTTCTTCCCACTCTCGCTCCGTTCCACTCCCCTGCATGTGTGGACTAGAAAGAATTTAGTAGTAATTTTCTGGTCCTGATCTTACCCAGTAAGACTGCATTTGTGTGTTTGTTTGCTGTCATGCGGTCACTGCGGCGCAAACAGAAAACTGGCGTGTTGCGGTGACCCGTGTCTCTGTGACCCAGAGTTACGATATTTTACTTTGGATCAATGCAGATTGCATAATTAAGTCAATGCTAAACACAAGTCCTGTTAGAAGTGGCTCCAAATCAGGATGTCACTATTTGTGATTGGTAGGTTATCACCACGTATTCAAAAACTATGGATCCATTAGTTCTTCCATTGTAGCCCACCTTGCTTCTCTTTATATTTTCTTGTCTTCTCATAGGCCCTGACTTAAAATGAAAATCATTTTTGCCCCCTGGATTTGACTTTCAAGAGGACACTTGATGCAGTTTGTGGTTTGTGTTTGAGGAGATACATATATATATATGTGTGTTTATATACATATACTCCAAGTGATGTCCAATGCAGCAGGCTAGATCCACTTTAGATTAGATTCTGGCAGCGCAGGTGCACACACCCACATAATGGATTGGTATTCTGAAAGAGCTCAGATTAAATCAAATATTCATTTTGTCTTCTTTCAACCTGCCTCTGTCCTTTATCATAAGCCATCCATCTTGTATTTCATTCCACGGCTTTAAAATCCTTTTCTCCGACTTTCGATATTCGGTGCCTTATGGGGATTGAAAAATTGTTCTCTCCTGCAATCTAATTAGCTAACGAAATGTTCCTATTAATTAGCTCACTTTGCTCTGAGAGACAATGTATTATTTATGTTGAGGCAGGTCCCAGTAGAACAGATTGATGTTTTCCAAGCCTGCGGCAGTATGCTGTGGCATTATAAGACAGTTCCTGTTGTTTCATTACTTGCAAACAACTCTTAAACATCGCAAATCAGGTTACAGTTAAAACACACATGCATAAACACTAGCATGAAGAAAGGGAGAGAAAGAGAATAGATGACTAGTTACAGCTCTCATACTTTAAAATGCATGACGAATTTATTCCAATTACTCATCGTGATGATAATGTCTCTGCAGTCGTAAACTGGAATAATACTTGGATGTAATGTGGACTGGAGCCATTAAAGCTTTAATGATTCATGGCCTGATGTGCTAAAGTGCTGTGATGTTTCAATGCATTTTCAATGAAGCATAAAAGTAAAAGTGTGACGAGTGCATCAGAATCTATTTGGATGCATTTTCAGTGTTTGGAGGAGGCTTGTGCCGCACGCTGTATGAGGTTTTGCAGATTAGCAGGGAAACAAATGCTCTGTTTTATTTTTTGAGCTTAAAGGTTCCTCCAGTTCATCCAGAGGGAAACATTACTTGTTATAATTCACGGCTTTTTTTGTAGTGCTTTTATTTATGTAGCACCAAATCACAACAACTGTCACCTCAAAATGCTTTATACTGTAAGGTAAAGACCCTACAATAATAGAGCAGAAACTCCAACAATCAAATGACCCCCTGTGAGAAAGCACTTGGCAACAGTGGGAAGTAGAGCTGGGCGATAGAACGATAACGATATGTATCGCGATATAACTTTTACTCGATAGAGAAATTAAGCTATTGCGATAGACCTCGCCGCTCTTGTCCTCAAAAAAAAAAAAAAAAAAAAAAAAAGGTCAGCCAATCCAAATTAAGTAGCGCAGAGCCGAACCAATCACAGCCGCAGCGTCACGTCGCGTGACTTGTTACGTACAGCACAAGTGCCAAGCCGCACGTGTGTTTGTTTGGGAAGCAGCCAGCACGTAATGGAGCCAGCGCATAATGGAGGAAATGAGTGTGCCGACTAGAAAAATCAACCGAGCGTGACCGAAGAGAAAACAGATGATGGTTCCAATGCCGGAGAGATTGTCGAACGGAAGAGCCATAGAAGTTCCGTAGTGTGAAGGTATTTCGGCTATTTCAAGTCTGACAAAAAACAGAGTAGCGTGCACTGTAAATTGTGCCGAAAGCAAGTCTGGAAATACAATAAACTGGTGCATGCGTCACACTGTGCGCCACGTTATTGTTTCAGTGAAATGAATTTCTACAATACTGTTAATTCTACTCTCTGCAGTGTTTAAATGCTTACTAGTGATGTGCGATACCACTGATTTCCTCTCCGATCCGATACCAAGTAATATCCAGGGTGGTATCGACGATACTGATCCGATACTGATACAATAAATAAAATAAGTTTTTGTACAAAGTATCTCAAACTATAGCGTCACAATGATTACAGGACATCAGATTACTTGTTCTTATCACTTAATAATGCAGAGTTCATCATATAGAAATAAAAAAAAACTGAAGTTGTGCTATTTGAACACCTTGCCTGCCTGCAGCACTAAAGGACTCCGAGAGACGTCTGTCTCACCCTAGCAGCACCTGTCCCTCTCCTCCTCTTCAGTTCGCCTCAACATACGCTCGTCATATTCTGTGATGTGATTTACTCTGAGGTGTTTGACAAGGTTAGTGATGTTGCCACAACCATACATGCCAACCCTCCCGATTTTTCCAGGAGAATACAGAATTTCAGTGCCCTTCCCGAAAATCTCCCGGAGCCACCATTCTCCTGAATTTCTCCCGATTTTCCACCCGGACAGCAAAATTGAAAAACCATATCGCAGAATTCATAGCATGGCCCAGCCAATTCCAGTTTCCCACAATGGCGGCAGCTGCTTAGTTTTAATATTACTCTTATTTCTCTTTCTGGGTCGCAAAAAAACTTTTAACATATTTTCAGGTGAGAATGTAGCTGTGTGAACTTCAAATATCTGAGCCGACCTACACATCGTCTTCAAACCCCCGTGGCCTTTCACTACTCGGGTTAAACATGATATATGAGTCACTTTGATAACCTAAAAATGTTCTTGTTTGGCTTTTTCAGTGTTTTATTTGTTCGTGAGTAAATCGGTTTGGCTGAGATTAAAGTTATTAGATTAGATTAAATTTAATTTAATTTTATTAATCCCTCGGGAGGCTTCCTCCGGGGTTTTCACACAGCTGAATAAACATCAAACAGAAAACAAATTAAACAGAAGAGTTTACGTCAGCGCCCGGTTATATTCACCCTCCACCGAGGGAGCTCGTGACGTACTACCCGGCTTTCTTTAGACCGCGAAGGCAGGTGTTGTGCCAAAAAGTGATTGTCTGCCAGAAACTGATTGCCGTCCGCGGGAGCGCGCGCAGCTGCTTAAAGCTGCAGCGCCCGGATTACTTGCGTTGCCAGCTACTTCCGTGCAACTGATATAACGTGAAGGAAAAAACCCAAACACATTTATGCCTTTGTTATTAGGCAAAGGTATGCATTTATGGAGCTTTAACGTTTCTTGTAACCGAATTATGACGCTATCAGAAGGTTGCTTTCAGTGTGTAGCGCAGTCACGAATGACTACACGCATCACGATGGAATAATTAATGCCTACAGGTTTAGTATGTCTACTCTCGTTGTTCATATTTGTTATAAGACTGTCGAATAGTAATTAAAACAATAAAGACCTATTGTGCCAGTATCACCATGACTCTTTCTTGTTTGTTCAGAATAACGACTGAGAACATGGCATTTTAGCGCTACCAAAAAGTGATTGTGGCCTATAACTTGTCACTGAAACAATATTTTGGCTTCAAACTTGTTGGATATATTCCAGAAGGGTTACATGTGATATATTATATCCCAAAAACTCTCCAAGAACTGCTGAATAACTTGTACAGGAACAATAAAACTGATAATATGCCATTTTCAACCTGCCAAAAAGTGATTGTGGCCTATAACTTGTCACTGAAACAATATTTCTGCTTCAAACTTGGCGGATGTCATTCTGAAGGGTCCTATGTGACACATTATATCTCAAACAGTCCCTTAGAACTGCTGAATAACCATTAAGGGAACGATAAAACTGATAATATGTCATTTTCAACCTGCCAAAAAGTGATTGTGGACTATATCTTGTCACTGAAACAATATTTCTGCATCAACTTGTTGGATATCATCCAAAAGGGTTACATGTGACACATTATATCTCAAACAGTCTCTAAGGACTGTTGAATAACTATTAAAGGACCATTAATACCCATAATATGCCATTTTCGACCTGCCAAAAAGTGATTGTGGACTATAACTTGTCACTGAGATACTATTTCTGCTTCAAACTTGGTGGATGTCATTCAGAAGGGTCATATGTCAAATATTACATCTCAAACAGTCCCTTAGAACTGCTGAATAACTTGTACAAGAACAATAACACTGATAATATGCCATTTTCAAGCTGCCAAAAAGTGATTGTGGACTATAACTTGTCACTGAAACAATATTTCTGCTTCAAACTTGTTGGGTATCATCCAAAAGGATGATATGTGACATATTATATCCCAAACACTCTCCAAGAGCTGCTGAATAACTTTTAAAAGAACATTAATACCGATAATATGTCATTTTCAACCTGTGCATAAAACGTCAAATTTCAAAAGTGTTGTAATTCAAAAATAATACAAAAAAAGGATAATGGCCAAATGGAAACAGGTGGGAGGAGATCTGCTTAAACACATTAGGAACACCAAGTAATAGGAAAGACAAAACAAACGGTAATAAAAATGTCATTCCAAAACAGCACTTCTTAATTGAAATGAAAACCAAAAACAAATAACAATTACATCCAATTAAAGAAGAAACCACCAGTTAAAATTAACTAACAAATAGACCAGAAACAGGGGGTATAGCGGAAGCTCAACACCAGTAAACCATGGAACAACATATATATTAATTCTTTGCATACAGTAACTATGCTAACATGTTAGGAAACACAAAATAATTGAATCATCCTACAAACAAATTGCAATCAAAGCTGAACTCTAATGTTGTGAACAACACAGAAACACACACAGCAACACGAACATAAATTAATGAATTAATAAACAAATAAACAACCAATAAATATTATAGGAGACAACGATACAAAACAAGAAACATTTCAAAAACATTGAAAAACTGACAGCGACCCTCTGACCAGCATGCTTCACAAACAAATGGGGTTTTTTTTGGTCTTGCGGGGCTTCTTGGCACAGCTCCTGTGGTACCACCGTGGGTAAATCTTGCAGCCAGTATGAATTAGACAAAACAAGGTAACACGAGTATTTTGTTAAAAGTGTTATACAAATAAGTATGTAAATAACAAAAGCAGATCTCCTCCCACCTGTTTCCATTTGGCCATTATCCTTTTTTTTGTATTATTTTTGAATTACAACACTTTTGAAATTTGACGTTTTATGCACAGGTTGAAAATGACATATTATCGGTATTAATGTTCTTTTAAAAGTTATTCAGCAGCTCTTGGAGAGTGTTTGGGATATAATATGTCACATATCATCCTTTTGGATGATATCCAACAAGTTTGAAGCAGAAATATTGTTTCAGTGACAAGTTATAGTCCACAATCACTTTTTGGCAGCTTGAAAATGGCATATTATCAGTGTTATTGTTCTTGTACAAGTTATTCAGCAGTTCTAAGGGACTGTTTGAGATGTAATATTTGACATATGACCCTTCTGAATGACATCCACCAAGTTTGAAGCAGAAATAGTATCTCAGTGACAAGTTATAGTCCACAATCACTTTTTGGCAGGTCGAAAATGGCATATTATGGGTATTAATGGTCCTTTAATAGTTATTCAACAGTCCTTAGAGACTGTTTGAGATATAATGTGTCACATGTAACCCTTTTGGATGATATCCAACAAGTTGATGCAGAAATATTGTTTCAGTGACAAGATATAGTCCACAATCACTTTTTGGCAGGTTGAAAATGACATATTATCAGTTTTATCGTTCCCTTAATGGTTATTCAGCAGTTCTAAGGGACTGTTTGAGATATAATGTGTCACATAGGACCCTTCAGAATGACATGCAGCAAGTTTGAAGCAGAAATGGTATTTCAGTGACAAGATATAGGCCACAATCACTTTTTGGCAGGTTGAAAATGACATATTATCGCTATTAATGTTATTTTAAAAGTTTTTCAGCAGTTCTTGGAGAGTGTTTGAGATATAATATGTCACATGGGACCCTTCTGAATGACATCCACCAAGTTTGAAGCAGAAACATTGTTTCAGTGACAAGATATAGTCCACAATCACTTTTTGGCAGGCTGAAATGGCATATTATCAATGTTAATGTTCCTTTACAGGTTATCCAGCAGTTCTAAGGGACTGTTTGAGATGTAATATTTGACATATGACCCTTCTAAATGACATCCGCCAAGTTTGAAGCAGAAATATTGTTTCAGTGACAAGTTATAGGCCACAATCACTTTTTGGCAGCTTGAAAATGGCATATTATCAGTTTTATTGTTCCTGTACAAGTTATTCAGCAGTTCTTGGAGAGTTTTTGGGATATAATATATCACATGTAACCCTTCTGGAATATATCCAACAAGTTTGAAGCCAAAATATTGTTTCAGTGACAAGTTATAGGCCACAATCACTTTTTGGTAGCGCTAAAATGCCATGTTCTCAGTCGTTATTCTGAACAAACAAGAAAGAGTCATGGTGATACTGGCACAATAGGTCTTTATTGTTTTAATTACTATTCGACAGTCTTATAACAAATATGAACAACGAGAGTAGACATACTAAACCTGTAGGCATTAATTATTCCATCGTGATGCGTGTAGTCATTCGTGACTGCGCTACACACTGAAAGCAACCTTCTGATAGCGTCATAATTCGGTTACAAGAAACGTTAAAGCTCCATAAATGCATACCTTTGCCTAATAACAAAGGCATAAATGTGTTTGGGTTTTTTCCTTCACGTTATATCAGTTGCACGGAAGTAGCTGGCAACGCAAGTAATCCGGGCGCTGCAGCTTTAAGCAGCTGCGCGCGCTCCCGCGGACGGCAATCAGTTTCTGGCAGACAATCACTTTTTGGCACAACACCGGGTCCTCAGGTGGAAGCAGCCTCTGAATTTGGACACCCCCGCTTTTATCCGATAAATAAACCCTGTAAAATGTATTTATCACGCCCCCCCACCCCCACACACACAGACCTTTTGAATGTCTCCCTAGTACGGCCACAACACCTCACTCTCTTGGAGCACTTTTTTGCCACATGTATCGCAAACCACGTCTCAGCTGTTTGTGGAGGTAAAATACACCCGCACAATTACGCTCAGCCATTGTCGTGAATGCGCAGGCCAAGGGGCTGCCATACAACCGTATTTCGCACATGACTATGAAAGGCGGAAGAGGAAGTAGTTCCTTTGAATGTAGACAATCCGAATGTTATAGTTTCTTTCCACTGTGTTCCTGTTAATGATAAACTACAAATTTACTCTAAATTACTAAAATATCGATATTTTAATGTGTGAATCGATTCTAGAACATAAATGATGGTATCGGAGGAATCGATATTTCAGGATCGATCCGCACATCACTAATGCTTACATATACACACAGTTACTGTCCCTCCACACATACGACTCGGTTCTGCTTCTATGCCCCAGCTTTGTTTACTTTTTCCCACCGAGGCTTCTAGACTTCTGATTGGCCAACATTTCTGCACGGTTAGGAATCTAGCGCCACCTGCTGCTTTGGCATGTTCATAGCAGCGTTTTCCTTCATTTCTGCCTTTATGTGTGGACGGGATTATTTTTTAAAACGGAAACGGAAAATCTCCGTTTTCAAAGATACCCGTGTACGTGTGGACGTAGCCTCAGTCTCTGACTGGAAGCGCTAATTCGTCATTCAGCTTTTGTCAGACTAAAGTAACTGTTAAAACTGTTTGAAAAGCTCAGCTATACAACAAGGAGAGATTGAGAATTTCCTTTTAGTTCTCAGTTTATTTGATATTGACAAAAGTTAGTCAGTTTTGTCTGTTCTTCTGTAAAACAAACTAAGATTTATTTTTAGAATTAATATTTTGTTTCTAAGTGGAATTGACAGTTTAGTCTGTTTCGTTTGTTCTATTTTGAAACTTAAACGCTTTAGCGGCTGCCTTTTGTGTAGTTTGCAATATTTGCCTTTATTTATCTGAAAAAGTCTCATGTTCCTTAAGTACATCTACCCTGTTGAACTTATTATGGGAAATAAATATTTAAATAAAAACAAGCTGCTGATTATTTCACATTTTACTTGTGAGCAACGGCACATTTAAATCTTACAAATATAGTTATTTGGCTTATATCGTGATAGATATCGTTATCGCCTGAAATGAAAAAAACATATCGTGATATGAAAAAATCTCATATCGCCCAGCTCTAGTGGGAAGGAAAAAACACCTTTTAACAGGAAGGAAGCTCCAGCAGAACCAGGAAGATGGGTTACAGCAGCAGAAGACCACACCTGCCACTCCTGTGAGCTAACAACTAAGACTACCATTCACATAGGTTTCACCAAATCTGGACAATAGATGATTGGAAAAATCCTGCTGTGATGAGTCTTGTTTTCTGCTGCAACAATCAGATGATGGGTTTTAGAATTGGACATAAACAACATAAAAGCATGAAACCATCCAGCCTTGTATCGATGGTCGTGTGGGGTAGGGGAAGGGAACTCCAGGCTTCGAGAGAAGGTGTCCGGTGTCCTGCAGGTTTTAGATGCGCCCTTGATCCATCACAGCTGATTTAAATGGCTAAATTACCTCCTCAACATGTCTTGAAGTTCTCCAGAGGCCTGCTAATGAACTAGTCCAGGGGTCAGCAACCTTTCACATCCAAAGAGCCATTTGGACCCAGTTTCCACGCAAACGAAAACACTGAGAGCCGCAAATACTTTTTGACATCTAAAATGAAGATAACACTGTATATATTGTTTTTTACCTTTATGCTTTGTGTGAACAACTAAGGTGTGTTGCTTATGAAATCCATGAAGTGCTAATGAGAAAATTACATTTTCTTTATATAATTAACACATTTTGAACTCTTAAATAAATATAACAAAAGGAAAGACACCCAGCTGAACTAAAATGATCCATGTAGCAAACAAAAACTGTTATATCGCCTTTGGGCTTTTGGATCCTTGACCTGACCGAACTTCTGCTCCTGAACCTCTGCGCACAGCGTCTGCAAATCTGGGCTGTACGAAGTCACTTTCATCTTTACGCAGGACAGTAAGCTGTCATCGGTGAGGCGTGAACATAGTTCACGGTGGAGAACAGCTGCTGACATAATGTGGATCCGAAGGTCCATAATTGGCCTACCTGGGGTTGAAAGTCTCGATAAATGCACGGCGTTTTGGCGGGTACACCGGCTTCCAAGTGTGACGCTTATTTTGAGCGATGAAAAAATGATAGAATATAATTATATTTTTATATTTCAATATCACAATAATCTTCCAATTTATAACTACAAGTTAAAAAAGAACTAACATAAATAAAATACACTTCAGCTAAATACTTCTAATTTATTTTCCCAAACCACGCGGAGCCGCGCTATAAGGACTAAAGAGCCGCAGGTTGCCGACCCCTGGACTAGTCATTTGATTCAGGTGTGCTGACCCAGGGTGATATCTAAAACCTGCAGGACACTGGCCCTCTCTCGAGGCCTGGAGTTCCCTACCCCTAGTGTGGGGGATACTTTCTTTGCACACTGTAGGCCCCTTAATACCAACTGAACATTGTTTAACTGTATCACTGTATACCTGATTATGCTTGCTGGCCAAGTCCTTTCCTTTATAACCACAGTGTACACATCTTCTGATAGCTGCTTCCAGCACGATAACACACTATGTCACGTATCTCAAAATATCCCAGCTGGATTCTAACTGTTTGATGCTATCATGTCAATATGGAGCAAAACCTGTGAAGAACTGCTTCCAGCACTTTATGTCGAATGCTTCCAACCCAGTATTAGCAGTAGCATGTAACGAGACATAGTCGTCATGCTCCAAATTATGTTAAATAGGCCATTTGTTTGAAATGACTTGTTTGAAATTATTTTCTGAATGGATGCTAATACATTAGTAAGTATTGAAAGGATAATTACAGTGTATTTCATCATGCTGCACTTCTCATTGACATAGTTAGTGTGGTTCTATTGGTCATGCCAGCTTTTTACAGGGGCCTCCTGTGTAGCAACTTGCTGACTGCCCTATTCCTCTGCAGACAATGGGGAGGGAACATTTTTTAAGATTTTTAAGACTTCAAAACAAGAAAAACATACAACTTACAAAGCACCACTGAAGAGGTTTTTCCAAACAGCAAGAGCGCCTTTTAAAGTTTGGATGTTGAGCTGTTTCACCAAAGACATATGTGTAGTGCAGCACATTATGCCTGCGCCCCCGTGCCCTCTCGTCCCCATCAAAGGTTGCAGGGTCTGCTGCTTTGAAGGGAAGATTGCTGATGTTTTCAAAGCTGACACAATTCACTGAAATCCAGCACACTCGTTCTAACGGCTCTCTGATCACAGAACATCAGTAAATCCATTTTAACACAACATATTTTAAATTTGTGTTGCGTCCACCATTTTTTATTGCTTTTCTCTCACTCACCCTCACATAAATCACACCCAAACACTCCCATTCAAACAGTGAAAAACATCTTTCAAAGCTTTGAAGCCCCGTTTCCCTCGCAGCAGTTGCGGCTTAATGTAGGTTGCTTGGAAACAACCCAGAATTTGGCACCTAATTGGAGCGTGCATGTGCTCCATTCAGCGGGCAGGCGGCTGGCGACTCTGTTGTGCAAACTCAGGATAATTAGACAAAGTGAATTCTAGATCACATCTGGCACAGTGGAGGGAGAATAAGCAGCGGAGGGCCTATTGGATCATGTGGAGTGTTGACCGCTGAAGGCCTCAGAGATTTAACGGCTCTGTTTTTTTGTCTATGCTTGCGTGCACTTGCAAGAGTACTTGCAATTTTATTTGCCTGTGTCCTTATTTGTGTACTAGAGATAGCACATGTGTGTAAATTAGTGTTCTGTGGAACTACTGAATGAAAAAACTGCTCGACAGGCCATTTGAACACGCAAGGGAGCAAGAGTTTGTGCTTTTTTTTTTTTTTTTTGAAGTACTGAGTGCTGAATACAAAGAGGGTGATGTGTTTAATCATGTCGGTCGATGTCTGAAGTGCTGGAGGCGCTATATCTCCCTGTGGTTTTCTTTGTCTTTGTGCTTAACCTACACAATCTGTTTTTACGAGTGTGTGTCTGTGTGTGTGTGTGCGTGTGTGAGACAAATGCGAATGATACGTTTCATCATGTGTTTCCCGGTGTTTGATGTGGCGTAGGAGCTCCTTAGTCTTTCACTCATCATTCTACTCCCTCTCTTCCTTTCTCACTCCGCCACAGCTCATCTCTCCACCGCTCTGTCTCCCACCTGCTTTCTTTCTGCCTTCACCTCTTCTCTCTCTTCCACCCACTCCTCACTCTTCCTCCCCCACCACCTCACTTTCTTTCCTCCCCCCCTCTCTGTAAGCTCAGAGGCCCGGAGTCTTTGAAAGCTTTGACTCCTGTGGCTCTGGCTGCTGCTGCTGCTGCTACACTCCCAGTATGGATGGGCATGAATATTTCATCTCTGGAATAAAAGAATGGAGTGAGAGGTGGTTGGGGGGCAGGGTTGGTCGGAGGCGAGGAGTGAATAATGTGTAAGATGGAGGAGAAAGGGCAGGGGGGAGGGGGGAGACGTCATAGAGAAAGACAGGTGAGTGCAGCAGGTACAAATTATTGCAAAGATGAAGAAATGCAAATGTAGACGAGATGAAAAGCTGAAAACAGGAAGAGATGGGAGTAAACACATGTGGAATACCAACTTGTGTTAGAGCAGAGTCCCTCGGCTATCCAGCCGTTTTTGTATTTGTCTCGAGTAACTCTCATCATTGTCCTCGTCTACATTCCGTCGCTCCTCTTTCTTCCTTTCGGTCTCTCTTTCTCTCGCTCCACATCTTGTCATCATCCATTTCAAGGTGACAGCTTGTAGGATAATCTAATCTTGCATCTCTCCACATGGGACAATCTGTCACTGGCTCAAACAAAGCATGTAGATATGTGTTGAATATTTGTGTGCATGCTATTGTGTGTGGATGAAAGTGAGAAGAAGAAAAAAGGAAAAGACAAAAGGAATTTGACTTCACAGGAACACGATTTTTAATTTAGGGGTTTGATTATGCTAAAATGTTAATTCAATTCAATTTTATTTATGTAGCGCCAAATCACAACAACAGTTCCCCCAAGGTGCTTTATATTGCAAGGCAAAGACGGTATGATAAAAAGAAAGCAGAGAAAACCCTAATAATATGACCCTTTATGAGCGAGTGCTTTGGCGACAATGGGAAGGAAAAACCCCGTTTAACAGGAAGAAACCTCTGGCAGAACCAGAGTAAGACAGGACAAAGACATGCTGTGGAAGAGAGTGAGAGAATAGTAATAACTAATGCTTTGAACAACACGATTCATTTATAACTGTAAAAAAAATTGCTCTAGGGTAGTGATGTCACATACTTGACAATCTCCTGATGCAGATATCGTTCCAATAATGTCTTTTCTACATTTCTTTAAACACATGACCCGTTTGTAAAAATTCGTCATCGTCTGTGTTGCTCGTTACTCTTCTCTCTTTGTGTCAAGTCACATCACATGTTTACAATATAATTAAGTCTAACACTGGCATCAGTGACCATTTTATTTTTTGAGCCGATATAAGCTGTTTGCTGATTTATCGGCATTCTTAACAGCCGATAAATGAGAAAATAAATAAAGAGATGGAAGAAATCCCCTTCAAGCATGTTTTGTGTTGATGTTGTATAGTTTGCCTACCAGAGAAACTCTGCAACTGTGCTCTTGGCAACACATATTTGGAATGCTATAAACACAAAAACCCGGTGAGCCGAGCAGAGAAATTCATGATTTATGACAATTAAACACGATTTTCATAACCCGTATTGTCATATTTTCTTCGACACTACACTAAACACATTTTAGGGAAATCTGTTTATGTTTTGTGGGTCTGGAAAAAAAGACAGATATTTTTGATTACATATCTGATTTTTAAATTGCTAAACTCTATGTTTTGTATTGTGCATTACTTGAGCTGCCATGGGATAGAGTATATTTGCGCTCAACAACAGCTTACAAGAAAGAATATTTTCTCCCAAGGAAAATATAATTACACGATTGTAACAATGAATCCTTAAACAATAAAAGCACACATTCAGGGACTCCCCTGAGAGCTGCAGTTGTTAACAGTTAAATGTTTAATCCTGGTACCGGAACACTGAGGAGCTCTAATGATCTACACCAGGAAGAATGGAAGAATATCTGATGTGGGACTAGGAGCTGTTATAATGCGGGACCACACTGTCTTTGACGTGATTGGTCCATCTGACAGACGTGGTGGTGGTGGGGCTTCCATAACTGGTCATGCTAACGTGATACCAAGAGAGATTTTCTTGTACTATGTTCACTACAACTACCAACAACTTTCTTTTTCTCCATAATTAAACAAACAACATAAATGAAACCATACTGGGTAATTTATTCAAAACTAAGCTCAAATCTTTTAAAGTTATTCCACACATTTGCTACATTATTTGTTCAGTTTCTTTTAATCTTGTCACTCTACCCTTGGGTTTAAGCTAACTAGACAGCATGCTAAATTTGCTGTGCTCAACAAAATAATAAATAATAAAATCTGATTACAGCTGTTCAAAGTGATGCATCACCTTCACTCTGCTCACTCTGTTACCTGTCCCGAGGATTTGATATCCAGCACGTAACTCTAGTGTAAAGGCAGGATTCTTTCTACAGAGCTATGAGAGAAGTTTGAGATCTTCACACTGAGCAAACAGAGCCTCAGGTGGTCCGTGATAAAGCAATATGCCTGTCTTTGAAGTGTTGGCTATCAGCAATGTAGCACACTCAATATGAGGACAGTGACCCTAGAGTGGGCTTCACTGCACTGAGGCAATGGTTTCTTTCTACAGTGTATAAATCCCCCCCCCCCCCCCCAAAAAAAAAAAAACCATATTGTAACTCATCTATCCTGCCTTCAAGTAATACAAGAGAAATGTTGTCCCCCCAAACTAAAATACAAACATTGGGGGTCTGCAAGCTAAGCTTACAATGCAAAAACAAAGTGGATAGAAGCTTGCACATAAAAATCATTGATGATGGAGGAAGAGTGTTAAAAAAGATTGCAGGGCACAGCATGTAACAGACCACATGGCTCATGAGTCAGAGTGCTCCAACAGTGCCGTACTACCAATACGTGCTCGTGATCCTTAATTAATGAGTTTACATGAAGGTGAGTGTGTAGTGCTATTGGAGGATCCATTGCTAATGAAGTGGCTTATTTGTGTCCACTTCCTTGATTGTAATTTTTGAATACGGAGACGATAGCTGAGAGGACTTACAAGGAGAGAGACAGAGAGGGAGAATCAGAGAGGGTAAAAGAGGGAGTCATTTTTAATGTTCTCTGGGCACTCTTGTCAGAAAAAAGCCAAGACTGCAAATTGTGTGTTTGTGCATGCCTACCTACTGTATGATTGCGTATATCCTTCTACCCAGCACATAATTGATTTGGAGCAGATGGTAAAGCCCTCAGAGGACACGAATGCTCGCTCTGAAAATGTTTAGAGGACAAAGCAGAAAGCACAGAGATGGATTCATTTTTAAATGGGTCTCTTCAGACACACACGCAAATGCACCTTTTTTTGTTATCATTATTCTAATGAACGGCATTGGAGGAAGAGGTACTCAGGCCTTTTGTGCCACAGTGTACAAATCCTCCCTCTTCAGTATTACGTGTCTCCTGCCAGTTTGCATGTCTCACCCTTCACCAGTGCTTGTACTCAGATTCCACTCATTTTCTCAGCTCTCCACTCATCTTCTGATAGTAATTTAACTTTACACCACATTTTTTTTAGGAATGAGCGTGCACGGCAGTTTCCAGAAAATTGTATTTAATAAAAAATGCAGGTGTTGATTATGCGCAGACTAATGAAAGCATATCAGCTCCAAGCTTCATGTAGACCATGAGTAAGTATAACAGCACGCTATGAGGACTTACGCTACAGGTTTTAAACCAAAGGAACAGATTCTTCACAGATAATAAAGACAAGTGGATGCATGGCACACGTGATCAACTTTGAATGAAGATTTAAAAAGGAATGAATGAATGAAAGGAATGATAGTAAATCATTTAGGATTTCATGAATAAAAAAAATTGAACAGAGCGAATTGTCACAGACAGCAAAGTGCGTTCGTGCATACCAAATGTTGTCAACAAAGATGAAGGCTCCCGAGTTACCTACTTCAAAAAATTATGATGCGTCTGCTCACCGCATCACAGAGAAAATGGCAAGACAAAAAGATGGAGAAAGAAGTTACAATTTATTTCTTCTTGTGTTGTGTTACTGCTCGATTGACTGCAGCTGGTCCATGCTGAGGCAAACCCTGATTGGCGTTCTTACACTCTGATCTCCTCGCTGATCTTTTAACCCTGCACACTCGTGTTGGATCATTGATGTCTGCAGAGCAAATGCTCCTAACTATCCCGAGGTACAGTTTCAAACACAGAGGAGTTTGTTACTTTGCAGTAGCTCCTCCTAATTTGTGGCACAAACTGCTGCTTCACCTTTTTCTTAAAACCATTTTGAAAGACTATTTTTACTCTTTGACTTTTAAAGCAGACTTCTGATCATTTTTTTTATTTATGTTGTTTTCTTTTTTAAATTTTTCTTGTTTCTATGTTATTTTACACTTTTATCTGTACAGCACTTCAAATCCAGAGCATTTACTTAATAAAGACGTAAAACTCAACTGCACTCATAGATCATGTCACTCATATCTATATTACTACTATATAAAATGTATTTTGTATTGTTTAAATACATGTCAGTACATTTTATATATATGGTTGTAGAGTTATGTTATTTTGTAAGATTACATCCTATTGCTCTAATTTCGTTGTGCTTGCATAATAACAATAAAGAGTCTCGAATCTTCAGTTTTAAGCCTCAGTCTTGTGTGTAACGCTGCATCTTTTTAACAATTAACAGAAATACGTTACAACATGTGTACAGCTCAAGGATGCCGTCTTAATTACTACATTTCTCAGCAAGTTATTTTGAATATTTATGGTTGCGCAAAGCACGAGAGATCCATCTAAAGGTTTGAGCTGTTTGTGCAACTTATTAACAGAAAATGGGATTATCATGATTTATTCACGCTGCATTTATTCGACTGATGCTTGAAAACACAAAGGCATGGTTTATGAGCGTCGGGATCGCTAATAGGCTACAATTACGAGCATCTTTCATCGTTGACTCATGATCCAAAAGCTGGCACAGCACCTAAACAGAATTTATTTCTTGTGGATATTTGGTTTCTATCACCCATCTGCTCCCTCTTCCACCAAAAGGTGGCCTCTAAAGGGAGCTCTGGTCTCCTGTCTTCTTCTTCTTTAAATGAATGCCATATATACATGGTTTAATGACCAAAGCAATTCAAGTTCCACTGTGAGAAACCTGTTCCTACTTTCTCAAACAAGGGAAAGCAGCCGTTAAGTAAGTTCTTTCCAAAGTGCTACAAAAATATTGATTGGTTGAGACAGCATGGGTTACACAATCAGGTGGGAAACCAACAAATAGTATCTAGCCCTAATGCTGTGTTCAAAGCCTGAACTAAATGAATGAAACATAAAGCAAACCAATGCCGTCTATTTAGAATCACATAAGCCATTTGGTGTGTAGATTTGTGCCAAGTGCCTCCCACACGGTGCCTGTATATATTTTTAACAAGCGGAGCCTCAGAGGAAACAAAACCAACAACTTTGGCAGTATTACAGATATATACAAAGCCGGTTGCCTGTATGTGAAAGAGTGCTGCGTTAACAAAGCTGTAAAGGATCGGCGAGGGAGGAAGATGGGTGACATAAACGGAGGAGGGGAAACGCTTGTTCCTGTCCAGATGGAGCCTCTGTGGGGGTTTGGCCTGTGTGTGTGTGTGTGTGTGTGTGTGTGTGTGTGTGTGTGTGTGTGTGTGTGTGTGTGTGTGTGGAGGCTGCGTAGGTGAAATACCTACTAAGTTAAATAAGAGAAACTGATGAGTACGCTGATATAAGGATTTCCATACAAAGTAATTATTGAAATGTACATATAGTACAAAAATGTTTCTGCTTACTGTGAGTAAATATAATTAACTCTAATAATAAGTGAGTTATCAATTATTACCTACATTTTCATGAAGTCAGATTTTGCTAAAAGTGCTCAATCATTCAGGACCAGCCAAGTGACCGGAGGGCTTCCTCTAATCAAAAATATGATTATTATTTCATAATAATTCACAAAACCAGTGCTGGGATCATTACTCAAAAAAGTAATACAATACAACTTTATTTATATAACACGAAGGTACACCAAAGTGCTTCACAACAAGGTTAAAACACAAGATATAAGATAAAAGGCTATAACAGAGTACAAACCCCCCCCAAAAGTACAGACAAAATAAAACATTAGAGCAAAGTTTAGAAGATAAAATTACTAGATATTCATAAATATAAGGTGGGGGTATTTATACAGTGGAACATTAGTAGAAGATAAATAACACAAGGGTAAAATATAGAGGATGTGCACTAACTAACTGAAAACGCTGGGTCAAACAGGTACGTTTTTAACTAAGATTTAAATGAATAGATGGAATCAGAGGTGCGAATAGCAGCAGGAAGATTGTTCCAGAGGCTCGGGACTGCCAGGGCAAAAGCATGGTCACCTCTGGTCTGATCTGCACTAAGAGTAATTGTCCTGATGATCTTAGGGCTCTCCTAGAGGTATATGGATTAAGGAGTTAAGTGAGGTAGCACGGTGCAGTATTGTTTATGATTTTAAAGGTAAGCAACAGAATTTATTACACATTACTCAATGTATTACACATTACTCAATACTTTTAAAAAAAAATATGGATTACCAGGCATAATTATTCTCCAGAGAAAGTAATTCTAACATGTCTCGAATTACATTGTCAAAAATGACTAGTTAACAAACTAAGCCTGAGGCTACAGTCCCACACACTGACACAGATCCCCATCCTAATGAGGACACACTTTTACTGTTTAAATGCGAAGTCTAAACCACAAAGCTAAGTTGATAACCCCCCGAGACAGGGGCAGGTATAGAGAAACTTGTGGCAAAATCAAAACCATCTCTTTGCACATATCGAGGTGTTACCTTCAGTAATATGTATTATATATATGGTTAAAATACATTAAATGCAGTAAGTAAACACATGTTTCATATAAACATACTTTGCAACTTTTTTTATCTGCTTTAGTCAAAATAATGAAACATTTTAGTTATGTAAAACATTTAGAGTTTGGATTTTAAGTACTGTATAGCCTTTAAAATAAATAAGCGTGTAGCCCAATAGCTACAAAATCCAGAAAGTTACAAAACATGAGGTTTTACTGTTACATAAATTGACACAAAATGTCAGAAATCTGCATAGATATGAACAAATCTTTCACCAAAAATTAAAACCTAATTGTTCACGATTTACTTGGTTATAACACTCACCTTCATTCCATTTTCAGAGAGTAACAATGAACCACCTGTGTTAGAATCTGACATGCCCATGGTGTTGATTCAAAATTTGCTGTGTTGTAATCATAGGTGTTGGTTGCTACTTACAACAGGAAATGAAGCGTTTCAAAATGTGTTATAGACACGGTCAATGCCATTTTATTTACACTGTGTCAAATCACAACAACCTTAAGGTGCTTCATACTGTAAGGTAGACCCTACAGTAATACATACCACCGGGTCCATTTCACGCTTTGCCTCTCCAAAACGTGAAGTGTACAGACATTCAGAAAATGCATTAACAGCAGGGGGAGATAATATATTTACAGCCACGAAGTCGGTAGTAAGCAAAAAAAACCAACATTAAGTATATTACAGGGTCTTTAATTATCAGAAAAGAAAAGTTAAGCTAGGTGGATATACACTCAAAAATATAAACGCAACACCTTTGTTACTGCTCCCATTCCCCATGGGATGGACGTAGAGACCTAAAATTCATTCCAGATACACAATATAACCATCCCTCCCAAACAGTGGTCACAAATCAGTCCAAATGTGTGGTAGTGGGTACATCTGCTATATTGAGATAATCCATCCCACCTCACAGGTGTGCCACATCAGGATGCTGATCTGACATCATGAGTAGTGCACAGGTGTACCTCAGACTGCCCACAACAAAAGGCCACCCTGGAATGTGCAGTTTTTTGCACTATTGGGGGTCTGGGGACCCAGAACCGGTCAGTATCTGGTGTGACCACCATTTGCCTCATGCAGTGCAACACATCGTCGCATGGAGTCTATCAGATTGTCAATTGAGGCCTGTGGAATGTTGGTCCACTCCACTTCAATGGCTGTGCGAGGTTGTTGGATATTCGTGGGAACTGGTACACGCTGTCGTATACGCAGGTCAAGCACATCCCGAACATGCTCAATGGGTGACATGTCCGGTGAGTATGCTGGCCATGCAAGAACTGGGACATTCTCAGCTGCCATCTGCCCTGAACAATGTGAACCACGATTCATCCGTGAAGCGCACACCTCTCCAACGTGCCAGACGCCATCGAATGTGAGCATTTGCCCACACAAGTCTGTTACGGCGATGAGCTGGAGTCAGGTCAAGACCCCGATGAGGACGACGGGCATGCAGTTGAGCGTCCCTGAGACGGTTTCTGACAGTTTGTGCAGAAATTGTTTGGTTGTGCGAACCAATTGTTCCAACAGCTGTCTGGGTGGCTGGTCTCAGACGATCTTGGAGGTGAACCTGCTGGATGTGGAGGTCCTGGGCTGGTGTGGTTACACGAGGTCTGCGGTTGTGAGGCCGGTTGGATGTGCTGCCATATTCTATGAAACGCCTGTGGAGAAGGCTTATGGTTGAGAAATGAACATTCAATGCACGGGCGACAGATCTGGTTGACATTCCTGCTGTCAGCATGCCAATTGCACGCTCCCTCATTGCTTGTGGCATCTGTGGCATTTTGCTGTGAGACACAACTGCACATTCCAGGGTGGCCTTTTGTTGTGGGCAGTCTGAGGTACACCTGTGCACTACTCATGATGTCAGATCAGCATCCTGATGTGGCACACCTGTGAGGTGGGATGGATTATCTCAATATAGCAGATGTGCCCACTACCACACATTTGGACTGATTTGTGACCACTGTTTGGGAGGGATGGTTATATTGTGTATCTGGAATGAATTTTAGGTCTCTACGTCCATCCCATGGGGAATGGGAGCAGTAACAAAGGTGTTGCGTTTATATTTTTGTTGAGTGTGTGTGTATATATATATATATATAACCACTTGATTTCAGTAGCCAATGGGACATAAAAACTTAATTTACAGAATATTATTTTAATCAAAAAATTGCCTAAAAGTAACATTTTAAGGGCTTTTCCCCCATAACGTTTTCTTTTTACAAGACTAAACGACATCACAATGCTGCAAATTATCCATTTTTTCATGTACTGTAATACTGAGTATAAACTTTAACTAACATAAAATGGATAAGTGGAAGGAAATGGATGGATAGAATTAGTTTTCAAAAACATTTCAGAAGAACTGAAGCTGCACATTCAGCACTTAAAGACAAATTTAAGCCAATTAGGGCATTACATGTATAAGCTTTAAACTTATAGTATATCAAATGTCACTTGCTGAGCAGCCCACACCTTAGAGAAGACTCTGTCATCTTCTTTCTTACATCATTCTCCATCTCTGAGAGTAAAATTATCACACATAAACGCTTTTTTTCTTCCCTTGAAAAAGTACAGTCACAATCTGTCTGTACTTTTAGCTAGCAGACAGATTGTGTGTCAAACTGCACAGAAGCTATTCATGTGTCATATTTGTGGAGCTGTTTGAAACATTGAATTTGAAATTACCTGCCACTTCAAAAGAGTTCCTCTTTTATTTATGCTCCTCTTCAGCTTGACGCTGAAGTGATCACAACTTTCTCCCATCTGAACCGTGAACACGTCGCAGGGATGAGATGGACAAAATCGTGTGTGCAGGTGGACCCACGACTCGTGGCTTACCTGCATTTGTGGTATCAGCTAAAAGAAACACCAAACTGCAACAAAGGCAAAATGAATATGCATATGAATGAATGAAAAAGGAATTTTTTAATCAAGCTGCCTATGTCCACATTTAACCCAACATTGGCAGTAAGTTATATTTGGCAGTGTGACAAATATGATGCTTACTAAGTCAGAATCATTACATGGGTTGCTAAGGGGCTCGCAGATGCACAGAAACTGTGAACAGAGCTTGAATTTTCTATATGTGAAATTACCACTTGGTTTTATTTTCCCCCAAAGGCCCTCAAGGACACTCTGAGAAAAATAAAGAATCTGAATTTAATGAATATGCCTGTCTATTGCTTCAACTTGATATCAGCTTATTATGTAATGAATAAAAACATCTCCTCATGCAGACTATTTCCACATGAGGAAAACCTTGTCCTAATTTACCAATATTTCCAAAAGAATGACAGGCGAGGTGATAGTTTACTTTAATGGTCCTTCACTCTTCTTATAAAAAAGGAAGTGAGTTAAATTGTGCATTGATAATTTTTATTTCTCGATACTGGTTTCTCTGTCTCTTGATCTGGTCACATGTGCCTTTCCTCCTGTGCTTGCTGTCAAAGCTCCTATTTCCATAGCCACGGTAAGACCTGCATTAATTTAATCATTTCCACTGTGTTCAAGAGGCTTCAGTGTGATTCAAAAGGATTGTGAAAGACGATTTTCAATTTACACTTCAGGTTAGCTGCAAACTCAGTGTCATTTGGAGTGAACAAAATGATGGGTTTTCATGGACACATTTTCATGTTTCTGACAGGAAATAATGTAGGCACGTAGAAGAGCAAATGATCTTGAAGAGTAAGCCTACGAGTCTTTATGCAACTTGTATTTCCAGCGTGACCTCGCCAGTTTGGCTCTTTATTTAAAATGCTGATTTGACAGCTGCCTGGTTTTTGTTATAGACTGTGTTGTTTCTATGTCTCTATGGGTATCTTAGCAGAAAGCCACAAAATATTCCATGGATGTCTTGTATGTTTATTTGCTCCTGTTTGCCTTCGTGCTATATCTCGGGAGTGTTTTACCGTGAAGTATCCAACAGCACACAGAGACAAAGCTTTAGCTTTGTGTTTTCTGTGTAGAGTCTACAGAGACCATGTGTGGGTTCCTCTCACATTGCCAACACAGGGGAGTGAGTAAACAATAGCTTGAATCACTGCCCAGTATTCTGCTGACAATATTCGCCATCATTTGAGCTTCATTTTGATCAGCACTTTATAAACTTACTTTTGGATTTTGTCTTTACATTTAAGCTGCTTTCTGTTGTAAGGACAGACCACAGCTCTGATTGGGTGATAGGCAGTGTACATTCTGGACAGGTTACTAGTCCACTGCACGGCAAAATAGTAGTGGTGTGCGATACTGCATATATTGGTATCAATCCAATACCAAGTAAATACTGGACAGTAACACCGATACCGATACTTTTCAATAAATGCGGTGGATGCGTCATTGAATTGCTAAATCTCAATTAATTTTCATGACTTTAAGTGTTTTTTGTGATGTTTCTTTTTTATTATTAAATAGTTAAAACCCAGAACATAATTAGGACAAGGGTTTTTAATTAAATAGAAAATGCTTTATTATTGTGGCGGGGTGTGGTCTAATGCCGCTGCAGGTAAGATGGACTCACCTGCACGGCATGTGCTCTGCTTGTGTTGTTGTTGTTGATGTGAAGCGGGAGAGCTGCAGCCGTTGAATGTAGTGTTACAGCAACTGTAAATGGTAAATGGACTGATTCTTATATAGTCTCTAATTTACCGCGAGGAAAGCCTGAACACACTTCACCAGTTAAACTCAAGCTTAGAAAATCCTGTGCAGTAACTTAAATGGGTGAACTAATGGGCTAGTTCACTTTGTAGCATGTCTGGCTAGAATTGGTAGCAGACAAGCTCTCCATCCGTCCCATGGATTAGATTGGATTACAATCCTAGATGGAACATTATGGATTGGGTTGGGGTGGATAATCCACTGGGGAATATTAACTTCTGACAGTGGATAATATGTGTTGGACACTAAAGATGGTCAGAGTGAGAGGTTTAACAGCAACCACAAGGTCACGGGTTAAGTCCTCGCCAAAGCCAAAATATCCATTCCCGTCAAAGTGCCTTTTCACCTCCGCCTCGTGCTGCAGGCGTCACCGTGCTCTTTGTGCAAAGGCACCACTTTCTGAGATTGATGCCTTTGTTTGAGGTGCTAAAACAGAAAAAAAAAGTGACAGAGAGATTTTGAATTAATGTGAAAGAATCACACATTGAAATTGTGTCTCCGCCCGCGTGTTTTTCTGTTTGCTGCCTCTGAGAAATGTTGCGAGCGCCGAGAAATAAATTAACACCAAGCAGCCTGCCAAAAGCAGTTAGAAACTGGCTGCGACAGGCAATTCTGTTAAAGCTACAGCACCACAGCAGGTGTGAGACACGTCGCTACAACAGAAATTAGCTGAGAACATTTTCATATTGCATAATATGGTTCGCTATGTCTAGTCACTGGCTGTACCACTGTAACACAACACAGCACAGCCTGTTCAGCTGCTACAGATCCAGCAGGAATATTTAGAGTGATGCACGCTGTGATATTATTCTGTTATTATATGTTACCTTATATATGTAATCAAAGTAGTTGAATTAGAATACTGCTGTAGATCATATTATACCCTTTAATATAGAGTGTGTGAGCTGTATGTAGTTTAGTTCTCGTTATACTTTTGAGTTAAAAGAACATATTCACATATTAGTTCATTAGATAAATGTGCATCACTCTGTATCCTTGATCTGCTGGGAATGTGTTACACTGTTTTCTTGACATGCTTAATTGTTGAATCATGAAGAGAAGGTTGTAAGCAGGAGACTCTGTGTCTAAAGACAGGGGAGATAGATAGACTACATTCCACACCCCCACCTTACAGAAAGCAGAGAGACAACTGCCGAGGTCATAACTTAGGCGCTGTAACAGAGAAAGAATGTGATGTTTTGGCTTTTACGACTAGCTGGGGGCCACTAGAGACTATAAAAAGCTGAGCAACCCGTCACCATTTTGAGACATGTGCCTGACCCTCTGGTAGCATCTCTCCCGTCCGGACGTTGTAATGCTCTTATTGTTGAATTGTATGGAAATAAATGATTGTTGATTGAGCATAAATACACCGAGTATTGTCCCTCCTTCAGCCCAAAGATTCAAAGAATTGGGAGATTTCAACAACTTGGTGCCGTGTGACCCGGATCTTTGGTGTGCTGAGGAAGTGCAGATTTGGCTTTTTGGTGAGATCGTGGGGCAAGGTGAACAGAAGGCCGGCCTAAAACAGAAAGGTAAGCACAGCCTGTTGTATTATAAATACCAAATGTGCATATTGGGCTTTCCAAATTAATCTGTTCACTGAGTTGCACGTAGTTTCACAGTAAATTTGTCGGTGTCTGGTTTTTGGCGCAAGATACTAACAACATAAGTTGAGGCTGAATTCCAGTGTGTTAAATAAACTGCTTCTACCGAGATACTAATAACATACTACGTTGGACTAGTTGCAGTAAACTGCTTCTACCGAGATACTAATAACATACTACGTTGGACTAGTTGCAGCCACTTTACCCTCCACATTTAACTTTGTCTATGACTGGCTTCTGTTGCAAGAAATGGGGAAAACTTCTAAGACGCGGCCAAAGTTTAGCATATGAAATAGAGGTGAAATAGAGTCTGGCTTATGGTGTGCTTGCATTTTCAAAGGTGAGCTCAGAGGTTTCTGTGTGTGTTTCTGCTTGTGAGACGCGCTCTCTGTGTGTTTCTGTGTGTGAAATATGAACATGGTGACAGTGACGGTTGATGTGTTTGATTAGGAGGACATTAGAGCAAAGACACATTTTAGGATGAAAGGTTGATGCCTAGTGTACCTGTGGAACATTTTGCCTATGGAGTAGCGACCCTCCTGTTCGTGGACGCGCGGGCAGGACCGGCGGCGTCCGGATGCCGAGGTGGTGACTTGGGGAGGTGAGGGCCCCCGCATAGCTACGGAATAACACTGGGACCGCAGCGTAATCGCGGGTTCACATTTATTCCGGACTAGAACAAGACACATTTTGCGAACAAAGGTTGAGTCTAGATTAGTAAAGAAATAAAAAGGTTAAATTCCTCGTTTCAGTGGTTAAAATTGTTGTGTGCCTGTCCCCTGACGAGTGTGAAATTAAATAAAGAGGGAATTTGGAGCCACATAGAGAAAGACGGGCATAATTGGGTGTATTACTCTGTGGTGTAATAAAAAAATAAAAATAAAAAAGAGAGATAGTAAGAGGTGTGTAGTGGAGAATTATGACGCTGTCAAGGTAGGCGTGTTGCCTGCTTATCTGTTTAACATGTGATGAAAATGAAATTAAATAAATCTCTTAGTGTGTTAATACAGGAAGCTGCGGACCTGGACCAACTGCCCCCACAAGCACAGTGGCTGAAGCAAAATTATAGGTAATGGGAACCACACCCAGCACGAATCAGCAGCTGTGAAAAAGACAGCAGCGAGGAGAGAATTAGAGGAGAAATTAAGAGAAGTTTTAACACATAAAATTGGGGACAACGGACTTGTGGAGGTTGGGAAGGCGTCCGGAGCATCACAACAAAAAGGTGAAACAAAAACACACAAGCAGAGAAATCTGAGAGAAAGGCTCCTTTTAAGGTAACGCCTAGTTTGAGAAAAAGATAAAATTAACCTGCTTGCCTACAAATGCACATACACGCAATGAAGAAACAGCTTACACTCATGAACACGTGAAGATTTTCCAGCAAGGCTAAAGCAGCGAAACTTAACATACATCTGTTGTTAAAGGATAAATACATTACTGACAAATAAACCCTCTGGGTTGCAGGACAACAATTTAACTTCAAAGAAAAAGACACTGGTCTGACCAACCAGTGATGACACGACAAATTTAGGGGTTAAGAGATTCAAATTGTGACATGTTTTCTGCTGATTGATTGATACAAGTGATTACTGAATGAAAGAAAATTTCCTTTTGGGCTTTTAAACATGATCTTAAGAATTTTAACAGGTGCATGTTGTCCTGTCAACTTGGTGGGTTAGGAGTTGATTATATCGGGAGAGAAAAAACAAAAAAAAAGGGGGAGAGAAGGCTGACACAGGGCCTGGCCCCGGTGTTTCTCCCCTCTCGTTGTAATACAGCCAACACAACATCATTTTCCTGTTCGTTTGCTTTTGTTTTTGCCTGTTTTTGTTTTTTTGTTTTTTCTCTATATATATTTAATTACAGGCTGCTTTGCCGGCCCTGAAAGCCGAGGCTGACTGGACTCCTGCTCTCCCCCATACGTGACACTGACCAAATGCTGCAACAGCTGGACCCACAACAACGACCTGAGAATGTCAACAGACCTGCAGGAATGTGATCTCATGCAGCCGAGACGGAGAGCACTAAACCTAAGGCCCGTTTCACTACACGGGGGAAAATTCCCAGACTGCGTCAGCTGACAGAGCTGTAAAGAGATGCCCGCCAAGCCCGAATGAAAAGTAAGGCCGAGCGAAAGAATGCTGACCTTGATAACTTTGCATTCACACTGTGCAGGACAGTGATGGACCAACACGGATGATCGGGCGGCAAAAAGGGCGTGACCGAGACAGGAGGAGTAACTGAGGTCAGAAGGCACCTCAGAATGGACAAAAAACACAGAAGAAGATGCAGGTTTCACCTGCGGTGAACATCGACACTGGAGAAAGGACTGCCCCAATTGGGGTCAGAACCAGGACGGACTGAACTTTGAGCAGCAGCAGCAGCAGCAATGGTCGCAAACAAACTGAAAAGGAGGGGGGCAGGACCCCAGGGCACGCTTCAGGCAGTGGTTTACCCAGAACACCAGAACAGGAAAGTGATGAACACACACACACACACACACACACACACACACACACACACACACACACATACACACACACACACACATTGGAATGCTGATTCACTGAGAAGTGATGCACACATACACATGCACACGCTTGTGCAATGAAGAGTGATCCACACGCACACACACATACACGCTGATGCAATGAAGAATGCTTTGCTTATGCTGATATGCAAAATGCTGCACACAAACATCCCAATGCATAATTTTTATGAGGAGCCATTGATTTCCATTGATTACTTAGAATGTGTTATATGTCACTCAGAGGGCATTTGTGTAGATTTTAGGAATAAGGTCTAAAAAAGTTTGGTTATGAAAACAATGTCTGTGCGTGATGTCTGTTTATGGCTCAAGGCCTTGACTGAGTTCTTTGCTGTGCTTCACACAGCCCTGATGAGGAACAGTGGCACAGAGTGAAAATGATGAATTAATAGTGTAAGTTTAGGTTGGAGTACGGCATTTTCTGTGATTGAGTTTTGGTTCAAGGAGGAACAAAAGGTGTTACGGCACCTGAGGTTCTCATTCCCACACAATATTGTCCCGGCAGGAAGCAAAAACGTTCCTGTGAATTTCTGGGTGATTTTGTGGCTTTGCTTAGCGCTAGCTTGATTTTATCAGTGAGCTTTGGCTTGTGTTCTTTCTCGTAAGCGAGAGAGGGATAGTTTTATGCTTGGACATGTCTGCAACGGGCCCTAGTTTGTGTTATTTTAGTAGTATTTTGTTGGTTATGTCTGTTTTCGTTTTTGTTACAGTGCACTGAGATAAGAAAATCTGAGAGGTGTGATCCACCGGTGGTGATATGTTGATATTTTGTGAGTTTATGATTTAACAATCAGCTCTTTAAACCAGGCCTGAAAGATTGAGATTTAAAGCGCTATGAAATATTCTTACAAAAACAGTTGCAAAGTGTGCTTCTCCATGATTGTAATTGGCTTGGGAGAAATTCACTTATAGGGAACACTGAGAAGTTCTGAGTCTAAAAGGATTGCACCGAGTCAATCCGGCCCAAAAAACAACAAGGAATTGTTTTCCTTTTAAAATGATGACGTCATCTTGCTGGTGATGGATGCTCGAATAGGTTGCGCGTGAGACTCCATTATCAGCAACATCTGGTATGAATGTGTGTGGAGGTATGCATGTGAATGGACTGTGATGGACTGACGACTAAAAGTTTTGACTGACTAGATACTGAGACAATGACTGCACCAACTTTAGGATTAGTAAATGCCAATAAACAATTCATAAACAATTCACCCAGCCGGCAAGAGAAGGGTGGATGCTTCGCTTTGTTTTGTTTTGTTTTTCAGGAGCAGGAGGATAAGAGAGACTGGAGGAGGAGACTCTAGCTTCACATAAGTATGAACTGCAGACTTAACACTGTGGTTGCTGATTTTGAGTTACTGATGTTTGCATTAAGAAAACTGTGCTATATTAGCTGTGTTTTGAGTAAGGTATCATGTTATATTATTGGGAATGCCAAATGCTACAGTGGAGAAGACTTTTGATACCACTCATGACTGGAATATGTTATTATTAACCATAGCAGGCCACTGTAAAAAAGTCAATTAAATTTTATAGAGGAAAATCGTCAAAACTTTAACAATACCTATGAATGACTGGCCACATTCAGAATAGAGATATGCAATAACAAACATTGGTCCACGTGATTTAGGTTCTCATTTGAAATAGTAAGTTATTAAATGTAGAATATAATTGACAGGGACATTTGATAGGATGTGGTACTGAAAAAGAACAAGAGCAAAGTAAATAAAGAAAAATATTGTGTTTGGTTTGGATAAATTCAGATTAAAATGTACCATTACACTCAGAGGATCAATATGAAATAAAACATATGCAAAATTTGTATGAAGTACATGACTGATAACTGTTCTGTCCTGAGCTGTTGTTTCTATAGCACCCACTTGACCACACCAACAGTTTCTCGCCACCAACAGGGGGTATTTGCAAAGAATAGGGAGGAATATCATCAAAACTGGGAAAGGTAAGCCCCGAAGGGGGTGATGACACCATAACTTTCACTTATGGTCAAATTCTTAAAATTTGACCCCAAACTTGAAAATTCTTCAAACATTTAGAGACAGAGTGGATAAACATAATGTCGCAAACCACATAAGGATGGAGCATTTGAATCAATAAGATGGTGAAATAACACGCAGTAAAATGTGGATCATGTTGATTATGTTTATTCCAGTGTGCAGAGGAGTCAATTCCCTTCACAAAGCTTGTAAATTCACTTGAACCAAAATTGGGAGCACCCGGTGCTGCAAGAGTTAATAGTCACAATACCCAAGGATAAGCACAAGAGCATGACTGATATGATGGGACTGGGATTTTGCTACACTTAATTATTGCAGACACAAATAAAACTAAATTGAAACTAAGGATTTTCAGAAAATAAAAACTAAACTAAACTAGCAAACAATTGGTAAAAACTGATTAAAACTGATGAAAATTGCAAAACTATTACAACCCTGGTCCAGACTAAGATGGCGTTGGACATCTTCAGGGCAGAAAAGGGTTGGTGTGACCAGGGTGTGGTTTGGCTTGTTGTATGTATATTTGAGATCATATGGCTCTGGATGGACCAGTTACCAGGGCATGCAAGGATGACAGACTTTATT
Organism: Copadichromis virginalis; assembly: GCF_057382275.1. NCBI lineage: Eukaryota > Metazoa > Chordata > Actinopteri > Cichliformes > Cichlidae > Copadichromis > Copadichromis virginalis. The sequence continues at coordinate 13,745,984 of NC_140621.1, forward strand.
ACATGAGGAGAAGGGAAATTTTCGGGATTGAAGATCCTCTGAGATGACAAGGCTGGAGCAACGGTACTCGAGAGAAGAATTTCTGATACTTTCTGAGCTATGATGTCACTAACCTTCTCTTTTAATTGTCTAGCTCCAATGAATTGACACAGGGGAGTGTGTCAAAAAGGGGGAGTTGAGTCCAAATATCAAACAATGGTTTTATGAACATCTGATGACGTTATTTCTGTGTTTAATAATTTAGGTATGGTAAAACTTAAGCATATAATGGGTTAAACTTAGAGAGGATTCATTAATTTTTGATTTCTTTTACACACACATAGATTATGATTAGAATAAGTCCTGAACATAATATTTTAAACCAAATTTGAATCATTAGAACAACAATGGATAACAATATTAGATTATCAAGGCTAGGGAGAGAGGTGTTTTGGTTTTCTGTCTCTTGCAGAGAAAGGAACAGACACCAGACGGGGACCCGGAGAGGTGAGGACCCTTCACAGCAGAGACAGATGTAGGGACTGCCGAGACAGCAACTGGGGTCAAGTGTCATGGCGTTTGGGCTCCTGGAGAACATGGATCCCACAAACACAGCAATAACCATGAAGGGGTTGGCGAAAACCAGGAACACCAGACCAACGAGGTTCGAGAGACTCTTGGCAAAAAGGGGGACACGGCGGTGACCCCAAAACACACAGATCCTTGTTTGAAATCGGGGCAGAATAATCCCCAGAACTGTGCAATGACTAAAGGGTGGTCGAACCCCGGAGGTCGAAGAAAGAAGCTGAGAATCACCCAACTGGAAGACACTGGTAGCTGCAGCAATAAAAATAAAGGTTAAAAGCTCCTTAGACAGAGGTTCTAGTCTAAGTACATTTGAAAGGTATAAGGGGGCATTAAAAAGGGGGTGGAAAACTGGAGCACCAAAATAAAGCTGTGGAAGAATTGGGGAGTGATGGGAGAGTCATCTGTAACTGCTGTTATGGTTGTAAATCTAACTTTGCTTGCATCTGAACTGCGTGAACACAGAGGTCATCCCACAGATGGTCCACCCGTTAAAGGGGGACAGAGGGCCTCAGGATCAAGAAGACCTGGACCTTGCAATGCTGGAGTGTATGTTATAAGTGATCTCTTTGAAGAAAAGAGATCAAAGGGGGAATTGTGATATTATTCTGTTATTATATGTTACCTTATATATGTAATCAAAGTAGTTGAATTAGAATACTGCTGTAGATCATATTATACCCTTTAATATAGAGTGTGTGAGCTGTATGTAGTTTAGTTCTCGTTATACTTTTGAGTTAAAAGAACATATTCACATATTAGTTCATTAGATAAATGTGCATCACTCTGTATCCTTGATCTGCTGGGAATGTGTTACACTGTTTTCTTGACATGCTTAATTGTTGAATCATGAAGAGAAGGTTGTAAGCAGGAGACTCTGTGTCTAAAGACAGGGGAGATAGATAGACTACATTCCACACCCCCACCTTACAGAAAGCAGAGAGACAACTGCCGAGGTCATAACTTAGGCGCTGTAACAGAGAAAGAATGTGATGTTTTGGCTTTTACGACTAGCTGGGGGCCACTAGAGACTATAAAAAGCTGAGCAACCCGTCACCATTTTGAGACATGTGCCTGAGCATAAATACACCGAGTATTGTCCCTCCTTCAGCCCAAAGATTCAAAGAATTGGGAGATTTCAACAACGCTAAGAGTTTTTACTTTATCTTTTGAGTAATATTTAATTGAATATAAACATGACAGGATTAAAGTGGTTTGTGTTGGGAATATTCTGACTGTGTCAGTGGCTACTGATGGATACCATCAGTGTTAAAATGATGTTCCAGCCCAGTACTGAGTATAAGCAGCTCCTCGTACACAGCAGCCACACAGTAACACGGTTAGAGGGGCTTTGACTTAGTTAAGATCTAACTGTGCGACATCAGACAGCTGACTGTGACTGCCAGGTACAAGCTGGAGAACCTCTGCTCGAGTTTAAATGTAAGTCCACCGCTGAAAAGGAGGATTGTGTTAAAAAGCGGCGCTCATCTGTGTCGTGCTAATTAGGGATTACAGGTTTTTCGCTGTACCTCTCAGTGCCGTAAACTACCTGCACCTACAGGTATGATTGCTGCATTTTTATTAGTAGTCTCTTGACAGATTGTCAAACCGTCACAGTGGTGGTACAAGCAGGCCCGTGAAAGACTCAGAAATGTCATACCATGACTTATGCCTCGAGGCAAAGAAGCATACATAGAGTTACTTTTTGTTAAATCCCTTCTCATGGCTGTGTTTTTACAAATCTTGTACACATGCCTCCCTCATTGTTTGCAAACAAGTCTGTAAAAGTGACAGCTTTCTGACAGCAATCTTGAAAACTTGAGCCTTCATGCTGTGTAGGCTCCTCTCTCCCTCTCTCTGTTTTTTTGGAGGGTGTGTTTTTTACAGTAAACTTGAGGGTGACTTGGCTTAGGCAGTGGCTGACAAATGGGACACGGGGAATGTGGGGTTTGGGCAAAAAGCATGTCACAGTAAACAAGGAGAGAAGAAGGGAGTGTAAAAGAATTGCAACGTGAGAGCAGGGGAGGAGGAGTGAGAAGATGAGTGGAGGGTGAGAGTGGAGGATGGCAGAGCAGAGGAAGAGCGAACAGTGAGTGAGATATAAATTCTATTCTAATACACAGAAAAATCGGCATTGGGATTGCACAGTTACATCACACCTACAGTAAGATGCACACAGGTGGGGTTTTATCCAATCCAGCAAAAGAGAGCTGCATTGGAATTAATACTTTATTGGGGAAAGTTCACAGTGTTTATTTTCTTGACATTTTACCTGCTTTCTTGCTTAACGTTACATGAGAATAAACTGCTTTCATATCAGTTTAGACTGAAGTCTAAAGGGTTTGTGTCTAATTAAAGCTCACAAAATGTATTTATGTCAATCAAATAATTTAAAAACTCTGTTCATCTGCAGTCAGTGTTCCCAGAGATCACGCTGACTACGGACCAGATCCACTTGGTGTCTTTTGCTATCTGGGTCGGCTTGTCAGTGCACTGTTTACCTCAGCTGTCAATACGTCAGGTGTGAAGCTTCCAAGTGTATTTACTCTGGAGGAGGCTGTAGAGCTTTGTGAAAGGAGTCTGATATGGGTTGGTGAGTCAGTGATGCTCACTTCTGTCTGATGACAGCGACACTGAGATGAGCAACCATCGTTCCTTCACCTTGTGTCTTCACTTCAGATTGTTGTACTTGCCACGTTTTCCTGTGTCTACAGTTCTCCTCACTGCGCCATCGCTGCTCGGCTGCTGTCAATATCTACGGGCTGGTCTCTTGGCAAGAATCTCCAAACAACTCCACTGTTTCATCTCTGGAATCTGAATATTCACCGTGCTCACCGGCCTGTCCTCCTGTTCACCTCCTTCTGTGGATCGTCAGGTTGGAATCGCATTCATTCATTCACCTTTTGAACACTCACTCGGTCTTAGAGCCCTGACTTCAGTTCAGGAGATGAGGCTTGAGGTGAGGAGGAAGAGGAGCACGTTTCATCTAGATGTCATTTGTAAAGTTTCTTTCTTTCATGTTTTTGCTTCTTTGAAAGAGACCCTTTTTCAGATGATAAAACATGTACAGTCAAGATTTATTTATGAACACAAAAGTCATTTTTTCTGTTAGAGATACTGAAAAAGAAAAACTAACTGTATGTTTAGTATTAGTGACTACAAACTCCTTGGTTAAAATGACTACTTCAGAGTGACAGCCTCATCTCACAAATGTGACAACCCAGCATTTTAACAAAGTAGCATTTTGTTTTATTTTTCGGACCATAATTTACTAAATAAACATAATTCTGCATTAAAATGATCTCAATGCTGTTAAGACTATACACTTCAAATCAAAGATTTTTCCAGTTGAATGAGTTGCTCAGTGTTAGGAAGAAAGAACAGAGGTGTAAGGCAAAGCCACACTGCCTTCAGTTTTTAAAAGTTTAATAAATTGATTCTATTTTAATGATTATCTAGTAGCTTCTGCAGTCTAGCAGCTGAGGGAACAATGACTGCTGTTATTCTCCTCCTGAAGTGAGAGAGGATTTAATCAGTTCTGTCTGTTTATCTGTCTCTGCCTGTTTGTTAGCAGTCGATCGTCCACATTTTTCAAGATATATTTAACATTTTGTGTGATGATAGATACCAAAAACAACTCCAGCTGATTTAATTTTGGTGAAAATCAGGTCGAGGTCACACCAAAAACAGTAAAACATCATCTTACCCACAATTCTTTCATCATCAAACTTAACAATGAGCATTTGACCTTGACCTTCACTGTTAGTGCCCAAATTGACCTTCAAACAAAATTTCAAGAAACCATATTGAGTAATATATCATATGACAGAGCATGAAGATAGCTGTACAACACAGTTTATTTTTTCAATACGGCGACCTGCGATGTCACAGTGACGTCATAATAGCCTGACACTATCGCACTGTAAGAAAAGCAGGCTGACATCAGCAGGTTGCCCTTCAGGGGGAGATGTGCTCTTTGAGTTCTCTTGTTCTTGTTAGATTTATTACTTTTGGTCAGCACTAGACTAGAAACCAGCATAAAATACAAGTACATTAAAAATCAATATAGTACTTAGCAAATATATTCAGTGACATCACAGCACTGGGGTATTTTCGCGACGTAACACTGAGAGTGCTCTAACAGCATTGGTTAAAGCGGCACCGTAGGAGCCAATGTGGTAGATGTTTTGTTTTGTTTTTTCTTCTTACAGATACAAAACACTTTCATGTTCAGGCACTGCTGTTGTTGGTGTTTCATTGTAATGAGGTCATAAACCCTTTATGTCTTTTTCCTACAGAAATATAATCTTTTCATTTTAATACTACAAAAACAAATGACTCACTGAGTCTCGCAGTTCCTCAGTTTACTCATCTAGCTACATACTCTTGCTGCACTTGAGACAAAAGACTCCGGGGGGTTTTTTTTCTCCTTGAACTCTCTCCTTTAATTTGCTTATAAGGCTTTTTTATGCATTAATTAACCTCGCAAGCAAAGAAGGATGATTCTTTTTCCTTCTTTTTCCTTCTTTATGGCTGGAGAAACTGTGATTTTTCTTCTGCATTCTGCCAACCTGTCTTACTATAGAATAGTCTGCTCTCCCAGCAGGTTTTATTTCTGCTGCTTTCCAGGTCCAGGTGTGTTTGTGGGCTTGTGTGTGTGTCTGTGAACAAAATCTTCATATTTCTCATAGTTTCAATAGACATTAACTACTACACTTTTGTAGAAAATGTTTGATATGAAATGATGACATTAACTGCATCTGAAAATTATTACTTTAATAAAGATTTGAGTTTTGTACAGGGCACATGTGCAGAACAATACAACACCACACAAGACATGGACATACAGTATTTCAACAACATTAAATCAGACAGATACCAATGCATACAATGGAAAAGAATCAGTTCCAGTAGCTGTAAACAATATAACTCCACACTACTATCAAAAAGCCCAAACAAAGCTCAGGCGGGAGCTGAACAGACACCAAGCATGACATATAATATCGCCACTGCAGACTGAGAGGCATCATCAAAGACACTATTAGCCACAGCAAGATGATTCTGACCTGATTTAGCACCAGTTTGGCGGCACTGTGCAGACGTTTCAATTAGTGACGGCGTTTTCAAATGTTTACTCAAACCTCTTACGTCTTCAAAAAAGCCCCGGGGAATTCACAGAAATGCAAATGCTTAATTATCTCAAAATATCTTGCGATGAGAATTTTACATCAGGACAATTCATTTGATGATTTGTTTACATGGGTACAAACACCCTGGCAGGCACTTTCCACTAAGGATCTTTTTTTTATGCTAGGGAGAGCTAGTGTGAGAGAAATGTTGCATTCAACAGCATGTCTCATAAACCAGTCGAGAATAATGGTTAGAGGTGGATTTTTATGAAACTCACTAAGGCATATTACAAACAACAGTACAACTCATGCATGGAATGTATTACAGCTGAAATAGTTACTAACTGTATCTCATATCCCCGTGTTGTTAGCTTTGGTCCAAAATCAACATTGCAGCTGACCCATCAGGATGTTATGATGTCATAGCTTTGCAATATGGTGAAAAGAAAGTTTTGTTTAACGAGGGGCATTTCGTTTTATGTTTTTTTAATTTATTAAGTCATAAAGTATTATAAATATATCATCAAGTTAGGTTTGCTATTTTCTAAAGGTTGCTCATGTTGAGTTTTTGTGATAATTTTTAGAAGCATTAGCTAACTTCTTGGCTAATGCTAACAGTGACCTCAGACAATGTCACTGGTCTGCTGATCCTGGACCGATGTTATTGTGACGACGCAGGGAAAACACCAACGCGGAGACATCATCCGTGTTAATGTAGGATCCTTCATTTAAAGGTAAGAGTATAGCTTTTAAGCTAGCTAATCATAAGCGTTTCGGATAGCTAACCGCTAACATTACATAAGCAGTATAATAATTTTAATTTTATATGTTCATTTTGAAATTGTACTATATGTACCTTAAAAATAGAATCTGTTTGCAAACTACATTTATCTTTATCTTATGTTGCACAACTCTCTAGATGTTAAGAGCATCTGCTGGACCGTTAAGCGTTTCTGAAGGAACCATAAAGCCCCTTCTTACTTCATACAAATGTATGCCATTAGTTAAAGAGCTTGGAAAGAAAGTAACTTTACTTCTTTAAATTTCGATTGCTAACTGAATGCTCAGACAACATCACTGGATCAACGTTATTATGATGATGCAGGAAGAACACCAACACAGAGATATCAGATCACCCGTGTTACTGAGTGGCTGCATGTTTAAAATCAAAGAGTATCTAAGAATGTAGATGTGCAGGGCTTTATGTATCTATCCATTTAAAGAAGATAAGATATAGTGTGATCATTTGAGATTTTATTGGTTGGGTGTATTTTTACCTTGATTTCTCAATTTCTCAGGTTACATAAATGGAGAAAAATGTATTCAAGAAATGAGTAAAAACATTAAAGACATTAAAAACATTCTGTTTGTACTGAGAATTTCCTTAGGGAAAAATATTTCTGTAATTTCAGGTAATTAGGGGTTAAAACAGACCCCCCTGACCTTTAAAGACAGACACACAGACAGCCACCTTTGCATGAATGCAAACGCTTCTGTCCTCTTCTGTGAAATCGGTGAGCAACACATTGCAGTGGCAAGACAATAAAAGCATATGAATACATCATGCAGGGGTGAAAACAATGTAGCATCACTTATAACAAGTATCCGATCCATCTCTATCCCCACTTTCTCTTTTCATTCTCTTTCATCATCTACTCCTGGCTGCCACCTACTGCTTAATATTCCTACCACTTTCTCCAGCATTTTTCATCACCTTACCTTGACTTTAAACTCTAAAGCAGTCACAGCCCTTAATTAACTTCTGCCCAACCCTGCTGGGTTTCTGCTGGCTTGACACAACCTCTCGCTTTCATAGTAGAGGTCAGATCTCTGAGACTGAGATCAACTCATTATTTTTCATACAATGTGGCAGCTTAAAAATAAATGAATAAATGGAAAAGTTGCTTATAAAGTAGCACTTTATAATACAGCCTACGACTAACAGTATTCCATTTCAAATGACAATAAGGGGGTGAAGTTTTTAGAAAAAAGAATAAAGTAATAAAGTAAGGAATAAAGTACGTAATTTAGGTGGGTGGAAAGTTCCATATGTTTCGGTACAAACACAAATGATATTGCTTTAGTTTATTTTGTTAGTATGCAGTACATTTATGGATGCAGCCCATATTATAGAGTGGTTTAACCTTCCAACCTTAAATTGTAAATACATGTCAGTTTTTTGGTGCGCATGATGAATTTTTGGTAATAGATGTACATATTCCTACTTATTAAAAAAAACCCTTAAGAAAACAAGCATTGGATTATAACCACTCTTTTTAGTGAATCTAAGTATTTATAGGTTTAAAAAATTACATTATAATTTTAGATAAAATACCATAAAATGGCATTTTATGGTATTTTATGGTAGAGAATTAAACTGTTAGTAACAGGCCATATTATAAAGTGCTATTGAAAAATTCAATTTTTGCACAGTTCTGACTGCTAAATGACATCATAGCCACTATTTTTAGCTGATTTAAGTAAAAGTTCCACAGGTTGGAATTTTCTTTATTTGCTTTCTTGTTAAGACTTTGATAAAAGGCGATTGCCAGTCTCACACAATGTATATAATTAACACTACTGCAGCAGCTGGCTAACTTAGCAAAAGTGTTCGAAATACATCATCTGCCATTCTTCAAAAGTTACAGTATCTGCCATTAAACTCATTCATATTGTATTTTGTACAAAATCTATGGAGTAAATACATAGTTGTCTTACAGCGAAATCAAGACCTTTCACAATGCTGGATAATCATCAGAAGTTTCTTGCAAATCTTGTCACATCAGATGTAATTCCTTTTTTTCTTGTTAATGAGGTCTGCATTTATATAGCACAATTCTACTTTCATTAAACTTTACAATACACCCATTCACTCTGTGTGTTCTTATAACACATTTACTGTGCCATATACACACTAACAGAACTTTTTGGAGTTTGTTATTTTTCCCAATAAAACTTAAGAAGCTTGGATTGCCCTGAACTTCCAAATGATGACAACTTTCTCTACCTCAACAACCCACTACAGGTATTTTACAGAAACACTGAAATCCACAGAAGCTATTAGAACTTGATAACTCCGTTTTAAATAATACTCATCAGCTATTAGCCGTAAGCACTTCTAAAGTATATGTAAAACTAAAAACTGTCAGTATTGAATGTATTGGCACTAAAATGCATTTCGGTGGTAATTCATTTAATTCTGCAGCCTTCGGGATCTACGAAATTCAACTGAACTGAACACAAGTGATTGAGGACTTTCATGTCTAAGTAAAGAAATTGTTTGGTACGCTAAGTTAGCTGGCTGCTTTACAACATTCAAATACCTCTACTCAAAACTCCCAACAAGAAAGTATGTTTTGTAAAATGAGGAATCATTTATTTATTTAAAGATGGCAGTGTAGCATTTTAGCTAAGTAGTTATACAAGTTCTAATTAGCTATTAGCTACTGTTACTGCTAACAATAGCTATTAGCTGCTGTTTTTAAGTGAGCAAATCTACACTGTAATTTTCATTTTATATTCTAATTTAAGAAATGGACTATATGTACTTTAAAAATACAATCTGTTTGTATACTACATTTGTATTTATCTAGTATTGCACAACCTTCCAGATGATAAGAGCATCTGTTGGACTGTTAGGTGTCTCAGCCCCTTCTCACTTCATATAAATGTATGCCATTAGTTTCTTTTTCCATGTTAAACAACTGTTATCCAATGCCACACAGTTTTAGAAGTTTTTTACTGTTTAGAACGTCCCTTGTTAGTGGTAATACTGGAGATGTGGAATCTTTCCCTTCAAAACCCTCCCCTGTAGTTCACTGAGAACTCCTGCTGTGTTTACTGCAAGGCTCCCCGGGGTCTTTGGTTGCTCCACCATAAACATCAACTCCATTCTCAGCCCAGGGTATCACACTGCCCTGGGTTATTTTGCCACATCGGGCTAAGCTGGCCACCTGGTTGGACGTCAGGACGCGGTCCCAAAGACCCACCTGGGACAACTCTCCAACCAAGGCTTGGGATGAGTCAAAACCTCCACCCAGAGAATCCTGGAGAAAAAAAATACACATACCTAAAATAAATGTACTTTTATTTCTAATGCCTATGAGCACAGCTTTAGCTTTTTTGTTGCCTTTGGCAAGAGCGTGGATTTGAATTTGGGAAATGAAAAAGATGTGGTGATCAGTATGAACACAAGCCAGGAAACAAAAGCAGACATGTGGGGCGGGCTCTTTTAACTACCAGATCTGTATCCATCACACATACACATCTCATTCATAGCATCACATCTTAGCACACTATCTGAATGCAGGCAAGCAGAAAATATAATTCATGGATTTACTTACTTTCTCAAAGTCACTGATGCTTTCATTTTCTAGTTTTAATTATAGCTAACAGAGAAGCCAATAGGTGAGCAGAGGCACAGCCGCAGTGGCTAAACTTTTGACTGCAGCGCTGTACTCAGGAGGACTCGCCAAACGAACTTTTTCTCTAAGCTTCTTGTCTGCTTTTAACCAGCTAAAACTTTAGTTACTTAATTATGTATTTTATTCACCTGCTCTTGCCCGAGAATGAGCACTCCATCAGGTCGAATGTGATGTCCAGCGGCTAGTCCGTGACCTTCTCCCTTCAGCCTCCCCCCTTGGTAGGCCTGCCACACTCCTCCCTTTTGTGTCCAGCTCACACAGATGTGCTGCCAGCTGCCCCTGGAGAGGTTCAGAGGCAACTGAGCCACCTAAGAGCAGGGGAACAAAAGGGCAGTCCAGATGAAGCAGATGTCATTGTGAGAGGTTTTGTGAGTGCCACAGTTCTGAAGGTAAGGCGGGTCATCAGACAGCTTGTGCTGAGATTGCATTTGCATGAAAGAAATGCAGCTCTAAAGTCATAAGAAAGCCCTTAGACACCTTTTGATGCTAAAGTTCTAAAGATGGCTCTTATAATGCTTTTTACTTACCAAAGACATTCTGTTACCTCCAAGGACACACAACTTTTTCTCCAGGCATCTATTACCATAATGACTTCATTGGATTGTGCCTAAAGCCACTGCACTGCGCTACACTACCCTGCAACCCAAGGTGGTATCTCAGTTTATCATTTAAACACATGAATGGGGTTATTTAGCTTGTCTAAATTGGCTGTTTTGTTTGATGTGTTCTGCTTATTTGTATGCTAATTCAAAGCACTTTTTCTTCCTCAATAGACAGTAGAAATTCAAATTTAGGCTATAATTTTTTATCGATCCATCCATCTATTCTTAACAGCTTCTCAGCTGTCACAGGGCAAGAGGTGGGGTACACACTGGGCAGATCGTTAGTCTGTAGCAGGGCTAACACACAGAGAGGCAACCATTCACACCTATAGCTGTTTTTGAACCACAGGTTAACCTAACAAACGTGTCTTTGGACGGGGATTGGAAGAGTCCCTGAAGAACATGCAAACTCCACACAGAAAGGCTCCAGCTGACTAGTGGATTAAACCATTACCCTTTTATGGTTTTTATGTACCCCACTAGTGGCAAACATTGTACATGAGAATGAACCATCCAGAAAGCAGAAGCTGGCTTTGAGTGCCTTTAAGGTTCTAATCATCAAATAGATCATGGCTCTCTTCCACAGTGTGTCTTTTACCTTGTCTTCCTCCCATCACCCCCAAGCTGTCAAAGAATATGGCTGCTCTTCCCCTTTTCTTCCTGTTAAAAGGGAGTTTTTCCTTCCCACTGTCACCAACTGCTTTTCAAAGGTGGTTGTTTGAATCTTAAACCTTGAACCTTGATTGTTGAGGTTTTTTCTCTGTTACTGTAGGGTCTTTACAAGATAAAGCACATTTGGGTGACTGTTGTCTGATTTGGCACAATATAAATAAAACTGAATTGAACTGAAAAATCATTTGAAAAAAGGCTGAGAAGCTTCCTTGAAAATCCAGAGGACTACAGAGAAGTTGTGAAATAGGTATTCACTCCCCACACTGTCAGACACTCTCAGTACCTTGTCATTGATGAGCAGCTCAGCAGGAGCGTGCAGGCCTTGCAGCAGCACCAGTTCATTCGGCTGTTCGGGGACAGCGTACGACACGGGGGTCCCAATGCCTCTCTCCGCGGGGCGCAGCCACAGGCAGATCGTGAAGGCCCGCAGCTTTGGCATGGAGTGCGTCACAACAGCGTACATGTAGTTTGTCCGTGTTGGGAAGGACAATCTGTATCCCTCTGGGAAAGAATGCCCTGAGAAACCTGGGGAAGTGACAGAAACCAGAAACCAGTTAAGCAGATCAAACAGTTTCCCAGCTTTTATTATATAACTGCATTTTCGTCACAGCATCTGATGTGTTTTTTAAGCTGGGTATGAATTTTATAGTCTTTCTCATCTTTTTTTTCTTTTACACAAGTTGAACATGATTTATTCATTATAATGAAAGCCCATGGCTTGATTTGATTAAAAGCGAAAGAAAGTCGAACCTCTAGGGTTATTTTTTATGCCAGATTATTTCTCATCATTAGTAACTTAATTCATTTTGTGAGTGATTAATCAGTCACTCGTCATTTCTCTCATCATTTTAAAATTCTTTTTCATTAAGGCACATTAAAATGCGCCTGCACACAAACACGAATGTTCTGCTTTTTTCTTCCATTTTTCCCCCTTTGCAATGATGCCGTACCTTCCTCCAGCCCTGAGATTCGGTGGTGTAGTTTATTGATGCCCCGCTCGATTTCCTGATTGTGTTTCTCCGTTTCCAGCCTCAAGGATTTTCTCTCTTTCTCGAGAAGCTGTACCTTCTTCTCCAGCTCGACCTCTAAGTCGTCCATCCTCCAGAAGCTGTCAGAACCAGCTCTGTGCCCAAGATCAGGCAACCTTTCTGGGCTGCCAGACATCCCACCTTCCTCTGGCACTCCGGAGGTGTTGCTGTCTGTCTGGTTGTGAGGAAATGGGCCAATATCTGACTGCAGAGGAGGAAGTCAGTGGAAGAAAACTTGGTCAGAATGTGGTTTATACAGTCTAAGGATGAAATAAAAGTGCACAGTCTCTATGGAATTCTGTTTAGTAATTCTAGCAGTATGGGTATTATATGAAAAGAAAAGAAGCAGCAACAAGTTCTTTATCCAAACTTCATGTATACCCTAGCTCTGAACTCTAACACTAAAACTATGTTTTGGGGAAAAGGAAAAAGAACTGATTGACTGATTTAATAAGGAGTCTTTATATGCTGCGGATAGGTTTAACCTTTTTTCCACTTAAAAGAACACATCAGCATTTTGGGAAGCATGTTTTCTGAGCGTGTGTGAGTCTATTTCTATCCTGTTGCACAGTTTGCTTGGTTGGCATGCAGGCAAAAATAGTCTGGCACAAACTCCAATAAGAAGAGAACATTTTATTTTTATACTTTGGCTTTTTATTTCATATATGTGTATATATACTGTATATCAATCTTAACAGACATTTGTCCCTGCTTCACTCATATGTATATATACTGTATATCACTATCCTCACTAGTATCTTAGCTTCAATTTTTCCAGATGCCTTTTGTTGGATAAGTGCAACTTTCTCAGTTCCCAAAAGGTTGATTCTGTTCATCTGGACGTAACATTTTGTGGGAGAAACGTTTCATTAGTCATCCAAGTGACGTCTTCAGTCTCAGCTGACTGCAGGTTTCCCCAAGCTTATAAAATGTACATTTGAAGAACAATGGGCTGTGAGGTCAGTTCCTTGATCATTAACATGCAAATTGTCTCAGTTCTTTGTAAGTTTACTCCAGCTGACTAGACTCATTTTGCATCAAGGTTTATTCTGCTTTTTTCAGCTCCTCTCCCTGCCCACTCTCTGTCTGCCACACGCCCTACTAAACTCTAACTGCGAGCTGGTCTCCAGTTCCCCAAACACCTGCTTCAGTTCAGCCTACCTGCAAACAGAGCACGCCCGCTTTTTTTCAGTCTTCAGACAGCCAGGTCAGTACGAAGCAGGCAGATAGAAGGGAGTTAGATGATATCAGCTCTTGGCAAAAATTCTAAATAAATGTATTTCTATATAATATTCCTCTAAACTGTTTTTTTTTTTAATATTCTTAATAATAGTGGATCTCTGTGTTTTAGAGGCGCCACAGTATAGTGGTTTACACATTTGCCTAGCAAGCAAAAGATCCTCAGTTCAAATGCAGAAGGAGACACAAATCCCTCTGGTGTTGTGTGAGAGAGGGCATCCAGAGTAAAAAGTCTGCCTGCTGTGGTGACACCTTGCGAATAAGGGAGCATCTTTATTGAATCTCTAAGTTCACCGCAGCTAAACATTGACAAATTTTTCCTTCATTGGCCATAATTTATCCTAAGGCTTCACTTTCCACTAAAACAACAGAAGCATGAATAAAGCAGTCTAAACTTAATAGCACTTGTTGCTCCAGAGAAAATGGCAAAAAAAAGTTTATTGAGTTGCTAAATATGGTGAGTCATCTCATGTCTAAAGAGAATTTTTTTTTCTTTTCAGTTAGGTATCACACACCAAACAACAGAAACTCACAATTCCATATTAACGTGATTCACTGAACACTCAAACCACAAAGGAAGCACTGAGGTAAATAAAGACTCAGCAAGTTTCCTCAAACCTGCTTGTCCAGGCTGTTCCCCGAGCACATTATTACATGGTATATGCAGTCTAAATATACAGAGATGCCTGGGAAATATACTATACTCATGAGAAACACGCTGAACATGTATATGCAGCTTTAATGCATATGCAAGGTTTTTGATGGAGCAAAGATAGATGACAGATGGAATTTCCAATGAAATGCTCACAGCATTATATTAAGATGTACTTTAGCAATCTCTCCAGCCATAAAAACACCACTTTGCAGGACTGGGTGCATTTTCTGATAAAATCAGCAATAAAACTGTCAGCAAGGCTTTTTCCAGAAAGCTGCAATATGTCATTATCGTCAAGCTAAAACAAAAAAAGCTTTAATCGCTGATTCTGAAACAGATGTGTCGTCATGCTTCATTCATTGTTAATATTATGGGAAATAGTAACTGGTCTGGTTCTGGTTTACAGCACAGCTCTACTTTACTTAAGGAGCCAACAGTATTCAACTTGTCTCATTCACCCATTCACAAAAACTCTTTTTTTTTCCTGCTTAAGTGTTTTATATCTAACATTCACACATTAGAGAACAATTTCAGGATCAGTATCTTACCCAAGGATACTTTGGCCTGCAGACTAGAGGCTGGAAAAGCGAGAAATCAAACTACCAACCACTGGTGGATCTAGAAGATTTTACATGAGGGGCCAAAGATGGGGCGAGAGGTCTAGTCAGGGTGCCAGTCGCTCCCTTTGCCTCCCTGGTGATCTGCCCCTCCCACCACCTTTAGTAGAAGACCTGCTGTACCACCTGAGCTACCCTAAAAAAAATGATGCTCACATTAGTTCTGCTTTATAAGTCTGTACTGCAGCGCCAACTGTAACTGCTAGTACATTTGTTGGCATGATCTCAGAGATGATTAGGAGAGTTTGTTTGGGGGTTTTTTTTGCCATATTTCTTTGTGTGTCTTTCTTTGTCTGTGAGGCTGTATTTAAAAGCACAACAGTGCTTTGAGCAAAATGCAGACCGAGTTTCACATGTGAGGTTTTAACCTAATGTTGGTCACAGATGAAATATCAGCAGCACATCCAAATTAGAGCTCATCCTGCAAATTTCAGGACATTCAGAAGTGGTTGAAATACGTTACTAAAAACACAAGTGAAAATAAAGCACGCACAGTGGCACTGGAGCAAAAGTCAAGTCAGCCTCTGCAGTAATTAAATATTTTTATTCATGCTCCTGGCACACTAGTTTAAGAGAAGAAATGTCTTATTTTATATGATTAGTAAAAAACTGATGCTTACTGTATAATACAGACAATAATACCCAGAACGAGAAGGCTCTTTGATTTAAATTTTCAAGCACTGTGTGGTGCTTCTGCTGTAATATATTGAAGCTAATGTGTTAATGCTGATGGGATATGTTCAATTCAGATTAATTGCTCTCCTGATACGTGAGGAGACATCATGACAGTTATTTTTCCTTTTTGTTTTTCTGGCTGTACAAATATTTGGGCATAGCTGGCTGTATTAGGAGCTGCAGCAGACTAGACATGATGCAAAACAACATCTGCAGACCACATGCAAGAAGAAAGCTAGGTTCAGGGGATTTAACCAGTGCTTTCCACCTTTGACCACCAGTTCACAAGGTCTGAAAAAAAAATCTAAATCTGCTGTACCTGTACGTGACTTGGATGGTGGAAGAAACAGTTTGGGGGGGGGGGGGGGGGGGGGGGGGAGTACGTGGGCGAAAGAAAAAAACAAGAGATAAAATAGCAACAGAGCAGGAATTCAACTCAGGCACAACTTAAGTTCTGTGAGAACAGGGATGAAAGTCGTCTGACAGCAGTGTAGGGTGATAAGGTTATGTGTGACAGATCACATGGATGCATCCTATAGAGGTTTTCTCTGACAGTGGCAATGCAGACACAACAGACCGAACAAAGGAAGTGACCCACCACACAAGCATGTCCTACATAAACTACATCAGAGGAGCAGAACTGCAGGGAAACACAATCAGGAACCTCCTGAATTATTCATGTCATTTCTTTAGCCCCAAAATGAGGTTATCCTTCATCTGAATCTGGTCAAGTAAGAGCGTGTTTGATGTCACTCTGCTGTCTTCTTTCCTTCACTGCCTCCTGCTCTCCCTGCACGCATCACTCTTCACTCTTTCCATTATTTTATCATTTCAGTTCTGGAATTAGCAACAGTGTATGTGGGCTTCATTACATATGTCAGGTGTGATGACATGGAGAAAATTAGGTGTTATTAACAACTGACACAAACACTGTAGCAGATAGTTCACTGAAAAAAATAAACCCCTTGTTTTCATGGGTCATATCCATAAATCCTAAAGGGAGCTCTAGAGTGAAGAAGAAATAAACAGCTAGGTGTCTTCACAGTGGCCAGCATGGAGGAGTGTGTTATAAATATTTAAAACAGCTCCCTCTCCATCAGTCTTACACTGTGGAGATTCTTCTTTGTGCCCTCAGGTGCCTGTGGTGACTAAATACTGCTCCCTGGGATTAATTACACCTCGATCAAGTGCTGCTTGATTTGTATGCAGAGTGTGGTTTGTGTGCTTTTCTCGACACTCTACCTACCTCCAGTTTCTCTATACGGTCTTTGAGCTGAGTTATAGCCTGCTCCAGTTCATCCACAGCTCGCACTGTGAGCAGGTGGACACCGTCGGAGGTCGCAGACGGGCTGTCCCGCACCATGATCCGGTCCAGGTGCGCCTCCTGCGCCGCGCCTTTTCCTCCTCGCAGCGCCGCGGAGCTCCCACGTCTTCCCGCGCTGCTGCTGCCGCTGCTCCTACCACTTTTCCCGTCCAGCCCCTTCTCACACTCGGACAGCTTCCCCGTCAGCTCCCTTATGGTCCGCTGGTCTGTTAAGATTTGGTCTTTCTGCTGCAGAACGCTCTGCCGGAGCTCCTCCGCGGTGGTGCGGAGGTAGCCCCAGTCTTCGCCTGCGTACAACGACGGGTCGTCCGCTTGTTGCTGAAAGTTTTTCGGGTTGCACTCCCCGGCTGGGATCGGAGTGCAGATCAGCCGACTGACGGTCGGGTCATGTCCGGTGAGTCCGGTGACCCCGTCCAGCCCGCCGAGCCCAATGTTGAAGGTAGGCGCTTCTGAATCGGGCGTTTCAGAACCGTGGAGAGCACCCAGGGAGCCGGGCCGGGCCACGGAGCCCGCAGCGGCGGGTGTCTGCGCCGCGGCGTCCGGGTACAGCGAGTGGTTGTCGACTGCTGGTTGCTGTTGAGCCGCAGCAGCCTTGGAGGATCCGGTGTGGACAGCCGCGATGATGCAGATAACCGCTCCGATGAAGGCCACCATCCCGGCGGCCAATATAATAACGATGAACTTCAGGGTGGCGGCGGGGGCGATCGATTATTAGAAAAATCTAATAACAATAATAATAATAACACTCCTTATCTGCAAGAAATAAAAAAGGAATCTTGCCACCAAATAAAGCTAAATAAAGTGTGAAATGACTGAAGTTTAGTCTGTATAAATGAGAGAGAGGGACAAAAATCACTCCTCACATCCCCGCTTTAAGAGAAAAAAAAAACAGGAGATGGAAAAATGAGAGTTCCGCACCATAATTGAGTGATCACGGAGTCAACAGAAAATATCAGAAGCAGATCGTGTGTTCCACCTCCTCCTCCTCCTGTTCAGCGCGCATGTCCTCGGTTTTCAGGCAAAAAATCCAGCCTGTTAATGCCGAGACGGAATCACGAGGGGGAGAGAGATGGAGGAGAGAGAGGAGAAGTTAAATGTAAAAAAAAATAAAAATACAGGACACACCTGTCCCCCACCTGCACTGTGTTTAACAGCACAACTTTAACCTTTGGGGAGGGCGGTTTGGACGAGCGACCCTTTTCTCCCCCGTTTTCACAGATAAATTTTATTTTGCAGAATACATGCAAAGAAATTTTGGAGGAGAGGTGATTTTGTTCTTTCCATTTTCACTTCAGCTTCCATCAAATTCTGAGCCAGCTTTGTCCTGCATACATACATAAAAAAAAACCCCTCCCATTACACGAGAAAATTAGTTTTTCGGCCCTTTGGCTACAGCTATATTTTCCAGCTCAACAACACATTACAGACCGGCTATACTGTAATGTGATGTGTGCAGAGCCATAATTCACCCGGGAGGCTCCCTGTGGAACAGCGCCACAGCAGCAGAGATGACAAAATGATGACCCTAGTGTGTGTGTGTGTGTGTGTGTGTGTGTGTGTGTGTGTGTGTGTGTGTGTGTGTGTGTGTGTGTGTGTGTGATAAAGACCCGGAACTAATAAGAGGTTTCATTACACCGTGTGATGCACACTCTTAATTAAAAAAAATGTATTTATGCATGTGCTTTAGATAGAAAATGGGAGCCAGCATATAGGCTGGTGTGGGAACAATCCCTGTCTCCCTGGTATGAAAATGAGCGTTGCAGTATGCATTCTCACACTTGTAACAAGGGGATTTACCTTAAGACTGCTCAAAGTCACAGGTATTAAAGGCTCAAACTTAAGATAGGTGAGGGAGATGACATCCAAGATGTCTGCTGTGGAAAAAAGCTCATGGGCTTCACTAGATCGAGAATATTAAAAAAGATTAATGAGTCGTTTAGATATGAAGAGAGGTAACTGAGAAATGTAAATAGAAGCAAGTCACATTAAGTAGCTGTCACGGTTCTGGGTCCGTCGGACCCAGTAGTTTGAGTTTTATTATGTTTTGGTTTTAGTTTGCATCAGGGGTTGTTTTCTTGTTCTCTGGTAGTGTTGATTATGATGATGTTTATTATTTGAGTTTCATGTTTCTGTGGTGTTTAGGATTTGTTCTTCAGTTGTGTCTGCTTAGTATTTGTCTAGCTCCATGTGTCATTTTCTGTCCTCTCTATGTCGAGTTTGTGTCTTAGTGTGATGGTTGCTTGTTCCTGTTTTATTGTGATGGTCTGCGTCTCATGTGAGTGTGTTCAGTTTTACCTTTGTCTCGTCTTGTTGATTATTCCCAGCTGTGTCCACCACCTGTGTGTAATTCCCCTGTGATTCTCTGTGTATTTAAGTAATGTCTGCCGTCATTGTAGTTGCTGGTCCGTCTGTGTATTCCACCCTGCGTCATCTGTGTGTTTCCCTGCTGTCAACCGCCAAGTGTTTCTGCTCATGTTCAGGTTCGTGTTCTGTAGTTAGTTTGTTCCCAGTCTAGTTAGTCATTGCTCCCTTTGCCGTTTGTATTTACTTTCATGCTCAATAAACCACCTTCACACCTTCACGACTGCCTGCGTTTGGATCCTCCTTCATTGCCTCCACACGGCTCACCTCACTCGCCGTGACAGTAGCACATAGCAAGTGTCTGAGCACTGCCGCAGTAGCATGTGTTATTGTAGCTTTCTTTCCAGAACATGTGAGTGTGCAAGTACTTCAGTGGGGGAAATAATTAGTTGATACCCTGCAGAAACTGTTGCATGGCCAACACAGAAAGACAGACAACCACTCACACATAAGAACATGGAGACACCATGCAGAAAGGCTGAAAAATGAAAGATTTGAACCCAGGACCGCTCAAAAATCCTTAGAGGAATAAATATTATGTAAAAACTATCAATTATTTTGAATGTTATTTAGTGACATAAGTATTTGATCGTGAAGGGAAACGATGTAGTACTGGAGGTTGGAGAAACCCTTGTTGCCAAGTACAGCAGTAAGATGTTTCTTATAGTTGGTCATTGGGTTTGCACACATCTCATTTTGGCCCACTCCTCTTTACAGAAACTTTCTAAATCCTTTTGGTTTCTTTGGTGTTGCTTAGCAACTTGAAGCATCAGCTCCCTCCAGAGATATTCTATTGTACTGAGGTCTGGAGACTGGCTAGGCATGACCTGGATGTGATCCTTCTTTGAGTCACTGTCATGCTGGAAGAGCCATCCACGACCCATCTTCAGTGTTCTGGTTCAGGAAAGATCATCTAAGATTTTATGTCCATTGTCCCGTCAGCGTGGTTAGTTATCCTGTAACCAGAAACATAGCTTCAAAGCATAATGTTTCCACCTCCCTGCTTGACTGTGGGGATGGTGTTCTTTGGGTCATGCTCAGCATTTCTCTTTCTCCATGGCGGGCTGAGTTCATGGCAAACTGCTCGGTTTTGGTTTCTTCTGACCACAGCACTTCCTCCCAAACCTTCTCCGAATCAGATTTTCAGTGAAAAACAAAAGATGGGCCTTCTTGAGCAGTGGGACCTTGTGTGTGCTGTAAGTTTTCAAACCAACATGGTCACTAGTGGTGTTCTTGATGATTGTGGTCCCACTGTCTTCAGTTCATTAATAAGCTCCTTCCATGTAGTTTCTGACTTTTTTTAGTTTTATATTTCTTGAATTTCTGGATCATCAGACCAGCAGGTCTCACCTTCTCACCAAGTTTCTTGTTGATGGTCTTATAGTCCACTCCAGCCTTATGCAGGTCTGCAATCACGTCCCTCACATCCTTTCACAGCTCTTTGATCTGGCCCTTGGTCGTGGGGAGGTTGGATTGGAAGAAAGTGATTCTATGGATGGACGTGTTTTATACACACATTGAGTTGAGATCAGGACTATCAGTAACTGTGGGAGCTAGAACTGTGGCTGTTTTGTAGTGGATCAAAGTGTTACTTGACTCAATGACATGTAAATTGATCTATAACTTTATGTAATGTGTGTTTTTCTAGAATTTTGGCTGATATATCTCTCTTTATTAAATTAAACTGCCATAAAAATGACAGACTGTTCATTTCTTTGTACGTGAGCAGTTTGCAAGTGAGACTAACAACAGAGCCTTCAACATACAAGCATGCACAATATATTGCACACAAAACTGTATGATGTTGCCTGCAGTAATTCTTGTGGCTGTGAATGTTTTAAATGAATATTACATTATATTTTCTTTGGTTTCTTTGGATTTTTTTTGGTAAACAAAATAAAGGGTCAGCCCTGTAGCATGGTTTGTTTTCAAATTCAAATTTTATTTGTCACGTACACAGTCATACACAGTACGATATGTAGTGAAATGCTTGGACAACTGCTCGTGACCTAAAGAAAACAAAAAAAGGAAAAGGCTATGAATAAGATAGGAAATAAATATGAAAAATTAAAAAGGGTAAATTTAACTAGGAAGGAATAGAATATAAATTAAGGTTAAAAATGAAATAACTGTACAACACAAATTAGAATGAAGGGTAAATTTAACTGGGAAGAATAAGATAAAGATAAATATATAAATTAAAGTTGAAAATAAAATAACTGTACAACAAAATACACAATACACAATATAGAACTATATAAGAATGTATGAAGAAATCTAAATATAAATAAATATATACACAATAACAGCAGCTGTACAAGTATTAACCGGAAATGAAGAATATAGTGACCAGTGTTGTGCAAAACCAAAGTCCAGAAAGTCCAGTGTGTGTGTAAGAACTGTATGTGTGGGTCAGTACTGTGTGGTGGTGTGATTGAGAGACCGTATCGCCTGCGGGAAGAAGCTCCTCCTCAGTCTCTCTGTGTTGGTCTTCAGGGAGCGGAATCGCTTTCCTGACCTCAACAGAGAGAACAGTCTGTTGTTGGGATGGCTGAGGTCCTTCACGATCTTCCTGGCCTTGGTCCAGCACCGCCTGCTGTAGATTGAGTGCAAGTCAGGGACTCGGAGCGGATGGTGCGCTCAGCTGACCGCACAACCCTCTGTAGAGCTCGTCTGTCCTGCATGGTGCTGTTCCCGAACCAGGTTAAGATGTTTCCCGCCAGGATGCTCTCTATGGTGCACGAGTAAAAGTTCCTGAGCACCTTGGAGGGCAGTTGGAAGTCTCTCAAGCGTCTGAGGTGGTAGAGACGCTGTCGGGCCTTTTTCACCACGGTGTTGATGTGACAGGACCATGACAGGTCCTGCGTGATGTGAACTCCGAGGTATTTGAAGCTGTCCACTCTCTCCACTGGGCACTCGTTGATGACGGGGGTCTGGTAGTTCCTCTCCTGCTTAGTGCTGAAGTCCACTATCAGCTCCTTTGTCTTACTGACGTTTAGAAGGAGGTTGTTCCTCTGGCACCAGTTCTCCAGATTCCTAGTCTCCTTCAGGTAGGCCGTCTCATTGTTATCAGAGATCAGGCCCACCACGACGGTGTCGTCAGCAAACTTGATGATGGTGGTGGAGCTGGTAGTGGCCACACAGTCATATGTGTACAAAGAGTACAGCAGGGGGCTCAGAACACACCCCTGGGGGGCTCCAGTGCTGAGAGTGGTGGAGGCTGAGACATGTCCGCCCATCCTTACTGCCTGTGGTCTGCCAGTTAGGAAGTTGGAGATCCACTGACACATAGATGAGCTGAGTCCCAGATGCTCCAGCTTGGTGGTGAGTGTGGAGGGAATTATGGTGTTAAATGCAGAGCTGTAGTCTATGAAGAGCATTTTAACATAATTCCCCCTTCTAGTGTCCAAGTGAGTGAGTGATGTGTGGAGGAGATGAGAGATGGCATCGTCTGTGGAACGATTTGGACGGTAAGCGAACTGTAGTGGGTCCAGTGTGTCTGGTAGTGAAGAAATGATGAAGTCTCTGACCAGGCGTTCAAAGCACTTCATCACTACTGAGGTGAGGGCTACAGGGCGATAGTCATTGAGAGAAGCAGGGTGGGGTTTCTTCAGGACAGGAACAATGATGGACTCTTTGAAGCATGTGGGGATCACCGACTGAGATAGAGAGATGTTGAATATCTCAGTGAACACAGGAGCTAGCTGGTATGCGCAGTCTCTTAGGATACGACCTGGGATGCCGTCTGGTCCTGCTGCTTTCCTGGTGTTCACTCTCTTGAAGGCTCTCCTTACTTCATGCTCGGAGATGACGAGCACGTTTCCGGTGCTGGCAGTATCTTCCTGTCTGCAGCCGTTAGCGCCGCTAACACTAGCATTGTTGGAGACCTTAGCTGCAGCCTCGAAGCGAGCATAGAAAGTGTTCAGCTCGTCTGCCAGAGTCACGGCCGCGTTCGTCATACCGGTTGTTGGTGCTTTATAGTCCGTTATTGTCCTTAGTCCCCGCCACAGGCTCCTAGAGTCACTCTGTTGGAGTTGTGACTCTAGTTTCCTCCCGTAGCGCTGCTTCGCCTCTTTCACCGCCCTCCGCACGTTATATGACGCGGCTTTGTACGGGTCCATGTCCCCCGTCATGAGTCCCGTGTTGTAGGCAGCGGTGCGGGATCTCAGAGCGTCGCGGATGGTTTTATCCACCCACGGCTTCTGGTTGGGAAACGTTGTGATAGTCTTTGTCTCCACGGTATCATCCGCTAGTTTCCCGATGAATCCCACAACCGCTTCCGTAAACACGTTGACGTCATCGTCGGAGCTGTTTCTGAACATGCCCCAGTCTGCGTCATCGAGTGCGTCCTGTAACGCGGCCACCGATTGATCCGTCCAGCGCGCGACCTTCCTCTGAACCGGAACTTCCTGTTTCAGCCTTTGTTTGTATTTTGGCATGAGGAAGATGGCGGCGTGATCAGATTTGCCAAACGGGGGGCGGGATTGTGCCTTGTAGCCGTCCTTGACCGTAGTGTAGCAGTGGTCCAGTGTCCTTTCACCCCTGGTGGGGCAGGTGATGTGTTGATAAAAGTTCGGCGCTGCGCGTTTGAGGTTGGCGCTATTAAAGTCCCCCGTCACAATAAGCGCAGCGTCCCGGTGTTGTGTCTGGTGCTGTGTGAGTGCCTCATGCAGCTCGCATAAGGCGGTGACCGTGTCCGCTTGTGGTGGAATATAAACGGCACTTACAATGACCGATGTAAATTCCCGAGGTAGATAAAAAGGACGACACATGATGGATAGTAGTTCCAGATTTGGTGTGCAGGAGCGTGTGAGAGGAACAACGTTCGCACTGTTGCACCAGTTGTTGTTCACCATTAAACACACGCCGCCTCCCCTTGACTTCCCCGAGTCCCGTGTCCTGTCCATGCGGTGAACCGAGAAGAACTCGGCCGGCTGGATGGCGTGGTCCGGCACCGCTGGGTTCAGCCATGTCTCGGTGAAGCAGAGGAGATTGCAGTCCCAAATGTCTCTCTGGAACTTTATCCTGGCCCTGAGGTCGTCAAGCTTGTTCTCCAGTGACTGGACGTTGGCGTTTTTAGTCCATTGAGCTGTATTATAAAAGATGTGAGTGCATTAAGAAGGCCAGTCTGGGTAAAGCATGCTGGACTCTGCTGCTGCTGGCCAGTTAATGATAGAAATGCAGTCCTGATCTATTACGTCTATAAAAGCTTTTGTGAGACTCTGTGCCCAGCATGTGTGAGCTCAGTTTATTATCTCAGTCACCCTTGACCTTTGTGTTGTGTGCTACTGCACTGTTAGAGCTTTAAAGTTTTTTTTTTCTGTGATAGAAATGTTTCATTTTGCTGTTGCACTTTTTGCACAGGGTTTTATCTGAAATCTACGAAGAGATTTCTGGGTCTGTAATTTATTATAGCTTAAAAAATTAACCAAAGGTTTCACTAAGTGTTTCTGGACTCTGTGCCTGGCTTCTTCATCAGGATAAAAAATAGAAGACAATCGATGCCCTAAAATTGACTAAAGGAATACATCATTGTCCATGCAACACCCACACCTCTTTCCTGGGAGTTCATGAGGAGTTCACTGACACTCACATGTTTAAAAAACAACCTACAGGCTGACAATAATACATCCATCTGACCTGCGAGATGAATACAGTGTGTGTTTCAGCTTGCCAGCAGGATGGTCGCGTACCAAAATGTGATAGTTGAAGTAAAGAGAGGAGTCGATAACCTTCCTCCCACACACTTGAGATGTTGATCAAATATGGCAAACAACTCTGCCCCTGTCTTTCTGAACAATAGGTGAAAAGGTTTTCAAGTTTCTTTCCTTCCTTATGCAATGATTATGTTTTATATACTTTACACTTATATACGTCTTCCATATAGTTTCACTAGATATACCCGATCAACTGCTGATTAATGCAAATATCTAATCAGCTGATCACAGGGCAGCACCTCATTGCATTTAGGCATGTAGTCATGTAAAGATGACTCGCTGAAGTTCAAACTGACCATGGTTGTTGGTGCCAGATGGGTTCATCTAACCTGCTGGGATTTTCCTACACAATCATCTCTAGGATTCACAAAGAATGCTCCAAAAAACAGAAAATGTCCAGTGGGCAGCAGTTATCTGGGTGAAAATGGCAGAAGTCACAGGAGAACGGCCAAATAACCCCTCGTTACGACCAAAGGATGCAGAAGAGTATCACACATTCAACCTTAAAGTAGATGGGCTACATTAGCAGAAGATCACATCAGGTGCCAGTTGTGTCAGCTAAGAGCAATAACCTCAGGTTGATTTTCCAATGGGCTCACTGAAATTAGAAAGTGGACGGCTGGAGAAGTGTTTTCTGATCCGAGTCTTGATTTCTGCCCTGACATTTAGATGGTAGGATCACAATTTGAGGTAAACCATCTCTGCATTCTTAGTACCAACTGAGCATTGTTAAAACCACATCCTACCAACTATGGTCCGTGCAGACACCAGAAGTATGTTTTTTCTCATGTCTGATAAGTGTTTTTTCTTTATTTTTTCATTTTTTAATGACTTTGCCAATCATTTTGTTTGTGTTGATCAGTGTTTTTAAAAGCACAAATGTGTTGAGGTCCCAGGGGACCCAATCCAAAGCATCCAATACTGCATATGGACTTTTAATAAACTGAACAATTTGTCCCCTTAATTTTTGCCATGGATACTACATTAACGTATAATTATCAAGGTGGATATGAGCACTCTGTCAATCATTTTAAAAAAGAAATATTCAGTTGACATAATAATATATTTCTTTCTTTAAATGACATTAGTTCCATAGCTAATAATGCTGCTTTGAGAAGAAACAGGTTCATTCATTCATTTTCATAAACACTAAAAATAAGAATCATCAAGAAGCTTTCAACGCTTTTACATCCTACAAGGCATATACACTGCCGCTATAAAAATCAACTGGTATATGTATTAATCCAAGAAGAAAAGGAGAAAAAACTAGCGCCTGAAAAATGCTATTGTAAGAAATTGTACAATAGATAAACTATCAATACGTACCTATGAGGAAACTGTTAGCCTTGATCTGGGGCAGGAAAGGAAAATCCTTGAATTCCGAGAGAAATTGTTGGATTTATTCTGTTATATTGAAAAAATATGGTTTTATATGATAATAACAGTGTAATTTTACAGGTTATTTTAATCATTTCCAACACTTTGTGAAAGCAGATATGTACTAAAGTCTTGAATAAAACATTCACTTCAGGTAACACCCACCTGAGCACACACAAAGCATGTGTCAGTGTGTTTTATGGTTGGGCCACGTTTAATTATTTACTCCTATCTTTCTCAGGCCATACTGGTGTTGATTACCACCTCACTGAGCTGCCCTCGCTCTTCAGCTCCACACCCAATCTAACTCTCATTTCTTTCAGAGGTTGTGGGACTTTTTCAGAGAGATTTAAGGCCTGCAGACCTTCTCTGGATTCAATTCACAGTTGCACTATTCTGGATATAAACATGTCGGGAATGAATAGTGATCAGCTGCATCGCTCCACCTTGGGGATTTACTCGGTAAGAAACAGATACTTTGTGTGGGCCGCGCACTTGCATTAAACAAACTTGATTTCCTCTTGAGAGATTCTTTGGGGAACTGGGGCAAATTTTGTAACATGGAAACATTTCGTGGCTACTGAGGTGGAAAACGTGATGCCATTTTCGAATTCAACGAGCATTCGCTTTCAATTGATAGCAGCAGAGATTTGAATCTTGTGTTGCAGAGGCTCCAGTGTTGAGAGAGAGAGCGGGTGTGCTCATAAATATAAATTGAGTTCAAGATTAATTGTATTGATTCCTCTTTAAGTGGGTTTGTTACATTTTTCTGGCTATCAATACTCAAAAGAAGCTGTGGTAATTGTGCATATGTGTGTGTGTGTGCTTTTGTAAACAGAGCTTGATTAATGAGTTCAACCCAGGCCTACAGAAACTGGTTTCACTGGGGAACAGTTACATCCAAGCCTTCAAGAGTAAGTATTGAAAGAAAAGAACAAATGTATGGAAGCAAAAACAAAGAAAAAATCTGCTGCTAATTTTTTTAAATGTTATTTTGGGGAAAAATCACAAAACTATCTTTATAACTGCCATAAACTGCAGTTTGGGAGCTGCCAGGTATCTATCTGAGTGCAACTCCAAAGTTCATATGCTTTGGGAATATCCTGGTGCTATTACAGCCTTAGTTATGGGTCTGTAACCAACCAACGTTGTTATGACTACATTATCAGCAGACAAACACGCTTCCACCACTATATTTGATGTGGACATAATGGAACAATGACGCTTTTGTTCAATATAGAACTATTGGATTCTTTTTAGGTGTAGCTCTATATGTTTTCTATAAGTCTTGTAAGAAAGGGAAGAGCTGATTGCAGAGCCAGGATTAAACTCTGTCTTTCAGCTACCTACATCATATTCATCACTCATCCCACTGCTGGTGCATTAATGTGAAGATCTTTAAAATGATGAAATGTAAATGATATTCATTATATTAAGTTAAATGTGTTTGTGTAGACAGCACAATTATTGTATCAAGAATTAATCAGTAATAGCAGTGGTGCATCAACAGTCCTGCAGACATAAGAACTAGATTAAGATGTGTCTCTTTGTCAGCCGCAAAGGGGGGCTGTAAACTTCTTGTGTGTGTTCAGGGCGGAGCCTGAAACTTATAACATGTCACTGAGCTCTTACCAAGACCAGGAAGTGACAAAATTAGAACTTGTTAATTTTACTGTCCCAGCGTCACTTTATAAAATGCAGACTGACAGTAATAAAGCACAATCAGTAATGTTTCACTCTTGAAATGAGCCAGTCTCACACTCTCAGACTGTTTTGCATACTTTTGTTCAACCACTCATTTGGTACATTACAGGCAGAGGACCTGGGTATATAAACGTTACATTTGAATACAAATAGGGCTGATAATTTTCCATATTCTTATATTTAGCATCTGCTTTTGAAGTGCCATATCTGGAAAATGAACTGTGCTAAAGAAAACCATCAAACGACTGTGCTGTGTGTGTGTGTGTGTTTGTGTGTATGTGTTTCAGCTCTTGCTGCGACAAGTGACGCTTACTTTAGCGCACTTTCAAAGATTGGGGAGAGAGCTTTCCACACGGCATCATCACGCTCCATAGGTATGTGAGAATCCACAGCTGATGAGTGGAAACGCAAAGACGTTTTTGCACCTCACCAGGATATGAGCAGTTTGTCTGTGATGTATTTGTGGCCATTTATTAAACACATTAAAACATGAGGACCCCAGTTTTCCCCGAGGCAGCATTTTATTGCACTCATAATTGCTGTGCATGCGTAATGTGTGCTTGTGATTAGCATACCCTTTGATGTGTGTGTTAAACATAGTGTTTGAAATTATTGAAGGCACTGCATTTCACAGCATTTGCAACAGTCAGTGCACACAAGGACTAAAAGATTTCGCTTAGACTCACCTAATATTTGCATTGGGCTCAAATCAAGTGAAGAATGTGGCAGAACTTTAAACTTTAATTTCTAATTCATAACAGCTGGATGGGTTCAAAGCTAAATTGATGTATGTTTCAGGGAGTTTTTATGTAAGTTAAGAATGTTGGCAGATGGGTGTCAGATGTCAGCGGGGGACATGAATAATAGATGAAGACAGGCTGCGGGCCGTGCTCCGTTCACTTAACTGCTTTATGTCAGCGGTATGACAGTTGGAGTTGAAGACCTTGTAGGAACTGGATCATTAGTCTACTCTTACTGTACACTGTACAATGATATAGTCTCCCTGCTGAATAAGTCGAACATTTCCAGAATGTACTGCAATGTTTCAGTAGGCTAGAAAATGATGATGGAACTGGGTTAGAGCTCTTATCAGTGTTTAGGTCCATCCCCTACCCTTCACTCCAATAAATCTTGACAGCAGGAGCTGACCTTTGAGGTTTCTCAGGAAGAAGTTGCGAAACTTTCAGGATGCTATTGCGATTACGCAGAGATTCATTAAAAAGGAAGTAGAGGTGTTGTAAGAAATCAATTCAGTATAGTAACAAGGAAGCTGTATAAAAATGTAAGTAACAGTCAAATCACTTACACTGGTCCTCAAGCCCAAGAGTCAAAAATGAAAGTTCACCAGCCATCCACACAAAGTGGTAAAGAACACTTTATAAAGCCACAAAGAGTAAAACACTAGGAAAACTGTAATATACACAACAGGGTTAGCAAGAAAATAACTTCCAGAGCTAGCAAACTACCTCATTTCAGATCATCATGTCATTTATCATTAGACAGAGATAACTAGAGTCAGCACAGAATGCAGTTTATAAATGATCTTTTTTTTTTTTTTTAAATAAATCATCTTAAATATTTAAGTTTTACAGGTTTTTGCTACATAGACATTGGCTATGGCTGTTAATACTACACCAATGTAATCACGTAATAGACAAATATTTAAATGAAAGAAAAGTTCATTTTTATTTTGTACCATAGCAATTTATACTTTTACCAGTCCTGTATGTGGCCCACAATGGAAAATGAGTTTGGCTTTCCTGTAATAAGGGATAAAAGCTATCTAAACCTACCTGGCCCAAAAACTGATGAAGACTGCCCAGCCATCAGTTTGTGACCTACAGCTCAAGCACTCGGGTTTACTCGGGTTATACTGGCCTGATATTGAAATTTGTTTGATTATCTGAGAAACAGTGTACAAATTATGAGAAAAACGAACAAGGAGGTAAATACTTTTCATTGTACTGTAGCTATGTACTTTTGGAGCAGTCCATCCATCCATCCATTTGCTTCCGCTTATCCTTTTCAGGGTCGCGGGGGGCGCTGGAGCCTATCCCAGCTGTCATAGGGCGAAAGGCGGGGTACACCCTGGACAGGTCGCCAGTCTGTCGCAGGGCCAACACATAGGGACAGACAACCATTCACACTCACACCTAGTGGCAATTTGGATTATCCAATTAACCTATCCCCACAAGCTGCATGTCTTTGGACGGTGGGAGGAAGCCGGAGTACCCGGAGGGAACCCACGCAAACACGGGGAGAACATGCAAACGCCACACAGAAAGACCCCGGCCTGATGTTGGAGTTGAACTCAGGACCTTCTTGCTGTGCGGCAACAGTGCTAACCACCGTGCCACCGTGCTGCCCTTTTGGAGCAGTCTCCTTTCATAAATACAGTTTCCTTATTGTTGTTCTGAATCACTGTTAGTACAGCCTTGAACACGTCTTTATGGATTCGCTTTGAAATAACTCTTACAGCATTTCTTTACCTGCTAATATAATGGTAGTTCCATAATTGTTAACAGTGAAAGGTGGGCCTCTGATGCTGCCAACATTTATAGTTTCAGGGTTGGCTTACTCCTTCACGAGTCTTTATTCGGCTTTACTCTAGGCTGTATTCACAAGTGGAAATTGTCCAAAATACTGTCAAAGCCATTATGTTGGTTTCTCTCCATCAGCTGTGCAACACTTTGGTCAACATCTGCTTTATTTTTAATGGACTAAGAAATACAGTTCCTTAATTTGGCTAGAGTTATCGTGTTATTACATGCACCTACATAGAGAAACATAATCTGGGTTAATAAAACAATAAAAAATTAGGCTGGAGCAACACAAAGCTGAAATCAGCCACTTGTGTAATAGTGAGTTGTGAGATCATTCAGTATCTGTGACACAAAAAGGACTTTAGAGTCATGATGGTCTGATCTTATATTAGCAACAACAGAACATGTTTTACCTGCTTATCATTACTGATAAATCTGGTTTTGAATCTGTTGATACCTGATGAGTTTGGAAGTCAAAATGCACATTATATAATTTCATGTTTTTGTTCTGTAAAGATATTATATATTTATAATCCACTCATCTTTCAGGAGATGTCCTGATTCAGGTTTCTGAGAGCCAGCGAAGACTCACCTTAGAACTGGAGGGATTAGTAAGTTACATATTAGTAGACACTCATTGCTCATCATGGTGTTTGACTACGATATAATGAATATGTTCCTGGTTTTCCATGTTTTTAGGGTAACTTTATTTTCTTTGTCTCTTCTCAGTTCCGCTGGTTCAGTTTGGAGGTTCTTGACTCCATGGAAAAAAATGTCAGATTAGACAGAGATTACTTATTGGTGAGTAAGAACAAAACAGAAGGGACTGTAAGAGTATGACAGGATAGGGTAAACTGAACCTCTTATGCTTTCCCTCTTATATATGCTTACAATGGTGCTCATGCTAAACGTGGCCAAAGCTAAAAATAATGAGGTCAGTGTATGTCAAAGTGACCCAGAAGACTTCAAACTGCTCTAACAGCTCAGATTATCTTCTCTTGGATCTGTCTGATGTCAGAGGTCTGGCTGTGAACGGCGCCCAACACACCTGCTGTTCAAACCTTCTGTTTGCAATTGGCAGCCAGTCAGAAGAACGCTGGTTTCAAGCCAGGGTGGCCTAAAAAGGCAACAAACTAAACCAGCTTGTTTCACATAAAGGATGGACTGAGTGGCAGGGCTGTAACCTAGTATTTTTATTTATTTTTTTAAAAAAGGCTTATTTTGAACTGTGAATCATACAAAGTTACTCTAGTAGAGTCCAAAAAAAATTAAATAAAATAAAAAATCAAGCTGGAAATTAAATCTACAAATAGATTTTCAACTTAATGTAAATACCTGAGCGTTTGAGATGGTTTTACACAGGTGTGATATGCATTCTCATACAGGGCAGCAGGGAAACGTATGAAATGCAACTCCGCAGCCAGGCAGCAGCTCTGGAGAGACTGAACAGGAGACCCAGCCAGGTTTGTGCGTTTCTCTCCTGTACTCTTTCAGTACACTGGAGAGAAATTCAGCACTGCTGTTTGTGTATGTGTCCTTGTACAGTTTTCTGTATCCATGTTCTGTCAATTAGGCGTATCCTCAGGGTGGTAGTGAGTATGTGGACTTCCTCAGGGAGAGCCATAACCAGGCTCTGCAGGAGGAAGAGAGAAGATACCGCTTCCTGGCAGAAAAGCACTGTGGCCTGATAGAGTCCTTCACCAAACTCATGAATAAGGTATACAACTTACTTCAAATAGCATTTGTAAGTTTAATATTTATAGCTCACTTTGGCTTACTAACTGGAGATGCTTCGCAGATGAAGTTTACTAATGAATGTCAGAGAAACATAAGATAAGATATAAGATATAATTCCCCAGAGTGAGGTCATCCTGTTTTATAACCATTTGTCAGACTTTTAAAGTTCAAGAGCAGGTTTGCTTCCTACAGCAAGCCTGGTTGCAGGTTGTGTCTTTGAACTCTGGACTCACTTTTATGATATTTGTTTCACTTTTTATGATACCGCTCTACCAACATTTCATGTTAGTTGTTCCTGTTGAGCAGATGTTGGTTGAACCGTATGCTACAACAGGAATAGATAAATAGCTACTACTGTACAAAACAGACCCTTGCAACATATTAAATATGACCTCATAACAACTAATCTTACCGTCATGTGAGAATAAGCAAGTAAGATGTGGCCACTCTGCTGTATGCCTTTATGATCAGCAGTTTGAAAGCTGCTCAAAGAGATGCTAAAATGCAGTAGATGAATAACAGAGAAAGAATCTGAGGAAAGATGCTCATGAATGATCGAAATCATGAAAGTCAGATTAAATCAGCAGATGTAATGAAGCCGGAGCTCAAAAGAGACACAGTTACTATTTAACCACAGATTATCTCATGCAATTTAATAATAGATTTGACATGACAGGAGCACAGTTATAGTTACTATTATTGCCAGGGAAGGGATCAATTACTCCCCCTGACATACTGGAGGAGACTAGTGAGAGAGGAGAGAGAGGAGCAAAGGAGAAGAAGCAAAGAGGAAAAAACACAAGGGGAGGGGAGCATAAAATCCACCAAAGCAGCTTAAACATGATGTGAACAAGGAGGCCCGTGGGTTTAGTGGCACCAGGGTGCTGGCAGGGGATCCTTCAGGTCCTATGAGGGTTTGGGCCATGTGGAACAGGCTCATTGCAGCTGATCAGATTTTGATCTGGAAAGTTTGTTGTTTGGATCACTTGATACCTTCCAGTAGTCCATTTTGTTCAGGAAGGTTCCTAACTGAGTGAAGTGATGCGTAAGTGTCTGTGCGGCAGACATAATAAGAAATGTTCCAATTCTCCTGGTCCCTAAGAAATAAGCTCCACTACTTCCTTTATTACCCCCTTTAGCACAGAAAACACTGGGACCATCCTTTATGAAAGGATAGGAGTAAACACCATCCCATAAGTGACAGCATATCATGTAAATGTGAATTATAATTGTGTTTCCCATTTCAAGCCTTAACCTGCTGAGCAATGTTGAAGTTTCAACAACAGTTAAATGCACAGTTGAACTCTGAACATAACACTGCTGTAAAAAATAATCTTCTTCTCATCCCGTTGTTGCCTTACACAACATTGATCTATATCAACTTTCTAAATCAAGA
Organism: Copadichromis virginalis; assembly: GCF_057382275.1. Classification (NCBI taxonomy): domain Eukaryota; kingdom Metazoa; phylum Chordata; class Actinopteri; order Cichliformes; family Cichlidae; genus Copadichromis; species Copadichromis virginalis. The sequence continues at coordinate 13,779,748 of NC_140621.1, forward strand.
TTATGAGCTATATTAATTGAAGTGCGTTCAAGCGTCCGTAGAATTTAGTTTGGTTTAAATGATGCTGTCTTTGTTGTCTCGCAGTACTAACCAGCATTCTACCAAGAGCAGCCCCAGACCCAATGAGGAAGCATGAGAGAGAGTTATCTGGGCCTACTAACCAAAATATTACAGTGCATAGGCGCGTGTATAGTTTCCACTCTCAGAAACCAGTGAGGCAGGTCAGATCAGTGGAGGAGTCTGAAGGATATGAGGGATAACTCTTCTGTTAGAAACCTCTTGGCACTGGGTTTGAAGTCTTGAGGACTGAGACTGAGGCGGAGAGCTGGATTTATCCAGAGGAGAGCTGCAATATTACAAACTATTACACTGTATAAAACTGAAATCTGTGTGGAACAGCTGACCTATAGGATGTGTAGAAGAATGACAAATGTTATTTACCATCAGAATTTGAGCTGCCCTGTGTTAACGAAGGTAACATTCTGAGTATTCATCTAACATAGTGACATAATCTCATTATTAGCTGCAAAAAGCTTTTGACAAACATTTCAATTTTACTCATTAAAGACTGGAGAGAAATCACTCACTGTGTGCGCACTGCTGAGAAACAGCTCTGTCAAGTTAATTTCTGATCTGCTGTGTTACAATACCAGCATTACTGACAAGCAGAAATAAGCCTCTAATTACTCAGGGTGAATTATGAGTCAAGAGTTTTAGGACAGAACAAACTTTTGAGCCATCCATCCATACCAATAACACACTTTGTCTGATAAAATTTACCCCTCTTGTTCGACATAAAGACGCGAGAAGCAACTATGACAACCACGACAGGCATTAGGCTTTGTGGTAGATTTTGTGCAATTTACAATAAATAACACACAACAAATGTGAGTAAATCACGTTTGCAAATACGTGTGTCATAATATACGTCACAGATACATCATACATACGTCACAGGCCAGCTGCCAAAAAACTCAAAAAAACAACAAAAACCAAAAATATCCACGATGTTCACAAAACTGTTAGTAAATCCAAAAGCTTTTTGTGTGAGAAGGCTTTGGGCTGCCATATAATCTTTGTAAATCTGGCCCTATATGCTCTCTCTTTAAAGTTCCAACCTTTTTGATGAAGTGTTAGTTTTCACGTCATTCTCATTTTGAAGCTTTAGGCTAAGAACAAGTTGTGGTGAAGTAAGACGTGCGTTCTGTAGTTCATATTCTGCACACTGTTGATTCAACACAGTGACCTCACATCATTTTAGGAGACAAGGGTCGTTTGGATGCTCAGCAAACTGCTCTTCTCATGTCCTGCTTCCATACGAATTCTCCTACACACCGCTTGTCATTGACCACAGTAAAAATGTCATCGAGGTCAAGGACAAGTGGTTAGAAAAGGAGATAGGAGGTACTTTTGCAACATACCCTCTTGGGCTCCTTTTTCTGTTCCTTGTGCCTGTGCACCTTACATGGTAGGCGTGGTGGATTTTCCTGTTGGGGTGTACTATGTCTGCAACATAGCTTGCATATAAAGCACAGATGTAGCGAATGTGGACCTTTGTCTTGAAGCTTTAAGTCAAACATTTCGGGCATCACCAACTTGGTTTTTAGAAAATGCAGACACTGCACAGCTATTCAGTAGCAACTAACCCAGGGGTCCCCAATCCCAGTCCACGAGGGCCGGTGTCCCTGCAGGTTTTAAATATCACCCTGGGTCAACACAGCTGAATCACATGATTAGTTCATTCCCAGGCCTCTGGAGAACTTCAAGACATGGTGAGAAGGTAATTTATCAATTTAAATCAGCTGTGATGGATCAAGGACACATCTAAAACCTGCAGGGACACCGGCCCTCATGGACTGGGATTGGGGACCCCTGAACTAACAAATCGCAGGGAATTCCCAAAAGCATTCCTGGCATTAATATCTATTTTACCAAAAACGGGGCCATGATTTACAAAATAAATATCAAGTTGTAGTAAATAAGATGTGAAATTAAATATTGAGTTCAGAGACTCAAAAGTTTTTGCTGAGTTCATAATCAGAAGTTGGGATTTTTGTTTTTTTGTTTTGTTTGTCGCTTATGCTCAAAAAGTTGGCCCCATCTGGCAGTTATTGCCTAATCGCATAAACTTTTTTCACAAACTTTTAATGCCACAGCTTTAACCTTTCCAGATGAAACAGATTTTGGTCTTGTAAACAGAAAGGCATGCTGGTGGCATATTTGTAAGGCAAGACTAATAAAACCACGTTGATTTAAACCTACATTTTGTTTTTTCAAAAGTTGTACGAATGGTATGTGTAATAGCATCACTCTGAAGACTGTGTTCAGTTTCCTCTTTTTGGCCAAATGAGTATTAAAATAAGCTGCTCTGACCTAAGCTTGCAACTGTGTTAATCCTCACTTACTAATGGGGAAAAATATTTATCTGCATGTGTGTGTGTGTGTGTGTGTGTGTGTGTTGATGATGATGTGTTGCAGAACGGGGTTACTCTCCAGCAGAAAGCTGCTGCCTGGACAGAAGAGGTTGATGCCACCAGACAACCGGAGGCCCACAGACCTTCAACTTTGGACAACATTGTGAGTTCAGAAGAAAGTGTGTCTATATCAGTGACTCACCCTAGCAACTGAATTATTTATGCAAGGTTTGGGGCCACAGTGACATATGAAACTTCCACAACTCCAAAAATATGCAGCTGTGTGGGGTATAATCCTGTCTTTGGGGTGGAAAACTGAGTGAATCTCTTTAAAGTCTATTTTGGGAAATTTAAAATTGAAAACCGCTTGAAAGTTTAAAAATTGCATTGTTGAGTAGAACTGAATTCATGAGCCACATATTAGATAAGAAATCCAATTGCGATACAACTGTGAGTTATCTCCACTGAGAAATGCATAACATCAGACCCAAGGCACGCCATTGTGGGGGAAAGCACAACATTTTTGTTACCAGAGTGCCCTCTGGTGGTTAGCATTGATTGATTTGAAATCTTCAAAATGAATCACACTTGGTGCATGAAACACAATTACAGAAAACCTTTAGAGGAGGGATAAAGTTATAAATTGAAGAATGCGGCACACATTTTTAAAGCTATCTGAACCCTGTGTAGCATTCAAATATGTGCACATTTTTCTGTCTCTGAGTTCGGTAAAGTGATTTATTACCACCAAAGATAATTGCACAAATCAAAACCACATTGTTGTTTGTAATAACAGCTGCAATTACTATTGAAGTAAAGACCAAAGATGTCCCTGAGATAAACCCTGCTGGTCTGTTCCTCATTGGAAGGCGACATGCCAGTGAACCACCATATCCCACATATGCTTTCATAATAACAATCAGAGGATTAGCATTGATCCAGTGTTTGTTTTGGTCTGACAAGGGATTTATCCCAGTGTATCACAGAGAAAAGCCTGTGAGTCAGGTTTGACAAATTAAAAGGGAAAAAAAAGCATCTATGTGTATACTGACTTCAGAGCCACACTGTTCCCTCCATGTTTCTAAGATAAGTTGACTGGCTGCTGGCTGTAGTGTGCAATAAATCTTTTCATCTAACAGTCAGTGAGTAAAAGTGGAACTATTCCTTTAAGCTCAAATGAATCGCTGTTTCCTGGCCCGCTGGTGCAAACTAATCTGCCACAGCTGCTATCACAAGTAAACTACCTTCACAAGAAATAGTGAACACTCAACAACTGTAATTTCAAAAATGCCACAATGAATAATTTATGGGTAGTGAAGTCATTGGGACGACCGTGGCTCAGGGGGTTGGGAATCGCATCTGTAACCGGAAGGTCGCCGGTTCAATCCCTGAGCTCTCTGTCCTGGTCGTTGTGTCCTTGGGCAAGACACTTTGCCCTACTTGCTTACTGGTGTTGGCCAGATATGGCGCCTCGCTTCTGTCAGTCTGCCCCAGGGCAGCTGTGGCTACAACTGTAGCTTGCCTCCACCAGTGAGTGAATGAATAGTGGTATTGTAAAGCGCTTTGGGTGCCTTGAGAAGCGCTATATAAATCCAATCCATTATTTTTATTATTATTATAAAACAGAAATGCTATGATACTTAATTGGTTTTTTTATATCCAAAAAGAAACAAAACTGTAAAGTGTAAAATGCAAACAAAAACAGAATGCAATGATTTGTTAATCTCAGAAATTCATATTTTATTCAAAATAGAACAGAATACACATAGAAAATTTATCTCATCTTGTCAGTGCGCCCCAGGGTGGCTGTGGCTACAATGTAGCTTGCCATCACCAGTGTGTGAATGTGTGTGTGAATGGGTGGATGACTGGATATGTAAAGCGCTTTGGGGTCCTTAGGGACTAGTAAAGCGTTATATAAATACAGGCCATTTACCATTTACCATTTTAACAACAAGCAATACGTCTGGGATGGGTCGACAAAAAGCTAGAAAATGAAGTTGTACTGCGAGAAAACATCTGCAGGAACATTTTTCAGCCGATTAAGTCAACTGGCAACAGGTCAGTCACATGACTGGATATAAGAAAAACAGCATCTTATAGGGGCAGAGGTTTACCATTCTAAAAAAAAATAAATCAGTGAATTAAAAAAAATATCTGAAAATTGTGGGATAATTTCAGAATAATGTTTTTTTATTCTCTAAAGATTCTGAGAATCTGTGGGTATTTGTGTTCAAGGGTTCCCAGATTTTTACAGACTGTGGTTAAAAGAAAAGAGAAAGCTAAAGTGGTAAACTCGGCTTTGTCTCAACTTTTTTTGAGGCATGTTCCTGCAATCAAATTCAAAATCTTTTTCTAAAAAATGATGCAGTTTAATCTCGCCCTGTGTTCTATTGTGAATACAACACGGGCTTCCAAATCATAATTACATTTTACACAACCTCCCAAATCTTTTGGAACTGGGTTTGTAATAAAAAAGTCCAGTATGTACAAGTGATTGGAACAAAGAACATATCGAACAAAACAAGTAAAAAAGCTCCCACAGCAGCAGAAAAGAAACCAAAAAAGAAGCAAGACAGGGACATAATATTAATGAGAACCTAGGAGAACTTAAAAAAAAAAATTTATAAAATGAACATGAACGATTCATTAAGACAGGTCAGTTATCATTTTAATTTTCGCTTTACTTCACATGGTAAAGTCTACATAAAACATCCAATTTTCAGCTCATTGCACGTGAAATGAACGGCTACCAGGCCTAAAATTTGTCATCTACATCCCCTCAAGCAATCAGATGCAAAAAATGCATCATACCTCAAATCCTGTCAGTCTATGTGGGCGATGTTTCCTCTTAGGAAAATTAGTCATCTACCAATCAGAGACACAAATGGCAGAGTATTCATTTTTTATTGTGGAAGGTCAGCGTAGACTGAAACGACCCCAATTATTGCTGTCAGTATAGTTTGATTTAGAGGATTCTCAAAAACCTTTGAGAGATTAGTGATTGGACATCAGATCTATAATTTCCTTCGGGATTAATAAAGTATTCTGATTCTGACATTAATAGAAATGTTGTTTGCACCTGAAATTCCAGCAGGCTTGAGCTTATTTAGTCCACTCTTAGTTTACTCTTTCCTACAAAAACAACAGCAGTACCTCATGTTTACACGAATAGTAAAATGACAACAGATTTGAATATAGTCTCAGTCTGTGCTTGTTATATGTTCATACAGGTGGGAATGAGGGAGGAGATCAGAAGGAGCAGAGACGAGATGCCCCTCGGCAAAATACCATCAAGAGGTGAGCAGCGGATTAATAAAGAACTACAATGCTTTAAAATAGACTTAACATCAGCTTTTTAGGTGTTCAAGTGATGCATTTATGATCCATAGTGCTCTTCTACTTTCTAGCTTTTATCTATGCCTAAGCACTTTTAACCTAAGATTCACTCACACTCCAAACAATGCATCAGGGAAAGCTCTGGGTTCAGTATCTTACCCACTTTGACACACATGGTAAATGGTCTGTATCTGTATAGCGCTTTACTTGGTCCTAAGGACCCCAAAGCACTTTACACTATACACAATCATCCACCCATTCACACACACACACATTCACACACACTGGTGATGGCAAGCTACAGTGTAGCCACAGCCACCCTGGGGCGCACTGACCGAGGCGAGGCTGCCGGACCCTGGTGCCACCGGGACCTCTGACCACCACCAGTAGGCGGCAACGGGTGAAGTGTCTTGCCCAAGGACACAACGACCAAGACTGTCCAAGCCGGGGCTCGAACCGGCAACCTTCCGATTACAAGGCGAACTCCCAACTCTTGAGCCACGATCGCCCCACATGGTTGGAGAACCCACCGAAATTCTGATTATTAGACAACATGCTCTATTTCCTGAGCCACAGCCACCATGAAAAACCCATTTCAGTGATCTGATGTTTAGTTCCACTTAAAAATAAATGTGTTCCCGTCACGTTAATGCTTGTCTGTTAAATATTCACATCCCATCATGGCTATTCATCAGTGCTTATGATGCTTACAGCTACCAGATGTTTTTATCGATTTTTTTCTCTAACTGTTTATTGCCCTCTTAATAACGTTGCACATCGTGCACGTTCATGGCTCCTCATTTGTACTTTCAGTTGAAAAAAGGCTAATTATTTGGTTGCTTAGAGTAAAAATAGACGGAGTAATGATTTATCAAAATAGAACATAAACAACAGTAGCGAAATAATGTAGGTTGTAACCAGTGTTCACTGGTGGGGAAAATAACATCAGCTTATTCAGTATAATTCAATGAATTACCCCGCTGCTAAAACAAAAGCATTGCGCCTGGAGTAAGACACTTAATAATCTCCTAACCCTCTGAGTTACACACACACAAAAAAAATCTAGTCATTAATATTCTTTAATTAATAATTTCACCAGAGATTCTTCTTTGCCAAGAAAGTTTATCAGCTTAACAAACTGTTCTCTTCGTACCTTCGTGTTTCATTTGTCATTCCTCCAGCCCCGTCTCCACAGGGAAGCGTTTTTCGCTTCGGAGCAGACTCAGCAGGAGGTGGTGGTGGTGGTGGAGGACGAGTCATGAAGGCCCGGGTGGCCCACCAGCCTGTTGGCTCCAACCCCACCTTGCTGTCCTTCAATAGGGGACAGATAATTAATGTGCTGGTCCAACAGCCCAGGAACGGCTGGCTGTTTGGACGTGCCGACAACAGCCCACGGTAAAAAAAAATCGTAGTTTGTGACTGCGTGGAGACTGCATGTGTGGATGTGCAAAGTGTCCATTCCTGTCATTTGCTTGCAGATGACATAGGCCAGTTTAATAAGAAAAAAGTAATAATTTTAGCATAGTACAAAATGAATGGGGTTATTTGTAGACATAGAGATAGTGCCTCATAAGCCCTTCTAGCCCATTTAGAAATAAGCAAAAGCAAACTCCAAACACACATTAAATCTTAATTTGTTTGCATAGCTCTGCTACATATAACTACTTACTCATCAAGATTGTCTGTAAACTACCTAGAAATCTTTTATCAGAACACACAGTGTATATATTTTGCTGTTCTACTGCTTTTTGTTATGTAAGTTCAACAAATTTGGACAGTTCTACATTCTGCGTGTTGAGAAAATGTGTAGTCCTTAGAATTCGTGCAAGCAGTAGTTGTTAAAGTTAAGAAGGGTCGTATGTCTGTGAAGGTTCTCAGTCATCCAGGTCATCGTAGTCAAAGGAGCTTGCAAAGAAAAGCGTCTGGACTTCTATAAGTTACTTGAAGACGTTTCACCTCTCATCCGAGAAGCTTCTTCAGTTCTAAGGTCAAATGGTGGAGAGTCCCAGATATAAACCTAGTGGGAGTTTCCCCCCACAGAGGGACAAAAGGACCCCCTGATGATCCTCTAATCGCCTGAGCCAAGGTGTGAAACTGGGCGTGGGTCCCAATCAGCCAGAGTTTTGGGTATGTTCATGTGAAACCTGGCCCCACCTTATCATGCGAATTCCTGAGATCAGATGGCCCAGGATGTGAGTGGGCGTTAAGGCGTCTGGGAAGGGATCTCAAAACTGGATTATAGATGGCAGAGAGTTGGTGTCGTAAACCCCTGCCTCTGTTCAAAGATGGTCGTTCACAGTGGACATAGATGGCTTCTTTCACTCCTCTTTCAAACCATCTGTCCTCTCTGTCCAAAATGTGAACGTTGGCATCCTCGAAAGAGTGTCCTTTATCCTTAAGATGCAGATGGACTGCTGAGTCTTGTCCTGTGGAGCTGGCTCTTCTGTGTTGTGCCATGCGCTTGTGAAGTGGCTGTTTGGTCTCTCCAATGTAGAGGTCTGGGCATTCCTCGCTGCACTGTACAGCATACACCACATTGTTAAGTCTGTGTTTTGGCGTTTTGTCTTTCGGATGAACCAGTTTTTGTCTGAGCGTGTTTCTGAGTCTGAAATGCACCGGGATGTCATGCTTGGAGAAAACTCTCCTGAGTTTCTCAGATACACCGGCTACATAGGGGATGACAATGTTGTTGCGTCTGTCCTTCTTATCCTCCCTCGCTGGTGTCTGGTCTTCTTTTCTGTGCCTCTTTGCTGACTTTAAGAACGCAAAGAGGCGTTCTTAATAAGGTGGGGCCAGGTTTCACAATGAACACACCCGAAACTCTGGCTGATTGGGACCCACACCCAGTTTTACACCTTGGCTCAGGCGATTAGAGGATCATCAGGGGGTCCTTTTGTCCCTCTGTGGGGGGATACTCCCACTAGGTTTATATCTGGGACTCTCCACCATTTGACCTTAGAACTGAAGAAGCTTCTCGGATGAGAGGTGAAACGTCTTCAAGCAACTTATAGAAGTCCAGACGCTTTTCTTTGCAAGCTCCTTTGACTTAAGAAGGGTCGGTTTCACTATGCCAACATATGAATGAATAGAAAATACAGGAATAAAATATTAGACTAGAAGAAAGAAAGAAAAATGAAAAAAGTGCACTGAATGAAGCAAAGATAACAAAATTAAATATTTAGTCTGTACTTGAACACAGATGCTACCCAAAGGCAAAAGTTCCAACCTGACTGACTGGCATTAACCGCATTAACAGCTAGCATCGATAAAAACTACTAAAAGCATAACTCACTTGTACTAAAAGGCTCACAAGTCGTTACATGTTCCTATATGTGTATTTCTTTCACTTAACACGTAACAACTGTAGCTTTTACTTTCTGTCACCTTTTGATTTCAGTCAAGGATGGTTTCCAGCCTCATTTGTGGAAGCAGTGGACGATCCACCAGTGTCACCCACCCCCAGGTAATAAAGATCTCATTAAATTGACTGATCATCAGTGATCAACAGTTCTAGAGTTTTCTCTCCATTATGTTATATATAATCTGACACCACCAGCAGTCCTACAAAACAGCATGTAAAAATTACTCTAACTGGCAGAGAGCATGTGCATTATGGTAATAATGCCCAAGATCGAGTTGACTGATTTTGAAGTATTAATACTGCAGCTACTAGCATCTGCATTCTTTCAGCATGCTAGCTACACTAACAAGTTAACTCCTGCTGTCCAGACTCTGATACCCAGCCAACTTGCTTAAACTTCGAAGTAAACAACATGATTTGGGGCTAGTGGAAGTTACATTATTCAAGTGTCTCTCACTCCTACATTCAAGGTTATGCTAGCACTAATTAGCTATTTAGCATTATACAAAATCATACTTATTTGCTCCTTTCACCACTGTCTCCTTTTTTTGTCTCGTCTCCCTTGTTTTTCAGTCTCATTTCATTCCCAGAAGTATAATTCCTCTTCATGTGTGGGTGGTTTTAGTTGTTGTTAATAAGTTTGTTTAAACACAATCCTATTTGGTACTTGTAGCTGGAACGAATGAAGTTCTAGAAAGGTCTTGGGTCTGTTCCCCAGTGCCATTACAAACTTTGGCCCTGCTGTAGTTTAAAGTATATCAGCCCTTGTGGCAAGCGGTGCCTCTTATTGTCAAATGTCACGTCATGTTGCTATAATCGGTGGTTGTTACAGAAGTGTATTGGTATATCATGACAAAAACAACGTATTGCTCAGAATGGAGGATGCTTCGCGTTTATTGCTTTTCAGTCAGTATATCTTTCCTTTCTGTAATAGTAGCAGGTAATAATGGATTTAAACTAAACCTCATGCACAATGTTTGCCTTCAAACGTGATGCAGAAAACATGATGTAGTTGCCCCAAGGCTGTCCCTATTGTTTTTGGGGCCAACATATTTAAAAGAGGGTCAGTATGAAACTTCATGGTCTGAAATAATAGGTGAACTACTTAAAATATTTGGGTGACCTATTGCTGTGGGGAAATTCAGCAGGAGCTGCTAAAGTAAAACTTTTTCAGTTAGACACACAGTCTGTCACAGCTAAATGTGAACGTTATCAACTGCACCAAAGCTAGGCCCGTGCATCTCATGTGAAAACTCAATCCATCCATCCCTCGGCTAATAAGTAAGACCTGCTTTTGTGAATAAGAGAGAGAAAGGGATCAGGTGTTGGGTATAAAAACAGAGATGCTGTATTTCTGTGGTAGTCTCAAGAGCTTAAAAAAAGGCAACTGGACTTTTTAGTAGTTGTGTTTTATACTGCAGACTTTGGGTCAAGTTCCTTGATTTAAATGTGCTACAAGCTATAAATGAAGTATACACAGCAGTCAACACAAAAATTATAAAGTCTGATAACTTATATAACACATTTCAGTGGGCTACATCCTGAACTTACAGGACAGAAACAAAGTATCGTTGAGATACCAATACCAGGTTTTATATCAATAGGACCTAAAAAGTCCAGGTGCTTTTAAAAAAAATTGTATTTCCAAACTAATTTTAATTTTTGTATAATTTCAGTAGAGCAACTCTCAGGAGCAACAGCAGCATGAACAGCCTGCCCAACCATCCAAGAGTCAGCAGTCAGAGTGGGGCCGCGCCCCCTCCTCCACCACCGCCGCCGCCACCGCAGTCACCATCTTTGAATAAACCACATTCGCAGTCTATGAATAAGGCACCACCTATGAATTCAAACATGTCTAATTCAGAAAATAAGGTATGACAGTCAGTTATTAATAACCAGCGAGGAGAATATCAGTCAATCCTCTGTCCTATCATCTATCATCTGCAGTCTTTGTAAAAGAGATTTACGCTACAACTAGTTATCTAATTCTTCCACTGTGAATTGTACATATCTAGTCGGGTGGTGTCATATTATACGCATGTGTAATTGCTGATAATTTATCAATGATTTCTTATTTGCCCGCTTGCAAAAATCAATCTTTCCCACAGTTGTGTACATCCTTTTCCCATAAATATGTGGTTCATTTGGTCTTAACCCAAGTTTTAAACAGAAAGTTCTAACCACCAGCCCACAGATTATTAATGATAAAGATCATTCAAAAACCACACTGGGAAAAAGTGTGGGACTCAGCAAACATGTAAAACTGCATGTGAGTGCAAAGATAATGGAGAAAATTAAGATAGGCAAGTGAGATGGAACTTCTCATGGGGTGCGATATTTGCAGACCTTTGCTACAAATGTGGCATTTGCCCATCTGTCCAGCAGGGGCACTGTGGCCAGGTGCTGTTCTCAATGACACCACATCCTTCTTTCTGGTGGATGCAGGGAGGAAGCTCGAGCTGCTGATGTGAGCCTGGAGTTTGTGTGCATGTGTGTGTGTGTGCTCCTCGTTTGCTCCTCTTTAGCACCCTGCCGTGATCTGAAAATAATTCCAGAAATGATCTTTTCACTTTGGTGCTACTGAGATCAGAAAGTGCTCTGAATAGCATTTGCGTTTTAGGAACATGCAGAAACAATTTGAGTGCCAGGAGCTTAAAGCATATTTTCAGATTGTTTTTGCTTGCTCTCAGTTGTTGTTGTTTTTACAGTCCATCACTACTGTAATAATGTAGTTTTGCACTTTGTGTCAACTGTGGACCCACTGCGAAATGCGTGTGGGGCAACCTGACACAGGTCATCAATCAGCCCCTTTGTGGGAGGACCAAGTGAAAAAGAAAGGGCGAGAGGGTCAAGAGCTCGATCTCGCTGAGCTCCCATTAGTGCATGTGTCTTTGTAATGGTTCTCCCTATCTCATACTGTACCTTCTTCATCATGTTTTCTCTTTTTCCTTTTTTTTTCGACAGCGATCGCAAGTGAATGACTCCCGACCGCAGCTCTTCCCAAAGTAAGAATAATATAATTTCAAATTTGCTTTCAAATTGGAGGCAGGCTGTTAAAATGGAGTGCTTGTGCTTTCTCTTCTAAAAAAGCTAATGATATTTTCTTGAAGTGTATCACGAACCCGTACAATTGGAGAGCAACAGCTGAGGGCAGTGATTGAAATGGCACAGCACTGCTTCCATTAGAGTTTGAAGTGCATTCTAGTGCTGAAACCATTTTAGTTAGCAGCATTTGGAAAACCATGACTGTCCTTCTCATTTCAGGTTTTTGAGCTGATGTTTGTACAGTTTTCAAAATGTAATGCTCATTTCTCCGGTTATAACCTTCATACAACCCAACTTTTATTTTCCTCTGCCCTTATCTCCTTGTATATTGCAGGGGTACCAATCCGTTCGCCACGGTTAAGCTGAAGCCCACGTCCACCAATGACCGATCGGCTCCACGTTTATATCGAAGATGACATCGTGACCCTGAAATAAATGCTTTTATTAGGCTTAGCAGTTCGTTCTTGACCTTGGCAGTATATACTGTTAAATTCTGAGGTAAAATCGAGTCGTTTTTCCCCCCTTTGTCACACAAAATGGGACAAAGAAGAAACAAGTCTGAATAAGGACTTGAGGTGTGTATTTATGTCAGATCTTTTTAAACTTGCATTAAATGATTTGTAAAATAGTAAGAATGAATCACTGTAACACAAACCAGTGGGTGCATTGATCACAACGGGTCTTAAATCATCATTCCTCTCCTGTGATGTTTACGTCTTTCTGCCAAGAGATGACATGCGAACGCTTTTAACTTTGTCCTTTTTGGAAATAACTAATCGCTGTCTGTGACATGTATATAATGTACAGCTGATGTTAGGAATCAGAGCCAAGACTGTGTTAATGTAAAGTGTATCTTTCATTATGTAGGATAACTCAGGGAGGGTGCTCGATGCCATGCAGCTGCTTTAATTATCTTTTTTTTATGTTTTTATATTGCACCTTCACCATCTTCCTCCACATGTTCAACATGTGATATTAAGTCTAAATAAATATTAATTGTACTTCAAATGTACTTTAGAAAATGATGATATAACCGCAGGCACCTAATGTAATATTTTATAAAAATAGGATGATGTGCCTGAGATGGAATGTACTGAATAATGTAATGTATTAAAAGATAATGTAATACCACCTTAATAGCATCGCATTGTTACTTTACCAAATGTGTTTCAGTCCCGACCTCATATCTGGCCTCTGCTCCTAGCATCAGTACCTCAGTGCAATTCACCACTTCTTTCTACTTCCTCCATCTGTCATTCTGAATAGTCAGAGCGTTTTGCACATTTTAGGGCAAATGAGCATCTACTGCAGCCTGGTCACAGATGAACCCTTAATGGTTTTAAAAGTATTAACTCTCATCCTACAAAATCCACAGAGGCATACTTTTTGTCACGGGTACATATGAGCAGCCAAATCTAGTGTTTCAGATTTTTTCTGCATTCAGTACACACTCCAGGCCTTTACAATCCATAACATTAATAGAGTCACAGTACTGTGCAAAGGTCTTGAGCCACCTGTCTTGTTACCTTGAGTCAGACTTTCTTTAAACTTGTGGTCTTGATCAGCAGTCCAGCCCTTCTGAAGGAAAGCATATATGCATACGAAAACACAACAGAACACTATTAATCATGGATTGTAGAGCAGAAGCACCGAAGAACTATTCCTGATGTCTGCTTAAAGAAAATTACAAGAAAGCTGCCTGAGGGAGATCAGGTTGTGTCTAGGGATGGGTATCGTTTAGGTTTTATCCGATACCAGTGCCAAACCGGTACCTTTGAAACGGTGCCGGTGCTTAAACGGTGCTCGAACCTGTGCTTAAAGAATGGAGAATGTTTTTATTTTTAGAAGTCTCTTTTTTTCTAGAAAAGTTAGCCTTTTCTATTGATACAACATACCTCCTTTGGTTGGAACCGGTGCTCAAACAATGGAAAACACAAACTTTGTCCTAAAACCTCTCATGTTTAGCTGTTTTTTTTGTAAAAAGATAACAATGTTAGCCTTGGGCATATATGGTATCACTCTATCAAACAAGAAGACAGCCGCATGTAACTACGACAGTGTTTGCTAGTTCACCTTACGTGCATTAATGTAATAACGTGGTTAGCCTACTCAACGTAAATTACACACGAACAACATTAAGCTACTCACCCAGAGAAGAACGGCTGCTGCTGCCACCATCATCCGTTATCATTTCTGCTACACTGGCAGGGCTAGGGGCCAGGACTCTACTCTTCGGGTTCTTGGGGGATGTTGCTAACTCCGGGTCCAATAGCAGGCATCACACCCGCAGTAGATGTGCTCGTGTGAGGTCTTGCAACAAGCTATCAAATACGGTGCATTTCTCGGCTTTTAAAACAACGCTATGCGTCGCCAGGTGTTTCATTAGATTCGAGGTGTTACCTCCTTTGCACAGTATCACCTTAAAGCACTTGTGGCAGGCTGCTGAGTTTGCATCTTTTGCTGTGAAGTACAGCAAGATTTTGACCGCTTCGCCTTGGGCATTTTTAATCTGTAGCTCTGCTCTAAAAGAACGTACCTGGGCCCGCCTACTATCCTTGAAAAGGTAAAATGATTGGCTAGAATCCAACGTGTATGACATCTCAGGGGAAAAAAAGCACCGAAATGTGCTTTTTGGTCTGGTTACTACCATTTATGTCAGAACCGGTGCCATTACCGGTACCCATCCGTAGTTGTGTCAAAGAATAAAGGTGGTCTTTCAAGCTCTTCAGAATTTTACAAACTCTTTTTTTTGCCTTATTTAATATTTTACCATGCATGTTTGTAAATGTTTCAAGAAATTTCTGCACCTATGTCATATTTTCCTAGAAAAATATAAAGAAATGAGGTGTAGCTCAAGAGTTTTGCACAGTATTGTACTTTATAAATTGCACCTTAAACTTGATGCAGTGTGTATAGCTGGCTCAGAGGATTGTGGATCAGAAAAGCAATGATGTTTTTCATGCTGCAAATGCAGTATTTTAAAATACCCTAGCATCTTTGACATAGTGTGTGATAACACACATTTAAATTTCTTTCTGGCACACTAAATAGTACAGTACTCTTAACTACGAAAAACATTCAGATTTTTTAAATTTCAAATTACATTAAATTAAATGTCAAATCATTTTCTGTGATTCTGTGCTAGTGTGTGTTGTTTATAGTTAATTGTGAACCAATTTTTGTAATTGGTTCATAATGTAGAAGCAATCTGAATGACATGTATTCAGCCTTTATTATCCCTGGGGCCCATACTTAAACTGAGGTCTCCTTTTACATACGTATAAGAAGATCACTGGTTTCACACACCCTAATAATGCTTATTTTATCAGGTGCCTTTATTTGACTAACATACAATGTTTTGATTAGTTGCAAAGACATTTTACTATGATGGTTGTTTAATCTCTGTCTCTCATCCACAGCATGTCTTTGTCCTGTCTTCCTTCTCTCACCTCAACCGCTCGCAGCAGATGTCCGCCCGTCCCTCAGCCTGGTTCTGCTGGAGGTTTCTTCCTGTTAAAAGGGAGTTTTTCCTTCCCACTGTTGCCGAAGTGCTTGTTCATAGGGGGTCATATGATTGTTGGGTTTTTCTCTATATGTATTATTGTAGGGTCTACCTTACAATATAAAGCACTCTGAGGTGACTGTTCTTGTGATTTGGCGCTATATAGATAAAATTGAATTGAATTGAATTCATGTGGTAGTTTATTAGGAATCCTAGGTACCACAGTATGGTAAAGGATTGTTAGGCAATTTAGAGTTTGAGAACTCATCAAAAGATCTCAGGAAACAAAGTTATCATGGTAACTTCATCCTGTGATAGAGGATGTCATTCCCACATACTTCTTTCTATAATTCCTCGGGTTTTGTCTTCCTCAAACTTATCGTAACTGTCTGTTGGAACAAGCATTGAGGTTGTCTCAGCAGCACTGAGCTCAATAGTCTCATGCCTGCTAAATAAAGTGATATCCTTCGAGCTTCAGATCTGTGTTTATTTGCTCAGGCAGTAAAATGTTCTACTAAAGAAGATAAAGATTCCTGTGTTGCCTGTTTGGGTCCTCCGCTGGGGATACTTAACCCAAATTGAACCTCGGCATGAATCCAACTGTGCTAATGGCTCGACAGCATGGTTCTCAAACTAGTATTGCACTTTTGAGTAAATGGGAGATATGGCCTTTTAAACCTCCACTCCGCCGAGGTTTTGTTTATGCCACAGATTATATATTAAGAAATATTAAAAAAAAATGATACTGTGTGATCATTTTAACCCCCTTAGACAGCAGTTTTGTTTTTGAAAGTACACCGTCTCATACAACATTAGGGGGTTTTTTTTTCAGCTGATCTGCTTGATAAAGGAAAAAGTGACAGAATAGAGGAAGGGAGAAAGAAAGAAGGACAACGAGATTGAAAGTGTAAAATCAGATAAGAGTCACATCAAAGGAAGGAATTAACAGAAGCGACTTAGTGAGTCAGCCTTCTCAAGGCTTTTCTTTTTTCCACTTTATTTTGTTCTTTCACAGCTTGACTTCTTTCTTCTTTTGGTGTGTTTTACAACAGCTCATTACCAGAGGAGAAAGGGATGGATGGATCGCTAGATAGATAGGTTGATGGTGTGGGAGAGGACAGAGGGGAGCGAATGCAGTAAGGGGCACTGAGCCAGACATGAGTAGGGAGAAGAAGAGAAAAAAAGATAAACAAAGAAGGGAAGAGAGAGGAAGAACTGGTTCATGGAAATTGAAAGCTAGGAAAGGATGCAAAGTCAGAAGTAGAGAAGGAAATGAGGGTCTTTCTTTTATAATCTCTGTTATCTTTATATATCTACTTTATGCTTTACAATGTAAGTTTAACTCCTGCAGGCATGTTTTTTTAATCTATACATAAACAGAAACAAGAACAGTTTGTATAAAAAGGATTAAATAAATAGGGTGAATACGGCTAAAGGGGAAACTCGGGACGTGAGGAGGTTGCACAGCACAGCCTACTTCAGTGCAGCATTGTGTTTCGTGAAAACTGCAGGTGGGAGGTGAAGAGGAGAGGAGTGATCGGAGTGGGGATCGGCTTCAGCCTGGTGGGAAGGAGAGGTGTAGGTGCTGGCGGAGGTGGAGGAGGAGGGGGAGGTGGGGGGATTGCCAGGATGTGGTGTTGGTTGCCATGTGATCCTTCATTGCAGTGGGAGCAGAAGAATTATTCTTTCACAAGGGCAGCAAATTCTGAAAGAAGGAAAAAAACACAACCTGTTAGGAGTGTGCGAAAACAGCAAAACATCGAAACGCTGTTGAGAAGCACGTGCAGGCGGGTTTATTTTATGCACAATGTTTATACCCTGTCAATATCAGAATAAGGTTTTGAGACTTATCTGCATCAAACAAGTTATCACATGCATGCCTTTAAAAATCATGTCACGCTGTTATCTCTGGGTGGGCAGTTGAATTTTCTTGAGCTTACAAAAGAAAATAAATGTTACTTTTCTTAAATACTTTCTGTATTTAATCAAACACATTACAATTACAGAATTCGGGGTTTTTTGTAGGGACAACTCGGGCCTTTAGAAAAGAACAAGAACTAAAAAATGAGTAAGATAAGTAAAAAAGTGACTATGATTTTTTTCGTTTTTAAAGTTCCTGTCCACACGTACACGGCTTTTTGATTCACATAGTTTTTTCATGTGTTTTGGACTGTCATCCACACAGAAACTGCAATTTAGATAACTGAAAACCAAGCTATAGAGTAAACACCTTCCAGGGTGAATGTTTTCACAACCTGATTTTTATCTTGCAACATCAAAGATGGGAACCTTTGTCGCCTTTTTTGACATCAGGCTGCACACCACAATATTGCTTCATCACCATCTGTTGCTTTAGCATGTTTTTTTTCCCCCAACGTTTCCATGTGGACAGAGATTTTTTTGAAAAATCCTAATTTTAAAAAATAGCTGTGTAAGTGTGGATCTGAGTTTTCAGTGAGTGGGCTGATGATTCCTATAGGCGGACCCACCGGTAGACAGACATTTGTATGAATTCTGCATCTACTGTGGGTCTCAGCTTTTGCATAATCATATGTTTACTATATTAAGAAGACAAAAATCATATCTATCAGTTCTGTATCAGGGTTTAACTGTACATCCTTGCCACTCTAAGGACAAAGATGTTCATCCAACCCTTTTGTACCACATGCCCTTTATCTTTAGTTGACTGTTGTGGTTAGGGTGTCACTTTCAGTGGCTACATCGCCCACCGGTTTTTGAAATGAACAGATATAATTACACATTGAAAAAAAATGCAGATTAACAGCAGAAGAAACGTATGGCCAAGTGGATTTCTTGTATGGGTGTGAGGGAGTTCACTAGGTCTTCTAGGACATAGATATCTCTTAATTCAGTTTTAGTAGTGGATGTAAAAGTGTCCAGATGAGTTCAAGATATATGTCTTAGGCCATATAACGTGCCTGCTGCAGCAGAGGTGATATACAGTAGCTTCTGTTTATGGATGCGATCACAACCACACTGCTATGGCCAATTTCAAGGAGCAAGGCTAAATTTTAGTAGTGTGCTTTACCCTAAAGTTCAGGGCAAAAAACTGAAAAAACTTTTCTTAAATATGAACATT
This sequence comes from Copadichromis virginalis, assembly GCF_057382275.1. Classification (NCBI taxonomy): domain Eukaryota; kingdom Metazoa; phylum Chordata; class Actinopteri; order Cichliformes; family Cichlidae; genus Copadichromis; species Copadichromis virginalis. The sequence continues at coordinate 13,798,509 of NC_140621.1, forward strand.
GATAGACTTGTGCTTAAAATCTGCCCTGATTGCTTTTTCTTGTTTTTTTTCTTCATGATTTTATCCATGAAGCACTAAACACATGCATAGATGAATGAAAATGGGGGGAAAAAAACCTGCCATTTGGGTTTTTGTGTTCTTTATGTGTGGGCCTTTATTTAATAATAGAATAATTTGATGTATTTGTGTTGCGTTTACCATCGACTCCAATCTTGCCGTCTCCATCCTTGTCAGCTGCTTTTAAAAATGCTTTGGTTTCTTTGTCTGTCAGGTCCCTGCCATCTTTGGCAAAGCCCTTCAGGACGAATCTACGAGAGGAAGCAAAGAAGATTGGATTTGTGTCACAGAATGCTTTTGTGTGGATAATTGTTACTCTTTTGGGGATTTCTTTGCACACACATGTGTGTTTGAGTGCATGTGTTAGTTTGTCTCACTTGAGTTCTTCCTCCTCTATGAAGCCGCTGTTGTCCGCGTCCAGCACCGTGAAGACCTTCTTCACATCGTCGGCAGACTTGGACTTCAGACCCACCAGCTCAAAAAACTTCTTGTGGTCAAAAGAGTCAGCAACTGGACACACAGAAAAACACAGAAGCCACATCAGGACTGTGACGATTTCATTTAAACTCCTCTTGATGCCTATTAAAACTTGATAATCCAAAAAACAGAGTGATTTAGATACGATTGGATCTTCTAATGTTTAAAAAAGAGACAAAGCTTTTTTTGGACACTTAAAGGGCATTAAATTCCTGACGTAAGTAAGTGTGAATATTCACAAACTGTCAGAACATGGTGAAATACAATTAAACTACTAATTTCTCAATGTCGAGGGAAGTTTCTTATTCTGTGTTGGTCTGGTTAATGAAGGCCAAAGGTGGAAAATTATTTTTTATAAGTTGAGTGTAACCGATATAGAACGACGTAAGAGAAAAACACCCCCAAAAGTTCTGGCTCCAGCTTTTTTTGGGACTAACTTTTTCCCGTCACGGCTGTGCTGGTACTCACCTGCAAATGCATCTAGAGCTTTCTTGATGTCATCGGTGTTGAGGATGCTGCTCATTGCCATCTCGGCTGTTGGAGTTGGATAAAATAAGTCAGGGGAGAGAGACTGAATCAAAAGAGAAGACCCGAGAGGGGACAAGGTTAAAAGCAAGGTTGCCAGAGAGCAGAGACAGTACTGAGACATTCTCGTATTACACTGGTGACACTCTAGAAATGGAGCAGGAAATCAGGACATGTGAGAAGGAGGTGATGAGTGACAGAATGAATTAGTGACAGTAAAAGAGGAGTGATAAAGGGAAAGAGGAGAATGAGAGGAGAAAGGTATCCTGCTGTAGTAGGGTGTTGAGAGATACGGGAAGTGAAGGAGGTTTGTTTGTGGCATTTCAGGATGTAGAGCCAGGGCTGCGGAAATTAAAACAAAAATCAGGATGGAAGGAGAATACCAGAATGATGGAGACGAGTGATGACAGATGGACACAAAAACAAGTGTGCCTTTCAAATGTTTTCCATTTTATCTGTGTCATATCTTTGAGGTGGTAGGGACACAAACAGGGCGAGAGGCCAAGTCAGCAGGGGTTTAACAGACCATATGAGTCCTCTGCTGTGTTTGAAATATCACCGGAGAATTCAGTTTGTCAGCCCACTCCAGATGGAGAATCTTCTTCTTGTGCCTCGTGCTATGAAAGGTGAACCCTGCGCTAAACTGCGCTTTGGCTTTTTACTGCGTGTGTGTGACTGAACCTGATCGCTGCTTATGAAGTTGTCACTTTCCCGCTGACTTTGACTGATGCCCTCTTTCCTTCTGTTGAGAGTGTAAAGACACGTGTATGGGATGTATACATTAGACGGTAAACACAAATCTGTAAGAGTGGAGGAGGAAGTTATAAAGCTAGAGAGGAGTGGTGCTAAGGGGAAGCGAGTTATGTGTGGATTAGAGGAAGTAGTACTCCGATTTCACTTTACAGGCAGGCGAACCATAATGGGGTTTTGTGGGCAACACATTATTTTAAGTAGGCTGTGTGATCAATGAGTACTGGTTCACTCACATCCACACGAACCTTTGCCTGAATGGACAAATGTACGACTTTCTGCGCTATTCACAGTTCACCAGAAAAATGTCTTGGAAATCAGGTGAATAATACATTACATTGAAATTAGAACATTAAATCACAGCATTTCAGAACGTCAGGTGCAGGCTATCACACAACACCACACACAATAGATGTGCAGTGAATTTTCCAGACAGACTAACTTCAAATCCACAGCAAAAAGCCAAAGGTCAGCAGAGGACACCAGCCAGCCGAACTGTCTTCCAGAGACTAACTAGTTGAGGACATTTACTAGATCAAATAAATTTTATTTAAGTTATTCACCAGTTTTATTCCATACTAATCAAAAATGATAAACTGGAAGCATATGTTTTACTTTGTGTCCCACAAAGTTGCAAAAAATGCTTGCCCAGACGGATATACTGCTGATGTACTGGGATTGTGCCACATAACTGTGTCTAAGGAAGTAGACTTAGTTATGTGGATTGAAATAGAGAAAACATAGTGAGTGCTGGTTCTCTGAGAGAAAATGCCTTATTGATGCCAGACATCAAAGGAGAGACTGTTTTGAGCTGAAAAAAGGCAAAAGTGATTGACTGACAAGATACACAGAAGAACATCACTAAACACACAACATCTCAAGAACCTTAAGCAGATGTGGTCTACAGCAGCAAAACACCACAGTGCTCTTTCTGTCAGCTATGAACAGGGAACTGAGGCTGACATTTGAATGGGCTTAGCAAAATTGGACAACAGAGGACTGGAAAATCATGTCTTAGCCTGATGAGTCTTGATTTGTGCCGGCATAGGAGGGTCAGGTTCAAGTCAGCGGTGATGGTGTCCACCCATCTGATTTCAGCAGTATAACACACCATCTCACAAAGCCAAACTGGCTGTGAATATAAATGTGGACCAAAATCTCTGAGGAATGTTTTACAGCACTTTGTTGAATCTATGCCACCAAGAATTAGGGCAGCTCTAAGGACAAAAAAATGGTCCAAACGGTTGCTAGCAAGATGTACCTAATGATGTAGCCAGTAAGTGTACACGTGCAAAACACTTCAAAACACTCAAAACAGTGCCCTTGCAGCAGGTCCTGTATATATTGGCGTCACAATCACTATATTCTCCTATGAGAACACAAAAACACGCAGACAGACAGAACGATTCACAAGGTGAAAGCAATACCAGCCACACTGGAACGCACGTGATCCCTAACGGTGTCCTGACACCTTCAGTTAACGAGCAATTAAATCTGATATCTGATACGTAGTTTGATTCAGATGCAGATGCCACGGAGATAATCAGCAAATCAGAACGTAATGTCACCCCATGGCAGAGCACAGTCCACACACATCCTCTAATACCTGTCATTCATTTGTGCAAGCAGATGTTAACAATAAAGAGATTTTTTATTCAGCGTCTAGCTCATACAGATGGGGGATGAGCATAAGCAGAGCTACTTTTTTTAAGTAGCGTGTTTCAAACAGCTTAACAGCATCTTAAAAATTTAAAAATGAATCGTCACTCTCAAAGATGGAGAAAGAAAGAGGGTGGAGGACAGGAGGAGAAGGGATGATTTCCAAGGGTAAAAACTTGTCAGCAGGTGACAGGTGATAATAAAGTGAAAATTTAATTCATATTACTTTCAGTTTTTTATCCAGTGTTGTTAGGGCTGTCTGATTAAAAAAAACACCAGCTTGTTTTTAAGACAATACGTTTTCTATTTTATACAATATACTTGAAATCTTCAGCCCTTTCATTTTAATCTAGTTAAGGCTTCAAAATATCCTATTCTGAGGTTGTCTGAAACATAGCAACACTAACAAATTAACCATAATGCATTCACCAATTATCAACAAGTGTGCTTAATTTCATAGTAATCCATCTTCTAAATTTTTTAACATGGAACACATTTGTAAGAGTCTGACTTCAAAGATTAGTCAGATGCTCTGGTGGAAAACTTTGAGAGTTGACGGAGTTGAACTGTCTCAGCTAAAGTCATAGGAATGACACTCCATCATCATTTTACTTGGACCGTCATCAACACTGTGTTCTCTCTGTTCAGCAAATGATACTGAACTAGCCAATATCACCCCTCCGTCCTTCTCATTGTTGGAAATACGGTCTGTATGACCTATACATTTCCGCAGGTTGCAAATGACTCATGCCGCCTGTTCTTTGCTGCATCATGCCTCAGATATCACTGTGTTTAATAGCCACAATAAAATGAATGTTTAGCAGCTCTTTATGTACCTTTATGACCCTTAACGGTTAAGCAAACCTATCTTCAGAGTCATTTTGGTTTCAACTATACACCAGTAAATTCATGCGAATGATGCTTTTACATGCTGACCAAGCCTTTCCTCTGAAAGACACAAAAAACTGCTAAAATCCAAAAATCCATCTTTGTGATATTTCCTGTTACAGTAGCACATTTGACCACGCAGACACACCTGCACGCATACAAACAGACTAACAGTTCACCTTGTGAGGATGGTAAAAATACTACTAAAATACTAATCTATAACATCCCAGATCTCTTTTAATAATCTATTAAATAAATTAGGTATTTGAGGAAATGTGCAGATTTTCTTCGTTGGTGTCATTTTATTTCATTTTTAATGTTGGTAATGTCTATGTGATTAGTAGATCACATGGCATTCATTTTAATTCTCATCGATGCAATGATCTAATCAGCCAATCATATAATTCAATTCAAATTCAATCTTTATTGTCCCAAAAGGGAAATTAGTTTAGCAACAGGATAAAAGTAAACAAAACAATCATATAAAATGACAATGATAGTAATAGAAAATCCCAGAACGGTTATATGCCATTTAGGAGACAGGATGCAGTAGGGATAAAAGAAGCTTGGAGTCTTTTGGTCTTCCTCAGAGGTCAGGAGGCAACAACTCAAACTCACTGTGAAGTGGATGGTTCGAACAATGAACAATAGAATGAGCCTTTCTAAGCACATTTTTATTGTAAATGGCCAAAAGTCCATCTTTCCAGCGCCCTGAAATTTTGCTAGTAGTTTCTACCAAAAGACCCAACCAATTCTTATTCCTCACCATCAGGTTACCAAACCAGGCAGCGATACAAAAAGACATCACAGATTCAATAAAACTTCTATGAAACAAAGACAACATCTCAGATGAGACATTAAAAGATCTCATTCTCCTTAAAAAGAACAGTCTTTGTTGAACTTTTTTAGTAGTGGCATCAGCATGAGATTCAAAACACAGTTTATGGTCAAGTACCACACCTAGATATTTATAACTCTCAACGATCCCAATATCAGCAGTTTTAATGATAGTGGGTGATGAGCTATAAAAGGACTTCCTAAAATCAATAATCATGTCTTTAGTTTTTGACACATTGAGTGAAAGGAAGGACTCATCACATTAATCCACAAAATCATCTACAACCTGTCCATGGCCTGACTCGTCCCCCACCAGAAGACTGACGATCACTGTGTCATCAGCAAACTTCAGGATGTGTCTGTTCGTGAAATTGCTGCGACACTCATTCGTGTACAGAATGAACAGAAGAGGAGAGAGAGGCAGCAACCCTGGGGTGATCCAGTACAAGAGGAGAGCACATCAGAAAATACATGATTCACCCTCACGCATTGTGACCCATTAGTCAGAAAGTCTGTCAGGAGAGTGGCATAGTTGTTGGCGCCAGATGGAGTGGTCCGAGTATTTCAGAAACTGCCGATCTCTTGAGACTTACCATCTCTAGGGTTCATAGAGAGCCGTCTGGGAAAGAGAAAATATCCAATGAAAAGGTCTTGCCAATGAAAGAGGTCAGAGAAAATGGCCAAGCTTATAGGAAGGCAACAGTCGATCAACTATTCTGTTTATAGAAGAGCATCTCTAAATACTTCTTTAAAAATAAATAAATTCAGTTTGCTCGACTTTCTTGCAAAGTCAAATGAGAACACTTGAAATATCAGGCGTGCCTGAAGTATACGATACTGGAGCCAGAATAGATTGGAAGGAAGTGGATGAAATTTGTTCTTAGCATAAGAGAAATCCACATACCAACAACTCTAAAGCTTATTCATGGGCATATTAAATATTTGTTTTATCAAATGTACTAATGAGTGAGAAAGGTAATCAGCAGATTTTTTAAAAAGTTGACAGATTGCTTTAACTCTAAACTTTAATGTCGGGGGATTTCATTCAATACCACGAAATGAATCTAAAACGAACAGCCATAGTAGCACAATTATTAAGAAGTCAACATGATCCATGTCCACAACAAGCAAAGTCCATTATGCATTTATGAATTTATTCATGTATTTCAAAGTGTGGACTCAATGACTGCTTTGTATATTATTTACTTCTTATTGTTATTACTTTTCTAGTAGTTTATTAAAATGTCAGATAATGAACCATTTGTAATTTTGCCTATTTATTAACAGAGTAATTTATTTGTACACAGTGTATACAGTAACACATTTAGCTCATAATTGGTGAAATGTTTGATTATTATTAGATGACATCTTTTGTCTGGCTAAATAAAAAATTGAAAGTTATTCTACAAAGACCGAACTTTAGAAAACGCTTCGTATTTCTTGAGGATAAAGTAACATCTCAAAGGCAGTTCTGGTTTACACAAGGCTTGCCTGTGAACCTTTTAAAGTGGGGAAAGACTTGGGAAGTCACATGACTCTGATGGTCTTGCTAGGTGTGGGAAACCCAACTATAGTGCAAGAGTGCCAACTCTCCAGTTTACAGTAACAGCTGCATGGATGTGTGAATATATTTGCGTGTGTGTGCGTGTGCGTGTGAAAGTTTTTAAATGTGTTACTGAGGTGCCAGGCAGACTCGAGTAAAGAGGTGGAATGCAGGAAGAATATACTTGCATTTCAAGAAACCTGAGCCGTTTGTGCTCATTTGAGAATGTGAATCTGAGAGAGAGAGAGAGTGTGTGTGTGTGTGTGTGTGTGTGTGTGTGTGTGTGTGTGTGTGTGTGTGTGTGTGTGTGTGTGTGTGTGTGTGTGTGTGTGTGTGTGTTTGAGAGGAACTCTGTTAAAAGCTGAGGTAATATGTGTGTGCCAGTGTGTGTTAGACTTATATAGATAAACCAAGGCAAGGTGCCCCTTCAGTATTACTGCAGTGTGAACTGAAAATGAACCTTCTTCATTTTTTCTCTTTCCGCCTCTCTGGCATTTTACAGCAATCTAACATTAAACAATAAACACATTCTAGTGGAATTATTGTTATTATGTGACTTAAACACCCCTCAAGCTTTATGCTGATTTAAGGTTTCATTACGATCGCCAACAGCGAGGTTTATTTTGTAATTAAAAACTCCACAATTTTTCATTTGGCCTATAACCATACAGTGCATTTCATATCCCTACAAAAGATTTCAGTATTTAACATTTGTCATTCAGTTCCCTTAAAGGGTGCCAGCAGCTTTAGCTACACCATTAATGTGAAGACAATGAAGCACTCTAATGGGCTATTCTTTCTTGAAACAAAGGGAGCCCTCAATGATTTTCTTTCTCCCTGAAAGCTTTTAATCTGAATTGCCACTGATCTGCAAAATTACCTCAACCAGAGCTATCTGTTAGAGTGCATAAGACTGCTTATCGATTGTATACCGCTCCTTATGGGAAGAGATGGTACAGTGGTGTCAGTTCCGTAACTGAAACAAACACACTTGTGCGTGCATGTAGCCACGGGCGACTGCAGCGAGTAAAAAGAGGATTTGATAAGAGCAGCAGAGGCATGGGGATCATCTGGCTGTTATCACCACTGGCCACTGTCTAATCCGCTGGCAGGTACGGGAGAGGATAGCTTAACCACACAGTTACAGCTTGCCATCAGCAACAGCGCTGCATTTGTGGTTTGCATGTGCGTATGTGTGTGTGTGCAGAAGGATCTGTGCATTGTTTTACAAGAAAATATTCAGTTCCTGGTCAAAGGAAAACAAAACTTGTAATCTAATCATAACAATGATCATACAAATAATTTTTTAGACATTTCAGTGTGCTATGGGCTGAATCTGTTAGTCTGAAGTGAAGCTTTATATACATGGGGTGTGTTATTGTGTATTTCAAGCAGGAGACATGCATCTTTTTGCTCTTCCTGTACAGTAAGTTTTTAGAGACCAGTATATAAGAGATATGTCATTTGGCACCTGAAGTAAAACTGTACTTTAAATTATGCCAACGTAATAAGAATGTCCTGGTGTGAAGCAGATACACCATTAATGACGGCCCACGAGCAAAGATGGCAAAAGTTGTACCACTTTACCCGAGGGGCACGTCCCTGTGTCATGTTTGCACCAAAAAACTCTGTCTCCTCATTAATTAAGACTGCAACCACTAAAGTATTGTTCTCCTCATTAATATTCATGGCACAGTTTAGTATGTGAGTAATATGCAACATTTTAATCATAAGCACACGGATTTATTCTCAAGAGAAATTTCCCGTACTTCATCAGCATTTTGCTACAGATGCATTACCATGGAGCACGGACAGGACACTGCTTTCAATCTCATTAAGTGGTAATTAAAATTTGACCTTGACAGATTTCACACGTAAGCGGTGTTGCAAACCTGTGTCCTTTAATTCTGGCAGCAAAGCGTTACTATCAGAAAGTGATTACTTTGTTGATATCCTGTCGCTCTATCTAAATCTAAGCAGACTCTATGGAGACAGTGAAAGAAGGCAAATTGCTTTTCCTGTTTAGTTGCATCCATCACTTCATTTGATTAGAAAGCAAAGCCAGCTGTAAGCATTCATCAGCCCTGTGAGGAAGGTACCTGAAAATCATTGTCAAGTGTGATCTGCTGCAGGTTACACTTAAAGCACTGGCCTTTGTCGTTTCATCTCTCATTTATCGCTGTCTTTTTCTTTCAGGCAAACTTTTTGTCTCTCCCTCATTCTTCCTCTTACCTTGTTGCTGGTGGACGGGTTTAAGGCGGGAAGAGGGGCGAGATGGGTTCAGGAGGGATGTCCAGTCAAAGATCAGAGGCTCTGCTCTTTCAGTTTTATACCTGTCCTCTCCAACTATTTTAGGATGAAAAATGGGCTCCGGGTTCAGTGTGGGGACAGGGATGTTATCCCGCTAGGTTGGCCTGTATCGCTTTCCTGACTGGACCCGTGCAAATCAGACATTACTATTAATAATCTTGGATCAATCTCCACCCCTCGTTCCAGCCAGATTTCTTTTCTTATGCTCACCCTTTCTCACCCCTCCCTCACTCTAGCTCTCCCTCCTTCCAGCCATTCGATTTCTCCACCTAATTTTCTCACACCTCCCACCCGAGGGACTTTGCTCTGTCCTCTAATCCGTCTCTGATCCTATCACTCACTCCACTACTTCTCTTTGCCTCTCTCTCTCTCTCTCTCTCTTCCTCTCTCTCCATTCTCTTAAACCTTTAATTTTCACTTTTAATTCTCCTCTACGAATTCCTCCTTTAAGGCATTCCACATCATCAGTGACAAATTACAAGGCCCTGCTCTCTATCACTGTTGTTTTCTATCTCTTGATCATTTAAACTGTTAGAAAGTTGGCATACAAAATCGTCTTTAGGGTATTTCTTATGATGCTTTGTCTAATAATCTTTTTTTTAGTTAGTATTGATGCTCAGGATTTCCTGTATTGTTATACTTTGTCGTTTACACCTGTGGTGGCAAAACATTTTTGATTTCTGTTTATATCTGATGGTGAAATTTGTCATGTGGCTAGCTAGCTAATTAAGCTAACATTAGCCCCTTGAGTTGGCTGTAAACGTTAGCTAATTATGCTAATATAAGCCCATGAGGTAGGTGCAAACAGGATACTTAACAATACTAGTTTGGTTATCTAGAATATATAGTGGGGAAAAAAAGAAGAATATATTTCCATAAAGGGTATATTGGGCCCAAAGCAAACATTCTTAAATCCAATGTAAAAAAGAGGATACATGAGAGAAGATTTCAGACATGAAAAAGAGCCAAGTTAAAAGTTTCTCAAAAAATAGTCCCCATCCTTGGTACTTTTAACTCTGTATGGCCTTATGTGTGATTTATACTTCTGCTTTGAATCGATGTAGCCCCTACGATGTTTCCAGCATTTATACCAATGCTGGGGGTGTTGCTTTGCAGTTTTGCTGCCAAAACAGTACTTAATGATAATAATAATAATAATGGATTGCATTTATATAGCGCTTTTAGTTCCCAGTAAACACTAGTTTATCCATTCTCTTTCCATTGATTTGGAAAATCGAATCAGAAGAACAGGCGGCCAGGAACTGACAGAAGCCAACAATATGTCCACAGTGGGTCAATCAAAGCTAGCTAGGGTTTCAGAAGGGTTTGCGGATGCTATATACCTACAATGTAGATTTAATGCAGAGGCATGAATCTCACTTTTAGAAGAAACTGCTGTGGCTTACCCAGGCTGCTGATTCATACCTCGTTACTTCCTTTCTAAGGGAGGGGCTTTGTGAATCGTTAATTGTTAGATTTTCTAAAATCAGTTTTCTGAAGTTAAGATATGAATTAAGGAAAAGAAAATTGAACAGTATTCTGAATAAAATTTGCAGAGAAGTACACCTCCACAGTGAACAATGCAGAGAAAGAACCTGCAAGAGGACCACGCTGCTGTTGATCACTCAGTGCAGGAATTGTTCCTGAGGCTCACTTATAGATGTGAAGTACTTATAGCTGTGGAAACAGCTGTTTCCACTAAAGAATCGCTCACAGTGACCTTTAGAAAGACAGTCCAAGGCTTAGGCACTACTGTCTGCATGTAAGAGCCGTAAACAAGTCTGTGTTTGTGTGTTTGGGACTCGTGCATGCATTGTGAATGCTGAGTGCAGGAGTGTGAGTGAGACATTAAAAACAGGGGTGTGTATTCTCTGTCGAGCGACTGTGGACACCAGGTGCTATCATCCCAGTTACTGTAAAGATATTGTAGTTATGAGGCTACTATCAATTTCATGCTGGGTATTTATTTTAGAAAGAAAAGTGTTTAAACGGGCAAAGATTTATTATCTTTGCCATCTAATTATGAAATGTTTTGTATATTTGCCTGAGACTGTCATCACCATGACTTTGCAATCCTTACAAGGTTTTAATGGCATTAAATCGAGTTCTCCAATGACCTTCCTAGTCTATATAATGTTACTGGTGGTGTTTTTTATGTGGGATTTAAACCACCCCCAAATGATACTGACCTCTTTCTTTTCCAATCATACATTTTTAGTTACAACATGTTGACAGAAACTGGGAAACTGAGATATGAGATCAGTAATCTAGTCACAGTTACTTGTAGGGTGGCAAAAAGCAATGATATGAAATTGAAGGTACTGACAAATACCTTATTATGTTCAGGTTTAGGATCTTATGTGAGAACTCGAAACTAAAAATAACCTTCTCTTTTAATTCCTCTGCCCCTGTCCTTGCTGCTGTGTATTCTCCTTTTTCTTCCCTCCATCTTTATCTAATTTTGTTGCAACGTTGTGACAGGAATTTCTATCCCTCCTTCCACCCATTACGTTTTTTTGCTAGTACACTCCTTTTAAGTTCTCACTTTGTCCAGCCAAAGGGCCGCAGAGGGAGTTACCTTGATTCCCTCATTGCCTGGGTGCTTCTCGCTGTTGCCTGCCAAGAGGAGTCAGCAGGGTGACAGGACGAAGGAGGGAAGAAGAGAGAGACAGAGAGAGAGCTGATGGAGTTGTGACAACTGAAGCCAGGAGGGAGATAAAGGTGGGTGATGAAAGTGCAGAAATTAAAATAGTAATGACAAAGGAGAGATTTAAAGAGGAATGCAAAGAGAGCATTCTCTCTAGTGAAGGAGTAGAGGGCTAGAAGGTTGACAGCAGATGATGCAAAGGAATTTCGATGTAAGATGGTGTACAGAGGGGTTGAATGTTGTCGAAGCAAAAGGACCGAATGTGAGGAAGGATCAATCCCAGAGTTTGCCTTATGTGTTTGGGTTTATCTCAAACCCCAAAGACTGCAGGACTCCAGGTTCATCATTGGCTCACATTTAGAGACAAAAAACAAATGTTTGGGAGTTTTTCTTTTGTCCCAATACCATGGCAGCACAGACTCCACCCTCCCGAACAGCATCTGAATGTTTCCAGTCGCCCTGCTGCTACAAACGATTGGTTTGCCGCTGCACCGTTTTCATTAAAAAAGATTTTTGGCTCGTGTTTACTTATGGGACTCCCATTTGTCAATGTTTGTTTGAGATTGCTCCAAATGGATTTGGATATGTTGTTGTGCACAGAATGGCACATTAAGGTGGAAAATTACAACCTACCTCTCTGATTCATTGGCAGCAGTCATGCAGACCGGATCTACTCTTAATCATGCAAACTCGTTTGGCTCATTATTGGATTCTCCTGAGTTTATCTGGCTTTGTTAGTCAAATCATGATCAAATATTTGTGTAAGTTATTTGCGTTAAAAAACTGCTAATTATTGAGTTGGGATTTAAGATTATGACTATTAATTTCCTCTCAGATTATTTCTTTGGCCTCCTTTTTAAAAGGATTCTAAGCAAAACATGATTACTTATCACGTCAGAACAAAGGGAGGTTATTCTTGAGATCAACTAAGATGATAAAGTATAAGGTAGAATTCCAAGGAGGAAAAGAAAGAGAAATGCTAATAAGAGAAGTTGGGTTGAATGAAATTCCTTTGAGCGGGAATCCAGGTAAGCCAACATAATGCAGTCACAATGGGAACCTGGTAAGTACAAAGAGATAGGGAAAAAGGAAGTTTGCTCCGAACTATCTGCTTCCCTGCATATTTTAAATGCATGGATGTACTGCAAAAAAAAAAGGGGGGTTGACCTCTTTCTCTCTTGTCTTCATATTCTTCTGGAGGAGGTAGGTGTCATTATCTCAGCGTCTTTGTGAAAATCTACACTCAAGAGATGCCTTTGTAAATGGAAACATAGAGGGATTGCAGCAAACAACTGGTTACACTCCAGAACAAGAGGGTTAGAAAACATCTTAATTCTTTGGGTACATCAAACCAAGATGCACTTTTACCAGAATGATGGGAAGAGAAAAATCTGGAGAAGAGAAATAAATCATGACCCACAAGCATACCCCGACATCTGGAGCAATGTCGTGCCATTGGGGTGTATGGCTGCCAGTGGAACTGGTGGTCACTAGTGTTTAGTGATGATTTGACTGCTAATAGAAGCAAAACTGATGGGACAGAGCTTCACAGTGCAAAAGGATAATGACCCAAAGACAAAAGCAACCCAAGAGTTTCCTATTTTGATGCCTAGGCTGTCACTGATTGCAAAGGATATTTGTGATGTTATGATTATTATATTTATGTTAGTTTGTCCAATCACATTTGAAGCTCTAAAAAGAAGAACTGTGTATGAAAATAGGTGTTTAGCTTCCTAAATCCTTTTGTTAAGTCTCTTGAATTAAAAGCCTTTGAATTACATTTAGATTTTTCTTTTAAATCCACTGTTCATATATGGATGCAAAATCACCCTAAAACATGACACGTGACCTTTTGCACACTAAACTCAAATACCTTGACATCCCAGAAGTTATCCTATCTTGGTGTCATCTGATGAATATCGTCTCATAACATGCTACTGTCTCACTCTGCAGATGATATCAGTGTCAACTTCTTGTTCCAGTTCATGACACAGAGGTCTAAGAATGGGTCTTGGTATGCCTGTCTGAAATATCCTTCTGTCCTAGATAACCTTGTGATTCTTTTGGAACTCCCCACCCCCTCTGATTCTCTTTCTTCCTCCACTAACAAAACCAATTTGAAAAATGTGTCATCTCCATCTAATGAAAATATATATGTTGGGTTGTCACCGCACAGTAACATTTAATATGGCATAAGTTTTCAAAAATGAGCTCAGCATTCATACAAGTCTCTGTGATCCAAAACCTCCGGCTTCAGATTGCACTGAAAATTCAATTTCAGAGACACAAAGAGAGGAGATATGCAGATACTGCTATTGCTACAAATCTTGCTGAGAGTGGCAGCCAATCCAAAGAAAGTGGCCGTCATTTGGAAAAGCGGCCAAAGATGGGGAAGCTAAAGCAGCTTGTTTCAAGCAGTGGATGAATTGGAGGGTCACATCAGTGCCTACCACAGAACAAATAAGGATTACATTGAATTATGAATCATGCAAAGCTACTACAGTGGCTGGAAGGGAACCTAATAAGCCCCCTTTGAGATTTTTATGTGCTACTTGCATCCAAATCAAATCCAGGCCTCTTTGGAGGATACTTCACTGTGCAAAAATCTGATGTGAGGAAATGAAATGTTTTAGGTTAGAATGTCAATAAATAAACGTGCTCGTGATCTCCGAGCATGAAGTAAGGAGAGCCTTCAAGAGAGTGAACACCAGGAAAGCAGCAGGACCAGACGGCATCCCAGGTCGTATCCTCAGAGACTGCGCATACCAACTAGCTCCTGTGTTCACTGAGATATTCAACATCTCTTTATCTCAGTCGGTGATCCCCACATGCTTCAAAGAGTCCATCATTGTTCCTGTCCCGAAGAAACCCCACCCTGCTTCTCTCAATGACTATCGCCCTGTAGCCCTCACCTCAGTAGTGATGAAGTGCTTTGAACGCCTGGTCAGAGACTTCATCATTTCTTCACTACCAGACACACTGGACCCACTACAGTTCGCTTACCGTCCAAATCGTTCCACAGACGATGCCATCTCTCATCTCCTCCACACATCACTCACTCACTTGGACACTAGAAGGGGGAATTATGTTAAAATGCTCTTCATAGACTACAGCTCTGCATTTAACACCATAATTCCCTCCACACTCACCACCAAGCTGGAGCATCTGGGACTCAGCTCATCTATGTGTCAGTGGATCTCCAACTTCCTAACTGGCAGACCACAGGCAGTAAGGATGGGCGGACATGTCTCAGCCTCCACCACTCTCAGCACTGGAGCCCCCCAGGGGTGTGTTCTGAGCCCCCTGCTGTACTCTCTGTACACATATGACTGTGTGGCCACTACCAGCTCCACCACCATCATCAAGTTTGCTGACGACACCGTCGTGGTGGGCCTGATCTCTGATAACAACGAGACGGCCTACCTGAAGGAGATTAGGAATCTGGAGAACTGGTGCCAGAGGAACAACCTCCTTCTAAACGTCAGTAAGACAAAGGAGCTGATAGTGGACTTCAGCACTAAGCAGGAGAGGAACTACCAGACCCCCGTCATCAACGAGTGCCCAGTGGAGAGAGTGGACAGCTTCAAATACCTCGGAGTTCACATCACGCAGGACCTGTCATGGTCCTGTCACATCAACTCCGTGGTGAAAAAGGCCTGACAGCGTCTCTACCACCTCAGACGCTTGAGAGACTTCCAACTGCCCTCCAAGGTGCTCAGGAACTTTTACTCCTGCACCATAGAGAGCATCCTGACGGGAAACATCTTAACCTGGTTCGGGAACAGCACCATGCAGGACAGACGAGCTCTACAGAGGGTTGTGCGGTCAGCTGAGCGCACCATCCGCTCCGAGCTCCCTGACCTGCACTCAATCTACAGCAGGCGGTGCTGGACCAAGGCCAGGAAGATCGTGAAGGACCTCAGCCATCCCAACAACAGACTGTTCTCTCTGTTGAGGTCAGGAAAGCGATTCCGCTCCCTGAAGGCCAACACAGAGAGACTGAGGAGGAGCTTCTTCCCGCAGGCGATACGGTCTCTCAATCACACCACCACACAGTACTGACCCACACATACAGTTCTTACACACACACTGGACATTCTGGACATTGTTTTCACTTCATCACTTAAATCACTGCTGCTGTTATTGTGTATATGCTGCTGTTATTGTGTATATATTTATTTATACTTCTTGTGTATTTTGTTCATACATTCTTATATAGTTCTATATTGTGTATTTTGTTGTACAGTTATTTTATTTTCAATTTAATTTATATATTTTATCTTATTCTTTCCCAGTGTGTTGTACAGTTATTTAATTTTTAACCTTAATTTATATTTTATTCCTTCCTAGTTAAATTTACCCTTTTTAATTTTTCATATTTATTTCCTATCTTATTCATAGCCTTTTCCTTTTTTGTTTTCTTTAGGTCACGAGCAGTTGTCCAAGCATTTCACTGCATATCGTACTGTGTATGACTGTGTACGTGACAAATAAAAATTTGAATTTGAATTTGAATTTGAATTTGACATCAGCGACTGAAAGGAACCAAAAAAAAATCTTTTTTATTAAAAGAATTAAGAAATAAATATGCAAATAAAAGTACTCTTGTATTCCTTGATAGAGACACACAATTTTTTTTAAATGTAACATCCCCGACACGCGCGCACACACATAAGCTGTAAGAGTGTTTGCGAAAGAGAAAGCTGGAGAGAACAGCCATCATGTGTCCTCCATGTGCACTGTTATATTACTGTGCCTCAGCAGTGCTTCCATCCATCTCGCTCTCACATCGAAATGCAGAAAGAAAAGTAAAGTACACAGAGTTGTGAGACAAAATTTGATAGATTGACGGGAAAAGTGGCAGTGAATCTGACAATAGGAGAAAAAGGGAAAAGATGTGTAATAGACAGACAGAAAAATCCACCTGGTTATTCACCGTAATAATCATCAGTCCCCCTTTGAACAATAGAACTGCATCCCGTAAACCTAGAAGGTTTCTGCAAATTTATAGATGTAAAGGACCACTCCTTGCTGCAGGGTCTGAAGATATTGGACAAAGATACCCAGAGACTTGGAAGTGTGAACGAATGATTGACCTGTCTCTACACACAAAGGAGGATGATGTACCGATAGAGAAGAAAGGTTGATGGAAGATGGAAAAAGACGAGACAAAAAGCCACATCGAAGAAAAGAGGATTTTGCTGGATGCGATTTAGGGTGGAAGATGTATGAGTGTGCCTGTCAGATATCCATCTGTGCGTCCATCTTTTGGTCTGGAGAGTTGAGAAAATAAAATTTCTCACATCGAGTGACTGTTGAACTATCCATGAGGTGACAGTGTTGTCATCAGCTGTGCCTTCATCCCTTTTATTTTTCATGTGGCCACAGTGAACATGGTAATTTTGTTGAAACAGTTGTCATGCTGACTTAACAAGATGAGGATGAAAACCCTTCAGCTGATTTTCAGAGATTCACCATCTTTCGTATTAAAGGAAGTGATTTTATCTGGTGACTCTGGCGCACACCCATCAGAGCAAGCTGGAGTAAGATTATCATCCCATAGATTTAAAAAAAACCTACGAATCGAGTTATGAGCTTAACAAGTTACTGTGATGCAAATAAGAATATGTCCCGTGGATATGGTGGAAAATTACTTTGAATTGTTAGTGTCAGCATCCATGATCAAAATGACAATGCCTAAAATCATTCAGATGTTTTATTTGGTTGAAAGCGCGGAGATGACAGATTGTCCAAAGAATGTTATGGCAATCCTTTTTCTCTTCCACTGTGTGTCTTCTGTCCTGTCTCCCTCCCCTCACCCCCAACCGGTCACAGCAGATGGCTGCCACTCCCTGCGCCTGGTTCTGCCAGAGGTTTCTTCCTGTTAAATGGGAGTTTTTCCTCCCCACGGTCACCAGGGTATTCTCGGTATTATTGGGTTTTTACCTTACAATAAAAAGCACCATGAGGCATCTGTTGTTGGAATTTGGCACTATATAAACAACACTGAATTTTTTGGCTGATATATCCTGATCTGTATCAAAGTGGATCAGACCAACATTGCCGAGGTCAAGGTTTGAAAATTTCAGGACAAGTGGTTCTGATATATTCTGAAGAAAAAAACAAAACAAAACAGAACTTCCAATAAGAACTGGTCTGATGATCCTGAGTTCATTAATTATCGTCTGTTACAAGGTGTTGGTGGGTTCTGGTCTGTCCCAAAGGGTAAGATTCACCCCTCAGCTAGTAAAATGAAGTCATACAATTTGGTAATGAAAGCATTCAGCTCACCAATAAGTTAATGCACTAAAGACCAAGCTCGTGCTAATTATCCATTTGACAGTAGCTTGTTAGGAGACCTGGGTCGTTGATCCAGAGTTTTGAGTTGTCATTATTATTGAACTTTGATTTTGATATTATTTATCATTTCTACTCTTTTGGTTTATTTGTTAGAGTTCTCTGTCTTATGGTTTGTGTCTCTGTGTTCTATAGTTGCCGTCTCCCCTATCAGCTGTGTCCCCTTGTCAAGCCCGCGTCTCTGTGTTATGTTTCCTGTTTTATTTTGAAAGTCCGTGTCTCATGTTAATGTTTTGCTTCCCTAGTCTCGTTAGCCCTGATTTATCCAAGCTGTGTTTCCCTCCTGTCTCTCATTCACTGATTGCTCCCTCTGTGTATTTAAGCCCTGTGTTTTCATTGGTCTGTGTTTTGCTCTACCATCATCCTATGCTTTGTGGGCTGTCCAGCTGCCTGCCAGTTAGTTATCTGTATTCTCAGTTTGTTTAGTTTTCTGTTCTGCCTTGCCATCCAGCAATAAAGCGGAGTTTGAGTTCATGTTTGCCTCCGAAACTTTGTGTCCTCCATACCACCACTCCTGCCTGCACACAGCCTTTACCTGACATAGCTTAGTGCATCTGCATCAATAGGTTGATCGTCGACACTGATTTTCTGAGCACACGGGGTTATGGAAGTTATGGAACTTCTCCTTTCTCTTATATGTGTTTAGAACTAAAAAGATGTCGCATATCAGCTCATGAGGCTGACTTTTAAAGAATGCTCTCGCTTTTAAATGACAAAACAAAATGTTTTCAGTTCATTCTGCGCTCACAGTCGGTGACCCTCACTCATCCGAGAGTCTGATTAGTTCTTTAATCCACTTCAGAAAATGTGTCTCCTGTTTTGTATACTATAACTATAATTTTTCTTAGAGTGCACTATGAGTGTACGGGTTCAATTATGCACACTGGTTCATGCTGTGGTTTAAAATAGTTTGCTATAGCCTATAAAGGTGAGAGTTTTGGCAAAGCTTTAGATTGCTTGCCTTGTTTGTTTAAGCTTCAGTTCCTTTTTATAAGTTTATTATTTTCTTGTGTGTTTAGTTGCCTCAACAGGTCTGTATTTGTTCTCCAGTGCTCCCGTGGATCTTTTGTGTTTGATAAGTGTCATTTCTGTTTTACTGTAACAGTTAGTCTTGTGTCCTGTTAGTTTTACTTCCTCAGTCCCATTTTTCTCTTGTCCATTGTCAAATGATCTGTTGTTGCTTCACCATGCAAGCTCTTGTGTTCGGGGATTTTTGCTGGTTTCACATTACTGGACTATGTTGAATATGGAGTTTGTTTTTGGTCTGAATAAAAGGCTTGCTCTCCATCGCTTAAGTCTGGCTCCCGTGTCTTGAATTTGGGTCCACAGCTCCACAGGTCAATGACACCACTGGTTAATCTGCTGATTCATGCAAATGGCCAACAGCATTGCCAGCATATATGCTTTTGCACGATGCATTACATGGTTATCTCCAAATATTCACATCCCAGTATTTTATATGTGGTGCCGACCATGATAGAGAAACATTACTTTTTAGTTTTATGAGGTTAGCAATAACTGTTTTTCCATGCATTATTAAACAATTAGAAAAAAGACATATAAACAAAACCATTGTGATATATAAACTTGGCATATGATTGCATCTAGGAGTGGTGACGAGCTACAGTGCACGGTGTTGCAGAGAGATGGGGTGATGTGTTTGATTCACACAGTATCTTGTGTCAGCCTTGGCTGGATGAATGGTGTGAACTCAGGCAACAGGTGTCTGGGAATAGCTGAGAGTGACTTCAGAAGCAATATAAGTTCCAGCAACCAGATATGACAGGCTGTAGATATTCAGAGAGAGAGGAGAGTGAGAAAGGGGGGAAAAACTCGCTTTTTAATTTTTTCTTTCTTTCTTTTACTGTTTTCAAAAAGTTACATTTCCTCATTTAAAAAAAGTCCAAGTGTGAGAGCTGGAGTTGTAAAAGCAGAAAAAGGGATGTTGATAACAAAAGGAATGAGAAAGAGGAAGTATATCTAACATGAAATGTTAAAGGACACATTGTTGCTAAAGAAAAGTACTGGAAATGGGGAAATAGAGCGATTTAGGGGAAAAGCAAGCTAAACATCTTAAACTGAGGTCTACCTGGAACTATATGAGAGCTGGGAGAGCGTGTTTGTGGCCACTGGTGTCCCTGAAGGAGGTTTACAGTTTCTGCCAAGCACGATTTGAATGTAGCGCCAAGTAACCTGATCGCTGGCAAAATCACAGTGAACTAATTTTACCTTCAGCAGTTGGTTTACATTCAGTGAAGTTATTTAAATTAATTTCTTCTTTAAATGGAAGGGAGTGATACTGAGAGATGAAAAAAGCTTGAAGAGAGTTCACGAGGGAACATTATCTCATTCTGATGGTGATATAAGTGATCTGTGAGTAGATCCACAAACATTCCCATCATATAACACCTGTCCTGCAGCTCTCTAAAGACAAAGCATGAAAATGGATGAGAGTTAGGATTTTACATCTTGACTAGTGTCTGATTGTTGTGAGATTTTTTTACATTCCCAGTCCCCAGAGGGATGTATCTGTCAGCTCAAAGCATTGTTAAATGTTTTAGCTGATATATGGAAATATTTAAAAGATGAGTGTTTCCCCCCCCAAAAAAACTTTTTCTTTTTTCGTCTTGTTTTCTTCTTCTGAGCTGTGCCTGTGAGTCACCAAATTTAACTTTATTTTATCTCAACAACTCTTTTTTTATGATGGCCCTGAGGGATTCGAATGCACTGCAATCTAAGAAAGCGCCAGCAAACAGAAAAAGATTGCAAAAACATACACAAACCAAAGTAGGAAGCTGAATAAAACATAATGGAAATTTCACAAATATCTCACAAAAAGCAAGAAATGCCAAGAATGACACTGAGATGTGCTTAAAAAAAAGGGGAAGATTCATCAGTCTTGTGAAAGAGAAAAAGATGCAAGATAAAGTGTTTTTTAATCGCATAATGCACAACCTGATCAGTGCTGGTGCAGGATCAACATTGCGACTCACGAGTCCTGAAGTTTGGATGTTCACTTTGCATTAGCCAAGAAGTTAGCTAACTTGCTAATATGTATAAATTAATAAAGACAACACTTAAAAACACTTACCAGCTTTTTCTAGCAGACAGTTTTATATAAACAAATGGATTTGGTTTTTCTTTTTCTTCCATATTCCAACGCATTGACATCCCAACAACACAAATGTTGATCCTGGACCAATATTATTATGATGATGCAGGACACGGGGATATCAGATACACCTTCATATAAGAGTGTACATACACTACCAGTCAAAAGTTTGGACACACCTTCTCATTTATTTTCATGACAATTTACATTGTAGATTCTCACTGAAGGCATCAAAACTATGAATGAACACATATGGAATTATGTAGTAAACAAAAAAGTGTGAAACAATTCAAAACATGTTTCATATTTTAGATTCTTCAAAATAGCCACCCCTTGCTTTGATTACTGCTTTGCACACACTTGGTATTCTGTCGATGAGCTTCATGGGGTAGTCAGATGAAATGGTTTTCCAATAGTCTGCCCAGAGATGCTGAGTGCTTGTTGGCCCTTTTCGCCATCTCATACCAAACCATCTCGACTGGGTTTAGGTCAGGTGACTGTGGCCAGGCCGTCCATCACTCTCCTTCTTGGTCAAATAGCCCTTACACAGCCTGGAGGTGTGTTTGGGGTCATTGTCCTGTTGAAAAATAAATGATGGTCCAACTAAACGCAAACCAGATGGGATGGCAGGATGCTGTGGTAACCATGCTGGTTCAGTGTGTCTTCAACTTTGAATAAATCTCCAACAGTGTCACCAGCAAAGCAGCCCCACACCATAACACCTCCTCCTCCAGGTTTCAAGGTGGGAACCATGCATGTAGAGACCATCCATTCACCTTTTCTGCGTCGCACAAAGACATGACAGTTGGAATCAAAGATCTCAAATTTGGACTCGTCAGACCAAAGCACAGATTTGATTGGTCTAATGTACATTTCTTGTGTTTCTTGGTCCCCAAAAATCTCTCGTGTTTGTTGCTTTTCCCTGGTCCAAACCCCATTATGAAGGCAAGAAATTTCACAAATGATCCCTGACAAGTCACACCTGTGAAGTGAGAACCATTTCAGGTGACTACATCATGAAGCTGAGAGAAGGCCAAGGGTTTGCAATGCTGTCAACAAAGCAAAAGAATCTAAAATATAAAACAGATTTAGAATTATTCATCATTTCTTTCTTTCTACATAATTCCATAGACCTTGCTTCATATATTTGATGTCTTCAGTTTGTATCTACAATGTAGATAGTAGTAAAAATAAAGAAAACACATTAAATGAGAATGTGTGTCCAAACTTTTGACTGGTAGTATACATGTTTGCCATTAGCCTTTAACAGTCACTTCGGCAACACTTGATGTTGTTTGTACGTTTTCGCAGCATTTTTCGATTTTGATGGTGTTTTCTTAAGTTGCAGCATGTTTGACCTCTCTGTACTTTTTTCACCTAAGACATTTTAAACTTTAGATTTCTGTAAGTGGTAAATAGTTCAAGTGTTATCTAGACTTGAGGGAAGCTCAGTAACACATAGGTTATGTATAACACAGTGTTACAACAGAAGTACACACCAAACACAGGTCGCCAGTCCATCACAGGGGCTAAAAATGGCATCACAATTTATCTTTAGATATTTAAAGAATTTAAATGGGTTTTGATCAAAAAGTTGATCACATAATGGAGGTACTGGGAAGATTTGTTGAAGTTAAGTTAAGAGGAGAGGTGAAAAGGAGAGTGCAGGCAGGGTGGAGCGGGTGGAGACGAGTGTCAGGGCTGATTTGTGACAGAACGACGGCAACAACAGTGAAAAAGAAAGTTTACAAGATAATAGTGAGACCTGCTGGGATATCATGTTTTGATTTAGAGACAGTGCTGCTGACAATTAAAGAAAACGTCTGGCAGAGCTGCAGATGTTAAAATTTTCATTTGGAGTGACCAGAATGGACAGGATTAGAAAAGAACAAATCAGAGGGACAAGCTCAGGTTGGGCAGTTTGGAGAGGCAAGGCTGACATGGTTTGGACATGTGCAGAGAAGAGTTTGTGGATATAGTGGAGAAAAGATGTTGAGTATAGAGCTGCCAGTCAGAAGGAAATAAAGAAAGACCTCCGAAAAGATGTGGTAATTGTGTAGTGATCATAGATATAGCAAAGGAGGACAGGGGGATGGTGTGACAGAAAAGGATGTTGGGATAGGGTGGAAGACAAAGGGAATAAGAATGTGATGTGTCCCATTCACCTTTACTGAGGCTTTTATATAAAATTATGTCATTTATAAACTAGATGAATTTCTTTATAAATAATATGAATAACAGTAATATGTGTGAGGATATATTTTATATGAAAATGCACATAAAATCCAAAAATACACACATTATAAATCTTAAGTCACAGCTAACCTGTGTGTATATACTCACCTGTGTGTTTCAGTATCTATTGGTTTAGCACAACTGAACATTTTGAACTACAGGTAAAACTCTTTTATTCCTACAAATTAGACAACCGGCTAATCTTTAAAGGAAAGAAAGTTGAAATAGCTGATAAAGGGGATGAAATTACTGAGAAAACTGCTTCACAAACACACATGCATGCATCAATGCACTCCCATTCAGCATATTTGCTCAGTACCAGTTAAAAACATTGCAAACACAACCTATAAGCCAGCAGACACTCGTGTATAGATATGCAAATATGCTCATATATGGTATACCTAGACATATACTGCATTTTAAAGACTGCAGTACTTGACCTTGAGATTCAGTATGAATTAGAAAATGCATTTCTTACAGTAGGTGTGGAGTAAGAGCAAATCACTAGTGTCAGGCAGTAAAGGCATCAAGGGAAATCTCTGAAGATTACTCAGCCTTAAATCCTCTAAAGCTTTAAATTACATCGGTGGAAATCTGCAGGTTATGATAATGACCAACAAATATGCTCTTGTCAGACACAGCCTTATGTTTGTGCATTCCTTTTGTTAATCTATGGGCATGCTTGGCGTCTCCGCCTGCTAAACACTGCACATTACAACGACATTAAAGCGATAACAAGGCCACGTTTGCAAAGAAAACAGCACCTGCTCTGCAGTCTCATCCTGCAGATGTCTTGCTTTATTTGCTTTTTATGACCAGTATAAGTTCAAGAATCTGTCTTAAGTGAATGGTCTATTAACACACATTATGCTAGGTGGATAACAGCCTGCTGTGCACTGAAAGCCAGCCACACTGCAGTCAAACACTTATTTCAGTCAAGGACTCTCCTGGGAGAGATGTTCTTCAGAGCAATGCTCTGCAAGGCAGAAAAGAGGGCGCGCTATCATTATATCATCAATCAGTTGAATGTTAAAGTGGCAGTGAATCAAAAAGGTAGTGCATGTAGTGCATGCACTAGACTATAGCTTTAGTTCAGTTGTGAGCCGCTGTCCTTAGTCTTTGCATGTTCATTAGTACGTGTATGTTCCTGTGTATTTACAGTTACAAGCTGCAAACATGGTGACTATGAGTGGTGTTCTTTCTTTAAAGCCTCTTTCATATATTGAAGGACATCTGCAGTAAACTAGAACAGCCAACAAACTATGTTCACCAAGACCATCACTCATCACTCTTTAAGAGAGTTTCAACCACATGACTGCATTAGTTCTACGCAGGTGTACCTAATGAATGGGCAACAAAGTATAGCAAATGTGTTTTGCAGGGTAGGAGGAGTAGACGTCTGACGCTACAGGGACACTATAATTAAGTCAAGTTAATGCACTGGAGTCTCCTGTGCATCGATCCACAGCCCGCTAATGTCCCAGAGTGGCATGACTTGTTAAGCTTATTAGATGCACACTTGGAACCACAGTATGATCTGATTAAATAAAAGAGCATCCATTCAACCTGCACACCTTGCTGTGTGACACAAGACAGTAGCAGCAACAGACACAATGGTTTATGAAGTCAGGCGAGTCACAGAAATGCTTGTTTCAAGCTCAGAACAGCAAATATCTTCTTATCTAAGCGTAATGCCAAAATGTCACAGCTATGTTTCATTTAATCGGTTGCAAAAAGAGAAATCATTTTCATTTTGCTTGTTTCAAATGTGTCCAGCCATCACTGGCTCCAGTGCTTTTTATGGAGTAGATAATGGAGATTGCAGTTACAATTAGAAAGTTTGGGTGAAGCATCATCGAGGCTTTCAAGAGCCAGTTCAAAAATCTTTTATTGCTTTTCTAAGAAGCAGAGGCCATCAGTCTTTCTACGAATTACTTCCTCTAACTGTCCCCAATAAAGAAATTCAGGAACTCTTTGAATAAGGAACTCCAGAAAAAAGTAATACCTTTTACAATAAGCCGTTACAGCAAATGACTGTAAGCTGTTAATGTTGCTAATGTTACCCAGCTTTGTAAAAAAAAAAAAGAAGAAGAAGAAGAAGAAGAAGAAAAGAAAAAGAAAAAAAATCTCCTGTTGGACAAAAGGATATGCCAAATATTAATTTAACAAGTTGTGCTTTGAAAAATAGAGACGAGAAAAAGAGGAAAAAGCTTTAGAAAAATGCTTTGTGAGGGTTTCTCTGCGGGGGAAAAACAAGCATACAACAGCCTCGAGATTCAATTTCATCTTCCGTTTCTTTTCTCGGAGGTTCGTACATTGTTTGCCTTGAATCAAACATCTCCCTTCCAAACAAGCTGCCACTGGCTCACCCCCTTTGGCTCGCTCATCCCTGTGTACGCACACTCCTCACCCCCGTCCTGTGGTTTTACCCAGATAAAATTGGATATGGCATTACATACCTTCTGTTATTACTTTTACATTAACCTCGGCTCCTGACACATTACAATAACAACAAGCCTGAACACAGACACAATAAACACAGTGACCATCCAGCCACTCCATTTCTTTTCCAGCATCACTGATGTATGAGAAATCTGTCACATATGCTGAGACTTGAAGCTTAAAATTTCATGCAACCATCAAAGTTTGGGGAAAACTGGGAGACCAAACCAACAAACAGCCAAATGGTGTTTTCTGATCACTCACACTAAAGTGATGCTTAACAGTCACAGTGGTTGGTCCATTTAGATAAAGAACAAACAGCAAAGAAATTCTGTGCTGTTTGTACAGCAGGCAATACAGTATTGAATTTCTGTGGCTTCAGCACTTGCATACACTAAAAATACAGCACTGCGAAAGGCCAGTGGATGCTGGCAGAATGCAAATGGAAAGGACGTTACAGCACACTGTCAATTTAACCTCGAAATCAAAGTCAGCAAGTGATTCACTCGGGATCACATGAGGACCAGCTCTGACCCGATCTTTGATCTTTAAAGGTTTCTCTTTACAGTTGTTTTCATGAGCACCCTGCTGCATTGGTGTTGTTTTCTTCTAAACTCACATTGTCTTTAATAGTTCAGTCCTTTCAGATTTGATAACAGTAGCCCTGTCAGCAATGAGATGTCACTGACACAGTGGCCACAGAGAATGTGCTGAAGTTGGGTTGTACTCTGTCCTCATTCCCCTTTTGCCATTACATGAACATCATCACAGGTGCTCAAATTTCAGTTTCAAATTCCACCACCTCTGAAACGCACTCGCTCTCCTCTGCCTTCCAGGTCTATCAACCCTCAGCTCGCCCGTGTTACCTGTGCTTTCTGAACAGCACTGGCAACGAGTGCGAGCAATGATGTCTGTGTTGTAGCTCTGTTTAACTTCTGCCACCTGTGCTCGCCAAGATGCGCTACAAGTGCATCAACTGCGCAAAATGGGAGTGAACTTGTACTTGTATTGTGAATAAAGAATGGGATTATAAGATTTAAAAATCATTGCACTCTATTGTTATTTATATTTTACACAGAGTCCCAGATTTGGGGAAATTTGGGTTGTAATTAAAGTGCAACATGTTTGCCATGAAATGAGGAAGAGACAGCTTACAAGTGTTAATGTACTTGTGTAGGCAAACATACTTGGATGTCTATAGGCAGATGTAGCTACGTGGGATTTGCTATTGTGGTTATTGCCTGTGTGTGAACCTTTTAAATGTTGGCTGGGCTTTTAATATGATCAGTATTCGTACCAGAAGTGAAGACTTAAACCTACAATAGATAGATTGGTCCAAAAAGTCAGACAGAGAGTTTGTTCTCAATTATCTCTGAAATTTACTAACTCTGGAACTTTGAAATTATTTTAGATAGTGATCTCAGTTTTTAACTTGTTAATAAGGTTGCCAAAACAGCTTTCTTCCACTTGAAAAAGTCAAAAGTAAGAAAATTCTAATCCCATACTGTGAAACTGGCCCAAGCCTTCATAACAAGCAGGCCCCAGTATTGAGGTGACGTCATTGACTGCCTTTAAAACCCTTCTATTAGTTTATAAAGCACTCAGGACATCTCTGACTTGCAGGTTATCAGGTGCAGATATTTTAACTGATCCCAGAATTAGATCTAAGTGCTGAGGGTGCTTTCAGGTAATGTGGTCCTGCTCTTTGGAAGAAGCTGCCTTCTGACCTGAGGTTAGTTACAACTGAGTCTATGTTAAAAAAAAAGGGGGGGGGGGGGGGAGTGGAGTGTGGAGGAGTAATCCGAGCAAATAAAGAGTGAAATCTGGAGCAAATCGGCCGAGTTTTAGACTCGAGCAGTAGAGCTGAGAAAGGCTACAGGGAGACCAGAGTGGACGGCAGATGATGAACTTTATTTCCTTTTTTACTATAATAAAATTACCCAACATGTTTCTTATTTTGTCATAGTGAACTTACATAGTGAGGTCAGTTTTAAAATTACTGGTTCAATCTGTTTCACAGTGAGTGCTCTGTTGTTGTACCTTCTTTATTTTAGCGCAGCTAAATGCGACTTTAATTTTCACGTTTTCCATTATCCAATTCTTCTACATTAATAAAATTATTGTTTATGTTGATTCTTGCACCCATTGTTTATTAGTGAAATATATTTCACCATTCTGTTTTGTAATTAAATGATATGTATCATTTGTAAAACTAATAAAACACTCAAAATCCTCTTAAATACTTATTTTGTCAAATCCTGCTTATATTTAGAAGAAGTAGAAGGAAAAACTTACAACTTCTTTAAGAAATTACTTCTTTGCTATTCCTGCTGTTTCTGCAGGACAGGAGCTACCGTTAGCCTAGCCTAGCCTAGTGCTAGCCACTACGTGCTTCCAGTTTTTTATGCAGTTGCTGACTTACTTCCTCTTTTTCTTAAATCGGATCTAGTGCAGGAAAATTCCAGCTCAGGCAGGCTGGTGCCAGCAATGAAAGAAAGATTTATAGGCAACCAGTCTAAACTCTGATGGTGTCATTTTCTGTGGTTATTATGAAGAATATACTCCATAAATTTAATAATAAAACATTAAAGCAAAAATTCTATTTAAATTCTATGTAAATCTTCTTCCAATAACACCCCTAACTTTCCTGAATGCAAGCCTTGGAGAGGAAGAGTGTGTCTGTGTGTGCTTCCGAGAAAAGAGCAGAGAAAGTTTTTACTATCTCACACAGCTCCTGACAATGAATAATGATCAATACTTTGACCTTAGTTGTTACTCCCTGAAGGGTAGCTGCTGCACCAGAGGGAGTCAGGATTAAAACTTATACTCTTCACACCAGCATGTCAGTATCCACACGCTACTTCTGAGTGTGTGTGTGCAGAGATTCTTAGTTCCTCACTTCTGGCATCTCGCAGAACAAGCACAGATGAAGTGAATACAGAGCAGATAAGATGGTGCATGAGGGGAGCAGCAAGCACAGCGACTGAGAATCAGAGAAAGAAACAGAGCTGAGTGTCTGAGAGATTGCCTTTGATCCCCTCGTCCCCTCGCAAGACTTTGGTTTATCATTCATTCAAGAGCGGTTCGCCTGTCCTCTCTTCACGCTCAGCAACATAAACAGAAGTCACCCGGACTCACACACACAAACACACGCGTGCATCTTTTCCTCCTTATCTCTTAAATCACATCGCACCCACTGAAGCAGGCTTACATTAAGGATTGATGTTGTAGTAGCTCCTGAACTGGGCCTGCCAATAAGAGCTCCTGACACATAATCAGAGGTGACAGATGAGGCAGGTGAGGAAGGGCAGGGTGGGGGGGAGACAAGGAAACAGACAGGGGGAGTAATTAGGAGAGGCATGCAATGCTGGAAAGAGGGGGTGCGGGAAGCAGAGGTATGAATGAAATAGAGCGTCGAGGGCTTAAAGATAGGGGCAAAAGAGGAAGCGCAAGCAAGAGATACGTGCACGCGAGTGGCAGAGCTTTGATGAAAGCAGTCAACTGCTGTGCTGACAGTTTAATGAAAACAATAATAGACCAGCTTTTTTCACGCCTTTTAAATTATCTTTTGATCTTTCTTCCTCGATCACACAGCAAGTCAAGTCATCCCCCACTTTTTTACAGACTGAAATACCTCAACAGCTGCTAGACAGTGCCATGAAATTTTGATCCCCTGAGTTTTACGTCGGTCCACAATGAAGTCTGCAATATTTTTTGCAGACAATCATGTTTCCCATAGGATGATCTGCAACGAGCTTTTGAAGATAAACGGCTGTGTGAGTATACTCGGTTTCTATTTCTCTCTTCCACCTTTAGTCCTCTTTCTGTTTTTCATTTCCCCAGCATCCCCACTTCATTTTCTCAGTTGTACGTCCATGTCATCCCTTCTCTCCTAGGTAGCATTTGGTATCAAATAAAGTTTCTTCTTTGTTTCTTTTTTGTTGTTCTTTTTCTTTTTGAGAAATATTTGTATCTTTCTCTCTCACACAGTTGGATGTTGGCACCTGTCAGTTTTCTTGAGATCTATGATTGAGTTTCTCATTTCATTATTACGCCACTTTCCATTCATGCGAGACGAGACAGAGTCAGATGCTGTGCCTCAATGGACATGTGTTTCTTTGCATCTCAAGTAGCTACTGAATGCGTTGCATCAGTGAGATGGCAAACAGTCAAATTCAGAACAAGGTTATGTCCAAAATCATTACGTCCTTCATTACTTCCTATCCCCTGCTGAAGTTCTATGAGTTCTATTTGTTGGTTCATCTGAAAAAGAGAAAACATTGATTTTTGTTTTTTATGAATACAAAATACACTGAGTGTATTTTACAGTCAAGTTAGAAGTTAGTAGCAAGTTGTAAGCCAGTTGGAAGTTGGTTTCCATTTAAAGATTTAATGCTTTGCCTGAAGTATTTCTCTCTCATTTCCTTTCATCCATCCATTTTCTGCCACTTAACCAAGTCTGGGTCAGGGGGTGGGAGTAAAAACAGAGATACCCAAACTTCCCTGTTCACACTTCCTCCACCTTGGAATCCGAGGGGACATCAAGGTGCTCCATAGCCAGTTTCAGAGTGCCATCTACTTGGGGGCCTCCTCCATCTTAGTCAGATACCTCAGATCCACCTCAAATGGTTTCCTTTGATGTGGAGATATCCTGGCTTTAGCAGGGCCCCTGCTAGATGGGTGAGCTCCTCACCATATCTACTAAGAGAGAGCCACCCTTCAGCAGAAACTTCCTTCTTCTGCTTTTATCAGCAGTCTCATTCTTTTGGTCACTAACCCCCTTGTGGGCATAGGTGGGGGTAGGGATCGGAAGGTCAGGGGTTTGAATCCACTGAGCGGCTACCCTGAAGTACCCTTGAGCAAGGTACCGTCTCTACACACTGCTCCCTGGGTGCTGGGGTTAAATGCAAAGAACTACAAAATTTCCCACGTGTGGGACTATAAGGGCTTTAAAATAAAGAAAATTTTAATTTAAAAAAAAAAGTAGATCGACCACTAAATCAACAGCTTTAACGTCACACTCAGCTTTCTCTTCACCACAGTAGAGTGATGATGATTAAATCCATAAGATAAAAAAATATAGAGATGTTAACAATTGCTCTGTGTGTGATAATCCTTGTCCAAAGCTTGGCCCACACACATGAAGGAAACAGGGTAGATAAAGACATTTAGCATTTTTCTGATAGTACCTACTTGGTCCGGCTCAGCACGATTCGACTCGGTCTCTGGGGATTTCCTCATACCAGGTACTGTTTTAGGATCTACTCATACGGGGTTGTAAGAGATCTGATGTCACCGATTGGCGAGTCAGTGACATCACTAGATGACTCAATCGACTCCTCCATTGTTCTGGGTAATATAAAAATGACCTCACAGTACTTTTGGCCATGTTGCTTTAACAACCCCACGCACATTAGGTGGTACTCAAGTCGAGTCAAGCTGCGTCGACTCAAGTTGAGTAGGTACTAATGGAAAAGGGCTAATATACATTAGTATTTATTTCATTATAGTAAGATGTAAGGCGATAATTAATTAAACTTAATAAATAGTCATTTTACTGTTAACCAACAGTGAGGCTCTGCAGATGAGTCGAAGGGGCCACAGAAAACAGGTAAGTATGCTGATGTCTACTCAGACTCCCTGATGATGTCAGCTCAGTGCTGTACTGCACATTTGGATATCAATACCAAATAAATAAAGGGCTAGTAACGCCGATATCAATACAGATACTTTTAACTTCTAAAGGCAGCTTATGTGTAGGAGAAAATTGCTAAAAAATTTTAATTTAACACAATTCAGTGGGCTACATACTCAACTCAGAGGATAGAAACAAAGCATTGATCGTACTGTGCTAGTATTGATTCAATACCAGTTCCAGCGTTGGTATCAAAATTATCAATATTTGCATAGATCCGCCCACCTCTACCACTCAGATCCAAACAGACCCCAGAAGACTAGCAGATGTGGAAACTTCTTAAAGGACTTGGTTATAAATGTTAGTCCCATGTGAAAATAACACTTAAAAGTGATCCCAAAAATAAGTGTGCAACATCGATCCCACCTGCCTCTTAATGTTGGATTCTTCAGTTCTTCCAAATATCCTTTGTTTGATATGGTTGAAAAGCCAGTAGGATCGCATAGTCGGAGGACTTTTTGGTGGAATAACTTCACTGCATCAGTGAATCTCTGCCAGCTCTGCCAATTTTAAAAGTGCTTTTTTTTCCCCCAGAGTTTATAAAGGAGGGAGGAGAGGAGGCATGTTGAAGTAACTCTAAATCAGTGTTATGATATCATCTATTGGGATTGGAGCCATTTTCAGCAGCAGAGTGAAAAGGTAGCAATACAACAAGGCTTTCCTGTATGTACGCTCTCTGAGTCTTTGCTTCCACGTTTTCTTTTTTAATTTTATTTGCCTCATTTGTCTACGTGACTCCTCTCCATCCCCTTGAAGCTGCAGAAACAATGTGGCCCTGCAACCTAAAGTAACACTAATCTATCTCTCTGGCTCTCCATCCATCTCTTCCCTTTCATTTAGCCTTTATCCTTTCCCCCAATCTTCCCCTCTCTCTTTCTCTCTCTTTCCCTTTCATCTCCACTATTCCCACCCATAGTTTTCCACTTTCCTTTCCTGGAAGTGGCACACATACGTGGTCTCATATGTGCATTTTGAATTCCCCCATTCTCTCGCCCCTAAATCCCCTAAACTTCCTCTCTATTTTTTTCTCCTTTCACACACCCGTCCCCCTCGAGATCATTTGGCCACAGCAAATGGGCCATTATATTCCAGCTGCACTGCATTGACCACAGGAGGACCTGGATACAGCTCACACAAAACATGCACACACATACACAAACGCACACACGCACATCTGTGATGAGCAGCCAATGGCCCAATCATTGCACCAACAGTTCTGTGCCCAGCATTTCCTCTTCTTCCTTTCCTCTCTTTCCAGGAAGACTATCTGTCATGTTTTGCCAGTCAGCCTGCGTTAGAATAGCCGAATCAAACATAGAGTCATTCTGTGTCTTGAGAAATTGACTTATAATCCATGAATATGTAGGTGAACACACCGACGTGGAGGTACAAATGTATACCTTCAACATATCATATAAATGTACACACACAATCAAACTTGGTACAGTCCCCCTTGAGATTTTTGGCTCTGTGTGATAAATGTGTTTTCCATGCCATCGTCCCAACTGTTGCCAAGCCATTACTCTCGCCTTCTCTCTTTTCTTCTAATTCCAAATGGATTAATTCATCTAGCTCATTAAATAGACAACAGCATCAATACTGTGCTGTCATAATTTTGCCTCTAGGCTCAATGAGGTGTAAAAATGGCTATTATAACTTGTTGGGGAAGACAGAAGAGTCACTGTATTTGGATGGAAGTGTCTGAATGGGAGTAATCTTTCATGGTAGAAATCAGTAAGACATTTGCAACTGCCAAGGAGAATTTCTGAATTAATTACTTTTTGGATTGATATTTGTGTGAGCCTCACTTGTGGGACAGATTTATGCGGTTTCTGCATTTATCAACAAAATGCCACCATTGTTAACAATTTAAATCAGTGAAAGTAGATAAGAGGTTTATGGAATGTGAAAGAACTCGGGAAAACAATGTGGGGAAAATAAATTATATGTCTCATTTATCCAATCTTAACCTCTGATAAGCAATAGTTTTGGCCCTTATGGGGAGTCTTTTGCTACTTATGACGAAATGATTGCACAATCACTGCAAATTATGATTAAGTTTCAGGTGCAGTGCTTGAACTGGCATCATTTCTGCTATTATGTATCAATGAGTGTAACCAGTGAGATGCTCTCCTCTGTCGAAGAAACATTCATCTGAGGGTGTGTTGAGCTGCAGACACAGTAAAGTGGAAGAAGTTTATTCTTCTTGTTGTATAACACTCTCAATCAAATAACAGAGGCTTAAAAAAAGACTAGCTATTTGAACCCATGGCACTACACATGCTATTGCAAATCCGCCTGCAGAGATAAATAGAACTTCAATGCGGCTGCACTAACTTTATGTTTTAACCCTCTGGGTTAAAATTGTTCTCCCAAGTCATGCAATCATAGAACAAAGGACATTTGTCTCCCTCTAAAATAAGGTCTTCCTTGCCCTTCTGCTTTTTCAAAATGGTGGTTCAGTGGTTAGCACTGTTGCCTCACAGCAAGAAGGTCTGGAGCTAACTCCACCATCTGGCAGGGCTCTTTCTCTGTGGAGTTTGCATTTTCTTTCTGGGTACTCAAGCCTCCTTCCACAGTCCAAGACAGTTAATGTCAGTGCAGGTAGTCTGTCTGCCTGTCTTTGTTAGACCTGTGTTGAATTGTCTCTCGACCAATGGATGAATGAATGGATGAGTATAGACCTGAATGTTTGGACATTGTGTGTGGTGTACCACAAGGTTCAGTGTTAGGGCCAAATTAAATGTATATTAATTACAATGCTGTAATTCTGTCTGTCATAGTGAAGAAAGAGCTGAGCAGAAAAGCAAAGCTGCTGAATTACTAGTTGAGCTACATCCCTTCCTTCACCTATGATCACAAGCTCTGGGTGGTGATCAAAAGAACGAGATCATAGATACAAGCAGCAGGAATGAACTTTATCCAAAGGGTGGCTGGCCTGTCCCTTAACAATAGGGTGAGGACTTCAGTCCCTCAACAGGGACTCAGAGCAGAGCTGCTACTCCACCACATTCAATTGAGCCATTTGATGTTGTTTAGGCATCCGTTTAGGATTCTACCTGGGTGAGGTGTTCAGGGCATGTCCCACTGGAAAGAGGCCCCGGGCCAGACGCAGGACATGCTGGAGAGATTATATCTTTCGGCTAGCCTGTTCCCCCAGATAAGCTGGAAGAGGGAGATCTGAGTTTTTGTGCTTAGGCCCCCGGGACCTAGCTAAGAAGAAGAAGATAACGGATGGATGGATGGATGGATGGATGGATTTGCCACTATAATCCAAAAGATAATTGTTATTAACATCTGCACTCTCTTAGATTTGCTTTTTGCATTTTATGTTCATATATGAAAAGTATAAGAAGTATATGAAGTAAGATGCCCATACAAAAAAGACGTTGCATCTGTCACGATGGCGATGACAGTGATTAACCTCCTAAGACCCAAACTCTTCCATGGCATGCATTTCTAATTTCTCTTTGATATTTGGGCTGATTGGGACCTGATGAATGTAAAAACAAAGAATCACCAGATGTTTTTTTAACCTAATTTTTGTTTCTAAGAAAAAAGAGAGCCACATATGAGGATATTTGTTTAAATTTTTGATAGAACAGTAGCAGTATAATGTTCTCATAAGTAGATATCAGGCCCTTGTAGAGCGAAATTGAGTATTTTGGTCTAAATAACCCAAAATGTGATGTCCACATATGTGGACGCCAGGTCCTAGGAGGTTAAGTCAGACTTCGCACAAAAAGGAAAAAAAGCTGGATTTGTTTGTGGGTTACAAAGCTGCTTGCAGACGTGCAACAACTTAAGGCAGACTTAAGTCTAGATTAGACCTGCCTAGATAATAATATTAATAAAATAATATATGACTAAATAGTAACATTTTATCAATATTATTAATATATAAATAATGATACATGAAAAATATATGATTAAATAGCAATAAGGCAGCACGGTGGTTAGCACTGTTGCCACACAGCAAGAAGGTCCTGAGTTCAATTCCACCATCAGGCCGGGGGTCTTTCTGTGTGGAGTTTGCATGTTCTCCCCATGTTTGTGTGGGTTCCTCCCACAGTCCAAAGGCATGCAGTTAGTGGGGATAGGTTAACTGATCAATCTAAATTGCCCATAGGAATGAATGTGAGTGTGAATGGTTGTCTGTCTCTGTGTGTTAGCCCTGCGACAGACTAGCGATGTCACAGTCTGGCGAGGGCAGACTGTATGAATTGAAAAAAAGGACCCAAAATGCAGACTCCAAGGAACAGGGAACAAAACTTGAATGTTAACAAAAGGTGAGCCGTTTAATATGGCTGGTAGAAAAGGTACAAACAAAGGGCAAGGCAAACTGAAGCAAAATTAACACAAACCTAAACTGGGGAATCTAAACAAACAATAAGAAAAACCTAGACAAGAAACTTGGAAGCATGGCATGGCATGGCATGGCATGGCATGGCATGGCATGGCATGGCATGGCATGGCATGGCATGGCATGGCATGGCATGGCATGGACAACAGACGACCTGACAATCACACACTGAAAACAGAGGACTTAAATACACAGGAGGTGATTAGGGGAAGTGGAGACACATGAGGAAACAGCTGACTAGGATAAACATAATGATGCACAGGCAAGAGTAAAACTAACCGCATGAGCACAGAACACAAGACCCCTTTTCAAAATAAAACAGGAAACATGCAGACTTAGACACGACAACCAGAACTTGACAATGTAAGACACAGACATGAAAAGCATGAAGAGCAGGGGAGATTTAACATGGTTGGAACCACGAGGGGGAAATAATAAGAACTAGAAACACTTAGGCATGATAATACAAACTTGATAACATAAGACACGCAGCATGAAACACGAAGGGTGAGGGGAAGCTTAAATACAGGGGAAGAAAACATAAGGAGTCTAATAACCAAATGAACTTAGATAACCTAATGAACAAAATAAACTCAAACTTAAAACGCTGGGTCAAAAGACCCAGGATCATGACAAGCGACCTGTCCAGGGTGTACCCCGCCTCTCGCCCTATGACAGCTGGGATAGGCTCCAGCTGACCACGACGCTGAAAAGGATAAGCGGAAGCAAATGAATGGATGGATGGATGGATAAATAGTAATAATACACAACAGTTGAGTAGTCATTCCTGACCTGTCTCTGTAGTGTCACTAAAGCGGTCAGAATAAATTGACAGACTCATCTTCTGAATTGACATGGAATCTTATATAGTGTGCCCTGTGTTAAATATGTCCATTGCAAGGACAGAAGGGTATCACATGAACCATCAGCACATTATGGCTGTCTGTTTTCAGCTTGTCCTGCAGTTTCTAAATCCAAAGTGGATCTGATTATTATTTTTGGCTTGTATGAACTAAAACCATCCTTAAGTTGAGGGAGTGTTGAAGCATTCCCAGCATGTGCTCAGGAATCTGTGTTTTTTAGTTGTCTCTGTGATCAGTGTCACCATCTCCCCTCCCCTGTCTCTGTACTGCAATGCCTCGTCCTTTTTACTGTCTTGTTCACTTGTTTTATTCAGCAGCATTGCAAGACAAAGACCCCGAAGGTCCGGATGCAGCCAAAACACATATGCACCCACACACACGCACACACATTTTAACAGGATTAAAAATCCAACCATGTATTTTCCTCTTATAGAGTATGAAGTCTGCACATGCATGCATAATTTATAGTCAAGACACAAATACAAAGAGACATACAAGCACACACTCGTAGGTGACCCAGACAAGCCACTGACTGCAAGAGTTAAATCACTGTCATTGCATGACAAAGTTCAAGAAGCAGGTCTTCTGAGATTAATCTCTCTCCCACGTTTGCAAACAGCTCTAACCGACGTAATCAGAGTACATTCAGAAAGTTTTTAGACCCTTTCAAGCTTCCTACATTCCCAGCTTTTTTTGTCTTTTGTCTATTCTACAGCCCTTACATGTCTGTGAAAATCACCACAAATAAACTTTACTTCCATACTTGCTTACATTTTTGGTATCATTCAGATAAAGTGAAGCAATTGGCAGATTGCAGACAGATGGCCTCACGTTTGACACTAGAATACTTTGATGTACAGAGGAGCTCACGTTTGACTCAGTAGCTGCAAGATGCCCAGTTTCCTGGGGCTGCAGAACATGGCCAGATCATCACCCCTCCACCACCGTGCTTGACAGTTGGTATGAGGTGTTTTGCTGGCATGCTGTGTTTAGTTTCCAAATGTGGAGCTGTGCATTTAGGCCCGAAATCTCCACTTTGGTCTTGCCTGTTCAAAGAACATTGTGATTTGTTCAGACCCAACTTTGCTAACCTAAGCCATGCGATCATGTTCATTTTAGAGACAAGAGGCAGCCCCAGCTCCAAACAAGCCATACTTCTTCAGTTTTTATCTAATTATACTATCATGAACTTTAACACGCTAACTGAGGCCTGTAGAGTCTGAGATGTAGCTCTTGTGTTGTTATCCATTTCTCTGTGCATTGTACCGTCTGACCTTGGAGGGATTTTCCTGAGAGGTTCTGGAAAGACTGTGGTGTGTGTGTGTTAACACACCTGAATCCTCCCAGTGCAGCAAACTGAGAAAACTTCTCCTTTTACAGAGGTGCTCACACTTGCTGCTGCTCAATTAATCAAGTGAATTTGATTGTCAGCATCTAGCTGCTACTTGCCCTCTTAATTCCTATGGAAGTAGTAAAGGTGGACTTAGTTTTTCTGAAGACTGCATACAGTCTTTTTCATATGACTAGCTTAAAACAACTTTATCGGCAATGGCAGCCTCCGGTCTTTCTGGGAACGATTCTGCTGTCTTTTATGATATGAGTATTTTTTCTTTGTTTACTTTGATTCTTCATGGCAGAAATGTAAAAGTGCACTATACATCATGCTGCTATCGCACATTGTGTGGCATTGATGGATATGGCTGATGAAGCCATTTAAAAAAAGCGAAACCAGGTGGAGGAGTGTTTACTGTGACCTTCAACTGAACGATTCACAGTGAAAACCCACTTCTATCTATCTCTGATTGTGTCAGTGAATATTAGAGAGGCTTGATTAGTTTAATGTAGTGTTGTTAAAGGCAGGTGTGCACACACACACAGACACACAGACACACACACACACTGAAAATACTGCAGTCCTCGTCATGCCTCGCTGGCTCACAGCAGCATGATGTAAGGGTCCTTTTTTTTTCCTTGGCTCCTTTAAAGTGATGGAGGCCAGTTCGGCCGGGCTTTGTGCAGGAAAAACCTTTAATCAAATGAGACAGACGTTGAATGCGCCACAGAGTTTGTGTGCATACTAGCTGGTGTGGCACTTAGGGCAACACAACACAAATATGGTTTGAGTCGTGACTAACTAGGGTCAGGGGGAGTCATGAGAGACGTGTCTCTTTTTTTACTCATGCAGACACAGACCTCTTCCAGGCACTTGGCCTTCATGGTTATACAGACATAAAAAAAATTATAAAGCACAGTCACACAAACAAAAAGCATCCCCGGCCTTTGGGTCCTGATTCCCCTCTTCATCTGTCTGCCTGTTCCCCACGTTGGTGAGGAAAAACGGGAAGAGACAGCTTCGGTGAAACATTGCGAGACGTCCGTCCAGCGGACAGAGCGAGAGATCCATTGTGGCAGCAGACCCCTTTCTTTTTTTGTGAGCAACATTTTATTGATTTAAAACGGGGTTGGGGGGGGGGGGGGGGGGGTACAGACATATACAGCACAACTGTAAACTGCAGTAGCAAAGCAAACATTAGCAAACAAGGCATAGGGACAGCAAAGAAAAGACACAAAAACACAAAGTTAAAACCAATTATTGCCTCTTCCAGGAGATAACTCTGGATGAGAAGATTTTCCAAGCGTCAACAGTCGTGGGTCGAGCTTTATTTAATTTTGCTGTGGTATGTTCAAAACCAATAACACGGAGAAGACATCGTCTCCAGAATGATTCCATACAAATGTCAGGACAGAACCATTGCTTTGTAATAGTCTTCTTTGCGGATGTAAATCCAGCGAACAACATTTTGCATTGCATTTGTTTTAGGGAGATTTCAGAGGTATCATTAAGGAGACAAAGACCAGGATTGGGAACATAAAAAACTTCCAGTACCTCAGATTACACAGAGTTCACAAAGACCCAAAAATCGGATACCACAGGACAGTCCCAAAACATGTGCAAAAACGTGCCAGGTGATGAATCATTGCAGATGTGACAGTAATACGTAGCCTGTAGTTTCATCTGGAACCTCCTATAGGGCGTAATGTATGTTCTGTGTATGGTTTTGAAATGAATTAATTGATGCGCCAGGTTCTTAGAAGTCAAACTCAGATTAGACCACACTGTATCCCAGTCTATATTAACCTGTAGTTCTCCCAGTTCCCTGACCCAAATAGATTCAATGGGCAGGGACTTCATAGCATGTTCAGCTAATTTGTTGTAGATTTTGGAAACAGAGGGTCTGCCAGATTTAGGCAGGATCCAGTCCAACATGGGATGAGAGGGAAGAGGAGAGTCCCAGGGGACACCGTATGCTTTTAAAGCTGATCTGAGCTGCAGATATACAAAGTAAGAAGATGCAGGAAGAGAAAAACGTGTCCTTAAGTCCTGAAATGAGCAAAGGCCTTGGGCGTTGAATAGATCATCAAAAAGGTTTATCCCGAGTGAGAACCAAGAGGGTTGAACAAATGGTCGGCTGCCACATAGTAATTTTAAATTATGCCAGAGTGGTGAGCTTTTACAAAATTTAACTGGAGCACCCAGCCGCCGTTCTATCTTCCTCCATACCTGTATAGAGTTGGCAATAATAGGTCCAAATTCGTTGTTGTTGTAGAGCGTATTGGCGGGAACATTAGCAAACAGAAGATCTTGTAGTCTATGCGGTGCTGCCTTGGCGGATTCGATCATTTTCCACGCAGTAGTAGTCTCTGGGTTGACCCACGTACTAAGCGCCCTGATTTGGAATGACCAGTAATAAAACTCAAAGTTTGGTACTGCCAGGCCACCAAACAATTTGGGCCGCTGCAATGTTGACAAACGTATCCTAGGCCTTTTGCCATTCCAAATAAATTTAGACACCGCAGAGTGTATGTCTTTAAAATAAGTTAGAGGAGGAGAGAGTGGCAACATAAAAAAAAGGAAATTAAGCCGTGGCAGTATGTTCATCTTTACTGTGTTGATTCTACCCTGAAGCGAAGTTTTTAAATTGTCCCATCTTTGAAAGTCGGATTTGATCTTATTTAGCATAGTAGTAAAATTCTCCTTGATTATCTTTGGAATACTATTATGAATTGAAATGCCCAGATAAGTAAAAGTGCTTTTGATCTGAACACAACCGGGTAAGGAAACTTTCGTAGCTTTATCGTTCAAAGGCATCAAAGCAGATTTCGACCAGTTTATTTTGTAGCCAGATAGAGAGCTGAAATGGTCAAAGTTTTTAATCAATGGATGGATGGACGTCTCATAGTTGTCCAAAAACAGAATAATATCATCCGCATATAGAGATATGATATGATTATGACCACCAATTCTTATGGGAGAAATCGTGGACTGTCTAATGGCTTGTGCTAAGGGCTCTAGAGAGAGGCAGAACAGGAGAGGAGAGAGAGGGCAACCCTGCCTCGTTCCACGCTGCAGCGTGAAAGGGGGAGAGACCAGGTCCCCTGTTAAGACACTAGCAAGAGGTGAGTGATATAGTGTTTGAATCATAGCAACAAATTTCTGCTTAAACCCAAAGTGTTTTAATACCATCCACATATAGTCCCACTCTAGCCTATCAAAGGCTTTTTCTGCATCAAGTGAAAATACTGCACATGGATTTTGATAGCTGTTAGCGGCATCTATGATGTGCAACAGCCGTCTTATGTTATCAGATGCAAGCCGCCCTCGGATAAATCCTGTCTGGTCTGCATTGACCAAAACATGGATAACTCTTTCCAGGCGCAATGCGAGAGCTTTTGCAAATACTTTAAGATCAGTTGTGAGCAGAGATATCGGTCTGAAACTAGAGCACTCAAGAGGGTCCTTTCCCTTTTTTAAGAGAAGGGTAATAAGTGCTGTTTTCTGGTCTCTATGGAAAGACCCGTTCCGGATTGCAAAATTAAATGAGCCGAGCATGAGCGAGCCTATTGTATCCCAAAGTTCTAGAAATAGTTCTGGCGGAAGGCCATCCAGTCCAGGTGATTTACCTTTGTTAAGGTCTTTCAGCGCTCTATGCAGCTCATCTAGAGTTAATGGGGCCTCTAGCTCATCCTGATCTGCTTGTGGAATATGAGGTAGATCCAGATTCTCGAGAAAGTTATTACAGATAGTATCCTTAAAATTGATATCTGATTTATACAGATTTACAAAAAATGACGAGAAAGTGGTGTTAATGGACTGGGGATTTGTCGTAATTTTACCGTTTGCAGCTGTTATAGCTGGAATATGTGCCCTTGTTTCACATTCTTTAAGCATAAGTGCCAACAAATGACTAGGACGCTCTGATTCAAAATAGTACTTCTGTCTAGTTCTATGCAAGATGAATTCTGCTTTGGACAAGGTTATTGCATCATATTCTTCTTTTAGTGAAGCTAGGAGTGTAGACTGATCGTCTGACCGGCTTAGTTTTTGCAGATTCTGTAAAGATTCCACCTGATTTTCTAGATTGGACACCTGAGCACGTTTTGTTTTTGCCAACATGGAGGAGAATGAGATGGAAAAGCCACGAATGAAACATTTTGTAGTCTCCCATAAGACTTGTGGGTCGATATCCTCATTAGCGTTGATATCCAAAAAATCCTTCAGCTGGAGCTTAAGCAGGCTGAGAAAGGTAGAGTTTGTTAATAGGGACGTATTAAAGCGCCACCTGGGGGCCCTATTCTTTAAATTGGGCAGATCGACAGAGCATAACAAAGCTGAATGATCCGATATCAAGATTGGCTGAATAGAAATAGATGTATCACCTGAAACTAAGGAAGGACTAACAAAAACGTAGTCTATCCTAGAGAATGTCTTATGTCTATTAGAAAAGAATGTATAATCCCTAATGTCGAAATTCTGCATCCGCCAAAGGTCGATGAGATTAAGATCTTTTATAAGTGTATTCAACAGAGAAGATGAGAGATTAGCTACTGCATCTGGATGAGATTTATCTAAAACGGGGTTGACGACAGCATTGAAGTCTCCACCCAACACTATGGAATAATCATTGTATTCTAATAGTGTATTGGCAATATAAGTAAAAAAGTCCCTGTCTGGCTCATTTGGACAGTATACAGATACGAATACCAGTTTATGGTTTAAGATACTGCCACTTACAAGTGCCAGCCGGCCGTTTTCATCACTCGTGCTATACCTGGTAGTAAGGTCGAATTTTCTCTTCAGCAAGATACAGACACCCTTGGTTTTATTTGGGGCAGAGGACGAAGCTAGTAGTTTGTAGTGTTTGTTTTGAAAACGTGCCACATCACCTTGTTTCAGATGTGTTTCTTGGATTAAAGCAATGTCAGCGTTTTTACGGTATAGGTACTCAAGGACACGTGTCCGCTTAATAGCGGAGTTAAGACCATTAACGTTAAGTGACAGAATAATCAATGGTAGCATCGGTACGGCAAGTGTCCAAGAATGGTCCCAATGTGAAGATAGCAAGAGAGGAGCGTCAGTGTGTAGTAAAATACAAGGCCACCATACCCCTGCCAGGTACTGCAATGTTTCACTAATGCTACTGGAATTATAACTTTGCATAGAGATATGTCTGCAAGGGAGGGGACAGGGGAGGAAAAAACTATATACAAAAACTGGTGCAGACCGCACAGAGCTCCCTCCATAGGTCTGCTAAAACACAAACTTCTGATTGATTCGTAACCGGTCCTTCCACTCCAACACAAAAAACTTGAGGGTCAGACGTGCACACATAGTCAACGGAAATTAAGTGGGTAAGTATATCCCACACCCTCCCGACTGAGTGAAATTATCTTATTTAGCGAGAAGAAAAAAAAAAAAAAGAATATAAAATATGAATATTTGCAACAAAAACAAAATAAAATAATACAAATGTATCTTATATACGTACAGTAACAACAGCCAGCAAATATGTGACCATGATAAGCTCAAAGAAAAGTAAAATAAATAATTAAAAAAAAAAAAAAAAAAATACATATATATAAATATATACATACATGCACATACACATACACATACACATGCATATACATATATACACACATACACATATACATACATACACATGCATACATACACAAAATAAGATAAGATAAAATACAATAAAATAAATAATAAAAAATTAAAAAAAAATTTTAAAAAGTACCCCCGGTAGGGGCGAAGCAAGTCGCTAAATTAAATGTAACCAACCTTAACCCATGAAAGTGATACTGCTGTCAACCTAGTTGAGGCCTGCTGCAACTAAAACAGGTCAACTAACCGGCGTTCAGTCATTCATGTCCACTAAGTTGCCTTCTCCTGCATGCTGATTGCCAGCGTCGTTGGCCGCGCTGTTTAGATCGGGAGGAAAAGCGGGGGCCCCATCAACACACTGCGGCGTTGCAGGATTCAGCTTTCGCGGCAGGGAGTTAATGAAATCTTCTGCCAGTTGAGGGGATTCGAATGCCATCTTCTTACCACCGTGCTCTATCTTCATCACGGCGGGGTAAATGAGGAATGGTTCCAGGCCCATAGCCGTAGCCTTCTTCATGACAGGAGAGAAACTCTTCCTCTTTGCTGTTGTAGTCGGACTGAAGTCAGGGAAGAAAAGAAGAGTGGTGTTGGTGGCATGCTTCACTGGGTATGCTTTGCGTGCCCCTTTGAGAATTGCCGATCTGTCCTGCCACCGTAATAATCTGAAGATTAGGGTGCGAGGCTTCTTGGTATTAGTATCGCGGCCGTCGTACACCCGATGCGCTCGTTCGATGTCGATGTCGCGCCCCTCCAACTTTTTCTTTAAGGGAGACTGAGCAATCTCCCTTTTCCGTGAGTCTCTGGTTGAAGAGGTGTCCATAGTGGGATCGG
The DNA here is from genome assembly GCF_057382275.1 of Copadichromis virginalis. Classification (NCBI taxonomy): domain Eukaryota; kingdom Metazoa; phylum Chordata; class Actinopteri; order Cichliformes; family Cichlidae; genus Copadichromis; species Copadichromis virginalis. The sequence goes on from NC_140621.1 coordinate 13,843,049, forward strand.
CGTCGAGATAACTAATTTATATGACAGGATAGTGATAAACAGTGACAATGTGTGCAGAGCTAAAAACTACGCTGGCATTCCTGCCGACGGGTCACGTGATCTCAGCAGACCCCTTTCTGATGATTTTAATGAAGGTTGATGGACTCTGAGACCTGACTCACTGCATACTGTCCGTGATGTGCGCAGGACAACCCTGCCTTACCGAGAGTTATGGCTTGCTTCATGAGTGCCACGGTCTGTATATCACGACTCTTGTCCTTGTCGGTAAGGAGCAGTCCCTTTCAGCGTCCTCCTCAAAAGCACTTCAGGCAGATGCTTGTTCATGCAGGAAAAACTATGCACTGTGTCATGCTGCAGTGCCCTGGCGGACTAAGCAAAGCAGGGGTGAGGGTAAACTGAAACGGGCACTTTGCTGGATTTTCCATTTGGAGTTCAGTTTACCCATCCAGTGAAAAGACATGCAGAAATGTGCACTTCTTTAGGCTCTGTGGCCTAACCCGAAAGCTTGGTTAAGTAGTCAGGTATGCATTATGACAAAATCAACGGCCATTATTATTAAATAACTTTTGATTGTTTCTCAGGTAGACGCTGAGAAATCAAAGCCCTGTTAAACAATATTTTGCATCTGAGCATTAAGAATCAACGCACCAACTGCAGCTCTGTGCAGTTTTCCCAACATTTTGGCAGCAATTCGCGCCGTAGGCCGGAGCAGACAGTTGAATTCTTTGACGTCTCTCCAGCTGCCTGGCTTTCACGGAGCACCTCCTATCTGCATTTTGCCTTTCCGTCTTTGTATCGTTCTTCATTGTCGCTAACTGCTCACACATCCTCCATTTACCTATACTTTTCTCTCCCACCCGACCTCACCTCCTCTTCACTTCTTTGTCCGCTCGTTGTTTTTTCTTGTCTGACGAGTTGCTTTAACGCCTTGCAGCCACCTCTTTTTTAGCTTTGGTTGGACACTTTCACTCAAACTCTCGTTCTCCTTAGCATTAAAGAAAGAAAAACACAATTTGTATTCTGGGCCATGTCTGTGATGTGAGTGAACAGAGAGGGGGAAGGAGAGACAGGGAGGTGGGCAGCGAGGAGAGGAGGGCTTGTTAAAGTCACAGTTTGATGACTGGTTAAATGTATTTGACATAAAGGCAGGTGTCTGGGGGCATTCGCCCACATTGGTAGACTGATTTTTTTCTTTTTTCTTTTGGTTTTATTTTAAAGAGGGAATTTGACCTTGAGTCAGCAAAGTGGCATGCTCTGACGCCAGAGAAGGTACTACAATGCACCATCACTCACTTCCTAACATAACAATAGCTTGACTTTACTGCAGCGAGGAGAAATTAGAAATGCATTTTGCAGAATGATATAATTCTGCCTGATTTTGTGCATCATTACACAGGTGATTTGTATATTGACACACAAGTCTGCATTGCGCTTGAGTTTGCCCGTTTGTGGGGTTGTTTTTTTTCTTAAATATAGACTCCCAGTGTATCCTCACAGTTGGATAATGATGCAGTTAGAGGGGTGAGAGAGGGAGAAGGATGGCTATCCACACACGTGGCAAGTCAAGTGCTCAACAGTAGACTTTTTAGATGCTGGTGGCACGGTGTGTTTGGATGCATTTGAATTTGTACCTCCATGACTGAGCAATATTCCCCTGCACGAATGAGTTTGCGCATGGATGCCCGTTTATACATGTTACCCTGTATCCTACCCTGGCAGCAATGCCTGGTCAGCAGCTGACACCCCCCCACACACACACGTAAACCTCCCACCCCATCACTGACAGCAGCTCCTGCAGTGCTGCAAGAAGGAAAAAAGATGGAGCAGCAGAGCTCCACTGACCTTGCAGCAGAAAACCCAAACAGTTCCAACAATACTAGCACACCCTCGACTGCTCACACGCTAAAGCGCTCTTGGGACAGCGCACACACAGCTCTCACCCCTTGCATCTCTTCGTGCTCATTCAGACACTCGGTCTACACTTTGGAATCACCTCAGGCCTGTTTGCCAGCCTTCTTACACGAGGAAATGGACAAGACAGAAAATGTGCCCGAGGCTGGTGGTTGAGGACAGAATACGCGTGTTCCCATATACTGAAGCAAATGTGCATTCATTTATAAAGATAAGATAAGATAAGATAAGATAAGATAGAACTTTATTAATCCCTCGGGTGGGTTCCTCTGGGAAATTCGACTTCCAAAAAAAGCACAGCAACGACCAAAGTTACAGTTACAGAACTGTTATATATATATATATATATATACACACACACACACACACACACACACACACACACACACACACACATATAAATACAGAGACAAATATAAATAAAATATACAAAGGGGATAAATAGAATAAATAGGAATAAAAAATAAAAATACAAGTGAATTGCACATTTCAAGTATTGAGTCTATTGCACTGTTGACTATTTACAAAAAGTATTGCACAAGGTATTGTACAGTGAGGTGCAGAGGCACTACAGCTTAGTTGTTCCCCCCTCCTTTGTCCTCCTGTTTCCCCTCCCTCTCCCCTCCAGAGAGGAGTTAAACAGTCTGATGGCGTGTGGGACAAAGGAGTTTTTAAGTCTGTTAGTTCTTGTCTTGGGGAGAAGCAACCTGTCACTGAACAGACTCTTCTGGTTGTTTATGGCCGTGTGCAGAGGATGCCCAGCATTGTCCATAATGTCCATCAGTTTCTTTAATGTCCTTTTCTCTGCCACTGTCACCAGAGTGTCCAGCTTCATGCCGACCACAGAGCTAGCCCTCCTGATCAGTTTCTCCAGCGACAAGAGACAGAGAGTGAAACTGAGTTCTACCCGCAGGGAGGGAAATCAATAAACACCTAGAATTTAAATCAGTGCTTTGGCACAAGTATATATGCGATGCCAATACCAGCATCGGTAGTGATACTGTTGAGAGCTAAATCGATCCGGTCACCTCTACTCTCTCAGGTTTTTTTCTTTTGTTTAAGTCAGAAATACTGAACCATTGTTCAGCTCCTTTGATTCCTGTCTCATTAAGAACATTGTTTCACACATCCAGTTCCACTCACCTGAGCTTCCCTGCCATCCACTCCACCTGTGACGAGTTACACTTACCTGCCTGCCCGCTCTCCACCCTCCTGAAAACCTATCCATCTGCCAGCTTCCCACTCTGAATCAGCTGCTCAAGAAACTAAAAAGGTCTTAGAGTTTAATTGCAAAATCTGCAAGATCATCTCTGACTCACCTTGGCCATCACTAATCACTCCCCTCCTCTCTGGCAGAGCCTCCTATCCTTTGCCTTTAGAGAAACCTCCACTTGCCAGTATCACTTACCTGCCCATAAATTACACTTTTTATCATTGCAATAAAACCGGTGAAACTGCAGTCGGTTTCCAAGTCCTGCCTTTTGAGTCCAGTCCTTGGTTAAATATGACAAAACCATTGTTTCTCTTCAACCTAGTGCCTCTTTCTGATAATACCACAGGCCTCAGGCTTGTGTCGCCAGATTGAATATGACAGGGAAGTGAATGGGTTTCAGGAACAAGTGCATTATGGCATGAACGCTGTCAGAGAGAGTTTTTGTCTGTTTTGGGGCTTTGTTAATCCTGCTGGGAAAACACTGCTGTATTTAAAGCCTAGAAATATATTTGTCTTTAATTAAAAGGCAGGTCTGTTTCAAATGCATCGTATAAAGCCAAATGGTGTTTTAGTTAGGTATCACACAAAGTAGAACAGGGCTTGGCAAAGGCAATTAATTAACTATAATGAAATTTTACTTTGTAGAAGGGGGCTCCACCAATTTTACACATCAAAGTCAACGTGCAGGATGTGACAACGTGTACTCAGCACACTCACCAGCATTTTGTCAGAAGTCACTGGCATTAAGAGGAATGCACAAAGATTCATGTTTGTCAGCCAAAACACAGCGGTTCATATCCCATTTGAGAGCTTTGTGCTTTGTTCTTTGTTCCATTTTTTTTTACTTTTTTTCAGTTTTATTTGAATTTAGCTTTCATTTGCTCTTTATACACCCAAACTACTGAGCCAGCTTTCATTTTAATTGCTGGTTTGGGTTAATAATATTACGCCCCATGTTAACAGACGACTTAACAGTGTCATACGACCTCATTGACTAACCTGTGCTTAAATATTGCATATGACCAATTCACACACAAATCCAGGATTAAACTCCTGCATTTGTTTGCACTCTGCAAACAGATATAGAGACCCTCGGGTCATGCGTACACACAAATGACAAAGGCCAAGCGTAAATCCACACCCTTAAACTAAACTATATTAATAGATTTTTGTGGGTCATTCTTAATGCTTTAAAACAAAACAAGGCCAACCGTTAGTCCTATGGTTCACTATCAATAAAGAATTAGATTACATGTAAAATTTAACATGACATATTCTACTAGGCAGCACTTTCACTACTAGATGTGACCAATAGGAAGACAAAAATAAACATGAGTTGGTTTTCAAACTTTCAAACTGTTTCCTCATAACCTCATAATTGCCATTTCCTGACACATCAGGTGCTCTTTTTCCTCCGCCTGCTTCCTTCTTTTCCTTAAACTTGTTTTCTTTTCACATGAAATTTGATGCCAGATGTGTTGGGTTTTTTGCATCTCTCAGAGGAGGCACAATTTTCACAATGCTGGTTATTGCTGGGGGTTTTTTGAACAGCCAGGCTTACTGCTTTGCTGACAACCTCAACCTCAAGGTCAGTAAGAGAAATGGGGTCCTGGTTGAAGGCAGATTTCAGATACCAATTTAGATGTATGCACATGAAGGCCAAGAACAGCACTGGTAAGTGTACACATTTCATCACTTCAGTGCACTTACTTCAGAGAGGAATGTAAGAACATTTCTATGAACATATTCATGAATATTAGGGTCACATTTAGCCACACTAAGCCTCTGCGGTTAAATGTGAACCTCTCGATACACGAATGGTTTTGACAAAACTACAGCAATGAACTTGAGCAGAACTCTATTACATATGAAATAAAAATGTCTCAATCTCTTTACCTGACAATGCAATAAACTCCAGGTGGATCTATATTCTCCTAGTATGGCACTAAAAGCCTGTGGGACTAAAGGGGGGGGGGGGTTACACTTTTGTGTTAAGTGACCTTGTTGATAAATGATGCTCTCTGTTCAATCTGAAGGATCATTCAGTCCAGTCTCTGAGTGCATGAGAAACACAATACCAGTACAGAAGAAGAGATCTAATGGTAAAATGCAGATTTGTCATCTTCTTGTCAAATTTATCTTGGGTGCCAACCAGGCTCATCGACAGTTATATTTCAGTATAAACCAGCAGGAAAGCAGGTGATAACACAGAGATGGTAGCAGGGAAGAGAGGGGGTGGATGATTGGATAAGGGTTTTGGATTAAACAGAATATAGCGTCAGGGAATTGGAAATGAAGGTCAGATGAAAGGGGAGGAAGGTAAGAGGAAGAAGTGATAAATGGAAACTTACGCACCATCAGCATCCTTGGCTTTATTCCTAAGGGGCCAGATGTGGCCTGGTATATGTTAACATTAAATGGGGATTGATGGATATTGTTCTAAATAAACAGGCCTTTACAAGGCCACAACTACTTTGTGGCAAAACCATCCCTCCATTTAACTACTTTTTCTCCACATTAGAGAGTATTTGAGATCAGCTTTCATTGTGTTTATGCTGTTGGTGCTGTTGTTGTTTAATCAATATGATGTTGATCTGCTAAATTTTGCTTTTCTTGAAGAAATAAGAAAGCCAGTTACTAAAATTACTTTTTATAGAAGGATGTGTAATAATAGCAAAGAAGCGAAAGTTCCACATTGCTGCTTATGTCGAGTCCTCATCATAACTTAGCTGTAATTTCCAAACTATTCGTTGAATCCAAAGTAGCATTTTCGTTTCATTTCAGCCTTATTATTGTGAAACCAGCCAGAACGTGCCTGAAATTTAAACCAATTACAAAGCTGTATTTGAATAATTGCTGTGCATTTGTTGAACGGTGAATGTTTAACCTGAGGACTCACGGCATTCATATATATATATATTCATATATATATATATATATATATATATATATGTGTGTGTGTGTGTGTGTGTGTGTGTGTGTGTGTGTGTGTGTGTGTGTGTGTGTGATAAGATTTGGCTCCCCATAGATGGAGGCTTTAAGTGACTTTGACAAAATAGGTCACATCATCATCCTATTAATGTTCCTTTTCTTAAAAAAGACCCAACTAAAATAATAAGAAAACTCTCAATCCAATTTTTGCTCACTCCTTCTCCCATCTGACCAACAGGTTGTTAATGATCTCATTTAAGAGGTCATGGGTACTCTAATTGAAAGTGGGCTGACTACTGTTTCTCTGGACTGACCTCTGTGACGGTCTAAAGTTAGCACAGACTTCGTGACCCCACTAAAAATAGTCAAGTTTCTCTCACCGACTGACCTTACAAGTCCACATCGACCCTTTTAATTGCTCAAATTACCTTTGGAGCTCCCTTAAGGAAAGCCTTCTTTGCCTTTGGAGAAATAGTGACTTTATGTGGATTTAGTGACATTACTTTGGATGGAGAAAAGCTACACGATGAGCTACACTGATAGAACAAAGAGGAAGAGGCCCTATATACGCCAGGACCATTAAAAGTAATGCAAGTTTCCAGTATTGCTGGGCAATTTGCCGCTTGTTGCACCATGCTGTTCACTCTGGTAGCATGTGACACCTTGACACAATCACACAGTGTGCAGCTGAGCACTGTCTGGCAGTAAACTGCGCACTGCCACAATCCCATCACTTATTCAAATATTAGCCAAACCGCAACATCTGATGCTTCGATACAAGCTGTTCATTCCAGCCTCATAAGTCTTTGTTAGGAGGTGGCTCTGTTCCAGCACCAGTGCAGTCCACACACAGTCACAGTGCCACACATATACGCACGCGGCAGCGTCTACACACGTGTGTCTGCAGGCCAGCACACCCAATAATAAGCTGTAAACAGGCAGCATTGGGCACATTTTCTTTTAATTATCAGCCTGCGTATCATTGAAACCATCAAGCTCTCTCCCAACGCAACCGCCACAAACAACATCTGTCCTTGACCTTGGCAAAGAAAACCCACCAGTGTATAGCGAGCTGCTCCGCCTATCACAGCCTTCTGTCGGGTCAATTATGATAACAGGGTCATTTGTTAATGTGTCTCTGTGCTGTGTAAATGCAACTGCTTAGTTTGTGGGTGCATTGGGGTATATGGGGGGTCTTTGTGTCACCTATGACTGGCCCAGCGTTACAGGCCCTGTTTCTGTGTATCCGTGTGCATTACACACTGGATAGGGGTGAGAATTTAAAAAATGGACATCAATTGTTCCTAAATGCCGAACCCCGGTTGACCTTTTTTCCATCTCTTCAGCAAAACCACGTGACTCCCTCTTCTTCAGTCATCTTTATTAAAATCTGTGTTTTAATTAACGCCGTTCAACGAGGGCCCTCTGAACAGGGGGTTAATTGTGCTTTTCGTGAAATCAGCTCAAATGCAAATTCTCTCTGCGTGACCTCTGTTCCGTTCCTTGGAATAGTGTTTTAATTATCCAGACAACCTCTTAAGAAACCATGGTGACGGGGTAACCATATGGGCAGTAGTCAGGTCTCATCCTCGAGATACTGCGGATCACAGGAAGTGAAAGAATGTGGAGGATCAGTGGAAGAATGTTCGGATTTACAGATATTCAGGAAGTAAAGCACCAAAAATAAGGAACAATGATGATAGTGATGCTTAAAATAACAATAAAAAATAATAAATAAAGAAATGTCTAGAAGAAACGTCAATATACTGCTCACATTCTGACTATTGATTTCATGATGTTCTCTTATGTGCTATCACACGCTTCCAGAAACAGCTACTCCACTATCCTTCCCTACTCAGCCCTCTGCCAATGGGCTTCCATCCTCCCTGCTCACATTAACAGTCATGTCTCCACAACATGTGCGAAGCAACAATGGGCAGCAGAGCACAAAAGATAGGCAAACTGTGATTTGCATTGTAGGCCAAAGCACATCCTCAGCAATACGCAGGAAAAAATAAAACCCTGAACACAATCATCAGCAGCCATAAGTAGGCAGTAGGGTTTTTTTTATTATTATTATGCATGGTTTCACTTGGATTCACTTGACAAAATAAAGTTGTTGTAAACCAAAGAGCACTTTGATGTCAGTCATGTGTTTCCTGCTTCTTTGTCTGTTTGTACGCTAAGGATGTTAATGTCAGTTTGTCTGTGTATCAGTCCACCACTTTACCCGAGGCTGTAAAAGATGATAGAAAAGTATTGGATAGATTACCATGAAATGTATTACAGAGTTTTATAGCCACCACAGGATGAATCCTACTCATTTTGACCACACCCTCAATTTCCTGTCCCTCAATTTCCTGTCAATTTCCTGTTTAAAAAGTCAGTAGCGTAACATCATATCTAATAATATTTTAAGACTTCAAAGCCGATTTAGACAGCACATCAGCATCCATATTCTTGCTAATATAGTAATGGCATCATTCATATATCCTGTGTGTAACTCTACCACACAATTGAGCACAGTCTTCTAAAACAAACTGTCACTGTTAAACAGGTAGCACCTCGTTCACACATTGTCAATATACACATAACTGCACTCGTTCATGTCCCAGTCATACTGTTAATGTGACGCATCAGCGCAACTGCTGCGCATCTGCTACTGAAGGTTTGGAATTTCTACACTGGTTCCCTGTGCCTCCCTAAATCAGCCTGTTCTTATTCCTGGGGCAACAATTAATGGTGTTTTATCAAAGCTGTTGGCTTGGCTCATTTAGCACAAGGTGTCCTTAAGCAGCGGAGCTTAACGCATGGCATTAGCGAGATGGGACTGTCGATCATAGCTCGTGTTTCGTCAGGGTTACTGCTGTGAAGGAGCATTTTTTGTTACAGATCACAATCTTTTCACAACCTTAGAATAAGTTTTTAGCACCTAAACATAAACAAGTTTGTACCTCAAACTAGTACCTAAAACAGAGACAATATTGCAATGGCAGCAGTTGAAGAAACGTGGAATCGGACAAAATTGCATTACAGATATACTAGATATACTGTGCCGCAGTTTTCAAGACGTGTCCTTAAATGCGCATGCACATCATTGCTGTAGCTTCACACGCACATACACACACAGACATATAATGATCCACACACCAATCTTTATTTTTCTTTCCCCTGTCACCCTCTTTTTATCTTCTTGTCCTGTCAAACACGGTGACATAAGAAAAACATTCACTCCCTCTTTTTGAAGCTGTTTCTCTCTCTCTAACACACACCCTGCAACCCCGTCTCATGCATCCCTCCCACAGAGCATTATTTCCCACCTGGGTATTTCACACTCCGCAGGGCCCTGTGCTTTTTAATTCATTGAACTCTCATGAAATCCCAAGAAGATATGTTACCATGCACTGAGTCTGACTTTTATAGCTAATAGGGAAGTGGTGACAAAGTTTAATGGGGTTGTGTGATGTGTGAGTTTTAGGAATGGAGAGAGAGCAAGAGGCAGATACAGAGGGCTGTATTTTCATATTATCCTTTTTATTGAAATATTGGAGCAAAAAGAATGTTTTTATAGGTTAATGTCACTCTAAAATGGGGGTTTTTGGAGGGCCAATTCCTCATCTAGAGAAATTACCTGTGGTACACATCAGGGTCTGATCTGGGCCCTATTTTCTCTTCTCTTTTGTCTGCATATGCACTTTTTGTATATGCAGATGACACAAAATTGTATGTCCCTATAATTTGTCTTGGTTTGTTTCATATCTCGAGCCTAAAGACGAAAACTGACATAATTATATATGTAGGTATTTTACATTCCACAGGGCTCTATGCAGGGCTGCCATGAAATCACAAAAATATATTCTACCATCTGACTTTTACATCTAATAGGGAAGTGGTCATAAATCATTTAGCGCAATTCAGTTTTATTTATATAATGCCAAATCATATGCAGATGACAAACATTTATATATCTCTTTGATAATTTGTAAGTGTCTCAGTCAAGCTGCAAAGTTATAATTTAAGGTAAAAAGCTAACTACCAGTGAAAAGACAATACTGTTTTATATCTTTCGTCCAACTTTATAATGGATGGACTGGTGAATATGTTAGACATGCTTGGCTTACATGCCCCAAAGCTCGTGATCTGCCTTTTTCTATGTATTTGGCAGAACACAGAATTTATTATAAAGTCCAAGAATAACATATCAGTACTGCAGAATTATAGATATTAAATCTTCTTGTCGCTTTAGCCCAAATTTTGCACAGGCTTTAAATGGTTACCAGAAGATATATTTTAATTGCTTTGGTGATCCTCTGTCTTTGACTCTTGGCCTCTACGGGATCCTATCGTTATCTGTACGCCTCCCTTTTCAGTCCAATTTATCACTTCTACACTAAGAAGGCATCTGAAGTTTTCTCCATCCATTTTTTTAACCATTTTTGATCACCCCCTTCCACTTGAAGTGCAACCGACTCTCCCCCTCTCCGCAAACAAATGTCGCTCTCTAATTGGCCAGAACTGGGGAGTCATGAGAGCGTTGGTGTTTGGACAGCTGTTAATCTCGAAGGGTTGGCAGCGGCAGAGAAGATTGTGACAGTGGTGGGGAGAGGGATGACAATCTGGAATGGCAATGTGAATGACGCAAGGAGAGAGGAAGAGTTCAAGTCTGGTTGCAAATTACTGCCACCCCAAGTCTGTGACCACATCTGTCTGTCATTGTGAGGCTGTGGTGTCAGTGAGAAAGTGCTTCCACAGATATATAATGCAGTGTCACTGTTTGTCTCAATGCCTCTGCAGCATTGTGTAGTATGTACTATGGCAGTGCAGTTAATGTACAAGAACAGACACACACACACGCCCTGCACATTCATTCACTCCAAATCATCACACGCATGGGGATGCACTGTGTTTTCTCCATTGCTCACACTCACTCTTGCTCCATATCTTCCTTTCCTTCGATCCTATGCTCACACACATACACACAATAAAGCACACATACACAGCGCTCAGGGAACCAATCACCATCGCCTGTTTTCAGGTCCTGTTTGTGAATGGGATTTTTACGGGAGAGGAGGAGGCAGGCACCTCTGTGTTGTAGGCATGCAGCTGCTACAGCATCCCGTTCTCATTTTTTTTTCCTCCACAAGCTCAAATATTTCTCTCATTTTCTCTTTGTGTTTCATTTTTAATGTTATGGTTATTTTGGTTGTTTTTAATATTGCAGCATCACTCTTTCCCTCTTCTTGAACTCTCTCTGACTCTTTTCATCTTTTTTTGGATGGTGCAGTTGGATGTGACTGCTGCATTGAAATATCCCCCCTCTTTCACCATTACCTTCACCATCATCCACAGCTGTTTGCCTCTTCCAAATATTTTTAATTATCCTGTCCACTTTCCCATTTATTGCACAACTTGCTTTTTCCACAACATTTTTTCTATCTGTCACTCCATCTTTTTCTTACCCTTCTTTCTTCTCACCATCCCATCTGCATCCCGAGGAAGGTGGTGATGCGGGTAGGGTGAATGCCTAAAGACTCACACACACACAAACACACAAGCGTAGACACTTACCTTCTGTGACAGGATCTTCCGTCCGGAGTGCTTCTGAATCTTCAGTGGTTGAAGATAGAGCAGCGAGCCTCTGTGAGCTTCTGGCAGATAAAAAAGAAGTGGAGGACAGACAGAGAGGAAGAGAGAGAAAGAGAGACAAGACAGGAGAGGGAGTGAGAGGTATAAAGAGAGAGAGTGAGAGAAGGGAAAAAGTGGACTAGAGGGGCGGGCTGAAGCGATCCAAGTGGAGGAGGAGCAGGATTCTCCTAGCTAGCTGGAGGTGAGATGAAGGGGAGAAAGAGAGAGGGAGGGAGAGATAAAGGGAGAGGGAGGGAGAGAGTTAGGGTGCACTGGATTGGGATAGGAGGGGATTGTGTGATGTTTGAGAGGAGGAGGGATTGCAGCGGATGAAGGGAAAGTTGGAGAGAGGAGAGAGGAGGGAAGGGAACAAAGAGAAAAAGAGGTTTATTGAGGAGAAATGATGGAGGAGGGAGGATAAAAGAGTGAGATGCATGCGAAAGATGACCTAAAGCCAAGTATCCGAGGAGGACGGAAATGACAGATTAGAGGTAGAAAATGCAGACAGGGCAGCAGAACCAAAAGTCTAAAAGGGAGCCAGAAGACAAAAACACCTGACAGGAAATAGGTGTGATCAGCTATGATTTGAAGGAAGAGAAGTGGAAGTGTGGGATTTCAGGGCACCGTTATGTAACCTTTAACAGCGTCAAATAATACAAGAACAACTTATGTCAAGCCATCACATGCATGCAGTCCCTGGAGACAATCAATTTCAGAGTGCAGAAAATGTCCTTCCATCCATTAAATCTTACGGTAATCCAATCTTGTGTTGATGTGTTGCAGTACGGATACTGCGATTAACTTTGGAGCAATAACTTACCGGCGGATGGAAAAACTGGGGGGAAAATAAAGCGAAAGATCTTTGTGAGAGGCTGGTGACAAAAACGGAATCTGGGAGGTGAGCATACATATACCTTTCAGGAACTTTAAGGAGAGTAATGGTTCACATGTGGATTGTAACATACTGTACAAAAAGTTTTAATGTGAGCAAACCGCATTACAGCTATGGATAGATTGCCTGTCTCTGCTCTCTTCTCTTTCCTCCGACCCCCAGCCAGTCATGATGGATGGCTGCCCCCTGGAGCCTGGTTCTGCTGGAGGTTTCTTCCTGTTTAAAGGGACTTTCTCCTTCCCACTGTCACCCAGTGCTTGCTCATAGGGGGGTTGCCTGATTGCACGTATGAAACACCATGCCACCGAACACAGGAGCATATTTTGAGAAACCATGGGGCTTCCAGGAGTCTGAGTCCCATGTAGCACTGCTGTTTTTACACTTTTATTTTCAAATTTGGTTTTCTGATACTGTTCAAATAAATTAACACAATAAAGCTATCTGGGTTTTTTTAGTAAAACATCATGTTTGGATTAAAATGATGTTTGAGTCTCATGACTGAAAACTGCAATTCCTCTAATCACCACTTTAGGCCTGCTTAAAAAAGCGAGTCAACTCCTATAGACACCCATGGCCACTGGGATAGACTATCCTCTTGGTAATCCAACTGTAGTTTGATATTTTTAGGTGTTTATTTGACCAGGAAGTGAAACTAAGCGTCTCTTTTGCAAGATTTTCCTATACTGACATAGTCAAATAGACTGGTATTTTTATCTAACACTTACATACACGTTAACACTCTGATGGATGCACCAGGGGCAACTCGAGGATACTTCAACATGCTGACTTCAGGAGCCAAAGTAAGAAACAGAGAGGTTGACAGGTTGTAGCTCCTAAGCCACAGCCACTCATAGACAGTATTAACCTAGCAAACGTTTCACGTCAGGGGAAAACAGAGCTCCAAGAAAAATCTCTGCAAGCATGGGGAGAAGTGTACCTCCTCACAAAAGAGCCGTACCCTGGTTTGAACCCAGGACCCACTTATGGTAAATGCAGCAATTCTAACCACTGAGCAGATGCGAGAGAGCCAGCGTGATGCTAAATGCTAGCTTGCTGCACTCTTGCTGGAAAGTTAGCAGAACTACATTGGTTATGTAGGTGATGCAGTCTGCTCCTCTTCATGGATTTAAAAAGAAACCCTGATTTTCCACCTGTTGTTGATCAGCAGGTTACTGAATGTAAAAGTGAAAATGAAAAAAATCCTAAACTAGCATATAAAAAAACTGTTTGTGGTCGCTTTTGTATCTTTTCTCACATCTCTTTGGGGTCCTTTCTCACTGGCTTCTAAAGGAGAGACATCGCTTCATGCAGATGCTTTGTCAGATATAGATTTCATGCAATTGTCTATTTGTGTTCAGTGTCAGAGGTCTGGGTCAGCCCACAGTACTCTTAAGCTGGCTGGCATTCATTTTTGTCAAGGTGAGAATTCATTTGCTCAAGGACACTTCAGCAGAGTGGATGCTTGCCAATGCACAGTTTAATCCTAGGATTTCTTTTCTCCCTTTCAAAAAAAAAAGCTGTACTCAGCTATTTAGTGTACTGATGGTGTCTATTTTCATAAAAGACTGCTAAAATCAGCTTTGGCTGCAGTCTCTGTGCACAGCTGTTTCCACATGCTTTCATTCGTGTAAAGCTATATCATAGGTTATGTCTGCAATGTTTTCACCCAACAGGGTGTTTTCTCCATAAGTGTAGACTGAATATCCAAAGAAAGACTCCCATTGCACAAAAGCCACAACTAGTAATAAAAGAGGAAGTAATAATACTACATGCAGGCATAGACTCTATGCAGATCCATACATTCATTTTCTTCAGCTTATTTCAGGGCAGCAGCCTAAGCAGAGAAGCCCAGACCTCCCTCTCCCTAGTTACCTCCTGTAAAGGTGTTTCCTAGCCACCTGAGAGCTATAGTCTTTCCAGCATGTCCTGGGTCTGCCCTGTGGTCTCCTCCCAGTGGGTCATACCTGGAGCACTTCACCCAGGAGGTCCCCAGGAGTTACCTTGTCAGATGCCTAAACCACCTACTCTCAGCCCCTCAATGGCTGAACTCCTCACTCTATAATGGAGAGGCCAGCCACCCTTTTTTCCAACGCTTGTTCCCGTGATCTTGTTCTTTTGGTCACTACCTAAAGCTCGTCACCATAGGTGAGGGTAGGGATGTAGATCGATCAGTAAATTGAGAGCTTCGCTTTTAAACTCAGCTCTTTCTATACCAAGACGGACCTGTACAGCGTTCGCATCACTGCAGCCGCTGCACCAATCCGTTTGTTGATCTCCTGCTCACTCTCCCCGCACTCATGAACAAGACCCCAAGATACTGTCTATGCAGATAGCATTTAAAATATTAGGTTTGTTGATATTAATGAATACTTATATAAATACATATACATTGCAACACTGGTTCTCATAGGACTTTCCAACCTGGATATTCTGATCCCGGAGCTGGATATCCTCAGAGAAGTTTTCCTACAGACACAGAGTGACTGTGGAGACATTGCTTTCTACACATTGTCTGCAGTGCAATTCTAGGCCCAGGGCCAAATACTGTGCTTCTATCATAAGGCGCTGGCATCACAGACATGATGAGGCCATAATATGACATGTGTAACACTTGGGTGGTTTTTTTTCTTCTCCTTTTTTTTCCAGTGCTTTTAAAAAGACTTACAATAGCCAGACTTACTGATAAAACCGATGAAAAAAAAACCCATTCTATCTAACAAACACCAAAGGAAATATAAGATTCTGAGGCCACAATTGACTAAACTGAGTAGATGAAAATTCACAGTACGTTTTGATTGGCTGAAATGCCACTGTATAGATGTAAAACAAATTGAAAACCTTGAAAACGAATCAATCAAAACATGCAAGTAGAAGAGGAAGCACAAAGAAGAAGTAGGGGGAAAATAATAAGTAGAAGGAAAAGCAAGAGGAGGGGGGAAAGAGGTCTGGCAGAACTGCTGCTCAGACGCCTAGAAAATCATTGACACATCTAGACTTTTCTTAATGTTATTTGACAGATTCACTGCTATCATTGCTTCTGTTAAGTCAGGGATGTCAAACTCATTTTACATCGAGGGACACATACAGACTGTTTTGGTCTTAAGCAGGCTGAGTGAAATTCCACTTTTTATCCATGTAAAGACGTTTAACTACACATTTAATCGCTGAGTTTTCCTAACATAAAATAAAGAAGTGTAAGGTCAACAGCACATCTATTTTTCTATATGATAAATGTGCAAAATTACAAAAAAAAGCTCTGGTAGCTCACTGCCCAGACTCCCCCACATTTATAAAACCGAAGGCTTTTGTTGATTGATGAAAATTTTCTTATTTTTACCTAAATTTCGAATGTAGACAGAAAAGAAAACAGGAACCTTTCAGTCATTCAATTGTTTATCCATTACTTATCCACTTTAATGTAGTATGAATGGCTATGGGGGAACAGAAAAAGCTGTAAAAAACATAAAAATACAGTTAAGTCCAAAGATTTATGCCCCTCTTAACATTTTCCAAAGCCATCCAGCAGGTTCTGGCCCCTGGGCCTAATGTTTGACACTCATGTTCTAAGTTTAATACTTAACAGTGTTCATCTTTGAATATTAAAAGCATATGTCATATTGAGGTTTTAAACGTCATCTCAAGCTTTGATTTTTCTTGTTTTCAAGTGATGTAATCAGGCAGTAATGCAACTGTCCGGCTCAATTACAATATTAGTTTTTTGTCTATTTTCTGTGCATGCCAATTGATTTTTAAAAAAGGGGGGGGGGGGGGGTGGAACAGAAGAAGACACAAAAACCACGAAGCACTGGGAAGTGGCTCAGACGTGTCTCTTCCAGCAGGACGCAGCTCAGTTTTAAGCAGAACTGCTTTGTAATTACTTTAATGTATCCTTATTGGGCACGTATGCCAATTTTCATAAGTTCAGTAATTGACTCTCTGCTTTTTCAGCTCTGGCACAGCCCACTCTGTCTCACACACTCTCGTATTGATCCCATTAGTTCACATTACTTTGCCTCAGAGATTACAACAGATTGGTCCATGCTTGTGTACAAATGCTGCGAGCGCTGATCTAACAGTTCGGGTTACAGCTACTTATTGTTCAAAGTAAATGTTTTTCCTGTTGAGAAACACAACTGAGCAATGAAGCTGCTTTGTCTGTGGAAATCCAGCTGCCTGCCTGTCCAAAATTAGCAAAAGAAGTAGTTTGTTGCTGTATCATTAAATGAAATTCTACATCATGAATTCGCTGTTCTTAACACAACAAAAGGCAGGAGTTCAAGTAGCATGTCATTATTAAAGTAAGGGGAACAAAGCATGACAAATAACAGTGACATTTAAAAATACTTCAAAAGAGTAAACATTCACACACACACACACACACACACACACACACAAAGTAAATCCTAATGTGATATCTGTCTTTTACTTTTTCGGTGCATTTGCCCGCAAGGCTAAACAGGATGCACAGCAGTTTGACTGCTGGTGCTGAAAAGGAAATAAGTTTCCTGTTGTTTTAGGTTCAGTCATGTAAATCATGTAAAATTATTTCGCTAGAGAAGTCACATTCCCACTTTAAGTTTTAACCACTACAGTTCCTTAAACTGTAGTCAAATTAAACCAGGCGTGCAAATATAGGAACCAAAGCACTTCAGATCTGTCTTGCCATACTTTTGTATTGTTTAGTGTGACACCTTAACAGTGCTTTAGCATTGGATGAAACTGTACCTGTGCCATAAAAAAGCCAGAGACAGTATGAAAGGAAGTTTTTTTTTTATTATTGTTTTTTTTAGACTTTTATTACACCACATTGTTATTAATGTGAGCAGTTGTGCCCGATCATTCCGTTTTTCTCTTTGTGTAAAATAGCATCCTATAACATTTTTGGATGTGTCTAAGCTGCCAGCTGTCTTAAGTTCAAAAAACACAATATTCACTATAGATAGATAGATAGATAGATAGATAGATAGATAGATAGATAGATAGATAGATAGATAGATAGATAGATAGATAGATAGATAGATAGATAGATAGATAGATAGATAGATAGATAGATAGATAGATCTTGAGCGAGAAAGATAGATATATAATTTATATAATGACTTTATATATTAGGATAATACCAATAGTAATCTAATAATCTAATTAAAAACACCACATTGTTCATTATTATAGATTAAAGCAATGGTTCCAACCCTTTAGTCTCCTCTTTATAAAAGAAATATAACATTTTAAGATGGAGTTGGGAGTGGTTCTTTCTAAAACTATTGGATAATTTCTAATAATAACCTGTCTGAACAAACAACAGAGGTAAAGCATATTTAAGTGCATGAACGAGCTTAAAGTAAGTGGTATGTAAAAAGTAAATCACATGTAACTGTTTACATATGTTGTGTTCAAATGATTTGGAAATAGTTACCTGGCAGAATTTTACTGGATAAAACTTTCCTAAAATGTGCTGAAATGAGCACTGAAATGTGCTCATGTGTCAGGTTTCTGAATTATGCATGAGACTGAGTCTGAATTCAATTACAGTTCCTGGGACTAATGTCATTTATTCGTCACTCAAGGAGAAACCAAATTAAAACCACACATCAATTTAAGTATGTGGAAGTTGCTGTACTGTGAATTTGTTCATCTTAACAAATACTTTTAGTATTTAGATTAAGATCAAGTGACTGTTTTTTGTTAAGAAGACCAAAAGTCTCTTAAACTGCTCTTCATCCTCCACCATCCATCCACCCTGCAGATCAACAGTTGTAGCTCAAGATCACTAGGGGGCACGGTCGAGGCTGAAATAAGCGGTGAGGAAAGCGACCTCAGAACATGCAAAACAGAAGAAGGACAAAAAAAAGCATCACATGTAGATTATTCATTTTAGAGTTGCGCTATTGATTATCTTGCCATATCAGGGGTGCAAAGTAAATGTTTTAAAGCTCTAAATTATATCTGCAGAGTATTCCTGCACATTTTGCATGGCATGCTTTGAAAAGCAAGACCTTTTAAAGTTACTACCAGATACCAGCTTTCTTCAAACACTGAACTTTCTCATGTTATTTTTTTGATCCGCTTGATGACGCATTTCCAAAACAAAACGTAAGAATGGCTGTTACCTCTTGTTAGATCATACTTCATACTCGTCTTTTCTTGACTCAAACCTCAGGGCCGATATGTGAAGTTCAGCAAGTTGATTGGTCAGTTCCTCATCACTTCTTAGAAGCAAAGGGAGTTTTTGTTTACTTTATAAAACCTCTAGAGAAAGAAGCTATTCTAGTTTTCCCAAGTCGGCAGGACTCACACCAAACCCACACTGAAGTGATAACACTGACAGCTCTGTATCAGCAGTCACAAGTGGTTGATTGCTCATGATAGCATTTTTTTATGTAGCAAACAAGCTGTGCAAATTTATTGAAGACATTTAATTATTTTGACCCTCTTGCACATGTGACCTCTAAGAATATTTTGTGCATTGAACTCAATAAATTGTCCTTTTTTCGAGGTTTTTTTTTGTGAAATGTGTGAGTGAGTGTCATTAGCTGAAATGAGGAACTGGTCATGCGGTATCTAAGCTCATCATCAACTTTGTTCTGACTGAGGTGTTAAAGACATTTGTTGGCAGGAAGTTACAGTATGGGTCTAAAAATGAAAAAAGGAAAGAGATAAAGAAATAACACGAACTCTGTCATCTTTATATTGCTCTTGTCTTTTGACTCCAAAAAGTCAGTCTATTAAAATAAAAAGACATCATTTTTGCGTAAATGAAATCAATTGTGCAAAAAAAAAAAGGAATAATAAACAATTATTCTCCTGCAGCAAGATATTTACTCCTAAAGAGCAAATACCCACATATGACTGTTCATGCTTAAGTGAAAGAAGATGTGAAAAGCTTGTGTGAGTCAAGCAGTTACTCAGTTTCAAATTTAGTTTGAGGAATCACTATTGGTAGGAAAGTGAAAAAAGTTGCGAGTGCCGATAAAAATTCAGTAACTTTATACATACGTAATAGTATACTGCCAATGTGCACATACTGCATATGTACTTTTTATTTAGAGTGCAAAAAGTGTGTGTGATGAGGAAGAGTGTATGTGGGGTTTAGAAGTCTAAATATAAGTGATTTTGTAACCAGAGGAGGTTATTTGATTGCGTGTTTTGACTCAACACTGTAGAACAGACTAGAAAGAGTCTAGCTCAAATTAGTTTCAGTACCATAACAGGACAGATCAGGAACTTTTTATTGAAAAAAATTTTTTTATTTCTTTTATTTTAAACTCGTGTTCTCAGGTACAAACTGAACATTTCAATAAAGCTTTTCAAAATCATGAAAGTGAGAGTTTACTGTATATTTTAAGGGGGAAATATCTGTAACCTCATCTAATCTAATCTAATGTACATTTATCTGACAAAAAGATGTGAAACTCTACCCACTCAGGAGATGTGGGCGTTCTACATGTTATAACACTGAATGATCATTATTTGATGACATCTTCATCACGCCCACCTTTCAAGTGACTGCAGGAAAATATAAAGTATGAGAAGAAGCAGCTCAGAACACATAATGCTTTAAATCAGAAAGCTGTAAAACGTGGATTCAGTGCTGATGGCTTTAGGACGTAAATATGTGGTGTATCCCGAATGTGATACTGAGAGGCGGAGGTTTCAGGAGCCTGTGGTAAAGCCACATAAATAAAAATTTGCCATTATCTGAAGGGATGTGGTTGGTTAACTGCTTAAACGTTGGCTGGCAGATCTTGATAAGGCCTTATCGCAAAACCAGAATATGTACTGTCAAGATTTTTACTTTGTTTTGTGATAACTTTCGCCATCCTGAAATAATTACCGTTTTACACGTAAGCCAGAAATTTGTTGCCAGAAACTTACTTACTTATTTCTTACTTATTATTGTGACTTGCTTACTCATTAGAACAGTTTTTAATGTTTTCTGTGTCCTCGGAAACAAAAACATGAATCATACTTGTCATTTCTGAATTTCATAAACTTCTAAACTAAACCAAAAGCCTCCACTGCGTCTTCCTTCTGCACTTAGGCTTTTTTCGCAAGAAGTGTTGCAATCCGACAGCATGTTTTTAGAGCTTGTCATTTAAAACAGCTGATTATGCATTTGACGTGAAGGTGACATTAAATGCTACTGTGGACAGAAAAGGGGAAATTGAACTCGTCACAGAGGAAACTCCCACAGACTTCTCGGCTGGCTGACTAGAAGGAAGCCACAGTGAGAGAAGGACAAAGGAAAAACAGCCTTCACAATCTATGGTAGGTAAGTGAGCCATTTATTTTATACACCCTTGCACTGTGTTGGAGATCATGGGTGAGCTAGGAAAGGGGTGAATGCTTGCCTCTCACAAGTGCTACTTTTTCACAGCTAGAAAATCATGTTGCTATATTATTTTAAAAGTTAATGACCTCTGATGTGTGAGCATCAGCCCTATTGAGAAATAATGATAAAAATCCACAAAAGTCAAATACACAGGTTTGCTTTTTGGGCTTCATCAGAGCTCATTTTAAAATGTGTTGAGCTCATGAAAGCGGACATGAATTCCCAGCATATGTCATCCTGTGACTTCTTCTCCTTTGATTTGCTCAGAATTTTCACAATCAGATGAGAAATTGGCTGAGACTCTTCAGAAACATGCGCACTTCTCTTTATTAACGCTTAAAATATCGCCCAGAAAATACAGTGAGTGTACAAAATGAAAAAAATAGCTTAATACAGTAACATACAGGTGTTTCCAGGTGCTGTGGGGTTTTTTGTTTTGGTTTTGGTTTTTTTTTTTGTTTTTTACATTTACATTTTTTACTTGTGCTATTTTCTGAAAATCATTCTGTCTTTGATTTCAACTCAACTGATGGTTTCCACTTCTACAGTGTGGCCTACTGCACCTCTGACAATAACAGGTTGACAAGGTTGTTTAGTTTCAGAGTGAATACTGGATTCCCACATTCTCCTGAACGGGGGTTCCCCCAACCTTCTACTGTAAACAGCAGCTCTAAAGGCAGAAGTAATGCCTGAGTGACCCTTAAAATCCCCCGTTGATATTCTAAAACAATGTACTGAAGTCTTTTTTTCCCTCATCTTTCTGTAACTTTATTACCATTTCAGGTTGCATTCACGTTTTTTATGATTGTACATCAAATTTTATTTAAACATGTTGAGGGATCAATTAAAAAAAATGACAAATGCATTTCACAAAATGTCATTTTGATTTAATTTGCATTTATTTGTCAAAAATGTACAAGGTTTTACTGTTTTTACATTGTCAAAAAAGTGGACGCAACATGAATCAATTGATTTTCTTCTTGCAATGTGGGTAAAAAAATTGATTTTTTTATTTTGTGTTTTTTACATTTAGTCATTGTACGGTGTTTACATATCTTTAAAACATAAAAAACAGACATTTAAAACAAAAAGAAAATGCCCACCACCACCCCTCACTCATACACATACACATATACAAACACCCACACATACGCACACAACTTAACCATACATATGTGTGGCGGTGTGTGATCCCCAGTGTGTTTATTTCTTTTTATCTGCGTCTATCACATGTGAGAAAAAGAGATAAGAGAGAGGCGGATGTGTGGTGACATCCCACAACAAGCAGACACTCAAAGCGGAAGAATGCTCGTAGTGTGGTCATGACTCATTTGTTCATTGTTTCTAGTAAATGAACTAATTCTTCTCCCCTCTCTCTCTCTCTCTTTCTGCCTCGCACACTGCCCTCTGCTCCGACTTGTCTTCAGACTTCTTGATGATATCAGTAAAAGCAGTTGGGCAAGTTTCGTGAGGGCAGCTCATAACAAAAGGGCCACCTTGCCCTCACTGGGCGCAATAATGGTGCCTCTCTTCTGGCTTCTGCTTTTGGCAAAGCTTCCTAAGCTGGCTCTTTTCTCCGGTTCAGATCGTTGTGTAATCCAGGAGATCAACAACTCACAAAATGGTAAATATATGCCCGGTGTAATCCTTCAAACAACTACATTTTTAATTGTTTTTCATTTTTATTGTACTTTCATTTTAAAATACAGTGACTTTTGCATATTTAGCTTATAATAGTTTTTCATGCAAATCGTGCCATAAGCACCTAAAATCTGATAAAGGTTCTGAGGAAAAGTAAAGCAAAAAAGGCTAACTGTCATATGAAATGTATTTTGTTATGAAAGGTGAAGTGTAAGAATATCTTAACTGTTTTTTTTTTTATATAATTATAATCATTTTGAGTTGAAGATGACTAAAGATTACAGGAATACAACAAAGCGACTGCCCGATTACCTAAAATGCTTTTCTTTTTCTGCTCAGTGTCTTCAATACTGGAATCATTACAATGCCATAATAACTACATGTCCCTTGTCCACTGCAAGTGGAGGCAACACATAAACACACAGTTGGAGCTCTGGGTCGATACAGGATCTGGAAGGTAAAAAAAAAAAGGGACAAAAGACGTGAAGAAGCAAACAGAAAAAAAAGATACATGGGACGCCTTTTTCAAGGAATAACTGTGTTCATGTCCTTGCAGGGAGGTGAAGTGTGAGCCATTTGATCCTAGAGATGCAACTAAGCACAGGGATGTCCGCTGTAGATATAAAGCCAATGCATTTGGCATCGGCTTAAAACACACCGCCTTCTTCCTCCAAAACAAGACTTGTCTCTCCTCCTCCTCTGTCCAGCACAAGACTCTTCATCTTTTACAGCACCGTGAGTTTAACATTCATTCTGTTGTGCTTCCTTTAGCATTCAAGTGAAACTAAACACTCAGGGATGTTGTGCGCGTTTGCATTTTTACAGTGAAAGCACTCCCACCAGCGAATCTCTCCACGCACGATGCAGCTGATGGTGGCCGAAAGCTCATTTGGTCCAGCCCCTACCCTCCCTCCTCATCCCTGAACAAAAACCTCACCTATCAGCTCAGCTATAAGACGCACAGAGAGGACAACTGGGTGGTAAGCATCGCGCATGCAAGCTCATAACTGGATTGAAAATGCCTCATCTTTGTAGCACGTCAGTTTAACTGAAAGGTCGAAAATAGAAACCGAGGTAGCATTTAACACTCTTCATACTTCCTTGCAATATATTTAGCAATAATAATGAAACCAGTGACCTGATGCATATAAATCACATTTTAGATTTCCTCTCACAGGAAAGCTTCAAACCTACGAGACCCTCGAGTCAGAAGCCTGGCAGCTTTAAAGAAATAGAAAAAACAGATTAGGATACACCTGGGGAGGTTCTGAATTCAAACATAAGCATACTAACACATTCACAGTTTGGATTTAAACAAATAACGCAAACATACATTTACATTCTAGGTAGCTAAAAACCTGGAAAATAAAATAAGGATGCACATAGAACTCAGTAGCTGATCCAAATACTTTTTTAACCTTGAATAAATGTCAACAAATAAATATTCCATAAGCCACTCACAACACCTGATTCTCTTTGCAGACTGTGAATGTCACAAACACCAGTATGACACTTGAGAGGCAGCTGTTGCGTCCAGGTCACAGGTATGAAGCCAGAGTGAGGGCCTGGGCCAGCATGGGCCTGTGGAGTGACTGGAGTCCTGTGGTGACCTGGCACACTAAAGAAGGTAAATTAAAGAAATCGGTTCAACTTCAGCTCTGAATAAATTGGTTGGCATGTTTAATATATTGAGTAATTTTGCACAAGTAGTGCCTTTTCCTTCTTAAGGAGACCCACACTCTTATCTGCTTTCCTCACATTTCTAATCTTCTCCCTCTGTCCAATTTTATTGGTTAGAGATAAGTCTGGGGCTTTGCAGCTGTTGTTATTAGCTCTTTTTTTCTCTCTTGGGCCACAGACTTTGGGCAGCTTCCCACTTTGCATTGTGTACTGGACGGAGAGAAGGAGGTAACATGTAGCTGGGAAGTGAGCAGAGAGCTGGCTCACATCATTACCTACCAGCTGGCCTGTCGACACAATGAGAGTGCGCCGTAAGTTGAGCGTGACGCTGGCAACACCACCTGGCTGGAAATTAAAAATGCACCTTCATCATTCGTCCATCCATTTGTCAGACCGTTCGTGTCATTTCCTCTGCTTTCAACCTCTGCTTTCAGGTTTGAGAGATGTTGTTTGAACCCAGCAGTCACTTCTGACCTCACCAGGATGATGCTGAGGTACAGCTGCACACTGTCTGTCACAGACCCAGAACATCTGCAGCTGAACCTCCAGCCAACACACAGTGCCAAGAGTTTTAAACTCTACCAAAACAGTGAGTAACCATGTGACTGGAGCTACAGCATTCTGGTCGGGTGCTCCAACCTGGGAATAATTCTTGTTCTTCTAAATTCCAAATCCACACTCAAGGAGCGCTTAGAAAAAAGGGTCTTGATTGAGTAGCCCCACCTACTGTTTAAATAGCACTATTGCACCCATGCCGTACCCAATAGACTGTGTACCCAATATATATGTATGTATATAGATAGATAGATAGATAGATAGATAGATAGATAGATAGATAGATAGATAGATAGATGCTTAAGACCCCTTCTGGTACTTCCCACTACAGTCTGTCATGACAAAACAAACAAGCACACACACACACACACACACACACACAGTAACTACACCCTGTGGGGCTTATTTATTGGCATAATGCATTCCCTAAAGTTAACCAATGAGCTTAAGAATGAATGCCTAATGGCTCAGACGTGAAATCTAAAATCTAATTTTACCCTAAAATTTAATAATACCCTAAAAAATTAGCATGGGCTAATTTTAGTCTTTACAGTAATACAAGTCCTTACAGGTTGGTGGGCAGTAAGATTAAAGTCCCCACTTGGCAAGATAAACGAGTGCAGACACTAAATCACAAGGCAAAAGCGATACCACACACAGCTGTTAAATATGCATAAAACTTTCCACAATAACTTTAGCTATAAACGAACTTCTCTGCATTGCTCTTATTCCACAGTTCGTCCCAACCCCCCACAGCATGTAAATGTGAGGGAAGAAGACAATAACTGGATCGTGAAATGGACCGAACCAAACAAGAGTCAAAAACACGGCCTGTATTATCAGGTCCTTTATTACAGGAAACAAGATGAGGTAAGAAGCCTTACTATCAGTGTTTGTTTTTTTTAATCTTGATAATTGCATTGGAATTCATTCCCATTAACTATAAAAGACGTACTAATTTAAAGGTGACGTAACTGAAAAAAATAACAAAAAATCAGGTACATATATATATTATTTATTGGGGGTTTTTTTAGAATTCTTCTACGCTACTGGAAGTAAGGGATTTAAGTTCTTGGACCATCCTTGGAAAATGTTTAGCCCCACTCCAGGATTACCAGGTCAAAGTTAGGTCATTGGTTGTCCCTGGATCAGGTTCAGAGTATAAAGGAACCCCATCAGAATGGACGGATCCTGTGGAGTGGACCACTAATGAAGGTTTGTGGGCTTTACTTTCAATATGTTTAAGCTTAAAACTTAAAAAAAAGAAGCATATCATGATTCATGTCATTCCCCCAATAACACGATCATTAATTCTGTTTTCCGCACCAACAGTCTGGTCCCCCACAACCTGGATCTATATACTTATCACTGTAGCAGTGGCTCTAGTCTTCCTCATTCTGTACCGCACTATTCCAGCTTGTCGAAGGTACATTATTTGTGTAAAGCAAAAATTAACTACTGCCATCAAAAGTATAAATAATGCATTTATTATGTTCTAATTTCATAAGAATGATTTTTTTAAATGATAAATTAACCCTATTTGCATAAATTTTAACCACTAGGAATGTAATTGGGTGGGTGGACTCAGTTCCTTCTCCAGGAAAAAGCAAAATCCTGTCAGAGTTGATGGTAAGACTTGTTCAGTTAACAGTTTGCTGTTTTTTTTGCTACTTCTTTATCTTTATATAAATGTTGCACACTTGCTGTTTTTATATGTAAATGTGTTTCCTTTTTTCTCTACATCTATTTGTGATCCAGTCCCCCGGCAGTCGGACCCTTACGCAGACTGAAAAGCTGTATATTTGCAAAGTGCAACAACTGGACGTCTTATCTACATGGTAATATGTTTCACACTTGACCTGTCCGGAGGTCTGCACATTTTTTTTTAGTAAAAGAAAACACTTTCAGCATCAGTGATACTCTATAGCTGTTCCCTTAGATAACTCACACAGACAGACCGTTCAGTGCTCCTGAATGTCACCAATCACTGGGCGTAGCTCCCAGAAAGTGAATTGCAAAATGACGAGCTGTTACATAAATCAATAAAATTCTTATTTTCTTCCCCTGTAGCTCATCACAAGCTTCGCTGTGGCCGACCAAGGACACAGAAAAAAAGTGCCTGGATCAGGATGAGGGTTGCTGGAGCTGTGATAACCTGCCCTCTCCTACTGAGGAGGTTAACGTCTCTGACACTTCTGCGATAAGCTTCACCGGGCCATACATCCTCTGTCGGGTCAGCTGCTCAGAAACTCTAACCAAGTCATTTGTCATGTGTCCAGAGCCTGAAAACCAAAAACATGAAACTCAATTTATATTAAACTAGCCTTAATCAATTTTGCATATCCACATACTGTATGGACAACTTTACTTAATAGTTTTCTTGCTAATAGTTAGATGAGAAGAACACACTTTACACACTATATTGTCTAGAATTTTAGATAATTTCTTAATTAGGTGCAATGATAGAAAGTCTCTGGTCCTATTAAAAAAACATCCCTGTAAGCTATATATGAACTAGATATAGCCACTGTGACATTGCCCACTGGTTTAACGACTGATAGCCTGAACCTTTGAGTTTTAACTGCAGCAGTTGTTGCATCAGTAAAAGCACAGCATGCAGTTCTGGCACTTTGTTTTTATTTTTTCCAGAACAGACACACAAAACAGAATGTCACCTATAGCGGTGATGGGAAGTGCCAGGTTAGCAGTTTCCCACTGATTCCGGTGTTTGTGCTAAGATTTTTGGCCGCTTAATTCACAGAGATGAAAGTTGTACCAGCCGTTTCATCGAAACAGAAAGTGAAGATGTAGATTCGTAGAAAAACACCAAACTGTGCCCTTCATGAATGTGTCAAATAAAACTGTGTTACTTGAATCTATGTATAGCAAACCATAAATGAGCAAACATCACTGGTAAAGATAGAAAGAAAAGAAAACTTAAGGCATTTGATTGAAGACTAAACAGCACTGTTTCTTATCTGACAGTCGCCGGAGCCAGCCCCCGAGTCAGTGAGTGTCAAGGATGAAGAGATGGACACAGAAACCCCGTCAGATGACTCTGCATCGCCTTCTCCTGTAAATTTCACTCTTTTCGGCGAAGGCTATGTGTGTCTGCCCAGACACAGCAACTCCAGATCCACACAGGACCTCATGTCCCACTGTGATGAAAACACGAGCACACACTGGTGTGACAGTGCTGAGCAGGACCAGAGGTGCAATGATCCAACACCATGGCTCGTTAACTCGGACATCAAGCCTGGCTTTAGCGAGCCCACCGTTGGGGGCAAACCGCCAGAATACACGCCAGGACCTTTCACCCACTGGCCTGAAGGGGCCACCGTACAGGCGTCAGGGTACTGCCACCTCCCCACAGCCTTCATGCAAGAGCAACGCGCTAGCCTGCATAATTCATAGGAAGATTTTATCAAAAGAGGACCTATCACTTTCTCTGCACATGAAACAACTTTCTTTTTGCATAAACTTTTCACTTTATTCTGAGTTACTGATGCTTCAATGTGAAAAAAAATTCCTTCTAGCATTTTTGAGAAGCTTTGTGCCTGTTTTTAATCTTAACTGACAAAGTGGCTCCATAGTGTAGTGGCTTATAGAAAAGGCGAAAGATCTCAGTTTTGATCCCAGAAGGAAATGCAAATGACTCTGGAGTTGTGTCAGGAAGAGTATCCAAAGAAAAATCAAATATACTGAAGTGTAGTTTAGTGTCTCACCATTTGAGGGCAATAGTGAGCCAAATTTTGTAGGTGGTCTATAAGCTTATGAGGGATAGAATGCAATATTATAGGAAGCAAACTAAGCCTGTTCTTTGAACTTTTTTAGATAATTTCCTGGCATAGATGGGGATGGTATGTAATCCAAACGTAATCCAAAAAGCAGCCATGCAAAACAGCTTTCGTGATTCTCAATGCATTCAATTTTTGTTCTGCCTGTGTCTAAGCGTTGCACCATATTTTCAAATGCATGGCACCATCATTTTACTTGCCTGTGTAATCTTTCAGCGTAATGACAGCCTTTCACGCAGGATGTGCACATTTAGCCGCAGACTCTAAGAACTCAGTTGAAATTTAGTCTTCTTTTATTACTTCCTCTAATTCCTTGTTGCCTTCACAGCTGAAGGGACGCAACTATGTGAACTTAACATCATGGAAACAGTGTGTGCTGTACGTTTGCCAACTGTAACATTCACTGTGGTCATGTACAATATGCGTGTTTTGCACAGAGGTGTCTGAGTTGAGACCTTGTTGTCAGTGTTGGAGCCTAAGTGTTGCCAAAGGTGTGTAGAACATGTCATCTGCATTGTGATGTGCTGATTGTGCTAAGATAAGCATAACCAGTGCCGTGTGCAAAGGTTTTAGTTTAGAACTGACGTCAGCAAAGGCACAGAGACGTAAATCTAAACACATAAAGTCTATTTTAATGTAGGTAATGGCAATCAAAGGTGAAGGAGCACAACTCTGCCTGTAAATACAAAAGAACAGAAAATAAGAAACGTTGGGCTGCCAAACTATGTAATATATATATATTATAAATGCACTCTGTCTGTGGATGATCTTTATGCTGAAGGAAATAAACTTGTGTAAACTGCTGTCAGCTGTAATTAAAAGAATATTATATTTTTGCTGGGTTTCTGTCTTAAATTCAATATAATGAAGATGTGACCGAAGGTCCTTAAGGTAGAAGACAGTTTGACACAGTGAAGATGCAAAGAAATATCAAAAGTAAGATGTTACTATTACTGATGTACCATTATGAGTACGGCTAATATACTGAAAACACTGATGCATTGAAGTGCATGCTTTATTATGGCAGCTGGTCAAAACTAGACTATAAAAAACTTTGTAGTTGTCCACTGGATTCATTCAACTGTGATGAGACTTCCAGTTCAAGACGAACTGAGTCTGCATAATTCTCAGACCAGTGTGTTTCAGTGTGGGGACAGTGTTCTTTGCGGTGCATGTCTCTCTGCTTTCTCCAATCATAAGCTGCATCTCTGTAGCCAAAGCGCTGATAATCCTTCTTCAGGTTGTCCTTATTTTGTAGTTAAATTCATTCGCATGCAATACTAGTAATTCTGGATTCCTGTTGAGCAATTTTATAGCACTTAAGCATTATAGCATTAAATATAGGTTCAGTTTAGGCTATTTGAGGCATTTGTTAACTTACTCAATAGCTAACTCAACAATTGTTGAGATGAGTGTTGTGTGGCCCAAATATAATGACAAACATTGCAACTGGCTTATACAAGGTGTACTTGTGTTTTGCATTGAGGCAGGCAAACTTACCTGTCCATTAATGAGATCAAATGTGGCCCATAAAAACAAGGTGAGGAAAATTCTTTACAATGTAGTTTTTTAAAAGCTAGGAGTAGGTGTGCAGCTACCTTTTCTTAATATAGCATGGCTTTTTTTAAGGTTTTGTGGTTGATTTTTTTTTTCAGCTAAGTGTGAAAGTACCATTTATAGTCCAGCCATTGTTAGTGCAGTACTGTTACTGAGCAAACATACAGAGGTATGACCAAAGCAAATGTAGGCTGGCATTGTGTTTATTTGTGTTTTATAGGAAAACCCCCCTACAAATTTTAAGTTCAGGTTTAAAAGAAATGAAATGTTGTGCAGCATAATTGTAGTTGTGATCATTTGCATTTTAACACTTTCATATTCCTTGCCTGTTTTTTTAATGCACAGAAGCATCCACGTACACAGAGACAAAGATAATTCGTTTGTATTTATCGTGTTTTGCTGAAAATGGTTTTGTAAATTGGAACAGATTGTGTTTGTGTGTATGTGCGTGTCTGCGTGTCTGCGTGGTGACTGTATTTCTTAACCTCACACACCGGTGTTGGGAGGATCACACACAGTTTCACAGCGTTATCTAATTTATTGCTCTGTTTATTTTCCCATCTGTTTGGCCTGACAGGACTGCAGAGAGTTTTCAGGGGCTGCTAGTTTCTGAAAGCAGGTGTGAGTGTGTGTGTGTGTGTAATACACAGAGTCTGTGGTATGCATGCATGTTTTAGGTCGCTATGCAACATAACTGTATCAGAGTCACCTCGTGAAGATATTGTGCTTCGGTGATCAGTGTTAGTGAACTATAAGATTGTCACTCTGTTCTCTATGCAGAAAAAACACAATGGTGGAATTCCAGGCATGCTGATATCAACTTCCTGTGTTTTCAACCCATCGTTAGGTACAACTTCCTGCCTGATGAGATCGAGGATCAGTTTGACATTCGCTAACTGAGAAATGATGCTTATGTTATGCTTACACACTCATTTATTTGACCTGCAATGTGTCCGTGGAAGGTGAGGGGAAGGTGTTTGATGTGTTTTCCCAACATTCCAGGCTTTTCCAAATACTATGCCCCAAAAAGCAGACACATTCCTTGGTCTCACGGTCGTCGTCACGGGCCTATTGTTCTGAGGCCAGGGAGTGAGTGACGGACACATTCATATTAAGGAGAAATGGAAAGTGGTCGAGATAAAGCACCAAGGTATGTTTTGATGGAAAGACCAGACTGCTTAATGACGGGGGTATTTGTGTGGTCATCTGTGTACGGCATGTCCCTGTCCTTTGTCGTACATAAAAACAGGAAAATAAAAGTGCTGGAAGGTGTAGGGGGTGCGTGGCGCCACACGGATGCTTGTGTAACCTCCTGTTCAAAGGCCTCCTGTTTCCTTACTACTGTGCATTGGGGAATCTGAGCCATACCAGAGCACACATACTTATGACATGTCTTTCAAAGCAGCCTGGACATTAAGATAGGTTTTGTCAGTCTTACTTAAGTCTCCATATTTGCAATCTAGATGATGAATGAGTGCGAGTAAAAGAATATCTCAAAAGGATTTTAACTTTTTACACAATTTTCCCTTGTTTGGAGCAACCAAATGGAACTTTTAATGCTTTTAAAGGAAAAAATGAAGACTTTATTGAAAACTTAACATCGCCTAGTTTCTGTAAATATATGTATTTAGCATATGGCTAAAACAAATTCAATCATAATCCTAGCCCTAGTTGGCCAGGTGGATGTAAATAAGATTAGAGCTGCAGCTAGTTCTGCATGGTTGCACTCTCCCAAAGGTCCCCACATGTTTGAGTGCCTGATTTCACATGCACTAACCTTATGAGGGTCACAAATTCACTAAATTTACCCAGACTTTGTGAACTATAACCCTACTGAACCACTATAGTTTCAGCATGTGTTTTTCTGTCAATCTCCCAAGTCTATCAGAGCGCTAACTTACAGCCAAAGCAGCTCTGAATCCTGACATAACTAGCATTATGAAACAGGATGGTCAAAATTTGGGTCATGATGTGTTTAATTTGCATTGAAGCATTTGTCAGGTTTTTGGGTCATGATTGTTCATTTATTAGTTCCAGTGGCTGTGTGCTGGTTAGGTAATTGTGTTGTTGAGACCTAACAAGCCATAATGTCCTTTAAGGTCAGTCAGTCAGCTATGAGCAGTCCCGTGCCTTTAGTCCCTGTCCCTCAGAGACACTCCCACTCTGCTACGGTGGCTGACCCCTCTATGTATGTGAATGAGCATGAGCACTGCCTGTGTGTGTGTTTGTCGCAGTCAACAAGCCTCAGTGCACGACTCTCGCCTGTTTTTGTTTGAAGGCTGCGGGGGGTTGGGGAGCTGGGTGGACACCCATGGAAAAACAGGCATCCCACCTCAATGCTGAATTTGGAGATGGCCTGCTGTTTAGGAATAGTATGCCTGTGCAAGATTGACGGTGTTATAGAGGGGGGCTGGAAGTAATGCACGAATCACTGAATCACATATGGAGATACAGAGCAAACCCTTACATAACTGTCATTTTTTACAGGCGCAATAATATGAGATCCAGCGTAGTGATTTATGCAGATTAAGGCAAAACGACAAGGTCTTATTTATATGCACTCGCAGCCACATTCAAATAATCCCTTTAACCCTATACTATTCAGGACATTAGTATTTATTATGTCAAGTAATTCCTTGTATGACTGATATGATGACAGGAGCCGTGATGACTTATTGGCTCGATAATTCACAAACATACCAGTGCAGCTGGCTGCTGAGTTGGGGAGTTTTTGCAGCCAAGAGTCAAATGGGTAATTGTGAAAAACAAACTACAGAGAGAGTGTGTGCCAGAGTTCACCTACAGTACATCAACCCCCACATTTTCTTCTCTTGCTTTTTTTTCCCCTTTCTTCCTCTCACACTTTACAAACCCCACTGTACATTTCTAAATATACAAGGTAAGGTGGAAATGATGCCTCTGAAGAGTTGGGGGTGTTTTAGGTTAAACAGCTCAGCTACATATATAAAAAATAAACTAAAGTGATAAGTTTATGAACATTTCTGTATCCAGCCTTAAAATCCCACATGAATGAGGATAGTCTCACAGTCTCAGCACTCAGGTCCAAACCAAATAATATGATCTATTTTCTTTTCATCTATCACCATCATCCAGTCAATATTTAAACTATCCATGCTTTACTGGGTGGCTAAACTGATGATACTCCTGATTAATGTTATGTCATTTTTTTGACAACAAAATGAAGCTAGCGTAAAATGACTAAAACTGCAGTTTGTTGAACTGAAAGATGAGCCCAAACATGTACAAAACAAGTTTATAGCTCAATTTAGATAAAAGGTTTTGGTCTGCATTTTCTTTCTTCATAACTGACTCATTGGGCCTCAAAGTTATAGCTTATTAAATACTGAGGTGAGAGCTAACTATGTTGCTAGCCGTCTGCGAGGCTTCACTTCAGCTAACTGTAGCCGCTGTTTGAGTTGTCTTTTTGTCCTTTATAATGCAATTTTTAAATGCTTTTTTGCATTTACTTGTATGTCACTTAGTGCTTATTATCAGGAACCTGTGCCAAAAACATTCAGGCTATGCATATTGCTAACCAAGCTATTGCTAACTGATAACCAGCCAACTGTCTGACCAGTCTCCAGGCTCCAAAGGGCCAAAATGGTGATGGCCATAAAATGAAAGGTCAAAGTGACATTATAGCAAGTAGTCTATGGTTTAGTAATTTTTAGTAATTTCATGTGCTGATATGCTAAATTAAGATGCTAAACATGATGAAAAGAAATGGTACCCGCTTAGTATTTGGAGGAAACACGATCATTTAAGCATGTAGCACTGGGCTTAACTGCCTTGAATTAATGAAAGGGAATAAAAACACATACAAAGAAGTTTCAAGCACATTAGCTTCTTATACCCATATGAAAATAGCATTATGTGGCAAAGTTATCACAAACATTCTCTTTTTTTCACCAGATCAGGTAAGAAAACACATTTTTTTTTAAAAGTAACAGTTGTCAGATGGTATAAGGAACATACATACAAGCCTTTTTTCAATAACTTAAAATGTTCTGACTCTAAATTATCAGACACAAAATAGCATCAGTGTGTTTCTACATGCTGTTATTAAGGGAAACAGAAAGGTCATAAAAACAACAACATTTGTAAAGTTTATCTTAGTTTTCTTGTTTTAATAGCTAACCCTTGAGTTACTGGTTTTCACTCTTTTAGTTGCCTGTAAATGAAATCAAATATAATGTGTTGTAGGCTCCCTACAGAAATACACTCTGGGGTTAGGACTTTAAAATGAATGTGACTGCTTGCACCAAAACATATCTGGTGGGGGAGAGACATTTCTGTATGAAAGGAAAAAAACTCAAATAAAGAATATAGATGTGAGCAGAAACACATACTGAACCACACAGGCATACAAAACAAACATGCACGCACTATTTGACACTGAAGCTGAACAGGATACTGGGGTAAACTGACAGGATTAGTTTTTTTATGTTCTGTCCCTTTGTTTAATAAACCTCACAGTTATTATGACACAATGAATCTTTTTTTTCAGACTCTATCTCAGCCACATGTTGTTTGCAGTATTTTTTATAGAGAGTAGTAACAGTAGCAACAAATAAATAAGAAACACAGCACACAGTCAGGTCACAAGCCAATTCTTGTTTCACCCGTGACAATACTTTGAGACAAGGAAACCTCATTAATGCAAAACTATATTTTTTCTATACCCATATAAGTGTAATTCCAGTGTTTGCAATGAGTTACATAAAATTAAATACGGTTTGAGAGAGACCATCATTTTTAATGAGCTAATAATTGATATCACACATGGAAATTCTTCTGCTCCTGCAGTGTGTTGACGATATAATAATCTCTGTTATTATATTATCCAATTAGAAAAACAGCTAAGTTAGGCTTTTTTTGGTTAATTTTTACACCAGATATACTCCTTATTCTAATCTGACTGTGGTTATCAAACAATCCAGGCTTTCAGCAACAAACTCCTTATACACTTGGTTCTGTCAACATTTAAGTGCAGTTTCTGTCTGCTGATATCAAGACAAGGTTCCAAGGAAACTTTTGAAATTGCACTATTTTATACAGTTCTACAGCAATGCAGTTTCATTTCCCCACAGGCACAGTGCTTGCACACAGTTCATCAGTCTTTGGGTGCCACTTGTTGCTTCATACCATCAACTGTCAAAGAAGCAAGCATTCTCTGGAGAAGGTCCACCTTTTCTTTACACTCCATTTTCTTGTTTCCCCCTCCTCTGTTACTCCCAGTATAGGTAGAGGTTCACCAGACAGTCATTAGTAGTGTTACTGAGATCTCACAGGACGAGCAGGTTACTGACAAATGAATAAATACTTGTACAAAGGGAGTCCATTTGGGTCTTCTCTGGGTTATCCACAAAATGCACCATGTTCTCTTTGTGTCCCTGTGGTAGAAATACAGGAAGATGGGATTACAATAAGAAACATAAAGCAGAATTATAATTGTTTTTTGTTTTGTTTTGTTTTATATATTCTATGAACTAACCTGGGTTTCTTTTAGTTCTACATCAGCATTGCTCTCATGGCTGCTTTACTAATCCGTCTGCGATTCTTCCTCATCCTTTTTGTTTTTTGTGGTCGAGTTGGGAGTCTGGGGGCCGTAGGAGCCAATGGCTTTTTTGTGGTAGTTGTCGATGTTGTTGTCTCTGTAAGATGGAAAACAAAGAGTGTAAGAGAAAATTACAAAAGCTGTGCATAACATTGGCTTGAACAGGCTTCAGTCGAACTCAGCAGATCAGCTGATGTCAGTGCCAGCTCACTTTGATTGTTTACTCAGTTGCTGGCAATCTGTAGGCTGCTTTGCAACCCAACTTCATCCGAGCTTTTCCTTTACATGCTGTGTCTTACTTAAAAAGCAATCAGCCTTTTGCTTTAAATGTATGCACAGGGAGGGGGCCTCATGCTTTCCACATGTGTGCATGAACTATGGGACAGTCCCACAACTGAACCATAACATAAATATGAATTACTGCAAATGGAAATATCTTTTTTGACTGAAGTGGTCCTGACTCTACATACAATCTTGTGATAAAATATACTCTTAAGTAATTTAAACACACTGTTTTAGTTAATTGAACAATTTACTTAATTCTGCACTGTTTAAAAAAACGTTTAATAATCTCTGTTACCTGGTTTCTGAGTTGTTTGGTGACTGGGATGATGTTTACCATGTAGGTGCCGACTGACTGTCTCCTTTTCTTTCTGCCTTTCTTCCTCTCCTCGCTTCATCTGCTGCTGTCTCAGTATTTCCTTTTCTTCGTCCAACTTTTTATGGAGAAGCAGAAGTTCTTTTCTCTCCTCCTCCAGTTTGGCTTCCGCAATCTGTAATATCCTCTCCTCCCCTGGAGTCTCGTTTTCTCTTTGTCGCGCCAGCTCACGGGGTTCCGGGTTCGGTTCTTTGGTAGGTCGGAACCTGCCCCTAACTGTGTCAGTGACGGTTTCCTCGGTAGGGCTGAAATTTGTTTCAGGAGTAACATGCTGAGAGAATCCACTTGTGTGAATCTTTGGGTATTTGCCTTTGTCTTCTTGCCACAATGGGCTGTGTGTTTGTGTCTCTTTGTTCTCCTCGTTAACTTTGATGTGCAACCCGTTCCTACCTTCTACCAACTTGTTCTTCACCTTAGTTCCAGCTGTATCCACTGAGGAGGCAGTTTTGTTGGCATCTGAGACCACACCATCCTTCCTCTCCACATTCTCAGTTTCTTTAGCCTCAACCAGCTTGCTGATGTTATGAGCCCAGTGTGGAGCAAAGAGAACGGCTTCTCCAGAACGAGAAGTGCCCTCCCCAGCAAGACTGTATCCTTCTCCGGGCTGAGTGAAGGTGTCTCCTCTGGGGCTCCATTGCTGCTTCAGGAGATCCTCCAGGTGGGCCCTCTGGTTCTGTTTGAGCTCATCCAACTGATGAAGCTCATCCTTGGAATGCACCTTAACCTTGTCAGAAAAAAAGAAACAAAATTCATTTTACTTTTATTTTATCTACAGCTATACATGCACTGCAGTGCACAGGCTACAACACAGTCATGCTTGGAAATAAAAATTCTATTGCTTTGCACTGTTATGACAAAGAGGCAAAAGTAAGTGTTAATTCTGAAAAATAATGATAGTAAGCAGAGTTTCTGTCCACCTGTTCGTGTGCATGACCTTGGCTATGCGTCTGGTTTCGATGCAGGTAGCCGTGCTGCCTGCGAGAGGATTTCTTCTTGTGTGGTGGAGGACGAGGAGCAGTCTGACATCTGCACTCCACGTGATCCACAACTGACACCACTGCTTTAGCATAAGTGGGTTTCTTGTTGATGTACTCGACCTTCATAACCTACGGAGTTTGAGAATAAGATGGGAGGAACAGGAAACAATTCTGAGAACAGCACTAACGGATGTGCGTGTGTATACATGTATGTGTATATAGCTCTGTGTGATGTTATTTACCTGCAAGTATCTTTTGTGTGTGACAACAGGAACACACTGCAAGCTTTTAGTGTTGCAGCAGCCAGAGCAGCGCTGCACCTCAACACAGGGTGGCCATAGCAGGAAGTTAGCATTGCTCCGGTCCAACATTGCCCTTGTGACCTCAACCACTTCTGTTCGAACTTTACACAGAGCCTGCTGGGCCGGCTGGGCATCTGAGCCATGAGACACAAGTGAACATGAGTATTAGGGCAGAAGTGGTGTTAAATTAGTATTTCAAACATCCATCCAGCACTAAATTCATTTTTTCTTTTTTTCCAGCTTGCTCATTCATCCACTCTAGTAAGACTACCTTGTTTTCATGTCTGTTTATGCGATAGTAAAACACAAGCTCCTGTCTGATCACCTGTCAGTACTGAGTATTAGCACTTCAGCAGCTTGTAGACCTGAAGCACGAAGCTTCAAAGAAGAAAATATGCTAGAGCTTCTTCTCATCAAAAGGCAAAGATTAGCATAGGCCCATTAGTGTCTCTCAGTCAACCAGACGGTTAGTGATTAATGACAAGTAACTCAGATATCTGCTTTA
This sequence comes from Copadichromis virginalis, assembly GCF_057382275.1. NCBI lineage: Eukaryota > Metazoa > Chordata > Actinopteri > Cichliformes > Cichlidae > Copadichromis > Copadichromis virginalis. Next base: position 13,881,203 of record NC_140621.1, read on the forward strand.
TCATAATAATGAAAAAAAAAAACACTTAATGGGAAGGGTTTTAACCGTATCATTGAAACCATACTTGTCACATTAATCACTTCACAGGAAACTTGACTGAACACTCAAGGAAGGGACTCCTCTACTAATGAGGATTGAGTACTGTTACATTCACGAGGAAAATCTGCATGGCGGCACTAAAACCTTCTATTCATCTTGTATGAATATGAACAGAGTAACATTTATCCACACTAGGAAGAATTTCTGTGAAGATCTGAAGAGCCACATACAGATAATAAGTCTTTTTGTCATAACCTCTTGAGAACTGAGGAGAAAATTATCTACCAGTGTAACTTTTTTGTGATTTTCTGCCTCTTTGGAGCTAAAGAGGACACCCAAACACGTGAGGCATGATTGAAGAGGCCAAGATGTCCTCTATTAAGCACATTAGGACTTAGTAGGGTAGCTCAAATAAGTCAAAAGATAAAGACCAAAGGCAAATGTCAATTACAGAGGCTGGGTTTCAGGCATTCACAATACATTCACATCTCAAATACAAAAAAATATCTTCTAAAATATATTGATGGGAATAAAAAGGAAGTTTGGCTGAAGTTTTGTGGGGGGGTTAAGGGCTCACCAAGGCTCCTTGGTAGTCTGTGACCTCCATTGGCTGCAGAAGTCTCGTCTTCCTCATCTGAAACAGAAACAAAAAACATCATTTGACTTATGTCCCAGACAAATCATGAGCATTTCATTTTTTTTGCATGGGGCGTCATATATATAATCCAAGGGCTTTTAGCGCCCTCTGTATGTGGAGAGATAAAACACGAGCTTGTGTCAAAAGAGCGGGGAGGAGGATGGGGGCATAGCCGATGTCACATTTGAGTCACAAAATAAGAGACCCAGTCCGAGGGCAACCAGTTGTTACACTTTTATAAATCTAATAAATCTTCTGTGTGTTTCTGTCGTCATGTACACCGATGTATGTTTTATTACAGGTGTGGTTCCTTATTTCAATTAGTGTAAAAAAATGCAATAATTACCACTTATTACTGTATTTCTGTTGTAATAGGAAATATGTGTTTTTTTCTTAATTGCGCAACATTTTGTTCTTTATTTTGAAAGTGCAACATAACCTCAGCTTTCTCAAACCAACTTTAATCTGTGCTAATGTGTTAAGAAAACCACTTCTCATTGTGACAACAACAATGTAAGAGTAGCATTTTTTTACTTTAATGTCAATACATGTTTAGGGAAGAGCTACAGATATTTTAAAAAGGGCTTTGGGTTGCACTGGATGACTGGGGTTTGTGAACAGAATAAAAAAATGTTTTAGGGGAGCTTAATCTGGTTGTGTGAAAATGGTATTCAATTTACGACGTCACTAAGGCTGGAGTAAAATTGCAGACAGCAACTTGGACTCTGGCTTCAAAGCATGTATCAGTAATAATATTAGAAAGCTCTGGTCTTTACCTACGGAGTCAGAGAACAGCAGCATCTGAAGGTCCTCTATTGAGGAGATGGGGCTGTTTCTAACCAGCTCCACCAGGGCTGCAGGCAGAGCGTCCTCCTGAAACACAGATATATAAGAGACCTTAAGATGCACTGTTCTGGATAGTTTGTGAGATTAAAAAAAAACACAGAAGAAGACGACATTGAGACATATCATCACCGGCACACCTGGCTACTGATGAGATTTTTCCACATCTGTAACATCTGATCTGGGGAAACTGTTGCCAAAGTTACCAAAGCAAAAATCCAAACACCAGATTGAGAACATGGATGTGCTATCACTCAAAATCTACAGTTATGTGAAACAGAGATCATTATGCACAATAAATTAAAAATACAGCTGAACCTTTGACCCCTACAATGAGGGCATCTGGTTACTCTGTTTAGCTGCTTGCATGCTGGCATGGTTTGAGAGACACATATTAGCACAGTTCTCAGTGATTGCCTTCATCCTATGATAAAACATCATAAATTTCAGGGTGCCCACTTTCCCCACCCATCACAGTCACCGAATGATTTGATATTTATGAAGACATCCTTGGACATTCGCAGTCTCCAATTTGCAGCTCACTTGAACACCTAGAATTTAGAGCAACATGTTATATGGGGTTTCCTCCCCCATCACCAAAACACCAAATGAGGGGAAAATGGTCTTCGATCCCTGCAGTAGACGTAGAACCACTGAAGTTGTTTGGTGGTACACATAGTCGCTCCTATGTGATTAAACTGATGCATGTATAAACTGTATTCATGTATAAAATCTCAAAAACATTGACTGGGCTTTTAAACACTTCTCTGCTACATTATTACTCTTACTGTGTACTCATAGAAAGGTAATTCACCACACAGTTCAATGTTATGACCAGGACACAGAAACAGGAATATGGAGCTGTTTTTTTCTAGGAAAACGGTGGATCTGGGCAAATATTTCTATAGTATTAAACCATAAAACCAAAAACAGTCCCACATTGTGAGTCCATGAATTTAACCCCTCTAGTCATTAATGGGTAAGAGACAGCTAAGGAGGGGGGGGGGAGAATTAACCAAAGCGGACACACAATGGTCACTAAGAGCACGGTGAATGACTATTGGCGTTGTGTCTTCTCATCTGCTAACATTTAGGGGTCAAAGGAGCAAGGAAGGAGTCAGGAAGTGGGGGAAGGAGTGATACAGAGAGGATGAGAGAAGGGAGGCGCATCTGAAAAAAAGGAGGAATAATAGATGAATTAAAGCTGGGCTGAAACGGACGAGGATCAGCCGTGGGTCGAGGCACTTCCTTGCATTGATTTCAGCGCTGTAAATGTGGTTCACTTGCTTTGGAGTCTCACGCTAGAATGGAACCGATGAAAATGACCAAAAGAGCAAATGCGTCGGGCATTAAGTGAACCATGTTCAGTTCAGTAAATGTTACACAAAGCCATCTGGAAATAAACTTTAGTTTTAATACTGATTAATTTAAGGTCTGAAGAAAATAATGAATCCCAGCGGGATGCAGGTTTTAGAAAAAGGAAACGGCCATTCATGCACGAGTATTCTCACCCTGCCCATACTGTTTGCCACTGACATTCCCCCATTGTTGCTCAGATTTTCAGACAGTCAAATAATACAGCAGGGAAATGCCTGCTGTATTACACTCGCATCTCTGCTGCGGAGCTGCCGATGCCCCTGAGGAGTCGTCATGATTATTTCCTCCTTTTGCCAATGGAGCAAAGCTGCCTGCTTGGCTAATTGTGTCTGATGTTAATTATAGGACGTGTGCTTTTGTTCACGGTGGTGCCTGCTGTCATGACAATTTGTGTCTAAGCAGGAAATATTAAATAAACATTTCAGTTCTGATAAACAAAGCAGATGTAAACAGATGCAAACTGGACTGGCAGACTATGTAAACACACTCTGATAATGATTAATGAGCACCTATGGCATGAAGGTGAATTATCAAGGTTAAGAAAAGCGTTTTTTATAGGTGCATTTCATATTTCCTGCAGGCAGAAGCATAAAAATAATAATAATATAGAGCTGAATGTCATTTTAATACCTACAGCAGCACCTTATTCATTCTGAAAAAGGATAAAAAGCTAACGTTTCTTAAAGAAAAGATTAAACTATCTCAAAATCCAGCTGTAGCTAGTCTGCAGTAGTTAGCCTGTTTGGAATAATTAGCTTCTGCTGACAAAGCATTTGTTTTTGACAGCTGCTAATCTACAACACAAAAGACCACTCCTGCCAAACTGTGTGTTATACCTGAACTATTCAGGTATGTTTTCTCCCTTTTTTCTGCTAATTATGGCAGGAAAAAAACACAAGACTTGACATACTGCAGTATTTATCACCTGAAGAAACTCCCCATCCCCTGGAGAACTCATGGACACATTGAAGAATGCCAGGTACAGGCAGCGGCTGCAGTGGGCAGAGGACGAGAGGGAACATCTAATTGTACATAATTAGAGGGTCGAGTTTGCTGCCGGCGAAGCAGCAGCAGCAGCTATAGCACATGTGTGAGGTTTCACATGTAGTCCCTGAAAGTATGCTGACACATGCTCAATATGGGCATGTGCCAGAAACTGTGAGTTTAATTAATTCCACTGTCATAATTGGCATCAGCACTTGGAAAGGGGCCTGATACAATTTAGCTAAAACTAAATTCCGTTCTGGTGGTCCTTGGCTAGGTGCATATGATCATTACAGCTTTATACGTGACAACCACTTTATATACCAGCAGATTTTTTTCTGGTGAAGTTCTTTTAACAAAGACCATAATTGAACATACAGTCTCTATTATTTCCCCAGCTGCCGTGCCATAAACTTTAAAATCACACGTGGGGAATTTCCAGGTTGTATACCTTCAAAGCCTTTTGTGACTTTCTCCTTCAAAAATACTGTCAAAGTCTTCTTTTACATGTGGTGCCTGCAGAGGCAGTGAAATGGAAAGACAGCTTGACGACAGGAAAGTCAACCGTCATCTTTAAATATACATTTAAAATGTACTTTTATGTGAGGCAGTGATAATGATGGAAGATTACTTATATGAACACGAGTGGATGAAAGAAGGAAAATGAAGCAATAAAACGAATGTTTAAAGATTCAGGGGCTTTACACGATAAAGATATACTGCAGTTCAGCATTTGCAAAGCTATTGTGTTTGTAACTTATTTTCTTTTTACAGACATGTGCATAAGTTCTTTGAAAAGAGAGTCCTGACAGGAGAAAGTATACCTCTCCCATATGGGCTTCTTTCATTGGCTCCCTGTTAAATCCTTCTTACCACATACAATGTCTTGAATAACCAGGCCCCATCTTGTCTTTAAGACCACATAGTACTGTATTACTCTAATACAGCACTTCACTCTCACACTGTGGGCTTAATTGTGGTTCCTAGAGTGTTTAAAAGTAAAATGGGAGGCAAAGCCTTCAGCTTTCAGGCCCCTCTTCTGTGTAACCAGCTCCCAGTTTGGATTCAAGAGACAGACACTCTCTTTATCAAAAACTTTCCCTTTTGACAAAGCACATATTTAGGGGTGGATCAGGTGACCCCGAATCCTCCCTTAGTTACGCTGCAATAGGTTTAGGCTGCCAGGGGCTTCCCAGTGATGGGCCGAGCGTTTCTTCTTTGCTCACCTTTTTAACCTAACCTCTATGTGTTTATACAGCCCTCTGCATTAAATCATTAGTTAATATTAATCTCTGGCTCTCTTCCACAGTGTGTCTTTTGTCCCGTCTTCCTCCCCTCACCCCCAATCTGTCACGGCAGATGCCCCCCCTCCCCTTATTTGGTTACACTGGAGGTTTCTTCTTGTTAAAAGGGAGTTTTTCCTTCTCATTGTCGCCAAGTGCCTGTTCACAGGTAGTTGTCTGATTGCTGGGGGCTTCTCTTTATTATAGTGGGGTCTTAAAACTTTACAATATAAAGCTCCTTGAGTAGACTATTATTATGATTTGGCGATATGCAAGTAAAACTGAATTGAAATTGAATAAGTTATTCTGGGAACAAACTATACCAACACATCAGTTCTATGGCAGAAAACTAACTCAATCAGTTATGCCTTTTTCCTTGCTTTTGTAAAAACATTGTTTAAGCTTTCACTTCCCACGATTGACTTGTTAACTATTTGTGCTTTAACCCCATTGACATGACATGAATTGCCTGGGTCAGAAACACAGATGAAATCTGCATAGAAGCAGAAGACTGATAAAATCAGACTTCATATCAGCGAAGGAAAAGTGGACAGGATTTGTTCTAAAATGAACATAATATTGTTGTCTAGGTCAAGTGAGTCTTGACCTAGATGAGACCCGTGGTTAAGTTTAGTCTTCCTGCTTGACTTCACCAGATTTTATCCATCTTTTCTGCCTTTATATATTCACTGTTGTTGGCTGATTTTCACCTGTTTCTAAAACACTGTTTTGGCAGAGAACATGGTGCAAGAGAAAAGAAGGTGTTGATTAAAAAAGGAAGCAACATATAATCATAAAAACAAAAGTCACACAAAAAAGTACAGAAACAACAAATGTGGTCTCTGTAGGATGGTGTTAATGTATGTTTGAATGCACCGGCTGCCTTTAATATCTGGAACAGCAGCATCTGTAAATGCATCACTTCACCACGTGGTGAAGCATCCAGCTGTAAATGAGCCTATCATGGCAGCGCCCGTTTCCTTGCACATCACCCACAGAGGTTGACCCCTGCATGTGTCTGCCCCTGGGCATCCATTCATAACGCCAGTTAATGGGGAGGAATAACAGTTATCTTCTGTATGAAGAGAAGCAGTAAGAGAAAGACTGAGTCTGAAGTTGGAGGTTTTTTGTTTGGCTGTTTTTTTAAAGGCGGACATGAGCTTAAAAAATAATGACACAGTTTTAACAGCATGTGCATTGTAGTTGGAGTGATATGCTTACTCAAAATTAAAAAAAAAAAAACAGACTACAAGAGTCAGAGCCCAATGTTAGCCAGAAAATATACAGTAGGCTACCGCATATAGGCCCATTAATATATTTATATGCTTCGAGTATTATATACATTTAAACTACTATTCAAAAATAAATAAATAAATAAAGACTCCACAACACTGTTGTGTTTTATATCCTGCCGTAAACTTTTAGATAAACCTTGCGACTTCACTCGTTGGTACATTTGTTTTTATAGTGCTCTAATTTCAGAGGGACCACTAATCCCTCTTAAGTGTCCGAAGAGGTTTCTAGAACTTTGATTTGAACTCACCTCGGCCACGCCAAACCGCAGACACACCGCTAGTAACGCGAGCAGCAGCTGTACCCACGAGCTCATCTTGCTGCCCAGCCTCGAGCCTCTTCGACGGACCGGGCATTTATGGAAGCGCGAGAGAGCCTCTCTCCTCAGCACTGCGCGCGGGGGGACAGCGGCTCGCCCTGCGAGACTGCGCGCGCGTGCGAGCGTCCGTCCACACCGCGGTCCCACAGCAGAGTTGTTCCCAAAAGATGAAGAAGAATCCGCTCAGCTTGCACCAAACCTTTTTTCCCAAGTTCCCCTCGAAATATATAAAAAAAAATTGAGAGCGACAGTAAGCCTCCTACTTTTAGTTCACTCTTCAAAGTCCGGTTTAGTTCACTCAGTTAAGTTCACCTTGATGCGCTGAAGTGTCCGTTTTTGGCTGAAAGCTCAGATGAAAAGAATAAGACCATTTTAGCAAAAGAAATTTCCAAGCAATTAAAGTCTACACTTTAGAAAAATACTTTAAAAAAAAAAAATATCCAAGAGATTTAGAAAGGAAGCAAAGTCAAAATAATTCCAAGTGTGTCCCAAATTAATTTCTTTTTTTTAAAAAAAGCAATAAATTACAAATCCATTTGAATTTTCATTTCCCGACAGTCAAGAGTCTTTTCCTCTTTAACCGTAACGCGTCCCAAAAGTCCAGCTTAGAGGCAGAAATAACGTCGCAGGAAGATAGTTTGCGGTTCTCTTCTTCCAAGGAGTCTTATCAACAAGCAAACCGCTGTGTGGCTCGGTGCGTCTCAGCCCCTGGACCTGACTGATTACGCAGCCGTGTTGTTGGTGGTGGTGAAGGGGAGAGCAGATTTTCACGAGTGTGCGGTATCTCTGCTGCCCCCTGTCCGAAGAAAAGTCGATGCAAGCCAAATTTGTCCACTAACAGCTGCCTGGCAGCACCCACTCTGAGGAATATTTCCTCAGCCATGAATCATTTATGCAGATATTTGTAAGGCTGGGCCATTTTTCCTCCTTCCTCACATGAATCTTTACAACGCACCTTAAAACTTCATTAACTGTAGAAAGCAACCAAAGTAACTGAGTACATTTACTCAACAGCAGTGGTACACCACTTTAACTATTGTTTCCACAGTCCATGCTGTTACTATATTTAATCTAAAGCTATGTGCACACGTTCATTTTCATATTAACTTGTTTTGCGTATAATCACAATACAAAGTGTCTTGTGCATTATTATTATTATTATTATATAATATGAAGTGCATTATATAAAGTAAAAGTTACAGTCTGGTACTTCTAAACGGATGCATTAATAAGCTAATAATGTCCCACTAATGTCATGTGTGAGGAAAATATGAAGCCCTTGCTGTGATACTGCCCATCACTGTTCCTATTGCTATTTTTCTAAGAAATGTGTGATTTTTCAAAATGAGCCATCAGCAAATACCTATAATTATCCCCCCAAATTTTGCTTTTGGGCCTAGCAAAATATTATTAACATACGGACAGGTTCTGATCAGCTGTGTTCAGTTGGTTTATTGCATATCTTGACTGCTGTGTCTTAACAAACCTTGTAGTTGTAAGCTTCTTTCTATTGAATTTCGTCACATGAGCACCCTGTGAGGTCTAACTACTGTCGCACCTGTGTTAAAATTTTGTGTATAAGCTGGTATATTTCTCTCAGCTGTCCAGTTCAGTTCAGTTTTGGCAGGTTTTTTTTCTTGTCTGCCGGGTGCATCAGCATCTGATAGTTTCAAGGCTGGCATATTGTGTACATATGTGCATGCACTGCAGCCCCCTGCCACTTCAAGGCCCTTCCCACGGCTCTGATGGTAGAGATTATCATCAGAAGGTAGGCCCTGCCCACAGCATCCACTGCCTTGACTCCAACGCAACCTAGTGATTGAGACTAAAAACTTATAGGTGAGGATTTACTGAGGCCACAGATCATTGAAGCACAAGCATCATTTTCCAAACGATTTCCTGCGCAATCAAACTTCTTTTCGCAAGCAGAGGAGTCGCCTCCTTCTGTTCATTAAGGTTAAGACACTTTTGAAGTAGCATCACTTTTCAGTCCCAGATGCTACCTCAGTCTTTTATGTGCAGTCTATGATTTTGATGGACAGATAATAAACCCTGACATCTTTAATATTGTTATTCCTTTTCTTATTGTTGATGCTGTAGATATGGTTGTTGTTAATTTTAAGAGGACTAATATTTAACATTAGTTAACTGTGAAAAACTGAATGTTCCAATTATTCTTTAGCATCTGTGTAAAAAGAACAGTTATAGCTATAACGAGGTACAACACATAAGTATGGGATATCATGCCTTAAACCATTTGCTGTGCCTTAAACCATGTCAGCACCTATGCATAACCCATATTCCTAATTTAGTGTGTTGTATAACAGACCTTTTGTGCAGATGCTTTGTTAGAGAGGTCATGGGGATAGTTGCCATGCCAACTGACTCCTCTTATCATCAGCATCACCGCCACCAGCATCAGCGAGGTTTTCAGGAAATAAAAGGTGTTTCTAAATATCACAGGAGTTATTCTAAGATTTCTGACCTTTTGATGATCACTCGTGTTTAAAGGACATTTCTGAACAATGCCCGATTGGTGAGTTTGCAGGCCCAAAAATAGCATATCAGGTATAGATGACCTTTTTTAGACTTGTTATATTATTTGACAGAAGAAAAGAGCAAGTAAGTTTTTATATAATAGAAAACATGTCTAAAAGGGATAAGAACCCTTTTTTCTTTGACTGAAGCAATCGCTGTATCTATGAATGCCCCTTACAGTTAGCGAAGTCCTACAGGTCAGTCGTGGCCCTGTGAATAATAGGATGCCATTGTTTTTCAAACAAGAGTTGATGGAGGAAACAGCATGAGTTATGGAGCTATATTTACACTCGTTTCATATTCACACGTTTGGCCAAGGCTTCTGGCAGTACGAGGTAACAATTGTGACTTTGGATAGAAGTGCAACGCAACACTCAGGAAATTGCGGTGACGTAAAGGAAAATTATCAAACTACATGCAAAAAGTTACTGCATATAAAGACGTAAGACACTGACTGTGTACACATCTGCTCAAATGTATGTGGTTACTTTGAAAAGCTGCTTTTCCTCTAAAATAATAATTGATCAGTAATGTCCTAAATAGCGGAAACTAATTTAAATTACTTGTAATTTTTCATGGAATATCTACATATATATGCAAAAAGGCCCATTTCTGTCAGCCTAATAGTGCTTGTGTTCCAGTGCCACATTGTGCTACATCATGTAAGCTTATCATGCTAAAATTAGAAAATCATTAAAAAAAATCATTTTTCTAATCGTGTTATTTCAGGTGAAGAGGCAATAAATTTGGCTTGTTTAGTTTTTGTGATACGAGCTTTTCTCAAACTCACCAGGACCTTTTTGCTCTAAACACCCAAAGCAATTCCAGGAAGCTGTGGCAAAAAAAGAAAGACAAAAAAAAAAAGAATTACAATTTCATACAACAGTCTGTGCTCCCTTCGGACAGTGCAAACTGGCTCTTAGCAGAAAGAGAGAAGGCCCACAATTCCTGAGAAGTGGAAGGTGTGCAGTTCAGCTATAAAAGGCAAGTACATCAGAGTCCACTGATTCAAAAAACAGATGCCTCAGAGGTTCTCAGCTGGCAGGGAAAACACTGAAAAACACAAGACACTGGTTTGAGGGTTTCAGTGTCAGCAGTGAAGAGACGACTCCAAGACGCTGGTCTTCAAGTAGGGAAACAAAAGCAAAAAGTCCAGATTGGCCAACACACGGAAAAGATTATTATTGGTTAAAGAACAGAGACTGGAGAGAGAAAGAGTGGAAAAGGTATTATAGATAGATGCTGATGAGTCTTCATTGGTGCCATAATCTGTAAAACATGGGCTGATTTCAAACTTTGGGAATCATTTGTCTTTGGTGAATATAACAGAAGAAGTTTAAGTCTTTTAATGTGCTTTTCCGTTTCTGTTTGTTTTTGTGCTTCCTTTTTTTCAAGTATCAGCAATTATGCTAACACTTGACAACAAATTTTGAGTTCAGGTTGCTCCCAAAACATCAGTGTGTGCTGCTGTGTTTGATTTCTAAGGAGAAGGGGGGAAAGGAGGTGGAGACTGAGAGGGAAGAGGAGGATGAAGGTGGAGGTGGGTGGGGGGCAGGTTATTGACTAGAGGTAGGGATTTTCCCACCGGCAGCATGCATTCATATCTGTCCACTCCAGTCTCTCTCACTCACTCACACACACACACACACACACACACACACACACACACACACACACACACACACACACACACGTGACTACACCTCAACATAATCCCACCATCCATCCATCTCTAGACAGGAGGTGACTTAATAAGAAACTGTTTACACATCTGTATCAAAAGCCAACTGAGTGTAAGTGTTGATCCGTGATCTCTTACAGTTCAACACTTACACTTCGTGTGCATGCATGCAAACGCACTCTCTCATGTGCACGCGCAAACAGACGAAATGCATGCAAAGAGCATTCGAACATGTTAGAGCACCGTTGTGTGGCGCAGATCACACCACATCAAATATTGGCTCTTTCACACACACGCACGCTCTCGCACAGAAAAACACACACACACACGCTTAGTGTCTCTTAGCTGGACACCATTTTCGCCATGCACAGAGGACAGAGGGGCCTCTATGTTTAAGAATGGAGTGAGAAATGACAGAATTCGCTCAAATATTTAAGCGCTTTTGAGAAGATCCGGAGAAGGTCACATCCCCTGAACTAATCTCCTGTCGGACAATAGCGGCATTTGATTTCATGCGTTTTTCTGTCGTTAGCTCTGAGGCTTCAGCGGTTAATTTGACGCAGTAATCGCATAGCTGGACCCCCCCCCCCCCCCCCCACACACACACACACACACAAGTGTGCACACACACACACACTTCCCCTGGTCAGCTTTTCAAGATGAAAAACATGAGTCTTGTCTATTTGTGTTGTACAAAAGGACCCAGGGTTTGTGCGTGTGTGTGTGTGTGTGTGTGTGTGTGTGTGTGTGTGTGTGTGTGCTTTTGGCTGCTGTCAAATGCATCGGAGTCAAGGGGGGAGACAAGTGACCCTCAATTAGTCGTGGGGATAGACTCTCGCCAGCGCGTGTCTCTGAGATACTGCAGGATCATATAGACTGAATGGACTGATGGGAAGTCAAGTATGACCGCTCACCCCGGCTCTCAAGTTTCCCAAATCCCAGAAGTGGGAATGTGGCTAAAAGAGATTAAAAGATGGGAGAAGGCTAGATGAAATGAAGTCCATGGGATGGGTGTGTAAAGCAAAGACATAAGCACAAGAAAATCGTTCTTTTGTTTTTATTTTGCTATATTATCCTGAAAGGAATGCCCGAGTGTGGCTGTGACCAGTTTGGCAGAGGAGTGGCAGCTCAAAGGAGCTTCGTGTCTTAGCAAAGATCTGTCAGCAACAGCTAACGAATGGGCCTGAATGGGAGAGAGAGTGACTGACAGTGAAGAATTGCTGGAATGCACTTCACTGAAACAAGCATGGGGGAAAAAAAGATATAAAGAAAGACGAAATACACAGCGAGAAAGAGACACACTGAGATATGCAGAGTGGCAAAAGTAAGAAGTTTTTTTTAAATGGCTAATAAAAATGACTTCAGTCGGGATGCATGTTAAGAAAGGAGAAAGAGCTCAGACCTAAAGGCATGCTTTATCTTTAGGAGAAAAGACAAAGTTAGTCATTTTCTCTCTTCCAAAGGTTCAGAGTGCCTCTGGACCAGAGCCAACATCAATACTTCTGATGTTTGAAACCCTGCTGTTGCATGTGAGGACAAATTACAAGCATAGAATTCTCCGTCTGCAGCTGATATTCACTGTTTCAGTGACATCTTTGACTTTAATCACAAGCTGAGGTCAGGTTTAGGGTCCTTTTTGTCTTTTGACTCGACATGCCAAAAACATGATCAGAAAAGTCGTGCATTAATTTCCTCTCAAAACAAAACTCACTCAGACAGTATCAACAAGTAGGAGGTTTCAGACGTCTCTCCGTGTCAAACTGAGCCAAAATATTAGCATTAGTCAGGACATGTTGCCGGCTTGGCTGATCGGAACACAACCTACATTATGTCGTGTGATTTCACATCAGAACAAATGGTGTAAATTTTTTTCTGGTCCCCAGTGACGGGTTTGTAGGTAGAATTAATGAAATCGGTGTAGACAAACTGTCAGCGATCAAAAGAAACGCATTTTGTCAGTGTTAGCAGCTTCTTATTTATTATTTATAGAAATCGTTGCCAAAACGGGGCTTATTCACTGTGTCAAAAATCCCTTGAAAATGTTGTTTTATTTCCTTTGGCTAGCATTCTGCTGATGATGGCAGTCTGAAGATAGCAACAGATACAGTGAAGATGGACCACACCGTGCTGTGGAGTATAAACACCTCCATGAGGAATGCCTGGTTTTGTTCAGCTCCAAGAGGCTGTATACAGCAGCTTTCCTCTGCCAGGTCCTCCTCCCTATCCTGGTTCACAGGGGACACTACTGCAACAGCTGTAATGAAAACCATTGGGCCTGCTGTACTGTATTGTACTGTAAACTGCTCTATAATTAACATTGTGCACAAAAATGTACTGAGCTGTCTTTTTTTACTTAAAGCAGTACTGGAAATATGCAGTATCAGGGAAGCATTTAACCTCCATCTGAACCACATTACATCTTGTCAACAGTAAACCTCACCCAGAAACAAGACCACAATACTGCAGTGTAGGTAGCAGCAAACCAAAGGGCGTGTACAGTGTTGTTAAAAAGCAATCGTCACCTTTCTGACTTCTTAGTTTTTTGTCACACATACATTTTCAGGTCATCAAATAAACAACAGGCAATAAGAATGAGATAATAAATACACAGAATATACAGTATATACACAGTTTTAAAATTACATCGTTTTAAAATTAAAGTGACTTAGTGCAGTTAGCTTGTTAACGCGTTAGCGCCATGCAGCCCCCCACAGGGGGCAATCTGCGGTGACTCGCTAACGGAGATTTGCAGTTATGATTTTAACGTCATTTTAATGAGATTAACGCTGACAGCACTAGTATTAAGTAAAGGTTACCCACTACCAGACCCGTTGAATCAAGAAATCACTTAAATAGAACCTGTCTGACAGTGAGCAATGTACTATCTAAATAACCACAAAACTAATGACATCTCCACCTAGCTAAATTCTTTGTTCTATATTGCATTCAAACCTTGTTACCTGGCTAGCCTTTGTCACATCTTTTGGGTAGTCTATATCATACAAGCCAAAACATGAAGCTAGCTTATATATTTATAAGTTAGTGGGGGCTATTTTATTTTTTTTTACCAAAAGACCAGAAAAAAACAATGACCACTGATGGTGTAGTTAATATTACAAACATTCCACCCAACAGAGATATAAAGGGAGTAGAAAGGATGGGTGAAGGAAGACAGGTGTACTTGTATTGTGGTCTATAAATGTCTCTTTGAGCGCCACATTTTATTTCATATAACATGCTGAACCTCCTCCCACTGATTCCTGTTTACAAAGTTGCTTCCTGTTGATGTTCATGCTGAGTGTTTTACGCTCCATCATCTGTTCTCCTTTTCAGAAATTCATAGCTCCTGTGTGTGTGTGTGTGTGTGTGTGTGTGTGTGTGTGTGTGTGTGTGTGTGTGTGTGTGTATTTACTTGTATTGCTGACATTGTGGGGCCCCATAATCCCCAGAATGCACACCATAAAAGTTTGGAATAAAGATTTTGTCATAGATGCAGGTGTGTAGCAGTCACAGCTGTATTGCTGGTTTAAAAAAAGAAAAAAGGGCAGCAGAAACAAAAGTAAAATATCTAACTAAACAGTAGCCAGACACAATATAAACTGAGTAACTGGAAGGACAACAAACAGACAGAAACATCACCTACAAAGAGGGAGATCCAGATGATATACACACAAGGGATAATGAGGGAACAGGCTACAGGTGGGACACAGCTGACACTAATCCAGGCTAACGAGACCAGGGAAGCAAAACCTGATCCACACGAGGCAGGAGAATATCAAAGTAAAACTGGAATTAACACACACACAAACACAGACGCATGGGGCTGAAACTAGGACCGAGAGCAACGACATGAAGACATGACAGACCAAACAAAAGTGCTAAAGGAACCTAATAATGTCAAAGAAGCAACCATGAACAAGAAATACAGATAAACTCAGAAGCACTGAACGAATTCAAACTCAAACCTAATTGTAAATTTAAACTTAAAAAACTCATGAGTCCAAAATAACACTCAAACCGCTGGGTCAAAGACCTAGAAGACAGATTTTGTTTAAGGGTTAGTATGAGTATTTTCAAGTAAAGGTTAAGGTAAGGTCAGTATTATCTCAGTCAATATAAAATCATCAAGAGGCAAAGGCAGCAGTAGTTGTTGGGAAAACACACAGGTTGGAAAATAAAGAAACAAGTTCCACATCTGTCCTTCTCTGGTTAACCTTTTTTTACAATGCTAGCTGGTAACCTGTTCAATCTTATACATGGATAAATATAAAGCTGTATTTCTAATATTTCTTCTTTATCACAACACATGATAAAACACCTCCATTAAGTGAATAATTCACTTAGCATTATCTGCTATAAATCAGTGGGAGGTTCAAGGAGGGATAAGAGAATTCTTTTCACGATTTAAGCACTGAAAAGTTTGCATAGAGGTCTCATAATCAGTAAATCAGCAACAGTATAAGCACCTCAGTGCACTGTATGACTCACGGGTCTATTAAAGAGTAAGGTAAAAACTCTTAAGACACACTGGAAAAGATATGAAATACAAGGTCAGGTGGAGGCAAATCACTAATGTGATACACCCACACTTGACACCCTAGTAATTTGGTAGCGCTTCCCCTTTGTTGCTTTGCCATGCAGCTGCACACCGAAAGTTGAAAATCCTTAGAGTGCTATAAATTAGGCTATACAGATGTCAGGCTCTCTGCACATATTCTTGGAGGGCTTATTATAAAGAAAGAATGTGCACACCTGCATTCAAAGGCACGCGTATACTGTGCTGCATAAACATTAAATGCATTGGTGACGCAGCCACCAGCAGCACGTGCACACATATACATAAACTTGCATGCTTCAAACCCATGAATGCATCTGTTCCAGGCACTTTACAACAGTCATGCTCATGTTGCAGTCTGTCCCTCTGTCCCTGTATCTCACTACGAGCTAGGAGGTTTTCGCTGAGGACCCTGTAATCAAAGCGAACAATCAGGCAGGTCCAGACGGCACAGAATTAGTGCAGTGGGAGCACTCAGCAAATACCAAACCTCATCTGAAAATGTCCTAAATATCTCTCCAGTACCTGCTTATTACACTAAAGAATGAACCACTTAACAAATTTGGATAAGGGGACGACAGGGGGAGTGACGAGAAAGAATGAGCGAGCAGTGCTGATTATTCTTATTAAGTGGCTCAAGTTATACAAATAAAAAAAGAGAAATGGAGAAAAAAAAGTTATTTAGGGTGAATTGAGAGAATGAGAGTGGCAAGTACAACGAGGAATAATTTGTGATGGGGAGCGGTTCAGTGATCAGGGTGCAGGTAGGCACAGAGGAAAAGCAGGGGAGGAAGCTTGTTAAATAAAAAAGGCCTAATGGTTTAACAGGAGAGGAGAGGAAATGAGAGGAGTGGTGCTAAATGAGAGGGTGAGAGTGAGGCGTTAGTTGTTAAAGACCCAGAGAGAGTGGAAACGGGGAAATCCAGGCTTTACCTCCCAGAAGACAGGAGCGGAGGGGGTGGAGGGGGAGGGTGCAGGACAGGGAACTTGGCATGCAAGAAAATCCGCGAGTCACACTCAGCTGCAGATGAGGGTTGTTGAGGGCAAAAGTGTTTGGCGTCTGCCACAGCAGCAATTTCCATTCCCTCCTACTGCAGATACAATGAAAATTGTGTCTGAAAACAATGCCATCTGCAGAAGGAGAGTGGGAAGAAACTTTGGAGTGGCCCAGTTCATCTGCACGGTTGATAGGGAACTGTGTCAAGGATGTGATGTCTGGACAACAACAGCCGACCTGTCCCTCTGCATACAACCCCCCCTTTTTGTAGGAAGGACCAGACAGAGTGTGTACTTTGTGATAATCGCTCTATTTGTTGTTACTATTCCATTTTGTCTCGAGCTTCAAAGTCAAACACGGTTTGCCTCCTGCGACAAGCCTGTGTTTTCACAGAGATCTGTCTTGGTTTACACAGCCTTGTGTGCCTCAGAGCTTGTGTTTGCAACTGTCTCTTTTCTCCTGATCTCTTTTCCATTATTATAAATTAATATGATAGCTAAAAAAAAAAGAAGAACGAGAAAACGATGTATGCATAAAGCTGCCTTTTTATCATCTATTCGCTCAAATGTTGGGATAGCTAATAAAATGAGCATAATGCTGAATTAAAGAAGTTTTTAAAGAAGCATTTGAGGCCATAAAATCATACAAAGATCAGTTCCTGAAGTCATAGATCAAGTGAGCCCTGGGGCTCTTTAATCATAGACTAAGCACCTCTTTGTGGACTCAGAGAAAGCACCCCCTGTTGGTTATTAGAAAGAATGCAGGAGTCCATATTTAATAGTCTATGGTAGATGCCAGTGTCTGTGTGTTGAATATATGTGACTCATTATTGGCAAGAGAGAAATTAGCAGTTTTAAGGGATTTATTTAACCAGTGTTAGCCATAAATTTGTATTAATTTTGGAGGAAAAATATAAAGGTGAAGCTAAATCCTATGGTGAAGTGAACAGCAGTACTTCATGGAGTTCCTGTGGAGTATTTTTTGAACTGTGTGCAAGCTGAATGGACTGAGCAAGCTGTAACTCGTGCTCATACATTTTAAAGCAGTACAGTAACCTAGTTAAAGCTTTTTCCATGCAGTCTTTAGTTTCTAAGATTAGCGCAAAGTCTTTCTCACAGATACTTTCTCACACACTCCCAACTTGGAAATGGAGAACAATATAATAATATCCAAGAGCATTTATGAAAGCCACTTATTCTACTCAATCACAATGATGCTGCACTGACTTTGAAGCCGGAACTCTCTTTTTCCCGGCCTTCTTCCTGGACTCCATGTGGCTTAAACAGCAGCTGCTCTGCCTCTCTCACTCACTCTGTTTAATTTCCCTCGTCATCCTGCCTCTCCTCAGCCTCTTCTTCCTCTTCCCTCCTCTGGCTTTGTTTGTTCTCCCTCTGCTCCCAGGTGTTTTCCTGCACAGCTCCACGTTCCGCTGAGCAGAGAGCCGTTTAAGCCCCTCTTCCGCTCTGACTCAGGTACACTCATGCCGGTGGCTTCCCCCTGGCTTCAACACACAACATGCTGATCAATAAATGCAACTGTGGCGTGCTGCAGACAGGATCCCATATACACAATCAAATCTGTGCACGGGTATAAATCACACCCTCGCAAAAACCGACACAAACAGGAGATACACGTGAATGTGGACACACATAGTACGTCAAACGCTTGCGCACAAGCACATGCACGCATGCTGCCTTATTCCAGCTCTCTCTCACTCTTTTTCCCTAATCCAACAATAACACAACAAACCTTGCTTCCTCTGCGTGGAACAATAGTAGGATAGCTTTGATGGCCAGAGGTACTTTGTTGTAGATACTCTTATCAGGCCCAGCATCACCAGATCAGCTATAGATCTTGGCAGTCTGCACTATGAAACAGTTTTATCCTTAACCAGTGACAGGATGTTGTAATGTATGGACAGGATTCAACTGCGTTAACAAATAGCACCTTTAAAAAAATGCCTTATTGTTTTAGGTCTCCTAAATAATTGTTTGGGGGTTTTTTTAGCATGTGCCATTATGTGTAATATTATTAATACCCACGCATGAGCCAGTCATAGTAATCTTATAATAGTTTGCTGTTCTTTTTTACTTAATACCAAGTACCAACCACACGGATGAGGCTATAGTTTAAATATTATTTCGGTTAACCTTTGCTATCCGGTTGTTCAGTCTGACGTCACTAGCAGTGTCTGGGTCTAAACTCCGCTGCGGGTCCATATATCAAACGATCACTATGGCATTACTGAGAGTTGAAAAACTGTCTAAAGTCTTTCATCTTTAATAAAATGATCAGCGTTCTGCTCTACCAGGTGTAACAACTGAGTTTAACATCCAGGCATCCAAGAAAACGGAATTTATGACATTTAACGGAGTTAGAAGTTAGCAGGATGTTAGCTCGCTAGCTTCTATCTAAATACAATATAGCATGTCCCTGACTGCGGGGTTTTGGAAACAAATTAAAACGTACAGCTCTGTTATCACTTCCAACATAAATGAAGACAGAAAACTAAACAGCAGTGACGTTTGTAGGGTTACTGAACTTGGGCTAGCTGATATATAATGATGTGCTACGTGACTGCTAGCGACACAGCTATGTTAGCATAATATAAACAAGCTAACCTTTTTTCCACTCGATAAAAGTTACCGTGAGTGTTCTCGGTGGTCAGGAACAAATGTAATCGCATGGCAGGATGCTGTAAAAGGACCAAACTTCAGCCAGGAGAACAACTGAGATAATCCATCCACAATACGAGGTTAGTCATTCATATACTGCTGCATGGGCTGGGCTGTAGTTACATCCTAAGGTTTTAAAAACTGAGCTTAAATAAATGATTAGCGGTAATAAAAGCCGAGGGAGGTCAACAGGGATCACTGACTGTTTTAGGAGCTTTTTGAGATCAAATAGAAGAAAATACATAACATTAAACATGTTAACAACACAAAAGCCATATTAAACGCAGACTACTTTAGACCCGGAAGTAGGATTCGTCGCGTCATCACTGAACAACCGGATAGTCAAGATACAGTGACAGTATTGTGTATATCATTCAAAATAGCTTCATTAAAAAGAACTGAATTACTCTTTTTCTTGTGAGAGAGTTTGCTTGCAGAGGTAAATCTATAGAGAATAAGAATTTAGCTCTGCCCTTAAGCTAGCAGAGTGTTTTGGTGCCTTTTAGCTCATTGTTTTTCTTTTACAGTTCACAACCTTACTGGATTCACTCTAACACATCTCAATAGCCTTCTTTAGTCTTCAGGGAAATAAGCACAAAAAATATATTAATATACAACATATGCAGTGTAGGGTGTAACACTGTCCAAACTAACCCGTTACTGTAATCACATTACACTTTTCGGTAATGGAGTAATGTAACCTGTTAGTGGACCAAGTTCAGTAGTCATATTACAGTTTACATTTACATTACAGTTACAATTATGTTGTTATTTGCATCATTTAGTTTTCTGCATGATGGGCTGATAGAAGGAATGAAAAACATCAAACATGACTTTAACTTTCTTAATATTCCATTGTGCTACAATCAGCTGATTTTAATGCAGAGAGGAGGGAATTAGCATAATTGCACAAAAGAAGAAGAAAATGATGGGAAGGGACAAAAACAGCTGCACTATACCGTCAACATAACATTAATTCTTTGCAACCATTTGTACAGACAGCATGCTAACGCAAAGCTAGTGAAGAACCTATAATGATGTTAAAGCTGAGTGTATGCTGAGCCCAGCCCAGCAGCCAGAGCCTGATCTTCAGCAAGAAAACAAAGGCAGTGATGAGCGGTCGGTCTTCTGCTTCTGCCTGTTTCTAAAGTAGAATCATTGTGAGGATCATTTAAAGGTCTCTGTGCTGGTTTTCAACTTTGCATTTTGCTGTTGTTTTTGTGTTCATATGTAAATACTAAAAGGAAAAGTCATTTGTGTCCTCATTAGGAATGGGATTTATGTCAGCGTGAGGGACTCCAGCCTCAGGTTTACATTGCAAGATAGGAAATTTCAAGTCCTGATAGAGAGTAAAGCAAAATTAATGTAACAACTAATTACATATTGCTAATTAATAACACTGCTTATGCACTTCCTGCCACAAAGCCTAACCTGTTAGCATAGTGAACTATTTTAATCCAAAAACTCAAACCAGAACTAAAAATAAATATTAGCAAAAATCTGAATAAATATTCACTTCTGTCTCCTGGAAGCGTAATCAGGCAACAGCAGTGATATGTCAGCATATTCAGTTAATGATTATTAAAGTTAAATAATGTCAAGTAAATTCATTTTTCTTGTGCTCCAGTGACACTCAGACAGGCGTAACCCCGGGTGGAACCCGGTGTCCCAAGATTCGTTTGAACTCTTGATGACCTGTGTGTTACGTAGTTATATGACACTTAGTGGTGGATCAGTCCATCACTTCTTGCTAGATCCAAAAAACAGTGTGAACCTCAGGATGTATAGATGGATGTGCTGCAGCCTGGCACCCCTCCCATCACAGTTGAGGAGACCATTAAGTTACCACATGGTCCCACCTGCACGTTTTCTATTCTTCCTTCTCATTGCTGCTGTTCATGCACTCATCACTAAAGTTGATGCCACAGTACTGTTGGAGTGAAGGGGTTGGGAGGGGAGCTCAGCGTTTTTTCTTTCTTTTCAGTATTTGGCACACAGTGTCTGTGCTAGCTACAGTTATCTGCAGTTGCAGCAATGTGTGACAGCGTCACTCTCAGAGGCAGAGGACAGGGGAGATGGGAGATTTGCGCAGTACGTCAGATTTTATAAAACACAAATTCAAAGCATAAATGTAACGTTTTGGCTCATGTTAGAGTTTTTTAATGAGACGATGTGAGTGCCACTATAAGTCACCTCACTGAGTGGTTACTCTTTGTTATTGTTATTTGAAAATAACAATAACAAAAAGTTATTTGAAATTTTTTTAAATGGCCTTTAAAGCAAATTACATAGGCATACTTTCATGTTATAAATAAGTTATAATGTACAGTAAGTGCAGGCTAAACTGGATTTGCAGTATTGTGATACTGTTCACAGAGCTGGACTGTGGTTTCCGTGGCAATTGCTAGGCCAGGTCCAGAGCAGCAGCAGGTCTTCAACAGGAGGGTTGTTTAATCACACGGTTTCTAAGTTTCAGCATTTATTTTGTTAAGAAAACACAAACACTTGTAAACACAGTCATATATAAAGCGTGCCAACTCAGTAACTACTCACACACAAAAACACTGTCACTCTCCCCTTTCTCTTCCTTGATGTCTCACTCTCTCCATCTGCATCAATACTGCCATTGATTCAATAAGCCACAGGCGTTACCGGGGTCAGAGCTGTGTTGGGATACTGGTTGTCCCGGCAACATCTCCATCAGTCCAACCTTACATCCCACAAGCACACCCTCCTTTTGTCCATCTACTGCACCAATGCACTTTGTGCTTGTGTGTGTGTGTGTGTGTGTGTGTGTGTGTGTGTGTGTGTGTGTGTGTGTGTGTGTGTGTGTGTGTGTGTGTGTGTACACGATGACGCCGTGTGTGTCCTGCGTGGGAGAAAGGAGGCGATGAGTCATAGCACACATACCACCAGGACATAACAGCTCCCCCTGTTGCTGGGGCCGGGGAAGCCCCGGAGGTGTGGGTGTATTGTCTGGGAGAACAGAGCAATCCGTGACATCACAGGACGTCTTTCTCCTACACCATTCCCTGGAGAAGGGAATGGCGTTGGGAAGGAGGGCAGGAGGGAGGGGAGGTAGCGACAGGTGGGGGGAAGGAGAGGGAAGGGGGCAGCGAGTCTTTCATTTGGGCATTTTTTGTTTTGTTTTGTTTTCTTTCTCGCTTCTTTTTGTTCTCTCCTCTTCTAAAGACTCCCACCGATGAGGATTGAGGCAAAACCCATCACTCATTCCTGAGTTGTTGCAATACTTTGAAGCTATCTTCAGCTATGAACTTTTATGAATGGGCCCCACTGTTGAAAGTCTCTTTTAATCTTTGGCATTTACTAAAAGTCCTGACTGAGATGTGATGCCACACACAGAAAATTGCTGATTTTCACCTCTCTGAGAGGCGTGCGTGCATGCACGAGTGCATTCTTGTATTAGTCACACTGAGGAAACATAACTCTATTTACAGAGTCAGACCCTGTAAACTCCGCATCGGTCTCAGGCAAAGATTATATAAATCATTAAATCGTGAGGTGAGGAGTTTATTTAATGTCAGGTTTAGATAAGGGTAGAAACGATAAGCAGATATGTTGCTGTGACATTTATGGAAACCTGTCATTGTTTCTGGAACATATTTCCATAAGTCTCTGTAATACGCTAAAAATATTTTTGAATTCATTTTTAAAAAGTTAGTTTGTGGTCTTGAGCTGAAAATAATGATGAATATTGTATTATAAGACTTTTTAACCATTTAATATCGTTGTCAACTAATTCTCATCCAGAGAAGAGAGTCCTGAGCCAACCTTTCAGCAGGTTGTCTTTTGATCCAAATGTGGGAAATGTGCAAAGATATGCATTTGTGTGTGTGTGTGTGTGTGTGTGTGTGTGTGTGTGTGTGTGTGTGTGTGTGTGTGTGTGTGTGTGTGTGTGTTCAAGATTCCAGTAAGCGTGAAACAGCAGGCATCAACCCTCAAACCTTTGTACCTTTCCAGTTTGCCTGCTCAGTTCACTAACACAGATACACACATGCGCGTACACCAGGACTGGGCAGAAGCACAGACACAAACGTACACACTCACACACACGCAGCATGGAGAGGAAACTGCAACACAATGATAAGGTCTGGGAACACAATGGGCTCAGCAGTGCACAGACAGAAGCCAGGACCAGTTTAGCTCTCAAAGGTCAACAAGCCTCTCCAGGCTTTCATTCAGTCCCCCAGTTATTATTGTTCAACATTATAATGATTACTCTGATGGCCTTTATTTTGCAAATGTGGGAGCCATCCGGAAATACCAGTGGAATATGAAAATGCAGGCCAGACCGGAGAGCAGAGAGGGGGGAAGGAAAGGTTACTTATTTTGGAGGCTGAACTTCTTTGACGTCAAGTTTCCCATGGTCTAGTCCAGCCTTGGATTGGACTCCAGGTTCATCGCAGATCACTGGTGAGGTGCCAGTTTAGTGCACACCTGCTTGTGTCTACATGTGACCACTCCTACCATCATAGTGAGTGTGCTAGTAGACAAAATATTTTGAGTATAAAACAGTATAAGACATTATAAATGAAAGCATACCAAATGGAAAACGCATCCTCTGAGTCAAAAAAGAAGAAGCAAAAGCAGAAGAGTCTTATACCTGCATGCTATCTGAAAACCACCAGATAGTGATAGCGGTGGTGAAAGAAAGACCTCCAGTCTCATAGGAGTCTATCAGAAAGCAGCTTTTCTGCTCAGTTTATTGGGTCATTCACTCATTTTAGGTCATATTGAATAAAAATCATCTTAGCTTCATTAAATTCACAGTCTGAGAGAAGCCGGTCCATTTCCTTACAAATTTTAAAAACTGAACCCACTACACAGAAAAGTCTAGATTTTGTGCAATGGGTACCAATTTGTTCTAGTCAGGTTGTCAAGTAACCCTCATCTTATACACGTGATTCTAGACTGCAATATTTTTAATCGTTACACCAGAGTAGGTTTGCATTTTTCAAATTTCAAAAAATTTCTTTTTTTTTTTAAATCTTAGTGCAACGTCTCCCTTGCCTGAAACAAGACATGTTAGCTCATCCCATTACCATAAGCTTAAAAGTCACCCAACCATTAAGCTGATAGAGGAGCCGTGTGCCTTAGATGATCTTATATTCCCACTTTCTGACATTACACAGAGCCAAGAATAGAAAAAAAGCTGTGTTTAGGGTAGTCTGAGCTTTTGTCTCACTGGGATTTCTGGCACATAAGCCCACCTCGTTCTTCCAAACTTTGGCTATGTTTGGTGTAAGTCAACTGTAACAGCACAAATAAGATGAAATAAGGAAAAGCATAATAGATCCAATTTAAAGCAGTCACATGGCCTCTTCCTCCTTTAGCAGACAAACGTGCAGACAACGAGACATAAAGACTGTGCACAAACATCATTCAGCAGCAAACATTAGAGAGAAGAAATAATGAGCACACATTTCTTTTCACTTGAACTTGAACTACCAGGACTGAGTAATGAGGTAATGCCAATTTGTCACATTTCATATTGTGTGCTGCTGATAAAGCCCATATTGTCTCACATCACAGAGAAAGAGCCCACAACAGGCTTTGCATTAAGACATCATTTCAGCCCAAGAGCAGCGCCAACCTCTTGGGTCTGTCTGAGCGAATGTCTGACTGATCCTCAAACTAGTGAAGAACCAAAGCAGGTCACAGCCCAAAATGTCAGGGCCCTTACATAATTCCTGCATGCATATTCTGTCGTGACACACCAGCTATACCCTCTCTCTTCTCAGAAATCTTCCAACAAGACAAAAAAGGTCAAAGACGTTAGAGAGCAGAGAATGATCCTGGCAAGCTCGGCTTGCTTTATGCAAAAGGTTAGCACGGAGATTGGGAATTTAGCTTTTCCTTTCTAGCTTCTAATGCTGATTTATAGATTATGTCACAATGTACAAGCGACCTATAACATCTGAGTCAGGCTTTGGTGCACGGTGACCGATAGGCCACTTGGAGCAGCAGCCTGTGACCTAAGCTGGTGGCTCATCTGTCATACAAAGTGACTAAGTTTCCAGTCAAGTCAACTTCTAGTGCATCATTCATCGGTAATGGTAACTGGAAACATAAGTCACTGATTGTGTGAATTAATTTTCAGTGTCAGAATAGTTTTTTTTTCTTTTCCCGTTCCATGCCAATAAACATGACCTCTGCCCAATTATTTTTCTTTCTACTGGAAAAATGTTTGCTCCAAAGCAAAATACCAATCTCTGGGGACAAACAAAAATTAAGATATTGTTGCCAACATCTAAAAACAGCATGATTAAAAACAGAGAATCTCAGTGGCAGCAGTTATTTCTTCTTCTAGCTGTTCTCACCATGTTCAAAAAGTCCTAGTCAAATATAGCTCAGCAGCAAGGGGGGCGGGTCTCTTCATGTGCATATGATCTCCAGCCTGGATGAGAGTCTGTAAGTGGAAAAGGCTGTGCTTTCTACCTGAAGTTCAGAATCTTTTTCCCCATCTTTTCAAAAGCAGTAATCTCACCAAAGAGACAGACACTGGGAGCCCTCTCTGTGCTAATGACTGTTTGCTAATGTTTTAGGCAAACCCTGTATTTACTCGAGACAAAGAAATTCTTTGGAGTTTTTGGTCTTTTTTTCACATCGGGATGTTTTTTTCTTAAATATGTGTTTTGCCAGGGAGAATGCAACCCCGCATATGTGCTCGTGAGTGAACAGAGTGACAGCAAAACTAAATGCAAACACAATGTAAAGGACCACACACGCGCTTAAGCTTCACGCTCTATATTCCAGGCTGATGTTTCACAAAAAGGAAAGGGTGTTCAGATTGAGAATTATAAAGAATATCTGAAGTGTTTTGGGTAAATATGCAGGATTTAAATTTATAAAACGTGAGTCATAGTTAAAGCAATTTACCAGGCTGCTGCAACTCTAAAATTTAAACTCGATAATATGATGCTTGCTCTTAAATTCTGCAGTCTCAGTGTCTGATAGAAACCTTGTTGCAAAATCATGGTGCATCAGAACTGATCCAATTCAGGGTTGCAGGAGCCCAACAGCATATAGAAAAAAATAAAATGAGAAAAATAAGGACATGGGAGGTACTTACCTGTCTATTGCTAAGTTGTTTGAATTGGATTGTGAAATTGTGAATAAATAATGTACAAATTATGAGAGTGCAAAACTAAGGTGCACAACATGTGAAAGTGTAAAATTGAGGCCCTCAGAAAGAAGCTGTTTTTGAGTCTTTCTGTTCCTGCTCTTATGACCCTGAACCTGCCAGAGAGGCGGGAAAAGATGAGAATCGAAAAAGACACTGTGCAGGGTGTGTGCAGCCAGACTTGATCTTTTCAGCTCTGTTTTTTCACTCAGACAGAGTAGATATGATCCAGAGGTGGGAGAGGGGCACCGATGACCTTTTCTGGAGTCTTGGTGATCCGCTTCAGGTTTTTTCTCTCCTCTGAGGTGCAGCTGGAGAACTTCACCACACATTTCTTTCTGTGGTGCACTGGTAGAAGTTGGTGAGGAGTTTCTGTGTCCAGTTTTTCTTAGGGACTGTAGAAAAAAGGTGGAATGTATGTGAATGTATGTGTGTCTCCACCTGTTCCACCTCTTATCTATCAATCGCCGGACTGGCATAGGATGTATCCTTTTTATGTTTCCTGAAGTCAATGACAAGCTTCTTTGTCTTGCTGGTATTGAGGAGCAAGTCATTGTTCTGACACCAGGATGTGAGGGCTTGGACCTCCTTTCTGTAGGTCGCCTCATTGTTATTGGTTATCATCCCCACCACGGCTATGTCGTCTCCAAACTTGTATGTGAAATTTTTGTTATAAATAGGAGTGTAGAGATGTGTGGAAACTGAATAAGAGTGGACTGAGAACACAGCCCTGGGGAGTGCCAGTGCTGAGGATGATGTTGGATGAGATGAGGCCTCCAAGTCTCATGTGCTGTGGTCTGTTGGAGAGGAAGTTTTAAATCCAACTACGAAGCCGGAGCCAGTGACAGCAGCTTGCTAACCAGGTTGCCTGAGGTCAACAATCAGCATTCTCACATAGGTCTTAGGGTTTTCAGGGTGTCCTGCCTAAGATGTCATCCTCAGTCCATCTGCTGGTTTTATAAGCAAACTGATGCCAGTCCAGGTCAACGGGGATGGAGACTCAATAGATGTCATCACCAGTCTCTCAAAGCATTTCATGATTACCAGTGTTAGTGCAACAGGCTGATAATCATTCAAGCACATAATTGCTGAGGGCTTCAGGACTGTGCGTAGAGTGTATATAAAAGATGGACATAGGCACCATGATGACAGGAGAGAGAAATATGAGGAGACAGTTAGAGCCGGTCATTTACTAATCAGATGGTTGATGATTCAATTCCTCCTTAAGACCACATGTCAAAGTTTCCTTGGGCAAGATGATGAAACCTAAATTGCCTTTGATGCATCACACAGCACACAAGTGTGACTTTTACAAAATATTTAAAAGCATGCGTGTGTACTTTTCAACTCTACTGAAGCACTCAAGACAATGTACCTCATTAATCATTTCACACAAGCACCTTTTTATGCTTAAGGGCTTTCTATCTAACGTTCACACATTCGTGCTCCATTTGATTGATTGAAATGACAACCTTCTGATTAGCAGATGACCTGCTCTGCCTGCTGAGCTACAGTCACCTATGTGTGTGCGAATGGGTGAATGTGTCCTGTAGTAGAAAACAATTAAATAAAAAATATATATACATATATACAAAGAATCCTGAGTTGAAATCTATATAATGTTTCTGTGACAGCAAAGATGGTAGAAACATATCTTCCAGGAGCCACCCTATGAGCAAGCAGAGTGCTGCAGTGGACAGTGCCATTAGCGTGCTCTGAGAAGCTTCTGGGTTCAAACCTGTTGGCTGGCTGTGGCCTTTCTACGTGCACTCGGCACACTCATAGCTACTCAAGGATGTTTTGAGCCACTTACTGAGGTTCACCAATAATTTAGCCAGGCCGAAACATCAGCCAAGACTGGTGCTTTATTTTAAATACTTTCTTTTTTCAAAAAGCTCAAATGTCAATATTGACATTTGAGCAGTTGGGCTACACTCCAAAGGTTGCAAAGCCTAAATATAACTATATAATTATATTTCAGGCTGGATGCAGATGTCTTCTTGTCTCAGAGATGCAGGCAACCAGGAAGTCAAGGAATCCAGGAAGTTACTGCTCCCTGCCAAGAAATACTCACGGCTAAATCATCCAGGTAAGACAAAAATAATCTTTTGTTGTTGTACGAGTTTTGCATAAGAATACAGAAACAAGGTTCAGACTTTCCTCTAAACAAAGTGCACCTGTAAAGAAATTGAATGATGGCAAAGGAGTGTGGCCAGCAGCTCTTCATCAGTGCGTATCCACGTAAGTAGGAGGGGAGTTGCTCTTCATTGTCCATGTGGTCCTTTCTTAAAAGTGAATTTCTCCTCCCACCACCTCCAGTCCCCACCACTGCCACTGCCCCTCCTCCTTCCCCTGGCTCTCTGTCTTGTGCGATCAACAATAGTCTATTTTGTGCTGTCCCGTGCAACTGGAGACACACCCAAAGCCAAGGCCATGGCGCAAGGGGAGATTGTTGGCCGGTGGCCAGCAGAGAGAGACACTGGCTTAATTCTCGTCTGGGAGAGAAGATTCTTCCTCAACTAGAGGGCAGAGGTGGTCGTGTCTGTTTAGCTGTGAATTGTCGCTGTCATTTGGTGCTGTGATTCCCCAGCTAGGACAAGTCACAGCCAGCTACATTTTCATAATAATTAAAAAATAATAATAAATGTTGCATTAAAATACTATATACGTTTCTACATTTAGCCAAATGTAACACCCGAATATTCACATGTTTAAACATGTTTAATACAATTTAGGGAAGAATATTTGAAACATGGTTACGAACCCCTGATACCGTTTTGGTTCTCAGAGGTGAAATGTTTAATTTTAATTTTCTTATATTATGTGTGGTTGGTGGACCCCACAGACTGGATATAAAAGATAGTCATCATGTCCACCATGATGTGAGCAGAGCTGTTATAGAAGAACAGCTCTGGGTTATAGGAAGTGTCACCCATTTGCTAATCAGAGGATTGGTGGTTTAAGTCCACATGTTCAAAAATTTCCCATCAGTATCTATAACTATCTATAACTTGAAATAACTGCCCAAATACATGCCCAGCATTTCAAGATAACTTCCAAGTGGAAAGACTAGGTGAAAGCCATTGTTTCATGCATTCTTGTTGCCATAAGTGACCATAATTGGGTAACAGCTTGGAGTTATCAGCAAATACTACAAATCATAGGCCTTGGCCACAGGCTTCAAGTCTGGTTGGCAACACCCTGGTGAGCTCCACTAGGGAAAAATATATTTCGTGAGTGGTTGCTGGATATTATTGGCTGGCACCAGATGAAATTGATTGCAAAAAGGTTGCTGCACCAAAAACTTTCTATCTTTCTGCCTTGGTCACTAACAAATTGCCATGATTACCTACCGTTTGCATAGAAAAGGCCTATTCGTCTGCAAACATTTGCTGGCCACAGGCCTATTTAGTGAAACATGAAAAAGCGTGATGCAAACTAGAAATGGACACTGTTTACCTTCAAAGTAAAAGTTGGACCTTTTGGCTACAACACACACTTTTTAAAAAGTCCAACGTAACTTAACTTTGAAGGTAAACAATTTCTTGCAAACTGCAGGTGACCGTGTCAATCTGCTAGCAATCAAAGAAATCTTCAAGAGGTTTTCAGTGTATTGTGTATACCAGCAACCAGCTACACATAGCAAATGTCAGGATACTCCATGAGGAGTACAGATTTTCCACTTGCAGTCGGTGGCTCCCAGATGATCACTGACCAATCTCTAGACTTGTTTGACTTGAGCCTTAGTTTGCACAGCGTATTCTTGTACAGGTGCATCATGCAATCAGTGACATAAAAATAACACAAAAAGTTTCATTGACCCAAATTGGAGCAGAGGTTTGGTGGATGGTTTGCTTGTTAACTGCAAAGACAGCGGTGTCTGTGTTTATTCAACTATTATTTGCTCTAAAAACAAAAACAAGAGCAACATTTAACTTGAGTTAGGAAGTGACACTTCAACAGTTTTTATTTATATAGTGCCAATTCACAACAGCAGTCATATCAAGGAGCTTCACATTGTAAGGTAAAGACCGACAATATTAGAAGGAAACTTTTTCTTTTACTACCTGCTGAAAATAAACCTGTGACTGCTTGATGAAGTTTGACGTGCATTTAGCTTTAGCATTGCTCTCCATGTTGGGGTTAGCATGATGGATAGTAACATTTGCTTTTGCAAATGCTCGGTGCTAGCTGGTGTCTTGTTAGCATAGAGGTGGATAGCTGTTTTTGCTCTGCACACACTTTGCATATTACTGTCACATTCTTGTTGTTTTGCAAAACAAATTCAAACTCATGTGTACATCTCTACTCCTCTGCTATCTTTGTCCTGCAGAGGAGTTTTAACTTGTCTACCCATCAAACAGATTATGGATAAATAGGGCTGTGCGATATGACCAAAATCTCATATCCCGATATAAGACATCTATCGTCCCGATAACGATATAAATCACAAAAATTTCACATTTTCTGTAAATTCTGTGAATCTCGGGCAGCTTGACTTGCATGAAGTGTTTCCAGCTGGACGTCATGTATCTGGAGTCGAATGTTTTAACCTATTTTTTAGCACCTGACGACTCTTTTTTTGCTTCTCATCCGTAAAGACTCTGCATACTGTTTCACGTGATTCCGTTTATTTTGAAAAGTCTCAACAGGATCTTGAACTTTATTGTGAAAAGATTATGTTGCTAACGACAACGCAAAAAAACAGGCGCTTGTCCGTCCGTAGTGTGGTTATATTAAATATAAGAGAAAGAGAGAACTTTAACAAATTAATATAGTCACTACAGTGACCATCAAAACGATGAAAAAATATTGCCGTAAACAGTTTATTTTGCGACACCACGTAAAATGAAACGATAGATGTTTTTATATTGTCATCCGATAAATATCGTTATATCGAACAGCCCTATGGATAAACTTGTGCCTCTCAAGTAACAACATAATTCTATCTTTAGTAGCTGCAACTTCATATTATAGTGTTACAGAGATATGTAATGTGATTACTCGTTACACCCAGCACTGGTCAGCATTCCTCAGTCATAGAAAAGGCCTTTAAAAAAATCTAAGACCAGGTTGTAAAAAAGCAGCAAAGGTTTGATTTTTGTACTCAGCTTCAAGTAGACATTCGAAGAACTGCAATTTTTAGCCTTTCCACTTTGTCCTAATTTTTCAGTCCTGGAGAATGGAGCTTGTTGGACCCCCAAAAAAGTCCCCACCTCGTCGTCACATATCACATTCTCTGATCCCTGCCCTGCCATGGAGTGAAGGTCATTCTATCGACCCACTATTATTCTCTATCGTGACAATCTGGTCCTAAGTGCCGCAGCTGGAGCACACACACCCCACACACACACATTCTGCCGCTGCCTCCTCTGATAAGGCCAAACTCTCCTCATTGTCTGATAACGTAAATATGACACACCAACACACCATCTGAGAGTCCCTGTCTGCCACCAGCCAGCCTAATTATATAATTATCCCTTGTCTGATTGTGCCCGTGCAGCTGAGACGAGGGAGGGCCTTTGTGTGGCTGCTGGAATGTGGTGCACTTGGCATTTTTCAGCGAAAGGGCAGTTTTCTGGAAGACGGTGCCAAAGAGCGGAGCAGAGGGTGAGATCATGGCTGCTGGTGCCCACTC
This sequence comes from Copadichromis virginalis, assembly GCF_057382275.1. Classification (NCBI taxonomy): domain Eukaryota; kingdom Metazoa; phylum Chordata; class Actinopteri; order Cichliformes; family Cichlidae; genus Copadichromis; species Copadichromis virginalis. Next base: position 13,913,206 of record NC_140621.1, read on the forward strand.
TTATTTTTCCATCTTTATCACTCACACTCCATCTTTCTGGGACTCTCTTCCTTGTCACTAGGTCTCTGTATCTGCTTGTGGATCTCTCAATTCTGGACAATCCCATCTCTCTTCTGTGTCCGTCTCCTATGTATTGGACTCACCAACCGTTCTCCTCAAACAGTTTACTCCCAGTCCTTTCCCTGAGCCTTCATCTGGCAGATTCTGCTGTCTCGCTGATAGAGCAGGCCTTTCGATGTGAAGTGCACAGGATTTGGCTCGTCGATGATAAGACCAGCGTTAAAGAGAGACCGGAGCGTCCGAGGGTTGCCGGTTGCGTCTGATAGTGAACTTGGAGGCAGTTACTCCGCTCCGCAATAGGAAAGCAGTGCTTTTGTTTCTGCTCAAGAGGTGTTGCCAGGATAAGACAGACTAGGGCATAAGCAGGTGTTGGGAGAGATTACAGCGCGGGCCTTGAGAGCAAGTGTGCTCTTACCTTCTTCTTGACTCAAAGTCAAAAGCAACAAGGCAGGCACCACATAAACCATGTTCTCCCATATTACAATAGAGGATCCAGACCTTTTTTTCTGACATTTACATCAAGGGCCTCCCAGTCTTTGCATGTCGCTACTGGTGGTTTTATGAGTTTTTATTACTTTATCAGGAGCCTTTTATACTCACTAATGAAAACAGCAGGGTTAAGGGTGTTTTGGCACCAAAAGGCCTCCTTCTGAATTCCTTATTATAAGCAGCAAGAACTCAAGAGCATTTTTGTTATTTCAGCATAAGCAGAAAAAGACCGGCATAAGGGGTGAACTTATTTTAAATCATGCACTTTGGAGTAACGTCAGGAAGTTAAATCTTCTTTCTAATCTGCCCTGATCATGAGACTGTAATGTTCAAACCCTGCATGCTGCCTGCAGCAGGAACACTGGTAATGAACAGCACTTTGAAAAATTCCCATAGAATTCCGGGCTTGTCCGTCTGCTCCCTGTGCCCGCTCATCAAAGCCCCCCTCTGGTTACATCACACAGTGTGGAGTATGTGAAAGAATGCTCCCGAAACATAGCAGGACACCGGGGGCCCACTATTCCCATCTCGACCATACCCCTAGTGATTTTTTGTTGACATAAATAAAGATACAAACAAAATTAGATATGTTGATGTTCACAAAGCACGACCAAGATGTTACCAACAGACCCTGAGATAATATTCTAAAATAAATAAAGAACTTGGATGAGAGAAAGAGTTTGCATGCTGGAGCCAAGAGTAGGACCTCTCCCACTATCAGCATCAGCTATGAGAGCTTCATTGTTTTGCCCGCTGCAAATAGCCTTGACAAATTGCAGTGAATGCGAAACCTCCTTCTAAATTGGAGGTATCTTACAAAAAAACATGTTGGTATGCCACCAGAGGTGCATTTTCCCAGCAGCCCAATGATCAGCAGCCAGAAATGCTCAACAGCACCCCCGCTGGCCGGTGGTGTTTCTGACAATTATAAAAAAGGAAGTTTAAAGTGCAGGTAAAACTCAAGAATGAACCATTTTAAATGTATCTTACAGTACTCTCTCGTGTGTTACGCCATATGAAGGCCTTTGTTTCTCTCGTTTTCTCAATAACTCAACATTTCCTCCATACCGCCATCCTCCTTTTAAAGCTTCCTCCAGCTGACAGGTGGACAATGCTGCAGAAAAAGAGCTGATGTTCACTGGTTTTCACTGCGTGCAATCACCAGTTGATTTCACATCATGAAGATGAAAATAAGAAAACGCAAGAGAGGAAAAGAGGGTATATGAATGATTTTAAGAAGTGGCTTAAATAATAAGAGAGGGATCATGTAGAGGCTGTTGTAGCAGATTAAGATTGTTAAACAGCGCCATCATGTGTTAGTCTGTGGTTATTGCTGTATGGGACGAAGAAGTACCTGATTTTTGTCTATTTTCTGTATTTAACACGAGAACAAAACCTAAAACTAGCATTCACAAAATTTTCAAAATAATAAAAGGATAGACACGCGTCTCTGTACCCAAGTTATTTATTTGAAATTCTTCTAAAAATTTATAAATAGAAAATGCTGCCCGTATGGTAGTTGACTGTGTAATAGTAAAATAATTTACTAATGATAGTAATGACATAAACATGATGAATCACATCAAAAGATGCTGTCATAGATCATGAAACAGATCTGCCGTACTGAGTCTTCAAAATGGAAAACATGCAAATAAATTAAAAAGCAGTTCTATATATAATGACCGAACATAATGCATTCTGAACCATGTGTACTAGCACACAGATCCAGTACAGTGTTTTTAGCTAATTGTATTTATAACATAACCATTCATTTCTATTGATGCGTGGCTGCGGTCATTCGTAAACATTTGCTTCTGTACGGTGAGGCTGTGGCAGTCGATGTGTCTGAACTCGGCCGCAAAAAGGCCAAAGAGGCAGAAGAACGACATCACCAGAATCCATTCACACGCAGCAGCTCCAGAGGAAAAGCCTGTGATGTGGAAAATGGACACTGAAGGAGAGAAGAGCAGTTAAGGAGCACGATGCTGAACAACCGCACATCAGAGTAAATTCAATAGTAAGCCTAACACTAGTTGCTGCTTCATTGATGCTTTCAGACACTATAGTGTTTATTCTCAGCCCAAACACTGTCTGTGTATAGGGATGTATAGTCACAGCAGTGAGAGGGCTCATTTAAAATGCATGTGAGAAATAGCTCTTCACACAGTACGGTTCAATATGAGCTCAATGAGAATTCAGTCATTTAAAAAAGTTCAAAGAAATGGGAAACCACAGTCACAGCAAATACTGCATGTATCAGTATTTTTTCATGAATCTACAGCGGTCCTCAACACTTATTGCAATGCACTAGAAATACAGTGTTAAAACAAACGTATCAACACTCACTGGCCACTCTATTAGGTACACCTTGCAAGTACTGGGTTGGACCCATTTTATCCGCTTAAATTGTATTCATAGTACAGATTTCCATATTGACGTGACAGCATCACACAGTGGCTGCAGATTTGTCGTTTGCACATCCATGATGTAAATGTCCCTTTCCTCAACATGCAGTGGTGCTTTATTTTATTGAGATCTGGTGATTGTTCATGTGTTTTGAGAGAATTGGTTGAACAAACCAATTTTTGATGATTTGAGCTTCGTGACATGGCACTGGTAGGATAAAGTGAAAATTAGTACGCTGTGGTGAAAAAGGGTAGACTGTAGGATTCAAATGATGGTCATTTGATACTAATGGGCCCAAAGTGTAGCAACAGAAACCATTACATCACCAGCAGCCTGAACCTTTGATACAAAGAAGAATTGGGCCACACTTTGACGTTATTTGTGCCAATTTCTGACCCTACCATTTGAATAGAAACAGAAATTGAGACCAGACAACGTTTTTTTCAGTCTTCTGTTGTCTATCTTTGGTGAGCCACGTGAATCATACCCTCAGTTTCCTATTCTTAGCAGATCAGCGGTTCCGAAATACTCAAACAAGCATGTTTGGCGACAACAACAATTCAATGTTCAAAGACATTTAAATCGCCATTTTTCCCCTTTCTGATGCTCAGTTTGAACTTTACAGGTTGTCTTTACCGTGTCTTCTAAATACATTAAGTGGCAACCATGTGGTTGGACAACTGGATAGTTGCATTAACAATAAGTTTTAAAAAAAACTAAAGAAAAATCTTAATTTAATAGATGTATTTTGAAGTTAGGTGATATAGAAATAGGTAGCTCATTCTGGACATATTCTTTAAAATTAAAATAACTGAAAATGTTCTTAAAATGTAAAAAAAATTAAAATAAATAAATAAATAAATAAATACAAATTTAAAAATTCTCCACAACTGAATATTCTTACTATGGGCAAAAGCATTATCTTGGATTGCATGAAGGAGTTTGAAGACAGGAAGGATACTAACAATAACCGTGACGGTACAGATGATGCAGAAGGTCGCCCTGACAGGCCCCACCCACCATCGGTCCTGCGATGGTTGAGCCCGATAAGTTAGATACAGCTGTACCCAGAAGTAGGCCAGGCCAAGGAAGAAAGCCAGGACTGCTCCCACAGTGTGAATAATCATTAAAACTGATTGCTACACAGGACAAGCAGAGGGGAGTGGAGAGTTTGATTAGCATACAGTCATCTTCATGTTATTTTTCACGGATAAAGTTTTAATCTTTAACAGAGTAAAACAAGTTCACAAGATAAAAGTGCTACCTGGAAGTTCCCGGTGACGGAGATCGATATGGAGGAGGTGAATCCTAAAACAATGCTGGCAATGTTGCCTTTTCCGTGATCACCATAGTCTCTGACCTGCTGGAAACGGATCGCCACGACCCACAGGGCTGAGAAACACGGACATAAGGTGGTTACGAAACGAGCGAAAAATGACCAAAGCTGCAGAGAATCAAAGTGAAACTACAGCTCTGACAAATGGCAGCTGCTGTTGAATTTAAATGAACTAATTAGGGAAATCAGATAGCAAGCACTCTTCCTCTATATTGGGATATTTATTTGAATAATTTTTACCTAAAAAGCAGCAGATGTTGCAGACCTGGGAGAAGAGACAGCTCTGTGGGTTGGAAGTGCCACACTGGCTAGCAGCAGAAAGACAAATTAGTGAATCACGAGGTTCCTTTAAGGCTGTGAACATGACGACAGCAGCCTGCCAGTTCACCGTTATTTCAGTTTAAGTCCTTTATTCTGTACTCGGCTCTTGGAACAGAAAGGATTTACACCGACCTGATGTACGGGATTCCCTCTGTTAGGTTGACTGATCCATTTGTTACAGCTACTGCAAATCTGATGGAAAGAAATAAGGCTGTTGGTGACTGCTGAATGTTTGTGCCTTTGCAAGGGTATGATTAAACATTTTTTATATACATATATAACTGTTTGAGAAGCCAAGCATACTTATTATTGCAGATTCCCAAACTTGAGTAAAACTGCTTGTGACCATGCCAAGCTCTTGCACAGTCTTCATTTTAATGTCATCCCCAAATCTGATAAGTTTAGTCATTTTCCCTTATAGTTGTCATGCTCTCATGTTAAACTCAGTGCACACACAGACAGATGTGTAAACACCTGAAAACCACCAGGACCGAGTAGAAAAAAATCAAGCACCTGGGCAGGCAGACTGCTTCTACAAACATTTGTGAGAGAATTTAATATAACATAAGGACATGAGGACATGTTCTCTAGAGACACGAATCACACTTCTCCGTCTGGCAATCTGATGGACAAGTCTGGGTTTGGCAGATGCCAGCAGAACGACTGTGACTGCAATGTGCCAGGTGCAAAGTTTGGTGGTTTTGATTATGGCATAGTTATTCAGGAGTTGGTCTCAGGCCCTTAGTTCCGTTGAAGGAAACTCATAATGCATCAGCATACCAGGACATTTTGGACAGTTTCATGGTCCCAACTTTGTGTAAACAGTTTGGGGATGGTTCCTGTTCCAACTTGACTGCACACCAGTTTACGAAGCACAGTCCATAAAGACATGGGTGAGCGAGTTTGCTGTGGAAGAACATATCTGGCCTGACAGGAGTCCTGACCTCAACCCAACAGAACACCTTTGGGATGAATTCGATCAGGGACTGCAAGCCAGGGCTTCTCGTCCAACATCAGTGTCTGACCTCACAAATGTGCTTCTAGAAAAATGGTGTCTGGGGGTGGGCGTCCGGGTACACACCGGCTCACTCCTTGGCCTGGGGCTCGGTCACTCAGGCACAGCTGGCTGCCGGCGGAGCTTACAGGCGCGTCACTGCAACTCCCCCTGGCTTCTGCTCCCGCGGCTGCTGAATGAGCCCTCATCTGGGACTCTCCTCAGCTCTTACTGGGACAGTGGCGCGGCTGCCCGTCTGTTGGTCTTCCTTGGTCTCTTGTGTTCTGGGGGCCTCTGGATGTCTGGAGTTTTGATCTCCTCCATACCTGCTTCATACCCTGGAAGCGGGGCTGTGGCTCCCCACACTCCCTAGCAGATCATTACATGGAGAAACCTTTGGAATACAAGCATGCTGATCCACACAGGTATGCACACAGGTGTACACACGGGTATTCACAGACGCGGACTACACCTTTCTTGGCTGCTGCCTCAAAGCACATTGTGCGCTGTCTATCTTGCGTGCTGCACAATATCGTTTATTATTTAGTATCTACTGCTATCTACTGCTAGCTAGTTTATTGTGATGGTGCTTTTTTTTCTTATTATGTTGCTCTTTGTTGTTTGCTTTCTCTTCTGTTTTTTTTTCTCCATACAGGTGACCCAGGTGGTTTTTTTTTTGTTTTTTTTGTTTTTTTTTCTTTCTTCCCCCCTTTCTCACCGTCTCTTCTCCCCTTTGGTTTTCTTTCTCTCCCTCTCTTTCTTTCATTCTTTCTCCCTGTCCTATCCCCCAGTCATGTCTGTCCCGTTTGTAGCAACTGAAAATAAAATAAATTCATAATTATAATAAAGGTCAATCAAATGGACCAATATGGCAAGGCCATGATGATCCACTTGGTAAAATAAATCCGCTTGGCATCTTTCATGGCCTTAAGACAACAATTCTGATGGCTATAGATCCAAACGGGACACAAAAAAAAAGAAAAATGCTCAAAAATTCACATAAACATGGAGAGACTTCCTGGAGTGTTGAAGCTGTTATAGCTGCAAAGGGTGGGCCAACATCATTTTAAAACCTATGGATTAAAAATGGGATATCAGTCAAGTTCACATGAATGTGAAGCTAAACGTGTAAATACTTTTAGCAATATCATTTATATTAGCTAAACTGTTGCAGTTAGTGTGTTTATACATTAGCTAAAGCTAATGTATAATGCATCTATACCATGAAGACCCTAGGCAGTTCTGAGAGTAAAAGTTGGTCCAACATGGTGGTAATCAACTAAATAACTAACTGAGGGATACCTAACACATGCATATACTACAAGAAAAAACATGTAATATTTCTTATTTTTAGTTTTAATGTGGTCTTGGTTAGATTGGAACACATCTTATAAAATATATTTTAATCAACAATTGTATAGCTAACATCAAAATGAAAGTTCACAGAGAGATGTAGTGCAAATCCTGCAGGCGTGGAAGCAAGATGTTTAATATAAAGTACCTTTAGGCACCTATCCTAAGCTAAATATGTACTTTAAACTGAAGACAAACCTTATAGATAACCTATACTGCATGTTTTATGTCTTTATCAGTTTGCTTGCCCACAGCTTTTCACAGAGGCATGACTGAGCTCAACCTCAAGGCATGAATAGTTGCATTTATTGACACCAGCACAACACATGGGTTGTGAATACGTCCACATTTGCTGTACTGATTTACACAGACAAGAGGTCTGAATAAAGACCACTGCCAATGTGTTTGGGTTTGAGAAATAAGGTAAAACATTTTATGAGAAGTGAGTTAAGAAAGGAAATGAAACACTCACACAGTCCAAATGCCTGCAGTGCCAAAGAAAGCCAGGCAGACGGGGAGCAATGCCCACAGCTGCATGCTGCTATAGAGCATGTGGAGATAGATACAACAAAATCAAAGCAACCTTCTCTACAAAACAAAGTTTGAACTGTAAAAAAGAAACCTATTAAAGAACATATCGACTACAGCAGAAGGCGTGGCTAAAAGTAACAGTTTTACAACACCAAAACATTAAGTTAGAGTAACAATGAGTGAAAGAGGAGGCATTTGTACTCACTCTGTGATGAGGGATGACTGATTGCAGGTTGAATGGTAGCTCTCTGTTAGCTTTTAAATAGTAACTCAGTAACTTCACCACTCCCATAATGACCCTAGGACATGACATATTGGACGCTATTCCATGACATTGCACAATCAAAATCATGACTCAACTTTCTCCAACAACATTCAGCAAATACGATCACACTGGTTATGGAGAATATGTGATGTGTATTACTCAATTTTAAATACACGTAGACATTGAGGGCTATCAGGAGGGGCTATGCGCTTACCTGCTGCTCTCGGGCAGGTAGCTCCATGCCCTCCTGGGTTTTAAATGCACCTTAGAACACACATGCATCAACACTACATATGAGCGGGCTGAGGGAGGTTTGGAGTCTTCACACAACCCCATTCTCTGTTGCCTGTTGGGGCGGGGGGGCTAGGAGGAGGAGTTGGCCGTCTGATTGTGGGGCCTCCCTGCTGCTGCAGAAGTCGGGGTGGTCTGCTTCTCTCCACCCCAGGGAAGAGGGTAACACTACCTGGGTCTGGGTGTAGTTTCCCCCTCCAGGGGCAAGGGTACCTAGACCTGGGTTATAGACTACGCTTGGGGAGTGTGATTGTGTGTACAGTGTCTATTTATGTATGTCTCCAGATGCCCTCAGACATCGGTGGTTCTTTGTGTCCAGGGATGGGCGTCCAGGTACGCACCGGCTCACTCCTGGTCGCTGCTTGTAGGGGCCTGGAGCCTGGGGCTCGCTAGGGCCCCTTCGGGGTGCCCTTGGCTTTTCGGCCTGGGGCTCGGTCACTCTGGCGCAGCTGGCTGCCGGCGGAGCTCATGGGCGCGTCACTGCAACCCCCCCTGGCTTCTGCTCCACAGCTGCTGAGTGACCCCTCATCTGGGACTCTCCTCAGCTCTTACTGGGACAGTGGCGCAGCTGCCCCTCTGTTGGTCTTCCTTGGTCTCTTGTGTTCTGGGGGCCTCTGGATGTCTGGAGTCTTGATCTCCTCCATACCTGCTTCATGCCCTGGAGGACGGGGCTGTGCCCCCCCCCCCCCCCCCCCCCCACACACACACACACCCCCTCTAGCAGATCATTACATGAAGGAACCTGTTACATACAAGTGCGCTCATGCTCACAGGTGTACACACGGGTGCTCACACAAACTACACCCTTTTTGGCTCCTACCTCAAAGCACACTGTGTGCTGTCAATCTTACAATAATATTCAATATTTAGTATTTACTGTTATATTCACATAGATCATCGTGATGTTGTTTATTATATTGCTCTCTTTTTTTTTGTTGCTTGTTTTCTCTTTTTTTCCTTTCTCAACAGGTGATCCAGGTGATTGATATATGTATTTTTTGTTTGTTTGTTTTGTTGGTTTTTGTCATTTAAAAAAAAAACAGTTGAAATGGACAAAATAAATAAGTAATAAATAAAATAACATAATAAAATAATAAAAATCTTTAATCAGTCATGAGACACGCTGGCACATCCCCTGACTGCAGAGGATTTAAACCACAAGCTCAACCTTGACGTGCAAATTAGCTTCATATGGCTCCAGTAGGGGGCGTACTTCTTCAGCCAGGAACTTTGCCACCTGAAGATGAAGAGCAGGGAGAAAAAAAAACATTTTTATACCATTAGTTTGTTAACAGTCCTCACAGTCACCAAGGGGGCAGCAGACACAGCTGCAGTAATAGGAGAGCTGCAGCTTGGCTGAAAACATTCATCTGTTGCCAGAATCTGAATAAAAATAAGGCTTTTTGTGCTGTACCTGCTGTGGAGCACGCCCAGTAAAGGTCTTGGGGTCCAGCAAAGCATCCAGCTGCCCTAGAATGGGTGCAAAGTAGGGGTCTCGCTGGATTCTGGCCAGCAGGTCATTGTCTCCACCTTCCTGTTTAACCACAGCTGCTGCCTCTTGAACATGATCATCTCATGGCACTCCTGAACCCACATAGCAGACAGGTCTGGCCCGGAGCTGGAGTCAACCTGGCACTGCTGGCTGACTTCTGGCATGGTAAGTGGTATGTCATCCAGATATGGGCCAGGCCTGGCGTAGATGGCACTGTTTGTGTAATGGCATGCCACATCTGGCCGATTTTGGTTTGGTTTATGTGGCCCAGGCTCATAGAAAACAGGTCTGGCCCAGATCCGGCATCAAGCTGGCACTTCTGACTGACTGGTGTCATGGCAGGGTGTATGTCAACCAGATGTGAGCCAGGTCTGGCAATGATGGTGCTATTTATGTTCCTATTTTAGTTAGAAGACCCAAATGCCATGTTGCAAAACTATACTGCTATGGTAGGCAACTTTTCATGAGAAACTGGGAGCATAGGAGTTTCCACCACCCTGTTTGTTGGCAACAGATCAAATTGTGCATGGCTAACTTCTAAAATCACCCCGCTTCTCTACACACTTTCAATTCTGATTGGATCTCATCCCTGTAGAACATTCTCATCTCTTTTTTAAATCAGCGATAGTTTCATCACAGGTTTTGTCCTCGTACATTAGTATTTAACTATCGTCTTGTTTTTGTCAGGAGAAAAAAGAAGAAGAAAGAATACTGCTGTTGCTACTCCAAAATCTAAGGGATGCATAACTGGATGTCAAACTCACCTGTGTGACTTCTGGGCAAACAGGTGAGTCTTACCTTAAGACAAGAGAATGCTGAAACCATCATGCAGTGCAATGAGATTCAGAAGAAAACAAACAACAAACATGCGAAGCTTTTACTCCAACTCGTGGCTTCAGAGAGAACTTTGAAATTCTAAAAAGAACTCCTCCCAGTACCTGGAGTTCAAACTCCTTTTGACCGAGGAACTGATAAATACGTTCTCTCCAGAAATCAAGAAAAGGAAGCCCCAACCAGATGAGAGTGTAGGAAAATATGATGCAGTCCACATGTCTTTTTTCTTGGGTCTGCAGAGAATAAAGGAGGTCTTAATAATCATGTGCATGCTACCAGGTCCTGACTGTACAGATACTACGGACACATTTACACAGCTGTGAATTTGATGTGATGCTATAACTCTGAACTTTGAAAAAGATGTTGCATTAATGTAGACACATACAATAAGTAGGGAACAATGATTCTTAATTAGGATTAGGTAGCTCAAGTTTAGCTTCTGCGTTAGCCAGGTTTTACATGAAGAGATTTTCTCTACTGTAAAAAATGTTTGAACACCTGAGTGAAAGTCAACAAATTTGAAAATGGTATTGGTTAAATAAACCATGACTGGGTGGTTAAAAAAAAAAAAGAAAAAAGTATGATTTGCTAAAAGTATAGCTATGAGTGGCAATATGGGTTAACATTAACTAAAAGCAAGATAAAAGTGCAAACACTGTTTTATTTATTAAGTAAACATCATGAAAGGTGAATTTGGTCACTCAAAGCTGTTAAATGGTTTACCAGCTGGAAGTAGTAGATTACTGGTTGAAGTGGTGAGATTATAACTAAAACATTTAACCAGCTATAAGTGAGACATGCTTGGCTGAGCTTCAAATGACGTCATGATAGATTGTGTTGATGAATATGGAGTCCAGAGTTGGTGTAAATCTCTACAATTAAGACTCATGATTGTGATACAGTGTTTATTGCACAATAATAATAATAATAATAATAATAATGGATTGGATTTATATAGCGCTTTTCTAGGCACCCAAAGCGCTTTACAATACCACTATTCATTCACTCTCACATTCATACACTGGTGGAGGCAGCTACAGTTGTAGCCACAGCTGCCCTGGGGCAGACTGACAGAAGCGAGGCTGCCATATCGTGCCATCGGCCCCTCTGGCCAACACCAGTAGGCAAGTAGGGTAAAGTGTCTTGCCCAAGGACACAACGACCAGGACAGAGAGCCCAGGGATCGAACCGGCGACCTTCCGGTTACAGATGCGATTCCTGAGCCAAGGTCGCCCAATGTTACCCAGGATTCAGTGGTTGAGTAAAAAGCTGTTACTTGTCGTTACTGATGGTTTCTTTCCTCTCTTCTCTGCCTTGCTCCTGTGCAGGAGGATCTCCCTGCCCAAGTCCTTTCTGACAGCAGACATCATCCTCAGCACGCTGCAGAACATCACAGAGGGTCTTGTGGTCTACCCCAAAGTCACCGAGAGACACATCCGCCACGAGCTGCCCTTCATGGCCACAGAGAACATTATTATGGTGATGAACAAGTCAAAAAATGCATAATAGACACAAAAAATGGATTACTGGCAAATTATGTAGTGGAGTGTGAGATAAAGCAACTTGACTTCATCTGTTTAAAGGACTTCGAGTCAGTGTTATGATAGATTTGGACACAAAAGGATACAGCTGATGACGAATGTTGTTAAACCCCATCATGCACTCAGAACGTTTGCTTCCCATCTATAAAGAGGGCATATGTTACGGGTCCCAAGGATGAAGACCACGATGACAATATGTTACCTGTAAAAGCAGGTGAAGAGCGGAGTAAGGAAGACACGATGCGTCTCTGCTTTCCTCCAGAACGTGTCTGAGGAAGCAGCGGAAGGTGGGCTCCACTTACTGCACCCCCAAACCCCGGAGCAAGCACCAAAGTTCCGCCCTCACTGCTTTCTAACATAAAATGAATCCCTATTACATGGATTTTCTATCCTCTTAAAGAACTGAAGATAAATACATATAGCAATGAAAAATGTCCCGTTACATGAGTGTTTTACACAAAATAACATTAATGTGGTCATTCCCTCACAGGGGTGCCACACACTCCCCTACAACAAAAGTGGCTCCTGACACTTGAAACAAATTTACACTCCCAATCTCTGTATTCTCGTCAAATCTCGGACAGTGAATAATCAAACCCTTAAATTAAAACTTCAAGCACTTAGGAATGTTTGGTTCTCTAGGATTAAGCAACCACCATAGTTTAGGGCTTCTTCCTAATAACTACATATGGGGTAGAGAAGAGAGATATATGGGACCTGGACGACCGGTGGGCCTTGGAATGAAGATAGGCTTGGTTGTGGGGGCCACAGGGTGGCCGAAGGCACGAGGTAAGTATCTACCATGTTTACAGTGGGCCGTGACTGGTATGTTGGATGACCTAGAGATGAATAGGTGAGCATTTGGCCTGGACGCCTCTGTCGGGTGGATCGCCTCAGTGGGGCAGGTGAGCTAGACTGAGAGTCTCCTACCTGCTCATCACAGCACTCATGTCGAGGTAACTCAGGTTCCACTTCTGACTGAGGCAAGCTAAGGGCTGCCGAACTGTTACTCCCCTCGCGGTCACACTGGTGAGTCTCAACTTCATCTCCATTCTCAGGTGCCATGGGACCCCCTCTTCCTAATGGACCTCCTTCGTGGGCTCCAGCCACCTCTGACAGATTCTCAACAATGTCCTCGGCATCTATCACAGGTGTCCTTCGTCCTGGCTCTTCAAGATCTCTCGGGCTCAGAACAGATCCTCCTTCAAACTGTGCCTGCGTCTGCCTACCCGGTTCCAATCTGTCCTGGCTGACAGCCTGTTTCCCGGAAGGGACGGTTGTTCTGAACTCAGCCTGGATTGGTGGTACCCTCAGCCAGTAGCCACTACCCGGGTCATCATCTGAATCAGAGGTCTCAGCATTTTCTATCCGTCCTTCCCTGTCTTTACCCCTCACTCGAGCATTGGTCTGTTTGTGAGTCGATCTTAAGGTTAGTTTAGTTGGTTGTGGTGGGAACTCTACTGGCAAATCATTGACCAAGAGGAGCAAGTTCCGGTGCAGGGTCCGAGTCCTTCCCTGGTCATTACCCTCTGGATGGACGACATACACTGGGTTATCCGAAGCCTGTTCCTTGACCACATATATCCTGTTCTCCCAGTAGGAGCGTAATTTGCCAGGTCCACCCCGCTCGCCTAAGTTCCTCACCAACACTCTGTCCCCTGGTTTCAGTACCACTCCCCTCACCTTCTGATCATAGTACGACTTCCCCTTAGCACTAGCCGAAAGGCTATTTTTGGTGGCAACCTGATAGGCCTCTGTCATTCTCTTACGCCACTTTTCAGCATACCCCCCGTGCGACACTGGTTCAGTTTCCTCAACCAGGCCGAACAGCAGATCGACCGGAAGGCGGGGGTGACAGCCAAAAAGCAAGAAATGTGGGGAATAACCAGTGGACTCATGACGAGTACAGTTATATGCGTGTACAACCTGTGGGAGATGATCTTTCCATGTTTCCTTTTCTTTGTCTGTCAGGGTACGCAACATCTGCAGCAAGGTGCGGTTGAATCGTTCTGCAGGATTACCCTGGGGGTGGTATGGGGATGTCCGAGAATGACCAACCCCTGAGAGCTGCCCAAGAGTTCGGAAGAGCTCATTTTCGAACTCTCGCCCCTGATCGTGATGGAGTTTGTTGGGGAACCCGAAGCGAGGTATAAAATCATTGTAGATCCGCTCGGCTGCAGTCCGCCCGGATTTGTTCTTGGTCGGGTAGGCCTGAGCGAACCGTGTAAAGTGGTCGACCACCACCAAAATGTATTCATACCCGCCTTTGCTTTTCTCAAGATGTAGGTAGTCTATACAGACAAGTTCAAGTGGTGAGTTGGACTTCAGGTTGCCCATGGGTGCACGCACATGAACTGTGGGTTTCTTTTGTTTAATGCAACAGCATTTCTTAGTGACGTAGTCCTCTATGCACCTCTTCATGTGAGGCCAATAGAACCTCTCTCGTGCGAGATGAAGGACCCTCTCAGTACCGACATGACCCATCTGGTCATGAAGATGTTTCAAGACCATAGGCTGGTACAGGAGAGGTAGGACTAGTTGTTTCCGTTCGGGTGTTCGTCTGTACAAGATTCCACTTTCGAGGTGTAATCGGTCCCACTCGCGGAGGAGTTTACAAGCAGATCCTTCTAACGACCTCCTGATACTCTCACTGAGTCTGACATTAGACTCTTTAAGTCTGATGACCTCCTTCATCGTGGGGTCATCCCTTTGTGCCTGCATCAGGTCATCAGGTTTGACTTCCTGGAGAGCCGCGCCTGGCTGCAGCATGACATCCTGGGAGGAAGCTAAAAGGACAGCCGCCCACGCAACTTCTTTCTGCTGGGCTACTCTTGCTCCCTCCCAAGCCGCTCTCACCACCTCATGTGACAACTCTTCGGTGCACACTGACGCAAGGTTGTTCACATCCAGAGGAACGCGGGACAGCGTGTCGGCATCTATGTTTGTTTTTCCTGGCCTGTATTTGATGCTAAATCGGAAATCAGACAATTCCCCAACCCATCGATGACCAACTGCGTTCAGCTTAGCTGTGCTCATGATATACGTAAGCGGGTTATTGTCTGTGTAAATGGTGAAGTGTGGTGCATAGAACAGATAATCTCTGAACTTTTCACACACCGCCCATTTAAGAGCCAGGAACTCCAACTTGCCACTGTGCAGGTGGTAGTTCCGTTCAGCAGGCGACAGGGTTCGTGACCCATAGCCAATGGCGCGCAACTTCCCGCCCTGCTGTTGGTAGAGTACAGCGCCCAGTCCCTGCTCGGATGCATCAGTGTGCAAAACAAAGGGTTGGTCAAAGTCTGGATATGCTAGCACTGGAGGATGGACTAGCATGTCGACCAGTTGTTCCAGTACCCTCTGATGCTCAGGAGTCCAGTCTATGGGCGCCCTTGATGGCATTTGAGGCCCTTTGGTTTTACTCTGATGGCTACGAGTGGGCCGTTCTGAAGACTTGCTCTGGAGTAGCTCGTACAGTGGCTGAGCTATCCTCGAAAAGTTCTGTATGAAAGAGCGATAGTAGCTAAGGAAGCCCAGGACCCGCCTCAGATCACCCACCGTCTGCGGTGACTTGGTCTTCAGGGCCAAGACAGCCTCCAGATCCTTTGGGTCAATCCTGACGCCCTCAGCGCTAACTAAGCGCCCCACGTAACGAACTTCTGCTTTAAAAAGCTCACACTTCTCAGGCCGCAGCTTCACACCGTGGACCTGTAGGACCTGAAGAACTTTGCGGACCACCTCGACATGGGCTTCAAAAGACTGTGAGTAACAGAGGATGTCGTCAAGGTATGGTACGCAACAGTCATCCCTCAGCGAACCTAAGATCTCTTCCATACTTCTCTGGAAGGCGGCGGGTGCATTAGTGAGCCCAAACGGGATTCTCACCCATTCGTATAGGCCCCAGGGTGTGGTGAAGGCGGTGAGATGGCGGGAGCCTTCATCCACAAACCCCTGGTGGTAAGCCTTGCCTTGATCAAGGATGCTGAACCAGGAGTATCCCCCTAAGGTGTCAAGCAGGTCGCGTATCCGAGGTAGTGGGTGTCGGTCCGGAACAGTTTTCTGGTTCAATAGACGGTAGTCTATGCAAAGACGGAGTGAACCGTCTTTCTTCCGTACACACACGATGGGAGCAGCATAAGAGGACTTGGATCTTACTATCCATCCCTTCACCAGGAGGTCTTGCACGTACTCTTTAACCTCCCGTAGCAGCGGCTTAGGTATGGAAGTATATGCTCTCTGCACTGGTATGTCATCCTTTAGGTTTATCACCATTTTCAGATCAGGATTACAACCAATATCATTCCCATCCCTCGCAAAGGCCCTGCACTCGTCGAACAACATTCTCTCCACAATCTCTTTTTGTTCCTCCTCCAAATGTTCAAGGTTCACTGGCGGATGCCATGACGTTGGGAGAGGTTCAGCTGGCTCCACCGTTACCTCGCGAACTGTTACGGTAGGTTGGGACTCGTTTGGGGCCTCGGCCTCCACAATACGTTCAACCGGCTGTAGGGTGCCCAGGGCAGTCTTCCTCGTCAAGGTGATATCATGTTTGGTGTCGTTACTCAGTGCAATGGCGACGTACGGCTTAGCTGGATTCTGTATTTCAACTAACCCCGTCCAAACATCCAACTGCTCTAGGGCCTGATTACCCTCATCAGCCTCAAACAGCACCAAACAATCAGGTGGATTCATGAATGATGGAACCCGGCACTTTACCCAGGTGACCTGTCCAGCAGGGATAATCACATCCCTTTCACCTGTTCTCAAGCGCCCTTGCTTCATGTTTGGCTCTGCTGTCTGGATGAAGCTTACGACCACCTCAGCTTTCTCAGGGGGAAGACAGATGGCATTGCACAGCAAGGTAACAAGAGTAGGTATCAACCGCTCTGGTTGCCCCTCAATGATCTGTTCCAAGACATTGAAACCGATCAATGGTTTGTCCATTGGCAAAGTACTGACGAGGACCGGAGTACTGACGGAGAGGCTGGGGTCTTCACCCCCCGGTAAGTTGATCATGATGG
The DNA here is from genome assembly GCF_057382275.1 of Copadichromis virginalis. Classification (NCBI taxonomy): domain Eukaryota; kingdom Metazoa; phylum Chordata; class Actinopteri; order Cichliformes; family Cichlidae; genus Copadichromis; species Copadichromis virginalis. The sequence continues at coordinate 13,930,137 of NC_140621.1, forward strand.
GTACCCAGCCATCAAATGGTATGGTTTCCCCATTGACTGCGCACACTTTCAACTCATCAATTTCCTCGATGATCTCTGACAGAGGTCGCATGACTAAGTCAGGCAAGTATCTGTCTTTCCAATCTCGACTTATGATGCTAACTTGAGCACCTGTGTCAAGTAGTGCTTTCACTGCTAAGCCATTCAAATTACACTGTATGAGAGCTTTCTTACCGATTAGCTTAGCAACTGCCCCACGTTTAGTGTGGGGTGTCATAACACCAGACGTAGCGAGTGCCTCACCCTGCTGCCGGTTAACTCCTGATGTGACTGGTGAGGGGAGACTGGGTTTGCTACTGTTAAGGCTAGGTTGGGTCCTCACCTCCCTTAAGCGCTCACTGTGGGGCTCTCTTTTGGACTCGGTCACTGGGCGCCCCGCTGCAGAGACCGGTTCACGTTTCCCTGGTTCTTAGATTTTTTTAAGCAGCCAACCGCCCTGTGACCCTCTTCCCCACAGATGAAGCAATGGCAACAATCTGGACGGTTCTGTTCAACACAGTTTGGACACCCAAAGGTTTTGTCTTTTCTGTTTCTTGACCTGTTTTGTGAGTATGGGTTCGCTAGGTCTGAGGCTCGTGCTAGAGTCTGTTGTCTCATTGCCTCCACCAGCCCAGCGAGCTCATTAACTTTAGCTGTGAGTTCTTTAATCGGGTCAGTCTTAGTTATGTCAACTGGTCGGTCTTGCTTACTACATTCCTGGATGGTGTTGAGCTCAGACTGAGCACTATGTGCGTTAGTTGTGTTCTGTCGACGGGACGAGCCTATTCTCTTTTGCCTCTCACTTTCCTCACAAGTGATTCTCATTATGTGGCGCAAAATTGTTTCATCACTCACCTCTCCGCTTGACAACAGAGGTTTTAACTCTCGCCTAATGTCACTGTGCTTATACCCAAGCCCCTGGTAGACTGAGTGCAAGAAAACATCCTGAACAGTAGCTGGACTGTACTTTATGCCTGCATCAGACATTTTGGAGGTGAAGAGGACCCGCTGCTTCAACCCTATCACCCGGTAGAGAAACTGCTGTGGTGTCTCACTCTCATCTTGTCTGGCACACATTAATTCCTGAAAGAGTTCTGTACTATTTTTCTCTCTCAGGTGGGCCTGGAGGAACCCCTTCAGTTCAAGTACAGTCAAATCGTCTTTATTGATTAGCATATCTTTAAAAGTTCCAGGCTTTATTATCCTGAGCACTCCACGAACTATCTCTGCGTCAGGGAAGCCTTCTCTAATCCCCTCATCCATCTGTTTGCAAATGTTGTTGTAGCTAATGTCGGATGAATGGTCACCAACTTGACCCCCTTGTACTCTAAATTCTCTTCTCTGGAGATAAGAGAGGTCTCTCAGAGAGATCATCCCCTCACGAGTGGGCTGGGCCCGTGACTGCCCGGGTGGGTTGGGTTGAAATGGGTCGCTCTGTGTTAGGTTAGCTTGAACTAGCAAACCTGTTGGCTGTCGAGGTGACTGTTCAGTGGGGACCATTACACTTTGTCTCAGTTTTTTACCAAGCGCCTCATAGCTATTTAACATCTCCTGCAGCTCAGTGTTAGTGATATCAGAGATAGAGCTAGCTAGGCCAGTAAGACTAGTTGTACCTGCAACTGGCGGCCGGTTAACCATGTTAGCTATCGTGGTCACCGGAACAGGTTGCGTAGGACTATCACCCATGCCACTTGAGGGGTGAGCTGGTTGCAGAGTTTGTGTAAGTGTCTGTGTAACAGGTGAATCTGCGTACACACTATCATCACATACTTGTCGATTTTCAATCACATCATCAATAAGTCCTTTAACATTAACAAGTCCACCATCCCACCATCTTCTGCCTCAAGCAGTGGCTTACTGTACATGAAAGAACTGATGTGGTCAAAGCAGCCCTCCTGGTCTGTTGCGTCGAGCTCTGGCTGACCCGGGTCCGCTGGACCCACCTTCTTAGCGATCTTGTAGAGTTCTCCCACTGACAGGGTGAGTAGGCTTCTCCTAATGTCCCACACTAGGCTCTTCCTCCCTCCCTCGGCCATGGCTGCAACTCCTTGCTGTCCCTCTCAATGGGCCACTCAGCACGACGATGGATCAGTCTCGGCTCCAACTCTCAGCTCGCTCAGCCAGCATCAGCTCGCGTCCTGGTCCCAGATGTCATTTATGGATCAGCCCCGACCACAAGGTGGCGCCGATCCCGGACGAGCCCCCAAGATTTGTTACGGGTCCCAAGGATGAAGACCACGATGACAATATGTTACCTGTAAAAGCAGGTGAAGAGCGGAGTAAGGAAGACACGATGCGTCTCTGCTTTCCTCCAGAACGTGTCTGAGGAAGCAGCGGAAGGTGGGCTCCACTTACTGCACCCCCAAACCCCGGAGCAAGCACCAAAGTTCCGCCCTCACTGCTTTCTAACATAAAATGAATCCCTATTACATGGATTTTCTATCCTCTTAAAGAACTGAAGATAAATACATATAGCAATGAAAAATGTCCCGTTACATGAGTGTTTTACACAAAATAACATTAATGTGGTCATTCCCTCACAGGGGTGCCACACATAGCTTTAATAAATTCACCCCAAACAGTTTTAGCATTTATGTTTTATTTATTTCAAGCAAACAATAATACTGCGTCAATGACAAATGAAACAACCAGGCAGGTTGCAATAGCACCAGTTGCCTATCAATGTATAGTCAACAAGAACAAATTACTGTTGTGCTGATAATGTCATGCGATTCTTTTAGCAACACAAGATTTCATCAGTTGTAAATCCAGTGTGAAAATACACAGTGGTTAACTCATTAATGACCAGCAGCTGGAGTATTGTGCAGCTGATGCTTTCCACCTTCTTCTTCCCGGTAACCAAAAAAAAATAAAAAAATAAAAAAATAGAAAAGCACAACATACCTTCAACAGACCTTCCTGATTGGCAGAGCCATGACTAAATTTTAGCTTGAAATTAGTTTGAAATACACAACTTGAAATTTCACGTTATGGATAGCCGCCCCCCCCCCCATTTTACTGTTTTTATCAGTCTCGCTTCATCTCATCTGTTATAACTTCTCTCCACCGCGGCTGGTTGACCAACAACAGTACAAGCAAGAGCGGCCCACACGCTGGTTGTACCACACACTTTGTGCGCTGCCTCCATCTGACAACAGAGCTCGCTCCAGGCAGACAGACGGTCAGTCCCTAGAGTGGAGTGGACAGCAAACTCTGCTCGACCATAAAACCAGCTTAAGACATCACTGATGTTTTAAAGCACAAGCTCAACCTTGACGTCCATATTGGCCTTATACGGCTCCAGTAGGGGGCGTACTTCTTCAGCCAGGAACGTTTTCACCTGAAGAAGAGGAGCAGGAACAAGAAAACAAACTATCATCAAAGGGGGTCAACAGACACAGCTGCAGTAATAGGGGAGCTGCAGCTTGGCTGTAAACATTCATCTGTTGTCAGACTGAACAAAAATAAGGCTGTTCATGCTGTACCTGCTGTGGAGCACGCCCAATAAAGGTCTTGGGGTCCAGCAAAGCATCCAGCTGCCCTAGAATGGGTGCAAAGTAGGGGTCTCGCTGGATTCTGGCCAGCAGGTCATTGTCTCCACCTTCCTGTTTGACCACAGCTGCTGCCTCTTGGGAGAGAACACGGATTTTCTCGTGGCACTCCTGAAGGAGACACAGGAAAAAACAGAAACATTAAGGTGGAGCTGACTTTAACAGCCATGTTGTTGGGTCTCCATGTCAGGTCTGGTTATTGGTAATCAGCTTCTTCATTTAAATGGTCAAAACACTGGTTACTAGTCAGTAAGATGATCTCACTTCAGTCATCTGTTTTTCTGGTTACCACTGGCATCTTCTGCCCAGTAAACCATCTCTCCTGATCAAGCAAAAATGCATTCATCCAGTTATGTTCAAAACTTTTATTATTGTGTCCATTCTGACTCACAGAGGAGAATTCCTCACAGGGTATTTTCTCCTACCTGTCTGTTGCCTCCTGCCTTCACTATCGCCATGATAATGTTCTCTGTGGCCATGAAGGGCAGCTCATGGCGGATGTGTCTCTCGATGACTTTGGGGTAGACCACAAGACCCTCTGTGATGTTCTGCAGCGTGCTGAGGATGATGTCTGCTGTCAGGAAGGACTCGGGCAGGGAGATCCTCCTGCACAGGAGCAAGGCAGAGAAGAGAGGAAAGAAACCATCAGTAATCACAAGTAACAGCTTTTTACTGAACCACTGAATCCTGGGTAACAATGTGCAATGCATTGTAGGATGTGTAGTTCTTTAACCATTAACGCAATTATGTACATCGCCTTTTACTCTTGCTTTCTTTTCTTTTTTCCCTTCATGGCCACAATTCCTCTCTTAGCTGTTTGGCTTTGTTCAAGGCCTCAAACTCTCATGGATTTCCTGAAGAGTCAGTGGAAAAAATGAAGGAGAAATCCACTTTTAAAAACAGTCTCCTTAAAAAAAAGTGGACAGTCACTGTGGCCCTCCACTTGGGACACCCACTCCTAAGTGCAGGGTTCATATGCATTTTTCAGGGTCCAATTCAAGCACTTTCAAGGTCCATTTTCAAGCTTTTCCAGTAGATTACCAAAAAAAATTAAATAAAATAATGCATGTTTCACTTAGCATCACCTTAGTAAGACCATGTAAAAATTAAAACAAATCATCTTAGGTCAGTGGTTCCCAAACTTTTTTTGCTAGGTCCCCTTTGTTTGACAAGAAAAATGTTCGCGACCCCCCCCCCCCCCCCCTTCTCGCGCACACGCATAAACACATCCTCCAACCACACACACCCATATTTTGCTCCATTGCGTTTTTCTTTCACACCTCAAACATTTAGTAAACAATTAAGCAAATACAAGTAATCTGCAATAAATTACAGGTAGTAAGGAAATAAACTACTAACTCTTTTGCGCTACGTGCACACATACACGGGTATTTTTGAAAACGCAGCTGTTTTGTCCACAAGTAAACGGCGTTTGGAATCACCGAGAACGGAGATTTTTTTAAAACTCCTTTTTTGCGTTTACGTGTGGACGAGGAATACAGAGTTCGTCACGCAATGTCAATGGTATGTGCCTTTTTTCACGTCACGCTGTGCGCCACGTTATTGTTTACATGAGATGAATAGCAGAATGGCAGATAGATTAACAGTATTTTGTCTCTGACTATCTTCAGGTTTTACAGGCTTACATATACACACACAGTTACTGTCGATCCATTTAGAAAGGCAGAGGTGTCACGGTGTGATTATTTTACGTGTCGCTGGTTTGTTTTTTTCCTGTGTAATAATATTCAACATTGCTATCAATACATTTTTCAAAAAAGCCTCTCTGTGCAAAATGGGTTTAAACACATAAACAGCTGTGGGATACTGTTTGTCTGTGATTTGGAGAGCCCAGCGTGGGAAAACATATTCAGCGATGCTTCATCTCCTGCTTTGCGTTAGTGTGGGCGCCCCCTGCTAGCAGTGTCCAAGCGTTGGGTTTTTTTTTTTGGTTTTTTTTTGCTTTTCATACCGCGCCCCCCCTGCAATGGCTCTGCGGGCCCCACACTTTGGGAAGATCTGTCTTAGGTCAACTTAAATGTCCTTTTTTCCCCCCCTTTAAAATAGAGAAAAACACACTGCATAAAAATACTGAGAAAGGAAATGGTTGTGTTATATGCATATAGTGTACAAACTCAAAAAAAAAAAAAAACATTTCTCTTAATAATTAAGATGTGCAAATGTGAACAAATCAACTTGTAAAGATATTCATCTCCACTTGAAGAAACAAAAAAAAAAAAAAGCTCAGAAAACCCCTGGAGGCCTAACAGGTTAAAGTTAATTCTCAATAAAACTAACTGTAAGTTGTTTAACTACATTGTTGTCTGTATTATTGTTAAAGTCCTAAATGATTATCTTTAAAGTGTTTGTGCTAATAACATCATGCACAGTAAGACAGTCATGGAGAACAGCACTGACTGGAACAGGCTTTGAACATAATCCCACATAGCAAAATTGGTATGGCCCGGATCAGGCCCACACAATGTACTTACACATGGCCCGAATACCACAAAGAATGACGGCCCTTTGGTGGACCAGACCTGGTTTGCCAGAGGTGGCCCACACATGGGCCAGCACAAGGCCAGTTGCATACACACTGGTGGTCCTGTGCTGGCCCATGTGTGGATTACCTCTGGCAAACCTGAGCTGGGCCACCAAAAAGGCAGTCATTCTTTGTGGTGTGTGGGCCATCCATAGGTGGTGTGCAGCCACGGGCCAGTTGTAGACACACTGCTGGCCAAGAACAGTTTCAGCTCTGGCCCCAGATATCAGCCTAATGTGTACCTTAATCAAGCCATGTAATAACAACATGTGCCAGAACATGCAAAAAAGTGCAAAAGTAACATGACGAAACTCTGTTCAGACAGTGAATGGACTGATTCTTATATAACTTGACCTGGAAAAATTTTAAAATTCAAGCATTTTTAAGGATTTCAAGCACCCGTACAAATCCTGTAATTGGGAATCATTGTTCACTACTATTTATTGTATACTTCCACACTGATGTAATATCTACTTCACAGAGGAGAACTGCATCATACCAAATTCACAGCAGTGTAAGTGTGTCTTTGTGGGCTGACCTGTTGGCGCTGTCATCCAGTGTCCTCTCCAGCCACTGGACTGAGGCAGTCTGCAGAGGGTCGGCCATCAACGCAATCAGATGTCGGGCCAAGCTACAGCAGCGTTCTGCACGCATGGGGTTCCTCTTGTAGGGCATAGCACTGGAACCTGGAAGAGGAGCGGGCAAAGCTTTAGGCTGAGGCACAGTTTAACAGGTAAAAAGTGCTTTTGAATGAGCGAACGTACCAATCTGCTCCTTCTCAAAAGGTTCCTCGATCTCTTTTAGGTTGGCCAGCAGGCGGATGTCTGTGCAGATCTATAGCAGACGACAGTATAAAGTTTAGACTCAGTTACATCAGCTTTTTGAAAATCCTGAGCTCAAGACCCAAGTTTCTTTAACCACCACTAAATGTAGACATTTCCTCACCTTGTGCACAGAAGCTCCCAAACTAGCGAGCCTGGACAGGCAGTCTATGTCCACTTTGCGACTGTACGTCTGTCCAGTCACCAGGTAGGCTCTGGATAAGAATGGAACAAATGAGTTATAGCCTGTGTTTCAAACTGTTCCTACTTGGACCATGTTATAAAAACATGTCAGCCAACATTGGAGACAGGAGTTTGATACTCACCTCTTAAAGCCAGCCATCTCTGTCACCATCTTGTCAAGCTCTACCACCTGGTGGTACAAAAGGAAAACTGACATTAAAAAGTCATCACAATACGGTGCTGTGGGACTTCAGAAAGCACCCACGTGGTTCTTATGGTTGTTTATACCTTGTCATGGTCCCCTTGAAAGAGCTGCAGGAAGCTGGCCTGGGTGCCTGTGGTCCCCTTGACTCCACGGAAACGTAGATCATCGCGGGCTCGCTCCAGGTTCCTCACATCCATCACCAAATCCTGCAGCCACAGACATGCTCGCTTCCCCACTGTGGTCAACTGGGCAGGCCTGTACAGAGAGGAGGAGAGGGGCACAGTGGGTGTGTTTGACATCAAAGTTAGACAGCTCCATCAGTCTGATGAAGGCCTATGAAAACACTGCAGCTGCAGTCGGACTCACTGGAAGTGTGTAAAGCCGAGCGTGGGGAGGTCGGCGTATTCCTCTGCAAAGTTTGCCAGCCGGTCGATGACTCTGGCCAGCTGCAGGAAAAACAAGCCTTTAATGATGCAAATCAGGGTGTCAAACTTATTTTACATCGTGGGCTACAAACAGCCAGCTTTGATTTTTAGCTCCCAGAAGCAATGAAGATGCGTAATAAATGTAACCAACATGTTGGATAGCCTGTCCTGTCATCTTTAAATATATTTTTTCATGAATTCAATGAAAATGTCCTGTTAGTTTTTTTTAAATGGACTCACTGTAAAAACAAAAAACTAGCTGACAAGCTTGTTTGATATTAATATATTCATTTGCACTGTTTTCATAGAATTTCTGGACAAACAGGTGAGTCTCACCTTAGGCAAGAGGATGTTGAAGCCATCACGCAATGCAATGAGATCCTGAAGAACAGAAACGACAAACATGAGAAGCTTTAAAGAGTCAAAACTCATCACTGCTGGGTTTATTTATGCAATAGTCATACTTACAGTATTGTCTCCCACATAGCATGACGTAGCTCCGAGGTGGATGATGGGAGCAGCTGTGGGGCAGCAGTGTGCAAAGGTGTGGACGTGCGCCATGACATCGTGCCTCAGCTTTCGCTCTTCTTCAGCCGCCATGGCAAAGTCAATGTCCTCTGCATGGCTCTCCATCTCTGCAATCTGAGCATCAGTGATGGGCAGACCCAGAGCCTGAGGAGGAGAACATTGAACACAGAGACATGATGACAAACAGGAATGGAGGTGGAGCTTTTTGACTCTTGATAATACAGTTTTTTACTTTTAAGATATTCATTTATTAACAGTTACAAATGGAAATATATGTTTTTATATAAATACAAGTTTTATTATAAATACACATATTTGCAGCATTGGCTCTTCTGTTGATGAAAAGGACGTTTGGGTAAAAGTCACACTGTGACTTGCATTGCTAAGCTGATAGCAAACAGCCTGCTGTTTATTAGTCATTAGTCTGTCAGCATGTCTTTTCTCCAGTTTTGATCATCATGTGCTGTCCTCGTGAGGAGGCACAGGCGCTCAATATGCTGATTAGACTGGACTGTATTCTGTTGGGACACCGTAGTCACGTGATTCCTACAGCACTACAGAAAGGTTCCAGATAATCGAGTACCTCGCTCCAGTCAAAGGGGTCATAGGTCAGACTGGTCAAATAAAACCTCAGTAGAGAAGAGAGCACAAACACAACAGCATTTAGCCAGAGTAACTGTTACTAATTTTCCCGCCGGGTTATGGCTGAATTCCAGTGGAATGACGGTCCCGTCGTAATAGACGTTCCAGCTATGTGTTCCAGCCCTAAACCAAACTTATCCCTAACCATAACTAGCTGTTAAATGACGTAAAATAGTGTTTTCCAAAGCGATTTTCAGAAAATGAACGAACATGTGTAGATTGAGTCCAAACGGTTCTCATGTGCTCTCCTTTTTCCGATGCCGTCATTTAGGAATGTGTTGGGTACCAGAAAGCATATAATGTTGACGATTTGTCACCTAGCGTAAAATATTAGGCTTAGGGAGTGAGAACGTGTCTGACCACTACCGGCACACTTTTGCACCGGAGGTTTTCGGAAAGCTTTTATTTTGGTATTTCCGTTGATCCATACAATAAATTTGCATGTTAGCCTACACATTTAGATTTAATATTTAACATTTAGATTTAACATTGTGTTTTAAATATGAAAAGTTGCAAATATCATAGGTCATAGGTCAGACAGGTCAAAAAAAAAAAAAACCTCAGTAGAGAAGACACCACAAACACAACAGCATTTAGCCAGAGTAACTGTTACTAATTTTCCCACTTGAAGAGCTTTTCGTTCATCACAGGAACATTCGCTGTCGAGAGAGCAGCAGCTGTTCAAATAATTCAGAACATGTACGCATGCGTGTCGAAGCTCACGATGGCTCTGCGATGGGAAAATACAAACTGCAGATTTTCAATTATAGAATCTCATAATAATGTTGACAGATGTTCATTTAAAATATGACCTATGACTTCCAGACAAAGACACTGATTACTGTATGGTAGCAGTCTGCTCAGTCAGCACCGGGTAGCATGCGCACGACTCTTAAGACCTCCTTATAACTATGTTTAGAGCAGGAAACTTGATAAGGCTCTGTAAAGGTCGCGGACTATATCAAACCTTCTCAGCTTTGGCGAGGAAAATCCACAGCTTCCTCCAGGTGGTGAACTTCTTTTTGTCGCTGAAGTTGTAGCTCATTTCTTTGCTGGCGTATCTGGACACCAGAGGTGAGCGATACTTATTCATCTCTTCTGCTCCAGCCATGGTTGCTAGAAAAGTGAACACTGCAGGGTAGCGACAGGGTCTTCAGCTTCTTTCCCCCGCCCCGCTCTTTTTCTTCTTCCTCTGGGGTTCTTTATAGCAGTTGAACAAACTTACAGTTGCATTACTGGCCCCTAGTGGACTGCGAAAGTAACACCTACCTTATTTCGTGTAATTTGAATGCATTTTGTGCCAAGAAGTCAGCCTTTGATCTCGTAGACTTTTCTATGTGAAACGGCTCTGCTTCTTCTTTGTGCCCTCAGCACCAAGCTGTGGCATCCCTAGTGGCACTCTCACAGCTGTTTATGGTGAGTCCATGAAATGATGCCACAAGATGCTGTGGCATCTGAGGGTGATGCCACAGCTCCAGAAAGATATTCTGGCACATTATGAGAGCTTGGTCCACATTGCCAGCAAAAAGTCAAACTCGTTGAATCACTTGGCAATTATATTCACATTATTTATTCACTTTGTCCTTTTGAATTTTCTAGCTTATTATAGATTGTAGTTGAGCCAGTGGCTCCTTCACTTGTTGCTCCTGTATTTTCCTCAATGCTCAGTGTGTCAGATCTTTCGCTACTTCTCTGCCTCGTTAGGTAATAATGATACTTTTAAGGCATATTGCATATTTGCAGCTCTGGAGGTCAGGCTCACTAAATTGGAGACCCAGCTCCGCACCCTGGAAAATCCTTTCCGCACCCCTGCAGGCAAAGACAGCTTTGCTACCATTACCGCTGACCCAAGCATATAAGAATGATGAAAAATCTGTGCTTATCAGTTGCATTTATCTAATATTAAATAACTCACAAAAAATGCAATTTCATCTATTTTATTTGTCAAATTTTCAGTGTATTGTTGTATAGGGTATACACGGGGTTCCTTATTTTTTTTTCTTATTATTATTTTAATAAAATGCAACTCTGGAACTGCCGAGTGTCCCCAAAAGAAACAGATAAATCAGGACTATTTCAACAAAAATTTCAGCTTTATCATATGTGGATCTACAGCTTCCTTCAATGTGTGAATTTCTTCCTGCTGGCCTATTGTAGTGTCTTGAGCTTTTTTTAATACGTATAATATTCAAGAAAAATTTGAAACAACTACCTTCTGTTGTTGTTATTTTGGAAAATAAAATTTGTTGTTTGTTGTTTGAAAAACTATTTATATTCAATTTTCAATTCAATTCAATTTTATTTATATACGGCCAAATCACAACAGCAGTCACCTCAAGGTGCTTTATAATGTAAGGTAGAGCCTACAATAATACATACAGAGAAAAACCCAACAATCATATGACCCCCCTATGAGCAAGCACTTTGGCGACAGTGGGAAGGAAAAACTCCCTTTTAACAGGAAGAAACCTGCAGCAGAACCAGGCTCAGGGAGGGGCGGCCATCCTCTGCGACCGGTTGGGGTGAGAGAAGGAAGACAGGATGAAGACATGCTGTGGAAGAGAAAAAGATTAACCCTCTCGAGGCAGGCGTTGCCGATTTGCAACAGTTAAAAACTAACAACCTGATTACCCCACATACATATTTTATGATTTTTTTTTACTCAGAAGTACCACTGCAGGACTTGGTTGTGCATTAGCAACAAAAAGTTTCCCACTTGCTCACCAGATGGCAGTGTTATCCCACTTCCAACACGTCTGCTTCCTTGGGTTCACTGACACTGATTTTCTTGGCGTCAATTTCATGTAAGTATCACTATCAACCTCCATTAATTTGAAACCAAAACTGCATCAGAAGAATCATGAGTGTATATAGATACAGTAAATGCCAATTAGTGGATTTTATCTCTTCTGGATTTTTCCCCTGGGGCAGCTTTATTTCAACGTAGCAGATTTGCAATGTGTGGCCAGATAGGTACCACTGGATTAGGGATGGGTATTGATAAGATTTTAACGATTCCGATTCCATTTTCGATTCTGTTTAACGATTCGATTCTTTATCGATTCTCTTATCGATTCTTTTTTTTTTTTTTAAAAAAGGAGAACACTAAGGTCGATTAGCTCAGAGCTTTGTTTTATATCTTCTCTTTGAACAAGATAGAAATTTAGGAGTAACATGGCCTTACAAACCCAACAGTGAGATCTTGAGAGATCCAGCCTACGGCTCTTCAATGGGGTGTCACAGGGTCCCCAGGAAAAAAAATTGTAAATGTAAAATAATAAAATAAATATTCTTGTGAGACATATCACATATTGACGGGGTCGGGTTATGTTAAAAAGTATAAATTGTTATACTTTGTTCATTGGTTCAAAGGTACCCCACACTTCTTTTTTTGTTTGCTTGTTTGTTCTGGTGTATTTTTCATTTGAACTGTTACTCTGCCAGAGTACTCATATTTACAAGATGGCATTGAACGCCCCATTGGTGTATCAGGAAAACTATTTTGTACGTATGTTCCTTGAAGGGGATTGAAGTCGTTCTTTTTTCCACCGCAGCGAAGGGCTAGGAGTAGGAGAGGAGCTGCTGTATGTTTTTGTTATCGAATCGATCTGATTGTGAAATAAAGCATATGCAGTGAGAAAGCAACTCCAGGAGTCATCCCTGCCTTAAAGCTGCAACATTCTTCTGTAGCAATAACAAAGTATAACATAAATTGTTCTCTGGCAATTACACAAGAATATCCAGTAATGTCCCTGCCCACAATTAAACACATTCACTTACCAAAAATCGGGGGCATCTGCTGTGGCAAATGGGTGCAAGCCTTTGACCACAAACTTAGACACTGCTCGGTGACATTAGTCTATCCTGGCCTGAAAGGAGACGCTACCGGTAGACTGCAGCGAGAACTGCCAGCGAGCGCCAGCCAGACTCTGTCTGTCTCTCTCTCTCATCATGGTCACCTACATGTACAGTAATGGCAGGTCTTGTAATAAGGCAGATTGCGCTAACATAATATGCACTGTTAGTTGATTATTTACCTGCCGCATTAACGGGAGAGGACGTGCAAACGTTAGCGCTGCTGCTGGGTTGAGAGTCACGAGTCCGGAGCGGAATTAAAAACGCGTGTTTTGTGAGCAAATGCTTTTGCATATTCGTAGTGTTTCCTCCCTTAAATGAAATATCTACTTTGCAAGTTGCCCTGTTGTCATCGGTTCTCATAAAGTATAATCAAACTTTTGAGCGTTTGAGCCGCTTAGGCGCCGTGTTCCCTGCCAGGTAAATGACGCTCCGCAACGTGGTGACGTCATTCGGGGCGACTGGAATCGATAAGGGAATCGTTTGCAAAAATGGCAAACGATTCCAAGGAATTGAAACAGTGGGAACCGGTTCTCAACAAGAACCGGTTTTCGATACCCATCCCTACACTGGATGCCACATGCTTTATCTAATAGTTTGCCTATATTTTGAGCAACAGTTCATACTAGGGTTATTTTCATATCACCAATGTTTACATATTACTTTGAGGTGTCACTGAGGGTATATCCTTTGGAAAATTAAATAATTTAGAGTGAAGTTACAAACAATCTGAGGCAGATTTGATCAAAAACAATGGCACAATACGATGTTCATTTTACTGTGCAGTAATGAAAACTGATGTAGCCTAATTCCATGGCACATATATTACTACAGATCAATGTGTTAAGGCATTTTTTGGCAAACTATCTTACAGAATACTCTATTTGCAGGATTTGCAGTGTGTTATGGCAGGCAGACGAAAATTTTACTCAGTGAGGGAAGCCATTGAGTTGATTTGCCTTCCTGATGGGGCTTTATCTGACACAGAATCCATTTCAGATGATAAAATTGCTGATCCAGATTTTGAGGATACTCCTGAAGCATACGAGTCTGACTCCAGCCTTGATGATGATGAGCCACTGGCAGCAATAGCAAAAGCTAATCCCAACCACCTTGATGTTGAAATTCATACATGCAGACAGTGACACTGAGATCCCAGATGACAATGCACCTCAGCAAGGCCCAGCTCCTGTCAACAAGGAGCGGAACCAGGCAGAGGAAACCCGCAGCAGCTGACATAGACTCTTCATTCCGAGGACCTGCATTCTCACCTCCACCAGACGAAATACCAAGTCCAAAGTGATCAGTTCATGGACAAATCCGTGTTTGAACATATTTCTCACCAATCTAACCTGTATGCAGCTATGAAGAATGGCCCAGAACTGAAGAGAAGAGAACCACTCCATTGATGAGCTGATGATCCCCTTCAAAGGAAAGATTGGAATGAAACAGTATATCAAGAAAAAGCCGCAAAAATGGGGAATCAAGGTCTTTACTTGTACAGGTGTCACTGGACTAGTCTATGACTTTGAAGTATACACTGGAAAAGGGACTGTGACCAATGAGCGTGGACTTGGTGTTGCCGGAGAAGTTGTGCTTCGTCTCGTGTCAGAAGTTCCAAAAGGTCTAAACTACAAGTGCTTCTTCGACAACTGGTTCACTTCCCCTGAACTCGTTGTGGAACTGAAGAAAATGGGAATTCTAACAGCTTCTACCATCAATCGTAACCGTCTCCGTGGATGTACCCTCAAAAGTGACAAGGAACTCTCAAAGGATGGGCGTGGTGCGTATGAAGTGAAATATGAAAAGACAAGTGGGAAGTCCATCGTGAAGTGGTATGATAACAAGGCAGTTTTACTGGCATCATCCTTCATTGGCCCTGAACCTGTTGAGAGATGCAGAAGGTGGTCGAAAGAGAAGAAGGAATATGTGGAAGTGGACAGACCCCACATTGTCAAGGTGTACAACCACAATATGGGAGGAGTAGACTTAGCAGACATGTTTGCAGCTCTCTATCACATTGACATCCGCCCAAGTTGTTGGTACCTGCGCATCTTGTACTACTTGATTGACCTATCATTGGTCAATGGCTGGCTCCTCTATCGCCGTCATCTCACCCAGAAGCAGGAGAAGAAGTATATGCCACTTCTTGACTTCCGTGTTCAAGTTGCAGATGCCCTCATGAAGGTTAGCATAGCATTTTTTTTTCACCCAGCCAAAAGCATTATATATGTTCAAAGCACCATATCAGCCTCATGTTACACAGAGGCTGTCAATTCAGCGCTGTAAAGTGGCCAATCATAATGAAGCAGTTCATTATAAGTTGTAGATTCAAGCCGCTCTTCATATTTTTGGCCACCAGATGTCACCAAACAACAGTGTGTGAAAAGCTTTGAGTAATGAACAGTTTTTCAATATAACCTTCAATACTTCAGATAGCTTCATTTGCCCGTCACTGTTGAAACCACAAGGTCAACCTTGACGTTCATATTAGACTTGTATGGCTCCAGTAGGGGGCGTACTTCTTCAGCCAGGAACTTTGACACCTGAAGAAGAGGAGCAGGAACAAGAAAAAAAACCTATCATCAAGGGGGGCAGCAGCAGACACAGCTGCAGTAATAGGGGAGCTGTGGCTTAGATGAAAACATTCATCTGTTGTCAGACTGAACAAAAATAAGGCTGTTCATGCTGTACCTGCTGTGGAGCACGCCCAATAAAGGTCTTGGGGTCCAGCAAAGCATCCAGCTGCCCTAGAATGGGTGCAAAGTATGGGTCTCGCTGGATTCTGGCCAGCAGGTCATTGTCTCCACCTTCCAGTTTAACCACAGCTGCTGCCTCTTGGGAGAGAACACGGATTTTCTCGTGGCACTCCTGAAGGAGACACAGGAAAAAGCAGAAACATTAAGGTGGAGCTGACTTTAACAGCCATGTTGTTGGGTCTCCATGTCAGGTCTGGTTATTGGTAATCAGCTTCTTAATTTAAATGGTCAAAACACTGGTTACTAGTCAGTAAGATGAGCTCACTTCAGTCATCTGTTTTTCTGGTTACCACTGGCATCTTCTGCCCAGTAAACCATCTCTCCTGATTAAGCAAAAATGCATTCATCCAGTTATGTTCAAAACTATTATTAATGTGTCCATTCTGACTCAGAGGAGAATTCCTCACAGGGCATTTTCTCCTACCTGTCTGTTGCCTCCTGCCTTCACTATCGCCATGATAATGTTCTCTGTGGCCATGAAGAGCAGCTCGTGGTGGATGTGTCTCTCGATGACTTTGGGGTAGACCACAAGACCCTCTGTGATGTTCTGCAGTGTGCTGAGGACGATGTCTGCTGTCAGGAAGGACTCGGGCAGGGAGATCCTCCTGCACAGGAGCAAGGCAGAGAAGAGAGGAAAGAAACCATCAGTAATCACAAGTAACAGCTTTTTACTCAACCACTGAATCCTGGGTAACAATGTGCAATGCATTGTAGGATGTGTAGTTCTTTAACCATTAACGCAATTATGTACATCGCCTTTTACTCTTGCTTTCTTTTCTTTTTTCCCCCCTTTAGGTTTTCTTCCATTTTCCCTTCATGGCCACAATTCCTCTCTTAGCTGTTTGGCTTTGTTCAAGGCCTCAAACTCTCATGGATTTCCTGAAGTGTCAGTGGGAAAAATGAAGGAGAAATCCACTTAAAAAAAAGTGGGCAGTCACTGTGGCACTCCACTTGGGCTACTCACTCCTAATTGCAGGGTTCATATGCATTTTTCAGGGTCAAATTCAAGCATTTTTTAAGCACTTTCTAGGTCCATTTTCAAGCATTTCCAGTACATTACCAAAATAAAATTCAATGACGCATGTTTCACTTAGCACCACCTTAGGAAGATCATGTAAAAATTAAAATAAATCATCTTAGGTCAACTTAAACTTCTTTTGTTCCCCTTTTGTTAAAAACAGAAAAATGCACCACACAAAAATACTGAAAAAGGAAATGGTCGTCTTAAATGCATACAGTGTACAAACTCAAAAAAAACAAAAACACATTTCTCTTAGAAATTAAGATGTGCAAATGTGAACAAATCAACTTGTTAGAGATATTCATTTCCACTTTAAGAAGAAAAAAAACAAAACAACAACAACAACAACCCCACCAAACAAAAAAACTGCACCAAACATCACAATAATACACAGCAAGGCCAAATTAATAAGTCTTCTCATCAGATATTGACATTTGTCCTACGCTACACAAAAAAAAAAAAAAAACATCTGTCTCCTATTTTAACTAGTTAAGCACTCACGCCCCCAAAAACGAGGGCAAAAGGGAGGAGATCGCGTTTAATCGGTTAACACGAGGAGGGATAAGACAATATAAATGCTGACATGAGTAGTGTCCACAGAAACCTGAATTTCAGACCATTTTCTAAAACCACCAAACAAAGCAAAGACACCAAACCGTTAAAGAGCAGTTACCTCACCATGAATCTGTGGACAGGTAATATCCATATTGATATATGATTTTCTGGAGTTGAATGTGAACCAAAGCATATTTTCAAAGGTGTTAAATGCTTTAAAATACTTTAATTAGGTGTGAGATATAAAAAAAAATCATTTTTTTCTATGTTTGAGTCACAGTAACTTATAACATAGTATCATCTGCAGTAATATTTACACCTCTGATGACATCTCACAAGTGTTAGCTTTATTTTGATAGCAAGATTGCATACACAGTTTGTAACTGTAGAGAAATACTCCATTTATTTTAGTCATTTCATTTTCAAGCAGAAAGCTCAGAAAACCCCTGGAGGCCTAACAGGTTAAAGTGAATTCCCAATAAAACTAACTGTAAGTTGTTTAACTACACTGTTGTCTGTATAATTGTTAAAGTCCTAAATGATTATCTTTAAAGTGTTTGTGCTAATAACATCATGCACAGTAAGACAGTCATGGAGAACAGCACTGACTGGGAGACGCTTTGAACATAATGAATTGTTCATCTCCCTTTAATACAGACCATCCTAAAGTGTGGGGCGCGGTATGAAAAGGGGGGGGGGGGGAACCAAACAAACAAAAAAAAAAAAAAACGCTAGGACACTGCTAGCACGGGGCGCCTACAGAAATACAATGCAGGAGATGAAGCATAGCTGAATATGTTTCCATTCAGCTATGGAATGGAAACATATTCATTCTAGTCTTTTGGCTTCATTCTAAGCCAAAGACTAGAAAATATGGTGAAGCATATCTTCCCTTTGGCTTCACCTGCACAAGTGCCAAGGTAGGTCTCCCCTGCAGAATTGGCTTTCCCTTTGTCGGGAGCAGCGCTGGGCTGTTCAAATCACGGACAAACAGTATCCCACATTCTTGATTTTTAATTCACAAACACTTGTTGTAATGACTAACTACTCCTGATATTTTGGAGATGTTATCTCTTTATACAGTAAAGTTAGTGTGGGATACAAATAATATCAGGCTGATCCTGCCACAATTTGTTCCCCCGGTTCAAATCACAGACAAACAGGATCCCACAGCTGTTTATGTGTTTAAACCCATTTTGCACAGAGAGGCATTTTTTGAAAAATGTATTGATAGCAATGTTGAATATTTCTGTGAAGGTTCTCAGTCATCCAGGTCATCGTAGTCAAAGGAGCTTGCAAAGAAAAGCGTCTGGACTTCTTTAAGTTACTTGAAGACGTTTCACCTCTCATCCGAGAAGCTTCTTCAGTTCTAAGGTCAAATGGTGGAGAGTCCCAGATATAAACCTAGTGGGAGTTTCCCCCCACAGAGGGACAAAAGGACCCCCTGATGATCCTCTAATCGCCTGAGCCAAGGTGTGAAACTGGGTGTGGGTCCCAATCAGCCAGAGTTTCGGGTGTGTTCATTGTGAAACCTGGCCCCACCTTATCATGCGAATTCCTGAGATCAGATGGCCCAGGATGTGAGTGGGCGTTAAGGCGTCTGGGAAGGGATCTCAAAACTGGATTATAGATGGCAGAGAGTTGGTGTCGTAAACCACCACCTCTGTTCAAAGATGGTCACTCACAGTGGACATAGATGGCTTCTTTCACTCCTCTTTCAAATCATCTGTCCTCTCTGTCCAAAATGTGAACATTGGCATCCTCGAAAGAGTGTCCTTTATCCTTAAGATGCAGATGGACTGCTGAGTCTTGTCCTGTGGAGGTGGCTCTTCTGTGTTGTGCCATGCGCTTGTGAAATGTTGAATATTATTACACAAGAAAATAATATTTCCTGTGTAATATTATTACACAGGAAAAACAAACAAACAAAAAAACAAACCAGCTACACGTAAAATAATCACACCGTGACGCCTCTGCCTTTCTAAATGGATCGACAGTAACTGTGTGTATATATGTAAGCGTGTAAAACCTGAAGATAGTCAGAGACAAAATACTGTTAATCTATCTGCCATTCTGCTATTCATCTCATGTAAACAATAACGTGGCGCACAGCGTGACGTGAAAAAAGGCACATACCATTGACATTGCGTGACGAACTCTGTATTCCTCGTCCACACTTAAACGCAAAAAAGAAGTTTTAAAAAAATCTCCGTTCTCGGTGATTCCAAACGCCGTTTACTTGTGGACAAAACAGCTGCGTTTTCAAAAATACCCGTGTATGTGTGCACGTAGCGCAAAAGAGTTAGTAGTTTATTTCCTTACTACCTGTAATTTATTGCAGATTACTTGTATTTGCTTAACTGTTTACTAAATGTTTGAGGTGTGAAATAAACTGCACTGGAGCAAAATATGGGTGTGTGTGGTTGGAGGATGAGTGCGTGCGGGGGAGGGGCACGAACATTTTTCTTGTAAAACAAAGGGGAGCCTAGCAAAAAAAAGTCTGGGAACCACTGCTTTAATAAACAGGCAGCCTTAAAGTATGAAATATTCATATATTAACACATATTTGTCTGTTGTCTCAGTGGCTGATAGTGCCATAACTACCTACTGTAATAGCGCTGCCATACTGCATTACACTCAGTGCATTTCAATTATTTCTCCAGAAAATTTGATAGCCAGCAAAATAATAATAGTTTTAAAAAATTGGCATGTGTCATGTACACATTCTCGAAAATTATTTACTAGGACTCTCCTGTCATGTGTCTCAAGAGCGCAAACTCCGCCATTGTCGTTTTCCATCAAACACTCATTAAAACACCAACATGTTAGTGCACTCATCCCTGACTGTGCGGGGCGGAGTCAGACATTAGAAACGGACTGACATGCAGAGGTGCACGGCAGCCCGGGCGGAGAAATGTTGCTTTTACACTTTGCAACTCATTTAATTTCTCTATCTGATAAGAAAACTATTCAGAGTTATTTGTGGTGAGTGAAATACAGTTTCAAGAACGTTTAAGCTCCACATCTGAAGTTCAAGCACTTTTCAAACCTTGAAAAGACAATATTAAAATTCAAGCATTTAAGGATTTCAAGCACCCGTACAAACCCTGTAATTGGGAATCATTGTTCACTACTATTTATTGTACGCTTCCACACTGATGTGATATCTACTTCACAGAGGAGAACTGCATCATACCAAATTCACAGCAGTGTAAGTGTGTCTGTGTTGGCTGACCTGTTGGCGCTGTCATCCAGTGTCCTCTCCAGCCACTGGACTGAGGCAGTCTGCAGGGGGTCGGCCATCAACGCAATCAGATGTCGGGCCAAGCTACAGCAGCGTTCTGCACGCATGGGGTTCCTCTTGTAGGGCATAGCACTGGAACCTGGAAGAGGAGCAGGCAAAGCTTTAGGCTGAGGCACAGTTTAACAGGCGAAAAGTGCTTTTGAATGAGCGAACGTACCAATCTGCTCCTTCTCAAAAGGTTCCTCGATCTCTTTTAGGTTGGCCAGCAGGCGGATGTCTGTGCAGATCTACAGCAGATAACAGCATAAAGTGTACACTCTGTTAGATCAGCTTTTTGAAGCTCAAGACCCAGGTTTCTTTAACCACCACTACATAGAGATATTTCCTCACCTTGTGCACAGAAACTCCCAAACCAGCGAGCGTGCCCAGTCACCAGGTAGGCTCTGGATAAGAATGGAACAAATTAGTTATAGCCTGTGTTTCAAACTGTTCCTGCTTGGACCATGTTATAAAAACATGTCAGTCAATATTGGAGACAGGAGTTTGATACTCACCTCTTAAAGCCAGCCATCTCTGTCACCATCTTGTCAAGCTCTACCACCTGGTGGCACAAAAGGAAAACTGACATTAAAAAGTCATCACAATACGGTGCTGTGGGACTTCAGAAATCACCCACATGGTTCTTATGGTTGTTTATACCTTGTCATGGTCCCCTTGAAAGAGCTGCAGGAAGCTGGCCTGGGTGCCTGTGGTCCCCTTGACTCCACGGGAACGAAGATCATCGCGGGCTCGCTCCAGGTTCCTCACATCCATCACCAAATCCTGCAGCCACAGACACGCTCGCTTCCCCACTGTGGTCAACTGGGCAGGCCTGTACAGAGAGGAGGAGAGGGGCACAGTGGGTGTGTTTGACATCAAAGTTAGACAGCTCCATCAGTCTGATGAAGGCCTATGAAAACACTGCAGCTGCAGTCGGACTCACTGGAAGTGTGTAAAGCCGAGCGTGGGGAGGTCGGCGTATTCCTCTGCAAAGTTTGCCAGCCGGTCGATGACTCTGGCCAGCTGCAGGAAAAACAAGCCTTTAATGATCAAATCAGGGTGTCAAACTTATTTTACATCGTGGGCTACAAACAGCTAGCTTTGATCTTTAGCTCCCAGAAGCAGTGAAGATGCATAATAAATGTAACCAACATGTTGGATAGCCTATCCTGTAATCTTTAAATATAATTTTTCATGAATTCAATGAAAATGTCCTGTTAGTTTTTTTTTTAATGGACTCACTGTAAAAACAAAAAACTAGCTGACAAGCTTGTTTGATATTAATATATTCATTTGCACTGTTTTCATAGAATTTCTGGACAAACAGGTGAGTCTCACCTTAGGCAAGAGGATGTTGAAGCCATCACGCAATGCAATGAGATCCTGAAGAACAGAAACGACAAACATGAGAAGCTTTAAAGAGTCAAAACTCATCACTGCTGGGTTTATTTATGCAATAGTCATACTTACAGTATTGTCTCCCACATAGCATGACGTAGCTCCGAGGTGGATGATGGGAGCAGCTGTGGGGCAGCAGTGTGCAAAGGTGTGGACGTGCGCCATGACATCGTGCCTCAGCTTTCGCTCTTCTTCAGCCGCCACGGCAAAGTCAATGTCCTCTGCATGGCTCTCCATCTCTGCAATCTGAGCATCAGTGATGGGCAGACCCAGAGCCTGAGGAGGAGAACATTGAACACAGAGACATGATGACAAACAGGAAGAGTTCCTACAAGCAACTCGTAAAGTTTAGAGCTGGCAAAACAAAAGTGCTTGTAGTTACAGAATGAATTCTGAACCATTTCCTGCAGGGTTTCATTCATTTTCAGAGTTTACTTATAAGCTTTTTATGTGGAGCTTTTTGACTCTTGATAATACAGTTCTTTACTTTTAAGATATTTATCAACAGTTACAAATGCAAATACGTTTTATATAAATACATGTTTTATTATAAATACACATATTTGCAGTATTGGCTCTTCTGTTGATGGAAAGGATGTTTGGGTAAAAGTCACAGTGACTTGCATTGCTAAGCTGATAGCAAACAGCCTGCTGTTCATTAGTCATTAGTCAGCCTGTCAGCGTGTCTTTTCTCCAGTTTTGATCATCATGTGCTGTCCTCGTGAGGAGGCACAGGCGCTCAATATGCTGATTAGACTGGACTGTATTGTGTTGGGACACCGTAGTCACGTGATTCCTACAGCAGTACAGAAAGGTTCCAGATAATCAAGTACCTCTCTCCAGTCAAAGGAGTCATAGGTCAGACTGGTCAAATAAAACCTCAGTAGAGAAGAGAGCACAAACACAACAGCATTTAGCCAGAGTAACTGTTACTAATTTTCCCACTTGAAGAGCTTTTCGTTCACAGTAACATTCGCTGTCGAGAGAGCAGCAGCTGTTCCAATGACTCAGAACATGTACGCATGCGTGTCGAAGCTCACGTGA
This sequence comes from Copadichromis virginalis, assembly GCF_057382275.1. Lineage (NCBI taxonomy): Eukaryota > Metazoa > Chordata > Actinopteri > Cichliformes > Cichlidae > Copadichromis > Copadichromis virginalis. Next base: position 13,952,967 of record NC_140621.1, read on the forward strand.
CTCTGCGATAGAAAATACGAACTGCAGATTTTCAATTTTAGAATCTCGTAATAATGTTGACAGGTATTTTTGAAAACGAGATTTTCCGTTTTAAAAAGTAATCCCGTCCACACGTAAACCCAAAAATGAAGGGAAACGCTGCTAGGAACATGCCAAAGCAACAGTTGGCGATAGAAATGTTGGCCAATCAGAAGTCTAGAAGCCTCGGCGGGAAATAGTAAACAAAGATGGGGCATAGAAGCAGAACCGAGTCCTGTGTGTGGAGGGACAGTAACTGTGTGTGTATATGTAAGCATTTAAACACTGCAGAGAGTACAATTAACAGTATTGTAGAAATTCATTTCACCGAAAATAACGTGGCGCACAGTGTGACGTCAAAAATGGCGCACACCTTTTTCTCAGTTTTCCTCATCCACACATAAATACAAAAACTGAGGTTTCGAAAATATCCACCCTGGCAGGCGTTTTTAAAAATCTCCGTTTTCAGTGACTGAAAACGCTGTTTACGTGTGGACAAAAGGTGCAAACGCATAGAAAAATCTCCGTTTTCAAAAATACCTGTGTGGGCGTGTCCCACTACCTCTTCTGCCTGAGGTGCCACCTTTTCCCTTTTGTGCAGCTGACTCTCGTCAGTAATTAAAGAGATTTAAGCCCAGGGAAAGGTGAGCTCTGCCCAGAGTGCCATGTGAGTGGTTACAGCTAGTGAGCTGTGTGCGTGGTGTTTGCAGCTAGTGAACTTTGTGCGTGTGTGCTGTTTGCAGCTAGTGAGCTGCTCTCTTTTTGACTTACATTTTGTTACTTCCCCCTCACTGCCTAGACCCCTCACGGGAACGTAACAGTGTGGACGTAGCCAAATGTTCATTTAAAATATGACCTATGACTTCCAGACAAAGACACTGATTACTGTACGGTAGCAGTCTGCTCAGTCAGCACCGGGTAGCATCCACACGACTCGTAAGACCTCCTTATAACTATGTTTAGAGCAGGAAACTTGATAAAGGTCGCGGACTTCTTTTATAAGCTTGTATCAGCAGATCATTATATCAAACTTTCTCAGCTTTTGCGAGAAAAATCCAGCTTCCTCCAGGTGGTGAACTTTTTCTCGCTGAAGTTGTAGCTCATTTCTTTGCTGGCGTATCTGGACACCAGAGGTGAGCGATACCTATTCATCTCTTCGGCTCCAGCCATGGTTGCTAGAAAAGTGAACACTGTGCGGCTACAGGCCGGGTAGCGACTAGTGATGGGATTTCCGGCTCTTTTTAGAGAACCGGCTCTTTCGGTTCCGAACTGGCTCTTCAGGAGTGTGTGTGTGTGTGTGATTTACATTACTGTGCTTGAGAGCCACCATTTACCGGAACCAAATTCCCTGTATGTGTCTGCACATATACTTGGTCAATAAACACGATTCTGATTCTGATTCAGGTTGTTTTGTTGCTTTAAGTAATTTATTACCGTATTTTCACGACCATAAGGCGCACTTAAAAGTCTTAGATTTTCTTCAAAAAGTGCGGCGCGCCCTATAGCGTGGTGCGCCCTATGTGTTGTAAGGAGGACGTAGTAGAGAACACCATGAGAACGTTAAAGGGTGAAGTGTGGGCGTTGATCGTATATACCGGGACAATCGCACATACCTGTATAAAAGAACAGGTATGTGCATTATGCAGGACATCGTTGTTTTAACAACCCTGAAAATGGCAAAGAGACACGCTTACGAAGCACAGTTTAAACTGAAGGCCATCAGCTACGCGGAGGAACATGGAAATCGAGCAGCGGCGAGAGAATTTAAGATTAACGAATCGATGGTTCGCAAATGGAGGAAGCTGGAAAACAAGCTCCGGCAGGTCAAGAAAACGCAGCTGAGTTTCCGCGGACATAAGGCGAGGTGGCCCGAGTTGGAGGAAAGACTCGAGCGGTGAATCATCGAGCAAAGAGCGAGCGGGAGAAGCGTTTCGACGGTCACCATTCGGCTAAAAGCAGTTTCACTAGCTGAAGAGATGAACATTGAACATTTCCAAGGAGGTCCGTCTTGGTGCTTTCGTTTCATGAAACGGTGCCATTTTTCCATCCGGACCAGGACTACGGTAGCGCAGCAACTTCCAGCGGATTATAAGGAAAAGCTGGCCATCTTCCGCTCCTACTGCAGCAAACACATCGGCGACAAAAACATCCAGCCCAGCCACATCACAAACATGGACGAGGTCCCGCTCACTTTTGACATCCCAGTGAGTCACACTGTGGAGAAGAAGGGGACCAGCACGGTAGCGATACGCACAACGGGGTATGAAAAGTCTTCTTTTACTGTTGTGCTTGGCTGCCATGCTAATGGACAGAAACTGCCGCCTATGGTGATTTTTAAGCGAAAGACTTTGCCTAAAGAGAAGTTTCCAGCAGAAATCATCATTAAGGCAAATGAAAAGGGCTGGATGGATGAGGAAATGATGAAAGACTGGCTGAGGGAGGTGTATGTAAGGAGACCAGGTGGTTTTTTCCACGCAGTTTCACTAAGAGTGGAAGGCAGCGCCGGGCGAGTTACGCCACAATTTGCCAATGGATTGTAGATGCTTGGGCTAACATGTCTGCTGGCACTGTTGTTCGAGCTTTCGCAAAAGCCGGCATCGTTTCCGAGGAGCCGCACGGCACGGAAAGTGACTCTGACGGTGAAGACAGTGAACCTGGCATGTTTGATGGAGATTTAGCGCAGCTGTTCAATTCAGACACAGAGGATGAGGACTTCGATGGGTTTGATTGATGATAAAAATGTGAGTACCAAACTTTGTTTTGCTCCTGCTTTATTGTTAAATATGCACACTTGTATGCTTGTGTGTTGTTGATGATGACGATTACCGGCAATAGAAATGTGAGTAAGATACCGAATTCAGGTTTGCTCCCGCTTTATTTTTAAATACGCATACGGTACTTGTATGCGCCCTATGGTCCAGTGCGCCTTATGTGTGTGTTAAATACAGTAATGGCACACATAACTGAGACTGCGCCTTTTAGCACAGTGCGCCTTATGGTCGTGAAAATACGGTATTAACAACAATATAAAATCATGCACACAATGAACTACTAATATAAAAAATGTCTTTTTTATTTATAAATGTTTATCATATAAGTATTCTTGTATTTATTCACAGCACACAAAATGTAAAAAAATAAATAAATTATAAGTACAAAAACCAACTATTTACAATTCAACTTTTTTCCTTTTAAATTTTCAGCTTTTTCCCTTTTAAACCAATTCAAAACAAAAGAACACAAAACACTACACAACACAATAAAATATCAATTAAAATATGCAAAACAAAAAGAAAAAATGAACAACCAGATCTTTAATTGACGGAAAGGTTGGCATTCAGGAATATCAAGTGCCTTAGCTTTGAGGAGCTGATCCGGTTTCTTCTGTCATTCATTATCTGTCCTGTTTTGGAGAAGATTCTCTCTGAGGGGACTGATGTTGCTACAATGCAAAGTCTCTGTGTCATCACCTGGGTAAGACGTGGATAAGTATAAGCCTTTGTCTCCCACCAGCTCAGTGGATCTGCACTTCTCTGGCAAAGGGGCTCATCAATGTAGGATCTCACTTCCAGTATTACATCTGCTGAGGGATTCCTTCTGGTAGTGTCTCTACTTGCTCATTCTTCAAAGAACCTCCAAACAGCTTGTTCATCCTCTTCTCCCTCTTGGTTCCCTGGCAGTGGAGTTGGTTGGCTGGATCTTGCTGCTGCAGTTATTCTCTGAAGAGCTTCATCCACCGCTCTGTTGTCATTAAAGACCAGCTTCTTGGATCAAGAATGGTGGTTTCAGAGAGAACAGCATTATATTCCATTCTGTGGAATTTTCTGTCCATGGATGCACAGAGAGCATCCACCAACTCTTTCACTTTTCCAGTAGTTACTCTGGTTTGGTGTTCAGCTGTCACTCTCTGCAGACCCTTGCACAGGATTAACATTTTGGAGGCTGTGACATGGCTGAAAAAGAGTACATAACAAGTTTCAAAATTATGCTATATTTAAAATTCAGCAGTATATTATTATTATTTATGATCATGTCTAATCTACTTTTCATACCAGCAATGCAACCAGCAATGCAACTTACTACTACTACTACTACTAATACTACTACTAATAATAATAATAATAATAATACAATAACATTTGCACACTCACCTGTCTGCACTGTTTTCCACGGTGACCTGCTCAAATGGCTCCAAAACAGTGCATGCCTCCTGTAGTACCTCCCATTCCTCATGGCTCAGAGGGTCGACCGGTCCATTGATAACTGCCAGGGTAGAGATGACTGCATCCTTGGAATACAGAATCCGTTTTAGCATATGAAAGGTTGAGTTCCACCTTGTGATACATTCTTGTTTGAGCTTTAGCTCAGGCATGCCCATCTGTTGTTGGGTAGATTTGAGCTTGTGTGTGGCTGTTGTGCTCCTGTGGAAAAATTCCACTATTGCCTTCACTTTGTCCACAGCTGGCTTCATCACCTTCAAAGCATCTCTCACAACAAGGTTAATTGTGTGCGCAAGACATGGGTGGTGGGTCCATTTCAGGATTTTAATTGCTTTTGTTATGTTAGCTGCATTGTCAGTAACACAGCAAACCACTTTCTTTTCCACATCCCACTCTTTTGCCACTTTAAGCAGCTCTTCTGCTAAGTTCTCAGAAGTGTGTCTGTCGCTGAACTCAAAACAATCCAGAAGACAGGATACCATTTTATAATTTTCAATAAAGTGACATGTAACTAACAAGAAGGATGTGGTGGTTTGGGATGTCCAGCTGTCAGTTGTTAGACACACTGCTGTGGCTTTTTTAACCCTCTCTTGCAGTGATGCACGTTCTCTTTCATATATGCCTGGGATTATTTTTTTTTTTGGGAGAGAGCCTTCTTGCTTGGAATTACATACATGGGATTCAGTGCATGTATAAAAGTCCTCAATCCCTTATCATCCACAACAGAAAATGGTTGGAAATCAAGTGCTATAATTTTTGCCAGTTCTTCATCAATTGTGTTCTGTCTTGCTGGGGTCTCTGACTTCTGCAAAAACTGTCTCATTGAACTCTGGCTTGGTTTAGGTGGTATACTGCATGACGCTTCAGTTACTGCAGCAGAAGAAGGAGCAGCAACAGTTGCAGTAGACACACTAGCACCTTCATTTATATCGACTGTGGGTTTTTTTTCCCATTGCACTGATGGGTGGACAGTTCTCAGGTGCCTATGCATATTGTTTGTGGAGCCAGCTCTATATGAAATTCTTTTCTTGCAGACTCTACACTCTGCCTTTGTACTGTCAATAAAATTGAAGTGGTTCCAGATTTTGCTTGTTTTCTTGGTTGCTTCACTCATTTTCTTTACTGTACCTTTCCAAATTGACTAGGTTGTCTCTTGTTGTTGCTCTCTTTCTCTCTCTCCCTCCTGCTCTGTTCGTGTTCTACTGCTACTGTGAGTGTAACTACCGCCCCTCCCCCCTCTGCTCAGCGCAAACACAAGGCTCACGTGGCGTGAAGCGAAAAAGGTTAGTGAGAGGGCAAGAGAAAGAATACAAACCCCCACGGCTCCCAATAAGGAGCCGGCTCCCGTCGTTCACTTCAAAGAGGCGGCTCTAAGAGCCATTTCGTTCGCGAACGACCCATCACTACTGCAAGGATCATTAACCTTGCAAATCGATCGTAAAGGTTGGTGCAGAGTCTTCCATGTATAAATTCGCCGTTAATAATTATATAATTCTAGGAATCATCTACTTTGCTTACACTGATTACGTTGGCACTTTGTTAGCGTTACAACAACCGTCATACCCCCGAGGTATCTAAACTTTAGTAAGGAATGCGTGTACTTTTGACACCTCTGGTTAGCATTTAGTGGTCCCTTTCAAACGTATTTGATTTTTGCTTGTTACTGAACAAATTCACTTCACTGCTTTTCACTATCTGACATCAATGCACATTGTTCCATTTACTGCACTTTACTCATGTCTCTCATTCCACCTGCATCAACATTGTAAAGTTTGTCACAAAGAGATTTATACATTTATAAATACTAATATTCTCTATTCCATTCTGTTCTGCTTTTTTATTGCCCAGATTTTAGTTAGCCTTTGTTAAATTGTCTGTTACATGTCAATAGATACGTATGTCACAAATAAAAGTGTCTTGTAAATTATGTTTTTGTAAAGAATTTTCAATCTCTTAAATGCTAACTGTAACGTGTTATTTTTGCTAAAACCTGAATTTAAATGTGTATATGGTGTTCATCTGTTTTTCTCTGTTTTAGATGCACATATCAATTTGGAATTCTGCCACCAAGCCAGAATTGCAGGAATGCACCACGTGTTGCAGAAGACTCTTTCACTGCCATCTGTGCCCCGCTTTCAGCCCTGTCAGGGCAAAGATCGAGGAGCATATAAATGGACACATTAAAAATGCTTTGCCTTTAAAGGTATGTTGGTATTAAATATAACTCATAGTTAAAGTTATAAATATGCACTTCTTTTCAGCACCTTTGCAGTCTCTTTGTTGACTTAAAAGTTGCTTTTCACATTGTACAGTTCAGTGGATTCATCAGCAAGAGAAAAAAGTGTTTTCATTGAATATTTTTTTCTTGACAGCTCTTGTGATCCATAGCATTTTGCTTTCATTATTGAGAATGGCTTGGATATTTTTGTTAATATGTACAATCTGATTGTTAGATAAACTGACAGCATTCTATACAACTACATTTAAATTACATGTTGTTGTTGTTTTTTTTCCTTTTTTCTCTCTTACAGACAAAATGATATGCTGGTGCACTTTCACTGCCCTGTCTGTAACATGACAGTCATACAGCGTGGGGATATGGCAAGGCAATTATTGTCATGTCAGCATTCAGGACTGCTCCCCACTGAACTCTCTGTGGAGCCCCATCTCCCTCTCGATGTCTTCTCTCCAGCATCTAAACCATTTTCTGAATCTTTGGTAGAACATTCATGTGCTCTACCGTCTGTGCTAAATGAAACTGCGGCTTGTGGAAAGTCCATGAAAATGAAATGCTCTCACTGTGGTCTTAGTCTTCTTACAAAAAACTTCAAGGCTCACATGATGAGGAGGCATTCAAACAAGTCAATAGATGTTTGCCTGGCCTGTCATCTGCAGTGTTTTTGTGTAGAGGGACTTTTTCCTCTTTGTTTTTCAGTTTGCAGAGGAGATGGAGCTCTTTTTAAATGTGCTGACGAGCAGAGACTACGGGTCAATGCGATGTTTGACACTTAATGGACAGATGAAGGCACTGGCTGTTTGTTTGTTTTTTTATTTGTTGTTGTGGGAGTTTTTTTTTATTGCAGTGTACAGAATTCCAAATTAAGCTTATTATAAAATGTTGTTCACTTGTTTTATGTCCATACTTATAGTAAAATATTTTTAGTGTAAATGTAACAGCATTGTTTATACTTGTAACTTCAAAATAAAAAGCTTACAGTTGCTATTAACATTAATGTATTATCCTGTAATCAATATTTTTAGACATTTTACAAATTAACCCTCTGGGCTCTATCCTGGCCATTTGTGGCCACTTCACTTCTTTCTTTTTGACTACTACACTGCAGTGGACCAAAAGAATGACACAGGTTTGATCTTAAGGATCTAATAGTTGTGTGTGTTTGTGCATGACATTTGCAATGCTAATATGTATTTGCAAGATAGACTGGAATATAATATGACGTATCAAATATTACACAGGCTGCAGTGAGTTTTTGTTGATACAGACTATTGAGCTTTGACTTTCCCAGTCAAACTTAACTTTGACCACATGCTAACACTGTTACTCTTCTATATATTTCATAGCAAGACACCATAGCCAAAATATTAACAAAATATATATTAAAAGATTCAAAGCTGCAACACGTTAGTAAATGTGTCCTAGACTTTATGCAGGTGCAGAAAGTACTGCTGCTGTTGTAAGTAAGCGTAACAGCTTCCAGATCACTGATATTTCTGGAAAGATGGCAAGAAGGGGGTTACTGCTCATTTCTACAATCTCCCAGATCTTGGAATACAATGCCTTTGGCCCATGAAAACCACTTCACAGGACTAAGAGTCCACTAAAACCTACAAATGAAGAGTGATCCTGGAAGAAATAGGGCGCACACTAGGGACCTCAACAATTGCAAGACAGCCTTGTCCCTGATGCTTATATGAAAAAAATAATAATAATTAGGAAGATTTATGAAACCATTAGGACTTTATCACCTTTTTATCTGAAACGGTACTGGACTTTCAGGGAAGCAGGTTTAGTGAAGTCGTTGTGGGGTCACATTCTGACCCCACACACACACACACACACACTTCGATGTAAGGAACAAACACCCATCCATCCATTCGCTTCCGCTTATCCTTTTCAGGGTCGCGGGGGGCGCTGGAGCCTATCCCAGCTGTCATAGGGCGAAAGGCGAGGTACACCCTGGACAGGTCGCCAGTCTGTCGCAGGGCTAACACATAGGGACAGACAACCATTCACACTCACTCGCACATTCACACCTAGTGGCAATTTGGATTATCCAATTAACCTATCCCCACAAGCTGCATGTCTTTGGACGGTGGGAGGAAGCCGGAATACCCGGAGAGAACCCACGCAAACATGGGGAGAACATGCAAACTCCACACAGAAAGACCCCGGCCTGATGGTGGAATTGAACTCAGGACCTTCTTGCTGTGCGGCAACAGTGCTACTGATGTATAAATAAAGACCAGGGCAGTCTCAGAGCTGCGAGTCTCAGAGCTCTCACTCTCAGTGTGAGTGCTCTGTGCTGCCCTTGCTAGCAAGAAAACCTGTGTGTTTCTCCTCTCTGATTCTCAACTGAAGAAGTGTTTAAGAATACATCTCTTACCACTCACAAAAAAAAATGCAGTTTCACCCATTTTTTTTTTTCTTCAAATTTTCAGTGTATTGCTGTATAGGTATATACACAGGGTTCTTTATGATTTTTTTCTTGATATTATTTTAATAAAATGCAACTCTGGAACTGCTGAGTGTTTCATGACTTATACAACATTTCTTTTTACTGTGCGCTAACAGTCTATTAAGACCAGGAGACTTGATAGGGCTATTTAAAGGTCGCAGAATTTACTTCAGAATATTTGCAAAATGTGCCACTCAAAGTGTTCCCCATGTCAGTGTGAGTAGGGGTGGGTTTTGATGATAGATTTATCGATTAAAATAGATTCTCGCTTGGATAATGTGATATCGATTCATTAAAATCCTGAATCGATTTTTTAAATATAAATTTATTTTGCCCGAAACGCCAGAATCTCAGGTTAAACCTCACAAAATTTCAAGAACCACCAAACAGCTAAAATAGTAAATGAGAGCAGAAAGGCAAAAAGGGCGTAAATACAAAGCACGGACCTGCCGAAACATCAGAATCAGTGAGATGTCGCCTTTCTTACCTGACGGCACGGACACGGTCGGGGCTGAAAGCCGACAGCTCGCCGATTCTGATGTTTCGGCGGGTCCGTGCTTTGTATTTACGCCCTTTTTGCGCTGATTCTAAAGCTGTTAGTTTTAGCTCTCTCCAAACAATATTGACCGAACCAGCAGCAAAAGAAGATCCAAACTAAGCTTCACATAAACATAGTCATGGACTCCCTCTTACTTTTGCTGTTTTGCTTCCACCACACTTCATGCACAGCTCTCTCAGTATACGTGAACAGTTTCCCGTCTAATAATCGGTTTTCTGCATTATTCCCTTGCTTGTTACGCACAAGTCTACCGTTGTTTACAGCGCTGTCGGGCGCTTTTCTTTCCCTTTTACTTCCGAAAAGAAAAAGTAATTTGTGCTGTTCAATAGGCTTCTGAACAAATGTAAACTTTTTAAAATTATGCAAAATGCAAAACGCTCAGCCGTGTCTCTAATAAAACCGCCGTAACTTCAGAGGTAATGTTCATGTTGATTAATGGTTTTCTTTCATTTTTGATGTACTGCAGAATATTTTTATGAAATCCCAGGCCAGAAAAATCACCTTCGTGTTTTATCTTCAGCTACTTTGACACAAATGCATCTGCTGTGATGCTTACACCTTTGATAAAGTCTTGCGAGTGTCAGCATCATTTTTATAGATACAAAAATATGTAAATGTACTGATCTGAATTATAACATTTCTGACTGTCTGAGGCAAAATTTCCCAGATTTAAATAGAATTGAAGCAGGACCTTGTGAATCCGAATCGATTCTAGAAATTAGTGACGATACCCAGCCCTAAGTGTGAGTAATGCTGTCTCATGGCCCGTCTGTGTAAACTTCAAAGATAAAAACAAAAAACACAGTGGCTGCAGTGGACATTTTACTGTTTTTAATGCTCTCGCTTCATCTCATCTGTTATAACTTCTCTCCACCGCGGCTGGTTGACCAACAACAGTACAAGCAAGAGCGGGCCACACGCTGGTTGTACCACACACTTTGTGCGCTGCCTCCATCTGACAACAGAGCTCGCTCCAGGCAGACAGACGGTCAGTCCCTAGAGTGGAGTGGACAGCAAACTCTGCTCGACCATAAAACCAGCTTAAGACATCACTGATGTTTTAAAGCACAAGCTCAACCTTGACGTCCATATTGGCCTTATACGGCTCCAGTAGGGGGCGTACTTCTTCAGCCAGGAACGTTTTCACCTGAAGAAGAGGAGCAGGAACAAGAAAACAAACTATCATCAAAGGGGGCAGCAGACACAGCTGCAGTAATAGGGGAGCTGCAGCTTGGCTGTAAACATTCATCTGTTGTCAGACTGAACAAAAATAAGGCTGTTCATGCTGTACCTGCTGTGGAGCACGCCCAGTAAAGGTCTTGGGGTCCAGCAAAGCATCCAGCTGCCCTAGAATGGGTGCAAAGTAGGGGTCTCGCTGGATTCTGGCCAGCAGGTCATTGTCTCCACCTTCCTGTTTAACCACAGCTGCTGCCTCTTGGGAGAGAACACGGATTTTCTCGTGGCACTCCTGAAGGAGACACAGGAAAAAACAGAAACATTAAGGTGGAGCTGACTTTAACAGCCATGTTGTTGGGTCTCCATGTCAGGTCTGGTTATTGGTAATCAGCTTCTTCATTTAAATGGTCAAAACACTGGTTACTAGTCAGTAAGATGATCTCACTTCAGTCATCTGTTTTTCTGGTTACCACTGGCATCTTCTGCCCAGTAAACCATCTCTCCTGATCAAGCAAAAATGCATTCATCCAGTTATGTTCAAAACTATTATTAATGTGTCCATTCTGACTCACAGAGGAGAACTCCTCACAGGGCATTTTCTCCTACCTGTCTGTTGCCTCCTGCCTTCACTATCGCCATAATAATGTTCTCTGTGGCCATGAAGGGCAGCTCGTGGTGGATGTCTCTCTCAATGACTTTGGGGTAGACCACAAGACCCTCTGTGATGTTCTGCAGCGTGCTGAGGATGATGTCTGCTGTCAGGAAGGACTCGGGCAGGGAGATCCTCCTGCACAGGAGCAAGGCAGAGAAGAGAGGAAAGAAACCATCAGTAATCACAAGTAACAGCTTTTTACTCAACCACTGAATCCTGGGTAACAATGTGCAATGCATTGTAGGATGTGTAGTTCTTTAACCATTAACGCAATTATGTACATCGCCTTTTACTCTTGATTTCTTTTTTCCCTTTATGGCCACAATTCCTCTCTTAGCTGTTTGGCTTTGTTCAAGGCCTCAAACTCTCATGGATTTCCTGAAGTGTCAGTGGGAAAAATGAAGGAGAAATCCACTTTTAAAAACAGTCTCCTCACAAAAAAATAAACAAAAAACAATAACGTAGCACACCGCGTGATGTGACAAAAGGCACATACCTTTGACGTTGCGTGACAAACTCTGTATTCCTCGTCCACACGTAAACCCAAAAAATGGGTGTTAAAAAAATAAATAAATCTGTTTTCGATGATTCCAAACGCCGTTTACTTGTGGACGAAACAGCTGCGTTTTCAAAAATAACTGTATGAGTGCACGTAGCATAAAAGAGTTAGTAGTTTATTTCCTTACTACCTCTAATTTTTTACTTTTATTTGCTTAACTGTTTACTAGATGTTTGAGGTGTGAAATAAACTCCAATGGAGCAAAATATGGGTGTGTGGGGTTGGAGGATGAGTGCGTGCGGGGGAGCGGCACGAACATTTTTCTTGTAAAACAAAGGGGGGCCTAGCAAAAAAAAAGGCTGGGAACCACTGCTTTAATAAACAGGCAGCCTTAGAGTATGAAATATTCATATATTAAACATATTTGTCTGTTGTCTCAGTGGCTGATAGTGCCCCACAGACCTCAGTCTGAGCTTGAAGCCATTTATCATTTTTAAGTTGTTTAATGTGTAGGTGTTCACAATAAACAGATTAAATGAAAGCCAGGGAACTTCAGTAGCACAAAAAAGTGGCCATTCTTTGTGCCCATATGGATCAGTGCCTCTTATTACCATTATTTCCTTAAGCTGGCTAGTTAAGTATCAGGCTAATGTTTAAAGCTTTCACTTGAGTGAAGTAACTCACATTACTGCTACTGCCAAGTAATGTTAGCTAAGTTTACAGCATATTTCATAAATCACAATGCCATAACTACTGTAATACCTTACAGAGGAGAACGGCATCATACCAAATTCACAGCAGTGTAAGTGTCTGTGTGGGCTGACCTGTTGGCGCTGTCATCCAGTGTGCTCTCCAGCCACTGGACTGAGTCAGTCTGCAGGGGGTCGCCCACCAACGCAATCAGATGTCGGGCCAAGCTACAGCAGCGTTCTGCACGCATGGGGTTCCTCTTGTAGGGCATAGCACTGGAACCTGGAAGAGGAGCAGGCAAAGCTTTAGGCTGAGGCACAGTTTAACAGGTAAAAAGTGCTTTTGAATGAGCGAACGTACCAATCTGCTCCTTCTCAAAAGGTTCCTCGATCTCTTTTAGGTTGGCCAGCAGGCGGATGTCTGTGCAGATCTACAGCAGATGACAGCAAAAGTTTAGACTCAGTTACATCAGCTTTTTGAAAATCCTGAGCTCAAGACCCAAGTTTCTTTAACCACCACTAAATGGAGACATTTCCTCACCTTGTGCACAGAAGCTCCCAAACTAGCAAGCCTGGCGAGGCAGTGTATGTCCACTTTGCGACTGTACGTCTGTCCAGTCACCAGGTAGGCTCTGGATAAGAATGGAACAAATGAGTTATAGCCAGTGTTTCAAACTGTTCCTACTTGGACCATGTTATAAAAACATGTCAGCCAATATTGGAGACAGGAGTTTGATACTCACTTCTTAAAGCCAGCCATCTCTGTCACCATCTTGTCAAGCTCTTCCACCTGGTGGCACAAAAGGAAAACTGACATTAAAAAGTCATCACAATACGGTGCTGTGGGACTTCAGAAATCACCCACGTGGTTCTTATGGTTGTTTATACCTTGTCATGGTCCCCTTGAAAGAGCTGCAGGAAGCTGGCCTGGGTGCCTGTGGTCCCCTTGACTCCACGGAAACGAAGATCATCGCGGGCTCGCTCCAGGTTCCTCACATCCATCACCAATTCCTGCAGCCACAGACACGCTCGCTTCCCCACTGTGGTCAACTGGGCAGGCCTGTACAGAGAGCAGGAGAGGGGCACAGTGGGTGTGTTTGACATCAAAGTTAGACAGCTCCATCAGTCTGATGAAGGCCTATGAAAACACTGCAGCTGCAGTCGGACTCACTGGAAGTGTGTAAAGCCGAGCGTGGGGAGGTCGGCGTATTCCTCTGCAAAGTTTGCCAGCCGGTCGATGACTCTGGCCAGCTGCAGGAAAAACAAGCCTTTAATGATCAAATCAGGGTGTCAAGCTTATTTTACATCGTGGGCTACAAACAGCCAACTTTGATCTTTAGCTCCCAGAAGCAGTGAAGATGCGTAATAAATGTGACCAATATGTTGGATAGCCTGTCCTGTAATCTTTAAATATATTTTTTCATGAATTCAATTCAATGAAAATGCCCTGTTTTTTTTAATGGACTCACTGTAAAAACAAAAAACTAGCCAACAAGCTTGTTTGATATTAATATATTCATTTGCACTGTTTTCATAGAATTTCTGGACAAACAGGTGAGTCTCACCTTAGACAAGAGGATGTTGAAGCCATCACGCAATGCAATGAGATCCTGAAGAACAGAAACGACAAACATGAGAAGCTTTAAAGAGTCAAAACTCATCACTGCTGGGTTTATTTATGCAATAGTCATACTTACAGTATTGTCTCCCACATAGCATGACATAGCTCCGAGGTGGATGATGGGAGCAGCTGTGGGGCAGCAGTGTGCAAAGGTGTGGACGTGCGCCATGACATCGTGCCTCAGCTTTCGCTCTTCTTCAGCCGCCACGGCAGAGTCAATGTCCTCTGCATGGCTCTCCATCTCTGCAATCTGAGCATCAGTGATGGGCAGACCCAGAGCCTGAGGAGGAGAACATTGAACACAGAGACATGATGACAAACAGGAAGAGTTCCTACAAGCAACTCGTAAAGTTTAGAGCTGGCAAAACAAAAGTGCTTGTAGTTACAGAATGAATTCTGAACCATTTCCTGCAGGGTTTCATTCATTTTCAGAGTTTACTTATAAGCTTTTTATGTGGAGCTTTTTGACTCTTGATAATACAGTTCTTTACTTTTAAGATATTTATCAACAGTTACAAATGCAAATACGTTTTTATGTAAATACATGTTTTATTATAAATACATGTATTTGCGGTATTGGCTCTTCTGTATGGAACGCCAGGACTGCCATAATGAATTAATTAAATACACCATTAAATAATTAATTAAATGTGTCAATAATTAATTAAAATTGGAATTAATTAATTAAATAAATAGTTATGACACATGTAATTAATTAATTATTGACACATTTAATTAATTATTTATGTATTTCACATTTTAATTAATTATTGACACATTTAATTAATTAATTATTGACACATTTAATTAATTATTTATGTATTTCACATTTTAATTAATTATTGACACATTTAATTAATTATTGACACATTTAATTAATTATTTAATGATATATTTATTTATTTCATTTTGGCAGTCCTGACGCCTGGCTCTCGTCATGAAATAATTTTATCTGTCAGCCTCACCCATCAAACTCAGGGGGCGGGGTTAACGCTGCCCATGCAGCTTCTCTAACATTTGATTGGTTGCCGTGCAAAGTAAGTCAAAACAGGTCGATCCTAGATAATCGATTGCTTGTGTAGACTTGGGGCAGCCAGTTATCCCAGAATGCAGATCAAATCACAGGCCGTTTTTCTGTCACCAGCTACACTTTTAACAGTGTTTTAGCCGCGAATGTCGGTATGTCTGGTCAGGTTGTCAACATAGAACATGTTTGCAAAAGTGCTCAGATGTTTTCAGAGATTTCACAAGCTCTGCTAACAGTTAGCATGCAGAGCGCACCGAGGGGGTACATTAACCGGTTTGTTTACATATTCCACTCTCCGTGTTCCACATGTTGCATTCGCAGATTCTCATTTTCACCGAACGATCGTCTCTTTCCGCCTGGTCTTGTGTCTCTGTGCTTCTGTAACATAAAGAACGAGCTGACATTTTTCTCACGAAACCAGCGATCAGCTCAGCAGACCCTCAGTTTACCTGCATGCATCCTCCTCCTCATCTGTCAGCTGTTTAACACCTGCTGCTAATTCAAGAAACACGCCTACGTTACCTGGTGATAGTCACAGTTTAACTGCACAAGATAAGTAAATATAGTATTTTCCCCTAGCGCAGAGCTGCTGGAGCTTGTTTCCTTACAGAGCACTTTATAGGCGAACAGCTTCATCAGCGGCTGATGTCCAATCACCAGCACACAGCTTTCAAACCTCAGCTGAGTTTTAGCTCTCAGTGGTTAAACGCTGGACTTCATTCACTCAGGTTCTGTCTGTCGGGTCACGTTTACTTCGCTGTTTTATTTACAACTGAGCAAATCGGTTTGGCTGAGGTTAAAGTTACGTTTCATAACTGCATAGTTTCACAGACGTTTAATGAACCACTGGCACATGTGTTAGACTGAACTATCATCTAAATATCATCTGTTTTTTAATAGTTCTTCAACTGTGTTCTAAGCACCAGCTGTCTGTTAGAATGTGATTTTTTTTCTCTCTCTGTTGGCAGAGGTATAAAAATGCGCAGGAAAATCTGACGTGCATGGCAAACTTCACCGACGATATTTAGGGAGGAATAAACACACATCAAACATAAATGAACCATTTTCCTGTCTCCATAATTGAGAGCATTTTCTCTTCTTATGTCAACACTCTCTCTCTCTCTCTCTCTCTCTCTCTCTTTTTTTTTTTTTTTTTTTTTTGCTTTTTCGGTCATGTTATGTTTACCTGTCAAAGGCTTGTTACAAACTATGAAACACATTGTGCAGACTTCTGGATGTTAGAAGAAAACGAATACTGCTCATGAATGAGACTAAAGGCAGGAAGGTGTCCTTTAAAACTAAACATGTTAATAGGACCTCCCTGTTTATATCATAGTTTATGATATAGCACGTGTATTTCAGTAATAGCCTGCTGAGGCCACTATACGTGCTGGCCTCATATCAAATGTGAAGGCAGACTGAGTCTATGTTTGACGTTTTTTATATCTAATCTTCCTTTTCAAACATTTAAACAGCAGCGAGTCTGCAGCTGAGGGAATACAAATTCAAATTGTCGGAACAGGTTTGCTCGTTTCTTGGATTCATTTGGTGATTTATTAAATGTATAACTGTGTGGTGGGGCGTGGTCTGCGGTGCCGTGCAGGGAGGGCGGACGCACCTGCACGGCATCCTTAATCACGCCCGCCTAGTTAAAAACACGGGGACTGAAGGGTTTGGGGGTGTTGTGGTGTGGTGAGATGTAAATAAAGATGACTCTGAACGTTGCTCCGTGGTCCCGCCGTGTCTTATTCACGCCACATTGGTGCCGAAACCCAGGAGGCAGCACGGCGGGTCCATATCGGAGCCAGGGAATGGAGGAGCTGGCCCAGAGGGTGGCCGAAATGGCGGCCGCCCAGCGGGAGCAGGCGGCGGAGGTGCGTCGCCAGCAGGAAGAGCTGCAGGACCAGTCCGAGCGGCACCTGGAAAGGATTGGGGAGCTGGCGGCGCTGCTCTGGGCGCCACCCCCACAGGTGTGTCCCGAGGACAGTGAAGCGGTGGAGGAGCCGCGTGAGGCACCTCAGCAGCCGGAGGTGGCAGACGAGGCGCGCGGGGATCTGCGCCTGCCGGAGGAGGGGGAACAGCCAGGTGAAGGGCTGCTCCTGCCGGGAGTGGTGGATGAGCCGCTCCAACCGGAGGCGGCAGACGAGGTGCGCGAGGGTCTGCGCCGGTTGGAGAAAGAGGAGCTGCACGAGGGGCTGCTCGAGCCGGGAGTGGCGGCGGAGGGAGCAGTAGTGACGGAGGAGTCGCGCTATGGGCTGCTCCAGCAGGGAGCGACAGCGGTGACGGAGGGGCCGCGCAAGGAGCTGGAGGTCCCAGTGCCAGGGGAGCTTGCTCGAGTGGAACTGGCGAGCGAGGCGGGCGCCACGCTTGAGATCGCCGTGCTCGCCAGAACGGCCTCACCACCACCAGAGGCCTGTACACGCCACACCTCTGCCCAGCCACCTGTGAGCTGGGGCTCACGCTTGTGCCGGCCGCGCCGGGTGCACCTGTCACGTGTCCGACTTCCGAACCAGCTTTGCCTGCGCCGCTGGATTCGCGGGCGGCCGCCTGAACTCGCACCTCCCCGTCGCTTGGCCGGGGCCTGGGGGTGCCAGCTGTCCGGGCTGATTCCCTCTCCCACTGGCGGTGGGGGAGTAGGTTCGGCCGGATGGCTCCCCGGCCTCAATCGGGCGATGGGGGTATGTGGTGGGGCGTGGTCTGCGGTGCCGTGCAGGGAGGGCGGACGCACCTGCACGGCATCCTTAATCACGCCCGCCTAGTTAAAAACACGGGGACTGAGGGGTTTGGGGGTGTTGTGGTGTGGTGAGATGTAAATAAAGATGACTCTGAACGTTGCTCCGTGGTCCCGCCGTGTCTTATTCACGCCACAAACTGTTATTCTAATCTGCTGCTGAGTCTCTTACACTTTTCTTTATGCTGTATATTTTCACGTCTCTGGAATAGTTGGCAGTTAGATAGTCAGCTGGGAAACTTTGTGTTAACTCATGGAGCTGAGGATATCGTGGATATGCTGACCTCGCTGCGTGGTGTACAGAGCGAGGTCAGCATGATTAATATTCACAATAAAAATATTAGCCGAACATCATGAAGTCTGTATGTGTTTCATAGTGTCGAACAACCTTTGTACAGTTAAAGCCAGCAGTTACTACATGACGGAAACACCAACGTTCTCTCTTTTATGTGTTTATACACAGGTCACGCTGATTACTGAACAAAAACCCAAAGATCAGATGTTAAACAGATTTATTTGCTCTCTCTCCTCCTTAAACATGTTTTTAATGTTAGTTATAATTCAGAATTGGCGACTGAAACACGTAGGACACATAAGAACATCAGGAAATAAAACACCGATAAATATAACCTCAGTAAAAGAAGTCAGCGGGGGTTACTACAGCTGTGTACCGGGGCCTGCGCTTTGTCGGTGGGATTGCTTGTGAGGCGAGCGGGTCTATCCCACGCTTTGCCGTGAGACTGGGACGACATCTCCGAAATCATCGAAACACTTTTGCAAAGAGGCTGTATCTTGACAAACCGACCAGACACATGAAGATTAAACCACTACATTCTCGGCTAAAAAAATATTAAAACTGTATTTGGTAACACACAAACAGGGTTTTTCAAAGCTCAGTTCTGTTAGCTTCCACATGCCGGTTGTGTGCTAGAAACAATGGCCACCAGGCCAAAGCAATGGTTTTGACTCGATCAGCGTTAACCCCGCCCCCTGAGTTTGATGGGTGAGGCTGACAGATAAAATTATTTCATGATGAGAGCCAGGCGTCAGGACTGCCAAAATGAAATAAATAAATATATCATTAAATAATTAATTAAATGTGTCAATAATTAATTAAATGTGTCAATAATTAATTAAAATGTGAAATACATAAATAATTAATTAAATATGTCAATAATTAATTAATTAAATGTGTCAATAATTAATTAAAACGTGAAATACATAAATAATTAATTAAATGTGTCAATAATTAATTAATTACATATATCATAACTATTTATTTAATTAATTAATTCCAATTTTAATTAATTATTGCCACATTTAATTAATTATTTAATGGTGTATTTAATTAATTCATTATGGCAGTCCTGGCGTTCCATACTTCTGTTGATGGAAAGGATGTTTGGGTAAAAGTCAGTGACTTGCATTGCTAAGCTGATAGCAAACAGCCTGCTGTTCATTAGTCATTAGTCTGTCAGCATCTCTTTTCTCCAGTTTTGATCATCATGTGCTGTCCTCATGAGGAGGCACAGGCGCTCAATATGCTGATTAGACTGGACTGTATTCTGTTGGGACACCGTAGTCACGTGATTCCTACAGCACTACAGAAAGGTTCCAGATAGTCAAGTACCTCGCGCCAGTCAAAGGGGTCATAGGTCAGACTGGTCAAATAAAACCACAGTAGAGAAGAGAGCACAAACACAACAGCATTTAGCCAGAGTAACTGTTACCAATTTTCCCACTTGAAGAGCTTTTCGTTCACAGGAACATTCGCTGTCGAGAGAGCAGCAGCTGTTCAAATGATTCAGAACATGTACGCATGCGTGTCGAAGCTCACGTGGCTCTGCGATAGAAAATACGAACTGCAGATTTTCAATTTTAGAATCTCATAATAATGTTGACGGGTATTTTTGAAAACAGATTTTTCGTTTTCAAAAAAATAATCCCGTCCACACGTAAACGCAAAAATGAAGGAAAACGCTGCTAGGAACATGCTAAAGCAACAGTTGGCGATAGAAATGTTGGCCAATCAGAAGTCTAGAAGCCTCGGTGGGAAATAGTAAACAAAGATGGGGCATAGAAGCAGAACCGAGTCCTATGTGTAGAGGGACAGTAACTGTGTGTGTATATGTAAGCATTTAGACACTGCAGAGAGTACAATTAACAGTAACAGGATTGTTGAAATTCATTTTCCCGAAACAATAACGTGGCGCACACCTTTGACGCTGCGTTCTGTCGGTTTTCCTCGTCCACACGCAAATAAAATCTCAGTTTTCAATGACCGAAAACGCCGTTTTCGTGTGGACAAAAGGTGCAAACGCATAGAAAAATCTCCGTTTTCAAAAACACCCGAGTACGTGTGGACACAGCCAAATGTTCATTTAAAATATGACCTATGACTTCCAGACAAAGACACTGATTACTGTACGGTAGCAGTCTGCTCAGTCAGCACCGGGTAGCATCCACACGACTCGTAAGACCTCCTTATAACTATGTTTAGAGCAGGAAACTTGATAAAGGTCGCGGATTTCTTTCATAAGCTTGTAGCAGCAGATCATTATATCAAACCTTCTCAGCTTTGGCGAGGAAAATCCACAGCTTCCTCCAGGTGATGAACTTCTTTTTCTCGCTGAAGTTGTAGCTCATTTCTTTGCTGGCGTATCTGGACACCAGAGGTGAGCGATACCTATTCATCTCTTCGGCTCCGGCCATGGTTGCTAGAAAAGTGAACACTGTGAGGCTACAGACCGGCGGGTAGCGACAGGATCTTAAGTAGTGATGTGCGGATGGATCCTGAAATAGCGATTCCTCCACATTTATACAGCCGTATTTCGCACATGACTATGAAAGGCGGAAGAGGAAGTAGTTCCTTTGAGTGTAGACAATCCGAATGTTACAGTTTCTTTCCACTGTGTTCCTGTTAATGATAAACTACAAATTTACTGTAAATTACTAAAATATCAATATTTTAATGTGAGAATCGATTCTAGAACATAAATGATTGGTATCGGAGGAATCGATATTTCAGGATCGATCCGCACATCACTAGCGCGCACTCACAACAATGGTAAATCTAGTGTTAAGGGTAAGATCTCACATTTGTTTAAATTCAGATTTAACCCTGAAGCTTTTGAGAAAGTTTCAATAATCTGCAGAATTTTGGGGATTTTATTCAGGTTATTTAGAAAAATGGTTGTATCATCGGCTAACTGGCTGATGGAGAGCTCTTTACCCAGGATAGATATCTTACCAAACTCAGCATTTTTAATCAGTATGGAAAGCATTTCAGTTGCTGCAATAAACAGCAATGGCGAGATTGGACATGCTTGTTTTATTCCTTTGCAGATCCTAAATCTTTGTGAGGTGCCACGTGGAAGACACACTGAACTGTTAGTATCTCTATACAGCAATTTGATTA
The DNA here is from genome assembly GCF_057382275.1 of Copadichromis virginalis. NCBI lineage: Eukaryota > Metazoa > Chordata > Actinopteri > Cichliformes > Cichlidae > Copadichromis > Copadichromis virginalis. The sequence goes on from NC_140621.1 coordinate 13,974,274, forward strand.
CATTAATGAAGTTACTTCCAAAACCGAACAAATCAAGGGCTTGAAACATAAATTCATGCTCTATCATGTCGAAGGCTTTGTAAAAATCTAAAAATAGGACAAAACCTTGGTTTCAATTAGGTAGTTGTAGTCAATCAAGTCCAAAATAAGGCGGATATTATTATGGATTGAGCGGCCTTTTATAAATCCAGACTGAGTGTCAGAAATAATTTGAGTTATGCCTGATTTTAACCTGTTTGCAAAAATATGTGTTAGAAGTTTCTAATCATTATTTAATAGAGTAATTGGTCTTAAATTATCAAGAAGAGTCGGATCTTTCCCAGGTTTTGGTATGAGTGTAATTACACATTGTTTCATAGTGTGTGTGAGAGAACCATTTTCTAATATTTCTGTAAGCATTCCAAACACAAGGGTTCTAATATGAACCCAAAAATGTTTGTAAAAGTTACTGGTCAAACCATCACAACCTGGGCCTTTATCTTTGGGTAAAGCACTTAAGGCTTTATCTAACTCTTCAATGGTAATTTTGCCCTCACAGGTCTTTTTAAAATTTTCATCAATTTTAGGAATCAGGTGTTTGATAGATTGAAAAACTGCCTCAGCCAATGGTCTAGAGCAGTGGTTCCCAAACTTTTTCTGCTGGGCCCCCCTTGTTTTACAAGAAAAATGTTCGCGCAACTGTTGGATGCTGTTTGTCCGTGATTTGAACCGGGGAAACAAATCATGGCAGGATCAGCCTGATGTTATTTGTATCCCACTGTAACTTCACTGTATAAAGAGCTAACATCTCCAAAATGTCAGGAGTAGTTAGTCATTACAACAAGTGTTTGTGAACTAAAAATCAAGAATGTGGGATACTGTTTGTCCGTGATTTGAACAGCCCAGCGCTGCTCCTGATGCAGGGAAAACCAATTCTGCAGGGGAGACCTACCTCGGCACTTGTGCAGGTGAAACCAAAGGGAAGATATGCTTCACCATATTTTCTAGTCTTTGGCTTAGAATGAAGTTGGTTTGGAAACATATTCAGCTATGCTTCATCTCCTGCTTTGCGTTTGTAGAGGCGCCCCTGCTAGCAGTGTCCTAGCGTTTTTTGTTTTTTATTGCCCTTTTCATGCTGCGCCCCCCCCCCCCCCCCCCCCTCTAGTGGGCCCCACACTTTGGGAAGGTCTGGTCTAGAGTATGAAGAGGAGTACAAATTACTGTAAAAGGTAAAGATTTCTTTAGATACTAATTGAGGGTGAGTGCATAGCCGACTATCAATTGATAGACTGTTTTTGGCGTTTCTCTCTTGTCTTATCTTTTCTAATCTACAGAAATATGCTGTACTTTTTTCGCCATCCTCCATCCACTTGGCTCGGGATCTCAGATATGCTCCTTTAGCCTTTTTAGTATAAATATCGTCATTAAAAAAGGGTTTCGAGCAGATGTGATTAAGTTCTCTGATAACTTCAGTTTCTTTTTGCTTGTTATGATGAGCTATTATTTTACTGTGTTTAATTGAGATTTGACGTACTTGAAACTTAAAGAATTCCCACTTTTCTGTGTAAGAACTTGTGTTTCCATTAGTTGAAATAAGTTCTAGTTGTCAAAGTATTTCGTTACTAAAATTTTCATTGGTAAGCAGGGATGAGTTAAACTTCCAGTAACCTTTATTATGAGAGTTTTTAATTTGAGGAGTAACACTGAAATGTGTCACACAGTGGTCGGTTAAAGGTTCAGCTGAGACACCCACATCTACACTATTCTGCATTAAACTGTCTGAGATTAGCCAGAAATCGATACTCGATTTAGCCGAACCATCAGGCTTGAACCACGAAAAGGACGGAACAAGTGGGTTTGCTAATCTCTTAAGGATCTATTAGGTTGAGATTTAGACAGAAGTTGTGTAAAAATGAATTTATATGATGGGAATGGAATTTAGAGGGTGATCTATCAAGCCATTCGTCATAAACCATATTGTAATCTCCACCTAATATAAGATTGTTTGTGGAGTATTTGTGAATAGTTCTTTTAGGTGACTGGTGATCTCAGTTAATAAAAGTTTGTTCTGAGCTACATTGTTGTACATAAACATTACATAAGATCAAAAAGCTGTTATCCACTTTGAGTACACAAATTAGCCAATGGCCCAGACTGTCTTTCCTATGAGTTTCAATTTTATTACGAAAGTTTTTAAATAGTAAGGCTACCCCAGCTGATTTGTTCGTACCGTGACAAAAAATTATTCTTTCCCCACACTGACTAGACCAAAAATTTTCATCTGCCTCCACAGAGTGTTTCTTGTAGCAGTATACAGTTTGCATTTACATTTTTACAGAACAAAAATATTGATCTTTTTTTAACACTGTCTCTTAAGCCCCTAGTATTTAAAGACATTGGAACTAAAGAATGACATTAAAAGGAAGTGAGAGCGCAAAATAAAAAGAGGTTGACTGCTGTTGTGGAAGTTTTCGATTAAATAAAGCCTGCAGACGAGCGGTGAGCGGTAGCTAACATTCTTTAATCAAAACACAAAGAAACAGACAACCAAGTTGGTGGAGAGCCTGCATGACCGTGGGGCAGACGGTCAGCAGTCTCCCTGAGCCTAGCATGGCTCTCAGTTAAATACCTTCTCCAGGAACAAAAGACAGTACACAGCTGTTTCACACCTTAAGGTTCACACTCTCTTGCTACCTACCAGAGTCCTTAAAGACACAAAAGATTCTTCCTGTGGAGTTGTCTGCTTCCCCCAACTTCCTTACTAGACCCCCACCATTTGTCTTACTGTATGAGTGTGAGACATGTTAAAATCCAGTGGCACCAAGGCATCATACAATAAAATAATGTGATTAATACATAAGTAAAAGAAATTCCTATACAATCCCACCCTTTGATTCTTAAATCAAAGAATCACATTAATACCAGAATTTCTTTCCTGACATTCTGTATATCACATCAACATTATTGTTCACTTAAAGGAGTTTCACACTGTGTATCCTCACTTCACTTTTCTCCCACCACCCTTTGTTCATCTTTAATCATCCCCACAATCTAAGCTCTCACATGCAAATGGAAACAACAATGACACAGAGGAAAGGTCTTCTCCAGAGTGTCAAAGTACTTTGCATGACAAAGTGAGACAGCATTAGGTGGTCATTCCCAGTCATGGTCATGGCTCCTGGTGTCTGTGCCATTTACAGAGTCATAATTCCAACACTGATCTCCCTCTGTGCTGTCACCTTTGGAGCTTGGCATGCTCTCTCCATCCCTCGATTTCTGTTCCAACGCGGCTGTAGATTAGGAGCAGAGCAAGTCGTACACTCCTGTAGTCTTCCTCAACGTCAATGTAGAAACTCTTTCATTTTATTTTAAGATTTTGCTGTTCAAAATCTCCTCGTGACAATCTTTTGGAAGCCCAGTGGTGCAGCCCACTGTCGTTTGTCAGTTGTCCTGGAGATGGTCCCTGCTTCTCACTGGTCCTCTTGAAGCCTTCTCTCCCAGTCATGGTCTGCATTTGCACCCCAGTCTCTTCTTCCATATTCCTCATGTCACAGTCTCTGCAATTTAAAAATGAAAGCTCCCCGGAAAACCCTCTTTTACCATATGTTAACTTAACACAATTAGATATGCACAATAAAGTTGCGCATTGTCTCTTAAAAATTCCAGGACCTCTCCCCTGGGGTAGCTTCACTCCAGGCCCCGTCGTAAGAAAAAAACATTAGCCAGTGGTGTGTCCTGCTGTAGATCATGTGATTAGATCCCACGATTAACCCTTTGCTGTGGAAAAAGTGATGTAGATGTTAGCGCAGCGCATCTGTATGCACACTTTCTCACAGTGACATTTGCATTGTAAACAATACAAGTTCATGAATAACACACTGCTGGTAAATTCACAGACACAGAAAGTGGCAATTAAAAGCTTCAGTCAGCACGGCCCAAAAGCCCATGCAACCTGTTGCTATCACCTTTCCGCTCCTGTAAAAAGAAACATACATACATACATCCACCCTTTTGTCACTCTGGGTGGAGGTGCAATCTTGCATACTGGTGTCAAGTCAGTCAAGCTTTTGTCAGTCCAGTCAGTCCCCTTTTTTTTTTTTTTTTTTTTTTTTTTTTTTTTTGCTGACAGTAGAACCTCTCGTGACGCAATAAGTTTCTACTGCCAGCAGTGACGCCATTTCAAATTAAAAAAAATTTTAGACTGGATTACCTCGCTGAATCCTTTTTGACAGGGACTTGTTTTCTGATTGTCCCAAAAAAGTGGCTTTCTCCCGAGCCCATTTTAATTTTGGAGAAACTCACTTGCGATTCTTCAACAGGGCTCTAGAGTGCGACCAATTTGGTCGCAAATGTGACCAAATTTTTCAGTGGTGCAACTAAAAATAAATATTTGGTCGCACCTGTGCGACCAACTGTTCCGGTAACAAAAAAAAAATCTCTGTAACTCTCCGTGTGGTCAACAGCAGACACACATTATGCCCCTATCGTGGACTAAACCAATCAGAGATAGTCAGGGGCGGGACCTCTCTGATTGGCCGTGGTCCAGTTGAAAGTGCAGGTGGAAGAGAGAGGTGAGTAGCTTGAATAAAGCGATATCAATTCATTAACGGATTCCACACAAAGACCTAAACACAGAGCGGACCCAACACATCAGAATCAGCTTCGTCTTTCTCGGCTTTCTCACCCGACGGCCTGAACACGGACACGCTGTCGGAGCTTAGCGATTCTTCGGGTCCGCGCTGTGTTTACGTCTTTTTGCGCTGATTCTGAGCTGCAGGTTTTGTCTCTCTCCAACCAAAATTCACCGAGCCTGCAGCAAAAGAAGCAGCAAACTGCGCTTCACATTTGATCAATGTCGTCATGAATTCCCTCTGACTTTTGCTGTTTTGCTTCCACCACGATAAAAATCACACTTGCACAGCTCTCTCTCTCTCTGTACTTCAGGAACAGTTTCCCGTCTCAAATCTGTTTTCTGCATTATTCATTCGCTTATTACCCACCAGTCTACCGTTGTTTACAGCGCTTTTTATTTTTTCACTTAAATGACCTCGGACAAGAAAGCCTAATTTCTGCTGTTCAATACTGAAGAAATTTAAATTTCTTAAAATTATGCAAAATTGCAGAATATTTTTAAGGTTATCTGCTATAAAAAGCCAGACCAGGAAAATCTCCTTCATGTTTTCCTGTGTTTTATTCTCAGTTACTTTCACACAAAGGCATCTGCTGTGATTTTCACAATTCTGATGAAGTCTCATGTGTATCAGTACTGATAAATGATCAGAATTATAATATTTCTGACTGTCTGAGGCTAAATTGAATCAAATCAGGACTTTGAGAACCGGAATTGAATGGATTATAGAAAGCAGTGATGATACCCAGCCCTAGTGAGCAGCCTAGGCCTGAGAGAAGTGGATGTACTGTAGCTGTGGGTAATAAGAAAAGATGAAAAGAACTATTGATAACTTTTTTGTTAAGTTAAGGCCTGATCTGTCTGAAATTCATAGCCAGTGCTCTGACACGGTGCCATCAATATTTGAATGCTGAAAAAGCACAGTGTATCCAGAAAACACATTATATGCTGCAGTAAATGCACTGCCCAAGTGTCCCCTCTCCCCACGGCCTTTCAGCAGCAGACAGCAGCAAACAGGTCGTCAGAGGAGGCCAAGATGATGATTAAGTTTTTAACATTTTCTACAATATTGACAAAGCACTTTAAGCACAAGTTTGTTAGTTAATAATTTAGAAATTAATATTGTCTGTATGGACTTCCCCCCCCCAAAGAAAGTGCACATGTAAAACTGCGGTGTTAAGCGATGCGGTTGAAAAATTTGAGTGCGCCTAACTTTTGTGCCGGTACGCCTAAATTTTTAAAGTTAGGCGTACCGGTGCGCCCATGTCAAAAAGTTAGTCTAGAGCCCTGTTCAACAGGTTGTGTAGCGCTTTCGATTCCGATCTTGCAGGCCTGCTTGAAAAAGAGAAAATTGCCAAACAAAAAATCTCAGTGCACTGTTAAAAATCAAAAAATATGAAGGCCTCTTTTTAGAAGTTGTCTAAGCATACTCTCTTAGAATGATAGATCAAAACACAACTAATTCGCAGGTTCAACGTGGTACCAAAGGAAAATGCATCAGTAAATCTCCAAAACTTTCATCCACCAGTCACACACCTCACACATCAGCAATATTCTATTAGATGATGAGTTTTTTGTTTTCCCCCATGCAACCAGATGTGTGCCATGATAAGACCTCCCCCACACATCAGAAACAGGAAACTCAATAATAGTCTCCACTCATCTGACCCTCCTGCATAGCTGGACTGGCCATTGGGCATACCGGGCATTTGCCCGGTGGGCCGATGGTGATTTTTTGTTTTTATGGGCCGATGGGGTTTTTTTCTTCGTTTTTTTCCGTAACGGTATAAACACTGAAAGGTGGTGGATTGGCCAGATGAAGGGAGATGTGTAAAAATAACTCAATTGTTTGGTGGTGGCTATTGCGGAGTTTCTACAGATTCAGTAACATTAGCAAGTGGTGGAGGCCAGCAGATGCAACACACTGGCAGGTGGATGACAGAAAGGCAGGAGGAGCAGAGACCCGAGGCGGTGAACTGAACTTCAGGTAAGAAGTTACGACCTGCAGTCTGTCTGGGTCAGATATAAACCAAGTTTAGGTGGAGTTTATTTTCGTTGTGCTGACTTTTTACAGTCAGTTACAATAACTCGTACTGCGTACTAGCTAGCACGACGGAGTTTCTATACTGCTGGGCGGGTGCTATGATATTACTGAAGTTGAACTTGTTTTATCTTATTTATAAGGTTAGTTATTAGAGTTTCCAACCGTCCCGTAAAAAACGGAATCGTTTCGTATTCAGAGAAAATATTGCACGTTTCGTATTGAGGTGAAAAGGAACAGTTTGTCCCGTATTTCAGCTACAATGAAAAAGACACAAAGCTGGAGTTATTCTGTGTCTTTGCTGCACAGCTGCCTCTTCTTCTCTCAGTCTCTCGCCCTCCCTCTCCTGTTTCTACTTCAATCATGAAACTGATCAGTGATCAGCTGATCGGCTTTTCTCTCTTGTTTGTTTATCGCTCTGAATCTTACAACAAACGTTTTCACCTGATGTAAAATGTATAGAAATCCATTATTGTACATAGTAATTTTTTTTAGGGTCCCATCATAATTTCTTCAGAAGTAGCTAAGTACTGTTTATGATGCCAGCATTTCCCCACATTTTCTAGATACTGTACCAGTACTGTGTGTAAAATGCCATCAAAAAGTCAATTAAGTTTTTCTTTCTCACCTGTCTTTCTGTCTCCTTTCACTTTTTAAAGGTTGCCATGTTAGAAAAAATATTTTGCCCTGCCATGCTGTAATTATCATGTCTCACCTCTAGTCTTCTCTGTCTTAATTTCAGGTTTTCACCATGTGTTCTAGATAGTTCAGGAGGTTAACTCAAGCAGACTCAAGCAGACTACTTTCGGGTACTGTTTAGAATACCAGAATAGGGAGGATGGTGTAGGTTTAAGTTTATTAGATTGATACATATATACCAACAAGACAGTGTACATCACTGTGACAACAGCGTTTGCTTTCATTCAAAGGCTTTATGGTTTTTCCTATAATACCTGGTGGGCCGGTCTCTAGTCGAAATGCCCAGGCCGATTTTTTGTCCCAGTCCAGCCCTGAGTGTACAGCAGTGGTCCCCAACCTTTTTTGCAACACGGACCAGTTTAATGTCAGACAATATTTTCACGGACCGGCCTTTAAGGTGTTGCAGATAAATACAACAAAATAAAATGATACAAACAAAAACGGTGGTAGTTTGTAAATACAATAATAAACACGAATTCGGCTGTGTACTTGTGTAACTGTATGAGCAGCGTCCTCCTGAAACGCGCCAACAACATTGAGAGTAACATCCTCCTCTCAGCTTCTTGATACTCTCTGGTCGCTATGGTAACGCGTAAATAGTTCTTTCAAAATAAGACACACAACCACAACACGGGAAAAGACCCAGGGAAACCAACTCAATGGACCGGTACTGTCCGTGGCCCTGTTGGGGACCGCTGCTGTACAGGAGACACTGTACTAGGTTGATTGACAATGGTCCACAGCAATCAACGCACAACACAATGTACTGTAAAAATAAATAAATAAATAAATAATTGAAACAGTCCGCGAAAGGTGAACCGCGTCATTGTGAGGGACCACTGTACAATAATTTGCAGTAGTGGTGGTGAGTTTTGAGGTTGTCTTCAAACAAGTGCATTGTACTAGTAATGACTAGTTTATATTTATGAAAAAACCTTTATGCAGTAAATGTAAAGAAACAAATACATAACACATGGACACTTTTGGCCACGAACAAGCTGAAGGGATGGTGATTTTTTTTTTTTTACTAAACCCAGAGTGTTAAAAAACACTTATGAACCAAATTTCGTTGACAGATCACAGTATTATTACTCTTAAACTTCACCCTGAAAATAAAACACAATTTAAACACTGCTCTTTCAACTGCTGCTGTGTCCACAGTGTTTGCTCTACAGCCATCATTTTACCCTCAAAATGTCACCATCGTTGTTCTCTTTCCAACAAAGTGTCTTTCAAAGCTCAGAAATGTAAACTTTTACACTGTGTGGATCCAAGTGGAGGGATCACATTTGAGTCATTTTAGTCATTCAGTGATTTAAAGAGTATGAACTTTTAATATCCATTCAGATGTTTTCTGACTGTAAATTGTGTTTTCTCATTTCTTAGGTTTTTCTAATTTACATTTAAAACATTTTCGGCTATTTTCCAACTTCTTCTGTGTAAACTTCAGCTTTTAGCACTTCAGCTTTTTTGTTTTCAAGTGCAAATTTCTGTATTTTTCATCTCATTCAACATTTTTAACTTAAAATTCAGCAATTAATTCATTTCAGTGCATACAGTCAGATTCAAGCATTCACACTGCAGTTTCTTCAGAAAATGCACTTTCTAGTTTAGTTAGTTTTTTTTTTTTTTTTACAACTAATAATTGTCAGTTTCTTGAGGGTTAGGGGCTTCTTCAAAAGCCGGGCAATGGTTGGAAGGCTAATTGATGGCACATTGGCAAAGGTGTCATTGCTGTTCTCAATAGCCCGTTTGATTTCAGACAGCCGTATGTCCTTCCTTGCCCTGACCATTTCCACCACAGCCAACTCCTGCTGGTCAGTCAAAACACGTGGGCGACCACCACCAGGTTGTTTCCTGTTAATTCTGAGGACAATCATATACTGTCAATATTGAAGTATTACAAATTACATTACTGTAAACTGACAATTACATGTTGTTCATCTATACAATAGAGTACTATATTTTAGAAGTGAAGTTGCTATAGCAGACATACCGGTTTTCTTGGCGAAAAGTTCTGATGATAGAGCTGACAGTTGACCTTTGTAAATTAGGCTGTAACCTGGCAGCCTCAGCTATGGTAAAGCCTCTGTTAACCACATGGTCAACAATGATGGGCCAGAGTTCATTAGAGATGATGGTGGGTTGTCTTCTGCCTACATTTCTCTGAAGACCACCTCTCTGTCGAGGAGCACCACCACCTCTTCGATGAAGGTTTCCTCTCCCTACAAGTCTATCCTGCTCCATATTTGAACAGTGCAAAGTCTCAAACACAGTTCTACTTATATGGTAACTAATTGTGATGATCAGGGGGAAACAATTAGCAATTAGTATTTCTAGATTGAAAGCTCTTACAGCAATGTGTAACTTACAAATGACCAGACAACAATCAGTCAAGTTGAAAATCCATGGACATAATGAATGATTCATTGATTAAACATTAAGATCAGTTGCATTAAATGACAGACAACTGTAAACTGACTAATAAGAGATGCAAATCAAAAAATTTATAGTGATAACATTATGAAAGGCAATAACTGTGAACGAAACATTTATTTAGATGAAACACTTATTTTGTATAGTGAAAAGGATATTTTGTCATTATGTGAATTGTACTAACACAATTGAAAACATGCTGAAATGTTTGAAAAGATAAAAGATAAAGATGACCTTTATTAGTCCCACAGGTGGGAAATTTGTTTTGTTACAGCAAAAGTGCAAAGTTATGCAGCAGAAATTAGAAAACACTGGAATGCAATAAAATAAAGTAAAAAATAAAATACTATATATAATAGAATAAAAATAGAATAATATATACAATAGAATAAAATAGAATACCAATACTATATACAACTGATTAAGAAAATACAAAAATACAACTTTGTCAGAGAAAGAATTGCACATATAGCAGTCTTATTGCACGTATGAGGGTTTGATCAGCCGCAAAAGTCTTTGTTGTGGAGTCTGACAGCAGTGGGGAGGAAAGACCTGCGAAATCTCTCCGTCCCACTGAAGGAGCTGCTCAGTGCTGTCAGATTCTCTTGCATGGGGTGGGAGATGTTGTCCATCAGGGATGACAGTTTAGCTGCCGTTCTCCTGTCACTCACCACCTCCACTGGGTCCAGAGGGCATCCTAGAACAGAGCTGGCCCTTCAGATCAGCCTGTTCAGTCTCTTCCTGTCCCCAGCAGAGATGCTGCCGCCCCAGCAGACCACTCCATAAAAGATGGCTGAGGCCACCACAGAGTCATAGAAGGTCTTCAGGAGTGGGCCCTCCACTCCAAATGACCTGAGTCTCCGCAGCAGGTACAGCCTGCTCTGCCCTTTCCTGTAGAGGGCGTCTGAGTTATGAGTCCAGTCCAGTTTGTTGTTCAGATGAACAAAGGTACCTGTAGCTGTCCACAGCCTCAATGTCCATACCTTGGATGTTCAGTGTTTGCAGTGGAGGATGTTTGTGCCTGCGGAAGTCTACCACCAGTTCCTTGGTTTTACTGGCGTTGATCTGGAGGTAGTTCAGCTGGCACCAGTCCACAAAGTCTTGAGTCATTCCTCTGTACTCCTTGTCGTCCCCATCAGTGATGAGGCCGACTATTGCAGAGTCATCAGAGAACTTCTGCAGGAAGCACTGGGTGGAGTTGTGGGAGAAGTCTGCAGTGTAGATGGTGAAGAGGAACGGCGCCAGACCGTTCCCTGTGGGGCCCCCGTACTGCAGACGACCCTGTCCGACATACAGCCCTGAGCCCTCGCATACTGTGGTCGGTCGGTGAGGTAGTCCAAAATCCAGGTCGTGAGGTGATGGTCCACTCCAGAGTTCTCCAGCTTGTCCTTCAGGACCATGGGAAGAATGGTGTTGAAGGCACTGGAGAAATCAAAGAACATAATTCTCACAGAGAGGGAACGATGTAGGAGGTGGATGACGGCATCATCCGCTCCAATGCCAGGTTGGTAGGCAAACTGAAGTGGGTCCAATGATGAGCTCACCAGGCGCCGAAGCTGAGCCAGGACCAACTGCTCCAGGGTCTTCATCAGGGGGGATGTCAGAGCCACCTGTAGCTGGCTCTGACATAAGAGAAGAAAAGCTGTTGAGGTCCTTGGGGTGTGAAGTCTTTGGCACTGGTACAACACAGGAGGTTTTCCAGAGCTGTGGGACTCTTCCCAGCCTCAGGCTCAGGCTGAAGAGGTGCTCCATCACCCCACACAGTTGGTCCGCGCAGGACCTGACGACCCTTGAGCTGATGCCGTCTGGACCCGCTGCCTTCTTGGCTTTAATCCTCCTCAGTTCCCTCCTAACCTGGGTGGTTGAGAGACACAGACTGGAGCCTTGTGTTGAGTGTGTATTGGATGCTGTTGTTGGGGGTGGGGAGGAGTGAGCAGGGTGAATAGAGGAGGTGTGAAGAAAAAGGTGCACTTTTGATGATATGTTGTGATATAAGTACTGAGAGTTTTGAAAATGTACCAATTACTTGTGAAAACTGCGCCAAACCAATTAAAAAAAAACTGTAAGATAGTTAAAGAGCTCCTCCATAACATTTGCAATGATGGACCAATTGGTACTTACACACACAGATGGGAATTTTTTAAATTTAAAGTTAGAGAATTTTCAATTACGTTTAGTAAAATGAAAAGTAGACAACAAAAGGAATTTGAAAGTAAATTACTTTACAATATAAATAACTATTGTAATAGACAGTTTATGTCAGAGGCTGATAAGAAATCCTTTTTGTCTTTACAGGCTCAATTAGATGATTTATACAAGAAAAAGGCTCGTGGAGCATACATTAGAGCTCGTACAAAATGGATAGAAGAAGGTGAAAAAAGTACTTCATATTTCTACAATCTGGAGAAATGGAGGCAAGAGAAGAAATCTATTAATACATTAATTTTAAATGGGGAAGAATGCACAAATCATAAGACTATAGCAGAAGAAATACATAAATTTTATTCAAATTTATACTCATCTAAATATTTATTTATAAATATTACTGATTCGTTTACTTTTTTTGATCAGATTGAACCTTATATTCCAAAAATCGATTCTGTATTCAGAGAAATTTGTGATTCTGATATATCATTGGATGACTTAGATCAAGCCTTAAACAAACTGAAAATGGACAAAGCTCCTGGTCAGGATGGCTTGACTGCCATATTTTATAAATTCTTCCGGAAAGAAATAAAATAATTTTTCTATTAGGGAAATCATTAGTAATGAAACATTAGCAACGACAATGAAACAGGGTCTTATCTCCCTTATTCACAAACCTTGTAAAGATAAAAGATTAATCGATAATCTACGACCAATTACTCTATTGAATACAGACTATAAAATTCTTGCTCATGTTATTGCAAACTGATTAAAGGACGGATTAGATCAGATTATTAGTTCCTTAAGAATCGTTCTGTCCACAATAATATTAGATTGGTTTAGATCTACTGGATTATAATCACTTAATTGAAGATGATGGTGTGATTCTTTTTTTAGACTTTTATAAAGCATTTGATACGGTTGAACATCCTTTCATTTTAAAAGCTTTACAGTATTTTGGTTTTGGTAAAAAAAATTCATAGATTTAATTTCTTTATTATACTCTGACATCAATAGTTCTATTTCTTTACCTTTTGGAACGTCTAAACCAGGGGTCGGCAACCTGCGGCCCCGGAGCCACATGCGGCTCTTTAGTCCTTATAGCGCGGCTCCGCGTGGTTTGGGAAAATAAATTAGAAGTATTTAGCTGAGGTGTATTTTCAGAATCAGAATCAGAATCGGAATCAGAAAGGGTTTTATTGCCAAATGTTGAGCAGGTTTACAACATTAGGAAATTGCTGCGGTGCTTCAGTGCAAACATACTGTCATAAATTACGCTTAAATAGACATGAAAATAAAAATAAGAATAAGAATTAAAAGTGCTAAGTAGATAGATATATACATGATATATACATGAGTGCAGGTGGTGATCAGTGCCAAACATGGAATGATGCAGTGAACACAGCGTAGGGTCATGTGTTAGTGGTGGGAACAGTCGTACGTTTATTGTTCATGAGTCCAACAGCAGAGGGGAAGAAACTGTTCTTATGGCGAGAGGTTCTGGTGCGAATGGACCGGAGCCTCCTGCCTGAGGGGAGCAGGTCAAACAGACTGTGTCCAGGGTGAGAAGGGTCAGCTAAGATCCGAGCTGCACGCCCCAGTGTCCTGGAGGTGTACAGGTCCTGCAGAGATGGGAGTCTGCAGCCAATCACCTTCTCAGCAGAGCGCACAACACGCTGCAGTCTCTGTTTGTCCCTGATAGTGGCTCCAGCATACCACACAGTGATGGAGTAGGTGAGGATGGACTCGATGATTCCAGTGTAGAATTGCATCATCGTCCGTGTTGGCAGGTTGAATTTCTTCAGCTGCCTCAGGAAGTACATCCTCTGCTGGGCTTTCTTAACGACGGAGGTGATGGTGGGCTCCTACTTCAGGTCCTGGGTGATGGTGGTACCCAGGAAGCGGAATGAGTCCACAGAGGTGATGGGGGTGTCAGTCAGGATGATGGGGGGGAGTGGGGCTGTGTGCTTCCTGAAGTCCACAATAATCTCCACTGTCTTCTGGGCATTCAGCACCAGGTTGTTGTGGCTGCACCAGGACACCAGACGTTCAACCTCCCTCCTGTAGGCAGACTCATCCCCGTCCGAGATGAGTCCAATAACGGTGGTGTCATCTGCAAACTTGATTAGCTTGACAGACTGGTGGGTGGAGGTGCAGCAGTTGGTGTACAGGGAGAAGAGCAGAGGAGAAAGAACACAGCCCTGAGGTGAGCCGGTGCTGATGGTCCGGGAGTCTGAGACATTCTTTCCCAGCCTCACATGCTGCTTCCTGTGCGTCAGGAAGTCAGTGATCCACCGGCAGATGGGATCAGGCACATTCATCTGGGAAAGCTTGCCTCGGAGATGGTCTGGAAGGATGGTGTTGAAGGCAGAGCTGAAGTCCACAAACAGGATCCTGGCGTAGGTTCCTGGGGAGTCCAGATGCTGCAGGATGAAGTGGAGGGCCATGTTGATGGCGTCATCTACAGATCTGTTGGCTCTGTATGCAAACTGCAGGGGATCCAGGAGGGGGGCCGTGAGGGTCTTGAGATGGGAGAGAACTAGGCGCTCAAATGACTTCATGACCACAGATGTCAGAGCCACGGGTCTGTAGTCATTTAGTCCAGTGATCCTAGGTTTCTTGGGGACAGGGATTATGGTAGAGGACTTGAAGCAGGCAGGCACATGACATGCCTGCAGTGAGGAGTTGAAAATGCCAGAAAACACTGGGGCCAGCTCGTGTGCACAGTGTCTGAGGGTGGCAGGAGACACACCGTCTGGGCCGGGAGCTTTTCGAGCATTCAGACTCTTAAACTGCTTCCTCACATCTGCTTCATGAATATGAAGAGTTGTGGTGGGAGGAGGTGGTGTGAAATCCTCTTTTGTGTGGGGTGAGGAGGGGGGTGTTGTAGGTGAAGTGTTTGAAGGTGGTGATGGCTCTATGGAGGGGGGAGAGGTGGGGGAATGAGTGTCCAAAGTGCCTCTATTGTTGGGGCCGTTGGAGGTGTGAAGGCTGCCTGATGGCTCGTCAAAACGGCAGTAAAAGTCGTTAAGGGTGTTGGCCAAGAGCAAGTCATCAGTGGAGTGGGGGGTTTTAGGCTTGTAGTTTGTGATATTCCTAAAACCTTTCCACACAGAGGCCGAGTCATTCTCTGAGATCTGCTGCTGCATCTTCTCAGAGTGCTGATGTTTAGCAATGTCCACTTCTTTAGTGAACCTGTACTTGGCCTCTCTGTAGCAGTCCCTGTCTCCGCTTCTGAACGCCTTTCTCTTTTCCAGCCACAGCTTTTTGAGTTTAGGAGTAAACCAGGGTTTGTCATTGTTATAACTCACCCTGGTGCGTGATGGCACAATGCTGTCCTCACAGAAGTGGATATAGGAGGTGACAGTGTCCGTAAACTCGTCCAAGCTGTTAGAAGCAGCCTTCATTGTGTCCCAGTCTGTAGACTCCAAACACGTGCGAAGCTCCTCCACAGCCTCGTTGCTCCACAGTTTTTTGGTCCTCACGACAGGTTTGGAGAGCTTCAGCCTCTGTCTGTACGCGGGGATTAGGTGGATCATGACGTGGTCAGAAAGTCCGAGTGAAGCGCGGGGCACCGCACGATAGGCCCTGCTGATCGTGCTGTAACAGTGGTCTACATTTACCATTTACCATTTAATGTCCTCTCCTCTCTGGTCGGGCATTTAATATACTGCTTGTATTTGGGAAGCTCATGGCTCAGATTGGCTTTGTTAAAGTCCCCAAGAGCAATGATGAGAGAGTCCGGGAATGTCCGCTCCATGTGCAGTATCTGCTCCGCGAGTGCGCACTGAGCTGCCTGCGCATCCGCATCTGGCGGGATGTAAACAGCGGCCAGGATGAATGAAGCAAACTCCCGCGGAGAATAAAACGGCTTGCAGTGAATAAAAAGGTATTCCAGAGAGGAAGAGCAGTGCTGAGCAATCACTGTTACATCTGTGCACCAGCCACTATTAATGTAGAAGCAGACACCTCCACCTTTGGTCTTACCAGAGAGAGAGGCCTGCCGGTCCGTGCACAGCAGATGAAAGCCCTCCAGCTTTAGCGTGCTGTCCAGGATGTCCTCACAGAGCCACGACTCCGTAAAACATAAGACACAGGAGGAGGCAAAGTCTCTGTTCATGCTTCTCATCAGGGCCAGCTCATCTATCTTATTCCTGAGTGAGCGTACATTGGAAAGGAAGATCCCAGGAAGAGCAGTTCGCAGTCCACGTCTCCTCAGACGCACGAGTGCGCCGGCTCGCTTACCTGATCAGAGTCTGCAGTAAATCTGCCGCAAATGCGACAAATATTGGAAGTAAATCCACAGGTGTTGTAGTCCTGTGGTTAAGAAGCTCTTCTCTGGTGTAAGAATATCCAGAGGAGTGCCCAGACACAGAAGTTATGCACAAAAACAAAACAGAAGTAACGCACTGAAGCACCAGGGCATCCATACGCGGCGCCATCTTGGATCATGGATTCATGGATCATGGATTATGTTAGTTCTTTTTTAACTTGTAGTTCTGGAAGATTATTGTGAGATTGAAATATAAAAATAAAATTATATTCTATTATTTTTTCATCGCTCAAAATAAGCGTCACACTGGCGGAACCCGACATACCTGCCGAAACGCTGTGCATTTATCGAGACTTTCAACCCCAGGTAGGCCAATTATCTTCGGATCCACATTATGTCAGCAGCTATTCTCCATCGTGAACTATGTTAAAAACAAACACCGCTCACGCCTCACAGATGACAGCTTACTGTCCTGCGTAAAGATGAAACTGACTTCGTACAGCCCGGATTTGCAGACGCTGTGCGCAGAGGTTCAGGAGCAGAAGTCCCATTGTAAACATATCACGGCAGACCCGACGATGTTTGTATAAACACACTTTTCAGCTTCTCTTTATTGACCACTTTTCACACACGGTTGCTTTACGCATACAGCCGGCTGTAGCTTTGCAGCTCACAGCCCGACACATACCAACACAACAGCATAGATAGCACAGATGTTAAGGCGGCGAGGCGTGATTGCGGGTCCCGCTCAGGTGCGTCCGCCTCCCCTGCAGTGGCGCTGCAGACCATGCCCTCCACACACATTAACCAGGTAAAATACATATTTAGGCAGAATTTTGCAAATATCTATTTTTCATCTTTTAGCAGCATAGTGCTTTTTTCCAATTATTTTTTAAAAGTCAGGTCAAGGCTCCAAAAGCCCAAAGGCTATATGAGGGTGGCGGCTCACAACAGTTTTTATTTGCTGGATCATTTTAGTGCAGCTGGGTGTCTTTCCTTTTGTTATATTTCTTTAGGAGTTCAAAATGTGTTAATTACATAAATAAAATGTAATTTTCTCTGTAGCACTTCATGGATTTCATAAGCAACACACCTTAGTTGTTCACACAAAGCATAAAGGTAAAAAACAATATATACAGTGTTATCTTCATTTTAGATGTCAAAAAGTATTTGCGGCTCCCAGTGTTTTCTTTTGCGTGGAACCCGGGTCCAAATGGCTCTTTGGGTGTTAAAGGTTGCAGACCCCTGGTCTAAACGATTTAACATCAGTTGAGGAATCCGTCAGGGGTGTCCAGCTTCTTCGTTACTTTTCATTATTGTAACAGAACTTTTAGCTATTTTTATGAAACACAATCCAAATATTCAACCACTGAATTTGATGGGAGCCCCATTGATCATAAGTCAATTAGCATATGATACTACACTTTTTAAAGAACATGTCACAGGTTCCTCTCGCACTAAATGAAATTTCACTATTTTCAAAGGCCTTTGGTTTGTACCTGAATATTAGAAAATGCGAATTATTAACTATTCATGATTGTAAACCCAGTATCTCTCTTAACATAGCTATTAAAACTGAAATTAAATATTTGGGTATTATAATCTTAAAGAATACAAATAATAGAGAAAATCTAAATTTTGATCATATTACCCAGAAATCTAAAAAGATTTTAATCAGCTGGTTACAAAGAGACCTCTCCATCTTTGAACACGTCTTGCTTACTAAAACAGAAGGTATCTCTCGACTGATTTATCCATCACAATGTTCATATGTTTCCAAAAGACTAATCAATAATATAAATCAAATTAACTTTAATTGCATTTGGAGAAACAAGCAACATTATATTAGGAAGAATGATGTAGTGAAGTCATTTGAAGAAGGAGGTTTGAATGCGATTGATTTTGAAGCAATGGATGGTTCCATCAAACTCAGATGGTTGCAATCTTTCATAAATAATTCAAACAGTATTTGGTTTTATTTCCCCAAAGTAATTTTCGAGAAGCGACTTTGAAATTTCCAAATTACCAATTAAATCATCCAAGTTTCATGAACAGGTTCTCCAGTACTGGAGAACAAGCATAATTTTTCTCCACATACAAATTCAATTTGGAACAACAGATGTATTTTGATAAAACGAAAATCCATCTTTTATAAGGATTGGATGGATCATGGAATTTGGACGGTTTTACACCTTTTAGACAATGACGGCAATGTAGTATCGTATAATAAATTCATAGATAATTATGGCTTATCATGTACTCAAAGTAAATTCATTGAAGTTGTGAAAGCCATTCCCCCTGCAATGACTCAGATGGCTTAAGCCAGTTTAACCTATTCTTCCTCTATAATTCGTGAACCGTCATTAATTATTGATGATCGTCAATTTAAAGGAAAGACATGCAATAATACATTTTTAAGGACAATTCTAACCAAACAACTTTTTCCTTCTCAATTAAAAAGAAAATATTTGTTTAAAGATTAGAACTCGAGGTTTTTGACTAAGTATCTTTCTTTTCCAATTCCACCTAAAGCAAAAGAAAATCACTTTAACAATAGCAAGCACACCATTGTTTTTCTTGTGACATTACCAATAAGTTTGATGTGTCACATGGCCCTCTTCCTATTGAAAAAACAAAAGCTGTATCCAAGATGGCCGACTTCTTAATGGTCACCATGGTCACCACCCATCTTGAGGAGTTTGCCCCCTCACATATACTAATGTGCCACAAACAGGACTTTAATATCACCAACCATTCCCATGTTATTACCGTGTATCCATATAAATGGCCCACCCTGTAGATACGAACGCATGCACTCTTTACAGAGCACCTTTTGTATTCATGTGAAAGTTCCAGATCTTTTTGGGATGATTTTCAGTACTGGTTAACCTCTAAAAATATTGAGCGCCCTTCTATAACCTTTCAAGTAATTAGATTTTGCCTACAAACAGAAAATAAAAAAAATTATTAATTAACAACTTATTTATAGTTGCAAAATTTTTCATTCATAAATGTCGCTTCTTGAAAATTACTCCGATTTTTGCTGGCTTTAAAAATGAAGTCCTTCTATTGAAGGTTTCATTAGACAAGTGTAACTTAAATAAAGCTCACACCTTACTTGAATTTTTGATGCTGCTTTTCAACTGATGTAGCTAGACTGTGTGTGCGTACTTTTGTTTTTTAACTTTTATATTGAAGGTCACTTAATGTACTTGTATGCTGCTTTATTTTATTTCTGACCTATAGTGTTCTTTTGTTCGATGGCTGCTTTGTTCTTAACCACCTATACGTGTACATATCTTTTCGATTAGTAAGATATGCGCTGTAATTGTTAGTTTGTACAATTATAAAAAAAACCAAAAAAACCCACTTAGAACCAAATTTATTTCGAAGTTACGTGATTCCGGTTAGTGTGGAGGTCGCAATATGGTGCTCCCAGTGGCTGCAGCCAGGTGCTCTTGTACTGGACTGCAAAAATAACACCTCAGTGTTATTTCGTGTAATTTTAATCCATTTTTGCCAACAAGTCAGCCTTTGATCTCGTAGACTTCTCTATGTAAAACGGCTCTGCTTCTTCTTTGTGGCCTCAGCACCAAGCTGACAAGCTCTCACAGCGGTTTATGGCGAGTCCATGAAATGATGCCGAGTGATGCCACAGCTCTGAGGTCGCTCCAAAAGATATTCTGGCACGTTATGAGAGCTTGGTCCACATTGCCAGCAAAAAGTCAAATTCGTTGAATCACCTGTAATTATATTCACATTATTCATTCACTTTGTCCTTTTGAATTTGCAAGCTTATCACAGATTGTAGTTGAGCCTGTGGCTCCTTCACTTGTTTGTCCTGTATTTTCCTCAGTGATCAGTGTGTCAGATCTTTTGCTACTTCTCTGCCTTGTTAGGCAATAATGATACTTGAAAGGAATGTTGTGTATTTACAGTTCTGGAGGTCAGGCTCACTGAATTGGAGACCCAGCTCCACACCCTGGAAAATCCTTTCCAGACCCCTGCAGAGAAAAAGCTTTGCTACCATTAGCGCTGACCCAAGCATATAAGAATAATGAAAAATCTGTGCTTATCAGTTGCATTTATCTAATATTAAAAAACCTCATGAAAATTTTTCGAATTTTCAGTGTATTGCTGTATAGGGAACACATGGGGTTCCTTATGATTTTTTTCTTGATATTATTTTGATAAAATGCAACTCTGGAACTGCCGAGTGTTTCCTGACTTATACACCATTTCTTTTTACTGTGCGCTAACAGTCTATTAAGACCAGGGGACTTGATAGGGCTATTTAAAGGTCGCAGAATTTACTTCAGAATATTTGCAAAATGTGCCACTCAAAGTGTTCCCCATGTCAGTGGGAGTAATGCTGGTCTCATGGCCCGTCTGTGTAAACTTCAAAGATAAAAACAAAAACACACAGTGGCTGCAGTGGACATTTTACTGTTTTTATCAGTCTCGCTTCATCTCATCTGTTATAACTTCACTCTCCACCGCGGCTGGTTGACCAACAACAGTACAAGCAAGAGCGGCCCACACGCTGGTTGTACCACACACTTTGTGCACTGCCTCCATCTGACAACAGAGCTCGCTCCAGGCAGACAGACGGTCAGTCCCTAGAGTGGAGTGGACAGCAAACTCTGCTCGACCATAAAACCAGCTCAAGACATCACTGATGTTTTAAAGCACAAGCTCAACCTTGACATCCATATTGGCCTTATACGGCTCCAGTAGGGGGCGTACTTCTTCAGCCAGGAACGTTTTCACCTGAAGAAGAGGAGCAGGAACAAGAAAACAAACTATCATCAAGGGGGGGGCAACAGACACAGCTGCAGTAATAGGGGAGCTGCAGCTTGGCTGTAAACATTCATCTGTTGTCAGACTGAACAAAAATAAGGCTGTTCATGCTGTACCTGCTGTGGAGCACGCCCAATAAAGGTCTTGGGGTCCAGCAAAGCATCCAGCTGCCCTAGAATGGGTGCAAAGTAGGGGTCTCGCTGGATTCTGGCCAGCAGGTCATTGTCTCCACCTTCCTGTTTAACCACAGCTGCTGCCTCTTGGGAGAGAACACGGATTTTCTCGTGACACTCCTGAAGGAGACACAGGAAAAAACAGAAACATTAAGGTGGAGCTGACTTTAACAGCCATGTTGTTGGGTCTCCATGTCAGGTCTGGTTATTGGTAATCAGCTTCTTCATTTAAATGGTCAAAACACTGGTTACTAGTCAGTAAGATGATCTCACTTCAGTCATCTGTTTTTCTGGTTACCACTGGCATCTTCTGCCCAGTAAACCATCTCTCCTGATCAAGCAAAAATGCATTCATCCAGTTATGTTCAAAACTATTATTAATGTGTCCATTCTGACTCACAGAGGAGAATTCCTCACAGGGCATTTTCTCCTACCTGTCTGTTGCCTCCTGCCTTCACTATCGCCATAATATTGTTCTCTGTGGCCATGAAGGGCAGCTTGTGGCAGATGTCTCTCTCAATGACTTTGGGGTAGACCACAAGACCCTCTGTGATGTTCTGCAGCGTGCTGAGGATGATGTCTGCTGTCAGGAAGGACTCGGGCAGGGAGATCCTCCTGCACAGGAGCAAGGCAGAGAAGAGAGGAAAGAAACCATCAGTAATCACAAGTAACAGCTTTTTACTCAACCACTGAATCCTGGGTAACAATGTGCAATGCATTGTAGGATGTGTAGTTCTTTAACCATTAACGCAATTATGTACATAGTCTTTTACTCTTGATTTCTTTTCTCCCCCCCTCAGTTTTCCCTTTATGGCCACAATTCCTCTTAGCTGTTTGACTTGGTTCAAGGCCTCAAACTCTCATGGATTTCCTTAAGTGTCAGTGGGAAAATGAAGGAGAAATCCCCTTTTAAAAACAGTGGGCAGTCACTGTGGCACTCCACGTGGGCTACTCACTCCTAATTGCAGGGTTCATATGCATTTTTCAGGGTCAAATATATATATATATCTATCTATATCCTAGTAAGCTGTAGTACATTTTCCTTTGGGAAGGTACCATCTGTGCAGTCTGCAATTTTGGTGAAGAAAGATGTTGAATCTATTTAATATTTCTTGAAAAATAATTGATTTCTGTGAAAAAAAAATTTCCACACTGCATCAAATTAAGGTTGATTACGTCGATTAAGCATCATGAGGTGGAGCGTGAGGGGTGGTTCCCTATTTTTTATTTATTTTTGTTGTTGCTGGGAGTTGGAACCCTATTAGTTAGGTTGCTTAATATTTACGCTAAGTACTCTGTAAAATACCAGAATAGGGAGGATGGTGTAGGTTTAAGTTTATTAGATTGATCAGTATTGCTGAACTATGAAATTTTTTTTTTTTTTTTTTTTGCATACAGGTATAACAGAATAGCTTTAGTGTAGTTGTTGTTGTTTTAAACTTGAGTATGAACTTATACAAAATGCAGCAAGATATTTAAAAAACAGTTTTGTTGATTAAAAAAAAAAAACAAAAAACACTATATCGGATTCATATCGGTATCAGCAGATATCCAAATTTATGATATTGGTATCGGACATAAAAAAGTGGTATCGTGCCATCTCTACTAATAACATGCACAGTAAGACAGTCATGGGAACAGCACTGACTGGGAGACGCTTTGAACATAATGAATTGTTCATCTCCCTTTAATAAACAGGCAGCCTTAGAGTATGAAATATTCATATATTAAAACATATTTGTCTGTTGTCTCAGTGGCTGATAGTGCCCCACAGACCTCAGTCTGAGCTTGAAGCCATTTATCATTTTCAAGTTGTTTAATGTGTAGGTGTTCACAATAAACCGATTAAATGAAAGCCAGGGAACTTCAGTAGCACAAAAAAGTGGCCATTCTTTGTGCCCATATGGATCAGTGCCTCTTATTATCATCATTTCCTTAAGCTGGCTAGTTAAGTATCAGGCTAATGTTTAAAGCTTTCACTTGAGTGAAGTAACTCACATTACTGCTACTGCCAAGTAATGTTAGCTAAGTTTACAGCATATTCCATAAATCACAATGCCATAACTAACTACTGTAATAGCGCTGCCATACTGCATTACACTCAATGCATTTCAATCATTTCTCCAGAAAATTTGATAGCTAGCAAAATAATAATAGTTTTAAAAATTGGCATGTGTCATGTATACATTCTTGAAAATTATTAACTAGGACTCTCCTGTCATGTGTCTCAAGAGCGCAAACTCCGCCATTGTCGTTTTCCATCAAACGATCATTAAAACACCAACATGTTAGTGCACTCATCCCTGACTGTGCGGGGCAGAGTCAGACATTAGAAACGGACTGACATGCAGAGGTGCACGGCAGCCCGGGCGGAGAAATGTTGCTTTTACACTTTGCAACTCATTTAATTTCTCTATCTGATAAGAAAACTATTCAGAGTTATTTGTGGTGAGTGAAATACAGTTTCAAGAACGTTTAAGCTCCACATCTGAAGTTCAAGCACTTTTCAAACCTTGAAAAGACAATATTAAAATTCAAGCATTTAAGGATTTCAAGCACCTGTACAAACCCTGTAATTGGGAATCATTGTTCACTACTATTTATTGTACGCTTCCACACTGATGTGATATCTACTTCACAGAGGAGAACTGCATCATACCAAATTCACAGCAGTGCAAGTGTGTCTGTGTGGGCTGACCTGTTGGCGCTGTCATCCAGTGTCCTCTCCAGCCACTGGCCCGAGGCAGTCTGCAGGGGGTCGGCCATCAATGCAATCAGATGTTGGGCCAAGCTACAGGAGCGTTCTGCATGCATCTTGTAGGGCATAGCACTGGAACCTGGAAGAGGAGCAGGCAAAGCTTTAGGCTGAGGCACAGTTTAACAGGTGAAAAAGTGCTTTTGAATGAGCGAACGTACCAATCTGCTCCTTCTCAAAAGGTTCCTCGATCTCTTTTAGGTTGGCCAGCAGGCAGATGTCTGTGCAGATCTACAGC
Source organism: Copadichromis virginalis (assembly GCF_057382275.1). Classification (NCBI taxonomy): domain Eukaryota; kingdom Metazoa; phylum Chordata; class Actinopteri; order Cichliformes; family Cichlidae; genus Copadichromis; species Copadichromis virginalis. Next base: position 13,998,443 of record NC_140621.1, read on the forward strand.
AGATGACAGCAAAAAGTTTAGACTCAGGTAGGGCTGCACGATTTTGCATAAAATTATAATCACGATTTTTTGGCTTGGAATTGAGATCACGATTCTCTCACAATTTTCTTTTCCAGTATAAATATTTATTGCACTTTTTAACTGCACATCAACTTCATAACAGTTGAGACTGAACATAAAAACAATAAATAAACATCAAAACAACAAATGTCTCACGTTTTGTTGTTGCTGCAAACTGTTGTACTGCTTGAAATTCCGTCTCCACCGTTGCGTGTACAGAGCAGGTAGTGCAACAATAGAAAAATAGTTGCGGGACGGCACTGTGTAGCGTTTGTCTAGGGTGTTGATCATTTTCCTAAATCCCTCGTTTTGCACAGTGTTGATGGAGCCATATCTTTGGTCAGGTGATAAGTGATAGCCTCCGTAATTTCTTTGTGCCTGCGGGAGTTCGACGTGTATAGGGAAGCGCTGTATAAGGTTCTCGCTATTGATGTTTGGGTGGTTGACCGGGACGGATTTTCTCCTGTCACTTTCTCGTCATCCCTGACGTGCACTCCGTTGTTTCCCTGCTAATTTTAGCATCACACGGCACAGCTTCTGTATCATGTGGTATAAGGCTCCGCCCTTGTCATTTGTTGAGCAGGAAGAGTGAGCGCTTGTTTTCATGCAGATTACGTCCCGGATCAAAATGCGATACAATCGTCGTCTTTTTTTTTTTTCCTTTTTAAATCGTTGTCATTTGGAAATGAGATCGCACATAAGTATGAATCAAGATCGCGATTTTCTAACGATTAATCGTGCAGCCCTAGACTCAGTTACATCAGCTTTTTGAAAAGCTTGAGCTCAAGGCCCAAGTTTCTTTAACCACCACTAAATGGAGACATTTCCTCACCTTGTGCGCAGAAGCTCCCAACCTAGTGAGGGTGGACAGGCAGTCTACGTCCACTTTGCGACTGTACGTCTGTCCAGTCACCAGGTAGGCTCTGGATAAGAATGGAACAAATGAGTTATAGCCTGTGTTTCAAACTGTTCCTGCTTGGACCATGTTATAAAAACATGTCAGTCAACATTGGAGACAGGAGTTTGATACTCACTTCTTAAAGCCAGCCATCTCTGTCACCATCTTGTCAAGCTCTTCCACCTGGTGGCACAAAAGGAAAACTGACATTAAAAAGTCATCACAATACGGTGCTGTGGGACTTCAGAAATCACCCACGTGGTTCTTATGGTTGTTTATACCTTGTCATGGTCCCCTTGAAAGAGCTGCAGGAAGCTGGCCTGGGTGCCTGTGGTCCCCTTGACTCCACGGAAACGTAGATCATCGCGGGCTCGCTCCAGGTTCCTCACATCCATCACCAAATCCTGCAGCCACAGACACGCTCGCTTCCCCACTGTGGTCAACTGGGCAGGCCTGTACAGAGAGCAGGAGAGGGGCACAGTGGGTGTGTTTGACATCAAAGTTAGACCGCTCCATCAGTCTGATGAAGGCCTATGAAAACACTGCAGCTGCAGTCGGACTCACTGGAAGTGTGTAAAGCCGAGCGTGGGGAGGTCGGCGTATTCCTCTGCAAAGTTTGCCAGCCGGTCGATGACTCTGGCCAGCTGCAGGAAAAACAAGCCTTTAATGATGCAAATCAGGGTGTCAAACTTATTTTACATCGTGGGCTACAAACAGCCAGCTTTGATCTTTAGCTCCCAGAAGCAGTGAAGATGCATAATAAATGTGACCAATATGTTGGATAGCCTGTCCTGTAATCTTTAAATATATTTTTTCATGAATTCAATTCAATGAAAATGCCCTGTTTTTTTTAATGGACTCACTGTAAAAACCAAAAAACTAGCTGACAAGCTTGTTTGATATTAATATATTCATTTGCACTGTTTTCATAGAATTTCTGGACAAACAGGTGAGTCTCACCTTAGGCAAGAGGATGTTGAAGCCATCACGCAAGGCAATGAGATCCTGAAGAAGAGAAATGACAAACATGAGAAGCTTTAAAGAGTCAAAACTCATCACTGCTGGGTTTATTTATGCAATAGTCCTACTTACAGTATTGTCTCCCACATAGCATGACGTAGCTCCGAGGTGGATGATGGGAGCAGCTGTGGGGCAGCAGTGTGCAAAGGTGTGGACGTGCGCCATGACATCGTGCCTCAGCTTTCGCTCTTCTTCAGCCGCCATGGCAAAGTCAATGTCCTCTGCATGGCTCTCCATCTCTGCAATCTGAGCATCAGTGATGGGCAGACCCAGAGCCTGAGGAGGAGAACATTGAACACAGAGACATGATGACAAACAGGAAGAGTTCCTACAAGCAACTCGCAAAGTTTAGAGCTGGCAAAACAAAAGTGCTTGTAGTTACAGAATGAATTCTGAACCATTTCCTGCAGGGTTTCATTCATTTTCAGAGTTTACTTATAAGCTGCTTACAACTTTTTATGTGGAGCTTTTTGACTCTTGATAATACAGTTCTTTACTTTTAAGATATTTATCAACAGTTACAAATGCAAATACGTTTTTATGTAAATACATGTTTTATTATAAATACACATATTTGCAGTATTGGCTCTTCTGTTGATGGAAAGGATGTTTGGGTAAAAGTCAGTGACTTGCATTGCTAAGCTGATAGCAAACAGCCTGCTGTTCATTAGTCAGTAGTCTGTCTATTAGCATCTCTTTTCTCCAGTTTTCAGAATCAGAATACTTTATTGATCCCTGGGGGAAATTATTTTGATCATCATGTGCTGTCCTCATGAGGAGGCACAGGCGCTCAATATGCTGATTAGACTGGACTGTATTCTGTTGGGACACCGTAGTCACGTGATTCCTACAGCAGTACAGAAAGGTTCCAGATAATAAAGTACCTCTGTCCAGTCAAAGGGGTCATAGGTCAGACTGGTCAAATAAAACCTCAGTAGAAAAGAGAGCACAAACACAACAGCATTTAGCCAGAGTAACTGTTACCAATTTTCCCACTTGAAGAGCTTTTCGTTCACAGGAACATTCGCTGTCGAGAGAGCAGCAGCTGTTCAAATGATTCAGAACATGTACGCATGCGTGTTGAAGCTCACGTGGCTCTGCGATAGAAAATACGAACTGCAGATTTTCAATTTTAGAATCTCATAATAATGTTGACGGGTATTTTTGAAAACAGATTTTCCGTTTTCAAAAAAAATAATCCCGTCCACACGTAAACGCAAAAATGAAGGAAAACGCTGCTAGGAACATGCCAAAGCAACAGTTGGCGATATATTCCTACCGCGTAGAAATGTTGGCCAATCAGAAGTCTAGAAGTAAACAAAGATGGGGCATAGAAGCAGAACCGAGTCCTATGTGTAGAGGGGCAGTAACTGTGTATATTTAAGCATTTAGACACTGCAGAGAGTACAATTAACAGTAACAGGATTGTTGAAATTCATTTTCCCGAAATAACGTGGCGCACAGTGTGACGTCAAAAATGGCGCACACTTTGATGTTGCATTTTCTCCCGTTTTCTTCATCCACACCTAAATGCAAAAACGGAGTTTTTGAAAATATCCACCCTGGCAGGCGTTTAAAAAAAAAAAATCTCCGTTTTCAGTGACCGAAAACGCCGTTTACGTGTGGACAAAAGGTGCAAATAGAAAAATCTGCATTTTCAAAAATACCCGGGTACGTGTGGACGTAGCCAAATGTTCATTTAAAATATGACCTATGACCTCCAGACAAAGACGGTAACAGTCTGCTCAGTCAGCACCGGGTAGCATCCACACGACTCGTAAGACCTCCTTATAACTATGTTTAGAGCAGGAAACTTGATAGGGCTCTGTAAAGGTCGCGGACTTCTTTCATAAGCTTGTATCAGCAGATCATTATATCAAACCTTTTCCGCTTTGGCGAGGAAAATCCACAGCTTCCTCCAGGTGATGAACTTCTTTTTGTCGCTGAAGTTGTAGTGCATTTCTTCGCTGGCGTAGCTGGACAGCTCTCCGGCTCCGGCCATGGTTGCTAGAAAAGTGAACACTGCGGGGTAGCGACAGGATATTAAGTAGTGATGTGCGGATCGATCCTGAAATATCGATTCCTCCGATACCAATCATTTATGTTCTGGAATCAATTCTCACATTAAAATATCGATATTTTAGTAATTTACAGTAAATTTGTAGTTTATCATTAACAGGAACACAGTGGAAAGAAACTATAACATTCGGATTGTCTACATTCAAAGGAACTACTTTCTCTTCCGCCTTTCATAGTCATGTGCGAAATACGGCTGTATAAATGCACATCACTAGCGCGCACTCACAACAATGGTAAATCTAGTGTTAAGGGTAAGATCTCCCATTTGTTTAATTTCAGATTTAACCCCAGGGGCGATTCTAGGATCAGAGCTTTGGGGGTGCTGAGCACCCAGAGAGCTGCCCATCCAGGCAAGGTAAACTTTACTCGTCATGATGAGACTTCTTCCCTGTCTCTGTTAGTCCCTGCATCCTTAAATGTCTCCCGTTCTCCCGAGTTCCCTCTGACTGTCTCCTTGGTGCATTTAAACCCCTGTTCCTCCCTGTCCTCATCGTCTGTTGTCTTCATCTCCATTATCAGTCATCATAATTTTACCCTCTCTGTGCAAGTCTGCAAATTTCTTTATTAAATCATAAGATTCTTAAATTCATCAAGTCTCTCTGTGCCTGGGTCCTCGTCACAAAACATGGCATCACTGTTTTGTACATTTTAACACAATTTAATCCCCACATTTGGGAAAGAAAAGCAAAACACTTTTTTGAAAAGTCTGTAACAAAACCATCAAATCTGATAAAGGTTATTTAAATGCTGCTAAAGACTACTACTGCAAAAGAAGAATGGATTGGAATTTAAAAAAAAATACATATCCCAACCTTAATTATTGTGGGAGAATAATGAATGATGCTCATAGTGAGTAAAAAGTAAACAGAGTGCATTTTTTGGACAGAGATTCACTTTTAAAGTGAATGTATAATATAATGCAGATACATAAAAAATACACTCCAAAAATAGAAGAGTCCTTGAAATGTACAAAATATTATTAAAAAATTAGAAAAATTGAGACACCTTGGCCTCTGGTACAATGTATACAATGTATGAAAAGATCTTTACTGCAGATACTACTATGGCTCTCCAGATTTTTTTCTTTTATTTTAACCTATGTCGCCTCACCTTGAGGTTGGCAAATCTATCACATTTTGGTGGTCAAGTCTCTCAAGCATCTCTTTCTCAACTGACATCACAGCCAGGTGCTGGAGACTGCTTTGACCCATGGTCCTTCTCAGCCAGGTATGGAGCTGACTCAAGACACTAAATGACCTCTCACAGCTACAGCTGCTAACTGGTTTTGTTAGGGCAACCTGAATAACAGTTTTCAGTGTGGGGAAGATCTGATTATCCAGAAGATTGTACAATGTTAGCATATCTGGAATGGCACCAGCCTCACTCTTGAGCTTCAAAAGGTTTTTGGCAACCGTGACTTCCTCTGACTGAAGCTCAATATGGTAATGCAGTGCCAGGGCTGACAACCCAGTTTGTTTTGCAGATTCTGTATAGCAGCTTTAATATAGGGAGAACACAACTTCCAGATTGCATGAGTAAAATTAGTTGTTGTTTTTTTTCTTTGCCAGTTTAACAGTTTCTGTTTTGCCTGTTACTACTCCCTGTCTGTTTTCTTACCTGGTTTTTCCTGACCTTGTATATTCCCCTCTTTCCTCTCTCTTTCTTTGGACTGACAATCATACACAAATAGATTGTATTCAATTGGATTAGAAAATACTATTAAGATCACTAATAAAAAAGTCCTCTCTCAGTGTACTTTCAACCAAAAGGCAAATAACCAAACCACATGTACATCTAATAAAGGATATAAATATTGAATCAACATTATCCTTTATTCACGAATCATTTGATCTTACACTTTTACCTAAATGTGGCTCCTTTTTTTTTTGAAAAAACTTCCTCATATCCATTATGAATCTGGGTGTCTCTCTGTACACACACACACACACACACACACACACACACACACACACACACACACACCAGGAGTTATAAGGTTAATGGGCATCCAGCCAGTTAGCAGTTAGTACCTTGGGTTCAATATCGGCACATACACATAGGACAAATTAACCAGTTTCTCTCATTCCATTTCAAACAGGACAGTGGTAACAACAGCAGGCTACAGACAGTGTTAAGTTTCAGACTTTAAATAGGCTATATACATTTCAATGGGAGCAACAGGACGGTCAAATGTCGCTGATTTCACTACAGAGCAGGACGGATTGTAGGGTAGCAAACATAGTCGTTTTCAACACAGCAGGTTACCTGGGTGTAATGTTTTTCAGCTAAAAAGAAACATGGCCTGACTCCTACCTAACTATATAAAGAGTAACTGAAGGTTAAATGCAGTTAATATGTCCTGTGTTAAGGCAGGTGCTTCCACCTCCGCTTCGCTGCGTCTCAGCCACCATCTCTCTGGCAGCAACGGTGCTAGAGCCAGAGCAGGGGAGAGCCGAGCTGGAACAAACCATTTTGGGAGGGAGGAGGGGTTATCTAAACTTTTGTTGTTAAAATGTTGCATCTCAATTATGTACTGTATGCTTTTTATAATTTTAGTAGTGTGTCCCACAAACAGCAAATATTGTCAAAAAAAGTAAGAAATCTTTGGGGGTGCTTTGATTCCCAAATCCAAATCCTTTACCCAGGATAGATATCTTACCAAACTCAGCATTTTTAATCAGTATGGAAAGCATTTCTGTTGCTGCAATAAACAGCAATGGCGAGATTGGACATATTTATGATTGATGGCCTCAGCCTAGACCTTTTGACCCTACCAGAAATACTCCGGAAGTGTCTAGTCGTTTTCAGATGTGTGTAATATGTTCCATAAGCATGAGGGGAGGGGTATGGTTCCTGGGGGGATCAGAGAGGGAGGGGTTCCTGAGGCATGGGGGTGACGCAGCAGATTTCTGTTGAGTCAGTGCTGTATAGAGAGACAGAGCAGCAGTTAGTTTTCCACAGACAGCAGTCAGAATTCTGTTTCATTATTATGACAATGTGATCTTTTTTTCCACAGTAAATAACTATTTCTTTTTTCAATAGTGGCTTTATTTTGCTTTCTTATATTACAGACCCAATAAAAACCTTTAAGATTATCTGACTAGTAACGGATTGCATTCATATAGCGCTTGGTGGAGGCAGGCTACATCCTTGTATGTGTACAAAAAAGAAGCGCCGCGCACATTGTCACGGACCCGGCTCTGGAGGACTCGGGGGTCCGTGAGCAGTTTTGACCGTTGTTGTTGTTGTTATTAGTATTATTATTATTTGGTGATGTGTGTGTTTTTCTGCACAATGCTGTGTTAGTCTGTGTCCCTGTATAGGCAGGGTGTGGGTGTGTACGTGTGTATGTCTGCGGGTGAGGCTGGAGGATGGAGCACAGCCACCTGCAGGCCTGATGGGTGTGGCCCTGCGGGAGGACTGGCCACACCTGAAGTTCCTGCCACACCTGTTGGTGATCAGGCTCGTCGGGGGAGCTACTTAGGAGAGTGTTGGAGCTCCCACCGCCGCGGGATCATTGAGTTATCGTACCAAGTTAGTGTGTCAGCATATGTCAGTGCTGTATACCCGCCGAGGGTTAGTGTTGACGGCTGCTTCTACGGTTTCCCTGCAGGAGGAAGAGTGGTCCAGAAAGGCAGCACGCACGGGGTGTGCGGAAACACAACAGCGGGGAGCACGAGCACAGACGGAAGCACGCACACGGGGTTCAAGGGAGCAACGGGGAGTTATTGTGTTTACAGCTTTTCACTGTAAATAAAGAGCACTGTTTGCATCGCAGATTCTGCGTTTTGGGTCCTCCTTTCCCCACATCCCCACCGTCTGCCAGCCAGACCGTGACACACATATTCAGAAATCAGCCCCGAATGATTTTATTAAAACACCCTCGGATGAGGTAATTTTGGTTTTGTGTGCTTTTACAATAGCGGATTTATTTTGCTTTCTTATATTACAGACGCAATAAAAAACCTTTAAGATTATCCGACTAATAACGGATTGCATTTATATAGCGCTTGGTGGAGGCAAGCTACATCCTTGTATGTGTTTAAAAAAAATAATATCCCTTAGTGAAAAGAGCACCGCGCACATATTCAGAACTCGGTCCTACTTAAACCATTAAAACACCCCGGTGAGGTATTTTGGTTTTGTGCAGCCACTCCTTCTCAGACCAAAGTAAAGAGTTTTTCTTCAGTTTTTGAGCTACTTTTCCAACAGGTTTTCTCAGTAGCAGAAAACTGTCGACAGACAGAAACTCTAAAAGAAAACGGTCTTGTACATCGAGGAGGAGTCAACAACCCCTCTAATCGTTATTAGTATCTTTTTCTTTTCTTTTTTTTTTGCCTGTCCCGTTTGGTTCTTTTGCCATCAGAATTATTGTCTAAAGGCAAAGAAAGATGCCCAACGGATTTACTTTACCAAATTGACCATCCCAGCCTTGCTGTAATGGTGTATTTGTTTCACCTTTTATTGTTTATTTTATTTATTTTTCATTTTCACTTGCTAGATACGGGACAGACTTGAATGAGGAAAAGAAAAGGGAGAAAGGAAGAGGGGGAAAAAACAGTGGAGAAGAGGGACAGGGATAAAGGGCAAAAAAACAAAAACCAACTAAATAAGCAGACAACAAAAATACATATATCAATCACCTGGATCACCTGTTGAGAAAGAAAAAAGAAAACAAGCAGAAGAAAACGAGAGCAATACAATAAACAACATCACGAATATAACATGGGAAAATAACAGTAAATACTAAATATTAAACATTATTGTGCAGCACGTAAAATCGACAGCGCATGGGCTTTGGGGTAGGAGCCAAAAAGGGTGTGTGAGCACCCGTGTGTACACCTGTGAGCATGGATGCGCTTGTTTTTAAAAGGCTCCTTCATGTAATGATCTGCTAGAGCAGGGGTGTCAAACTCAAATACCGGGTTTTGCAAATACACAGTGGGCCAAAATTCAAAACTGGATCAAAGTCGCGGGCTAACATTAATATTTATTGAAAAAAAATCTTCCTCCAAATATAACAAGGAATCTTTTCTTATGGACTCAAACAAGTTTTGCTGAAAAACTGAATATGGAACAAGCAAAGCTTAATACTAAACAATATATATAACTTATATAAACGTATATATAACTTAATATTGCACACATGCAAAATCAAAATTCCAATTAAATAACACATCAGTGGAATTCATTTCTTAAATAAAAAATGTATATGCATATGTATATATGTATATATCATTTTATCATTTATCAAATTTTATCATATTCTCCCACCTGTCCTGAAAGCTCCTGTTTTCTGCATTTCTTTTTTCCCTTTTGGGATAGGTAGCATGGCAGTATTTGCATGGTTGCTATGACTATGGTCAACAGAGGAGAGGGTGCTAATGGGTCCTGTCATGACTGACGCACCACAACAACAACAGTTTTCTGGGAATTGTAGTATTAGCAGTACATGCACTGTATAATACTGGCAGGCCAGCTCTAATAGTAATTTTGTATGGCTTCGCGGGCCAAATGTAATTAGGCTGCGGGCCAAATTTGGCCCGCGGGCCAGAGTTTGACACCTATGTGCTAGAGGGTGTGGGGGAGCCACAGCCCCGTCCCCCAGGGCATGAAGCAAGTATGGATTGGTATCAGAGGAATCGATATTTCAGAATCGATCCGCACATCACTACTTCTTTCCCCCCGCCCCGCTCCTTCTTCCTCTTCCTCTGAGTAGTTGTACCAACTTACAGTTGTATTGGGGAGGGGCCAAGATGGTGACCGAGGTAGACGCTCTTCTCCGTGGCTAAGCAGGATTTTGCAGTTTTACTTCCCTTTCAGCCGTCGTTTTTTTCTCTGAATCACAAGTGAGTTATCCTACTGATCTTATTCAGTACACGTATGCGGCACTTCTAACTAATGGCTTCCTGAACCATACTTCAAAGAACTTTTTCGCGACCCTAGCCTCTTTGCAAAGCGATAGCTCAGCTAACAGCAGGAAAGCTTTGTTACCTCAGCGAGGTTTCCAACAACTCAGGGTAGCAAAAGGAAGGAAAAAGAAACACCCATGAAATTTAAAAGTCTAACCAAAGGAGCAACCAAGGAAATGGAGAGAAACACGGGTGTAGCTGGCTCCAAAACCAGCCCCAAGAATGCCGTGACTGCCGAACATGACTACAACCGCAGCAAAAGTCCTGAACTGATGCCACTGACTGACAGGAGTTATTACTCTGAAGAACAAATTTAATGGGAACGTTATGCACTCTGAAATGGACTCAGAAGGACACTATGATAGTCAACATTGATGGTACACTTCTTCTTCTTGCCAGTGTGTATGGTTTTAATTCTAAGTCTCATAATGACTTGTTATTGGATGCCCTTGAAACACGCTTTTTGTTCTGATTATCCAAATATCCTAATCTCCTGTTATTAGTTGGAGGCGATTTTAACATTGCTCCAGATCCTTCACTAGACAGATGGCCACCTAGCTCAAATAACTCTGTCCTGTTGTTTAAATACATTTATGCAAAAATTTCATTTAATAGACATTTGGAGAATTAAAAACCCTAAAGGCAGACTATTTACATGGAGTAACAAATCCAACTCTTCTAAATCCCGTATTGACTTCTGGTTAATATCTGATTGCTTAAATAGGAATAATGTTATATCCAATATAATGCCAACTCCACTCACGGACCACAAAGCGGTATCACTGAGCTGCTACTGGAAACTTAATAATTCCCTTCTAAAACATGAAAAAGTGATTGAAGATATTTTGTCATTAATCAAACGTTTCTGGGATAAAGCCCTAACCAGTCATCTCTGCTGTCAAAATTGGGAAGTCTTTAAATTTGAAGCCGGTAAATATTTAAGAGAGCATGGCTCATCTGCAGCAAAACAAAGAAAAAATGAAGAAATTAATGTAATTCCTAGGATATCTGCTCTCACTCAGATCCCACCAGAAAACCTATCTGAAGAAGATAAAACTGACTTAGCTTTGCAACAGAGTAAGTTAAATGATATCTATAAACTGAAAGCAGAGGGAGCCTTTGTGAGATCAAGGAGAAGAGGATTAGAAGAAGGTGAACAACACTCATCCTACTTTGTTAAATTAGAGAAATCTCATTCTAAACTTAGTTCTGTTCGGAGACTTAATATTGACGGTATTATAACTGATGACCCCCGAAAAGTCTCCACCTATTGCTCCAATTTTTATAAAGATTTATACAAGTCAGAGTTTGATGAGAGTGCTGGTCTGAACTTTATGGAACAAATCCCTGATGTGCGAACAGTAACAGAAGATCAGTTGAGTTTCTGTGATAGGCCGATATCTATTGGTGAAGTGCTGCCCGCTATTCAACGTCTTAAACTTAATAAATCCCCAGGAACCGATGGCTTAACCTCTGAATTTTACATTGCTTTTGCAGATCAACTGGCTCCATTTCTTCTTATGTATACATTGAAAGTCTTATAAATCAGTCTCTTCCCCCCACTTTATCACAAGGTCTGTTAACCCTAATCCCAAAGCCAAAGAAAGATCCCACTTATATTGACAATTGGAGGCCAATTTGCCTCCTTAATAATGATTATAAGATCCTAGCTCAGATCTTTGCCAAAAGACTGAAAGCTGTTTTGAATGATATTATTGATGAAACTTTCTTTATGGCTAACAGACACATATCCAACAACATTAGACTTGTTTTTGACCTAATTGATTATGCAGATTTGTGTAGGGATGATAGCTTTATCTTATTTGTAGATTTCTGCAAAGCGTTTGATACCAGTGGCGGTCCTAGCCTGTTTGGCGCCCTGGGCAAACACTCCCTCTGATTCTCATTGTTTCAGGATGACCTGCCATTATCCAATGACACATCTGCTTACCTGTATCTTTTGCTCGTTTCTCCTCCTCTTCTTTTCTCTTTTTTCTAAACTGAGCACCTGATGGCTTTGAACTTTTCTTGTCCATCTTCCATTGGTTTTAATTTTGCACTCCAGTATGAACACCCATCCCCCAACCCGAGGGTCACCACAACATAACCTAACAGACCTAGACCTTAGTTCACAGATTTGCTTTGTCTAGGGTTTATTTCTGGGGTTTTGTACAACCCAGGGTTCAAATCATGAATCCATAATGGACTTGGATTTACAACATTATGAATGAAATGTGCTCTATTTGGAAGAACCGAGGGCTCTCGCGCTCACTTTTCGCATATAGAATTTTGAAAAAACATCGGTGCAAATTATAAGCCTGCATCATAATGTCTGGTGTTTTCATGTTTGTTGGTTTGTTTTAATTTTGTTTTATTTTGCGAGTTGGTTATTAGATGCTGCTCCAGCCAGCCGGAGAATCCCCCGCCGCCCCGCCCTCTCCTCCCTGTGCAGCAAGCAGCAGGCGCACCTCGCAAACGGAGGGCACCCTTACTCCCAGCAAATGGGCAATGGAAACCCAATCGGTGCCTACAACATTCCCAATATGCGCTGGCATGATGTCGGGGCAGCATAAGTACGAGTAATTTTTTTTATTTATTTATTTTTTGCCGATGCCCGTGATACCGCCCCCCCACCATGATGCCGCCCCAGGAAACCGCCCGTGTCGCGCGTATCAAAAACCGCTACTTGTCCTGAATATCACGGCACAAGCAGGATTCACTGCACTGTTAATGTTAGCTTTGTTATATTGCTGCCTCTGTTCGGTGGTGTCGAGCCAAACGGACTTTAACGTGTGTTTGAACGAGCTGGCGGTTCACTCGTGAAGCTGAAAGAAAGATGCTTTAATCACAGGAGTCACACATGTGTCCACTGTACCATCTGGGAACTCTTCTTGTTTAGCACTCGTAATAACACAAACACTAAATCCTCCTTCTCTCGTGCTGTTTTGTAGCAGTGTACACCTGAGACTGTCACCTGTCTGTCTGTCCTGCACTCTCTCTCTTTGTCTTTCTTTCTGATTGTGTAATAAAAGTATGAACATGTATTTATAAGTTACACTTGTGTTTGAATCCTGCAGCTTCTCACACATTTGATTTCCATGTGTGACAACTGCAGACAGACTGAGGGACACACTGCTGCACATCATCTGTGAGGCTTTGCACCCCTGATGATCCACCAGGACAAACTCAGCAGTGTGTGAGGAAGAGGAGGAGGAAGAGTCAGCAGCTGCTGACAGATGGAGAGAATAGACAGACTGTTCCCTGTTTGTGAAGGACTGCTAGAAAAGTTTAAAATAACTAATTGCCTGTCCTGAATCAGTCTCATTAGGTAATGTTCAAAATATTTTATTATTCCAGTGTTTTCAGTGTGGGAGAAAGTACTCAGGGCCTTCAAGTTACACACTATGAAAGGCAGCAACAAGTTTAATATTCAGAAACCTAAAGTATGTATCAGCAGCAGAATGGAGCTAAAAATAAATGTTTGTTTCAGTTCTATGAAGCTTTGAGTATTTTGGATTAGTAGCACTGCTGTGTTTGTTGCATCATATTGCTGTAATTGTTTATATGCTTTATATATTCTGAGGTAAGTTGATCTATAGTGTTACATCATATTCTATAAGGATGTTATGTGTTTGTATACTTTCTGCCCAGATGACTTAAAGCAGTTATGACATGGTCTGATTTTCTCACCCAATAAAGGAATATTTAATATATCAGACTACTCTTCATTCTATCAGAAACAGTTTTCACAGCTCGTACATTTTCCTTTTTACACATGTATGTAAGCATTGAGCCAAATGTAATAATGCCAACATATTAAATGAACAATATTTGTCTCTCATATATAAAAATCTATATATACACTGTCAAAGATACTTGTCTTTGAGTGAAGATTTAAGGTGATAGGAAATATAAATAACTACGACTTGAATCTTTGACCCAGAGTGTGTGTATATATATATATATATATATATATATATATATATATATATATATATATATTTATTTATTTATTTTGTAGGAGCCATATGAGTTGTTCCTTTTTTGACTAAGTGGGTTGGTTTAAATGGACTCACTGTATTGGTGCACGGGTGTGGGGCGTGTCTCATGGGTGTGGTAGATGATAAATGTGGTTGCACTCACCTGTTCACAGCACCTGATGTTGATGAGCAGAAAGGTAGGGTGAGCATGAGGCAAAACTTTCTGTTCACCGCAGCTTGAATTGTTTTGATGTATTTTAACTGTAACTTGATGGTTTTTGTATATTTGTGCACTAATTGATGCCATAGACCAAGTTGTAATTTGGCATAGTAGTTAGTGCAGTTATTGGTGAGTTGCAGTTATTTGTTTGTGCAGTCTGTGCATTTGTTTAATAGTTAATCCCAGGCAATGATTTGTATATTGGACAGTTGCATGTGGAATAAAAGGAGCAAATGGTACAGAAGTGCATTTTATGTGTTTATTGTTGCGCGTCATCTGTGTCCTCATGTTTAGCCTGCCGCGGCCATAGGTTGGAGGAGCCGCAACAAATTGTCAACAGAAAAGTTTGTAGGTTTTATTGGATTATTTATATATAGATGAGTTTTATTGATGAGAGTTTTATAATTTGCTGTTGCCTTTGTCCACGCAGCTTTTAGATTAAGCCTTTGGCTACACAAAACAGATTTCTTTCAGGAGTCTTATTCCCCTGTTAGGTTTCAGCAGTACAGCTGCACAAGGCGTTGTACTGATTTACTTTCTAGTTATTGTGCATCAGGCGGCTGAAGCCATTGGCTTGGGAGTACCGCCGCAGTTTGTGTTTAAGACAGTTTGTCTTCCTCACAGCTGACGGTATGGAGGTACATAAATACCCACCGCTAGTATGTACGGAAGACTAGGTTGAGTTAGTTAGGTTTAATAGGCAGATAGTGGGGGATATTGCTCCTGTTAATTGTGTGTCCAAGGTTTATTGAAGGGAATGTCATCAAGTTGATGTGTTGGAATGAAGCTGTGTGGCATAGGTGCAGTTCAGCATTTGGATTTTGTATTGTTTTGAAAAAAAATGGAGACACACCAATTAATACAATGTGGTGATGTGGATGGAAAGAAAAGACAGCCGAAACCAACTACTAAGGCTTTGGAGAATCAGATTGAAAGGCTTCAAACAGAACGTCACACTAAGATTAATAAAATTAAAAAGGTCATAAAGATTATTAAAGAATTAAAGCAATCTGAGGATAACGTTTCCACTGTTCAGGCTCAGTTAGAGAATTTGTCTGTGTTGCTTAATGAGGCAACTCGTCTGCATGAAACCTTGCTTCCTTTGCTTCCTCAAGAAAAACAAACTGCTTGGTTTATAAGTGTGCGAGCACATAATACTGAGTTTATGGGAGAGATAAAGAAATGGCTTCATGATGCAAAGGGAAACCCTCAGAGTAAAAATCAGGTGTCTGAGCTTGATTTGCCACATATAAATCCACCTGGTGTTGAGTCTTCTGATGTATTACCTGCTGGAAATGGTTCTGGTGCTTCTAGGCACGCCGGGAATGTTGGTAAAGGTGCTGTGATAGATGATGTTAATCCAAGTGAAAGCATCTCTAATGTTGGAACCAGAAGTTGTAGGAAAAGTAAATCATCACTCAGTGGCTCAATGGTTTCATCTGCCTTGTCAGCACGCATAATGGCAGAAGCTGACATGGCTGTCCTTCTTGTTCGACAGAGGTTGTTGAAAGAAAAGCATGCTTTGGAAGAACAAGAAATGCAGCTTAAGAAAAGAAAGGAGCTTCTTGACTTAAACTGAAATAGCAGCCTCAGCAGCAAAGGTGAATGTTTTAAAAGCTTCTGAAATGTCCCGAGTCTCAAGTGCTGTTAATGGTAAATCTGATGGAATGAATTCGTATTTAGAACGAGAACAGGAGTTTAGGCATTTTAAATCCTAACGCTCCTACGTTCAAACCTGTGTTACCAGAGCAGCCATATCAGGGTGTTGATGCAAGTGATCATCAAGCGCATGTATTGGATGTAAGGCCCAAGGTTAAAAAATATTTCTCAGCCTAAGGTCGTTTTGTTGGAAAAGTCAGAGATGGAGTTACATCAAGTATTTCCAGGTGCAGTTTCAACTAATCGGATGATGTCGCAGTCTCACGCACAATCAAAACCTCTTACACATACAGTGCAAGGTGGTGAGGGTCATGATCATCTAGTCACAGTTTTGAAGAAACAAAATGAAATTACAACTTTATTGGCTGAGCAGCTGTCTGTTTTTGCTACCAAGGCGTGACATTCAATTCTTTGATGGTGATCCTTTGCAATATCAAACATTTATGAGAGCGTTTGAGCACATGGTGGAGAGTCAAGCTCACAGTGCTAAGGATTGTTTATATTTTCTCAAGCAATATACTAGAGGCCATCCAAGAGAAATGGTCAGAAGCTGTCAGTATATGCCTGTTGAGTATGGATATGCTAAAGCTAAATCTTTGCTCCAGGAAAACTTTGGCAATTCGCTGAAAATTGCTGCTGCCTACATTGAAAGGGTCAATAAATGGCCACCTATAAAATCTGATGATGTGAAGGCTTTGCAGGGATATGGGTTTTTATTAAGGCAATGTTGTAATGCAATGGGAGACGTTGAGTCCTTGCATGAGTTGGATGTCTCTGCTAATAGAATAGAATTCAACTTCAACTAATATGCAAGCAGTTATAAAAAGTTGCCTTATAAGCTCAGGGATAAGTGGAGGAATGTTGTGTGCAATCTGCAGGAGAGGATTCAACGTAAAGTGGTTTTTTGCGATGTTGTTGAGTTTGTCGAAAGGCAAGTTAAGATCGCAAGTGACCCATTGTTTAGAGATATACAGGATCCTCCAGCCATCAGAAAAGAGGTGAGGAATGTTAAGTCTCAGTTTTACCCTAAGGCTAAGCGGAGTAGTTTTGCTACTACAGTGGCCAAGGTGGAAGGGAAGATTGAGCCAGCATTGAGGCGAGAGAGTGGTTCAGTTGTGACCAAGGTTTGCTTGTTTTGTGGAGCAGGGCATATGTTGGATTTGTGTCCTTTGTTTGAAAGAAAGTTGCACTGTGAAAGATTATCTTTTTTGAAAGAGAATGGTGTGTGTTATGGTTGTCTGCGCATTGGGCACAGAAGCAAGGACTGTAGGAAACGTCTCTTGTGTAAAGTCTGTAAACAGAAACACCCCACACTCTTACATATCCACTCCAAGCAGAGGGAAAGTGTTTCAGTGCAAACTGTAGGAGGGGGAGAACCACCAGATGAAGGTCCTTCATGTGCTGCGCAAAGCAGTGGCGTTACTGGGGCTGGTGAGCAAAATAGTGCTCTGTCCATAATACCAGTTAGTGAAGGCCAAGAAAGGTAATCAGTCACTGATAACCTATGCTTTTCTAGATCCTGGGAGTTCAGCTTCATTTTGTACTGAAGGGCTCATGAATAGGCTGAATCTTTCAGGAAGGAAAACTGGCGTTCTTTTGCGGACAATGGGTCAGGAGAAAATGGTCAGTAGTTATGTTGTTTCAGATTTGGAAGTAGCTGGTTTGGATTTAGATCACTACTGTGACTTGCCTGACTTATTTACTCAGAAAAGCATGCCTGTTCATCAATGTAATATTCCCCGACAGGAAGATCTCGATAGATGGCCACATTTGCGCTATATTAAGATACTGGAGATAAATTCTGGGGTAGACCTGTTGATCAGGACCAATGTGCCCAAGGCTTTAGAGCCATGGGATGTTGTTAGAAGTCAGGATGGAGGTCCCTATGCAGTAAAAACTATGCTGGTCCTCTCAGAGAGGATCGTAAGACTGACATTTTTGATGTGAGTGTCAATAGGATTTCCGTGGCAAGATTGGATGAGCTGTGGGAACGTCAAATAAAGGCTGATTTTCCAGAATGTATTCAGGATGAGCAGTTTGCTTTGTCTAGAGAAGATCAGCAGTTTATGAAGTCAGTGATGGACTCTGTTAAGTTGGTTGATGGTCATTACAACATTGGTTTACCTTTTAGGTGCAATCAGGTAAAAATGCCAAATAATAGGAAGGCTGTAGAACAGCAAGCATTCATATGCACTGTCATTATTTCATCAGTACTTCATTAGTCTGCATCACTTATCATCAGTTTATTATCAATATTATCATGTATCATTTATCATTTAGTAAATCTGCCAGAGCACGCAGAATAAAACACCTTTTAGATATAATACTCTATCATGCAAATAGCACCAGCGGACCTGCAGGTCCAGGCAGGCCGAAGTCAGTTGAGGACAGTCAACTTTCGTTGGCTTGGACCTACAATCTCACAAAACTGCACATTCGTCTACACAATTGGTTATGTTCCCAGATACCGATGATGGGAAACATTTGGTTTCAAGCCTGGGAGAGTGTTGTTGTGCTGAGAAGAGGAGGTCCAGGAATTCTCCTGACGTCATAATGGCTATAAAGCTTTCTGTAACGGGGCAGAGAGGAGAGGACCGGCTCCCCACACTGTATAATAAGTGTGCGTTTAATAAATCACTTTTTGGACACCTCTCCGGACTCTGTCTGCGCTTATCTTTCCTTCCAAATGAAAAGAACCTCACAGCCTTAAACGGAAGTTTGTCAAGGATGATTCCTGGTTGTCAGGGCCAAAGTTTCTTGCTGAACCAGAAATTAATTGGCCAGTGAACCTTGATTTTGGAAAGATCTCTTTAAATGATCCAGAGATTAAAATGGCAGTTTTAGTTAATGCTGTTGATGCAAATGAATACAAGAGTGCATTAATCAGGGACATCAAGAAGGCCTACAGAAAGCTGGCTTTGCAGTTACACCCCGACAGAAACCAAGACGACCCGCAAGCCCTGGACAAGTTTGCAGATTTGGGGGCAGCCTATGAGGTCCTCTCAGATAAGGAGAAAAGGGAAACTGTATGACATGTATGGAGAGTACAGGCTCAAAGAGGGTCACCACAGCTCTCACAGCGATATCTTCTCCAGCTTCTTTGGTGATTTTGGAGTGTCAGAAGTGGCAGAGAATCGGACGGAACTTCATTCCTGGGGATGTGGTTATCATTGTCGATGATTCTGCGCCTCGTAACTCTTGGGTGACTGGAAAACTCCCCAAAAAGTTTAAAAAGACGAAGTTTAAAATATAATTATCAGGGGTGCGTTCTTCGTACCTCGCTAAGTAAGTTAGCTGGATCTGATTGTTGACGATTTCGCGTGATCTTGGATCGTTCGGTTCCCCGAAGCGATCCAAGACTTGCTGCCATAGCAACAAAGCCGTAAGCGTAAACTTGCTCGGGAGCAGGTTTACTTTATGTAAACAGGATTAGATCGCGGCCACTCGGGTATGTCCGCTTCATTTATACGAAAGCAACAGCGATATTTTACCACCGTTTTACCATAAATAAATATTATCAATGTAACTAAAGATAATGCAGTATTTGATTCTTTTATTGATTTCATACAGATACATACAGGTCATTTCCTAAAAAAAGGGAAATGTAATAGAATGATTAATAGTACATGTATTTGATTATTTCAGATGTAATTCATATTTTAGAGTAGTAATAGTAAATTACTTCGTGTAATCAAGATGACAGACCACGGCTATAAAAGCGAAGGTGGATTTGGGAAGCCTGTCGCAGCCATGTCCTGTCCGTTTACGCGAGCCACCCATTGCGGAAGGTGCAAGATTGATAAGGAGAGTTTTCAGAATTCAGCGTATATTGCGGGACAGACAGGATCCTTTAGCTCAGCGTGACAGTGTGCTCATAGAGAGATATCGATTTTCCCGTGAGGGTATTATTTACTTAACCAACTTGTTGACGAGGGGGTGCAGGACCACCACCTGTCTTTTTTTGCTCTGCCCTTTTCTTGGTTGCTGTTATAAACAAACAAACAGATTATTCCAGGGTCTCTTTTCAAGAGACTAAAAGCAATATAAGTGATAAATATTACCATTCTGTAGCATATTCTTATATTCCACTTTTACTTGTTCCCATGTTCTAGTGGGTCCTGTTGTGGCTCTAATGTGAAAGAGGATATAATGTAATATAATATGACATAATGTAATATAATAAATTACTTAAGAGTTTAATTTGTCAGCAACTTTCTGCCAGCCCTCTCTCCTTGCTTTTGCAGCCTTTGCAGTGTTCCCTTGCGTTTTAATTGAACTCTGAAACTCCTGAAATCCCTCAATCAAGAGTTCTTGCTCTGCTGCCGAAAAATACTGAGCGCGCTCCTTCGACATTTTTGCCGACCAAAGGGTTGCCGATCAATGTTTCTACTATCGATGCGTAGCCACTTTTAAGCCACCCAGTGATCTCACATTACTTCATCCAGCTATACTAATCGTCAACAACAGGTGTGTTCGGAGAACCGGAATAGCGAGCTCAAAGTTGGCGCGATGATTTGATCTTGGATGTAGTAAGCGAGGTATGAAGAACAGACCCCTGGCCCATAAAAGAGGTTAACTAAATGTAACTCTACAAAAAGTAATTTACAGAAACGTAATCACACAACTTCAGTCACAAACGGACCTAAACACAAAGACGCAGGAGGGTAGCTTTTATAGTGGTTTGGCCAAACCATTTACACACAATAGGGAGAAACATAAACAAACACCAATACTAACTAAGCACAGAATAACGTAAGTAAACACAAAACACCCCCATTTCTCACAAGCACTTGGTTGGTCCTGCTGAACAGGTGTTTACAAAGTCCTCAGCCCTTGGCAACACCTTTTGCCCAGACAGAAAACAGCCACCTCCCCAAACCAGGTAACTCAAAGTAAGAGAAACATAATTAATATTAAAGAAACAATTTTTGAAAAACCACACAATGCTGTTATGTGCACGCTTCATAACATCAGTGTTAGGTTTAAGTGAAGACATTCATGAATTATATTACTAAGATAATTGCAAACCAATATAATGATGTGAATGAAGGGACTGACTTTACAATAGACATAGCATAATTTATTTTTATTTTTTTTTCACCCAGCCAAAAGCATATATATGTTCAAAGCACCATATCAGCCTCATGTTACACAGAGGCTGTCAATTCAGTGCTGTAATGGCTCCAGTAGGGGGCGTACTTCTTCAGCCAGGAATTTTGACACCTGGAGGAGAGGAGCAGGAAGAAGAAAATACATTTTACACCATTAGTTTCTTAACAGTCGTCACCGTCGCCAACCGGGGCAGCAGGCACAGCTGCAGTAATAGGGGAGCTGTGGCTTAGATGAAAACATTCATCTGTGGTCAGACTGAACAAAAATAAGGCTGTTCATGCTGTACCTGTTGTGGAGCACGCCCAATAAAGGTCTTGGGGTCCAGCAAAGCATCCAGCTGCCCTAGAATGGGTGCAAAGTAGGGGTCTCGCTGGATTCTGGCCAGCAGGTCATTGTCTCCACCTTCCTGTTTAACCACAGCTGCTGACTCTTGGGAGAGAACACAGATTTTCTCATGGCACTCCTGAAGGAGACTGATAGGCAGGCCCGGCCCTAACCAATCTGGCGCCCTAGGCAAGATTTTAGGTGGCGCCCCCCTTACATCGGCAGTGTAGTGTATGTACTCACAAGAAACCGAATAGCTTTGTCTTTGACCTTTTTTTTTTTTTTTTTTTTTTTTTTTTTACTTAAAGAAAGCAAATTCACAATCAGAATAATTAACAAGATAAAAAAATATATGAATAAATAAATGAATACAAAAAATTAAAAAATGAATATATGAAATACAATAACACCGCTTGATGCTGCTGCTGCTGCAAAACTGGTGGGTTGTGCTGCTGAGGTGGAGGCAACAGGAAGACCGCTTGATGCTGCTGCATCATGGCTGGGTTGTGCTGCTAAAGCTGCATCACTGGTGGGTTGTGCTGCTGAAGTGGAGGCAGCAGCGGTAGATGTGGTAGATGGCCCAGGGGTGGGATTTAGAAACTTCAACAGTGCATCTGAAGAGAGGAGTATGTGACACCACTGAGTATTAAAGTCTAATAATAAAAACATATGATTCCAGGAATAAAATGAAATTATATAATATAAATGAAAAACCAAAGAGATATATGTATGATGTTAACTGATATGCAAATTAGATTAGATTCAATTTATTGTCATCATTACAGTGAAATGCTGAATAGCAGAATGCAAAGTAACAGTATAATATCATATGAGAATGTTATGTTATGATTATCTTTGACCGAATCACAGCAGTGCTCATATTAAAAAACAGCATTCCCTCTCATGTGATATTGCTTAATTAACATTAATGATGTGCACTTTAACAACTAGGCTTACAACTATAATATATACAGGGGTGGAAAAGTGACTATTACCTGCAGGGTAAACGTTAGCTAACAAGAAGGCAATAACAATGTAAACAAAAAACACCTGCTTAAAAGATGAATACAAATGAGGAAAGGTGGGAGTACTGTAATTACCTAACGTTACATTATTATTTTCCATAACAATTTAGCCCCCTCCACAATATTAACTGACGTTAAAACAGTTAACTAGCTATTTATTGATTAGCAATTAGCGAATCATGTAACATTAGCTTAATGCTAAAAATTTAGGTTACTATCACATTCAGACAAATAATTTCATGTAGGCTAACGTTACCTACCTCTGTCTTTTTCTCGTTTCTCCTCCTCTTCTTTTCTCTTTTTTCTTCCCTGGGCACCTGACAGTTTTGGCCGTTTTGACATCTTGTGTTGATTTTTTTGATGTGGTGACGTCCAAAAGGAACCCTGATACGGGAAGGGAGGGGGCGCACCGTGCGGGGAGGGGGGGGTCGTAATGTTGTAACAAATAATATTTCTATTAAATAAGCTTTACTTTGCATTTTAATTAACGTGGGATTATTTTTTTTGTATTTAGAAATAATAGTACCAACTTATTTTTTTTTTTTCAACATTTGTGGCACTGGCGTGGCGCCCCCTGATGGACGGCGCCCTTAGCATTTGCCTATACGGCCTATGCCACGGGCCGGCCCTGCTGATAGGTTTGTAGCTTGAACCTATCCGCTGGAACGTTGAAGACAATATAATTACACAGCAAAGCAAGACACGGGTAGGCAAAGTTCTTCATGTTTCTCGTGCACGGGAGAGACCGGACAGGCGCCGTTCCTTCGCTTGACCCCAGTTGCTCTCGTCCGTTCTCCCGTAACACTACCCTTTTATTGAGGTTACATGAATATGCATAGGTTCATTAACACAGGCAAAGAGTACTTTGCCTGTGTGTGTGATTTGTGTGAGGTCAAGATGTGACCCTGTGAAGCCTCCCCAAAGCTGGTGCCAGGCGTCTAGCAGATCTATCTAAACAAAAGGCTCTTATACTTAAAGAGATATACGTGTGTTTGCTATACCATATATCAACAAAGAAGATAGGACCTCTCTGATGTTCCTAGACTGTGGGTGTGCATTCTAGTGTGGAATACACACCAAGCCTTTACAGCCTGCTAAAGATCAGTCCTATCACTACACAATTGATTATATACCTTTAAGCATATATGGTTAAATATTTCTAAGCATAAATGACAATGAACAATACAAAACCTAACAGACACAGGAAAAAACAAACATTAAGGTGGAGCTGACTTTAACAGCCATGTTGTTGGGTCTCCATGTCAGGTCTGGTTATTGGTAATCAGCTTCTTCATTTAAATGGTCAAAACACTGGTTACTAGTCAGTAAGATGATCTCATTTCAGTCATCTGAATTTCTGGTTACCACTGGCATCTTCTGCCCAGTAAACCATCTCTCCTGATTAAGCAAAAATGCATTCATCCAGTTATGTTCAAATTATTGTGTCCATTCTGACTCACAGGGTATTTTCTCCTACCTGTCTGTTGCCTCCTGCCTTCACTATCGCCATAATAATGTTCTCTGTGGCCATGAAGGGCAGCTCATTGCGGATGTGTCTCTCAATGACTTTGGGGTAGACCACAAGACCCTCTGTGATGTTCTGCAGCGTGCTGAGGATGATGTCTGCTGTCAGGAAGGACTCGGGCAGGGAAATCCTCCTTCACAGGAGCAAGGCAGAGAAGAGAGGAAAGAAACCATCAGTAATCACAAGTAACAGCTTTTTACTCAACCACTGAATCCTGGGTAACAATGTGCAATGCATTGTAGGATGTGTAGTTCTTTAACCATTAACGCAATTATGTACATGGGCTGTATCCCAATTCAGGGTCTGCAGCCTTAAAGTACGCAGCCTCAACCATCCTCAAGGGCCGCGTACTCAAAGACCGCTAAGGCCGGAAGTGCGAGGCTTGTGTAATGGGACGGTCTAGCCTCCTTTGCGCTGATACTGTTGTTTGTCAATAAAGTAAAAAAAAAAAAAAAAAAGAGCCTCTGTTGCGCTGCTCAGGTTGCCTAGCAACCATGATACGAACCACTGGAAACGTGTCATAGCTTTGTTTGACAGAAATGAAGGAGAATCTTTTGTTCATTTGTTTATTCGTTTCTACATGAGCTTTGATCATTCTCTGTAAGATTAAGCTCAGCTATTGAACGGCGTATATTTTAAAGGCTTTAAAACCAAGTTAGTACAAATGTCACTAATGTCACATAACTTTGCTGACATGTGGCCAACAGTAATGTTTAATGTTCTTCGTTATTAAACATTTGCACATAAGGTATATAATATTCAGTACTTAAAGTGTACTCTTTGGCCGCCCCTCATCCGCAGTTTGTTTTTGTTTTTTTCTGCAAATTTATCCACACCCATCGCCGTGCTATGCATTCTGGGATATGTTGGGCCACGAAGTCTACACTGCCACAGCCTTAAAATTCAGGGAAATGAAGGACTCATTTCAGGGCCGCATTTCGAGCAGCCTTTTAATTGGGACAGCCTTCGGCGCGCCGCTGTGACGTAATCGGCCTTGAAATACGTACTTTAAGGCTGCAGACCCTGAATTGGGATACAGCCATAGTCTTTTACTGTTGATTTATTTTCTTTTTTTCCCTTTAGGTTTTCTCTTTTGTTGCTTTATGGCCATGATTTATGTCTTAGCTATTTGGCTTGGTTCAAAGCCTAAAACTCTGGAAGATTTCCTGAAGTGTCAGTGGAAAATATGAAGGAGAAATCCACTTTTTTTTTTTTTTTGTTTCACACATGGTACAGCAGTAATGCATTCCCATACACAACCTTCCTTTCAATTAAAGTAACACTGTTTCCATGCATGAAAAGGAGCAGGAAGAAGAATAAATTCTCATTGATACCTGCCCCCTATCTGTGATAATACAAGTAGGCAACCAAAATTACACTATGACAATCTGCACATAACAAAACAAAGCAAACAGAACAATATACTCAACAATGAGCAATACCACTAAATATCAAACTAAAAGGATCATTTTTCTACAATTAAATTCTATTCTTTTCAACTTCTTCATATTGGTTTATCATTTTATTCTTATAGCAGATTTTAAATTGAGAAACATTTATACAACACTTAAGATGATCACTGAGAGAATTCCTATGACTGTTGGACACATTTGCCTTTGTGTGGTTCAAGCAAACCGGTGCTTAAAATAAAACTTCCTTCTGCCGTCCCCATTTTCTGAACACAATACAAATAAACTTTAACTTAAGAGGTAGTGTTTATTTTTTGCCCTAAACATAATAGTTAGTCTGTAATTTCACTATGTCTTCTAGTTTTAACAATTTCAATTTTATAAACAAATTATTAGTGTTCTCTATATTTAACATTATGCATAATTCGAAGTGCTCTCTTCTGTAATAAGTATAATGCTTTCATATTAGTCATGTATGTATTCCCCCATACTTCAACACAATAGCTCAGATAGGGTAGAAACAATGAAAAATATAATATTCTCATTGTCTTGTAATCTAATATATATCTAACATTACCCAGGATATAAATACTTCTAGCCAACTTTTTTTTTTTTTTTTTCTTTTTTTTTTTTTTTTTAACATGTTCAATATGTGATTTCCATGTTAACTTTTAAAACCAGAGTCCCTATAAAAGTGGGCAGTCACGGTGGCACTCCATAAAAGCTACTGTGGGCAAAAACCATAGGCCTGTTAAATTAAGCTACTTCTTCTTCTAACAGGAAAATCATCCATCAATCTTCTTCCACTTATCCGGGACGGGTCATGGGGGTAGAAGCCTAAGCAGAGAAACACAGACCTCCCTCTCCACAGCTACCTCCTCCAGCTTATTCTTAGGCAGCTCAGAGATATAATTTCTCCAGTGTGTCCTGGGTCTGCCCCAGGGCATCCTCATGGTGGGAGATGCCCAGAACACCTCGCCCAGGAGGCATCCTAGTCAGATGCCCGAACCACCTCAACTGGCTCCTTTCAATGTGGAGGAGCAGCGGCTCTTCTCTGAGCCCCTCCTGGATGGCCGCACTACTCACCCTATCTCTAAGGGAGAGACCAACCACCCTTAGAAATGGTAGCTGGTAATGTGACCGCTACAGCTCCCACATCACTGCAGCACCAATCCGTTTGTCAATCTCCTGCTCCCCTGTCCCGTCACTAGTGAACAAGACCCCAAGATACTTAAACTCCTCCACTTTGGGCAGTAACTCATCCCTGACCCTGGCACTCCACCCTTGTCCGGCTGACGGCAATGAGTGGAAAAATATAGGGAAGAGTTCACCCTGCCCAGGGTAGGGTTACTGGAGCCCCAACCTGGGAGTCAGTCCTGGGGAGGGTGCCAGAGGGCAAGTGTCTCATGACCGGGCTTTGGCCCATGGGGCCCGGCTGGGCACACCCCGAAGAGGAAAAATGGACCCACTCTTCTGTAGGTCCACCACCTGCATGAGGCACCTTAGGACTCAGGTGCAGTGTTTTCCGGGCAGTGGCCAAGGGCGGAAACCCCGGCGGACCGATTCACGGTTACTGAGACTAGCGAGCAAGGAAATCATATTAGCACTAATTTAGCAGTGAACACACAACTGTTTCACCTTGGTTTATCTTTTTTTTTATTTTTTTATTTTTTTATTTTTATTTTTATTTTTTTTAAATGACATCAGAAACAGCAGTATGCGACATTACGTGATGGCAGAGCTTCAGTTCATCCTTTGTCCTTTTTTTTTTTTTTTTTTTAAATAAATAGGACAGGGGGAATGAATGAGAGAAAGAAAGAAAACCAAAGGGGAGAAGAGACGGTGAGAAGGGGGGGGGGGGAAGAGAGAGAAAAAAAAAAAAAAAGAACTCCTGGGTCACCTGTATGGAGGAAAAAAAAAAACAAACAAACAGAGGAGACAGCAAACAACAAAGAGCAACATAATAATAGAGAAAACAAAGCACCATCACAATAAACTAGCTAGTCATAGATATCAATATTTACTAAATAATAAACGATATTGTGCAGCACGCAAGATAGACAGCGCACAGTGTGCTTTGAGGTAGCAGCCAAGAAAGCTTTTAGTCCGCGTCTGTGAATACCCATGTGTGCATACCTGTGTGGATCAGCATGCTTGCATTCCAAAGGTTTCTCCATGTAATGATCTGCTAGGGAGTGTGGGGGGGCCACAGCCCCGTCCTCCAGGGTGTGAAGCGGGTATGGAGGAGATCAAAACTCCAGACATCCAGAGGCCCCCAGAACACAAGAGACCAAGGAAGACCAACAGAGGGGCAGCCGCGCCACTGTTCCAGTAAGAGCTGAGGAGAGTCCCAGATGAGGGCTCGCCCAGCAGCCGCGGAGCAGAAGTCAGGGGGAGTTGCAGTGACGCGCCCGTGAGCTCCGCCGGCCCCCAGCTGTGCCTGAGTGACCGAGCCCCAGGCCGAGAGGCCGGGGGCACCCCACCTCCGAAGTGGCCCGAGCAAGCCCCAGGCCCCAGGCCCCGACAAGCGGCCGCCAAGGAGTGAGCCGGTGTGTACCCGGACGCCCACCCCCAGACACAAAGAACCACCAACACACCGACACCTGAGGGAGTCCGCCACCGGCAGGGGAAGTGGTGGTGGGTGGAGATAGGCCTCCAAACCTTGGAGGGCCTGAGGTGTCCCCAGAGAGGTGGCGTCTGATACCCAACCTGACATATAGACACAGACATACAGGCACACACAGACACAAACATCCATTCCCACCCTCATGCTCTCATATGCACTCACTCCACACTCAACCAACGTGGAGACAGACATAAAGAGACGCTGTACACACGGTCACACTCCCCAAGCGTACTCTACAAACCGGGTCTAGGTACCCTTGCCCCTGGAGGGGGGAATTGCACCCAGACCCAGGTGGTGTTACCCTTTTCCCTGCGGTGGGGAGAGGCAGACCACCCCGACTCCGCAGCAGCAGGGAGGCCCCACACCCCAGACCGCAGTCGGACGGCCAACTCCTCCTACTAGCCCTCCCGCTCCAGCAGGCCGCAGAGAATGGGGGTGGGAGAAGACTCCAAACCTCCCTCCACCCGCTCATTGTAGTGTTGATGCATATGTGTTCTAAGGTGCAATTAAAACCCAGGAGGGCATGGAGCTACCTGCCAAGGAGCAGCAGGTAAGCGCATAGTCCCTCCTGCTAACCCTCAATGACTAAGTGTATTTAAAATTGAGAGGTGGGCAACGACGTCAGGGGTGAGGTATACACCCTGATGGTAATTTTGACTCCGTGATTGTGCCCACCCCCAAGATCCTATATGTATGTGTAATGAGAGTGTGAATAATGTGAATGTCTAAGTTGTGGGATAAAATTGAGGCAGAGGCAGCCAGAAGGGGACAGGGGGGGGTAGCCTCCTCTGCACCCTGGTGACATACCCCCACTCCAAGGCCCTGCATGTGTGGGTGGTTGTGGAGGAGCGGGAAGAGGGAGGCAGCTGGAGATGGGGAGGGAAGGAAGGGAGGGGCAGGTAACCCCTCCCTGGGGCCAGCTCCCCCGCTGACCCCAGTAGGCACTCCCACCCTCCGCGACCCGCCAGGGAAGGGGGGCCCAGGCCCATCAGACCGGGGCCCAGTGCAGTAGCGCCCTCCGGCTCCACAGAGCCCTGGACAGTCCACCCAACCCCACCACAGAGAAAACTGCACCCACCCCACCATCCACTCATCTTCCAGACTACATAAGACGGTAAACGCCCAGGCTGAGATCTTCCTCCACCTCTCCTGTATCTCCCCCTCCTGCAGAGAGTTCCTGAAGAGAAGAAAGCTCCTGCAAGATGTGACCATCCCCCCCACCAGTTGAAGAGCCCCCCAGGCGGCTCGACGCACCGGCGGCACCCTGCTCCAGGGCCGGGCCCCCATGCACCCACCCGCCCACAACCCCGGCAACACACCAACCAGGACCCAAGCCCCCGAGGCCCGGCCCGGGCCCCAGCCCAGAGACGGAGCGCCCCCAGAACCTCACGCCCATCCCGGACCCACCCAGGGGCAGCCAGGTTGCCAGGTCAGTAACCCACGTCCGCCAGCACAGACCCTCCCCTAGCCCCGCTGCACGGGGCTATTGAACTATTCAACTTTTTTTAATATTTCAGCTATTTTTACGTTATGTTTAACTAACAAATTGACTACTTCCATACTACCATACAATTGGAAAATGTTAAGCTTTTGTTCTCTCAGTTATAGGATTCTTTGTTCCTCTCAAGTCTTCAATTTTTTTAACAAGAAGACCTTGATGATGCAGAAGCAACACTCGTAACTGAGAATCATTGTTCACTACTATTTATTGTACGCTTCCACACTGATGTGATATCTACTTCACAGAGGAGAACTGCATCATACCAAATTCACAGCAGTGTAAGTGTGTCTTTGTGGGCTGACCTGTTGGCGCTATCATCCAGTGTCCTCTCCAGCCACTGGACTGAGGCAGTCTGCAGGGGGTCGGCCATCAACACAATCAGATGTCGGGCCAAGCTACAGCAGCGTTCTGCACGCATGGGGTTCCTCTTGTAGGGCATAGCACTGGAACCTGGAAGAGGAGCGGGCAAAGCTTTAGGCTGAGGCACAGTTTAACAGGTAAAAAGTGCTTTTGAATGAGCGAACGTACCAATCTGCTCCTTAAAAGGTTCCTCGATCTCTTTTAGGTTGGCCAGCAGACGGATGTCTGTGCAAATCTACAGCAGACGACAGTATAAAGTTTAGACTCAGTTACATCAGCTTTTTGAAAATCCTGAGCTCAAGACCCAAGTTTCTTTAACCACCACTAAATGTAGACATTTCCTCACCTTGTGCACCTTTGACATCAAAGTTAGACAGCTCCATCAGTCTGATGAAGGCCTATGAAAACACTGCAGCTGCAGTCGGACTCACTGGAAGTGTGTAAAGCCGAGCGTGGGGAGGTCGGCGTATTCCTCTGCAAAGTTTGCCAGCCGGTCGATGACTCTGGCCAGCTGCAGGAAAAACAAGCCTTTAATGATGCAAATCAGGGTGTCAAACTTATTTTACATCGTGGGCTACAAACAGCCAACTTTGATCCTTAGCTCCCAGAAGCAGTGAAGATGCATAATAAATGTGACCAATATGTTGCAATGCATGTCCTGTAATTTTTAAATATAATTTTTCATGAATTCATTGAAAATGTCCTGTTAGGTTTTTTTTTTTTTGTTTTGTTTTGTTTTTTTGTTTGTTTTTTTTTTAATATTAATGGACTCACTGTAAAAACAAACTAGCCGACAAGCTTGTTTGATATTAATATATTAATTTGCACTGTTTTCATAGAATTTCTGGACAAACAGGTGAGTCTCACCTTAGGCAAGAGGATGTTGAAGCCATCACGCAATGCAATGAGATCCTGAAGAAGAGAAACGACAAACATGAGAAGCTTTAAAGAGTCAAAACTCATCACTGCTGGGTTTATTTATGCAATAGTCCTACTTACAGTATTGTCTCCCACATAGCATGACGTAGCTCCGAGGTGGATGATGGGAGCAGCTGTGGGGCAGCAGTGTGCAAAGGTGTGGACGTGCGCCATGACATCGTGCCTCAGCTTTCGCTCTTCTTCAGCCGCCACGGCAAAGTCAATGTCCTCTGCATGGCTCTCCATCTCTGCAATCTGAGCATCAGTGATGGGCAGACCCAGAGCCTGAGGAGGAGAACATTGAACACAGAGACATGATGACAAACAGGAAGAGTTCCTACAAGCAACTCGTAAAGTTTAGAGCTGGCAAAACAAAAGTGCTTGTAGTTACAGAATGAATTCTGAACCATTTCCTGCAGGGTTTCATTTTCAGAGTTTACTTATAAGCTTTTTATGTGGAGCTTTTTGACTCTTGATAATACAGTTCTTTACTTTTAAGATACTTATCAACAGTTACAAATGCAAATATGTTTTATATAAATACATGTTTTATTATAAATACACATATTTGCAGTATTGGCTCTTCTGTTGATGAAAAGGATGTTTGGGTAAAAGTCACACAGTGACTTGCATTGCTAAGCTGATAGCAAACAGCCTCAGTTGTATTACCGGCCCCTACTAGACTGCGAAAATAACACCTCAGTGTTATTTCATGTCATTTAAATCCAGTTTTTTGCCAACAAGTCAGCCTTTGATCTCGTAGACTTCTCTATGTGAAACGGCTCTGCTTCTTCTTTGTGGCCTCAGCACCAAGCTGACAAGCTCTTACAGCTGTTTATGGCGAGTCCATGAAATGATGCCGAGTGATGCCACAGCTCTGAGGTCGCTCCAAAAGATATTCTGGCACGTTATGAGAGCTTGGTCCACATTGCCAGCAAAAAGTCAAATTCGTTGAATCACCTGGCAATTATATTCACGGTATTCATTCACTTTGTCCTTTTGAATTTGCTAGCTTGTTATGTTGTTGAGCCAGTGGCTTCTTCACTTGTTGCTCCTGTATTTTCCTCAGTGATCAGTGTGTCAGATCTTTTGCTACTTCTCTGCCTTGTTAGGTAATAACACTTGTAAGGCATGTTGCATATTTGCAGCTCTGGAGGTCAGGCTCACTAAATTGGAGACCAAAGTGTGTGTGTGTGTGGGGGGGGGCAGACAATCGAGGACAGAGCTGGCCCAGACGCCTGTCTGCTTGCCTTTTCTCCAGTTTTGATCATTATGTGCTGTCTACGTGAGGTCCGCAGTGTATGGGAGGAAGAGGAAAGGCAGCAAGTAGTTGCGCTGTCCCAAGCATATAAGACTCGTGAAAAATCTGTGATTATCAGCTGCATTTATCTAATATTAAATCACTCACAAAAAATGCAATTTCATATATTTTATTTTTTGATTTTTCATTATATTTTTGTTTGTTGTATAGGCTATATACAGGGTTCCTTAATTTTTTTTTCTGTTATTATTTTAATAAAATGCAACTCTGGAACTGCCAAATGTTTTCTGACTTATACACAATTTCTTTTTATTGTATACTAACAGTATGTTAAGACCAAGAGACTTGATAGGGCTCTATAAAGGTTGCAGACTTTACTTCAGAACTTTTCTTGTCCATCTTCCATTGGTTTTAATTTTGCACTCCAGTATGAACACCCATCCCCTAACCCGAGGATCACCACAACATAACCTAACAGACCTAGACCTTAGTTCACAGATTTGCTTTGTCTGGGGTTTATTTCTGGGATTTCGCACAACCCAGGGTTCAAATCACGAATCCATAATGGGCTTGGATTTACAACATTATGAATGAAATGTGCTCTATTTGGAAGAAGCAGGCCCCCCTCCCCTTTCGACGGGTTGTGTGTGAGACTTTAAATCGAGGGCGTAGATTTGGTTTTGGCATTGGTAGGGACGGATGATTCAACCACCAAACCCTGCCCTGTTTTTTTTGTTTTTGTTTTTTTTCCTTTTTGTCTTTGCTTCTTGATTTTTAAAAAAAGGAGAAATATACTTGCCTACATATGCTAGTCTACATGCTTTTAAACCATTTAAAATTACAATTCATAGTTTTGTGTGAATTATATAATGTTAAATTACTATTAAACAAATGACTAAGAATTTTAGACTTTAGTTTACTTCAGCCATATTCCATATAAATCAGGTATCATATAAAAATAGCTTCAAATACAGTCATGACAATAAAAGAATATGACTTTAACAACATTACTTCAGTTATAGTACACAAACATCTCTGATACATTAGCACTAAGGGAACAGTGAATGACCTGGTGGTTTTTGTCTATAAAACTACTCTAAGATTACCACAAAGTAAAAGATCTCGCAGCAAAATTATGCAACATTTTAGGCACTATTGCCCCGATCAAATCAGTGAGCTGGGATTTTTTCATTCTAAACATGAACTACTGTTACAGCAACAGCCATGGATTACTGGTGCCCGACACAACTCAATGTCCACTATGTGAAGGAGCCAAACACATGCCTTCTCCTCTCGTTAACTGAGATAAACTGCTGGCATATTGGTTTTACATCTATACTGTCCAGTCTCTCGTGGTGGACATGGCATACAGCATTTTACCTTTAAGCATTTTACATTTTAACGTTAGGCATATAATTTTAACAGCCTCTGTAAACTAATATCCTGGCTTGCTCGAGGCTGCCGTTTTCTCTGACAGTTTCAATCAAAATTAGAAATGCTACTCTGGGAGACTGAGAGAACTTGGATTTATGAGCTTGGATTGGAAACTAACTGTTGTGCAGTTAGTTTCCAAAACACGTTATTCATTGTTACATACAATTTTAGACTGATGTGGGCCAAAGCCTAGCATAGCCTGTAACGTTATTATGACGGACACATTTTATGAGTGAACTTGACTTTAAGTGACTTACAGGTTTCTTTGAAAAATACTTTCTTATATCCAGGTTCTTCGTTTTTGCTGTCATCCTCCTCTCCTTGCAGGTCCTCGCAGCGCAGGCTTGCAGCTGCTAAAACTAAACAGAGCTCCCTGAAAGGCACAGCCAATCACATTGGCCATATTTGTCACATGAGGTAGGACTCCAGTAGAGATCGTAATTTAAGTCTTTCTGCACCGCTGGGTGAATGAAACGTTGACAGATCGGTTTTTTTTTTCTTTTTATCCGGTTTGTTTTTCTTTACTCGAAGAGATCAAATTATTGGTGGGGACATGTCCCTTCCGTCCATGCCAAATCTACGCCCTTGCTTTAAATCATCAAACTGTAAATTATAAATTTTAAATTGTTATTGATCCCTTTACCCCTGGTCCTAAAGTGTATATTTATTTTCTTACTCTTCTCATATTTATTGTTTGTTTACTTGCACTGCTGTAACTGGAGCCACGTCGTCTCGTCTCTCCATATACTGAACTGTATGTAGCAGTTGCAGAGCGAACGGGTTGAGCAGAGATAACAAAGTTTACTTTGACTTCAGCAGCGAGCAGGCGCACCGCGCTCACTTTTTTGCGTATAGAATTTTGAAAAAAAAACCAAAAACATCGGTGCAAACTATAAGCCTGCATCATAATGTCTGGTGTTTTTATGTTTGTTGGTTTGTTTTAATTTTGTTTTATAATTAGTTAGTTAATTAATTAGTTATAATCATAGAAGTTATAGCATATTATACAAAATTAGTTATTATTAGAATAGACATAACATAATTTGGATATCGCATGATATCAAACAGAAGCTGTCAGCTCTGTAATGTAGGCAATCAATAAGAAAGCAGTTCATTATTGCTGTAGATTCCAGCGGCTCTTCATATTTTTGGCCAACAGATGTCACCAAACACGACTGTGTGTGAAAAGCTTCAAGTAATGAACAGGTTTTCAACATAAGTTCTAATGCTTCAGATAGCTTCATTTGGCCATCGCTATTGAAAATCTTTGCCGGGAGAGGGAGCGTGAAGCTGGGCGACTAATCCAGTGAGTGTGATCCGGTGTCCGAGTGGCGGAACCAGAGAGCTGTAGCACAAGGAAGAAAAGGTAAGTACATAGATTTGGGCGCACATGAGTCGTGAGAGCCTGTTACCTACCCGGGTAAGCTGACGAAGAGACAGCAAAACTGGTCTTGAATACCCTCAGTAGATTGCCCCAGATTAGCTCCAGGTGAGTTGGACAGGTGAGGAGGTCACAGCTCCGCCCAGAGGCGGACATCGAAGAATATAGAACTCAGTGGTAATTTACCAGCAGCGCACCCGGACCGTGACAACAGTTTCAGTAAGCAAACTCTAAATTTCTTAGTAAATTACTTCACCATCTGTAAAAAGTGAAAATCCCAACCCATTTTCTTATTTCCTTAAATACGAGCTCACCTTATAGTGTTTATTGCTCCAGACAGGTCAGTCCCCTTCATCCATCTATGGCCTACTTCGACCCAGATTACAGATATGGAGATAAATCCTTCTCTCCACATTATAATAATTGTTTTTTGTTTGTTTGTTTAAAAAAAAACAGGGTCTGAATGTCCTCTGTTCACTTTTAATCTCATGCTTTGAACATCACCATCCTTTAAATAGCCGACTTCTGGTAGGATCACGTGGTCAAGTGGAAGGTGTCCTTTTTTAATTAATGTGTGACGTGACTGTACAGACTTCAAAAACGCTGGGACGTCGAAGCGCTAACTTTGCCTCGATACATGAAAATACGTCAACAAAACGTTTAAAACGTGTTATGATCGCTGCAATAAACACGAGTACGTCAGCGAAGAGTTTGGAGTCATATTAGCACTGTCACCCACGTCTTTAAAATCTACACAGCAAATGTTGCTTCTTCTTTTTTAACCTTCTGACTTCCGTGATTTCCCTAGGTTCCCTGAACGTACCTCCCCATATAGCGGACATAATTCAACTGGTAAGGAGCCAAGGATGAGCTCAGACATTCAGGATGACTTTTCTGCTAAACGTGTCGTATTCTTCAGGCAGTATCCACTCTAAGGAGGCGAAGATTTGACTCCAAAGCGATCGGACAGCGTCTTACAGTCATCTGCTATTTATAGAAGCTCTTACTTATTATGTAAGCCGTTTCTTGTATCACATTTAAATGTATTCATGCAGCATAAATCCCCCTTCCTGCCTCGCACAATACTCTGTCTAGAGGCGTCATATATATTATGAATAGCTGTGTTCATGCATGATGCAACATCTGGGGAGCACATCCAGCTGTAAGCCGAGCACAAAGTACTGACTCTCTCTCTCTGTCTATCCATCTTTCCGTCTGTCCACCTGACTGCAGTCTGCATACAGTGCCACACTGCTGCTGCTGCTGCTGCTGCTGCTGCCGTCTGATACAAGCGAGTGGGAGGCACAGCTTCCTCTGTTTTCTCTCAAAAAAATGAACAGACATCTTATTGGAGCAGCTGCTGAAGGGGTGGATTTGGCTTCCAGTCTCCTGCATTGCACAATCTTTTCCCTCAGCTCGGACAGATAAAGAAGACAAAAGAAAGGAGTACTGGAAGGGGAGGAGGACTGGGAGCGGAGGGGATATATATATGTATGTATCCATAAAGAAAAAGACTAGGAAGAGCCACGGTGAGGTGAAGGGGGTGTGAAAGAAAACAGATTACAAAAAAGAAGGAAGGGAGAGGTTTAAGTATGAGGAAATGAAGAGAGGCAGGGGCAGGAAACTGAAGATAGAGTGACTACACTGCAGCAGAATGAGGGTTAGAGTGAAAGCAAGAGCAGGGAAGCATTTGAGCTCCGCATCCGTGGCTTTCTGAAGAGGCACGAAAAAGGAAGGCACCGTGGAGGTGAGACGGAGACGGAGGAGGGGGGCTGAGGAGGAGGAAGCCAGAGGTTCTACACACAAGATGGCTGCTGTGTCCTCTGCCTCTGACACCGGTAAGTGGCTTTTTAATATTTTGCCAGACACCTCACAGCGAGCTCGACATCATCACCTTTACTTTAACAGCAGCATCCTTTCTCAAACGTCGGCTGGAGGTGGAAACTGTTGCTCGTGTCAACTTCTGTGATTGGTGGCATACATGGAAAGTCAGTGAGCATCATTAATCAATAAACTTCTCACTGCATCTCATACTCTCCTCCACCTCCTCCTCCTCATGGAGCACGCATCACTCCTCTGAGCATCTTCTGGATATTCAAATACTTCTCTGATGCCTTTGAAAAAAAGAAGAATCAAAACTCAGAGTGCGTCATGTTTTCGTTCACATGACAGAGTGGTGTGTCTGCCTCTGTTTTTCTGAAATCTGAGGACAGATAAAAAGATGAGGGATGCTGGGAGATCAGCCAAAGCGGGACAGAGACGCGAATGAACGAGGAGCCAGGGAAAGAGATGAGATATAAGGTAGCAAGCTTCTCAGATAAGATGAGAGCAGAGAGGGAATGGAAGGAGGGAGGCCAGGAAAGAAGGGGGGAATGTAGAATTGCATTGCAGTGTGAAGGATGCAGAGGTGCAGCCATCTCCAAAACACAGTAGGAAGACTCAATAGTGGGTTTAAACAAATTAAGATCCAAAATCTATTCAGACAGAATGTTAAAAGTATATACCTCTACCTAGGTTTGATCCCTGGCTCCTTCACCTTTGGACAAGATGCTGAACCCCGAGTTGCCTCTGATGCATCCATCAGATTATGGCTGTTTCTCAATAATCGAGTACGCTAGTCCTTACTTGATAGTCTGTATTTCGTAAGTTCACACGGGAGTTCGGACTTCCCGAGAACGCAAGAGAGACATCACAGCGCCAGAAGTTTCACTGCCATCCCCTTTTAATTTAAATGCGATTAATATTGCAATGAAAATTACACATGATCTGGTAGATTTCTTTAAGAAAAAAAAAAGGTAATTTACAAAAGTATTTTAAGCAGTTTGGCAAAATTCACTTTTACATATGAAACGACGTGTGTGTGTGTGTGTGTGTGTGTGTGAGAATGTCCAATTATAAAAAAAGCACTTGTGTGTGTGAGTGAGTGGGTTGTAAGAAAGCGCTTTGAGTGCTCAAATTCAGTAGAGAAGCAGCGTTCTGATGTCACTGTGTTACAACAGGAGACCCCCGGGCCCGCCATCCCCCAGAGCGCAGATTGCTGCTCCTCGGGGGTCCACGGTCCGGTAAGACCTCCACTGCCAACACCATCCTGGGAGATGAAGTCTTTGATGGTGGGACGGAGACTACACACAGCAACGTGGGCCACACTGAGATCTACGGCCGCCGTGTCACCGTGGTCGACACCCCGCCGTGGGCCATCCCGGCCGACCCAGCCGACGACGCCGAAGCTGACAACAACGACAACGCGGGGGCCGAGTCAGACAGCCCACGCCGCCCGCCGCCGAGCCTGGACAGCGAGGGCCCGTGCATGGGGGCCATTCTCTGCCCTCCGGGACCGCACGCTATCCTTCTGGTGGTGTCGGTCACCCAGCCCTTCACCGAGACTGAGCGGAGGGCTGCGGAGGAGCAGCTCGGCGCCCTCGGGGGAGGGACCTGGAGGTACTCCATGGTCCTGTTCACCGGGATAGACAAGCTGCCCAAGGGTTTTTTTATTGAGGAGCACATAGCAAACACTGGAGAGGCCTTGCAATGGCTGGTGGAGAGATGTGGAAGCAGGTATAACGTCAGTTTGCTATCTTCCCGTTTTCCCCAATGTCTCCTCTGGTTTCTCAAAAGATACTCAATGTTTAGACTGTGCAGCAGGAGTTTGATAGATAACCCAAAGGGAAACGGCTGCAGATGTTGTGCTTCAAACCTGATTTACGCTGAACATGCTGCCTATGGAAAAAACAGTTGTGCAAATCTGATAACATCTCCAGCAGTATCATTTCAGTCAACTTTGGCTGCAAGCTTCAATAACAATAAAACTGAGTGTATGAAGCTTCAGGGTGGATTAGTCACTACTTCATGGTGGATTTTTAACTCTCCACATAGAAGAGTGCCATGCTAAAACGTCTGCATCTGTTCACACTGGATTGCTTAGTTGGTGTTAAACATCAAACTGGCAGCACCAGAGACTGCTTAGCTTATAGTGAATGTAAGGTTCAAGATCTAAAGGTTCCTGATTTTCAGTTCAGTTTTGTCACCAACCAACAGCAACGCTGTCAGTAAGACAACAATTCTGACATTTTTGAAAACTGTGGAAAGTTTCTTTCAGGGCAAAAGGAAACTGTATGCTGCAGTTGTTATGTAGTTCTAAATAAATTGAATGTCATGCTCCTTTTAAAGCTGGTTTCCCCCCTTGCAGGTACCACGCCTTTGATAACACTCGAAAAGAAACAGAAGAAAACACACAAGTACCCGAGCTGATGGAAAAAGTGGAGGAAATGATCACTGACAACCAAGGTTTGGCTGGATTTATTAAAGTAAAGACCATGTAAAGTTCATGAGATGAGAAGCGTTTTAATTCTAGTTTTAATTAAAAACAGTAGGGAAACATCTCAAATGCTGGAAATGAAACACGTTTATGTTTTGTTTTTTCATGAATTTATATTAATGTTGAAGCCAGCGACACAAATAAAAGACGACACAGATTATTTCACCCGTATCCTGTGGTGTTTATGTTTGAGGAAGGAACTGCCGTCGTTTTATTGTTCAGAGTTTCCTTTGTTGTATTTTGTTCACAATACCACAAATGTTTGTGGTCAGAACTGCAGTCGGGTTCATTTAACACCGGTCTCTGCCAGCAGCATTCTGGGATGTTGCTGAAAATAAACATGGACTTCCCATGAAAAGGCTTGAAAGGCTTTATATGTGGCTTCAAACCCTGGATATAATCGTAACAGAGCCAGATGTGCAATGTGCATTAATATTCCCCCCTCCTCACTCGTGCTTGTTTATTTAATGTGTATTAAGAGCTGACACACAACAGTTCGGTGAATAATTTATGGGTGCTTTCATGCAGGATGGTACTTTGAGGTGAATGAGCTGATTTTACTGGAGGAAGAACAGGCCCGGAGAGCTCTGGAGGAAGAAAGGATGAGGATGGAGGAGCACGCTCGACAGAGGGAGCAGATGATCGGAGGACCTCCCAGAGGTATGAGCGTTTGTGTGTGCTGAGGTGTGTAATTGAGTGAGTCATGTGGTGAAGGAGAGTTGAATTCACATGTGTCACGATTCTACCCTAGGGAAAACAACCCCCCCCCCCCCCCCCAACCACCCCCACCCCACGAAATGGTGTTGTAGCAAATTGCTTACTCATTCCTGTTGAGCTTGCGTTGCTTTTTATTCAGAGTGTTTTCATTCTCTCCGCTTTGTTTATCTGACTACTCTTCTATTTCTCATCCTGTCCTCGTCATTCTGTTTAGAACTGAGGTTGCTGTTGCTGGGTTGGAAGGGTGTTGGAAAAAGCTCTGTGGGGAACTGCATCCTGGGCCGCCGCTACTTTGAATCAGGACAAGAGACAGAGCTGTGCCTCAGGCGGCAGGCGCTCGTGTCTGGTCGTCGGGTCACTATTGTAGACACGCCGGGCTGGGACTGGTTCTCGGTGAGGCGAACCCCTAAGCGAATCCGCCAGGAGTCCCAGCGCGGGGCTGCCCTCCTGCGGCCCGGACCCCACACCCTGCTGCTGGTCCTCCCCGTCGTCTCGTCCCTCACCGCCAGGAAGCGGCGAACGCTTGTGGCGCACATAGAGACTCTGTTTGGCGACAGCGCGTGCCTCCACACCATGGTGCTGTTCAGCTGTGGTGACTGGCTGGGACGCACGCCCATTGAGGAGCACATCCTCAGAGGCGGACGCGAGTTGCAGAGACTGTTGGAATACTGTGGGAACTATTACCACGTACTGGACAGTAAGACGCCTGGCAAAGACAGGAGTGTGTCGGTCCTGCTGGACAAGATTGAAGAGATGATCAGAGAGAACGGCGACAAGGCCTTCCTTCCCATACAGACAGAGTGGTGTAAGTCCTTTTTTTCTATATATTTTGCAACGATAGCTAATGTTCAGTGGCTTTTGTCTCGTGTTGCAGTTGAAAAACACATATGTACACAGCTGATCTGCTTATGAAAATTATGCGCACTAATAAAATGATGTTGCATTTGACAGTGAGCGAGGAGAGCTCCTACTCCTCTGACAACACCGAACCGGAGGACGACTGCCGGGGATGCCAGCTACAGTGACACAATCAGACTAAACGGAAAAGTCTTTTTCCTCCTTGTGAGCCTTTTAACGGGGCATGAACATCACCTCATAAAACTAAAATCTCATTGAGATATCCCTCTCTAACTCTCAAGAGTTTCAGGGACAACAAAGGGTTCAGATGAGTAGGTCTGGAGAGTGAGACGTTTAAGACGAGCTCCTCATGCCGAACAGCAGGAGAGATGTCCTGCTTCGAGCGACCTGAGCTCAAAAACACACCCCGAGCCTGCGAGCATGTCCACAGAAGTCAGCTGCTGCTAATCTTTGTAAATCTTTATTCCGTCCGCACTGATCAACTTTGTATTACGTGTTGCAAAAAAATGGCAAAATCCAAACCAAAAAAGCTACACGTTTAAAAAAACAAAACAAAAAAAACTGCAATGTCAGATTTGAGGGTGGGATCACATGTGTCATTAGCAAGTTTTGGAAGATTGTTCCCTCTGATGTCAATCAGTTTGAATCAGAAAGGATTTACAAGCAAAAGAAAAAAGCTCAAGTGAAAGCAAGCTACTTAATACCAAATCCAAACATGGACAAAGTGTGCTGGAAGTGCACGCACAACCTTCAGATGTTAAAAACAGGAGGTAACGCTTGCCTCTCACATTAGTGAGACTGAAATGATCTCCGTTAAAAATGCATTCGTCTCTGCTGCTCAGGGAGTCTGAGTTGGATTAATTTAAAAAGGGGCAAAATCTGGCACAGCCACAGAGACGCAGATTAATGTTGATTGCTTAAATGTGGACGTGAGTCACATGTTAATCCAAATTTGGGGCTTTCTCCGAGTGTTTGTTTTAGTTTACCGGGAGCTTAAAGGGAGTGAGTCTTTAAGAACCAGCTAAAAAGCGCAAGTCATTTTTATCACACCTCTGCATTCATGTTCAAGAGGAGCTGGGAAGACAGTTTAAAGAAGGCTGTGTCGAAACTTAGCGCAGCCTCAGATCCCCGTGGAGCACCCGGGCCAGCTCTGCTTGGCTGCTTATGGTCATGCACTCAGTGCGTGTATTGACAAGGCAGATTCAGCTACGTGCCTCAGCATCAAAGCGAGACAGCAGGAGCACACCCTGCAGCAGTAGCAGCAGGGCAGTATCCTATAGGCTACATCAAGCTTTCGCATGCTACAGAAACAGCATAACCTCATGAACCACTCAAGCTCTCATAGGGCTCTTAATACCTTGTAACTTTTTCTACATCCTTGAGCTATCAAACATCAGTAGTTTAAAGAAAAATACATACATATATATATATATATAAATATATACAGCCATCAGAGGCATGTTAAGACATAGCATGTGGAAAAATGAGTGCCTATAGAGCTGAAGGCAACCTCACTTCGTTCTTCTTGCTTGAATAAGCGATTTCTTTGGTATCACATCACATCCTTCTACCTTTACAGCTGCAAAAAAAAGAAAAGAAGAAAAAGGAGGGGATAAAATAGAATTCACCCTCTGAAATAAAAACAAATACATAATATGTGACCGATAGCACTGCCATGCTGTAAAATGGAATTTTCTACAAATGATGTAGCCTGTAAATGAAACCGCAGCACTGCTCCCTCTCAACGCTTCAGCAACCTCTGTGCTTCATCTAGCCACATAGGCCACCGGCAGCACTTAAGTGTGACACGCATGACTTTCACATTTTAATACGAGGACGTCCCGCGAGTCCCAAACCACCTCAGTATATCAAAAGTGTAGTAAACAGTGTAAAATAATGTACCATTTTAGGCTCTTAGTGAAGCATTTTTGCACTGTGTAAGTTCTACCACTTTACTGTAGCCAAAGTGACGTCCCTTTCTGTGGTCCCTCTTTATGTGGAGATTGCAACATCAGTACTTTGTTCATCCTGAGACAATGATAATAAAAGATATGGATATATTGTTGTGTATTTTTGGCTTTCGTCTTATTATTTAACTGTCATTTCAATAAAAATGCAAATCCTGTCTTTGAAGACAAAAGATCTCACTGTTTTACCTCTGAGAGGATCTGGTAGTGTGGTGATAGCATCACTAGGTGGCAGTGTAGTAAGCAAAATACTGCATGTGAAGATGAAGGCAGATAAAAATGAGCTCTGAAACGGTTTGTTTCAACTTGAGTAATATTTGCATTACTGGGAAAGGAGATTATTCAAAAAATAATGCAAAAAAGGTAATTTCAGATCTGTTTTGCATTGGCAGACAAAAAGAGAGTCTAATAATTCTTGCTTCACTCTTGAAAAATGAGGGCATTTACACAAAGTTAGCAAAGGTTTTTGCCTGTAAGGAATATTTTGCCTATTAGTGCTGAACTGCTGTGACTTTGGCGCTTGTCCAGAGAGGTATGGTAAATAGTCCCTGAGCTATCTGGAAACGAGCCCAGGCCAATTACAGAGCGCACACCTAGGTCCCGTCGTAGGATGAATGCACACATTTCTGTTGGGTAACATTATTCGAGTTGTGCCTAGGTCAGCACCAGTCAGCACTCTCACTTTTTTTTCTCCCCCTCTCCTGTACACTGGCACAAATAAAAATATGCTCAATTTCATGACCAGCATAAACTTTTGAACCACCTTAATGAGCTGCAGAGGGACTGAACATACTATTACATCTTTTGGGGTTGTATCATTAAGAGTATCCAGTGTAGAGAAATCTGCCCAATCAAACGTGTTGTTATGCACTGGGAAATAAAGCAGCACCCAGATGTTTTTATAAACTTATAAATAGAATTAACTTCACATGACTGTCACTTGAATAATCATGCGTTTTGACAACATGACCATCAGGCGGGCCCCATTATCTTCAGTTCTGCTTCAAAGAAAACCCTGAGATAGCGACCAGCCTTGTTTGGAGTTAGATAACAGATAATATTTGTAGTATTCATCCACATTACTTTCATGCTTCAGACTCAGGTCAAACTTATTAAACACTAACGAAAGAATTCTCAGAAACCAACACCAGTTCCTACTCAACATCTGGTTAATGTTAAAGCATTCTCTTGTCAACATCATGCAAAAAGAAAAACTGCCACAATTCATTTAAGCACTTTATTACTCTTTATTGAGAGAATACATGTAGTCTGGTTGTGATATAATATAGACAAGTTGAAAGGTTAAAAAGTCAGTTCCTAGGTTACCAAGGTCCAAATACACGCAAATACATACATAAAATATG
This sequence comes from Copadichromis virginalis, assembly GCF_057382275.1. Classification (NCBI taxonomy): domain Eukaryota; kingdom Metazoa; phylum Chordata; class Actinopteri; order Cichliformes; family Cichlidae; genus Copadichromis; species Copadichromis virginalis. Next base: position 14,042,368 of record NC_140621.1, read on the forward strand.
TTTATACTGGGAGAAGATTACTTAATTTTCAACTACTTGCTTCTACTTCTACGTGACTATTCAATATTTAATACCAGTGTTGGATACATAAAAGGTGATCATCTGACAAACACTTCTTTTCTTGTGCATCCAAGTCATGCAGTGCAGATGCAGCTTCAACTATACTGTTATTCATTTTCAAAAAAATAAAACCCACTGAGCCCACTTTCTAGTCATCACTTCCTATCACGCATGATCAGTCACTGCTAGGTCCTGCCACTAGGGGTCAGCACTCAGACCCTTCTTGAGCCTTGCCATTCGAACTTCCTCCATCAGTTCTTTGAGATACTCGATCTCTCTGGCCATAGATTCGGCCTTCTCTGCCAGCTCTAGGTTCTTCCTCTCCAACAGCACGTGCTCGTCAGCGAGGGCGTCCTTCTCCGCTCTCTTCTTCTGTCTGTAGCGCGTGGCAGCAGTTTTGTTCTGCTCCATCTTCTTCTGTTTTTTGTCTTTTGGAGGCCTCACAGCTGCACGTTCAGGTCCACCTGCACCGCGTGGGGACTTGACCTTGACACTGGTGGTGCTAGGAGAGGGCGGACTAGCTTTGTAATTTGGTTCCGGGTAGGGTCTGCTTCTGGAGGGTGTTTTTGGAGGGGAGGATGGTGGGGAGCAACAAATGACCTTTGACGTGGTGGCCGTGGTGATCCCGACTTCCTTTTTCGGGGCAAGCACGAGGACGATGCGAGTTGGTGAGAGTGAGAGTACAAGCTTTGGGACCTGAGGGACCACAGTGGCTACCACTGGCTTCACCTCACTCTCTGACACATCCACTTCACTGCCAAGGTCCAGGGTAAAGGTAGGGGAGGAGGGAGACTCTACTACGGGGGATTCAGGGTCTGGGGAGGTAGGCTCTGATTTGATTTCGAGCTCCTCTTGAGGCTCTGGGATACAAAGTGGAGAAGAAGGAACCTCCTGCCCATCGATGCAGGATTCAGGATCATCCACAGTGATGACAGCAGTATCTGAACAGACAGTGGAAGATGAAGGGGGCGGTGTACTTGAAAGAGAAGCAGAGGGAGGATCCATGAGCACAGGAGTTGAGAGAGCTGGCAGGGGGAGGGAGTCGAGCTCCATGGGGCAATCAAAGGAGGCCAGGAGGTCTTCTGGAGAGCTGTGAGACTCTTCAGCAGGACTGCAGGAGCCAATCAGCGAGTCCAGGTCAAGGTCACTAAGATCCACCTTCTCGGCCATCCAGTCCAAGTCACTGAGCGCATCCTCTGTGGAGGCAGAGCAAGCAAAACATGAATGAGCTATTAATTTATACTTCGTTACACTCTGACATCAGGTGTCCGAACTTTTAGGTGTTACTCAACAGTAAGTCGTTACCTTTGCCGTCACCTGAGAGCGCCTGGCTACACGTCAGCTGACCTGGGTGGGCCAATAAAGGGAAGAGCAGATCAGACTCCATCCCGACTTTGTCCCCATGGAGGAGGAGGGCCGGCGGAGAGGGAGGAGGGGAGTAGAAGGGCGGAGGAGAAGAGGAAGACGACAGCGATGAGGAGGTGAGGGGGGAAGCAGGTTCAGCATCCCCCTCCAAGCTTCCTCCTCCTTTCTGTTGTTCTTTGTCAGGGCGGAAAAACAGCGAGTCCATGGCGTCAGCCATGGGAGAGGAAGGCCCCCAGAGAAGGGCCTCCATGTCTTCCTGGCCAAACTGTGAGCTGGTCATCATCATGGTCATAATGGCTGTTGTTGGTCACAAATGGGGAGCGTGACAATGCTAGGGTAGCTTCGAATTCTATTATGCTGTCGAATGCAGCAGTGCTGAGGGTTTCCACGTAGGACCTGAAGACAGAAAGATGAACAAATGTTTTTGAATGCCTGAACACCATTTTAGACACACACACACACACACACACTTCACATTTATTACAGAAAAGAAAGTTCCAAGTATAAACAAAATCATCCTGAGTCAAATTCTTTTAATTTTTACCAACACTGCCCCCAAGACTGCAATACCAGTGATCTATCACGTGTTTCCGCGCAGCTCCCAGTCTTATGACTCTGACGTAAGTCTGCTAGCAAGCGAGGTCAAAGAGTCCGTCTCCCTCCCCACAAAAAAACAAAACAGCTACACTTTTGTTCTCAGTCCGCCTGCAGCGAGCCGCCATTTTGACACAAAGAGGAAACGAACCATTTTCTGAGTGCCACGTTGGCGCTCGGAGGCCGGCATGAGAACACAAGTTTGATTAATCAGCGTGAGAGAGGGTTTAGCGTTTTCACAGATACAATGTTACGAGCTTATTTGCGAAAACTGCGTCAAATGTTACAAATCGTGACAGTAACACGTGTTGCGTCACTTCAGTTTTGTCGTCATTTGATTTAATAGTTTCAAATAAAGGTGTTTAGCGTTCTATTAAATAACTGTATGGTATATATATATATATATATATATATATATATATATATATATATATATATATTTAAAAACATAACAGCAGACTCGTCAGACCGGCTCCCAGGCCAGACGGTTGTCCCCGACAGCTGGTATGTTAAAAAATAATACTTACGACATTTTTGCTGAATTAGAAGTGACTCAGTGCACTGGCTGGATGCACTGTTTTGCTGGCTGCTGCTGGGTCGCGGCACAATTTCACACTGCCATTTCGGCAAATAGCGCGGTGTCCAACAATATCTGCTCGTTGTCTGTTCCGCAGGAGGGAAAATGGCGATAGTTGTGAGCAGTTCGCGATATAGAGCTGATGCAAGGAGTGGCAATATGCATCCGCCGTGCCCACATTATCAATCCGCGTCACACCCACTGTCTGCTGTCTGTCTGAAAAAGTAGTCACTGAAAATAAACTTCTGAAAGTGACGCAGTATTTGTTAATACCACATCTTTCAATATATATAAGCGTAACTGCCATTTATCTGTATAGATAGCGACTAACTGACTAATTGTTATAATAACATAGCAATAGCTTTATTATAAAGTTTCCTCTAACAGGAAGGTTTTTTCAAAGAACTACTTTTGGGTGGTTAATTTTTTAACAGAATTGAAAAGGATGAACTGTGCTGTTGTTACACAAGTGCCACTGGCATCCCTCCTATACCCATCAAAAAAGAATAAATAGTAACAAAAAACCCCAAAACAAACAAATAAATAAATAAAAACATCATTATGCCAGAGGGAGTGATTATAGAGTGTAATAACAGTCCTGACGGTTATTATAGTGTATGTGGGATTGGGTGAGGGTTGCTGGAGGCCACAGCTCAGTGGAAAAGCAGTTCCTCACTCTGTTTGTGCTAGATTGCATTAGTCTGTATCTGTGTGTCTATGTGATTGCACATGCTCATTCCACACAGTGTTCACCACAAGGTGTAGGTCCCACAGGTGGGACGTTTATGATTAATTATCTGGTCTGACTGGTGTTAATGACAATGCTTTTCTTCTCATAACATTCAACTAAGTGTGCCACCTAAAGCTAGTAAGCTGTTAAGCATTATGTCAGCATAAAAGGTACTCTATATTGCCAAAAGTATTTACTCATCTGCCTTCTCATGTATATGAACTTGAGTGACTTCCCATTCTTAATCTGTAGGGTTCCATGTGATATCTCCCGTTTGATATCCCACAAAAACTTGCTCATCCGTGTCTCTGTGGGCCTTGCTTTGTACACTGGTGCGCAGTTATGGAAAGGAGCATCCCCAAACTGTTCCCACAAAGTCGGAGTATGAAATTGTCAAAAATCTCTTGGTGTGCTGAAACATTAAGGGTTCCTTTCACTGGAACTAAGGGGCTGAACCCAACTCCTGAAAAACGACCCAACACCATAATTACATTTGCAAACAGAGCAAATGTTTGAAGAAGCAGTCTGCATGCCTGGGTGCTTGATTTTATACACCTATGAAAATGAAAGTGACTGGATCACCTGAATTCAGTGATCCAATGGATAAGTGAATGCTTTTGGCACTATAATGCACATGTGATCTATATTATGAAAATATTGAGATTTGAAATTGTTATATTTTGAATGATTACAACTATACAACTATCAGCCTCTTCAGCATCAGTTAGTCCTGCACTGAACTTTATAAAAGGATCTTGATGGAAGCATTTTAATAAGGTTCCTGCAGGAGCCCCTCAAGCATTAATAGAGGTTCCTGCAGTAACCTTTTTATTTTTCCTAAATTGAGCTATTAAAGGTTCCGTAAGAAAACTACAAGGTGAACAAGGTTCTTTGAATAACCCCAAGATCCTTGAGATTATCCGAATTCTGAGGGAGTGCTGCGCTTAATGAGTCAAACATTCATCTTTTTTTTATACCATAACACAGGTGTAGCAAGGTGAAGAAAACAAGGTGTATGTTGTGAAGCTAAAGCAAGGAGTGTGATATCCTTCTGCAGCATAACCTTATGATTTCTGCCATTGTTTGTATTCTGCACTGCAGCCACTGTCGCTGACTGGTGTCCTAAAAAAATAAAAAGTAATTACTGATACTCAACTTTGCAGGTGATGCAGTACTGTTTATTGATACCACACGATTAAATGCATACAAGAGTAACTTTTGTTAATTTATATATTTAATCATAATTGTTATCAGGACTTCAGTAGTGACTCCAACATAAGCATTTCCATTTTTACAGTGATGTAAATGTACAGGAACTTTCAAATCAATCAAAAAGGAGTCAAGTCAAACACACTTCACATCTCTGTCACACTGACACACACACACACACACACACACACACACACACACACACACACACACACAAAGGACAAACACAGTGGTCTTTGATTCAAGATAACTTTTTCCACATGTCAATCAGATGATCCAGTCCTTCCTGTAGACCATCAACCAGCAGGCAAACTTTACCCGAAAAAATGCTCTTATTTGACTTCTTCAGCTTCTGACCATTCTTTTCTGTAAAATAAAGATCCATTTCCTTGGTAAAAGCTTGAAGTAATTTCTCAGATGACGTCCCACCTGGTTGTGCAGCTCTCCCCCCATGAATGTCTGTGTTGCTTTTTCCATCACATAATATGTATAACATCCTCACCGCATCCAGATGAGCGCCTGCACTCTTTAACCTAGCAATGCCGTGCCTTCGCAGCTCCATCACTGTGAAGATAATATAATCTAGACAGCATTCCAGATCAGCGACACCTTCCATGTAGTCATTTACCAGTTTCTCAACTGCCGTCCTCGTCACCATCTTCTTGCTGACTATAGCGGCGTGAGCGCCCATACCTCCAGCAGATGCAATCATGCCAGCGCCGACAGCTGTCGCAATCAGCGAGGCACCCATGGTCACCGGAGCTAGGACGATCCCCACCACTGCAGCTACCCCTCCCACAGAAGCCGTGGTCCCTCCGGCAATACCCATGTTTTTGTTGTTCTTCTTGATCTTGTTTAGCTTCTCACAGATGGAATGGAAATCTGTGATGATCTTCTGCAGGTCTTCTTTTCGTTTACTCATTAGAAGATTGTAGAGATGCCAAGCCTTTGCAACATTCATGGATCTCTGACTGATTGAGCTTCAAAGAGCAGTGACAGAAGAGACACAAAGTTGTAGCTCATGTAATTAGGTACACAACAGCTTATCTCGCTGACTTCCATCATCACGCTTATGCAGATTTTCATGTTTTTGGTTACCTCATTTCATCCTCTTTGTCACTCTATAGAGTGACAAAGACGAATCAGAGGACGCTGAAATGATTGCACAGAAATGAATACAATAAACTGGACATAACAATATAATAATGCTCTGTGTTAGCAAGGATCATTTTTCACAAATCTTTTTCATGTTTTTTACATTAATTACTACTTCTTGGAATAAAAGAAAGAATAAAAATGCCTTTTTTCAAGGCAATTATGAAACAAATTTTTTCCTTACTTATCATTCTGTTGAACCAGGTCAATAGCCCGCTGAGGTCCTGAGGAAAACAGATCATTTTTATATGAAAAACACTCGCTGACGAGGGAAAGATCACATTGTACTAAATCACAGTTAGATAAAAGATCAGGTAGACTTTACAGGAAAACCCTGATCTTTGTCATGCATTTGTCTGCAAACACCAACTTGTCATTTGTAAAAACAATGAACTGACTTACATCCATGTCCTTTTTACCATAACAGTAACCAAAAGACAACTTTAATACATGTGTATATTATAAAGCGTGCGTGTCGTATAACTGCAGAGCGCGCTGTCTCTCTCACCAACTCATCTGAATCATCCTGAAGGATCTCGAGGTACCGAGGTGTCTCAGAGTGCACTGATCCTCCAGACACTGAATGTGATGATGGTGGGTTCAGCGGAAGCTGTGGTGGTGTGTTCTGTAATGGACATAATATTTTGGTTGTCAGCTTTCCTATAACAGGAATACTCCAGTTCAGGTAAATAAAATAAGCCATTTCCATAGCAGGAAATTGTTATAATCAACTTCAAGATCATTATTATTCCCATGAGTTTCACAGGTGACTCTGCTGTGGAAATTTTCCAGCCGTGAAAGCCGCTTGGCTCTCGCAGTTGTGTTATTGCTAGTCACAGACGTGGTACACAGAGGAGAAATCCAATTCAACTGATTTTTCCTCTTATGTCAGGGTTTATACATTTATGTCACTGATGTTATACAATGGGTCCAGATTAGGGAGATAAGTCTGTGTAGTCCCAAAAAGGTTGATTCTGTTCATCTGGACTTAGCGTGGGAGAAACCTTTCGTTTTTAAGAAGATTTTATATATACTACTAGATATAAAATCCAAGTGCCTTAGTTTTAAAATGACTTGGTGTTCAGGACTGGCAGGCCTTTCAACAGTACAGATCATGAAAGAAAGCCCACTTCTTCAAAGAGGCCGGTTGCCTTGAATGTAAATGCTTGAAAAAGAATTTGTGGCTTATGAAATTCAATAAAAAACTGTGACTTTATAGCGTGATGAAGCATAGAGATATTTTTTAAAAGCGATCAGCTGGTAACTCAACGTACAGACTTGAAACTTGGACAAGTTAATCAGTGGACCGTCACCAGCTGTTGTGACAAATTTCAGAAATTTTAACTCACAAAAAAATATGTGAGCTGCTATGGACCTGCATGGTAGAGCAGGAGGGAGATAATGTAAAAACATATAAACACTGTGTAGCATTAGTTTGTGAAACCCGAGAGAAGTCTGTATCCATATTGCATGACTTTTAATTTGCAGTTTACCCGTGTACTGTAGTTGTTTCCAGTGACGTTCAGTGATTCTTGAGAACGAGCCTGTGAGACAGGAGTTAGATGTGTGGAGCCTGCAGGGGAAGGTGGGGACTGACATTCTGGCTTGTTCTAGTCACACACAAAAAGTTAACATAAGACAAATATTTCATATAATACTATTTTAACTAGAGAGAGTCAGGTCCTATTTATGTCCTCTTATTGTAATACTTATTTAGCTCCAGCTTAGAAAATATTACAATTCACATTCAGATGTCTCAGAGAAGTCTGTCTTTACATTTATGACATGAGGGAAATATCTTGTCGCGCATGGAGCACTTACCTCGTATCTCTGACTCGCTGAAGACTGTGTTTCATAATATTGGGGGGGACTTTGAAAACGATGAGGCCGAGGAGGGGGAGGAGGAGGCTGTTTAATATGCAGATCTGGATTCTGTGGCAAAAAATAAAGTGCAAATTACACATTTATTTAGCATTTAACCAGAAGCAGATCTTTCAACAGATTAATCCTCCAAAGACAAAACCAAATCCAGAAAAGGGAATAAAAACAGATCTAATGGAAATAAAAAAGCATTTTTCAAAAGTAATAAATGGAACAGGTTGGATCAGGAAGTCGTTTCTGGAACCAGTGGCATATTAGGTTTTTTACAGACAAGAAATATTTTTATTACTAATCTTAATGCTTAAAAATAATCCCAAAAATTCCCTTTGTGGGTTGACCTTGATAAAGTGTGCTTGTCAGTGCTCGACACGTAATATAAGTGTGGTGTAAAGTCTTTATTATCTGTCATTCCATCTCTTAATGATGAGCGCATGCTTTTCTGCACTGTTAATCGCTGTGATGGCGTGCATCCAAGGACCAACTCTCATACTCGTAAAGGCGAAGAGTTTCTCCCTGAGATAGTGCTGCTGCTGGGGGATTCCTGGAGATGAGATGAAAAGAAAAGTTTGTTAGTCCGGTTTGTGGTCTGAGAATCAACGACCTACTTCCTCTCAAGTTGTAGTTGCATGATGTGCTTGAGTATGAACAAAAATCTGAGTGTAGTCCAACATTTTACAGAGCTGAGTATTCCTGCTGTTTACTGCTGGGTTGGACCAACATTGCCACAATATTACTAAAACTCTGGTAAAATATTATCTCGACTATAGTTGCAAGCAACAGTGAATAGCCAGGCAGTTTAGCTGGTCAAAGTTGACGTGGCAACTGTAGCCAGTGATCAAGAAACAAAGTTTTGTGGCAAGAGATGTAAACAGTTGCTGAAATATAATCTCATTTCCTGTGTGAGGGTGTCTCCACCTTATTCATTCGAATTTAGTCAAACTGAAACTCGTTTGCTTCAAAAGGGATGTGTTTAAATGCAGGTCCAGCTTTGACCAGCTTTGGCTGGTAGCTCAAGATACTGACACGAAACTTGGAGAAATTAATCAGGGGACGGTCACCAACTGTTGTGCTAAATTTCAAAAATGTTCCCATACATTTAATGGGCTGCCGTAGAGCTGCATGGGGGAGCAGGAGGGAGATGAAGAACAGATCTATAAACCGGTGAAAACGCTATGTTTGCTTGTATAGGTTCAGAGAAGCTCAGAGAAGAAGCGTTCTCTGTAGTGCATCACTTTAAGTTTGCGGTTTAGTTTGCTCACTTACGTTTGGTGATTCCTGAGAAAGAGCTGGAAAAACAGGAGTTAGATGTGTGGAGCCTGCAGAGGGAGGCCTGGATTGATGATCTGATGTGTTCTTTAAAAAAAAAGAAAGAAAGAAAGAAAGAAAGAAAGAAAGAAAGAAAGAAAGAAAGAAAGAAAGAAAGAAAGAAAGAAAGAAAGAAAGAAAGAAAGAAAGAAAATGAAAATGCATAATACTATTTGATTCAACAAAGATTCAGGTTCCATGCATGTATTTTTGTTCTAATAACAATTTAACGCCAGCTTAGAAAATAATATATTGCACATTCAGATGTTGAAGAGAAGTCTGACTCTACGTTTATGACCTGAGGGAAATATCTTGATGACGATGGAGCCCTTACCTCGTATCTTTGACTCGCTGATGAACTCATCTGGCCATAACTGCTGTGGGAAGCTGGAAAACGATGAGGCTGAGGAGGGGGAGGAGGAGCCTGTTCAATGTGTAGATCTGGAGTCTGTGGCAGAAAAATATCAAAGTCAGTCAGAGCATTTGAATTAAAAAGATACAGTCTCCTGTCAAGAGATTTATTCTAAAAGACACTTCTTCAGCGGAGAGTCAGAGAGTGGAGAAACACACGCTGCAGTTTTTACTTGCAAGGGCGGTCAGAGAGCGCTCACATCAGAGTGGGGGCCCTGTGATGTGCGCTCTGTTCTTGCACTTGTCTTTATTTATACACAAGAATAATACAACAGTGAATACATTTGTTCAGTGGAATGTTGATACGTGAGCAGGTGCATATGTGGTTGTGTATGTTAGGTGTATGTGTGTGTGTGATTCTGAAGGACGCGGCCCCTCTTCTTGTTAGGGAGTGAAGATAAAAATGTTCTCTCCACTTCCTGGTAGGGAGTGAAACCGCTTGTTCAGCTCTTATTATCGCTGTGAGAAGAACAAGTCTTGTAGTGAACAACAGTCTAAGTCATCAAAAGGTTATTATGCAGTATTCTATCACATGCAAACTTATATCATTAAAAGCTTATACTGACTACTAAGTACAATTTTCCATTGACATCTCCACAAACTCTAAATGTCATCACAGAATACATCTACAAATAGACAGTGATTATGTGGGAATGCTGTGGAAGAGCATTAGGAAAAACTTTCAGGTTAAAAAATTAAGCTTCCAGTCATTGAGTCAGCTATGGATCATATCAGAGACGTTTTGAAGAAGAGGACCTTTGAACAGGATAAACATTCAAAGACATTACCAAATTCACAAAGGGATAGCGAGAAAAGGACTAAATGGAACAAAGGTTTGGCCTGATCAAATGCAGATTGTGTTCTCCATTAGTTATTCCTGTGACTTTCTGGATTCTTGTAACTAGCACAGAATGAATGTAAAAGTTAGGCTTGGCCGTGAGTTTGAAAAGTGAATACAACTCATGGTATCTTAAACTTTCAGTCTTTCTAGGAGCCTGCATGTGGTGACTAATGTGGTTCCAAAAAGGCATGAAAATGTACAGAAATAGATGCTTGCTTGTTCAGTGACCTCATTAAACACCTCCCAGCTGAGTTTTTGGTCTTTACCAGCACTGCATGATATCTATCTTGATCAATTCTGGCCCCAGCTGGAGTAAAATAAAACTAGTGACTGATGTCACAATGGCTACACCTTTTCTTCTATATGGTCTGTGGTTTTAACACTGACCTGTTATATATAATACGTCAGCACAACTCTGAGAAGTCCACATTTAGTTTGTGTTTTTGTCTTATGTTCACGGAGCTTGTCTAACAACCATGAAAAGGCATTAGCTTCCTTGTCACAAAACCCACAAGGACGCATAGTTCCCCAAGTATTCTTTCTAAAGATAAAAGTACTTTTCTACCATCACGGGTGAATGAGCATTTGAAGCGCTTTCTGCGATTGCTGGTTTTTCAGCATTTTTTTTAGTATCGGTTGGTGGTTTGGGAGCAGGGCGAGCAGGCTGAGGCCTCTTATAGCCCACAGGGGATCCACTGGAAGTCTGGTCACAAAAAAGAGGAAATGAATCAATACATACTTATTAGTATCTGCTATCTTTATGAGCCAATATGTGATTAAGTGAAAAAAAAGAGCTCAACTTACCGCAGTAGGTGCTATGCTTCCAGCCTTATTGGAGGACTCAGCTTTGTTACTGGTGCTATTGGTTTGTTGATATAATTTCAACCTGGGCGCTGGTACAGGCTTGACTTTAATTTCTGGTTGAGCTTCATGTGTGTCATCAGGCTGTCAAAAATAGCAGGCAATTAGCATTTTGTTATCTGCTACTCCAGTGCCAAACAAGCAGAGACGCTGTGTAAAATGCAAATAAATGCAGAATGCAATGATTGAGAAATCTCATAAAGTCAAATTGTTTTCAAACTGTTTAAAACAAGTAATTTCCCCATGGGGATCAATAAAGTATCCATAAAACTGTCTAAACAGAGAAATATACCATTTTTAAGAAAAAAATTGCGCCATGTTTTTTACCAGCTCCTCTTCTTCATAAACGTCTGCTAGACTTTTGGGAATGAAACGTTGTCTGACTGTAGGCAGGCAAGTTCACAACCAGGACTCTTCTACTACTAAGTCATGGTACACTATTAGATGCAGTGTGTGGCTCAGCATTATCTGCTGAAATGTCATGGAAACTCTGGATGGGAGCATATGTTGCTCTAAAACCTGTGCATCCCGTTCAGCATCGACGCTGTCCTTCTAAACGTGCAGACTGCCAATGCCATAGGCACTAATGCAACCCGTTAGAAATGCAGACTGTTGAACTGAGTACTGATAACAAGGCGGATGGTTCTGTTCCTCTTCAGTCTGGGGAACACGGCATCCACGTTATCCATAAAGAATTCCAAATTTCTATTCGTCTGACCACAAAAAGGTTTTCCACTTTGCCTCAGAGAAGACAGCAGCATGATAGTTTGCCCTCTTGTGAATAAAATATGGGTTCACAGGATTTGCAAATCATTGCATTCTGTACAAGCAACAGTTTAATTACAAAAATATTGAGCTTAATTAAAGGAAAGCTGAAAGATTTGTTTATTCACATACAAGGCCTAAAATTCCATTTTTTTATACTGCTATAAATGTTCAGAATTCTTCTAGAGAATAGATACAATGTTTAAATTAGAAGTGTGAACACCCAAAAAATAAAGACTCAGCAGTTCATGGACGCAGGAGGTTAATGTGAATCAGTTTTTACCAGTAAAGCGTCCGGGTCTTCGTAGATAGGCTGTTGGATTTCATCTGAGCTGGCTGACTCCATTGTGTCATTTGTCCTTCAGGGACTGGATGACTTTGGGGTTTAAAGCGTGACAGAAATGAAAAAAAAAAAAAACTCATTATTTTTGATAAGGGAAAAAGAATGCCTATTTGTTTAGTTGATTTGTCAGGAAAACACAACTCATAATTAGATGTTACAAGAAATTCTTCTGTTAACCAGGAACTGCTAGGAAGGGATTTTTTTTTTTTACCTTTTTTTTTTTTAAGTTCAGTTTCTATACATTTTATCTCCTGACAATCTTTCAAAAACCTAACTTAATACCTTCCTTTCCCCAGCTCCACCTCTACAACATATAAGACTACACATGTGCATATGATGTGGCTGTCTATGGATTGGATTTTAGCAGCTATCATGGGCCAGTTATGCACTTATGGCCCTCTCCAGGATTATTGGTTTGTTGATATCTCAGGAAAACACACTTATAAGAACAGCAGTGAACCACTGAAGGCCTTCATTCTAGATTTAGCAAGAATCTTAAAGACACGTGTCAAGATTAGAGATGAAAAAGTTTGTTATGTCATATTTTTAAGGACCTGATGTTCAGCCACACCTGACACTGCCGTTAATAATGGCATTAGACATTATTTTAGATGATTTTCTCTGACTTTATTAGCTCTGTTTCAGGCAAAGCTATTTTCAAGTCCAGTCCAATGCAATCTCTACTTGCAACTGGCCATCTTTACAGACAAATTGCAGCAAACCGCGGCTTTCCTGTAATTATTTAATACTTTTATACTGTCTTCCTCAGCTAGACTATAAATACTTGTTTTGTTTTCTCATGGGTTATAGCAGAAAAGTTGGGTTATGCAGTTAAATGATCAGACTCGTGCAAGGAAAAAACAATACATGCCTAGAATGCAATGACAAGTTAGCTTATGTGTGACTTGCATCGCTGATAAAAACGAATGTGTCTTTCCTAACAGAAGCCTTTACAGGAAGCGTGCGACACCTGCAAACACATCTGCAGTCTGGTTAAAAAGATGTGTGAAATCTTCTTTGAATGAACAATTATGTTCCAAAACATAATTGGAACATGGGATCCAGTTATGTTTTACTATATCTATTATATCTTACACTAAACTGAGTATTTAACTGTATAAGCTGCAGCATATAGGTGATAGCTCTTCAACTCATGCTCAAACTCTTGGTGATGGTGACATTTTCTTTGTAACATTATGTAGCTTTTAGGCCTTTTAATGTTCTATAATATTAATATTTTCTATAGAATATTCTTTTAATTCTATAAAAATAAAATAAATAAACACAAGAAAAGGCCATTCTTACCACCGTGCTCCCGTTTAGAAGGTAACTTTATCTGCTATTCCTTGTATTTTCCTTCATGACTCCAGTGTGTTAAAGGATTTTAACACACTGGATGCTGTACTGGTAGCACCTGTCGCGCCACAGTGCCTGCTCCTCCCACCAGCGTCATGATGGAGGCGCAAATATGTGGGTGGATCCAGTTTCTAGACAGATGAAAAATTGGATAGTAACCTAAAGACAACTGTCAAACCCGTTTGTGTGTGTGTGTGTGTTGGCCATTTTAGTTTTTTTTTTTTTTTTTCCATGCCTGTATACCTGTCAGTCGATAACACACTTGTCTGTGCAGGGGATTTAATCTAAAACTTGTTTGACAGGCCAGCTGTGCACCTGCTTTGACAGCAACTGTTTCTCATGCTTCATCATGGGATCTCTCAGATTTCTGCCAGTTTGGAGAATGACCGACCTAAGATCCTGTGGGTCTTTCAGATACAGATGGACAAAATGATGGTGGCTAACCAACCGGACATAGTGGTGGTAGACAAACAGAAGAAGATGGCCGTAGTGATCGATGTAGCGGTTCCAAATGACAGCAACATCAGGAAGAAGGAACACGAGAAGCTCGAGAAATACCAAGGCTCAGAGAAGAGTGTGAAAAAATGTGGAGGGTGGTAATCGGAGCACTAGGTGCGGTAACTCCCAAACTAGGCGAGTGGCTCCGGCAGATCCCAGGAACAACATCAAAGATCTCTGTCCCGAAGAGCGCAGTCCTAGGAACAGCCAAGATACTACGCAGGACCCTCAAGCTCCCACAACTCTGGTAGAGGACCTGAGATTGAAGGACAGACCGCCCGCCGGGGCGAGAGCTGAATCATATATATATATAAATTCCCCGCTCGCCCCTGTGGGCGGTTTAGCCTTCAAGCTCGGTGGTTTACCTTTTGACGTTGGGAATATTTTCTTGGCACACTTTGAGGCCCACAACACCAACTGAGCATCAGTTAAACTGAACAGCCTGAGTAGTGTGCTGACCATGTCCATCCCTTCTTCAACACAGTGTATCGATCATCTGATGTCTGTTTCCAGCTGAATATCTGTCATGAAGCTCAAATCAAATCATCACAAACTGGTTTCTTGAACATGACAATGAATTCACTGTACTTAAATGGCCTCAGCTGTCACTAGATATTAATCCAATAGCACATCTTTGGTTTATAGTGGAATGGGAAATTCACATCACGGACATACAGCTGGTAAATCTGCAGCAACTGTGTGATGCTGTCATGTTAATATAGACCAGAATCTCTGAGGAAGGTTTCCAGCACCTTGTTGAATGCATGAAAAATTAAGTTAACGCAAAAGGGGGTCCAAACTGATACTAGTGAGGTGTACCTAATAAAGTGGTTGGTGTTCTGTGTTTCCCTTTTTATATTGAGTTGTCTCTGGATGAGGTCTCTTTGTCTCCTGCACATTTCCCAGCCTCCCCTGGTTTTTGGACTGTTCACCTTAGGACTCGGGTTTAGATCACAGATTACAGCTACTTCCATTTTGTTATATAATTATCTGTCATATGACGTGCTGTTGGGCACCACACATCATCACATCCCTGCCTATATAAACAGTAGGGATAAGTGTCTAATAATGCTACCCTTTTACTCCAATAATTACATGGATGTTTAATATATTTGAACATACCTAAAACAGTGTATCCAACCAACAATTTCAACTGTGAGGTAACAGTCCTAAGTGAAAACAAGCCAAAAGTGTGCATATTCATATTTGAGTAGGACTTTAAATGGTGAGCTTCTAAAAGCAGCGGTCAGTCATTTGGACACTGTGGAATGACTTTCTAAAAGCAGCAGAAGAAAAAAAATCGAGTCCTCGTGGCTTGGTTACTTCCCTATTTTATCAAAAACCACAGGCTGAATACTACTCGCCATGTCAAGCATTTATAAAAACCAACTATCTTATAAACACCAGTGCCTTTACCAAAGATGAAACTGCAGCAGGAGCCCATGTTTTTGAAACTCAATTGACACACACATCTCTCTAACTCTATTTAGTCAGGTCTGTGTTTGAGGAGCCTCATCAAAAGTAGCCTTTCACCAACAGCCAGTAACAAACTGCATGTTTACAGATTATTCACCGAGCTTTTTGTGGGACGTTTTCCATTATTTTAACACATCTGTGCAATGCGCAGTGAGCAGAGTAGAACTCGTGACCCGTCACACACCTAGTGCGCCTGTTTGTAGCTCTGAGTGACGGCCGCACTCTTCAACCAATGGCAGCTTCCTTTTCATTATTGCCCTCCAACCGCGGAGCCGCAGAGCGGACAAAGCCGAGTGAGAGCGGATGTTATCGAAGTACTTTCACTCAGCTTTAGTGCGTCAGTTGAAGTAGACGGTTCCGCGTTTCGGCGTCCATTAGCCTCGGAAATTAAGTGGACTTTTACTCTGGAGGTCAGAAATGAGTCGACTGCAGATACTTTGTGTGGCCGGGGTGCTGCTGCTAGCACAATGCACCGCCATCCTGAGGTAAATAACATTTATCTGCCAGTAGTGATGTAACTTGCGCGTGCTACTATTGCTATCCGTCCCTCTGACTTTAAATAAGGATTCATGAATGCTCGCGTGCTGTTGTCCCTTCCGGTCTGAGGCAGCACCTGTCGCAGGTGTACTTAAAAATATTATTTACTGCCAGTTTTGTCCACTTGAGAGGCTTCAGTGTGAGAAGGGTTTCTGTGTGGACAGCACCAGGAAGCTGCATCTTTGCGCGCGAGTCCTTTAATTAAATCTCGTTTTGTTATGGCAGAGTTCCTCTTTATAAAACAAGGAGCCTGCGCCGCCTGATGAGCGATAATGGGTTGTCCGTGGATGAGCTGCGGGCTTTGGCGAAGAGCACCGGATCACCGGACAGCGCTCCATCCCCACAGCTGCCCGTGGAAAGGCTGACCAACTTCTTGGATGTATGTATCACCTGCAGGACACTTCAGTTAAAAGTTACAAATTAACAGTTCATGCATGAACGTAAATACACCTAATGTTAGTGTGCAGGTCTTATTCAAGGGTCAATCGCATATTTTAACCTGTGAGAGAGAGATTTTAAATTAAGTAAATATTAGACTTAAGCACCTGTGATAACACATGTTTTCCCCCCCTTTCTTCTTTGCTCTGTATTTGAAATAACTTGGGGGATGGAAAAAAAAGTCTGAGATTAATGCTAAGATTAATTTTGTGCTGAGAACTAGTACAGCTGAAAGACAAACTGTTATATTGGCAGTAACTCCTGCACGATCCTGCTTAACTTTGTCAGTACTGCATTGTTTCCCGGTTTTGTCTCCTTAGTCTCAGTACTATGGGATTATAAGTATTGGCACCCCACCACAGAACTTCACTGTGCTGTTTGACACTGGCTCCTCCAACCTGTGGGTCCCCTCCATTCACTGCTCCGTGTTGGATATTGCCTGCTGTGAGTTTGAATATTTATTTATTTGTTATTTTTGAAAAAAGGACTTCAGATTCAAAAGCTTTTAGTAACTTTAATGCCAAAGTTTGATGGGTTCTTTCTCTGCCCTGTGCACCACCTTTCCACCAGATTTTATGAAAATACACTGTGGTTTTTACATAGCACTCAACAGTCAGAGACAGAGTGCTATTGACTTATTGGAACCACATCCTCATTTAGATTTGACAGCATATGTGGTGGATAATGGCAGGGGCCTCTCAGGGGCCTGGGAGCAGCTCACTGGGCAGCTCCCCATGTATGCAGGAGTATGAAGTCCAACAAATCCATGAATTTTAAGTATGATTGATGGTTTTCTCTTATCAGGGTTTCATCACCGCTACAACTCAAAGAAGTCGAGCACATATGTCAAGAATGGCACAGAGTTCTCCATCCAGTATGGCAGGGGCAGCTTGTCTGGCTTCATCAGTGGGGACACTGTCACTGTGAGTTTGAGAAACACTCAGTCACTATCACTAAGCTCTTTGTTTGACTGCATTTCTCAGTTTTGGTGATCACACCATTCCTGGCATTCCTTCGAAGCATTTATTGTGTATTAACCATTCCCTCTTATTCCTTTGGCATGGATTGCAGGTTGCAGGTCTGTCTGTGCCTGGGCAGCAGTTTGGAGAAGCGGTGAAGCAGCCCGGGATCACGTTTGCCCTTGCGCGATTCGATGGGGTGCTGGGCATGGGCTACCCCTCAATATCTGTAGCTGATGTCATGCCGGTGTTTGACACGGCCATGGCTGCCAAGCTACTCCCCCAGAACATTTTCTCTTTCTACATTAGCAGGTTGGTATGCAATTGACAGTTTAGCCTTACACTGCTGTATTATTTAAACTGTGTGGAGAAGTCAGCTGTGAAAATGTGTTTGGTGTTTTTTGCTAACACGATGGCTTCTTTTTACTTTTACCTTCCACCAGAGACCCGACCGCAGAAGTAGGAGGGGAGCTGACGCTGGGAGGGACAGACCCGCAGTACTACACTGGAGACCTGCACTATGTTAATGTGACACGAAAGGCCTACTGGCAGATTGGGATGAACAGGTGAGAAGGAACCTGAGTGGCTTTGTTCTTAAAAGTTGAATAGTCCACATGACACATGACAGACTTTCTGTTCCCTGTTTGTCATGGATACTATCCGTGACGTCAAAGTGAGCGTGCATGCAGGAAAAAAACATTTCAGATTAGATTAGGTTAGATTGTTATTATTTCTGCCTACAGAAATATATGTTTCCATAGTGTGGATCTGAGCACATTAAATGCATTAAGGGTATAGGGAATAGAAGGGTGCAGGTGGGTAGCAACACAGTTTGCAGAGGGGCAGCAGCTGTGCGTAAGTTAAAGCAGTATAAGCAGTGTGACATATGTGAGATTTGCCAGTTGGATGTGTAGGCGGATGAAAGTTGGGTTTAAATGTGTGGTGAACAGCAGATAGTGAACATAAGCTCATGCCCCTTCTTTCTTGGTCCCACCATGCTGGTTCCTTCTTACCGTCCCCACAGAGTTGATGTTGGCAACCAGCTGACTCTTTGCAAAGCCGGTTGCCAGGCTATCGTTGACACAGGGACGTCCCTAATTACGGGTCCTAAGGAGGAAGTCAAGGCACTGCAGAAAGCCATTGGAGCGATCCCCCTGCTCATGGGAGAGGTAAAGATGAGTGTGTAATTACAAGCCACCCACTGCATCTTTCCACCTTGATTTTTAACTTAATTTTGACATACATTTTCTGTCCCCTTCAGGCCTTGATCGAGTGTAATAAGATTCCAACTCTCCCCGTTATCTCTTTCGACATTGGAGGAAAGACGTTCAACTTGACCGGAGAGGATTATGTCGTGAAGGTATTGACTTAAACCAATAAGAAGTGGTGTTTTTAAGTCATAATAAAATCTAATGACAGTTTTTGTAATTATTGCCCAAAAACTGTAAGAAACAATCATCAGTTGTCACATGTCCTTTAGTGGTAGTGAGGTCAAAGATGATGATTGCTGAGGGTAAGGAGTAAAATCTTTCCCCTTGTTTGCAGGAGTCTCAGCTGGGTGTGACTATCTGTCTGTCAGGCTTTATGGCCATGGATATCCCACCTCCTGCAGGACCCCTCTGGATCCTGGGAGATGTATTCATTGGGAAGTACTACACAGTGTTCGACAGGAATGCTGATCGCGTGGGGTTCGCCCCTACCAAGTAGACAATGAAACAGTTTAAGATATACTGCACTTCTCCTTTTTAACAGTAATTTCACTTTAAAAGTCCCGCAATGCAAAATTTCATCGACAGTCTTGCTTTATTTGATTTGCAGAGATATCTGACATTTGCATGCAGAAATGAGGTTTTCATGAATCACCAAATGATTTGCAGTGAGCTAATAGGGACGCTACATTAATGACCACAAATCAAAGGAGTGATGTGAACAAAGGGACTACTACAACCCATTTCTTACACTTGTCTGTTTAAATACTTTTGATTTTTTTTAGCTTTAACATATATTTTATAGAATACTATGCAAACCTGTGCATTTCAATGTCTTTGGATGGTTTAAATTTGTGTGATTTTAAGTGTGCCACACCTTTTGCACACAAAAAGCACAATAATATGAACAAAAGTACTGGGCTACCTACACATTACTCCTGCAGGAGCGGCTGGAAATCCATGCCATGAAGCTCCCAACATACAATTTTGGTGCCCATGTTAACGCCAGCAGAGGTTTGGACCTCTACAGTTACGGAGCCAGGAGAGCAATGGCAACTTTAATGCTGTCAGTGACCCCATCCTATAATTTTATATGGTTTGACTCTTTGTGGCTTGTTTTCTGAGGTATCTAAACATTTCCACTTTGCAATACCGCTTATAACTGATTGTAGAATATTTAGGAGGAAAGAATTCCCCAGGCTGCCTTGTTGCAATGGTAGCCATCCTATTACAGCACCATGCTTTAAGGTGGGGCCCACTGCTGTTGTCCATACAGTGTATATGAGGATTTGTGTAACATGCATTTTTGAATTTGATTACTGACTTTTGACAAAATAAAACTTTAAAATAAATAAATATTTTGTCACTTTTTTTGGGAGACATGTTTATTAGTTGTAACCCATCAGTGTGGAACCACAATATGCTTTAAGTCAAAAACAACAGGGTGCAGAATGTCATTTTCATTTTTAATGTAGTATACAAAGAGCTGCACTGTTCAATGTTCAGCTTGGGGGGGAAAAAAACCAAAAAAAACAAAAAAAAACAGCTGGGAAAAGTACATAGCATGCAACATGGTTTATGGCTAATATGCACTCCACAAGGTAGAGGTAGTGATCTACTTTGGGTTTTGTTTACAACATTACAAATGTGGCACAGTGACTCCCCTAGTTGTTTATAGCATAAACTAGGTCAGCAAAGGAAGACACTTAATTTGCAGAGAAAGAAGATCTACTGTAGTCATTTTTTTGTCCACACATCCAGATCAAAGCACTTAATGAAGCACAACAAGGAGTACATTACATGTTGAACCTGCATCAGTGCAAATAAATATGACGCTCTTTTTGGTTACAAATGTACAATAAATACAAAAATATTTATTTCCCCCCCGTTACTGTTATCATCATCATCATCACCATGTAAGTGGTTATTAACTCGACGCATAACGGAACTATAAACGACCCCTCCATTATGTACACAATACAAATAGTGGGATGGGGACTGAGGGGACACTTACTCCATATCACTGCATTTTCTTCACTCTAAGGCTAAAAGTGACAGCAGACAGCGGTCATGTGATTATTTGGATGACATATTTTGAATACTGTTTTTGAGACTACTTGTCAGTGAGGCAGCTATAATAGTTACTCTACCGGTCACCTGACCATGAACTGATAGAATAATTTCACTTTAGAAACCCTGGCTATTACAGCTGCTGTTACATAACTGAAGATCTATGGGTAGATCCCTGTGCATCAGATCATGAGCCAAAACATTAGCACCTGTAATCTAGTCAAATATAGGACGATCTGACAGGCACACAGATCTGTTATGTGTCACAGCGGCAGTACTGATAAACAGTAGTCGTCCTCTTGACCTGCTTGATGTGGACTTGCGCTGCTCTAATCTGTGTCTGGCAACTTACACAACAGACTGGCACCGACAAGTTAATCAGGGTTTATATGCAAGCACACAAAGACAACAGGCTCTACTCTGACTGTGATCTGAGGCTTCAGTTAATACTGAGACTAATACACCAAAAGGACAAACAAAACCCCCTGCGGGTTAAAACCATGTTTGTTGTTCTTTAACTCTCAAATTGCACGAGGACAACGGCGGAAAAACTGCCAACACAAAAGAACCATCCTGCTACTAAAGACACGGAGGCCCAGATGGAGCAAGTGAATGCAACACATACTGGATATAGTTTAGAGCAATAGCAGGAAATTAAAGCAAAGGCCAAGAGATACAGCGCTTTCAGTCCTCCTGAATGCCTAACGTTGTTCCAAATTTACAGCAGGACACTAGTAATGAGAGAAAATGAACAAAATTAGGATTAAAGCATATCAGACCTGTGGATTAAAGCAGCAAACATGAGTCTGGAGATGAGCAAAAGCAAACAAAGAGCAACTTTGTATTCAATCATCACATGAATCCTCTTTTTTACTTCTCCTTTTGGGGAATTTCATCAACCAGCGACTACCCAGAAATGTCCTCTTTCTATTTATAGTAAACTTTAAATCAGTTACCTTGGTTGAACGGTGTGGAGCAAGACATGGACATACAACTCTGTATTTAAACCTGTTCCATATTAACACATGCAAACAGCAGACGTTCCAAACACACACTTAATGACTGTTTTCACATACCCGAGGTAACGTAAAGCATACAATAAAAAGCAGCCACTGTATTAATGAAGATTCCTCGCAGATGTCATTCAGGATGATTAACGATTTATTAACTTTTGAGTTGGCATACACACACGCAGCATTACACTCTGTTCTTTGAATCAAATCCCAAAAACTGAGTTAGCAATCGGTTCATGTAACCCTGACCTGCATCGGACACGTCTGTATTCCTAAAACACTGGACTTCAAGTGTAACACATTTCAAGTCTTCTGCAGGAACTCAACACTCGACCATAATGGTGCATCCATTCTTAACTTCATTAACACAATGGCCTTAGTGAGAGCCATCAGCACCAAAAAACCACCTCTGTTCTCTGAGATCAAAATAATATTTGGATCACAACGATACGTCTTTAATGTTAACATATCCCCAACATTTGAGTAACTGCTACTGTGTGTACGGGCCTCTGCATGTAGAGGAGGCCATGACTAATCAAGAGAGCATGTGTTGCACAAGAGAGGATTATTCCATGCACATGTTTTTATTCCCTCAACCTCGTCACAGCTCAGCGTTACCATTCAGAGGTGTGGTGGCTGTGCTGCAGTTCTCAGCAGTCCCCCGGGATCAGACAGCGCACAGTAGAGGGTATACCCTAGCTCGTCCACTTCTTGATCAGTCAGCTCACAAAACAAGTTCACTTTAGGGCTAAGGGCACACGGCAGCTTCCCAGCCTCCAAGTGCCCCACTAGCGCTCGTAGCAGCTGAAGGAAGCGGTCGGCCAGCGCTTCCTGAGTCCAGTCACCTTCTTTTTCACTGAGCAACAGGATGGTATTAGTGAGCTGGCTGGAGTTGAGCTTGTGAAGGGCAGGGTTGAGCTTGCACACAGCCTTCGCCACTTTGAGGCAGGTGCAGCGGCAGCCGCCATCCTCCTGATCTAGTGCCCTGAGCCGCGCGGTCTCGGCCACGCGGAAGCTCTGCCGCCACAGGTTTTCGTGGCGCTCTGCAGCAAACCGGTGCGGTTTGGCAATCAGTGAGGTTCCATCCTCCATCACGAGCAAAGGCAAGAAGTCCACATACAGCTTCCTGTCCGTCTCGTACTGTACCTCCAGAGTCAGCGTTTCGGCGGGAACCACAGGACGGATGATATAGTCGAGGACACTCCCTATAGCTGGCCAGTTAATAGAACCTGCAACAAGCTTCTCAAAGACTTCAAGCACTGATTTCGGGGAGAGATAACCTCCGACCATGCATCGGTCCCAATAGCTGCTGCTCCGAGGGAAATATTCCAAATTCTCCCTACGGACAAGCCAGAAACCTGGGACATTCATGATCGTGTCCTCTCCGGGGATGGACGACCACAGATTCTTCTCCAAGACAAGAGGCACCATGAGCTGGGCGTGGTCGGCTGTTACAACCTTGGAGGCAGAACAGGGGAGAATGGTTTCCAATTAAATGAATGTGTCATTATGAAAAAAACAATCCCAAAAATAAGCGCTCTTACCTGAAGGTCATCGTACAGACTGCCACTGAGGTACATCTCTCTGAGCGGCATGTCAGGCAGTTTGGCATGAAGAAACACTCTGAGCTCAGCGCAGATGTCCAGCGCCGCCCTCCTGGCCATGGCCTGCTCCTCAGCAGGGATGTTGACATTATTTTGGTAGAATTCCCACAGGTGTTCTTGCAAAGACAGACGCATCCGGGCCCGCATCATATCCGACCGGGTGGCATCGCTTCTTCCCACAGCAGCTCGACCCACAGCCCTTCGCAGACAGTCTGGGAAGAAAACAAGTTACAAATGCATTGTTTTAATAAGTGCAGCAGGATTTTGTGAGATTTCCTCATCTGCGCTTTCAGGAGGAAGCGATGGGTAAAAGTGTAATAGGATGGGAGTGGCACGGTTATGTTCCCTAAATATTCTAATATGACAGAACTAAATCTACGAAGACTAACTGAAGGGGCTTCTACAGTTTCTATAACATTACAATTAAAGATTAGTATAAAACAGCTGGGTATCTAAACTTAAACGAGCCAGCACCCACTGTAAAGGAAGAGCAAGAATCCTCCAAACAGGCTGTCTGTCAGCAGATTATACAAAAACATTTAAAAAAAGATGAGAGCTGGCCGATAGTCTACCTCATGTATAAGTTATAAATTAAAGGACAATTTGCTTCCCCTCACCTGGTTCAAAAGCATGTGAAGAAGTGGGCAGAGACTGCAGTGACCTGCTAACTGTGGACTTCATGTCATGGTTTAAAACCCTCGGGGACGACCCCATCCAGGCAGGCTCCTCCCAGCTTCTCTTTCCTGTCTGCTCCATCTTTGTGGGGCTGGTGGGAGCACTTATGGCACGATCATACATCTGCACATAAAATTCATTGTATTGGTATTATAGTTAGTCCACCCCCGCACCACACACACACACACTTTTCATGATAGTACTCACTCTTTTGACGGCTAGTGTTGCAATGCCAAGCATGGCTGCCCCTCCCACCCCCAGCACAAGTTTGGCATTTGAAAGCATGAAGTCAATAGCTGTTCCAATCCCATTATCATCCTTCTTTCCTTTTCGGTCTCCGTTCACCCCCGCCATCCTGGCACTGGGAAAAAAAAAAAAAAAGAAGAAGTGGAGTCAGGATGCCTAGGGTGGGAAGAGCCAAGAAATCAGTGGATAGCTCATCACCATGTGATCTTGTTTACATCACTTCCTACAAACTAAACCATTACAAAGAATGTCTGTTTACTCCTGACGTTTTACGTGTAAACCCACCTGGAAGATGTACCTTCGGACAACCTTTAACCCACCACCTGATGGCCCCTGATCCCCTTCCTCCTACATAAGCCCACCCAGTCGGCTGCTGAGAAAGAACCGGCCCCTTTTCAGGGCCTCCTCCTTATCTTCTGGGACCGTCAGTGCCTGGCAGCGGCGAAACTCGCGAGCCACGGCGCGGCGATAGTAATTCCGGTCTGTGTACTGAAGGTGTCGGCCTGCCCGGAGCAGCGCCCTGTAGAGCTCCAGCACCGCACTGCGAGACCAGCTGCCCATCAGGGATCACACATGGAGAGGAGGGGGATACCCTTGCTCCTGTGCAAAGGGTGAGCACAGGGTAGATGATTAGAGGACTGAAGTGATAGTTAGAAATGGCTTCATCCGTGTAAAAATCCAACCTTTAAAGTGGAAAACCAAACATGCCACACGCTGTAAAAACACAGCTGCAGCGTCAGCTCAGACTGCCACGTTAGCCTCTGTGTAAACCTAACCAAGCAAACACTAAAGCTCGCAGTCTGTTTTCTGGCACATGTTATGGGATCGTTTCATCAGCGAAAAGAAAGCGTTGCCGTGTTACATATCGAGGCTCACTAGTCTTTAGAAAATGGCTGGATCAAGTCACATCTCTTTGTAGCACAACACGCTAACTAGCTGCCGAAGCAAGCGCTGACCTTACTTTCAGCCAGCTTTATGGACAAAATATGGTCATTGAAACGTTTGTGCGAGCGAGGATAAACGAGCCACACAAAGACACAACAAAACAAATCTAAGCCACCTACTTCTCAGGAAAAAAGGACCAAAGATAGTTTGTCTTCTGGGGGAAGCAGACCTCTGCTCTAGCCGGGGGTCAGACTCGATAGTGGAAACCGGAAACAAATAGTCTGCTATTCATACAGTATATCCGGGTCAGTTTTTAGTGTTTTTTTACGCTTTTATTTTGAATTAATAACATTGTCCGTCGAATTATATTTTTAAGAAATTGTGCCTTAATTTCAATTCAGTTTTAATTTATTAAAATCACAAAGACACAACATTTATTTATTTTTAATTTATTTATTTAATAATAATAATAATAAATTTAATACTATGAATCTATATTGAAATAAGGTTATAGCTGATACCTGTGTAGTACTGAGGTCTTAAAGTTCAAAAAGGTGATGTTTTTCAATTTTGTGTTTTCACTATTTTGCTGTGGTAACAGCAATCTCCAGACAAAGAACTTTTTCTTAAACTTGATTTGGAAAAGGGTTTTATATATATGTCTGTTGTATCTAAACACGGGTAATGTAATGCACTGTACACCGGAGCTAGTCAGTCATTTCTTATCCAAAATGCTGCAGCCACATTACTGACTGGGACAAAAAAAGAGAGCTCACATCACTCCGGTGTTGGAAGGCTTTTTGTACGTTACAGAATCAGGTATAAATTGGCACTATTTGTGTTTCAAGCCTTAAATGGTCTCGCGCCTGCAAATGTGGTGGATATGCATCCCGCATTTAAAGCTTATTTCAAATGGAGCTCATGCATTTGCTATCATTGCACTAAAACTCTGGAATTACCCTCCAGAGAGACCCTGGACAAGCATCAGCTGTGGCTATTTTTAAAAAATCTAAGCCAAAGATATACTTTTTCTTTCATACTTTTCTTTCTTTCATACTAAACTGCTGATTCTGGAATTCTGTCTGGAGGATTGGTTGCTGTTTCATGTTAAAATTGTGAATGCATGTAGCATAATTTTTTGTCCAAGTGTCACTTTTTTCTAATAAATTTTATTGGAAGGATGGATTAAAATTGACAAACAAATAAACATTTAATTAATATTAAAAGATGAAAACTGATGCACTCAATTTTAATGCAATCAAGAAAGAACTTTCTGTAATTTTTCTCTATTGTGGAGAACAGTATGTGTATATATATATATATATATATATATATATATATATATATATATATACATACACATTCTCCCAAAGACAAGAACTAACAGACTTAAAAACTCCTTTGTCCCACACGCCATCAGACTGTTTAACTCCTCCCTGGAGGGGAGAGGGAGGGGAAACAGGAGGACAAAGGAGGGGGGAATAACTAAGCTGTAGTGCCTCTTCACCTCACTGTGCAATACCTTTTGTGCAATACTTTTGTAAATAGTCAACGGTGCAATAGACTCAATACTTGAAATGTGCAATTCACTTGTATTTTTATTTTTATTCCTATTTATTCTATTTATCCCCTTCGTATATTTTATTTATATTGTCTCTGTATTTATATATATGTGTGTGTGTGTGTGTATATATATATATATATATATATAATATTCTGTAACTCTGTAACTTCTGTCGGTGCTGTGCTTTTTTGGAAATCGAATTTCCCAGAGGAACCCACCCGAGGGATTAATAAAGTTCTATCTAATCTAATCTAATATATA
Source organism: Copadichromis virginalis (assembly GCF_057382275.1). Lineage (NCBI taxonomy): Eukaryota > Metazoa > Chordata > Actinopteri > Cichliformes > Cichlidae > Copadichromis > Copadichromis virginalis. The sequence continues at coordinate 14,069,255 of NC_140621.1, forward strand.
TATATATATATATATATATATATATATATGCGGGATCCCGCAGGCGAATGGGAACCATGAAGAGGCCGCTAGAAAAGCTGCAACCACCAAGTACCTGCAGAGGGTCAGGCAAGTCCTGAGGAGTCAGCTGAATGGTAAGAACAAGATCCGGGCCATCAACACGTACGCCCTGCCCGTGATCAGGTACCCTGCTGGGGTAATAGGCTGGCCAAAGGAGGAGATAGAAGCCACTGACATAAAGACAAGAAAGCTCCTTACCATGCATGGAGGGTTTCACCCCAAGTCCAGCACCCTGAGGCTGTACGCTAAGCGGAAGGAAGGGGGCCGGGGACTGGTGAGTGTCAGCACCACAGTCCAGGATGAGACAACGAACATCCAAGAATACATTGGGAAGATGGCCCCAACTGACCGAGTGCTCAGTGAATACCTCAGGCAGCAGAAACCCAAGAAAGAGGAGGGAGACGAGGAACCAGCATGGAAGGACAGGCCCCTGCACGGTATGTACCACCGGCAGATAGAGGAGGTGGTTGATATCCAGAAATCCTACCAGTGGCTGGACAAAGCTGGACTGAAAGACAGCACAGAGGCACTAATCATGGCAGCACAAGAACAAGCTCTGAGCACAAGATCCATAGAGGCTGGGGTCTATCACACCAGGCAAGACCCCAGGTGCAGGCTGTGTAAAGATGCCCCAGAGACAATCCAGCACATAACAGCAGGGTGCAAGATGCTAGCAGGCAAGGCATACATGGAACGCCATAACCAAGTGGCCGGCATAGTGTACAGGAACATCTGTGCCGAGTATAATCTGGAAGTCCCGAGGTCAAAATGGGAGATGCCCCCAAGGGTGGTGGAGAATGACCGAGCTAAGATCCTGTGGGACTTCCAGATACAGACGGACAAAATGGTGGTGGCTAACCAACCGGACATAGTGGTGGTAGACAAACAGAAGAAGACGGCCGTAGTGATCGATGTAGCGGTTCCGAATAACAGCAACATCAGGAAAAAGGAACACGAGAAGCTGGAGAAATACCAAGGGCTCAGAGAAGAGCTCGAGAGGATGTGGAGGGTGAAGGTAACGGTGGTCCCCGTGGTAATCGGAGCACTAGGTGCGGTGACTCCCAAGATAGGCGAGTGGCTCCAGCAGATCCCGGGAACAACATCGGAGATCTCTGTCCAGAAGAGCGCAGTCCTGGGAACAGCTAAGATACTGCGCAGGACCCTCAAGCTCCCAGGCCTCTGGTAGAGGACCCGAGCTTGAAGGATAAACCGCCCGCAGGGGCGTGCTGGGTGTTTTTATATATATATATATATATATATATATATATATATATATATATATATATATATATATATATATATATATATATATATATATATATATATATATATATATATAATATGTATGTGTATGTAAGACTTTATAAGAACATCAAAGTCATGATCTTTTTAGTTGCATCAACAAATGTTTATTAAATCAACAATAAACCAAATAGCTCTGAGCAATGTGAGACTATTTGGAGAATCAGTGAATCCAACCAACTTTGCCAAATGACACTGAGGCAGCTGACACTGTTATCATTTTAAACAGTTGATATATATCATTAAACTATCTTAAACAGGATTATTAACGTATTCTGATTTTTTTTCTGATAAACTCCAATGGCATGAAAACATATATCTCTTAGTCTCAAGAATGTAGATCTCCTATGAAAAGGGTCAATTGGATACATCAGTAATCCATACGAATCTGTCACTGATATTTATTTTGGATCCAATAGTTCTTTTGAATATCGATAATACTGAGTGCAAACATCAGTGAGTCACGATCCATTTGACCTCAGCAAAAACATTTACATAAAAAGGTAATGTGATAGAAACAACAACAAAAAACACGACATCATGGAAAAAATATAAAGAGGTGACACTTAAAATAGTATACAACGTTTATGTAAAGTCATCAAATTATCACTCAATTAAAATGTATTTACTTACTACAATTTAAACCCAGTAAATAATGATTTTGTCAATAGTGAAAATCAGTCTCATTACAAGAACATGTATACATAATTCAAAATCCATTAACGGTTCATGCATTTCCACACACATTAATGCTGTGATCTTACCACTCTACATTTAAATGCATATTTTTTCTTTTACAGCTTCTGCTGGAGTTGTAAAAATTTGCAGAGTGTCAATGACCAGGTTGCACTAAGGGAGCTCTAAGAGATTTCTTCTGTCCAAGACATATGTGGAAAATTCTAGTAATCTAGGGATTACTGAAACATTTTCATGGTACAATTCCACATGCATTATAGCCATTTTTCAAGTCAATTTCAATGGCTTGAAAAATGTGGAAAACTCATAATCAAGGCATGTACTTAACCCCTTTCATCCTGGGGATGATATGTATATCCCTGATATCATCATGCTGGAGCAACCAACACAAGTAGCGCTCGGTCCCCATACCCCATCCACTGGTGAGGAGTGGTTTCACTTGGCGCATGTTAATGTACCATTTATAAGATTTCTCTGACACTCCATGATGCCTCAGAGCCTCTTGTACGATCTCAGGAGTTGAATGGCGTTCACCAAGACCTACAGTCTCACCCAGCCCCAGCAAAAGGTCGGCAGCTTTGGCTTTGCGTTGCCCAGTGCCCTCCACATATGCTTGGTAGAATGGAACTGCCAGATGGTCCATCTCGGTCAGCCAAACAGCTCCACCATATTTCTCAATTAAAACCCGCTCTCCTTTACGTGTTAACTTTCTGCCAAAATTCGGCTGACCATCTTGGACCCACTCTAAACAGTCAGCAGAGGGCATCATGGGGATGGACTGGTCTAGAGAGACTCTTGAAAGTCTGGATTTTCCCTCCAGCTTACTGAGCAGAGCTGTGACATGTGCAAGGGTCCCAGCAGTGTTCAGGATTATATCTGAGTGTTTCTTCAACATGGACTTGGTGAGATGAACCAAGTATCCCTCTGCTATGGACATTGCATTGTCCATGTCACCCTGCAGTTCACACTCCACATGATAGAACTGGTTTAAGTGTGTGGCATCAGGATCTTCCCCTCTGAAGCTGGGAGATATGTAGTAGGTCCCTGGCAGGTTTTCCTGGAAGCGAAGGAAGTATTCCAGTACAAATTGCATTGAGTCAGCAAGGTACACACCCTGGCCCAGGAGATTGACAGAAACTGGCTCTGAGTCAGAACCCAAGCCCATTGGTGAGGAGATGGTGTCAGTGGTGAGAGGTGTCAGAGCATATGCGTACTGGCAGGAACTGTTGAAGTATTCCACTGTGCTGTGGAAAAGAGTGTTTTGGATCTTGAAAAGGTTTCGATACCACTGGCTCTTGATGGCTGCCATGGAGTGAGACTCAGGATCTGTCCAGGAACGAGCAGGCTTGCACTGGGTAATTTTCAAGTGGATGGTTTTGAGGGTTTCAGAGTCAGCGGGTGGGCCATTCAGTGATGAAACATATCCAGGGTAGCTTTGGAAGCATTCTGTTTGCAGCTCAGCAGGTTTAGTGCCATCTGGTGAAGGTAACAGAGGGATCAACTTGGCATGAGCATAGTCGATCTCAAATCCCTCAAAGATCAGTGCAACACTTGGAGCTTTCATCCCCTCTTCCAGCAGTCGAGCAACTTTGTAAGTGGCCAAGATCAGTGCTGTGTAGTCAGGTTCCTTCAGTTTGAAGATGTCACTGGACAGAGGTTTGCGTGGCACCACAACAGTTAGACCAGGACTGTTTGGATAAGGTGTCAGAAAGGCAACAAACTCACTGTCTTCCCACACTCTCCACTGTTGCTGCTCCCCACGAACAATGCGACTGAACAGGTTGTCATTGGATAGGTCCCCCAAAAAATCATAGCAAAAAGGTGCATTTGGTGTTGGCAGTGCACTTCTAATCTTATCTTGAACCCGAGCCAGTGTTTCATTATCCCAGCGTGGACCACTTTTTGAGGTGCAATAGCCAGGATTATAAGCGTGGAACTCTTCTTCACTAGCAAGATGGGGCTGCCATTTTGGCTCTAAGCCATGAAGAGGGAGGAGTCTGATTTGTGCTGGCTCACCAGGACTTGGATTGAATACCAAGGCACAACGTTGCACTCCCAGTCGCTCACATAACAAGTTTGAGACAACTCTTGCTCCTTGTAGCATAGCAACAAAATCAGCTGTAGCTAAGTGGAAGATGCTGCTTGCCCCACTAAGAGTTTTTCTAGTCAGAATCGTTGCTCCAGGGATCCAGGGTTTGAGATTTAGATAAGCAACAAGCTCATCTGTTTCCCAGATAACATTAGGGGGATCTCTCAGGGGTCTGAGGACCTCTACTCGTGAAATGCCACAAATCATTGAGGCCACAAAGATCACACCAGCATTTGTCTCAATGACAGCATCACCTTTAGCGTCCAGAGCAATGATTCCAGCACAGATCTCCTTCAGATCTTCAGCTATCACTTCTCTGCACGCTTCCCTAAGGCTGTGGCCTTTATGATGGTATAGACTTGCTATTTTCTGAGCAACTGTGTTCCTCAAAAAAACATCCCCATCTCCAGAGCAGGTAATGGCTAACTTTTCATCAGCATATATACCTGCTCCTACTACTGCTGTGTCCCCAACTCGCCCTTTCAGCTTTCCTACCAACCCACCTGTAGAGGTTGCAGCAGCCAATCTATTCCAGCGATCCAAGGCCACAGCACCAACTGTCTGTGGATGATTGTTTTTGGAGTTTTTTCCACTACTGAGTTTTGCAGTTAACTCTCTGTGACGTACATCAGTGTAGAAATACTCAGGGCCAACGGGCTTCTGCTTTTCCTCAAGCTCTTCAAGAAACTCTTCAACTCCGTCTCCCACGATCAGTGCATGTGAGCTTTTATCCATTACACACCTGGCTGCTTTTATTGGGTTCTTTAGACTTTGCACACAGGCAACAGATCCTGACTTCTTTGTACTGCCATCCACAATGGTTGCTTCCATTTCATTTTTGCCATTTTTGTTAAATACAGAACCTTTACCTGCATTGAACAGAAAGCAGTCTTCCAGAGCTTCCACTGACCTCTGAACTGCATCCAGACTACTGCCACCTTGTTGAAGCACTTGGGATCCGAGAGTTAAGGCTGCTTGTAGAGCAAACTCAATGACCCCTATTACTTGGGAGTTCAGCATTATCTCTTCTCCAGCACCCCCATGAATCACTAGAGTGTAGTCTGGACTCATGCCAAGGGTACTACCAGCAGTGCTTTTGTCTGTGCTCTCTGGATAATGAATTTTCTCTCCATTAAGTTTCTCTCTTTGACCCTGCTGAAGTAGACACTCAAGGGCTCCCATTTCACTTGCAATGGCATATCTAACAGCTAGAAGCATCAATAACTTCAGGTTCATCTTGAGGTTTTGTTGGAGCTTGTCTAGTGCAAGAGCAAAGCTACCTTTCCCATTAAGCACAATGCGAACCTTGTCCCTCTTCCCAAGGTAGGTTACAGCTAACTGATCTTGAGCATAGACATTTCCTACTCCGCACTCTACTCCTTCCATGAGATCTGTACCTGTCAGATACACAGATGGACACCCAAAGGGGTCCAGGAACCTTTTCAAGGGATTTTCAGATGGCAAAGCTCGGCGCAGAGCAGCTAGGTGGGGGCCAACACCTTGACCACTTTTGGTGTTTTTTATTAGCTTCTTATGCTCCAGAAATGCAACATGGAACAACTGCAGTAGGTCAGTAGTGTATTGGATGGCGTTATCTGGACCAATGCAGGATGCCAGGGCACCTACTAACTGACGAGAATGCGTGGTGATTGAGTATGTAGGGTCACAACGACCATGTTTGTAGTGGCGCATATGGGAAGGTGTGACAAGTATGTGATTTGAAGCAGCTTCTCCAAAGGTCTGCCTCATGGAGAGCTGCAAAGAGAAGTTGATCCAGGCATCATATAGACCTCTGTGCCCTCTGAGAGTAGAGAAGACATCAGGATAGGAGGAGATGTCAAAGGTGAGAACTGGGTGGTTTGTTTTTAAATCGAGGCTCTGTTGGGGGGTATTTACACCCTGTAAAGGGAATGTTAGAGGATGGGGACAAACAGAATTAATATTGTTTACTGCAACAGATCCAGTCATCTTTTCAGTGCCAGTATGCAGTGGGTTTAAGTCAACAGTCTCCGACAGATCATACACATGTTCAGTCACAAGCCCAGCCACCATCCCATCCACAGCACTGTGCTCAAACACCATTCCAGCTGTGCAGTTTTTGAACACAACCAGGTTCAACACCTGTCAAAAAACACAGAAAAGAAAGGGATTATTTTGGGTTTCTTTGCCCTCCTTGACCCTGAATTGGATAAGTAGTATAAAATGGATGGATGGATGTCCTCTACAAATCAGCAAGCAATAAACAAATTATTTAATTATAACTCTTAATTACTACTCTGAGGCTTTAAATCTTTTAACAGTTGTTAAAACTATAATAAAGTTTCGCAGTAAAGAGCTAATACAGCTGAACTAAGCTTGTTCTAGTTTCCCTCCATTACCTTGTCATAGTATCTCAGAGATGGATTGTGTCCTCCTCCTCCCAGCCTCACTGCATTGAGGATATCAGCCAGTTCAGAGGGTGCATCATAGTCTTCCAGACAGAGCGTAAGTATAGCACTCTCCATCAGCCTCAGTGATGTCAGTGCTGTTCCTCCTTCCTCAAGGATCTTTTCCCTTCTCGCAGCCCAGGTCTTACGCTCCAGAGCTGTGAGGTTGCAAATGGATGAAGGATCATTTTGTTTCCCTGCCCTGGGTTGATCCATCACCTGAGCAAGCTGGTTATAGATGTCAATAAATGACCGCGCAGAAACTGGCCCACCAGTGCTCGGTCGCCACAGTATGTCAACAGGGAACACTCCGCCAACACAGGTAATGACGGCATGGAGGCTGTCAGGGAAGATCTGCAATTACAAAGTCTACAGATTAGAAAATATTTGATATACATTCAGTAGGTTAGTACATCAATAGATAAAGAATAAAGTCTTTTAGGATTCATCAAGATAGTTGTACTGCTATTAATCTCACCTTAATTTCATCTTGAACCCTCCCAGGAATACGGGTGGCAGCGAATACTTCAGCCTGCTGGGTATGCTCCATTGGAATATTGCCTTCCAATAAGTCGGGCTCACTGTAAAGCTTTGCTGCTGCCCAGAGCAGAGCAGCTGCTCTACTAAGCTGGTTACATTTCTTTGCTTTAGATGGAAGAAGAACTACAGGGAGTGCTGTGGAGATGGGGAGAGGGTCAGCACAAGACAACAGACCTCTTTTGAACTGCTTTGTCACCCAGTTCTCTTGGCCTGCAGCACTGGTTGCTAATTTCTGCTGGGCTTCTTCAAGGAGCTCTCTTTGTTGTTGCAACGTACTTTTGAACTCTGGGTAAAGATCGGGTCCTAAAGTAAGCTGCAGAACACGGCTCACTTCTTGCAAGGTAACATCCAGATCTGGAATGGGGTAGTCGAGAAGGGTCATCCTGTTAATACAGAGGAGGCTTGACAAAAAGAAAGAAAAAGAGAGAAAGTCCATGACCGCTCCAGGTACTTTGTGAGATTTTCCAAGCATGCAAAGAACCAAGACTGATCTTGTTTGTTTTTTTTTTCTTTGTTTTTTGTTTGTTTTTGTTTTTGTTTGTTTTTTGCTTTGTTTTATTATTTTCTTCAAGCCCTGTGTACAGGAGCTGCATACAAAAAGATATTTTGTGAAAAGGGTTGGCGTAATAAGCAAATGCTTCAGCCAATACCTTTTGATTAGCCTTGTCTCATGCTTTCTTTCTTTATGGTGGATTTTTGTTCTGTTTTCACTGTTTGTTTTTTTTTCACTGTTTTCACTGAGATTTGAATTTGAATGCTAATCAATAAAATCAAAATCAAAGTCAAAGTCAAAGACAAAAAGAACCAGATACCAATACTTGTGCACATTTATCAAGTCAGAAGACTGATGGATTTAGTTTAAACAAATGGGGCTGACGTAAAAGCTGTAGAACACTATTCTTGCAGCACAGTTACTTTGTAATACAGTATGTCTAAGTAATATGACAGTCAAAAGTGGTTTTTAAATCACATTTTGTAAGGATCTAGAGGTTTGGTTTATAATTAGATATTTGTAAAAGTAACTAAACTATGCACTTTCTGGAGAACCTGTAGGGGAATTGTTGCTACTGCTGGACTTCTCCAGCAACACACAGCAGACCTTCAGTATGTGTGTTTAAAAAATTGGCAGATTAACACAATTTAAAACTGGGAACAGCAGCTTAAATACTTGAAGCTGTGATGATTTGTTTAAGCTGGAGTATGACCTGACCTGGGACAACTGTCCTAAAAGTATGTTTTTGTTCCCATACTGTAACCTCAAATGCAAAATCTCAGACAGTTCAGGATAATGACATGCAGATGGTTGAACTGGTTTAAAGAGGGTGAAAATGTGTGTAGATTCATTTCAAGGAGGGCTCTATAATCATATTCAACTGTCAGTCTAAGAGAGAAGGACAAGTTGTAAAAGTATCCATCAATCAGAGACAGAAAGAGGAGATTCAGATCCACTAAAATGTTAAAAATGTGGTCACAGGAGCAAGACAGGAAGAGAGGTCATTTCTGCTTTTCTCCCAAAAACCTTGAATATCTTATAATTGGTCTCAGAGAGGCAGTTGGATATCATATTGATGCATGCTCAATCATCCAGGTAAGTAAATCCCCAAAAGTTGATTCTGTTCATCTGGACGTAGCGTTTTGTGGGCAAAGCGTTTCATCACTCATCCAAGTGACTTCTTCAGTCTCAGCTGACTGCAGGTTTCCCCAATCTTATAAACTGTACATTTGCATAATGACTGAAACCAGCACCACTGAGGGAACAATGGACTGGGAGGTCAGTTCCTTGGGTCCTGGCCTTGCAGTCAGCTGAGACTGAAGACGTGGGGTAATACCACCATAAATATGTAATCAGGTAAGGTTTTCTAACACAACATTTAACTACATACACATGTGGTATTAAAACCTTTGTAGATCAATGTATTTATAATTATTAATTACCAGTTACCAGTTCTGTCTCTCTATATTCACATGTTCCTATTTTCTGCTAAGCACTCCAGGGAACTATCTACATGAACCACGTGACCACCCCTGACATAACTCTTACCATTCGAGGGCCCTGCTATGGATGTAACTTCTATCAAAGCTAGCTAACATCCATAATGGTAAAATTAGGAACTTTAAACAGAGCTTGACAAACAAATATGTGACATTGCATCTTTTGTATAGAGCTTGTACCCTAAGCTGTGCCTTTTGTGTTTGTACTGATTAGAAAATGTTAGCTTATCAACATAGAATGATGAATATTCCAAAATATTACTCTATATATTATAATATTCCAATATATCACTATATTACTGCTGTTGTTAAAGTGAATTGTTAAATGTTCTCATTTTTATGCTTACCATCTCTACATTGTTTTAACTCTGTGATGAAACAATGTAGAGATGGTAAGCATAAAAATGACAACATTTAACAATTCGCTTTAACAGCTGTTTTGTTCCACAGTTTTTATTGGCAAACTACACCTCAGATCTCACATGTAACACAAACTACACAAACCGGCACACCGCAGTGTATTTGTCCATATAGCTACTGTATAACAGAACATTTTCCCTTTACGGTTTCCTCACATGATGTCCAACCATTCTCACATTAGCGGAGCCTGTAAGTGAATTATCTGATTTATGTTTAAGAGCCTGCTGAGTGAAACACAGATTTCCTTGTGCTTCAATGAGGTGAACATGAATGGAATGCATCCAGATTTTACTTCTGTATTAGACAATACCCCCAGCACTCTACAGCTATACAGAGCCTTGTAATGGCTCATAACTAAGCTCATCTGCTCACACGTGAAAGCAGTTACTCCCTTTCCCTAACTTAAGTTGGCCAGGGTTTTTTTGTTGCTGGTCGTCAAGGAAACATGTCCCTCGCCAAATGACTTTTTGGGAAATTAGATTTCTCCTGATTGGTCCCATCAGTTTGAATCACCCACACAATGCTGGCTGTCTGTCCTTTATCCGAATCTTGTGTTCCATCTGATGGATTTGGGTTCTGCAGGGAAGCAGGTCTTGTGATTCCAAAAGCTCAGCTACCAGAACTACTACTGTGTGTTACATCATAGAGTAGAAATAGCCAACTGATGGGCAATAAAGCAACAGTAACATTATTTTTGAAAAAATCTAAACGAATTAAGAATAAAAAAATCTATTATTTTAACCTCATCACATACTGGGTCACCAGCAAAGCTCTTAGAGGCAGGGCCTGGATTTCAGTTGAACCACAGTTTAGTTTAGTTTAAGAAACTAGAAAATGTTGCTTTTCAGATCAACTCACTTACAGACATTTTGGCCTTATAGTTCATCTCTTATAAGATTTTCATTTGGTTATGCCAAATGGTGGGTGTTATTTTGTTAATATTTCTGCAGAGGAAACCAAAATATAACAAAGGTTATTGTAATTGTGTTAAAAAGATATTTTTTAAGCCTCTGAAGCACTATTTATTTCCAAAAACGTACAAAACTCATGCCACAGAAATAGTTGTCAAAAGCTTATCTGAAGAAAATGATCCACAAAAAATTGATTTTATAACATTTCTTAATATTGAAGTCTGTGCATTAAGGGTCAGTACTTCAGAAATATCTTCAATTCACCTTAGACGTTAGTATGCTGTATGCTGTACATGTAACTGCATCAATACAAATCAAATCATTATCTCCTCATCATATTTGAAGGGCTTTGAGTGCAGTAACAGTAGAAAACTGCTCCATAAACACCAGAACATGAACCCTTTACCTTTATTCACCTGTACGTTTTATTTAGAATAAAATAAACTTACCTCGCTATGAAGATGTCTCGAGATCTGGCCAGCTGGTAGGGTGGAAGACCACTCAGTGGAAATAAAACTTGGTTGGACTGGAGAGACAAGGCTTTGTCTATAACACACAGGCTGTGACTCCAATTAAGCAATTTAGTCTCTTGCCTGTCCCTTTTCTCTACCTCTCAATGCCTCTCACTCAGTCGTCCTCGTGCTCTCTGCCCTCAGTGGTTCTTCTCTAGTGTTTTTTTTTAATCCTCTCTCACACAATTTGGACCCTCACAATGCAGCAAAAACTGCCAAATACACTCAGGAAAGTAATTCCTGGAGTTTTATCAGGTAGCGTCTTAGGAAGTGAGAGATTCAGCAGTTTGTGTTAGTATAGCAGACAACAGTACATCTGCATTAACGGTGTGCCCCTTTTTTATACTGGGATCAACTTCTGCTTTACGCCATGTGTGTGTGTGTGTGTGTGTGTGTGTGTGTGTGTGTGTGTGTGTGTGTGTGTGTTTGCACTTTTCTGTTCACACGAATGTAATATATATGCAGTTTTTTGTAGATCATAAATATTTTGTGACGAGTATGGGAAATAAGTAGAGATTAAAAAAATGATCACATATAGTCAAGCTCACAGGAAAAGTTATATGACCACTTTGTTATATTGCATGTGAAAATAATGTGAGGATATTTTTCATGCAACTAAACATTTACAGATCGTGTTTTTGCTTGCTTTGTGCATCATCATCCCCTTCAATCTTTATCATCATCCCCTTCAATCTTTATCCCTTTAGGAGTTTTAGGAGCTCTGATTTTCTCCTTTCAAATGAAAATTATAAGAGAAAATCTGCTTTTGAAAAAAAGTGACATTTTCTCACCAGACAAGATATCACAATTTTGTCACCAGGTGGAACTACAGCATGACAAAATGATGACCTTTTGTCACCAGATGTTTTATCACCACATGTTTTGTCCGATGATTTTTGTCTTTGCGCAAAATGTGTTTGCATAAGAAGAGTTCCATCTTCTGGATAGAAATGATCCAGAGAGACTGTTGGATTTCTTTCACTGTTAAGAAACCGGCATGGATGTTTCTAAAAAAAAAAGGATAGTAACAGAAACATATGTTGCCTATGTTGCCATAATCTCACAAAGACAGCATTTCCATGCACAATTATGGATTATTTCATTGCAGTAAGGTTCAATGAAATGTGCATTTAAATACATCCCCTCGCCATGCTTTAATATGTATTTAATTAGACCGGTTTTTAATTAAATACATACAGCACAGCAGACAGGACTGAACCTGTGGACGACCTGTACGTAACAAATGGCTAAAAACAAAGATTGAAGCATAAAAACTGTAGAATAATACAGAAAGTCACCTGCAGTGTCTGAGATTATTAAAGTATTATTAGGTTATTGAATAAAGACACTAATGCTGCACTAGCATCAATCCTATGAGAAAAAGAGAGTCCCAACGAAGTCACCAAACTCTGGAGACTGTTCAGAACATGAGTGATGAAAATTTTCTTTATCATTAAAACTCAGAGCTCTTACTGTTGAATGCAAAAAGAAAACAGATGCATTGTCACTTTTGCAGCAATACCACCTACAGTATATCAACACTCAACAAGACTGTGAGACATTCTGGAAGGGGAACTACCGTAAACTGTTTCATGTGATGCTGATTATGAAAAAGAGTTTGCAGGAAATGTAAAGTGTGTGGATGCCTGACTAAGCAGCGCTACAGATGTGTGCAGAAATGTAAACTAGTGTTTTATCCTACAGGCGTCCAACCAGGTCGCATCCCAGACTCCAGATTCATGCATTTTTTCCCAATTGCCTTGATAGTGACCGCATGATGCTTTCCACGCAGGAGCTAAAGCAGCTCTTTGAGGTCACAGGTGGACCTGAGTGAGCCGCTTTGTGGCTCCAGTGTGACGGCCTGTCACATGATGCTGGCTGCTCACATGATGCCAGCGCCATCGTGTATTTCCTCGTCTGAGAGGTTCTCAGAGGCTAAAAGCAAGCTTTGAGGATAAATAAGCAGTGACGCAACTTTATTTAGAAATGATTATCATCTTTATTTGTGATTTATGAATGATAAAAATAAAATCTGATCACAAATCTGACTCTGAGGTTTTTTAGTTCATTGTGACCTCGGTTTTAAACTCAGAAAGCAAGAAAGTACTTATTGGGCAATTTTCACATGAATATTAGATACATAAGACGTTTTGTGCTTGATAAAGACATTTTTTCATAACTCAAAAGAGAAAGATTTAAAGAGAATAAACATGTAGAGAACAGAAGAAACTGTCCCACCAAAGGGGGGAAATCTCACTGATGATGGTGCTGTGCAAAGTTTGAAAAATGCAATCGAATCATTGATTCAATTGCATTGCTAAAAAGTACTAATATGCCAGTATTTATAAGAACTGATGCAATGAAAAGTATGTCTGTATCTAAATGAGTTATATAAATACTGCTGTTTCAGTGCAGAAACTCTACATGTGAATTTAGAGGTTCCACATTTCCGCTATAACAGTAGAAAAAGTGGCTTTTTTTTTTTTTTAAGTGCACTTAAAGATGTTCCTTAAGACATCTCAGGCTCTCCATCTTCTGTTCTCTCAATGAACTACTTGTTAAATAAGAAAAATACTTTTAAAAGAAATTAATTACATCTTCTAGCGTCTGGTAATTTTTGATTTACTGGTCCAGTCTACCTGAGATGAAACTGAGCTGTATATGGCCAGTGATCTAAAATGATTAACACTCTTACCTAACAGCAAGGGGTGACTGCAAATCAATGCAAAGGTGTCCTGATTGGTCATCTTTGTCTTACATGATGAATCATTTCTATCCTGGTGGAAGCAATGTCTTCAACAGGTACAGCACGAGATGTCAGGAAGTGGTTTAATGAATATGAAAATTAGGCTTTTCAGTCAGTAGATCTCAGCCCAGCAGACCTTCTATGGGAGGACCATCGTGTTACGCAGCACTGCATCACCATCATCGACACCAAAATAGGAAATAGCTCTTGGAAAACACACTGAAGCTATTCTAGTGCTCCAACACTCTAATTTAAAAGTTACGACACTTCTGATTCTTTGATTTAAGTCCAGATTTTTTTGTCCTTATTGGCATGATAGGGTCACAACGTTGCTGCACTTCCATGATGTGACCTTCCCGTTCCACCACATACCAAAGGATGTGATGACTTTGGAGTACAATCAATGCATTGTTATGTTCAAGAAACCAGTTTGAGATTATTTCGGGTTTGTGATGTGGTGCGTTTACTTGCTGTCGCCACAAGGTGGGTACACTATGGTCAAAAATGGAAATGGTCAGCAGCTGTACTCAGGTGGGCAGATTAGCAGTTTGTGAAATACTAAGACCAACCAGTGTGTCATTAATATTCAGAGTCACTTGAATTAAACGTTCATCCCCATTTGGCTTAGTTTGAGCATTCCTACATTACATGCCTGTGTGCACTGAGTTGCTGCCATGTGATTGGATGATTAGATATTTCCGTTAATGAGCAGCTGAACAGGCGGTTAGTCTTAAATTAACCGTCTTCATCTTTGACTGTAATTCGAAATTGCGACTTTATTCTCAAAATGATCTTTACGTGCCGAACTTGTTCGCTCCTCAAAAACAAAATTGCACAGTGACTTCCCTCTAGCGCTCCGGGTTTGTATTTCATGCAGAGGCTCGTCATGGCGGCTCAGACCCGTGCTCTGGTGTCAGGTCAGTGGCTGGCAAATGCTGTCAGAAATGACCTGATCGGTCCCAAGCTTCGCGTTCTCGACGCTTCTTGGTACCTGCCGAAAGCCAAACGGAACACCAGAGAGGAGTTTGCGCAGAAGCACATCCCGGGCTCGTCCTTTTTCGATTTGGACGAATGTTCCGACAAGAACTCTGCGTTTGATCATATGTTGCCAACTGCCAGCTACTTTTCGCAATATGTGGGAGATCTGGGCATCGGGAATGACACGCACGTCGTCGTGTACGACACCAGCGACACCGGGGCGTACAGCGCGCCCCGCGTGTGGTGGATGTTCCGGTTGTTCGGGCACAGTTTGGTGTCGCTGCTGGATGGTGGCTTCAAGAACTGGCTGGTTGACGGCTATCCAGTGACGTCCGAGTACTTGAAGCCGGAGAGCAGAGAGTTTAAGGCCACTCTGAACCAGTCGTGGGTTAAAAGCTACGAGGACGTGCTGGAAAACATCAGAACCAAGCAGGTCCAGGTTGTGGACGCCAGGTCTCCTGGCAGGTTCAAGGGTACTGAGCCAGAGCCCCGAGATGGTGAGTCAAACTTTAAGCGTTTAAACTTAAGAAGAGGCCAACAGTTTATCGGTCAGTCGTGTTAGTTCCCCAAGGGTTAAAAACAGCTTAGAGCATAAGATACAACATGTAGGGTTTTGCATCAAAACAAGAAAGATGAGACTGCTTTGCATACTTCACATGTTGCTGCTGTCATTTATCGTGTACACAGTGCTGTGTGCAATACTCCAAAGTGAACATGCTTTCAAAAAATACTAATATCAGCACTTTTTATATAATAGCTACTTTTACACAAAGTGCAGGAAAATAAATTAGCTTCAGTACTCTTTGCCTTTGAAACAGCACTGAGTTTTAGAGGTACTTGTACTTTGTTTTTTAAGGTACTCTGTATACACTGGCTGTTATCTTGGAAACCTTTGGCTGTTATCAAAGGCCGTGCCCTGTGGTGGCCTTGCCCTCTGCTCCTGCTTTTTGTCACTGAACATAACTCTTCAGTAAGGTTACTATAGTGAACTTAAACTACAGTAAAATCTGAAGTAGGTACGGAATGTGAAATGAAAAGGAAAAAAATCTAATGATAATTGATAACTAAAAAACAAATATTATTGAAGAGTCTCTGTAGGGTTTTTTTATTACACAAAAAAAAGCTGCTGATAGAAACTGTGAGCCGTGTTGAAAGCCATCACCCAAATTTTATTTCAGCTGCTAATTACAGCTCTTGAGCCACGTGCAGATAACCAGCAGATACTGTGTGCTCAGCTTCTATCTTGGTGGTTTTCACTGAAGCAAACATCCACTGATGATGTCCAGGAGATGCTGCTAAAAGCTATGGAAGAAATTTAAGATAAAAACCTGTCACATGTTGATACGTCCCCTAAATTTCTCACTCTTCTTTCTCCCGGTCACAGACATACTGCCTGGACATTACCCCGGAGCGATCAACATACCATATACAACTTTGCTGGATCCCTCTGGAAAGGTGAAGGATACCGAGAGCCTGGCTGAGATTTTCAAGGATGCAGGGGTGGACATGACGCGACCGTTCTGGGCTTCTTGCGGCTCAGGCGTCACAGCGTGTCAAGTCATTCTGGCCGCCCACCTGCTCGGGCATCCCGGGGTTTGCCTTTATGATGGTTCCTGGTGCGAGTGGTTTCAAAAGGCATCACCAGAACTTATCATCTCAGAGGGGGAGGGAAAGAAGGCGTGAGGGGAAAGTCACTTCTTTAGAGGGAGCTAAGCTACAGGTGTATCTGACCTGACCGTGTTGGTGTTTCTCCCACAGCATCACAGTGTTGCTCTAGGACTGTGATCGCAAATGACCAGTTGCATAGATGTGTGAGGTGATTGCTTTCAGACTTTGGCTTTCAAAAGTCATGTGAAGTGACAAAGAGCAATCTGGCAAGTTGGTTGGCTTGAACCGTTTAGTTAGGGTTAGGACCATATTTTTTCACAAATGTTATGCAGGGGAGACAAATTGCTTTGGGTTAACAAGAGCCTAGGTGTCAAGACAAGAAGCGGAAAGAACACCCTCGATAGGTCTAAGGCTAAGCAGCACAGACGGCCAGTCATGTTCGCACCGGCACATTTAGAATTGCCAGTTAGCCTAGGACTGTTGGACTGCGAAAGAAAGCTGGAGACAACCCACAAAAACAGGTGAATAACACCCAAACTCCCCCCAGGAGGTCGGTTCAAACCCAGGACCTTCTTGTTATGTGGCACCAATTCTAACCACTGCATCTACCCCATGACACACCCATATTTGTTTTACACAGTTTTAAAGGTTAGAGTTCAATAAAAAATGTTGTTTTTTTCCCCCCCATCTTATTTCTCAAAGTCGCAGAGCTGTAACTGGTCACTTGCGCTGATGGTCCTCGAGCAACATGCATTATTATGCTGTAGGAACAGCACCAACACGGGGACAGCAGATTGTGCCTGAACTTTAAACCTACGCCTTAACATCCTTCCCCCCCCCCGAGTATATTATACACACTATAGGTTGTAAGGTTCCTCAGCTGTAAGAAACCTTTCAAATAATTTAATAATTAATGTTTTAAGCAAATGTAACATTCTAAAGTTTCACTTCATATGTATTGTTTTGGTTCTTTCTTTAACCAAAAGTGATGCATTAGAATTCCATTACAATAACCTGAATATGTTATGTGCTTCCGTTTTGATGGGGTACCACCACAGGTATCTTCTTTTTCTTTTAAAAGTAAGTCTAGCTCACAAGGTGGAGGAAAACGTGCATTGGGTAACCAGTAAAGTAAATATTTAGCTTTGTTAGAAGGCCACACAGGGCAAAATTCACTGTTGATCAGATATAGCTTCCTCAGGTGACCTCGCAGGGTTGTAGGAAACATGTTGTTTCAGATCCTGTTTTTTTTTTTGTTTTTTTTGGTTTTTTTTGTTTTTTTTGGGGGGGGGTGTAGGTTAAATTATCTTGATTTTTTGCTTTCACTTGATCGGACTGTGTAAAAGTTGCCAGTTTTGAAAACGTAAGTCATTGTAATTCATTGTTAGTGTGCACCCAAGAAGAAATAATAATAATAAAAATCTAATTAAAAATACTTAATACACTTTTTCTAAAACATGCACAGCGTTTTTGAAAAAAAAAAAAAGATTGCTGACACAGAGGAAATGGAAACCAGTTTGAGCCGGTTCCTGCAGTTTTATATGAGGTGTCTGGAAAGATGCCCGATTGCCAAAATAAAGTTTATGGATTATAGCTCACGCCAGGATGAGCTACGTGCAGCTGTTCTGTGCACACCATGTAGGTCATCAGGAAGTGTAAGTGCACTAATACGCATTTACAGTTTGAGAAAGAATCATTAAATCAATCATGAGGACTGCTATTTTGAAAGCTTCATAAAAAACTGATCAGAGTATATATTTATTCCAACTCTATTCTTCCTCGAGTAGCACTTTGTTTCTCATTAACAATGTAGCAAAGGGGTAATCTTAGCCACTCTGTATGATGTCAGCTGTTGCTATGTCTCATTGAGGTAAAAAAAAAAAAAATGCCGAGTCCGGAATAAAAGAGCGCTCCAACTGGGCGAAAAGGAACGAACAGCTCATTTGAAATGATTCTTCTCAGGCTGAAGATGAGGCAGCAGCTGAACGCATTGTCTAAAAATGAATCAAACTTTCCGCTCTGCAACTGGCAGCAGATACATCACTCTTGCTCTTTATTTTGACCCTCATTAATATATATTGAACTAAAAGGCATGTTGTGATGTAGATTACATGAAATCATATGAAGGTTAAATGAATCTATTGTAAAGATTCATAAGGAAGAAAAACAAAATTTGCTAATTGGATTTCTGCGGGGAGTCTTTGGAGAGCCTACAATCAACTTCCTAAGTGGCTGACGTGTTTGTCTTCATTTATGTTCATGTGTGGTGCATTACTTGTTAATTATTGTGCGGTTGTCAGGTTTTTCTACTTTGTACCTTCCTTCATGCGCATTCTGGATCTTTCAGCAATCTCCCTCCAGGAATCTGATATTTGTGAGTCCTTTTATCAATGCTATGATTGTTCTTCATACTGCAGCAAATTACAAGCTGGAAATGCTCAGGAGAAGTCAACAATGCTGAACAGGCCAATCACAGTAGTTCTGGGCTGCATTAACTGGAACTGTAGTTACATTTTTCAGGAGGTGCACGTTAGGTTAGATTTTACATTACAATATATATTTCTCGCTGAAGCATAAGCATAAGTTTTGTCCATAGGATGAGGAACTCAAGAGCTTGTGCACTGAAAGGTGCCAGCTTTCCCTGGGACATTTCCTGGGCATGTAAAGATTTATGAAGACCAGCAGGTACAGACACAAATAGCAGGTTTCACCTGTCCTGGAAGGATGTTCGGATCACACAAGATAAAACTGGGAGAGGTGCATCTGCAATACCCTGCTTATCATGCATCAGACAAGCAGATATTTTGCACATGTCTCAACTCTGTATATTTTTATATATTTTATTTATTGTTGACTCTATTTAATTTGTAAAATATGTGTACACACACACACATAGAAAAATATTTAGTATACACATCCAGAAATGCATATACTATTATATATTGTACATATATTTATTAGTTTCAGATGTAGCCATTCTTGTATTTTGCTTGTTTACATTATTGTATTTTGCACAACTCTGTTGCTTGTGAAGCTCGCACACAAGAATTTCACTCACATGTGCTGTACCAATGTACCTGCACATGTGATGTGACAATAAAAGTGATTTGATTTGAATGATGGGATGGTGCACAATAAAACGATCACTGATAGTAACGATGCTATCCAGGTGATATGAATATCAGTCAGACAAAGGTGGGTTTTTATTAAGGTAAATATAAAATTGTGACGTGACTGGTGATACATTTTGGGTTTGGACGTGACTCAAAAGGATTAAATCACTAGACGGCTGTGAACTACGCATCACGTCATCTCTGATGGGTGTCACTAGGCTGCCCGTTACGCTGCCTGAAGGTCCTAACGAGATAAACAAATTGGGGTCCTTCCTCGCGATAGGCTAGCAAGTCGAAACGGTTTTCAGACTCACGTTGTTTTACAAAACTGTGGGAAAAATTCCTTCAGTGTAATCTGAGTAAAGTGTTTTTAGTAATGTTGATAAAAGAAACTGTTCTTCCGGTTTGGTCATTAGTAGCCTAGCTAGCCCGGTTGTATTTGTTTTTTTCTTTTTTACCGTCGAAGGGTGTGTTTTTTTTTTCGGTCGCCGTCGTAACGGGGGCAACGTTAGCATTAGCGAAGCAAACGAGCCACCTTTGAGACTTATATAACTTCACTTTTGGTATTTAGTCAAATAAAACACGAGGTGAGTTTACGAGAAGTGATGTTATTAGACAGTGGACCCACAGTAATGCGAGGTGATTCATGTGTAGCGTTTGTTAGCATTGTGGGAGCTCACCTGTACTTACCGTTGCGTTACAGCAGGACTCATAAACAAGTCATACTTGTGGTAATAACAAGCTAAACATGTGTCGCCGTTTTAGTAGAAACAAGGACATTACCCGCCTGTTAACGATTCGCATTTAATCAATTTGTTTTGGGGTTGTTTTTCCACAGGGGGGCGTTGATGAGCAGCAATGTCTGGCATCGCTCTTAGCAGACTGTCCCAGGAGCGCAAAGCCTGGAGAAAAGACCACCCTTTTGTAAGCATCTGTCATCTGCAGCAACTTCATGTCCAGTGTTTTTTGAAACTAACTGTTGTGAGTGTTTCTAACACAAACCAGACTCGGGTTGGCAGCTGATGTTTTGCGTGTCATGTAAACCACAGGGATTTGTTGCTGTTCCCACTAAGAATCCAGATGGGACCATGAACCTGATGAATTGGGAGTGTGCCATCCCAGGGAAGAAAGGAGTAAGTTACCTGGAGCTGGATGTAGAGTAGGAAATAACCAGCAGGAGGCCTTCTAAGATGCTGGATTTTAAGCACAAACTTTGTTCGCACACACATAAAATGCATACCCCATTTCCTTCAGCAACTTTATTACCCAACCTGTCTGCACATTAGTACCAAACCGGATCACACTGAGCCGTTTGCACGTGCCCATGCATGTAAGCACCAGGAGTCCTACTTCAGTGAGAGCAATTACAGTCCTCTTTTATTTGTCTGAAATCTCTACATGTTCTTGTGTTTTGATAAGTAGAAATCTGTGCTATGCTTTAGTATAACTACAGTTTTGTATGCAGGACAGAAACCTGCTAAATTACAGGATGTCTTCATTGCTGATCAGATACATTTGACACAAAAACTGAGTAATGTGCTTCTATTC
The DNA here is from genome assembly GCF_057382275.1 of Copadichromis virginalis. Classification (NCBI taxonomy): domain Eukaryota; kingdom Metazoa; phylum Chordata; class Actinopteri; order Cichliformes; family Cichlidae; genus Copadichromis; species Copadichromis virginalis. Next base: position 14,090,196 of record NC_140621.1, read on the forward strand.
GAGGTTCTCTTTGGAAGTACTACACATAGGCTAAATCATCAAAACAACTTCAAGCCACTCTTTTCTCAAATAAAAAGTAACATTGCTTTTCTTCACAAGCTTTAATAGCAAAACTTTACAGTCAAGAGTATTATAAGTAGTGGCGACAATTACTGTGATGGTAAAGTTAGTGTTAACATCTATGAAATTATGCTTTTAAAACATTGTATGTATTTTTCTTGTACTCCCAAAGAATGGGGATAAAAAGATGAGCTGAACGAAAACGGCAGTTTAGAAATTTGTTTATGCAGTTACTTTTGTAACGCTGCTTTGCTGTTGTTAAATAACCTTGGTATGTTGTTAGTTACTTTGCTTACACAGTTGTTTTCATTCTTCTTCGTTAGACGTTGTGGGAAGGAGGACTGTATAAACTCAGAATGCTGTTCAAGGATGACTACCCTTCATCTCCACCCAAATGTGAGTACCTCTTATCTCTTCTCCACTCTCGGTATGTAATAATAATAACAATTTAACTCAAACAGCACCTTTAAAAACAGGGTTTACAGAAGCGAGTGAAAAAAGCAGAACATTAAATTCATACAGAAAGTCACACATTAGAGACAAAAAGAGAACAGGATTAAAGGAAAGTTTATAGCGATGGCACGAAACACTGCAAACAAATAAAATAACTTGTAGTTTTCCTTTATTTGAAAATATAAAAGCTTTTGTAGCAGAAATAATCCATTAGGACAATGAAAAAGATACATGGTTAGAAAAAGGACGGGCTCGGTGTAATGTTTGATGTTGGAAAGTTACAGACAGCAGAAACGTTAAAAACAGCGTCGGGCTACGAAGCCGGTGTGGTCAGTGAACTGCTTTGGTCAAAGCATGACTCTAAGATAAATAACTATCATCTCTACATATAGAAGACAGCGTCATGTTTTTAGTCACAACATAAGATTTGAAAGTGTATAACCAAAGCTCAATCCCAGAATTCCCTGGTGTCATTGTACTGTTAACTTCTGAATCACATGTTGTATATTATATGCCTGAATTTCCCTCTCTGATGTTAGGAAACAGTGCTACGATAGCGCTACAATCCCATGATTTACTCAAAGGCCTGTTTTTGATCTCTGAGACAAAATTAAAGGAAAATAACACTATTGTGTAAATTCACTTTCACACAGCCTCTTGTGATTTTAGTTCCAACTAATGATGGTTTCTTATAGTGATTCTAATGTATTTTGTGGTCAGTGTTCCTGTGCTTGATTGTACGACTTTGTCTTCAATAATTTGTCCTCAGGCAAGTTTGAGCCACCGATATTCCACCCAAATGTCTACCCATCAGGCACTGTGTGTCTGTCCATCCTGGAGGAGGACAAAGACTGGAGACCTGCTATCACCATCAAACAGGTTTGAAAGCTCCTGTGTTCATAGTCCCGTCCTCCATACTTCACCGCGAATGCAGCTTTGTTTTTGTGACTACTCCAATTACTTTCACAGTGTTGGAGCATAAAAGGAGGGCATCTGTAATTTCTCTATACAGCCCTCTGTTCCTTAGTAATGATTCAATTCAATGGCATTGGAGTTGGCTGCTTTGTTTTTAAGTTATATGTATTTATGGTTGTATTGCTGTGTTTTTAGATTCTTCTGGGAATCCAGGAGCTGCTGAATGAGCCCAACATTCAAGATCCAGCACAAGCGGAAGCTTACACAATTTACTGGTAAGTGTGGTTGTTTGATTTACTCAGTGGATCCTACAAAAAAAGAATCAAGAAAGAAATTATTTATTTTTATTAAGCAATGTTGTGATATTATTAAGTAATGTCATGTGATTTGATAGCAACATGATAACTACTAACAACCGCATCTGCTTTTTACGTGATTGCGGTTTGCAAATTAGCCTAACAAGTGACTGATCCCCAGAGATATACATTCTTTTGGGGTTGCATCAGGAGGGGCATCCGGCGTAAAAATATCTGCTAAATCAAGCACAGAGAGCTACCCGCTGTGGCGACCCTTTGTAAAGCCAAAAGTCACCTGAAGTTGAAATGCTAGCTCTCTACATTATCAGGTGTGCATGTTGAACTGCACCATCCTCTTTACAGGAAGAACAGGCCTCTATTTGCCAAAGGTCACTTATGTATTCAAGTTAAAATTAATATATTAACACTGTTATAAGCTTTAAGGGGAAATCACACCTGTTTTTTAAACAGTGATGTGTTATTAGTGTGGTTGCAAGGCTGTTGTATCACTTTCTTTTCGTTTGATCATTCAGTCAGAACAGGATGGACTACGAGAAGAGGGTAAGGGCGCAGGCCAAGAAGTTTGCCCCCACATAGAGCGGAGAGGTGGCCTCGACCTGGCCTGAGCAGCCTGAACCGAGAGCTCACAAACAGGTGGCAGGCAGCACCTGAAGGACCACTCCAATAAGAATCCACTTTTAAGTATTCTAAATATATTCTAAATATATTTTTTGATACAGGCTACAAGTGAGCCTGTTTTTCTTTTCCCTTCTTTTGACAATTCAGTAATATCATACATTTTACCTGTCCTCAAAAAAAATCCAGTTTTTATGCATTTTCAGTGCATAACTGATAATCCTGCTGTCAGTATGACATTTGTAATATGTGTACTATCCATATCCAGTTTTGGTCATGCCTCGAATAAAACTGCGTGTGACTAATGTGCTGACTGAGCTGTAAAAGTAAGACATCATGCCCAACCCACTCAGTGTGATGTTCAGCAGAGATTTGCCCTTTTGGTAACCTTACACGCTTTATCAAACCATCAGAGGCCAGGAGTACTGTAGATAGTGTTTCATGAATGTGGGCTCTCACTGTGACAAAGCAGAAGCACAACAGGAGTCTGTCTGTTCTTCCTTTGTTCTCTCTGCCCGCTGTTTCATTATCATGACAAATACACAGGCATACCATCTGGCACAAAGCACTTAAAGAAAACTGGCAGTGACCCATCAAAAACCATCTAAAGGTAAATGCACCTAAAAGACAATCCTGGCATTTCTTATGTGCTCAGCTAAGCCGTGCACTTAGGAGAGTAACAAGAAGCAACAGGAAGGGAGAGAGTGCAGACTTCCACCAAGGCCACTAAAAGTATTTGGAGAGTTTTCCCAAAACAAGTTTGATAGGGATCAAATACCCCCTGTTGAACACTGAAAACATAACCTCCATGGCTTGACTTTGGAGTAATAAGGCACTTGAGTCAGGCCTTTGGTTCTTCCCTTGAGCCTTGATAATCTTTTATTGCAGTGAAACCACATGGTGTTAAAAAAAACAAACACCTGAAATAGAAACTGTCACCATACCAAACTTTACGCCCATCTGACATCAGTGTGTCATCACCTTCCAAACATGCTGTGTAGAAAAGTTGCATCGTAAAGGTTATAAACTACTGCTGTGTGTTTGTTTTTGGCCCCGTCCACCCAGTTATTTTATGCCACAGTGCTCACAAAAAAAGTCCAAACTCAAGTCCACGTGGAAAAACTGAAGCATCCTCATTGGAATGGCCTCTCAGCCAGCAAAGAAGATAAATGAAAGTGCACTTGAGAGTGAGAGATGGCCTGAGATATTTTTCTTTCTTTGCCTCTAAATATATGAGTGCATGTACATAATATAAATAACGGAAAATTGTGGAAGTTATGTTTTATATTGTTTTAGCCAGTTGACATTTGTGTGTGGTATTATAACAAAGGACACATTAAATGCATCAAATTGTGAAATAAAATCAAAGAAAAACATTTCTTTTGCAGATCTCTTGTTTTTCTTTTTCGGGGAACGGGGGGTGTCTGGCCATTTATTGTCTCCGTATTTATGAAATTTGTTATTTACTAGTATTTTAATTTGTATTCATCTGGCTTTAAATAAAGGGAAAATCCAGCATGAGGTTGATCTTTGAGCCCTTGCACACCTTTGCAGCCATTTCCCAGACATGGATTAGCTTGTAACCATCACAGGCTGAAAGAAAAATGCAGTCTACTGAAAAATGATCAGGAAAAACTGAGCTGTGGTGCTTTAGTTGCCAGTCAAAGTTGTTCTTTGGAGATTTGAAAATAAGTGCCTAAAGGGATTATACAGATTCCAGCCCGTCTCATTGGTTCTCCGGGCTCATTGCTGCTTGCAAGGATCGTTACCACTACAGTTCAAAGTGAATCTGGAGCACAATTCCTTTGCAGACCAATATGTTTTTCTTATTATCATCAGAAGATGAAAGGGTGTAATGTCCTCGGATGTCTTGCATGATATTCTTAAGAAATCTAACACCTTTTGTTTTGCTTCCCCTCTGCTGTGGGTTTTTTTGTTTTTTTTTTATTTATCTCTGAATGATCTCATCTGACCAAAAAAGGAATCAAAATGTTGCGAAGCAGTTTTTTTGTTTTCTTGTTTGTTTCTTCTGACCACACTGCTACAGGTTTAGGGCAGTTAAAAGTTGAAAGCTCTTATCACATCGCCAAGTTTGTCCTGGATCAACCTTGTGTCACCTCACCTGTGGCAGCTTGGACCACTTTGCGCCTTTCTTTCCTGCTTTGAAATGCATTCTCAACTACCAGAGGTCTTTTCACATCTGAGCAAAATTTATGTTAAGCACATTGCTGCCAGTTACGTGGTTAACTTCTAAGCATTGCACAACCTGACCTTGGACTGAATTTGCTGTGATGTCCATTGCTGGGAAATTGGTAACTGTCAAGTGTTTTCCACTTGTGAATAATCTTTCTCACTACAGTATGACCGACTTCACATTGTTTGGAAACGTCCGTATAACCTTTCCCGCGATGATGGGCAGTAACAGTTGCTTCTCTATAATCATGGCCGATGTCTTTCCTCCTAGCCATTGTGTCAACACAGTTGGATATCCCCGTGATGGTGATGGTGTTGTTTCCACATCATAACAATGTTGGTCCAGGAGAAACTGACCAAGGACATTGTGTAATCTGTTAACATTAGCCAAGACATTAGCTAATTAACAGACTCCACCACACACACATTGCAAAGCCAACATGATTGGTCAGTTGCAATGTTGATCCTGGATCAGCATTATTATGATGACCAACACGGGGGCATGACATTCACCCTGTTAACACACCTGAATGCTCCAGAACAGCAAACTGTCGAAACCTCTGCTTTTATAGAGGCGCTCCGCTTGCTGATGATTGCTGCTAATCAAGTATGTTTGATTAGCAGCATCTGGCTGCTACTCACCCTCTTAATTCCCGTGTAAGCAGTAAGGTGGTACTTTTTCACACCACTGTATGAGTATCAGAATAGACATGTCCACTGCAATGTGCAACAAACCGAACTGCCTGACACACTTGCTTATGACTCATTTGTTTTCCTGTATCCATGTTAATGTTTGACCAGCATTTAGAAAAAAACCCCAACACATTAGCAAAAGAGTGCGGTCTTTCTCAACTGAGGTTTAACTCCAAGGTTTGTTTAGTGTTAGCAGTTTGTGCTGACCATAGTGGTGGTGGTGGGGGGGAGTCCTTTGAATTTCAGTGACTTTGATCCGTTCACCACTCCTAGACGATCAGAAGATGGTGAAATAACATTATTTCTCTTTTTCTTGCTAATGTTTGCTAGCAGAAATTAATTTAAGGATTTAATTCACATAAGAAAATTATCCAAACACTTCTTCCATCTTCTTCAGTTCGGCTTTCTGTATTTTTGTCAGAGCCACACCATACATCACAGAAGGGCTCCATCTTTTAAACCTTTGCTTTCACTCTTGCTGCTATCCTCATGTTAACACTCATCTCCACCCACACCCACTGTTGCTTTGCATAGTTGACCCCAGGCTTTTAAACTGATCTACCTTCACTAACTCTACTCCTTGGCTCTCCACTTTTCACACAAATGTATTGCTTCTGCTTCTCTCCAGGTTCTCTTCCAAATACCGTTACCTTAATATGCCAAAATCCAACATTTCAATGGAATGAACTAAATCTCTTTAGGTGTAGGATATATATACGTCCATCAATCCATCCATTCACTTCTGCTTATCCTTTTCAGGGTCGCGGGGGGCGCTGGAGCCTATCCCAGCTGGGCGAGAGATAGGGTACACCCTGGACAGGTCGCCAGTCTGTCGCAGGGCCAACACACAGGGACAGACAACCATTCGCACTCACTTTCATTCGCACATTCACACCTAGTGACAATTTGGGTTATCCAATTAACCTATCCCCACAAGCTGCATGTTTTTGGACGGTGGGAGGAAGCCGGAGTACCCGGAGGGAACCCACACAAACACGGGGAGAACATGCAAACTCCACACAGAAAGACCCCGGCCTGGTGTTAGAATTGAACTCAGGACCTTCTTGCTGTGCGGCAACAGTGCTAACCACCATGCCAGGATATATATACATGAATTTCCAAATTCAACAACCTACCAGTTGATATTTTTTCAGTCCTCAAGCTTTAGATACACGTTGATGGAACACAAATATTTTTTAAGTTAGTTAATATCCTTAATGGCTTTCTGCTTGTAAGGCTGCTAAACTGCGATTTTACCTTCAATCATTTCAGAGTTTCGACCACAAATTATATCCATGTCATAAGATTCCACATGACTAGTTTTTAGTGGTGTTACACAGGGCTCTGCCTTGGTCCCCCTTATATTTATCATTTCTTTTACCTTTAGTTCACAGTTGTAGGTAATTTGTCATACTTTTTCATTCTTATGCTGATGACACACAGCTCTGTCTCTCCACTAAGTCTAGTTCCACTTTCCTGCCTTATTCTCTTACTGAATGTTTACGGAAGATAAAATTGAATAAACACACACACACACACACACACACACACACACACACACACACACACACACACACACACACACGTAGAAAAATATTTAGTATACACATCCAGAAATGCATATACTATTATATATTGTACATATATTTATTAGTTTCAGATGTAGCCATTCTTGTATTTTGCTTGTTTACATTATTGTATTTTGCACAACTCTGTTGCTTGTGAAGCTCGCACACAAGAATTTCACTCACATGTGCTGTACCAATGTACCTGCACATGTGATGTGACAATAAAAGTGATTTGATTTGATTTGAATTGTGGTTGTCAAATTAAACAGTGACGAAATAGAGGTTCTTCTGGTAGGAACTGTTTGGGATATATGTGATAAATTCTGTCTGTGCATGACTTTTCAGTTTGCTTACTGTGCACGCAGAGGTGTCCATGATGCAAAAATCTTCATCTTGGACTCCATCCACAAACATCTGGAGTTCCCTGACTCCTCCACCAGACTTCTATTTGCTGATCAGCGTTCAACACTCTGCAGCCTCATATCCTGGCCACTAAACTTTCCTCCCGATTTCACCTGGATGATCAGCTAATCCTGTGGATATTGGACTTTTTGACCAACAGGACTCAGAAAGTTTGGGTCAACAACTCTCTTTCCGGTCTCCGTTCCACCTCCACTGGCTCCCCCCAGGGCTGTGTGCTCTCCCCCTTGCTCTTCATCCTCTACACCGATGACTGCAGATCCACACAGCCCAACTGTCACCTGGTGAAAATGCTGACAAGACAGTTCTCCTGTCACTGCTGACAGGCCCCTCACAACACCACGGGCCCGCTCTGCAGGAGTTTGTAGAGTGGTGTAACAGCTCTAAACTTGAACTGAACGTGAGCAAAACCAAAGTGGTGGTGACCTTCTTCAGTAGGCAGAGGGATCTGGCTGCTTCAGTCACCACCACCATCCATGGGAAGCCAGTGAAGGTAGTTGAGGAGTACAAATACCTGGGAACCATCTTTGACAACCTCCTGAAATTCTCCAACAACACTGAGGAGATTCTCAGGAGGTGCCACCAACGGCTATACCTCCTTAGAAAACTCAACTCCTTTGGAGTCAGCACACCCATCATGATGACTTTTTACTATGCCTTCCTGGAAAGCATCATGACCTTCTCCATCGCCTTCTGGTTCCACTCCCTCAGCCTTCAGAAGAGGAACAGACTGAAGAAACATAAACTACTCTACACTCTTTTTATACTGTCGACACTTTACTCACTTTTACTCACTTTTACTCACTTATTCACCTTTCAGTCACTTTAATTTTAATACTGTGTAATTTTAAAACTGTGTATGTACTCTATATTGTGTGTATTTATTATCTCACCCCTACTGCCTGTTTATGCCCTGTCCTTATCTTCAACGTCATGCTGCTCTGTTGTATGTTAATTGCCCCTTAGGGATAAATAAAGTCTTCCTGATTCTGATTCTGATTTTCTAATCTCTCCTTCTTCTTTCCTCCTTTAATGAAGCACGCATCAATATCTCCACTTACATAATATTAATTCACCCATTCATGACAGTGCCTCTATTCTCACTCATGCTCTGCATTACTTGATTAATATAATTCTGTCCTCTCTGGGTTACCGCACAAAAAACTGGTTCAAAGTATGTGGCTGCTTGTGTTACCAGACCCTCTTCCATAAACCATATGTGTGATAAATGTCACATTAATTTTAAGTGTCTGCTTCTTATTTAGTCTCTCTGTAACCTCACACCTTCATATCTCTCTGATCTTCTGCACAGTGGCACTTGTACGTCCCGTATGCTGAGATTATACTGCCCTCTTACCAGACCACTGTGGGCTTCACAGCTGAGTGGCATGTCCTGCACCACATTTACAATATTGGCTTTAAAGGCAAGCCTTTAACCTCCTAGGACCTGGCGTCCACATATGTGGACATCACATTTTAGGTTATTTAGACCAAAATACTCAATTTTGCTCTACAGGGGCCTGATATCCACTTACGAGGACATTATACTGCTACTGTTCTATCAAAATTTTAAACAAATATTTTCATATGTGGTGCTTATTTTTCTTAAAAACAAAAATAAGGTAAAAAAAAATCTGGTAATTCTTTGTTTTTACATTCATCGGGCCCCAATATGCCCAAATATCAAAGAGAGTTTAAAGCCCGCTTATTCTGTTTGATTCTGCATTGTTGTTAATTTATGAATACTGTGAGTTTGGTATTTAATTAATGTAAGATGTCCTTGAGTGTGTTCAAAGGTGCCTATAACTATCATTTATATGATAATAATACATTATTATTGAAAATATTTTTATACTATCACCTGCATCCTTAGATTTAAGTCACCATTTCCTCATACACTTAAAATTCTAAATGGTAAATGGTAAATGGCCTGCATTTGTATAGCGCTTTTCTAGTCCATAGGACCCCAAAGCGCTTTACACTACATTCAGTCATCCACCCATTCACACACACATTCACACACTGGCGATAGCAAGCTACATTGTAGCCACAGCTGCCCTGGGGCGCACTGACAGAGGCGAGGCTGCCGGACACAGGCGCCACCGGGCCCTCTGACCACCACCAGTAGGCAAACACGGGGTTAGTATCTTGCCCAAGGTCCAAATGACTGTCTTAGTCAGATTTTCTCTTAATTATGTTACACAAAATATTCTGTCCTTAGACTCCCCTGTATCATAGTAACTCCTCGCTGCTGCCCTGTGATTGGCAGACCACATCTGTGGTAGCGTCACAAGACAGATGAAGTCGGTAGAGACATTCTCTTCCTGTTCTACTTTGTCGCTTAACATATATTTATTTGACCTTAATTTTCAAATTTTTTTGGTCTACTATTACACTATTTTCTATTTTTAATATATCGTTTGTTTTGTCTGTATAACAGAAAGAAACAGCAGCTCACCAAGCATGTGATGAAAATGGTGAAAAGAAAAAAAAGGGCACTGCAAAACGAGGTCCTGTTTCCTACTCTGATACCACAACACACACACCAGTCTTATGACTCACTGTAGGTTATTTTGGAGATGGTGCTGCTTGCACTTTTAGCATGCACAAAACAGAGATAAATATTGCGCTCGAAATAAAAGCTTAGTCAGGGGAAGTTCTGTAATATCCCGCTCAATTAACATAAGTTTTTTTAGTTTGCAGAACAAAAGCAATATGATTCATGTGCATATAAAGTAAACAAAAATGAATGAATAAAATAACCGCTTTTATAAAATGCAATCCCAATTCATATTATAACTTGGAGAACTGGGTCTGTAAATGGCAGTAGTAGCTAAAGCGGTTATTTGGCTCTTTGTGTGATGTGTAAAGGCAGTAGAATGGAGGTGGTTTCAACACAAACCACTGAAACTTGTGTTTTTGTCACAACCTCCTGCCTCTCCTGTCAACCCAGACCTATATAATAAGTATCTGTAGTAGCAATCTGATCCTTTACTACACAAAGATAGGAGGTGGAGGGGTCTCTTTGAAGTTGCATATGCTGACTAGACAATGCATAAACTGTCAAATTCAGCTCTAGCTGAATGTGTTAAGTGTGAACTGATCAGCAGATAGTACAGCTTTCATGTCTGAGCTCATCTGTTATGAAGCCTGTGTGAAGCTAATTTGACATTTTTGCAGAAGTTTAATGTAGATACAAAATGTCATCAGTTCACTATGATGAATTAAAAGTCCAGTGGTTCATGCTTTCAGTGTGTAGTTCCGCGTTGTGGTGCCATGTTCCCTTTTACAGAGAATCCAGCATTGCTAGCTGCTAGCTCTGGTTTATCACAGCAAGCTAACATGTTTTACGTTTTTTTTTTCTCTGTTTATTTTAAGTTGCATATAAATTTTGTGTATACACACACACACACACATATATATACTTATATATGTGGAAACTACACATATATACACCATATACATATGTAGTGCATGAATTCTGACAGGATTGTGCTATCTTTGGCCCAACACATTGGGTTGTTCACTTGATGGAACTACAGATAAGAGGGCACTTATGCTATCTACCACATTTGTTTTGAACATTTGCAACTTATCTAGTCTTTGGCCCCACACGCTGTTGTTCATCAGTGAAGTCGATAGTCCAAAGCTTGAATAACACTGCAGCACATTTACCATCAATGTCTGGAAACATCTGATAGTTGGGGATGTTTTGCACGGACCCTGCATTTTTTCCCTGTCCCAACAATATCAAATATTTCTCCCACAGCCCACCAGTTAGGTTAACTGGTGAGTTTAGCTCTGTTAAAGCATGTACAATAATGCTGTATATGAATGTATGCATCTGCATAACTTTGGGGGGGGGGGGGGGGGGTGTCACAATCGCTGTCTAAATAAATAAATACATCTGGGTAAATTCCAAGATGATCAAACATGCAACTATTTTGCTGGTAATACCTGAAATGAGTAAAGAAAATCAACAGCCTATTTATGCAAGATAATTCATAATTTTATTGGGGGGGCTATATTAGTTGAGTCTGATTGTTGGGGGGGATGAGTCAATAAATGATGTATTTCTGTCAGTTAGGAGAACTAATCTTGAAACAGTGTTAACCCAGTAGTTTTCAAGAGCAGCACTGTGCTTTGTTTTATAGAGCTGTAGGGTTCGTATTATGAGTATACCCTCCCTTGTTATTCTTCTCACCTTCTCGCCACTGAACATTTCCCCACTATGGTTGTGGTATGATGATTTTGTTGCCTTCCGAGCACAAACATCTCTATGGTCTTTTCGACGACTTCCTGCCACAGGCACAGCGGACTTTGACCTTTCAGTGAGTGTCATATACCCTCACCAACCCCCCCGCTCCTTTGCACATTTAAACCCTCCCCTGCTCTCGTCTCGCTGGTTCTCACTGATGCTGACACCTAAGTAACTGCAGGAACCCGTGGCGGCTGCATCACGCCATCACCCTCTGGCCTACTACTGCAGGCCTAAGCCCACTCAGGCAGACAAAGTATAGCTGAGTTCAAAAACACTGTGTCGCAACAGTTGTAATGTTCTGCATGAAAGTTTTTTTTGTGCGTGTGGTTTGTAGGCCTATATGATTAGTATAAAGGCAAGTTACACAATGGCCTCCGATGACCTTTAAGACAAAGATGAACAAAAACGTTCTGCAAACTTAAATTGATCTCACTGATTTGGTTTGCACAATCACTGTGCTCGCAGCCTACAAACCTACAAAAGTTTGTGTGTCTTGTTAAACAGGAGATTCTCTGTTTCTTTTCTTTTTTTCAACTTTACCTATCACGTTTAGCTTGTTTGGTATTGTTTTTATATATTTCGGATTTTACTGGCAATATGCACAAAGACAAATTCTGGTTTCTTACGGTCACTTTTCTTGTGACAACCTTTTGAGGTGCAAATTAACCAGATTGTGCTGTATAACAAGTGATGCCCTTCCAGCTCGTCATTTTGTATTTCTAGAAACTCGCTTGCTTACCGTTTTGCCCCATATCACCATTAACAACTGCCACATAGCCCTCGCTGTAAGGGTTAACGTTTGACACAGTGAGACGGAATAACAGGTGGCCTTTGACTACAGAAATGCCTGGTGGCCACTGACTGAAGAGCTGTCTGCTGCTTTAACTTTCAACCTCCTTTACTCTCTGTCTCTTTGGAAGTACTTCAGTATGTGTCTGCAGCGGTTGCGGCTGTAACAGCAGCGGTTTTCATGCACAGCTTCTCGCGTTTGCATTTTTAAATAACCCCACGATTCTAAATCGGGTAGCTTTAGCCTATATAATCCTTTGAATGTCCTTTTTAAGATGAGTTTCATTGACATAAACCACTTCATAGAGCAATTCGCGAGTTTCTCTTTATACAACCCACTTTACAATTGTGATTGAAACAGGATGTGGTTGGATTTCTTGTTTTCGGTACAATTATTATTACCTTAAACAAGGCAACGGGGCCTCAGGTAGCAGTTGCAGCTGGTGGTGAATAGAAGGAGGTGTTGTACAACAAGCCAAGCCCCCACCGCCCCCACCACCACCATCATCATCTCACTCTCCACCCCGGCCCATCGTCTCTCATTATCACTCACCGCTGCACGAAGCTTCCTGTAAGCCCCTGTAAGCTGTGGTTTCAAGTGGAAAATATCACTGGGCACTTAAGAGAAGAGGGAGGGGTGAGGAGGAGGAGGCAGGGGGATGACTGTGAGTGACAGAACGACAGCACCAGAAAAGACGGCGATGTTCAAATAGAAAGGAACAGAAGGAAATCTTCTCGTCAGTCCAAAAGAGGAAGCAACAATGTGTTTCCTGACCACCTGCTACCAAGACTCATGAGGTAATTTATTACTTCTTCAAACATTTTTTATTAGTCCTGTTTAAGGGGAGGGGGGGGGGGGGGGGAATTACTATGTTAATTAATAAAAACAATCATTTGCTGATGTAATAATTTTAAAGTACATACACACAAACACAAGTGTGTCTTTCAGCTTGGAGTTGATGATTTTTTACTGTACTGGATAGTTTTAGTGAGTTTTTGGAGTCAAAATAGCGTGATGGGAAGATTCATCTCTTTCAGGTCACATAATGTTCCCGGAGGTTTTTTTTAGACTGGTTTGTTCATCTTCTCTCATTTGTTTCATTAGCATAAAGCCACACACACTGCAAAGTATGAAGTCAGCTACTGTAAACTAAATAAGGTGTTGCTTGCATTAACAGTATGGCTTAGAGGAGGTCCTTACTGTAAAACACAGTTGATATATTGCCACAGCTTTTCAAGCTGTGAATATTGCCCTTCCTAGAAGCTTTGTGGTGATTGTATTTAGCTGACTTCCAGGTCTAAGCTGGTGTATTTACAACTTTTTATTCCTCTCGCCCTTCTAACGCTCAGTGTATGACCGCTCTTCTCTGCCTACAGTCATACCACATTCGCAGCGATGGAGGTGCTGCTGTGCTCACACCTCCTGATAGTTATCATTTCAGTGCATGCGGCCCACTCCCACAGACTCTCACATGGTATGAGTGTATATATTTGAGTGCACACAGAGTTCAGTCTAATCTGAACGTAAAGTCTCGTGATACTGATAAAGCAACACTATCCCAACTCCTGTTTTCTGTTGTGTCTCTGTTACTCAAGGACTTTCCTGTGCAAATGACTTTTACAACAATGTCAGCTGCACGCTGAACAGCTCTGCCGTGGGTCCCGGTGCAGACTGTTGGCTTTCGGGTGTGATGACAATCTGGACACATGACAGTCCTGCCCTGTATATGTAAGATATTTCTGACATACTGAAAACTGTGTGTATTAGTTGGACAAAGGTTTTAATTTTACAAAAAGGAACATCATGGGTCACAGTTTGGCTACAAAACGTCAGTGCTAAGTGAAGATTTTGCCCTTTTTGTGTCCTTTTCTCATCTAGCCAAAAATGCAAGCTTGAACAACATGAGAACTCTCTGTTTGGCTGCAGTATTGTCTTTGAAAACAAAGTAAGTATCGGACACATGCAAACATGGCAAACTGGATTACTCACACAAGTTCTATCCTCATTGTTTAATGGTTTATTGCTTTCTTCCAGACTTTAAATCCTTTTAAAAGACTGAACTTTAGTGTGAATTGTAATGGAGTGTTAGTGGAGGCCCTAATAAACTATCGCCCAGTAGATTGCAGTGAGTAGCTCTGACTTCTATTCAAATTGTTGTTGATACACCGCACAGTTGGAATAAGTTACAACGATGGATTAATAACTGCAACAATTACCAACATTTAATAATCTGCCTTGTTTGTGCGTCTGTGTATGCAGTTATAATGAATCCTCCAAGTGCTCCCAATGTCAGCATCAACGGCACAGACCTCTACATAACGTGGAGCCCAGGCGAAAAAATCTTACCGTACTTGTCAGCCCTTTACTTCCATATCCAGACCAAAACCAGTGACCAAAATTGGACGGTGAGCATCTACATACATGCAGTAACAGAGTTTTTAGACAAATTACTGAGTAAATCAATAAAGCCATTTGTATCATATTTGCCACATGTTCATCAATTTCTGAGACCTCATCTTATCAACATTAGCAATACTTGCCATGATTTCAAAACGTTATGGACAAAACTCTTTTTTTTGGTCTAAAATTAACATTGTTCTTAACGAAATGTTGCTGAAAATGCCCAATGTATGAAATGCGATAGAAAAAATATATAATAAATAAATTATAAAAATATATCATAAACAACATGATACAGCAAAACATGTTTTGTAGATTTTGTTATAAGGATTATTAAACATCTCAGTTCCAAAAGAATCAGAATTTTCTGGGTATTTTTTGATGGGTTGGGTCTTAAAGAGGACTTGAGCAAAGTTTCCCAGGCTTTCTCAAGATTTTTCAGGCTTTTGCTTTGGACATCTTCTGCTTCTTCATTCATTTTTAGTCCAGTCCTTGTATTTGATCATGTTCAGATGAATTTGGCACAAAAAAATGTTTTAAATGGTGTATTTTAGGCACGTTGTTGCCAGAACCCTGTTACAAGAACACATCAGATAATACGGTAGGACAAGAATAAAACCAAAGACTCCAAAAAGCCATAAGCTTAAAAAACTGATAAACGTGTAAAAGCAAAGGACAAAAGAGGAAGTTGGCAGGCCTAAATACTATCTGCAGTAGATGAAGACATTCTTAACAAAAGGAAAAAGGGAGAAAATTTGAAATTTTTAGATTCAAAAAGGATGTATGGAGGAGGTGATCTCTAAAACACAGCGGAGGCTCTGTCGTGGATTAGGGCTGCTTTTCAGCCCATGGTGTTGGAGATCTTGTCAAACTGAATTATCAACAAAGAAAACCACCATCAGGGTTTGATTCACCATCAAACACCACCTGGAAAGTGTCTGATTGATTTGTCAGCATGACAACGATCCCAAACACACTGCCAATGCAGTAAAAGCATACCTGATAGAAAAAACACACACAATGGAGGATCAGTCATGGATTGGCCTCCCCTGAGCTCGGACCTCATCCTGACAGAGAACAGAATAAAAGGCAGCAAACATCCAAAGAAGAGCTTTGATTGTCCTTTAAGAAGCCTGGAGAAGTATTTCTGTATTTTATTCCTTTATTTTGACCCTGTCTTGAATTTTCAATTTTTCAGGAGGCCAGAGATTTCAAAACACCAGACAAAGAGCTGAGATTAGCTCTGTCTGAACTAAAGGGGCATGGGGACGTCAGAGTGAGAGTTAAAACTGAAAAATCTGGATATAACGGCCACTGGAGCCACTGGAGTCCAGCGTCATCCTGGAAAGTGAATTCATCGGACAACCTTGGTAACAACACAAACAGTGTAAACGGTGAGCTTGGTGAACACTCTGCTTATCTCTTGTCAGTCTTAAAAGCATCACAGTTCAACCTTTTCATTGGGAATAAGTGCAGCTGGAAAAAAGGATGCATCCAGTCTGCTTCGTTGTCTAGGCAACAAAGTAAAGGTCAACTGAATATGTACATTTGTGCATGTTCAGTCTGTCTGCTCTCTGTTTCAGAGGGATTTAGTCTGTCTTCACTGGTGAAGATGGGACTGTTCGGCACCATGTGTTTCATTATTGTTGTTGTGCTGGTCGTTTACAAAAGATGCAACACCAGGGGGTGAGTAAACTGTGACTTTGGCTGTTATCAGAGTGCGCATATGTTTGCATGTATGTGTGTATATCTACACACTCTGTATATCTGATATACACGCTCGACCCCATGTTGTTTCAGGCTGCTCGAAGGGAAGGCAGTACCGAACCCTTCAAAGTATTTCCAGTCGCTGCACTCTGTCCACGAAGGAAACCTAAAGGTAAAAATAATAAATGTTCTCGACTAACAATCCATTTATCAAAATATCCAGCCGCAGGCAACACAGACCACTTCACTGCAGAGGTGTCAACACACAGCAAGTAGTATATTATGTGGTATTCATGGGACCTTTAACTGTTTAAGTGTGAGTGTGTGCGCTGTTCGCTGGCTAAATTTGTTCACTTTAGACGTGGATCAAAACAACATATAAGTATATAATGCAAAGGCCACGGTGTTAGTTTATGACCTGCTTCTCCTTCTCAGTAATGTTTATTAAATGAAGACAATGAAGTTTGATTAAAATGATAAAATGTCATAAAGTTAGCTCTTCATCAAAGGCGCTGATTCCCACAGCCCACAACAAAGGGAGAAAGACCTGAACCGCACTCCCGTCAGTTGTCTGTGGCGATGGGTTTGGATTCCCGCCACACCTGAAATAGTTTGTAAAGTTCTAGTTTTCTGCTTTCTGGCACATTCGCCAAGATTCAACCAGTTAAACTGTCACTGCGCATGTTCACTCTACATCATACAAACTGTAAGGCTGGTATCCCAAAAGAGAACTGCTGACATCCTTTTATGGGAAAAAACGAGTAATACCATCACAGAAACATACGCACAACTTCAATTCTGCATTCAAAATCTCACACAAACTTCTACTGAGCAAAGTAACTTCATAAATACATATAGCATTTAAATAAATGTGAGTCTGAGCATCCAAAAAGCACCATATTTCATAAAATAATCATTGATGCATACGGATCATTAAGAATGAGACATTTTTAACAGTTGTCCTCAAACTGAACAAAACGAGAACAGCATTTTTATTATTAGAGCAGTTTTTCCCATGGTGCTGTAACTGTCTGTCTGTCCTACACATATGCTTAAACAGCGAGTGCAGGTACCAAGAATCTTGGATTGCAATTGGTTTGAAGCCTTTTTGTTAAGTGGACAGCCTAATTTCTGCAATGAAAATGTGAAATTCAAACAATTTGAGGGGGAAATTAGAACAGATGTTAATGGCTGCATCAGTGGGAGCAAAAGATAAGTTTTCCTAATCCCTCCTGCTCTGTGATTTTGACCCTTGTTCAAGCAAAATATTCTAAAAATGCACTTAAGCTCACTCGTGAAACCTGTCCTTACTATGCAAAGTGCTAATTCACCTTTCAGTTTGTTCAGTTTCAGAGTGTGACGCACATACACACATTCTGATACTGTTGTGTGATTCTTTGGGTGAATATTATAGTCTGAGTGTTTTCCCCCCCACAGAAATGGCTGAATCCGCTCTCAGTTTCAGAGTCGTTCTTCACAGCACAGCCCATCGACCAAATCTCCCCCGTGGAGGTGTGTGAGGACTTTGATGTAGTCCCATCCACCTCTCCCTCCTCCAGCTCCAGCAGCGCCCTGCTTCACTTCCAGAACTCAGACACCAGCGGCATCGTCAACAATTCCGCCTCTTCATCCATCTTCTCCAACCGGAGCTATTTCACCTCCAGCTCCTCCGGTGGCTTCGCGTGCATTGACCCCACCCCGGCCTACTTTACCTACCACGATGATTTTCACCCGTCCTTCTGCCCTTCGCTCTGCGGTTTTCCAACCTACGAGAGTTTGAAGAGGGAGCCGCAGAGCCCAGACTCGGGCTTCGGAATCGAACTTGAAGCTGACAATGAGGAAGAAAGGTACATGGAAGGAGGAGAGCAATTTCTCTTGGATGATCACAACATTCCTTTCCTCATCCTTCCTGTACGCTTTCCTCCACACACATGCCCCGCCTTCTCTCCTCCAACACCTCCCAGCCTCCTTGTTGAACCACAGATGTCCTCTGACAGCCATCAGGAGGATACACCCATGACAGCTGCTAGCGATGATAGCTCTTCAGCCTGGCTCGTGCCTGGCGCCATGTGCAGATCTTCCTCCATGCCCATGGAGCCCGGTAAAACCGGCTACCTGACACTGAAAGAGCTGCAGGCAACATTCAGCAACAAATCCATCTGAAAAGTTGCAATTAGAGTTTCTGTGCAGTCAATTAAAACTTCTTCTGTTTACACAACAAACAAAGTGTAACTTCTAGTCTGACAAAGAAACGAATTCCACGATCGCCTACATGATTTATTCGTGTACGAGTTATTTTGCAGACATTAGAGCACAAAAGAAAATGCAAAATTGACATATCAACAAAGATGTTGAGCACGAGCGGGATACACGGCAAATCGCCGTGCAGTTTTGATTACAAGTGCCTAAATAAGTGCCTGAATGTGTTTCAGCATGGCTGCTGAGTGCTTAGACTTGCTTCCAGAAGCAAAGCGTTACTTTATAAAGCTTTATGGCAAGTGTGCCGGCAATCACCCAGTGTAATCATGGTGAAAGCGAGCGTAATACTCTTTCTATCGTTTCCTTCCATCAGACATGTAGCTGTATAGCTGCTGAATGCTAGTGGTGAATGTATTTTTGTTGGAAAGCTCCCATTCAGCAAGCTGATCTGAGTTTTGGCATTAAGGAACATTAATAAAGAAACAAAAAGCTACATAGGTCTAAGGGGAACTCCAGTGATATTTCTTTGCCAATAAACTATGAAAAAGGCCAATTTTATATAACATATATAGTCATTTAATCAGCTGTTGCTATAAAAGTAGAGAAGCTTTCCTGTTTACATGCTAATCGGTTAATGTAGGTTTCACTTTCACACTTCTGGTCTTTTGTTTAGATGGTTTGGAACCTATAACTGGTATCATAGCAAGAAAAATATGCACATAAATCAGTGTTTCTGACAGAGCATGCTAACCAGCAACCTACTCCTGAAAGCAGTACAACGCTGCAGAGTTAACCAGCATGTAGGCTGCTGCGGGGGCATCATTTAGCCTCATACTTAGCATCTCATCATCATGTCGTACTTTTAGAAAAAAGCCTTAAACAAAAAAAAGTATAAATGCCACAACAACACATAAATGCCCTTTTAAAGTTTGCTTTTTATTACTTTAAATGAATTCCAAATAATCAAATAGTATGAGAGTGCTTTAAAGCTCCTATTTTTGTTTTGTTGTTAGACAGAAAATGATTTGTTGCTGCAGGTTGATTTTGAACTTTTGAAGTAGTGAAATGTTCTTTTTTTGGTGACGTATTGTGTGTGCTTATTATGGTAATCATGATGCCTTTTGGCTGCATAAAATTGAAAGGGAAGGGACCAAGTCTACACCAGCAGTAAGCATTATGTTGATTCGAGTTAACACTGACCTGTTGTTGAGAAAGAAAAAAAAGGCAGCTGGTTTGCCTCTGTGTTGTTTTTAGTGTGTATTTGCTATTGTGCTGATATAGTCTTTATTCTTCTGTCTGTAATGATGAACATTTATAATCACTCAGAGCTGACATCTGCCAATAAATCTAAATAAACTTTACAGAGTGAGTAATTGTGTTTGTGCTTACAGTACACGCTTAGCAGATCTGCTAAATTCATTGGACTGCTCATTGTAGATTTGTGTAGTGTAAGCCGTTGAGGTCAGTGTAAAATGTCGCCTTGTCTCTACGCATGCAGTATGTTTCCATTACGCTCAGTGGCATCTGTACAGACGCCAAACAAAGTAAAAGCTCTAGTAGAAATGGGTCACCCTTTGACTTCCTGTGTCTCTGTGGAATGAGGGCTGAGGGGTGGGCATGTACCGACTTGAGAAAGAGTGTGGGAGACAGCCTGTGTGTTTGCACGTTTCTATATATATGTGTGTGTGTGTGTGTGTGTGGGCCTGTGTGTACTTTTGAGTTTTTACATGTCCTGTCAGGTGGTCCTGGTAGCGTATGTGTGAGTGAGCGTGTGTATTAGAGTGTGGTTTGACATTTAACTTTGACACAACAAGCAACATCCGCTCACCTCACACAGAATTTACAATATTTAGCCATGTCAGTGCTGTCGTGCAAGACTCTGCTCCTCACCAGTTTGTCTGCATCAGAGTCACAGCAGCTTCAAATGTATTATATCAGGGATAAATTACATTGAGCCCCCTGATTAAAATACACAGAAAATAGTTGTTTTAAAAAGAGCAATTTGTGTCTGTATGTTTTTAGTGTTGCTCGCTATTAGGTAGCCTGTTACGCTGACCAACAGTAATTCATTATGCAACTAAAGCATCCAATCTATGGTGAAGATACAGACACACTAGAGGCAAATACTCATACATATTGTATTTGCATGAGTATTTATATTTCACACACTGTAGAAAAGGCAACCTGTCACAATATGTGATGATTTAGTAGCATTACATAAAGACATGCAGTTGCACATCCATTCTTTTGGAAAATGGTCAAAGAACAATACAAAACAGCACTAATGCTTGGGTAAAACAGGACAGCTCCTTGAATTGATACTGGTTACCCAGTAGTTTTATATCCAGTGACTTTGTGCATGCTGACGAGATTTATGCCCAGTTTATTTTTAGTGTGCATTTCAATTCTCATCTACAGTCAAATGTAGAAAAATAAGTTTTCACCAGCGTCTTTGAGCCCTTACTGCTTCCATGGAAATTAAGAGATTAAGTAGCAGCCGGGTGCTGCTACTAATCAAATGCATTTGATTAATTGATCATGAGCAAGTATGAACAAATCTGCTGGTTTGGAGCATTTAGAAATGCGTTAATGCAATCCCACAATCTTCCCAGGAGTGGACGTCTGAGCAAATTCACCACAAGGTCAGACTGTTCCCACGAGCCACATCTCAGACTCTACAAACCTCAGTTACCGTGTTAAATGTCAAAGTTCGTGACAGTAGACTGAACAAGCGTGGCTTGTTTGGAAGGGTTTGCATGGATAAAGCCTCCTTACACAAAAACATGGCAGAACAGCTTTGAATGTTTGCAAAGTTGCATCTGCACAAACCACAAGACTTCTGGAACATTGCCCTTTAGCCAAATGTGAAAAAAGTCAAGATGTTTGGCCACAACACACAGCACCATGTTAGGGGAAAACCAAACACAGCACATCAGCACAAACACCTCACACCAACTGTTAAGCACGGTGGCTGAGGGGTGATGATTTGGACACCTTTAGTCATTCTCACAGCAGACTCAAGGTGCTGCAATGGGCCTGTCAAGGTCCAGACTTCAACCTGAGTCTGAACGCTGTGGTTGGGCCCTAAGACAACTGTTCATAAACAAACCTCAATAAACTGAACAAATAGTAAAGAAAAGTGGGCAAAAATATCCTCAGCAATGATGTGGGAACCTGATAAAGTCATACAGAAAACCAGTGTTTTGTTGATATTAGAAAACTGACAGAAAAAGAAAAGCGATTCCTTCCTCTCCTTTGAAGTCTGTTGGGTTTTATCGTTTCCAAAGTGTCTTTGTCGTTATTCATTAATTTTTCCATCCATCCATCCATCCATCCATCCATTTTCATCCGCTTTGTCCGGGGCGGGGTCGCGGGGGCAGCAGCCTAAGCAAAGAGGCCCAGACCTCCCTCTCCCCAGCCACCTCCTCCAGCTTATCCGGGGGAATACCAAGGCGTTCCCAGGCCAGCCGAGAGATATAATCTCTCCAGCGTGTCCTGGGTCTGCCCAGGAGGCGCCCAGGGGGCATCCTTGTCAGATGCCCGAACCACCTCAGCTGGCTCCTTTCGATGTGGAGCAGCAGCTGCTCTACTCTGAGCCCCTCCCGGATGGCCGAACTTCTCACCCTATCTCTAAGGGAGAGGCCAGCCACCCTTCGGAGGAAGCTCATTTCTGCCGCTTGTATCCGCGATCTCGTTCTTTCGGTCACTACCCACAGCTCGTGGCCATAGGTGAGGGTAGGGACGTAGATCGACCGGTAAATTGAGAGCTTCGCTTTTACACTCAGCTCCCTCTTCACCACGACGGACCGGTGCAGCGTCCGCATTACTGCAGCTGCAGCCCCAATCCGTCTGTCGATCTCCGGCTCCCTTCTCCCATCACTCGCGAACAAGACCCCGAGATACTTGAACTCCTCCACTTGGGGCAGGAACTCATCCCCGACCCGGAGTGGGCACTCCACCCTTTTCCGGCTGAGAACCATGGCCTCAGATTTGGAGGTGCTGATCCTCATTCCCGCTGCTTCACACTCGGCTGCGAACCGTTCCAGTGCGAGCTGGAGGCCCTCACCCGATGAAGCCAACAGAACCACATCATCTGCAAAAATCAGAGATGAGATTCTGAGGCCACCAAAGCGAAAGCCCTCCGCCACTTGGCTGCGCCTAGAAATCCTGTCCATAAAAATTATGAACAGAACCGGAGACAAAGGGCAGCCCTGGCGGAGCCCATCACCCACCGGGAACGAGTCCGACTTATTGCCGGCAATGCGAACCAAGCTCTTGCAACGGTTGTATAGGGATCGAATGGCCCGTAGCAATGGGCCAGACACCCCATATTCCCGCAACACCTCCCACAGGACACCCCGAGGGACACGGTCGAATGCCTTCTCCAAGTCCACAAAACACATGTAGACTGGTTGGGCAAACTCCCATGCACCCTCAAGTATCCTGGAGAGGATAAAGAGCTGGTCCAGTGTTCCGCGACCAGGACGAAAACCGCATTGTTCCTCCTGTATCCGAGGTTCGACTAACGGACGAACTCTCCTTTCCAGCACCCTGGCATAGACTTTCCCAGGGAGGCTGAGGAGTGTGATCCCCCTGTAGTTGGAACCAGGGGCGGAGCGGGGGGGTGGCTTACGGGGCTTAAGCCCGGGTTGTTTTGTCAGAAGCCCGGGGTATTTTGGAGTGTAATTTTTTCATAGTTAGATGCCTGGCTGACAACTGTATAAAACAAAAAGTACACACAATATTCGAAGCACATAGTGCACACTGTGGGAATTTACGACTGTGCGTGAATCCCCCCCTGATATTGGTATGATCCAAGCTCAGGCACTAAGCGACTGAGCGAGGGGGCGGGGCAGCTGCTGCCCGTGAGTGCGCTGTTGGAGAGACGGAGCCAGCCATACTAAGGAGAGCTTAAGTTTGACCAGGTACCAAAGCAAATCATTCGTACCGTACAAATAATAGCAATAGTGAGCTTTGTCACCAACTTTCTTTGTTTTTCCTGAGCTGAACCACAAGAATGCTTTGAGGTCTGAAATTTCAACTCTCTGTTGGTTTTCATATTTGAATGCAGTTCCCCATAATTATGTCAGAATGAAACAACAGGTTTTGCAGTCATCTTCCTGGTTGCCTACACAACTGAGGTCGCTGTAAAACAAATGCAGGTGCTTCCACATAGGTGAGCTGCACGCTTTTAATCCTGCTCTGTGTTGTGGATGAAAGCGTTGAGCAGTCAGATTTGGATTTTGTGCGGAGAGGAGACGAAGAGGAAAAGAGCAAAGGGGAGAGACATTGTGGAAAATGTAAATATTATCAGAATACAATGATGTGCAAATCTCACAACCCCATATTTTACTCACATATACAGACATGTAAAACATATCAAATGTTTAAAGTGAGAAAATGACTTTGCAAAGACCGAACATCTTATCAGCTACACTGCGTAGTATCATCAAAAGATTCTGGGAATTTGGGGAAATCTCTGTGCGCAAAGTAAAGGCTGAAAATCATCATTAGATGTCTGTGATCGTCTGGCCTTAAAAAAGCAGGAATTATTCTGTTATGTAAATCACTGTTTGTGAGCTCGTTTACGGCGACACCCACACATTCAGCTTAAAGCTCTATCATGCAAAGAAGAAACCAACATGATCCAGAAACATCGCCATCTTATCTGAGTCCAATTTCGTTTACAATGGACTGAGTCAAAGTGGAAAACAGTTCTGATGAGTAAAAATAAATTAAACAAATCAAAATTATTTTTGCAAAATGTGGACTCCACGTCCTCCAGACTAAAAACATCCAGTTTGGTGTCAGTACTCGATTTAAAAAACCTGCATCTCTGATGGTATGGAGGTTATGGAATTAAATAAGAAATACAACAAAAACGTCTCGGGACCGTCTCATCAGACATGAACGAGACAACATGCCTCCCCAGTTCCCACATGTTTACAGACTATTGAAAGAAGATGCGATGCTACACGGTGGTAAACACGGGACTGTCCCAACTTTTTTGAGACTTGTTGCTGCCATCGAACTCAACATGTACAGGTACTTTTCTTTAAACTGTTGCAGTTTAAACGTTTGACACATTTTCTATCTGCATCAATAAATGATGTGTTAACGAGATTTGCAAATAATTGCTAGTAACTAGTAAGCGTGGTCGGTGAACGGTGACACTGAGAGGAAAGTAGGGTTGCAATGCACAAAGTCCTCATTACAAAAACACCAACATTTAGGCAGCAAAATAGCAGTAAGGTCAAATAAAGTATCTTTCATATTTTAAAGTATATTTTAAAGCCGGGTGTGTGTGTGTCTGTGAAGGTTCTCAGTCATCCAGGTCATCGTATAGTCTAAGGAGCTTGGAAAGAAAAGCGTCTGGACTTCTTTGAGTTGCTTGAAGACGTTTCACCTCTCATCTGAGAAGCTTCTTCAGTTCTAAGGTCAAATGGTGGAGAGTCCCAGATATAAACCCAGTGGGAGTTTCCCCCCTCTTCTTAGAACTGAAGAAGCTTCTCAGATGAGAGGTGAAACATCTTCAAGCAACTCAAATAAGTCCAGACGCTTTTCTTTCCAAGCTCCTTAGACCCGGGTGTGTGTGGTTCACCTGCAAGGCCAAAGGTCAGTGGCATAAGATATTTATCACCCCAGCTCCTTAGAGGATAAGCTGTGTGCAGTAGCATGCTGCTTCTGAGATGCTCTTCCTGCTGCTTGAAAAATTAGAGTTTTTATTTAAGACCAGATGCTTCCAAATAAAATATTCTCTATAAGCAAAAGTCTACAGGAAAATACTTGATGCAGCTATCAGAGAGACACCAAAGTGAGGAAATGTGAGCTGTGCTGGGATGTCAGTGTCTGATTACTCAAAGACTGCAGACACTAAATGAGATGCATCGGCTGATTTCAGATGTCACTCTTTATCAGTCAACAGTGGCCGGAAGCACAGGAATTTTCTGCGGGCGTAACCAACACAGAAGAACGGTCTACCTCAACCCTCGGGCCCCACAGGCAGTAATGCTCAACAGCTGTTCTCATGCCACATGTGCACAAACCATCCCTAACCTCCTCTGACTTTACTTCTAAATACGAACCAATGCAACAGCAGTAAGGTGCTGATGTTTCATCCTCCTCCACATCTGCTACAATAGATAATGAGGTATTGTTATTACTACCATCACTGTTTTTATGAAGGCATTGGTATTCAGGCTATACAGTGGCTAAATGCCTGGTTGAATGCACATAGCAGGGAAGTTAATGGGAGACAAAGACATTCTTCTTTGAAATTCTGGATTGCATCCTTGTCTTTGGCTAATGTGTGCTCAACATAAAACAGATCACCTTGAGGTACTTCAGGGACTCCACGGGAGTAACTGTAAAAACAAAATAAACACAAATAATTCAGTGATAAACAGTGTTGGGCAAGTTACTTTGAAAAAAGTAATTAATTATAGTTACTAGTTACTTCTTCAAAAAAGTAACTGAGTTAGTAACTGAGTTACAATATTCTAAAAGTAATTAATTACTTGAAAAGTAACTATTGCATTACTTTTAAAAAAAATGTTTAACCCTCTGGGGTCCAGGGTATAATTGGCCATTTTTAACCACTTTTGATTTTCCCTCCACATTTCACCTTTGAAAACTATTTACTTTGCCTTGTTTGGTATCATCCTTTTCAGCACAACCTCACGTGTCTGAATTTACAGTTATGTTTTCATTTTTACATACTGTATTAACACAATTGATCTAAAATCAGACAAAAAACATAAAATCCGAGTAGAAAGTTATATTTTTTACTGTAACAACCACAAACATGTTTATTGAATCATATTTCATAATTTTAAATGCAAATATAAATTGTCAATTTTAAAATCCTCTGCACAAGTTTTGCAAACAACAAAGTTATTTGCATCCATTTACCTTTTACCTCGATTTTTTTAAACAACCATTTCAAACTATTTACAGAACCATCAGCTGTTCTGCATTCAATAAGATGCCTCACAAATTATTTGTGCCACTCCAAAAAAACTATTTCTGTCCACTATGAAGGAGAACATCACAGCCTGATACCTGCAGGTCTGACAGCAGCAGGTGTAACACTCCTGTTTCTACCTGGAGACAGCAGTCGCCTCGTTGTTCTGACACACAACACAATACTATCCACAACACTACACACTAACTACACAAGACAACACATTAACTACACGCTCCAAACACGCTAAACGTCACAAATCTCTCACATCTCAAAACTCGCTCTCTCTCTTTCTGCTCTCTCTCTCGCCGTCACTCCTAACTTCCCCTGTTTGTTTTTTTGTTTGTTTGTTTGTTTGTTTTGGCTCATAAGCAGAGAGTGCTTGCTGCGCTGTCCTTAGACAGTAAACGTGACGAAACTATTGAGGAAAAAATTTTGTTTATGATGACTCTGGCTTTACGTGGCCTATCAACACAATTTATAAACTGGTGTATGTCACCTTGTTGCTTTATCTTTAAGTGGTCATGTGATTGACTTACCACGACTACTTTATTCTTCCTCAGTCAAACAGCAGCACTCATGTGATTGTTTTGCCCCCTTAGCTCCAGGTGTTGCGCCAAAAAGTGATCGTGATTACCGCCCGCGGGAGCGCGCAGCTGCTTAAAGCTGTAACGTCCAGATTACTTACAGCTACTTCCGTGCAACTGATATAAAATGCTGTAAGCTGAACACAGCTTCAACCGTCTGTTTGTTGAAAAATAGTAACGGATCGCATTTTCTTGTTAGTAACTGTAACGGCGTTGTAACGATAGGAATAGTAATTAGTTCGATTACTCGTTACTGAAAAAAGTAACGCTGTTAGCAACGCCGTTACCCATCACTGGTGATAAATCACCATGAGCTGCATTGACTGTAAAGGTATTTTAAAAAACAAAGACCTTTGACGTAACATAGCATGTCGCCTGAAACTGAAGAGACATGGACTTGTTTCCAAGCTGAAGAATGAGGCTCAAACATGTAATCATTTTCTAAATTTGGTGCCAGTTTTCATTGTGCGCATGAAATGATGAAAAAGACGAAAGAAGAAAGGGTTGTTTCATTTCACTTTGAATGTTAAATCAATCCTATATTTAAAAAAACAACTTCAATTAACAGCAAAGTGGTTATTTTAAGCTTTAGCTCCAGTCGCTCCTTCACTGAGGACTCTCTGGTCAGCGCCCTTCGGGCTTTGCAGCCATTCTGGGATTCGTCTTGACAGAAAGTGAACTGGCTCTGGCAGATAAATCCAATCTGCTTGTACCTGATCAATCTTATATTTTATGATGTTTTTATTATTCTTGGTCCTTATAAAGATAACAGAAACACGAACTGTGCCTGTTTTTATAACAACGTGGTGATGTCTGACCTTTTGACCTATGACCTTTAAGCATTACATACTAAAATGGTGTATTTTATTATCTTTACCCATATGATTAAAGCGAGACTGGCTGAAATCTTTAGCTTCTATAAGATGTAAAAACTTGAGACTTTAAGATCTATTCATGCCGTGTGTAATTTTGAAAAACTTTCTGGTGTCATTGTAAAGTTGAATATATAAAAAGTGTGTTGTACAGCTCTCTCCGTGCCCTTTCATGTGATATAATACACAATATGACGGTAGGTTACTTAAGCTTTAGGACATTCCTTCTTTTTTTATACTCCTGCTCTCTCTGCTCTCCCTCTCTTTCTTCTGGCAGCTGCGCCTGATGAGAGGTCTGGAAGTTTGCAGATATTCAGCAGCGGAAGCTCACACCCTAGAGGATATGAAGAGTTTTCCCTAAACATACCAGCTGCTGCTGGTGGTATTATCATCATTAAGTTGTGCTGCTAAACTTTAACAAGGCGTGTTGTTTGATCCTAATTAGCATCTGGCAGATTGGGGATACAACTCTGAGCAAATGAAAGGCTTTAGGTGCTTCACATGTTCATCAGTTTTATGTTTCAGGGGGGGAAAAAACTCAGATCCGGATCACTGAGCATCTTTTACTGTCAGATGAACGGACTGATACTTGCTCCACGAAGGAGGGGTCAGGGAGAAAAGAAGGACTTCCTTTCTATAGGAAACTTTTCACAACTAATTCACAAAGAGGTCCAGACAGAGAGAGAGAAGGAGGGAGGGAGCTGCTGACTCAGGACTTTCCCCCTCCTCCGTCCCCGTCTTCTGAGCGGTGTGAAGCGGCAGTGCAGACGTGAACGAGGTGAGTCATTCAGATAGAGATCAGTCGGCTGCATGGGAGCGCTGTGGCGGTGATATGAGATTGTGATGCATGACAGTCTGCTAGAAAGCACGGAGGCTTCACTAACTACAGTTTGGCTTTAACTTGTATAATGCTGCAGTGTGGACTACACAGCCAGCATAATAACTGCATGTACTTATGGATGCTATGAAATAAGAAGCATCGGTATGTAAACATGCCTTTCATCGTGATATTAGGAGAAAATCCCGTTTGATTTACAAGTTTCCAGTTCAAGTAGAGATTTCCGCAAGAAAGAAAAAAAGAGAAAATCTTATGTAATACCCTTGGTCAGAGCGTGAGCCATGTCAAACATCTGGGTAAATCCCAGAAGGACCCAAATACAAGCAAGCAGCACATTTCCACTGTGAGAAAGGAAGAAAACACCATTCAGGCAGTCGGGGTGAGGGTGGGTGGGGGGAATCATCAATCTATAATCACAATCAATTATTATAAATTCAAGTTTAAGCACAAATGACCAATAATGTAACCTGTAACCTGGGAAAGGAGCGTTTGTTTTGTTTTTTGTTGCTTTCTACTTTATTTAATTTGAAGCAGCAGATCAGCAGAATTTATGTGAGACTCCTAAAGATCTGCAAAACAGTGCACATTTACCCACATAGCGCTAAATCCAACCCCTGATTAGCGTTACGTAACTATGAATTGCTCCAAGCATATGGTGCTTTCTGCACCTCAGACAGACGAACTGTAGGATGGAGTCATAGTTTTATTGTTAGAACTCCTGAAGTCAGCTGACCTCACACCATGGGGATGGTTTTTATCGGTTTTATTAGACTGCTCACAGAGGTGGTCTGAGAGGATTTTCCTCATCGTGTTTGTTCTGGATTTTGAATTCTCCCTAAATATATTTGAGTTCAGGTCATCCTGTTATTGTTGTGCTTTGATTTTTGTGTTTGGACTTTTCATTCCTGCTTTTCATTCTCTATTCTTTATTTTTGCTTCTGCTCTTGATCTTTATTAGGGGTACTTTGAGTGTCCTTGGTGTTTCTCTGCCATCCCCACCCTCTGGCTCATCTTTCTGTGCTAACTTTTGTCCTCCAGTGTTTGCTTGTCTCATGTTTGGAGTGAGTCATCTTGTTTTGGCTGAAACTTCCAGTTTGTCCTGGTTGTCTTGATTACATTAACTTGCGTCTCATTCCCCTCCCCTCTTTACCTTCTCCCAATTAGTCCTCGGTGTATAAATAGCCCTGTCCTTCTTATTGCTCTTGTCGTGTCATCAGTTTTTGTTCCTGTTTTGTTCTCCGTGTTCTTTTGCTTCTTTTCTTCTTGTGTTTTCATCATTTTACCCTTGGACTCTGTTACTTTTTGGATTTGGTGAACAAAAAAAGATGACCTTTAGTTTAATCAACTGCAACTCAACCATTCAAACCCTCTCAGAGCTGTCTGTAGCACAAAGGTGGACACATAAGTGCTTAAATATGACTCAGACACAGAAAACCTCCTGCTTCTCTCATTTAGGAAAGTGTCCCTTTGAAATGGACTGTCAAAGAAAAGGAAAGAGAGTTAGACACAGCTGAATCCTGAAAACTAAGTCCTTATCAGGATTAATTCAAGGCAAAAACATAAATAAATAATTGGGGGGGGGGGGTTAAATAGCATTTTCAAATTATTAGTTCCGTTTACAAAAATCCTGTTTTTGTTGTGAAGTCTTAATCCAAGTCTTCACCTTAAAAACATGCATTTTATACACAATTTTGACTCTGCATCTGATAGTGTCCTGATGTTTTGATGGCATTTCTCAAGTACTCTGTGGTTGCGCCTCTATTTTGCCCCTATGATTATTAAGAGTAATGTCCCATAGAAATATGCAAATAAATGTGAATGTAACATTTCAGGAAAACCCGTACGATGTGATACAGCGTTACACGAGAACCCTTTCCTGAGGGTGCCAAGTAAACATTCGGAAAATATCGGCCGCTGTGAAGGTGGATACCGGCATTTCATATCTGCTAAGGCGCATTACAGACTTACTTTGTTTCATGGTGGCTCTTACTTTGTTTCTTCTCTTGATTATAGCAAAACAACAAGAGCAAGTTATTTTTAAGAGCGTGCAGAGGTTGCGTTCGTGGTCTTTAGCTGAGCAGCCACCTGTGTGTAAAGGATGCAACTGTGGTTATGGACCGAGCTGTCCTATAAACACAGCAGTACACCCTGTTCTGAACACAGAGAGTCTGGCAGACGGCCATCACCTATCCCCCAGTTCTCCAGAGTTTGCTATCTGAAAACAAAAAAAGCCCAGGGTCATTTTTCAAACGATTTATGGTTCTTGCAGTCCAGATTCAAACTTACTGACTGTCTTGAAAAAAACAAAAAGCTTTACTTGATTTTTTTTCCCACAGTTCCAGTCTCCTGATTTTTCTTCCCAGGTTGATGCATGTTTTTGCTGGCTCACTGCTTCAGATTCCTCTTTCTTTTTCCAGCTTCTGACATCATTATCTCACTTTCAAAGCAGCTGTCCAACAACTGACATCCCACATATAGGCCATCTCGCTATGTGATTACACCACTTGGGTTTCATTTTGATTTCAGCTACAAACTGGTAAAGTTTCATGACTTTATCTTACATGCTTTGTGCGACTTATCTCGTTCAGAAAGTAAAAAGACAGCTAGAAGTGCAGGCTCAAGTTCCCAGACGTGGAATAATCCAGGATTAGAAACCTTTCTCGCTGAAGGTCTTTTCTGAGTCTGAGCCAACAAGCAGACTTAACATACGTCTGGGAAACTGGATGATGAAACTCTGCTACAGTGAGTGTCACCAGGACACCACCAGGATGATGACACACAAATTCCAGATAATATAGAAAAGTCTCTCGAGTCCCTTTTCAGCAGATATTAACTCTCTGCTCTCACCTTAGTTACAGCCATGTCGGGCATCCTCCTCCTGCTCCTGTCCTTATCCTGCCTGGTGGCCACGGTGCCTCCTCCAGTCCCCTGCAGACACTGCTGTGATCACCTGGAGCCAGCAGAGGGCAGCGGCGCCCAGCCAAGTAGTTATGCCCCTGAGGTCCGCACATATATCAACATGACCATTCTGAAAGGTAACACATCTATAGCAGCCATCTGAGGTCAAGTCAAGTCACCAAGCACCAAATCATTTTTCTGTGTGAACCTGTGTAATATATGTAGTAGAACATCTGCAGACTCACAGGTTTTCACAATAAAGCCAGAATTTTGGGGGGAAAAACACTTTTAAACACATGTGTATTTGAAATTTAAGGAGAGGTCTTGTTTTATAAAGAGTTATGTTGGGATGGAATTTATGGCAACAAAAAAAGAGTGAAGGCAACATGTTTATGAAGCCATGCAGGTCATTGGACAACCGAGCCAAAGACAACACAACAGGCCCAGTGTTTCTACACTGTATAATGTGCAAAAACAGAAAGTATGGCTGTGCTGAAGTATTTGGTCGTGTTTGAGACTATAGATAAAGATGATGGACGGCGAGGGAAAACTATTTATTTCAATACTTTATTCAACAAAAAATATCAGCAAATATAGTTTTTAGATTAGAGGTGAAAAGTCTTCAAAAACTTAAATAAATCCAGTTACCTGTTTTTTGTTTGTTTTTATTTTTTCAAGCACAGACATCAGCTAACATGATGCTCTTTGTTATGATAAAGCAAGCTGGTCATTGGCATCAGAAGGAAGCATCACACCACTCACAGAACATATTGCAGGTTTTGGATGATTATCCGACAGCCTCAAAGACAATTTTAGACCAGCTTTCTTTGCAAAGCTCTTTCATTTGCAAGATGACAGTTTTCTTACATGTACTTTTAGTTCAATTCCCCCCCCCAACGGCATTCATGTTAAAAGCTCTGCTTCAACTTCACTGGCCACCAGGTTCATACTGGTTTGCCCTTTTCCCTTCAGAACTGCTTTAATTCTTCATGACACAGATTCAGCAAGGTGCTGGAAGCATTCCTTGGTGACATGACAGTATCACACATGTTATTTGCTAAATTCATCCTCACCATTTTTCTGAAGGGCATGATTCTACCATCTATGGGTAGAGTTTCAAACAGGATCAAACGACTGTTCTGGGTTTTGGACTTTTTAAAAATGATCTCATACTGTCGTGTAATTATTTTCACTTTAGGTGACAAAGGAGACCGTGGTGAGAGAGGCACACCAGGCAAAGCTGGACTTGAAGGACCTCCAGGCTCTATTGGGCCATCGGGATCAAAAGGCTCTAAGGGTCAGGCTGGTCTCCCAGGAGACCCCTGCAAAGTCCAGTACTCTGCTTTCTCCGTTGGCCGTCGAAAATCCCTTCACAGCCTGGACTCCTATCAGGCACTTGTGTTCGACACGGTCTTCGTTAACCTCGACGACCACTTCAACATGTTCAAGGGAACGTTCGTCTGCCACATCCCAGGCATCTACTTCTTCAACGTCAACATCCACACGTGGAACTTCAAGGAGACGTACCTCCACATAATGCAGAACGACACAGAGCGGGCGATTGTGTACGCTCAGCCCAGCGACCGCTCAATCATGCAGAGTCAGAGCCTGATGCTGGAGCTGGAGCTGAACGATGAGGTGTGGGTCCGCCTGTACAAGAGGGAGAGAGAGAACGCCATTTACAGTGACGATGTAGATATCTACATAACGTTCAGTGGATACCTCATCAAGCCCAGTGAAGAGAAGGAATGAATCGGCCGAGTATTACTGTACCCGGTCGAGCTCGAAAGCAATTTACCACAAAACTGTCCTTGTAGATAAACACATACTCAACAAGATCAAAATGTTTATATAAAAAGAAAGACTCCTAGCTTTACCAGATTTCACTGGTGGGCTGAAAAAAATCCACACAACACTGTAAAACCCAATGACACTTTGTTAATAGTATAAAGTTAAAACATTTGTTTTACTAGTATAAATTTATACTAATTTTAGGTTCAAGAAGAGCCATACACGCGCATTCAGATTCAAAATTTCAATATTAATATTAAGAAAATATGAAGTCGTCACCGATTTAAGAAGACAAAACAATACATTTAACGAAATCAACAAATAATGAGTTAAATATTAAATAATTTAAATACTGCACAGCAGTGAGTGGCCTAACTAAATAAAATGGGCAGTGTGCTTTCTGCAGTAAGTATAAAAAAACAATCACCACATGTTCACACGTCAACTGCACAGAAAAAACAGCGAGATCTGTCAAGAAGTCTCAAGTGGCCTCTACCGCTTAGATCTACTGCACTGCATGCAAGAAGCAGTGAGAAAAACCACACCAGCTCTCTGCAGCACTTCCACTGTCTAGTCAAACATAAGGCTCTGGGGCCAGAATCAGCCCAGCGAAGACTCGATTCCGGCCCACTGGACGGCTTTAGTAAATGTAAGGAGTGCATAAATATTTAACTTTTAACTGTATTTCCATAAGTTTTACAGCTTTTCTTATTGATAAAGACTGGCAATGGGGGTGGGCAGTCTTTATCAATAAGAAAAGTTTTTAACTAACAGATAAACAATTAAATGACAGGAAACGTTCCTGTTGTTCCACTAAGTCCACTCTAAATGAATAACAATAATTATAGGACAGTGTGTGCAATGAACTATCGTCAAATTTTGTGTCACTTTACACAATTATTATGTCGTTTGACCGCTTTGACCCAAAGATCAAAGCGGGCTGCATGTGGCTCAATAGAATGAGTTTGATATCGCCGGTCTAGAACCAAAAAAAGCAAAGAAAAAAACAGGGTTTGGCAACCCTAAAACCACACCAGATTGGTATCTACAAGGGCAATGCTCTGTATCACTATTAAAAAGAAAAAGAAAAACTTGAATTAAATATCTTTATCTCAGGGAGGAAAAAATAAAACCATTTAAAACAGGATACATCAAACAATAGGTGTGCAATAGCCTAGGCCCTGAAATCTGTCTTTAGATTAGATTCACATTTCAACAGGTATCACAGGATACGGTTGCAGGGTCTGCTTTGAGCTTCTGACAGGAGTGTAACATAAGCCCTTCTTTTCTTCAGCCGGGGGCTCAAAGCCAAAGTCAGTCTGACTTTGGAAAACCAAGACGATCAGTCGCATCACCTCCTTGCACCAACGACTCTTATACTGATCCAGCGTCAATCAAACAGATTCATTGCTTTCAGCTGTGCTCATAAAGGGAAAAAAATGACTGCCCACACCTGCCTGTAAGAGATGGTGCTTAGTCTTAGCTCTCACAAATGTGAAACATGCACATTAGTTAGCTTTACAGGTGACTGTGGGCAGATTCTGTTACCCTTACCTAAAGGTGGGGGGACTGTTTCCACTGTGCTGAGCTAAGCTGGCAGCTGTAGTTTCATATTTGCCAAATGAGAGAGGTAAATATATTCTTATGAACCCCACAGTAAAAAGAAAAAAGAAAAATTTGCATTATATAACATTTTATAACCCACAAAGCAGTTTCATTGTGTTTCTCAATCACAGACATGTTTTTAAACCATCAAATATCAAATAAGTCTTGGTTTGGAATCCATCACTCCTGCCCCTGATGTGTAAAACTAGATGCATTAAACAAAGCATGAACTTTACAAAGATGCAGGCTCAATCTGTTTATTTAACATGAAAAATTATCTGTATTTGGTGTTCAGAAGCATTTTATATGACATTCACTGGGAAGATTTGCTGTTAGTGAGTTTTGCTAAAACACGGTGCTAACTGAACTCCTGCTGAATTTGGGTTTGGGAAATGTATATTTTACAAAGTATTCTCCTTTCCTTCTAAGATTTACATCTTCAGCTAACTTTAATCTTTTATGCATGCAAAACCAATAAATTAAAAACACAAATAGCTAAGCTCTGGCAGTCATAGTTTAAAATGACTCGACACTCTAACGAGTGAGAAAACTGATTCTCCAGACGACAGCAAATGAATAACCCTCACCTTCTACTCCTGAGTCATGCATTAATAACAGATAAATAACAGCCAGAAAAGTCTTTTTGTTGCAAAACTGCGATGTTTAACCTTTATGATGTCATCATTTCATCTGAGTAAACCTTCACTTCTAACCACTAAAAACTTTTTAAATCGTCC
Source organism: Copadichromis virginalis (assembly GCF_057382275.1). NCBI lineage: Eukaryota > Metazoa > Chordata > Actinopteri > Cichliformes > Cichlidae > Copadichromis > Copadichromis virginalis. The sequence continues at coordinate 14,126,078 of NC_140621.1, forward strand.
TGGATTCCACATAAACATTTGTGTCAGTTTGAGGAAATTCCCTGATAGCATTCGTTAGATATTACAAGGGAAGTGCAGACACACAACCCGACAAAGTTATGTCACTAAAGCTGTGAAGGAAAATGAAACTACGCTGCCCTCTGGACTGCAGAGCTTAATGCAGCACAAAACACAAATACTAATCTGAATATTAAAAGCACTCCAAACATTGATACATAATGTAATATTTGAGAATGAAGCATTAATTAAACTGTATACACTAAAAAGTGAGCCATTGCCGTATTGCTTTAAACCTGCATTCTTTCTAATGGCCAGCAGGGGGAGACTTATCAGGCTGTTAAAAGAAAAATAAGTAATGTTACTTTCCTTTCTCTGTGACGAGAATAAACATTTTCATTATGACTTTATGTGCTCAGTTACTAATTTCAGGTCACAGTTGGGTTCACGTTGTAAATATGACCATTATTAGAGTCACAAAACAGGATAAATCAGCGTATACTCACGACCAGTGTTGGTCAAGTTACTTGAAAAAAGTAATCAGTAACTAATTACTGATTACTTCCCCCAAAAAGTAATCCAGTTACTTTACTGATTACTTCTGCCCTTTTCAGCCCAATTCTACTTTTTCTGCATAATCCATCATACAAAATGTAATCAAATGGAAAAGTCTCTTTTTTTAAACTTGTTTTATCAGTGTTAATCTTTTAACTTTATGCATCAAGCAAAAATGAAATTATATGCAACATTCTCTAACTTGAAGAAATTAGTTTAACATTTAAACCTATTTTCTGCACATTCCAGCACATAAAATAAAATATTTTTTGTGTTTACACTCAGTCTTTCAAATAGATGCAAGTAAAACACAGCAGAAAATAAATAAAGTCAAAGACTCAGCGGTCCTGTTGCTCTATTTTCACCTGTAAAGCAGGAGTGGGGCAGGCGGAGGTGTGCTCTGGTGCAGGTGTGCCGCAGCGGTCAGTTGAAGAATCCGTGAGTTTCTCTGTGAGTTTCCCATTATGCCGTAGCGCACTCGGTGCTTGTTTAGGGTGTTTTTTCGCTGTAAAAAGAAGTTTTCTTCCCACGCACAACGGACGCTAATGTTTTTGTCACTTTTTATGGAATCAAACTCAAAGTAAGGTCAGTACTTCCACGCTTTAAACGCTGCACGCTCATACTCTCTCCCGCACTCGATACATGATCCACTGTTGATCTGCACACAGCTGTTGTCACGAACGTCGCACTCGCTTACGTCACTGTCATGAGACATTCTCGCAAAAAAATCACGGTTTTAGTAACGCAGTAACGCAGCGTTCCTACGGGAAAGTAACGGTAATCTAATTACCGTTTTTGCAATAGTAATCCCTTACTTTACTCCTTACTTGAAAAAAGTAATCAGATTACAGTAACGCGTTACTGCCCATCTCTGCTCACGACTCACAAGTCATAAGGCAGTGAGCGTGCCGTGGGCCTCAGTTTCATGGTTAAATCTAACAGTGCACTCCATTTGAAGTTGTGTATACACTGTTGTGTATTTGTGACTCGCTAAATAAGCCATACATAGAGCACTGACCAGCCAATATCCATGAAAGCACTGCAGCGATGTTTTGAAGAGCAAAAGCAGGTGTTGTGCTGTTTTTCCACACTTGTGTCAAATCACTCCCAGTTCTCACTTCTGAGACAAATGGAACGCAGCATGACCCTCACTCACCATGGGTGACGTCATGGGGGTTACATCCATCTTTTATATACAGTCTGTTCCACCTTTAAGGTCGTGCCGTTGATGATCTAACAGCAGTGACTGCTTATCCAGCTTTGGTTATTCCGTGACTGGAATAAAAAGTGAATGTTGTTTATAGTAGTCAGCAACAATAATGATAAGAACGTCTTTTTGGACACATGTTCAATGTAATTCTCACTGTGAGACCGTCTTATTTCATGTCCACTCATGTCAGTCCCCACAGACTGACATGAGTTATATAAAATAAATGAAAGAAGCAGAAAACGGGTTATTGTTCATTTGTTTCTACTCATCTAAACTATTTATTTTCTGCCATTCACTTGTTCACATTACCATCATGTGTCCCTAGGGTCAGTCCTTCAGCTGGAACCTGCATCATTAAACTTAGATTTGTTGATTTGTTGTCAGGGTATATCATCAAGGTGGGTTTCCAGCCAATCACACATACATCACAGCACCTTATCTGCCTGACATAATCTACTGGGCATAATCAGGAAGCATATTTAAGACATGCCATGTTTATGGTACACTTTTGTCTTTTCAGTTTGAACTAAAGCCACGAATATTTAGGTTTGCTCTAGTATATAGGTGCCCAGATCAGCACTGGCAGCCACGACAAAATGACTGGAAGATGGTGATAAACTTGTCCACACTGACACCTTGAGGAATAAAAGTAGAGGTGCTTGTCCCACCTGTGATATGAATCACAAACATATACAAGCACAAACAAACTAAAGCAAGTGGCGAGCTGAAGTGTTCACACTGGAGACACGGTCAGCATTTCCTGTTAACATTTTTGTGGGCTGCACTGGTTTCCTGTTATTCTCTTACAAGCCATGTGTTTTTCACCACGATTCTCAGCTCTCATTCAAAGTGATAGTTGTGTTTTACATTGTGTAACCTTTCGCAGTCTGGTAGATTAATGTTAGCATTGCACATAATCACACTAAAGAAGAGCAGATTAACCTTTCCTGCCCCGCAACATTATTTCTCTGAATTCCAGCTACATGAATACTTCTAAAATGTGCCATCAAGTTCAAATATGACATTTGTGTTTTTAACATCAGTTGAGATGAAGTACGCTATGGTTTTTGCACTGCCGTGTAAACAAAGTGTTCAAGGCTCCCGTTGAAAAAAGAAAGCAGCATTTATTCATGATTTTTATTTCTGCCAATAAATAAAAGTCAATTCTTTGCACTTTCACAGAAATGAAAAATATCATTTTTAACTGAATGAATGTGAACACTCACATAAAAAAAGACCAAAGAACAGAAGTTTGTTTTTGTTAAAGATGACTGACTTGCAAAAAAAAAAAAAAAAAAAAAAACACGAGTAAGGTTGAAATGCAGTTTTTTTCCATTATCTTCATACAAACAAGCTTTTTTTTGTATATTTAGAACAATGATGTTGAGATGACATTAGATTTTTAATTATTTTGTTGTTGTTTTTTACAGTAACAACACCCCACAGTTGCACAAAACAAACCAAAAAGCATTGAAACGACACTGACTCAGTGTGTGTGTTTGTGAGTGCACACACATAAGAACGTGCAGAATAATGTCGGACAGAGCATGACCTCACATACAGTCTGAACCAAACACAGGCACGCTGGAGAAACAAATTCATACAAATTCACACATAAAGACATTTACGGTTCTCCAAAAGGGCTCCTGTGTTTCCTTTTTCCCCCCCAAATGATGATTGCACACGATAAACACAGGCCAGCACGTCAAACATACTTTGCTGTGGCTTCATACAGCTCTTACTGTATTTGGATTTAAGTAAAAATTAAGTCCTACAAAAATACTTTTTTTTTTTTTGCTGTGTAAACTTTTGCAACCAAAGGCACTGTCTTCCCTTTGCACTTTTCTCCCTTAAAATTGACCCAGCCTCATGCTGCGAAGCTCCGACTCTAACCGTGTTCACGCCTTCGCCCTTCAGCTAGCGCCGAGTATAGCCTCATTATACGTTACAGTTGTACTTTGATGTTATCATCAAACCAACTCGATGCATCTCACAGCAGCGCAGTAGCGTTGCACAACTGAAAACTGTGTTTTGCTGGCTTCATATAATGTGCTCAGCTCATTTGCTACAAAAACAATGCATCCCATGAAAATTCTGCCCTTAGATTTTAAAAAATGTAAATAAATTACTGCCTATCAATGCTCCCCCTCAGCCTCCTATTAGATGCACCTATGGTATCCTCCTTCAGTTATCACATTCACAAGATTTTCAGAACTTGACCTCTGACCTTAGAAGAGGTCAGTTATCACCTATGGCATCAATTTGAAATTCCTAAGTTGCCTCGTGTTCACAAAGTTGGGTGTCCACACCACCCCGGTTACCCCCGTCAACCCCATCAGCCTTTTATGGCACTGTTGCAGTCTTCAGGGTTACCCAGCATAATTAAGTGTTAAAAACTGTACACTGTGCATGGAAACACCAAGCAAGTGTTGATGGCAACAACATGAAACAAAAGAAAATGTTCCCTTTACAAACTGTTTAAATACACAGAGGCACGTTTGAACAAGTACAACTATGAAGACCAAAAAAAAAAAAATCCTCACACCAGGGATTTATATTTTAAAATCCCACTAATCTGCCTGCTGTGCTGCCTAATGGAGCTGCTGTGCTTCTGTACGATGAGGCTACATCATGCTTTGAAACTGCTAAAATAAAGCAAGCAGCTAAAATATTGTCAGAATAAACTGTTGGTATCATTTAATGGGCCATGCAAATGTTCCAGGTGTGAAAAAGCAGCAGGGTTTTCTCTGTAAGAGTTAGCAACATGAACATATTCTTCATGTCCGTGTATGAGGTATAACTGAACTGTCATTAGTATGCATTTTCAACAGAAAAATCCCTTTCATGCTTAACATAAACGTTGCACTTTTACAATGTGAAATAAATAAGCTGACCTACAATTAAAGGAACTACAATTAAAACTAAGCAAGCAGACTTTTTTTTTTTTTTTTAAAGCAGGCCAAAATTTCCAAAACTGCTGCAGCCGTGCTAGCATCACAACGAGCATGGTTTCCGTGCCCCCGCAGAGGTGGGATCTTTCAAACGTCGCACTACAGAAGCCTCTCTGATCATCACAGTTAGTCACAACACAACTGTGGCCACAAATGGCAGGCATGAAGGGGACATCAAAGATGAGACTGCAGCACACGCAGCATGGAGTTTTGAATTAAAGGGGACATGTTACTGCCACAACTACGCACGATTCAGAGTTTAAACAAAAAAAAAAAAAAAAACTGGGCCTCGGTGAAGAACCTCAGCTCATCTGCTGTTCACCTCCTTTCACCTCCCTTTAAGCCAGCTTTCTTCTTCTGATTGGTTTTGCCCTTTGTAGACAGGAGGTTCGAGCAGCAGAGGGGTGGAGCAGCTGGCTATGAGACAACCAACATTAGGAATAGCTGCTCCCACTGATGTCATTCAGATTCAAGAGTAGGAAAAAGAGACAAAAAACACAGTTTGAAATTAAACATTAGGGCTTGAAAAGGGTTTGAAACTTTGGCCACGTTTCGTATCAGCATCCACCACTGTAACAGCACATATATGAAAGAAAATAAGGAGAGAACACAATAGGTCCTCTTTAAGGACTACACTGAACACACTTTATCCGTTTGTTCATGTCTAACCTCTGTGCTTCTTGTTAGCTTTGTTGAGAAAAACCATAACTGATAATGGCTTTGACTCATTAGTGTGCTTCCTCAGAAGATTGAGTGTCTAGACGTTTAGTTTAGCATAAGCAACACTGGAGAAAACATCTGCACAACCCAGAAGGAGGGATGTGTCACTGTGGTTGGGGTCAACATTTAATAAAAAAAACAAAAACACATCTTGTCTGCGTGGCTTCATCAGCTCAGTAGAATCACGAGTCACTCATTGATGAGTGAGTCTGGTTTCTCGTATCCAAACAGCCTGAAGTCAGGTTCGTACAGCTTGTACAGTTCCCTGCGTGCCTCTACTGGAACTGTGCTGAACCAGTCTGACTCCCAGCTGCTGGCTGTAAGGTTCCTGCTGGAGGTGGGAAACTCCACCACGTTGTCTACCCGCAGCAGTCGCAGCAAGTGCTCAGCATCTTCCTCTGCCGTCTCTAAGTGTCCCACAAAGTCATACTGAATTTGACATGGGTGACAAAGCCGATACACTTGCCGCCAGTGCTCATTGAAGGGCATGTCCTTCTCTGTCTGAGGGTCCAGGAGATACTGGATGAAGTGGGAGAAAGAGGGATGGATACCCAAAGAAAAGGCTTCATCCACAGAAGCAGGAGGCGTCGGCTGGTTGCCGTAGCGGCGCAGCATGACCTGCGCAAAGCGTCGGTAGAAGTCCTCATTGGGTAGCTCAAACTTATTCCGGTAGGCAGAAATGAGACGGACAAAAGGGTCGCGCACAAAGAGGAACTTGGTGTACTTCTTCAGCTTCACCTGGGAAAAATAAATTACAGTTTTCTTAACATTCAATTATTGAATACACACATGTGCATTTCAAAACTGTAAAGGTGAAAAAAAAAAAAAAAAAAAAAAAGAACAGAGCAGAGCAGAGAGCAGTATTCATCTTCCTGTGCTGCATCAATAATGTCTCTGTGAGAGATCAGTCATGCATCCCCATAACATTGAAGGGCCTTATATAAAACAGAATAAACATCTAACTGAGGTAGAAGGTTCAGAACACATTCCAGGTAGCTCGAAGCAAATTCATCAAAAGATAAAAAAATAAATCAACAGCATATTTACCAAGTTAAATTATATTTTTTTACTACCATACAGAGAACAAGAAGGTGGGAAATTTGGACAGACCTTCATGAGGTGCCTTGCAAACTTGCCATAACGTTTCCAGAACTTATTGAAGGTGAAGTGCATGCTGCTGTTGTGGACCAGGTCCCTGGGGATGGCCAGGGGGTCTCTCTGAGGAACGCCCTCCTGCAGCAGGCTTTCACTGAGAATTATCATGATGCGCTTCCAGTTACTGCACGCTACCTGAGAAGGGAAAGTTTATTGTCCACTCAGATGTCACAGTGAAACAGGCAGATACACACTGTCTATGAGCGTGTGACCACTGACAGGAGGGAACCATGTATGCCGTTGTTACATGTGCCTTATTAAGTTTTACAGGAGCATGTGTCTGCATACCTTGGGAACATAGCAGTAGATAATGCCATGCCTGTCATCCACGATTAGATGATCCAGCTCCTTGTTGGGAATGTCGTCAAATGAACGGTTTTTGCCATGAAATAAGATGCTGTCATTGGCGCACATCTCCTGAAGCAACCTCCGCCTCTGCTCCTATCGTTCCATTCGTGAAGCACAGGAAAATTAACAATTACCAACTGAGGTTATAAATACTTCATATTCAGACATTGCTCACTGACTGGGGAGCTTTTGCTCCTTCATTTACATATATTAACCAAAATTATATCTACAGCAAGAAGTATCAACAGTATCAACCTCTGTGGATGCCTTTAAGGTTACTGCTGTCACACGTGATTATAGTTATAACAGGCTCTTTTTCTTTAATGCCAGTTTGAATTTCTTAAATCTGCGACTAGGTTAACACTGTCTCAATTAGAAGCTCTGCTCCTGTCAACTACTCACAGCCCAGAAATGTGAAGGTTCTGCTCATTAGTACAGATTTCCTCACTGGACTTTGTTACATGACAGACATTTGGATGTGCTGGAGCAGGGAGAAGGCACACAGGTGGAAATAAGAACAACTTAAGTGACTCTATTTAAGTCATCTCATTGAAGAAGCAAGAAACCGGCACGCAGAATGATTCATTTTTTGTGCAGCAACTGTGCTTTTCCTGCTAAGACATCTCAAAATGCCAGCAGTAAAACTTTTAATCAACTAGTAAACATTTACTACTACTAACAACAATAAAAACTGAGTTAACCTGTCTGTCACGGAGCTCTGGAGCCAGTGGGGTCAGGTGAATCTTCCACTCCCGCCGCGGTATATATCGTTCCTCTGCTTTCTCTGACTGGTTGCTTGTGTCAGCCGGGGCAGCGTCAGTGGGCTCACCAGTTCCCGGCTCTAAGAACTGGTTAACAAAGGCATCGATGTCCGACAGGAAGGACGGGGCTCGAGAGGTCTGTGGCCTCTTCTGGGGAACGGGGTGTGGGACTTTGGGGCCCGGGGAGACAGGAGTGTGCAAATAGAAATGGGAGGCACCGACATCGTCCCAGTAGATGATGATCAGAAGGATCATAAAGGCCGAGCCCAGGACTACAAAAATGCGGAACATCCTGGACGTTCCCATGGTGACTGTTGCTTGCTACAGGGTCACCATGGCAACAGAGTCAAGGTCCAGGAGCGCTCTCTCTCTCTCCCTCTCTGTCTCACCATGGCGATAGATGCACGGAGTCTGTGGTAGCATCAGACTTATTGTGGTGCTGGTGCATTGCAGGAGCGCGCTGCACAAGAGAAGAAGGGGTCAAACATCAATAAACTCACCTCTGTGTCATACCTACACACACACAAACACACAGAAAGCATAGTCGTGTCTTTAATGTCCAGCTGGAGTACAGGGTTCAACACCTGTTCTGACACTAACACAGAAACAATAATTTATTAAATTAATTATTTTGTTGCTTTGCAAATTCAAAAAAGAAGTCTGGTTAAAAAGCACAGAACTGCAGTCTGGATGACAGAAGCTTTCTAATGATTTTACTTTCATACAGTGAAAAGATTCAAAGTATCTGACAAAAAAAAAATCTGACAATTTTTTTTTTTAAATGCAACAATAAATCTTTCATAGGATAATCCCCTTCCTTTCGTCTCTCTTTTCACTGTTTTTCCACTTTTCCCCACATTTAAGCGAACCTACTAAAGCATACACGTTGATGCTAAAGTAAAATGACAACCTACTAAGGTATTCTGGTTCTCCTATTAGTAAGAACTTGAAATCTAAAGCAAACTCAAGCGAGCATGACAGTTTATTGAGTTTGCTTTTTTGACGAGGCGCGCACTCAATCTCTCTGTCAGTGCTCGGAGCTGACCTCACTCCCACTCCCTGCAGTAAAATCACGAGTGGTTGTCAAATATTTCCATTTTAGGAGGCTCTGCACGCCATAAAAGTTTTGCACTGCACAAGTATCCAGCTGTATCCATAGCAGCTTTCCAGCTGATTAGGGCACAGCACGTTAATAGTGAGTAATGAAGTAAAAGCCCACAGTGAAAAAGGTCAACACCAAATATTTTACATACCCGACCACGATGTAGTCTGCATGTACAAAACACACTGAAGCCCTATGTCTTCAAGTGATGCACAAAATGGGTTTGTTTCTATAGCTACAGGAAAAAAAACAGCCTGGAAGTGATGGAATACATAAAGGATCTGTCCTCCCCGTGACTTAATTCAGCCGCAATTCATGTGTTTTAATCCACCGCCAGTCTATCTGCTCCTTCATGTTCAGTTTAAAAGTCGCAGGGCGTTACTTTCCATTCCTACGCACGTCTAAAATTGGAGCTCTCTGCAACAGTCCTCATATTATTTCCTCTTTCCTGAAGCTAAGAGGGGTCCATTGACATGGAAAGTCATCATCAGCCTACTCGGCGGCCTGCAGATGGCACTTCTCTGTGCACAAACAAATTAACTGCTGTTCTATAATATACATCATAAGCCCAAATGCATTAAGTTCATCAGTCACTAAATGAGCGTACATTAATTCCGCTAAATAAGTACAGTTCTGACATACTTCTTCTTTTTCCCCAATCAGTATTTCTGTCTCATAGCACTTTACTTCTGCTGCACCACATATCAGAGGCACACTTTCTGAAACCACAGCTACAGTACTTCTAGGTCTAGATCTGACACACAGAAATATATAAAGGTCTATCAAATAATTTAAAAAAAACTCACAACTGATCGAGCACATTAGAAAAAACCGTGCTGCCACAAAAAAGCACATAAATTAATAAGCCACACCGGGTTATCATCATTACTAAATAATAATAGAAGAAATAGCACTTAACTTTCTTTGTTTGATAATTTGTTAATTTTATATGTATTGTTATGTTATGTTTTCATATTCCTAGCTTGCCTACTTTCTAGTCATGTTACTCATATGCGTTGTTTTTGCTGTGAATTTTGTAAATGTTGTGATTTATTATTATTACTACTATTATTATTATTAGTTGAATAATTAATCCACTGGATTTTCTTCATCTTCTTGCGCTGTATGTTTGTGTGGAATTTTTTTGGTGCATTTCAAACAGCACAACAAGAAATTCACATTCAAATTCACATTCATACGAGTACATTTACCAAATCTTTTCGATTGGATACTGAATGTCAAGGAGGCCACGATTTCCACATAAGAACTCACATATGAAGCTTATGCTATTTAAACTACCCAAATCTGTTCATTAATATTATATTTCCTTCATTTTTATGCCTAAACAAGTTGGTTAAGTCTAAGAAAACTTGTGAAAAATATGTGTGGTTATTTCTTTCATTCAAGTCAGCACTGTTATCCGTGGACAGGAGGCTGAAGCTTTGGATTTTAGACGGACTTATTGGAAACATTTCCTCTGAGCGATTTAAACAGTCGCTTCAAAACTCTTTCGCGTTTGTTTTATTTCTCGGCACGTCCCCGCCGGTGTAACCCCGCCGGTGTAAACCAAAGACAAAGCCGTGTGCCGGTAGACCGAGCGGCAGATAAATCACTCCGTCCTGTCCGCAGCCGCCTCCAGCGGATGCCAGACCGGACACAATGTAGCCTTTGACGCGAAAGCAGCTCCGCGGGAACGGGTTGTTCCTCGCGCCGGAAAGCTCTCCGCGAGGGGGTTTCGGTTAATTAAAGCGTCGCGTGCAGCTGTTTGTCCTTTATCGGGTTTTTTTCGTGGGAAATAATGAAGAGAAGCCAAAGGCGGGCTGATAGTGTGCCTAGCGGTGTGTCTTGGTGTTAAAGTAGTCCTCGGCGTTGGAGAAAAGGTCAGCGCAAAACTGTTTAGCTGCTTAATAAGAGCCGACACGTTGCGTTACTTTAAAGATTTCTATGTAACGACAGGAACGACGTGGGAAAAACACACATTTCTCACCTCGCTCTGTGTCCACTAGCTCCCAGCGCCGCGTCAGCTGAACCTGTCTGTGCTGCCAGCCGCTTTTTCTTGTTTTGTCCTCTTGGAGGAGCGCGAGCACCCAAAGTACCGCGAGAGTTCACAAGCTGAGCTTTCTGCAGATTGAGCGCACGAAGGGAAAAATTCACTTTTCTGGGTCAGCTCCAGCATACCGTGTCTCTGCTCGGGGATGATTTATGGAGACAGCCTCTCCACCCTCCCTCCCAACCTCCCACAGGAGCAGAGTACTGAAAATAACATATTGTACCTGCAATCCTAAATGTCACCCTCCTCTCAAACACACGAAATAAGACCCTAAGAATGATCCTAAGTAAATGTGTTCGTGGGTACGTGTGATTATTTCCGTTGCCTCGGGCTGATGCGGTTAAAATCCAGTTATTTGTGAACTCTTTTCATCCTGTGACTTCCAACGTAGCAAGGAGCCCCCACAGAGCAGCTGATTTACTTTGCATCCCCCTCACACACACACAAAATCATCTGTTTTCAATCAGCATCACATATTTCACCCCGCTCCTAGGCCCCTGTGTTCTCATAAATGTACTATAACCTTGTACTCTGTACTCTGGCAGTATTTATACGTTGGACACACGCACACACACAACTAAGATTATATATAACATCACTCCTAAGAACAGATAGATGCGGATTATAAGAAAAAAAAAGAAAGGGGTGGGGGCACATCCATCCTGATTATTTTCATGTCAAGCCATGTATTCCTTCATCCATATGAAAGAGTTTACTCTAAATCCCCTTCTGGCAGCCTCATTCTCACTAGATTGAATCCAAATGTGGTCATTAAAAAACCCCAAAACATCCAGACACTGATTTTAAGCCTTAGAAAACACCATGATAAACATTCAGTGAGTTAAAGAAGAGAAGTTCTTTTCATGTGGACCTGTGAGCAAGTCTAGAGCCACTCTTTATGTCTTTGTAGTTTGCAAGAAAGCTTTTATTTTTTGCATTACAATTTGTTACAATTACATGTTTCAGATCATCAAACAGATTTTCATATTCGATAAAAAATCTGTTCAAACCTATCTGGTCCTGTGTGAAAAAGCAATTGCCCCTTAATCCTAATAACTGGTTGTGCTACAATTGGCAGCTAAAACTGCAATCAAGCATTTGTGATATCTGCCAGTGAGTCTTTCACATCACTGTGGAGGAATTTTGGCTCATTCCTCTTTGCAGAATTGTTTTAATTCAGACACACTGGAGGGTTTTCAAGCATGAACGGCCTGTTTAAGGTCATGCCAAAGCATCTCAATCGGATTTAAGCCCAAACTCGGACCTTCTGGCATGTTTTTCCTGCTGCATAAGTGAAGCACGGTTGAGCTGCAGGACACAAAGTGATGGATGCACGTTCTCCTTCAGGATTTTCTGGTAGAGAGAAGAATTCATTCAGGGGCTGCTTGTCATCAATCACGACAAGCAGCCCCTGACCATCACATTACCACCACCATGTTCCACTGTTGCTGATGATCTTTTGCTGTGTTAGTTTTACGGCAGATGTAATTATTATTCAACACAGCCTGATCTGTCTTAGGCAGCTTCCTTGTCATTTCTTTAAGTAGTCTTCAGGAATAGTTCTCCAGGCTTCATGAAGGACATTCAAAGCTTTTCTTTGGATGTTTCTGCCTTTTGTTCTGTTCTCCATCAACATGATCAAACACTGCTTCAATAATTTTGAGCTCTGCAAATGATTGGGAGGCCAATCCATGACTCATAGTGTTCCACTCTGTGTTTTTCTATCCAAGTTTGATTTTACTCCACTGGCAGTGCGTTTGGGATCATTTTCATGCTAAATGAATGAAGCTGCTTATCGGGCCGTTCCAATTTTAGTCACTAGAGGGCAGCACAATCTCATGTAGGTCCGGTCTCACTCTTATTGAAAGTACAGCTAAGTTTCATTTTTTTAATCTTATTTTTAACATGCAATTCAAGGCAAAGAAAGGATTCTTTTTCATGTTTTCAAACTGTTTATTTTTCTAAATAAAAGACATATTTACAAAATATATAATGCATTTATTTATTTAACAATTTCCACACTTACATTTTTGAGTTTCACCATAAATATAAACGCAGAAAAGCATGATATAGAAGGCTTTTTGTGTTTTACTGTGTTTAACGGCACATGTACAGGCTATTGCGTGTATCTGTGTTTGCCTACAGCAGGTCCTGCTCCACCCAGATGGTTTTCTTCTGCTCGTCCAGTATTCGGTCTTTGATCACCCTGATGAGGTCCTCCGTCCCTGCCCAGGCCTCCGGCTCCAGGGTGGCATACAGACATGGGATGCCCTCCAGCTCCTTCTCTTTTGCGCGACACAGCTTCACAAAGTCTTCCTCTGACTCCACGCGCAGAGGCAACTTCCTGTGTGGAGAGGAAACAGGAAGGAAGCAGCGATGAGGTGGTGAGTGTGGTTTAGAACCCAGTGTTTCTGATGAGATCCTGTCGACAGTCTGCAACAGCGGTCTGCATGCTTTTTCTCAGAAAGATAAGGCTGACGGTAATGGGTTCATGAGCTGGACTGCTATTTAAAGACACAATCCACCATAACACACGTCAAACATCTGGCTTCATTTAAAATCACGTAACGGACAGTTGAGGGGATCACGCACACAGATATTTTGAGTAAGGATCTAGATCTTGGTACCTTTCTGGGCAGGACACACACAAAAAGAAAGGTAATTGCAGCCAGCTACGATTAAAAGTTCAAAAGCAACAACAACATTAAACTGACATCCTCGGCTCAACGCCAACTCTTATCTGGTGTCATATCAAAATATCAGGGACTGTTTTGTTTTTTTTCTTGTTCTTGGAAAAAAAGAATTGCGGTTTGCAGCTGTGTGGTTTGAGTCACAGGGTAAACATGCAAGATTAAACAAGCTTTGCTAGGTCTACCTTAATTTCTTGACATTTTTGTCACAGATCTTGACGTAGATGATGATTGGGTAGATTTCTCTCCGCAGAAGGTCCTTGACGCAGCTCAGCTCAGCCTCCAGCAGGCAGTGTTTGCCCTGGTGACGGGTGGAAAAAAACAGCCTTTACAGACAAATACAGATCTACTACGTACATACATGAACAAGGAAGTCTCATTAAAAGATTTTAAAGTTAACTGCTTTCGCATATATATCTATTCATTCTGTTGAGGAGTTAGGTGAGGACTTGGTCTTACAACCTGATTTCTCTGCACTACGAATAAATTAAATGAGGTCGGCCTTGAAGGCTTAACATCTTGACACCGCTGTGTTTCGGCCTTTAACTGCAAGACGCTGTCAGCTGAGGTAGGCCTACCACAGGCTCATCAGACCTAAATGTGTGTCTTGTGGTTAGCCTTTAGATAACGTCTATTTTTTAATTAGCCACAGCCGGTGACAGCTCATTCAGAGGGCACTAGCTTCCTACAGGCCTGCGTTCTGACTCACACTTCCCTCAGAAGCATTGTGATTGAGAAGCCTGCACCCCATTTCCACTGGACACACTTTTTCCATTTTAGCTCCCCTGCTTCGAGTATCACAGGTGTTTCCGTGCTTGGCATATGAAGCACAGGTGGAGACAAACTAGCACTACTTGGACCTCGGGACTACAGCTAGTCAGTCAGCATATTCACCTGGGAAATTGGGGGGGGATTTTACTACAGCAGCATTTGTTTTATCAGGCAGAAAAACCAAAACATACTGTTGAACCTCCACCTCTTTTTCTCATACTAACATATGAGGGATTAAATGTGCAGTTCAATTTCTTTACATTGGTGGAAGGGGGGGGGGGGGGGGGGGTATCACTTAACTGACCCACTTTATTTCAAAAGGTATGAATAGGACTGACAAACAACGATGTCATTTTTAGAGCAGTTGACTTTCTTTGACTTTTTTTTTTTTTAAGGAGAAGAAAAAAGACCGAGACTTGCACTGAACAACTATGCTTTACATCTTTAATGTTTCCTTATTTTGCATATTTATTTATTGTGTGTCTGTGTTTTAATATTGCGTGCACCGTGTCTGGATGTAGAAACTGGATTTACCAGCTTTTAACTGTTTTTTACAGCAGATGATACAGATTAAAGAACACGTTTTATTATCAAGCCATCAGACACCTCCACAGCAACACCCAACTGCTGCTTACAGTTCTCAGTTTCCTCATGTGCAACATGCTGCATATTGCACCCCCCCATCCCATGTACATTTATTTATTCATTACTTTTTTAACCTTATTTATTACTACAGTAAAACTTTACTGTTTAAACAAGCTTTCTGTTGACCAATGCTTTTTACATTTTTATATTTTTAATTTACATTTAAACTCTATATTGTGTATATCGTGCATTTTGCTATTTATCGTACTGTTTATTTTAATCTCTGCTTTGTGACTACCTGTCTATGAAAAGCGCTTAATAAATAAACTTTACTTACTTACTAACTTACTTCTTTTATCTTAATTTCTTGTTTTTCATCTCATCAAACACATTTCAGTGTTTGTCGTAAATCACACATGACAAATAAAAGTAAAACTGAACTGTAATATTGGTTTGTTTTTTATATGTTTTTAAATAATCATGCTGTATAGAATAAAAGATATGTAATACCATATTGTAGGATCTTTGGTTACCATTATACTATTATTTTAGTTCCCCCTGTAATTTCTATGAACAGTTTATTACTGTAAAATGCTGCGACTCTCATGTTCTCAATTTATTTTCTTTTTTTTAAGTTTTCATATTATGACAGTATATCAGTGTTATCCTAAGAAAGCCATAGGTACACTTGGACTGGTTGCCAGTTTGTCACAGGGCTAACACAGAGAGCCAGACGACAGTCATTCATGCCTTTAGCCAGTTTAGAAACTCAAGTACCCAGCATGCAAAGTCCATACAGCTCCAACCAGCCGGGCCTTTCTTATTTTGCGTTAACAGTGCTAACCACTGCACCACTAAACACAAAATAACTGAAATAACAAGCAAAATATTCATAAATGGATTATTTAACCCTTTAAACAATAACCTGTCACCGGTGACGGTTAGCATTTTTAGCAAGGTTGGGCAACTCCAAGCCTTGAGGGTCAGAGTCCTGCAGGATTTAGACCTCACTCTGGGTCAAGACACCTGAATCAAATGATTAGTTCATTACCAGGCCTCTGGAGAACTTCAAGACATGTTCAGGAGGTAATTTAGCCATTTAAATCAGCTGTGTTGGATCATGGACACATCTAAAACCTACAGGACACTGGCCCTTGAGGTCTGGAGTTGCCCACCCCTGGTTTAAAGGATAAATTAGTTTAGGGTTTAAAGGGTTAAACTTAACTTTTGAATTCCTGTAAATATGTGCGCTTACTAAAAGAAACAATATTTCAAAAAAATCTATATCTTGCTGTTAATATATTCATCAGGATTTCCACTGTAATCACATAGCATTACTATAGCATGTTTACTACATTTTTACAGCTATTTCTTAAAGGGTGAGAAGTAGGGGTAAGTTATATGATTGGGGTTAGGATGATAGCACATTTAAGGCTTGTTTGTTTCAGTTTCATCACACACAGTGTACACTTTAGTGTAAAGTTAACAAATAAAGCCTTATAGTTTCTATGTGTGCGATAATTAGGCCTGTGAATATGACAGGTTTATCACTGGTTACATTTGTTGTATGTCTTTTAGTGTCAGGTTGTCTCGATCATTATTAACTTTACAAATCTGAATAATTACATTAGAATAACATTCCCACAACAACGGGGGTCATGTCAGTCTTCCACACTCCCCTTTGACTAAAGTGGTCCCTTAACGTTTATAAAGGAGTAAACACATTAGGAGACGTTGCATTTTCACACACACACAATATAAACTCACTTTTGCAGCGACAGCCTCTATGTTTTCTCTGGTGATGCATTCAAAAGTGGCTTGTTTCTCTTTGTAGTGAATGAAGGGCTCCACGTTCTGTTTTAGATGAAACTCCTCCTTGGTCAAGCTGTCTGCTCAGCAGGATGCAAAGGAAACAGGACAAAAAAAGAAAAGATGTCAAGTCTGTTTCTTGTCTTGTCAAATTGTGGCTCTAAGGGCAGAGAGATGAAACTGTTCATTTGTTAACAGTCACCACAGCACATTTAGCACAAGGAACAGAAACCTTTGTGGTTTTTGCCGTGGGGAATGTCGACGTAATTGAGACTTCAAGCAGTCTCTTGAGTTCGCCAGATGTTCAACATTTTTTACACCGGCAACTTGTCGCGCCCCTGGTCCACTGGGACCGGTCGGTTTGTCATGTGACCGGAGTGTTAATTCTCTAAAAATCTGACGGGGCCGGCAACGTTTTCACATTACAGTGGGTCAGCTGAAGTGTCGCAACTAAACTATCTGTGTCATCTCTGTGCATCGTCATTCTAACTATCATCTGGGTCATCTTAAATCCTGCCTCTGCTGTCTCTTTGGCTATACTCCTTAACATTTACACACAGCACAATACCTGACCTACATCTGAGTAGTTGCTTCCTCTTCTCTCAACGACTCGTCTATAGTTTATATACTTCTTATCTCAATGAGGTATAAAGATTCCTCATTGTGAGCCTTCATACACTGACCTGGTTTGCAGATATTAAAGTCCATGGCTCCCCCCATGTTAAGTATTTTCTGGATAATGGTTTTGGCGAGAGCAGCGGGCGTGAATAGGACCGGTCTTCTTCTCTGGGTCCGCTGGAGGGTGACGGGACTGTAGGGAATCAGGCTCAAGCTCCTGCTCAGCTCACCATCTCCGTCAGCGGCATCTGTTTGCACCAACAGCCACAGCGTGCAACGAGAGGTATAGCACAATTATGACTCAGTTTGAGAACAGAAAGTGAAGAGCTGCCAAAAATAATTTTAGCAAACGAATATCTAGTCTGAATTTGAGCAACAGAGTGAAAAGAGAAAAAGCAGCCAGCAAAAGAAGGGCTCAGTGCAGATAAAAGAAACTAAGCACTGCATTGTACACCTTCAGTACTCTTTTTAAAAATTAACATGAATCTTGTGCAGCAACATTTCCAGTCACAGCCCCACCCCCATGTTCTATTAAAGCCTTTCATTCATGCTCTCACCTAAACAGTTAATTCCACGTTATCATATTTTTATAGTGTTACTGTTATAGCAGTTTTAGTTTCATGGCCTTTTCACACCTCGCTATGTAATTTAAATGTTTAAATTGCTGCTTTGGCTCACACATGTTATGCAGAGCACACAGTTCAAGCACTTTCCAGTCTTACACTTGAGCACAACTTCCAACCGTTTCCACCGCACACCCGTCTGTGTTTACATCAAGTGACATTTCACACACTTTCATCTTACTCTTCCAATGACTCCTTCAGCTCCTGTCAGGGCTTCTTATACAACTGACACTTCACACGCTCTGAGCTTTTTGACAACAAAAACCATCAAAACAACTTTCCACAACTTTTGCTTTTTTAGACGCGATTTACTTCAGTTGCTCTCTGTGCTCACGGTGTCTTCAATCCTCAACTCCTTTCAGCTTTTTTTCTTCCTTTTTTTCGCGCTTCAGCTTCACCAGAATTGCTTGCATGGAAAATGGCACCTATGCACCCTTTAGCAGCTCTTTACCACTGCTGCTTTCACTTTCTGCGCTTTTGACAGCCACTTCAAATGCTTCAGCTGTGAATTTTCCGTAGTTAGCACATGTGCACCGTCTTTGTTTTGTCTCTCCCCCCCAACCGACCGACTGCAACGCTTTGTGCTCACCTTCGGGTCGAAGCACCTCAAAGCCTTGCCTGGGTAGTGTTGTGCTGCCTGAGTTGATGATCCTCACACGCTCATTGCTGTTCATTCGCTTGTACTTGATGTCCACCCTGCTCACAAACTGCAAATCAAAGCAGATATAGAAAAAAAGGCCTGAGTTACTGAGACGTGGAGGCAGTTGCGCATCGGTTTTATGGAAAACGAAGAGTTTATTAGGACCAATCTTGATTCATTGTCTTAAGTTTCCGCACCGCCGAACAACTCTCGACATCGCGACAACTGGAGGTTTTGTTTGAACTTTATTACCTGCAGTATTTGAGTGAGGAAGATGCTCGCTCTAGACAAGCGTGGGCTGGCTCTGGGATCAGGAGAGTGGCTGGTTTCTTCTGGTTGTAAATTATTCTAGGCAGAAATGAAAAGCATACATGAATGTTGTGATCCAAACTGTAACAAACACGCTTTTGTGAGCACAACATAGCAGAATAACGCCCTGAAATAACTACTTACTCAACCAACCTGACATCAATGTAAACTGATGCTGACCCAAGCTTAAGCAGAAAGCTTAGTTCTAGCGTGTTATCAAAGAGCACTCTAGAGTGTTTTCTTTTTGATTGCAGATGCATGGGCATGTATACGGCTTGTTTATCATGCAATGCAGGTACCTGAAAGGGTATCTCATGGATGAACTGCAAAATAAATCCAATCTGGAATGCAATCTGGAAACCCATCGCCTAGTCTCAGATTATTTGGAAATGCATAGAAATTTTTTTTCGAGGGGAGGGTTGCAACTATCATGCAGGCGTGGTTGCATGCAAACTGCTTGCAATCAATATTGGAAAGAAATATCCAAAATATACAGAGATGGCCAGGATAAGAACTATTAAATGGTAAATTTTTTATTGGGAAATAGTTGGATATTAATCATTTCTGGGAAAACTGCCTTTGTTGTTCCGGTTGTGCACATCAAACCACCTCCCCCGCCAATCCAATGACCTAGGAAGGATTTTCCCCCACATTACGCGTTAGTTTGCGAACCCTTAATTTGCAACCCAGACTATAAGACTTATTTACGCATCTTTGCTTTAGTCAAATACCCGTATTCAAATTTTCAATGCACTTTTTTAAACTAAGTGAGAGAGCGAGAGGAAAAAGAAAGAGGCTGAGGTTTCTCACCCTGTTGTTCCGTTGAATTTCATTCTCTTCTTTCCCCCCTCGATACACTAACTTCTGAATCTTTACTAGGAGCAGCTGCTGGGCTCTATTCACACACGTAAACACACAAAAACACACACACACATGCACACTGAATGCTTGTCAAGATTCTCCCTCCGTGTACGAACTCGTCCTCCCTCGGGCTTCTTTTTATTATGCTCTGAGGTTACAACAGGCTGTTTCTGCAGATGTTTCAGGTTAATGCTTCTTTGGTGTAATGTGTAATCTTTCAGGAGATCAGTGGTAATCAGCTGCTACTGCATTTTGAAAATCTGAGCTAAAACTCACTCACAAACTTCAGTTTAAAAAACAAAAGCATACAAAGTCTGTACCGTGAGTAACTGGGTATAGTGCCTCGCTCAGCCAGGTCAGAGCCGCTGTAGGGGTCCACACGGGCGCACTGCCACTCACAGCGGCCCTGGTGCCTGGTGTCCAGCACGTGCACCACCTCATCGCAGCGCACGGACAAAGAGCAACTGTCCGACTGTCCGGAGATGTTGAGGTTGACACGTATGTAGAATGAGTCGCCGGATGCTAAAGTGCCATCTGCTAGATTGCTCTGGAGACGGCGATAAGCTGCAGGGCGAGCATATATTTGAGTTCATGTATGCTGTGGAGTCACATTAAACAAATGTTCCAATATAAACATCACTTACAGTCGTGGCTGGCTCGATAGTGCAGGGTGATGGGCCCAGAGCAGTGCTGCAGAGTCCAGTGGGCTTCTTCCTGAGTGCTCGTCTCCAATGAAATGCTCTGGTTTTCCCCACGTATGCACCCTTCAAGCTGGACAGCCAATCACAGCAGAAACAAAGATTACCGATTAGTCCCTTCTAAAAACTGTCACAGGAAAAGGAACAGAAATAGAACAAATAAAACAAGCAGGTGTCTAAAATTATGAATTCGGCGTGTTCCTCGTTCCTCTCTAAATGTCCATCCACGTTCCCAGTTCTCTAAAGAGCTTTTCTTTTTGCACATCCAGCTGTTTTAACTGAGGTCGTCTTACTGCCACCATGAATCTTTTCACAATTAAAACATTCAGGAAGTAGATGACATACAAACATGAGGTGGTGGCCCTCTCGTAGCCCCGCCTTCTCTGCGTTGGACCCAGACTGGACATACGAGATGAAGATCCCGCTGTCGTTGCCACCGATCAGCCTGATGTCCTTCAGCAGGTTGTCGCCTTGCAGTGACAGCTCCTGCACCGGCTTCAGGGACCCGCTGAGTCTGGAGAAGGAGGAAAGAGACGGGCGGAACGGCCTGCACGAGCACGCAAAGACACAAAGCAGAAGGTGTTTGTAAGTCAGCATCACTTTTCGCTTTTATTCCTGTGTGCGTTTCTGCACCAGCGGACATGCTGTACCTCTCCAAAGAGAGTTTCCTGAAGATGTTGTTGACCTGCTCCAGGTCATAAGTGTCCATTCCTTCAGACTGATGGGAAGAGGAAGATGAGTGCACAGAGGGAGGACCACGCTCATCCTCTGAGGAAAGAATAGAAATAGATGGATCATTTTTTTTCCTTCAAAAAGAAAAACCAGGTCAACTGAAGGTAAACATAGTATCTCAGATCACAAATAGCAGATGTTTAAAAAGTGCATTACCAAGCTCCATTTCCATGTTGTCACTGTCAAAGTCAGAGATGCTAAAACAGACAAAACAAATCAGACTGAAGGGAAGGCAAACCAGCAGAAATTCTTCAAACTTTACTGCCATGAAGTTCAATCGGTCGTCTCCGTGACGTTTATTCAGTACCTGCGGGGGTAGAAGTCGTGCTCCTTCTCCCTCTCTCGACGGTAAAGGGACGCTTTCTCAGGGGGTTCAGGAAGAGTGGACAGGATGCTGTCGTTACGGCAACGCAGCTGAAAGGGAGAAGTCGCCATTATACGCTGGACAAGCCATTTACGTCAACACTGCATTAGATTCTGGATAGACCAGGATTTCTACAAAGAGCAGCCAGGATGATTATTTTTTACCAAAATCAGAGCGGCGCAATTTCACTGGTATTAAAAGTAAGCAAAAACAACTGAGTCGCACCATTTGCCTGTTGCTGGGTGAATCCACCAGGCTGAACATGAGCTGGGAGGTGGACGAAGAGCAGGTGAGCGGGGGAGCCGACGAGGGCGGATATGTGGGGGAAATAGGGATGCTGGGTGAGGGAGGGAGAGAGCTGCTGTTGCCATAATTCGGCACGTTGATCTCCAGAAAGTTGCCTCCGTTGGTAGGAGCCGAAGCTGGAAGGTGGAGATAAACTTTGATAAAGCTGCACAAAAGGATTGGTCACATGTTGCTGTAGGAAATGCGGCGGTAGGTAGTGTTACCTGCAGGGTGACTGTTCTCTGAGTTGATTGGAAAGTCTTTCAGTAAAGCGACTGGAGACTTTACTCTATTCTAAAAGACAAAACACAGTCATTTTGATCAGTTTGTCATGTGTAGCAGAGCCATTTGATAAATCTCTGCTCTGTGCATTAGAAGGTATTGAGTTTGGTCTTTGCTTCACATGATCTATAAGGTTAAGGAGAGAATAACTGACCCCCGCTTTGAGGTTGAGTCTGCGTCTGAGTCGGGGCTCCTCGGAGAAGAACTTGTCGTCAGGCGACTCGTCGCTGGAGCATTCAGACTGTCCCTGTGCCAGTTTACTATCATCTCCCTGAGAAATGATGGACGGAGGTAAATCCCTTGGTAGACTCTGCAAAAACAGTGAAACTGTTAAAGGGGAGGAATGTTTGGCGAAAACTTGAGCATTTTTTAAATCGATATGTGAAGAAAAGAAACAATATCCCTTCGCACTACTGTGTCTGACCTGGTCTAGGTTGATGTCTTTGGACATTCGTCGCAGGCGAGACTCCAGAGTGACCAGCTTAGCGTCTTTGCGTACAATCTCCAGGTGGAGTTCATCGCTCCTCTCCTCCAGCTCTCTGATCTGCTTGCGATACTTGTCCTTGTCGATGAGACACTGGGAGAACTGGTGCTGGGCCTCGTCTCTGGCTCGAAACGCCTGCAAGCAGCAGAGGAGTTAACACAGAAGTATGAATGATTTTGTATGTATGAAATCATGTGTGTTGTGTGTGTTTTCACCTGGTCTCTCTCCTTCTCCACCTCGTCTAGCTGTACAGCGATGGTGTCTATGCGGTTGCGATACATCTCGCAATCCTTCTGCAGTGTGGAGCACTTCAGCTCCAGGTCCTCCTTTTCTTCCAGGTACTGCATACATGGACACACACACACACACACACGCACACAGACCAAAACTAACGGTTATTTATAGTTAGACAAAAACAGGTAGAGAAATACAGGAAGAGAAACAGCGGGAGAGAAATAAAGAGCCACCAGATTATGCAGAAAGAGGCCTGAGACGGGGCTTTCTTCAAAGGTCTCATGGGGCACTGAACAAACAGGCTTTGCAGTAACACACCCTAAAAACCTTTTTAGGGTGTGTTACTGCAAAGCCTGTTTGTTCAGTGTGCCTCTCTGCACCACACTGCTACATATTCACACATTTAAACACAGATGGAAACAAGCTGCCAGACAGAAATATGACTGCTAAACTCCCATTTAGCCCACTTACAGCATACAGCCATACATTCTTATGTGTGTGTGTGTGTGTGGTTGTAACCTTATCTCGTAGTTCCTCTGCCTGTCTGATTTCTTCATGCAGGTTGTAGAGGCGGTTGACCAGATCCTGTCTGTCTTCTAGTGCTTCCTGTCTGTCATGCTCCAAAATGTCAAGGATGGCCTTGTCTGACTCAGGTAAAGGGCCGGGCTGGGTAAGAAACACACACACACATTAACACTGTTAGATATGAAATCATATGACTGGCTGCTACACTGCAGTTGTCAACCTTTCCTTTTTATGCTTATCAGCAAGGAAATAGTGAGTCAACCAATAAGTGTGAGTTTATTGATAGAACACCTCATCACATTTAGACCTTCTTCAGAGTAATTTATAGAGCAAAGTTAAGAAAAATAAAATGATGCATCTATTGTCCGTTCCCTTATTTCATGGCACACTCACTGGACACTTCAATGGGTACAGCTTTTCAGCTGTTTATTAACACAAAACAAGTCAGTGCGTGTAGACACGGTCAAGACGATCTGCTGAAGCTCAAACTGAGCATCAGAATGAGGACGAAAGGTGATTTAAGGGAGTTTAAAAGGTGGCGTTGTTGTTGGTGCCAGTCGGGCAGATCAGTATTTCAGAAACTGCTGATCTACTGGGATTTACCCACATAATCATCTATATAGTTTAAAGAGAATGTCCTGAAAAAGACATAACATCCAATTAGCTGCAGTTCTCTGGGTAGAAATGCCTGATTGGGAGTCTGTTCTTGGTTCTTTAGAGGTTTGTATTCTAACTTTAGTTCCTGTTTGGTTTTCCATGATGTTTTCAGCTCAGAATTTCTTTTCTTTTATATTTTGTAACTATAGTTATTGTTTACCATTAACCCCTTTCCCATCATTATATTACATCCATTGTCTTTTGATTCCTGTTTTATTTTGCTAGCCTCCTGTCCCGTGTATGTGTACTTAGTTTTGAGTCCAATGTCTTGTTTTCCCAGATTAGGAAGAGTGAGGAAGGCACCAGTAACTCAAAAACCACTCATTACAGCCAAGTTATGCAGAAGAGCATCTCTGAATGTAGAATTATGTAACCTTGGCGCAGATTGGCTACAGCAGCAGAAGACCACATTGGATCTGGTCTCTCATGTCAACTAACAACAGGAAACTGAAGCTGGAATTCATATTTGCTCACCAAAAGGGGAAACAGACAACTGAAGAAACATGCTTGGTCTCAATTTCTAGTGCGACATTCAGATTACAACATGAAAGCATGGATCCATCCTTCTTCGCCTCAGCAGGTTAGGCTGCTGTTGGTGGTGTAATGGTGCAGGGATGGTGCTTTCTTGGACATGACAATGACTTTGTTGTACTCAGATGGTCTCTAATAGAACGCTTTGAGGTGTTGTTGAAACGGGAGATTCACATCATGGATGTGCAGCTGGCAAAACTGCAGCAACTGTGTGATGCTATCATGTCAATATGGACCAAAATCTCAGAGGAATATTTCCAGCATTTTGTTGAATCTATGCCACGGAGAATTAAAGCAGTTCTAAAGACAAAAAGAGGCCCAATCTGGTACTAACAAGGTGTACCCAATGAAGTGGCCAGTGAGCGTGTCTACTGTTAAAGATGGTGGATGTTCATATTAAACATGACCAAATACTCTTAGCTCTCTATGATGTCAATGAGAGCAGATTTTCCCAATATGGCCATCTGAGGCAAACAGGTTTGTCGGTGAGCACAGAAGCCACACCCACTTGTTTTCAAAGCCTTCTGTTTATGAGAGGCAGGCAAGAAAAAAGTTGGCTTAAAGGTAGATAAGCCTTTTTACTTGTTTTAACAAATCAGCCTTAAATCGTCTTCAGACTGTGCAGAATGCTGCAGCACGTCTCTTAACAGGCACCAAGAGAAGATCGCATATCACTCCAGTCTTGGCCTCCCTTCACTGGTTGCCTGTAAATTTTAGGTTTCAGTTTAAAATTTTAGTTCTAACCTTTAGGGCCCTGCATGGTCAGGCTCCTCAATATTTATCTGACCTGCTGAAATCACATACATCTTCTCGGGCTTTAAGGTCATTAGATCAGAGACTGCTGGTGGTACCGCGCACTCGTTTTAAAACTCGTGGTGATCGGGCCTTTCAGACTGTGGCACCACGGTTGTGGAATTCTCTCCCACTGTCTCTTCGCTGCACGGACTCCATTGATTGTTTTAAGAAACAGCTGAAGACATTTTTATTTAGAAAAGCATTTGATTAATTTCTTCTTATGCTGTTTTTATAGTTTTATTGTTTTACATTGTTTTATTTACTGTTATATTGTTTTATATTCCCATTTTCTGTGTTGTAAAGCACTTTGTGATTTTTATCTGTGAAAAGCGCTATATAAATAAATTTTACTTACTTACTTACTTACTTACTAAAAATGCAGAGCAGTTAAAAGTTCCCACAGCAAATAAACACACATAGACCGATGATATAAGATTATTTTTTATCTGTGAATCATGCAAATAGAAAACTATGCAATTGGAACTGAAAAATGAATGAATAATAGGTTCTATTATTAGTTAGTCCAACCCGGCTCAGTAGCTCAGTCCTTTGGTGTCGATGGTTTTTGTACCTTACACTTTTGTTTTGCACTTACAGCAGCAGACAAACAGCAGTTGGGCTGCAAACTCAGTGTTGCATTTAGCTGCTAAGATATTTTTACACACATGCGGAGATAAGCATTTGACAGCTCATGCTAACAGCTTGTTGTGCTGCTCTGAAGTGGTGAAAATGTATTTATTACAGTCGGTTTAAGTTATGATAGCAGAGCAGGCAATGTCAGTGCTCTATTACATAATGCTCAAGTACCTGTATGATGGACTGTAGCTCCTGCAGTTTGATCTTGAGCATCTCGTTCTCTCTTTCCAGCTCAAAGATCTGCTCTCTCTTTGGCCGATTCTCGATGTCGTTCTTCAGCTTCAGACTCTGTCTCCTCTCCATCTTACACTCTTCCTCCACCTTGTTCAGCTTGTGCTTCAGTTGGTCAATCTATAACGCAGACAAGACAGTGATCAGCACCGAGCTAGAGGAACGCTCTTACTGTTTTTGTTTTTTGTTCATTGATTATCATTAATACACAGAGTGATGATGGCGTTTATCTGCATGTGCTTTAATACGTCAGGCAGTACCTCCAGCTGCAAGTCTCGGCTTCTCATCACAGCCATGTTCTTCTCCTCACTCAGCGTGGCGTACCTCATGGCCAGCTTGTAGTTTTCATCCTTTACTCTCAGGAGCTCATCACTGTAGGTGTTTCTCTCCTCTCTCAGCTTATTGTACCCTAAGCGGCAACCAAAAATGTGAAAATGTAGCTTTACTAGATCCTTCTTCTTTATTCGCTTTGCTGTTGGGCAGCAGTTGTTTCATTGGTGGAAATAAGGAATATGGCTTCCCTTTATGTGTAAAGATTAACATCATTTTATGTTTTGCAGCACATTACATGACATCCAAAAACAAGCTCAACGCTGATATATTAAAAAAATGATAAAAGTCGCAAAGCTAATTATATGAGCATGTGAAAGCCTAAAGAGTGTACTTGCACTATTTTTAGTATTTATTTGTTTGTGCTTGGTGTTCCAGCTGCAGTGTTTAACTGCATGGGGCATAAAGACCACAGCGTCCTAGTTTCACTGGTAGTCTTTGAGAGACAACAGAGTTTATCCATATCGAACCTGAATGTGGTGCACCAGGCGGGGCAAACCAAGCCTGTGTGGTGGGTTGCAGTTTCAGCAAATCGTGGTAAGCTTTTGGTTTAGATTTTAGGTTTAACCATTTGAGACAATAGTCATCTGTCTTTACTGTCTGCAGCGAGTAGGTGTGTGTGTGTGTGTGTGTGTGTGTGTGTGTGTGTGTGTGTGTGTGTGTGTGTGTGTGTGTGTGTGTGTGTGTGTGTGTGTGTTTTAAGCATCCAAGACATCAGCAGCAGTGGTTGGAAGCATTATCTTTTCGGTAAATGCATCCCAGTAAACATATTAATGATATACTGTAAGTTATTCGCTTTGTGAGAATGGCAAACAACACCTTAGTGCAGCCACGCAACTGCATTGTCAGTCTTATTAATACAAATTCAGCGTAGAGACACAGATGGTGGGAAGCTAGTAAACTGCGGTCAGGAAATATATCAAACAAAAACAAAAACTTTACTCTGCTGGAAGGCCTGAAGCTCCTGATTGGCCAGCTTTAACTTCCTTTTTTCATCTTCCAGAGTGACGAACTTCTTGTTGAGCTCAGCGTGCTGCAGGGTCTTGACTTTGGACTGCTGCTGCAGCTTCGTGACTTCATTCATCAGAAACTGCGTCAGACCCTCGTGACCCTCTTCCACTGCAGGAGAGCAGAGGAGGAAAAAAAAAACAAAGTATATTATACACCTCTGACTTTATAACAGGATTGCAAAGTAAGCTGATTTGGATCAATTCAGCTCTTACACTGCATAACTGAAGTGACTGCTTTTGCCTGAACAGAGCTATAAAGCAGCTACAGAACGACCAGTTCACAAAGTTTCCTCCCATAACTGGAGTTATGAACTGGAGCTATCTACTCCATTTGAGTCAAATACTCCTGGGCAACTTTGGATTCAGCATCTTGCAGAAGGAGCAGGCAATCGATCCACCAACCAACCTTCAACTCACACATGTCACGCTTCACTTCAGAAATTTTCTACACTTCACTGTCCATCAAAGCCTGTATGAGTCTTTGTAGTACACGGAAGATGTGTGTTCATGCATGTATGTGCTGGATGCAAAGATTTTTGCCTCACCGACAATGGTGGAGAAGCGTCGTGTGGGTTCCTTCCCCGTGACCAGCTTGTACAGGTCAGGGTAGTAAAATTCCAGACTCTCCAGGAAGGCCACGTACCCCCGCTCGCCTTTAGTGTGGAGGATGTCAAGTAGACGGCCTGAGAGAGGAAGGGTTAACATGTGAGAGGTCAAAGAAAAAGAAAGCAAAATAGGAGTTCTGCCTTTAATAATTAACAAATGTGGAAATACGCCTTTCTACCCACTTGTGCGGTTTGTTTTTGTGGCAAGCACTAGTGAGTTGAGAATCTCATCCTCATCCAGTTCATCCAGGACTTTGCACTGACGAAGGTAGGGCGTGAGCTTTGACGGGGTGATCGTAGTACACAGGTTGTAGCGTTGGCTCTCCACCTTCTCCCACAATGCCTCCACATCATCAGATGTCCCATTTTCCATTTCTTACACCCTTAAAAAGTAGCAGAACCCACAGGGGGGGGTTAGCTGTGCAGCATGTTGTCTGTTTTTACATGTCTCGTACTGGAAATTAACTTATGCGAGTTAGCTGAGGACATCGCAGATCTGTGAATGCTCCCTGAACAGTTATCAGGCACAAAATGGTGAATGAAAAAGGAGAAGGAACTGAGAGGACATATTTGTTAGGTTATGAGAAACCACATTTGAAATATGATAGCTTAGTTTACTTTCAGACATCAGCAAGACTAAGAAAGATGCACCAAATTAAAAGATATACACATTTATATGATCCCGAAAGAAGTTTCTACTTTGGTAAAAACAGAATAACACAGTGTTTTTAAATATATAAAAGTTGATTTTGTTTGTGAGCCACAATAATTTCTGTTTATGAATTTCATGCTACTTATTTCTGTCATATGGATGGAATCTCTTTCCTTCTTTGGTCTGATGGGTTGCCATCAGATAAAATCTGGGGATGCATATTAATGGTTCTGGGAAGCTGATTGAACTTTTAGCCTCCTAGTTTTTCCGTTAGTACCCCCACCAACTATTACCAGAAAGTTGACATTTGTGGTTTTCAATAAAATTTCCGAACAGACCACCAAGTGACACATAATACACACATCTCATACAGAGAGAAGTGTATCAATTTTAGCCACCAGCTACGTGCAAAAACTAGCTGCATGTTTGGCATCAATTAGCAGATGTTAGCATGCTAACATGCTAAGCTAAATGCTAAATTAAAAGAAAGGGCATTAAAAGAAACCTTTAGTGCATATAGTGCATATAGTTACTGCTGTCTCATAGAGAAATGTCTAAATTATTACATTTCTGTATTTAAATATGAAAACACTCATTTACCAAGTTTTCATCTAAGTGGTCAAGGACAGAGCACCTGTGGCTGCCCAACAGAACCAGAAGCTATGCCAGGTAGGATGTATATACTGATACTGCTGTAATTACATGAAGCCACTACTTTTTTTAAAGCAGATTTTTTTTGTTGTTTTTATTGCTGAACCATTTCACTGCCACCATTGTTTCCATACAGAGAGAAACCACCATTTTAGGCCTTGATTATCTTATGGCCTTCATAAACAATGGTAAAAAAAAAAGGAAGCACAATAAGAATTATATGCTTCTGTGTTGCTACATTGTAAGCAGCTTAAGTCATTCTCTAGCTCCTCCGTCGTTCTCCGAGAGCCATGAGGTGAAAGAACTTACGTCAGGTAAATCCCTTGTCCTACCCAAAACTGCATATACTGACATCACTCGAGAAAACACATCATTATTGACTCATTTTCCTATCTGAGACTTCCAACTGATCTCATATTTATTGTATTACCTCCAAGGTGTAAAATCTTTTTTTATATTTATCTTTATAGCTGATATGGTCCTGAAATATGATAACCGATGCATCTAAAAGAGCCGCTTCATGCCTTACTAAGTATAACAGAACTTTGGTCCCACACACTCTTGACATAGACTTTAATTGGCTGACATCTTTCCATTTGCCTCTCCACTCTTTTAATTTTTACTTTTCCAGAGACAAATTGGTGCTCTCTTGATCTTCCTCTTACTCCCACTTGGTTTCCTCTCTCCATCTTATACAGGCATGCACACTGTCCATGCACTGCTGGCATTTGCATGCTCTTTGGGTAGTGGGTGTTATCCTACAAGCCCGCTTTGTGACTTGAAGCCAACAGTTAGGCAAATCATGGTTATCTGATGCCGCAGCACATGTAAACACACACAATCACGCATACTTTTGCATACTCTAACTGCATGTGTAAAAACTGGAGCTTGTGCTTTTGTCCTGCTTAGAAATGACACATGCTGGTTATAATGCCAGAGCAGCATCTGATGTACCCAGTTTAATCTTTATTGTAAATGTGAAAGTAAATTAAAAGTGAGATTAAGCTCCTCTCAACAGCTTTACCTCTATTATTTTGTAACTGCCTTCAGATATTTGTGCAGACAGTGAACAAAATCAATGACAAGCTTCTCCGCAGTTCGATACAAGCACAAACATCACACCCTCTCAACTCTTAAGCTATTATTTGTATCTACAGCATGCATACCCTGCCACAGTCACTGCAGATGATAAAACCACAAACACTCAGACCAACACACACAGACACACACACCCCTGCAGTTGTGCACATGCACAAATACACAGTGCATGCAGGCACATTATAAACACACACAAACACACATGCACGCACAGACCCCTTCAGTAACCACACACATGTTTCCTCTTCTCTCTTTTCTTAATTTGGACTTGATTACCGAGAAAGCTCATCCTTGCTTCCTCCTTTTCAAACCAGATGTGAGTAGCTGCTCCCTTCCTCTCTTCTCTGTTCGTCTTCACAGACAGCCACTCTTGTTTATAGTACTGCGGTCAGAGGAGTTGATTGTCCATTTTAAAGCAGTGCGCAGACGTGTGCATCTGTGTGTGTGTGTGTGTGTGTGTGTGTGTGTGTGTGTGTGTGTGTGTGTGTGTGTGTGTGTGTGTGTGTGTGTGTGTGTGTGTGTGTCTAACCCTCCCTTCCTTTTTGTTAATGTCTCTATACTTAGAAAACTCAGTTTGACTTTTTGCAGGTGAAGAAAGAAATGCACTCACACACACACCCACCCAAAGAAAAAAAATTTGAATTTCCTTTTTGGAGAAGTCACACTACATGTTTTCGCTTCAGTATTTCCACTCAGTGGAACACGATAAATAAAGAAACCTCCATTTCAAGTGCTTCTTTAACGTTGCTCTACATCAGGACCTGTGCACCCAAGTGAAAGACTTACTTTATATGGTTTTCAAACGGGATTTCAGTTGCTTTGAGCGTCAGTGTTTCACCTCAAATACAACGGCATCAAACTCATTCTGAAACCATTTTCATTTTTGTGCATCTGTAATGGAAAGCAGTAAAGTGTCCTTAAAATGGTGATCCTTTGTCTGCAGTGCACTGACTATTTAGAAAGCTTTTCTTTCAGGGCCGGGTGTGAACCGCTTTGGAAACACACCAAACTGCTGTGAAACCAGGTTGTATCATGGGAATCAGTTTGCTCGAGACCACTCTCTGACAATCAGCGAATATGCAGTCATTCTGAGACTTACATGACACTAGTTTCTGCGGGTCCATCTAAGATCAGAGCATATAATGGAAGCTGAGATTAATTTTCAAATCAACAAGAAAAAGTCAGTGGCAGGGGGGGTGTTCACTGTAAATCCCAGAGAACATAAATCTCTGTATAAATCCCTGCAAAATCAGAGTGCTGAAAGAATTTAATTAGGAAGATGCAAACGGTAAAGACGCACAGATATTCCTCTCTAAATAAAATAATACAAGTAATTCAAATTTTGATCTAATATACAGCTTAACAGTGTTGCAACTCACAATGTGTGACATAGGATGACAGTGCCATTGATCCGCACATGCAATTTGTACTATTTTCTGCTTTATTCTGTTGCGGATAAATGTTTTGCATTGAGTTTTCAAATACAGTCCATCCAGGTGCACGAGATCAGGTCATATGATCCTACGTGGGGGGGGGGGGTGTCAAGGCTTACTGTCAGAGTGTTGGCCTCATACAGGCGGGTCAGCTAGCTGATAGGCAGATTATGATTGGTTCAGGTGCACAAACCATCATAAAGACTCCATTGTCTGGCCGAATAGCTGAAGCTATAAGAATTTGATATCTGGGTTCCCTCTGTGGAGATCGGTGAAAGAACACAGCAGACAAAGGCGGACGTCGAGCATCTCTAAAAGATTAATATGCACTGCTTTCGTAGTTTAGCAGAACAAATAAATAAGCAAAAAAATACTTTGCATCTCACTTTTAATTTAACTGAAAAGAATGAACAGTTGAGCCCAGAGATGACGGGCAATAGGCATAGCTTCCCATGCCTGTTAGACCAGCTTTCACAACAAGTTAATATTACTCCTTTTTCTGCTTACAGCATTTGAAAAGGGAGTGCATGCTGTTGATGGGGTGGTGTCCCTTTTTGTGCACTTTTTAAAATTAGATCGTCCCATTTCCTGACAAATATTACTCAACACTTTCAGCAAACATGATAAGGTTTTTGGTTTTTTACAAGCCGACGCCAATAACATCTCGGTGCGCTGTCCGTGACATGTGTGTGTCCTTGCGTCTCCCTCACTCTCACTGGATGTCATTGTTTCTCCACCTGCTGCTGGAATCCCAAACATTTGGATATTGCCAGATAAAGAGCAGACCATGACAGGATTGCAGATATTATATTACACATCTAATAGCCTATAAATTTTCTAATGTAAGAGCCAGAAAAACAGGTGAACGGAGTCATAAATGCAGATGACAGATTTGCCATCATCTTTTATCGAGTGTCGTTTCTTCTGAGAGAATACCTGCCTTGTTTTCAGAAGGGTGGTGCGGTCTATATTTTAATCATAGCTGTAATCTAGATGACACACAGCACGGTTTAGAAAGTCTGTCATCGCTGCGGTGATATGAGGTGTAAAGCCTGTGTGACTCCTCGCTTTTTCCACTCCAAAAAAGTGCGGCACGTTTACAAGGCTGTTGGTGAACCTTTTCCCTCAATAATAAATATGAAAAGTTTTGACATATTTATGAGGGAAAGGGAGGGGAGACGGGCAATTCTATACCGGCCATTTTTTTGCTTACCTGAGATGCGGCGGATGTGAATTTCAAAGAGTCGCAGAGACGGTAAAGTTGGCCTCTAGCTGCGGTGTGGAGCCTGATTCTGTTGTTTTTCTTGCCTTGTTAAAATCTAAACACCGGTTTATCCACCATGGATCCTAAAAGCTCAGGTTGTCTCCATTTATCCGAAAGAATGAGAAGTTTCTTTTTAAAAAAGAGAGCGGAGAGCGCATGGGAGCTGCGGCCCCGACTCACTGCCTCAGATAGAGATAGAGAAACAGAGAGAGAGAGAGAGAGAGAGAGAGAGAGAGAGAGAGAGAGAGGAGGCGGGCGATGTGAGCTCGGATGGAAATAACAAGCTCTGCGCACGGAGGTGAGGAAGAGCGCAACCCCGCAGCAGCCGCCGTGACCTGCAAGTGTTTGCGCTGTGGCTGTGATCAGATACGGCATCACTGCCCTGCCATAAACCCGTCCACTCTAACAGGGACCTGTGAGTTTACAGTGTATTATATGAGGATTGTTATGCTTCTTGTCTAACAATCTGACGTAAACTCAGCTGGGTGATATCAACTTAACGGCAGCTTCTTTTTCCCCCTTTTATTTCACTTCATTATCTTCGTCTGATGCTGTGCTTCAGAAAGAGAAACACTTAAATGCATTCCCGAGGATCAAGCGTCACCGATCATAACGTGAAAACACCCTTTGGCCATAGGCACCCGATAGGTATTTGTATTTTTATGGCTTTATATGGCCTACATATTGTTACATTGATGATGGCAACATTTCAGCACCCTGACACTGCATAAACTATTTATCTGTTGCTTTAGTCCATAAGAGCCGATGTGCCATTCGTCTAGATTTCACATACAAGTGAAGTTTCAGCCACAACTGGCTAAAAAAAAAAAACCTGGTCTTTACACGCGAGCAAAATGCGTATTAATAGTGCGCAATTTTGTAATGTCTTTCACGTCTAAATAGGGGAAGAAGACGTTGTGGTGGGATTATGCAGCTATCATTAACATAGAGAAGGACCTGTATTCTCTTCACTGGAGAAAGAGCACACGACTAGGGGCTAATTTGCATTAAAGCAAATAGAAGTGTTACTTTGACCGATTCAGAAACAGTTAAAAAAAACAACAACTGTGTGTTGCAGACAGACTCATAGAAAGAATTCAACACAATGAGCGATCAAAACTAAAGAAAATAAACACAATTTATTTTACATAAGTTATAGTAGTAAATGAAGAGTAGTCAGGAGATTGGTCCAGGTGACATGGAGATAAGGAGAGGATGGAGTGTGAGGATGCGTGAAGAATGAAGCTGATGAGCCGTACTGTGAAGCTGTGGGAAAGAGTCGTTAAAGCTATAGGTTAAGAAGAGAGGTGACAAGCAGTAGGCAGCAGTGTGGCTTCATGATGACAAAGAGCACTGCAGATGGGATGTTTGTTTTGAGAGTGTTGATGGGAACGCACAGAGAAGATTAGAAGGAGTATTGTGTCTTTGTGGATTTAAAGAAAAATGAATATGATAAGGTGCCAAGAGAGGAACTGTGGTACTGCATGAGGGACGTATGAGGACAGCGAGACAGTAGTGATGGAAGAGGAAGTGCTGACAGATTAGCTCAGCCAGGAGTCTCCGTGGACTGTGATGTTTGTAGTGAGAGAAGGGAGTGGGTCGAAAAGAGGTTGGAGAGGTGGAGGTATACACTGAAGAGAAGAAGAATGAAAGTCATTAGAAGCAAGACAGAATACATGTGTGTGGATGAGAGGGAGACAGGTGTAACAGTGAAGCAGCAAGGAGTAGAGACAGTGAATGTGTGTGAGTTTAAATCCCCCGGGTCAACCATGCAAACCAATGGACAGTGCACAAGAGAGGTGAGGAAGAGAGTGCAGGCAGGGTGGAGTGAGTGGAGACAAGTGGTGTAGGTGTTTTGTGGGACAAATGCCTAGGAAGGGAAGGGTGAAAGCGAAGGTTACAGAATGTGAGGGTCCGCAGATCTATAGTATTGATACCAACACTGGTATTGGTATCAGATCGATACTAGCATGAAAGTTGAAAGTATCGGTCTCAGTATTGATATTGGCATTACTGGCTCTGTATTAGTTTAAACACTACAAGTATCAGCACTACAAGACGGTAGTGAGACCTGCTATCATGTATAGAGGCAGAGCTAAACAGGACAGAATTAGAAACCATCACATCAAAGGGACAGCTCAGGTTTAGTAGGACAAAGCTGGAGAGGTGAGAGAAGAAGAAAAAATGTATTTATAAAAGTATCAAACTAAGTAAATGTTTAAATATAAAGACATAACAAAATTAAAAGTTACAATGTAACCTATTAAGAATTAAATTTACCCTTCTATAATTGAGAAATTCGTTGTCGTCTGATTGTAACGTATTGTGTAGTCGAAGGACTGTCGCAAAAACCTGGAACCTTTTCAAATGCTTCGGAAGAAGGTTTGTAGGCACAGTCATTTTTATTCGGTTCGTCCGTATTATATGCCTGCCACCGTGCACTTTTTCTTTAAACTGTTTGAATACAAACGGAGTGGGAGAGTCCGGCAGTGGTTTTAGTTCATTAGCGGAACTAAAGTCACGTCATGTGATTCCAGTCAGGACTCGATTAGCAAACGGACTGTTTACCTTCCGCTTCAGACAGATGTGGCAGAATAATATTCTTTCAAAATGTATTCTCACGCTTCAGAGAGTTTAATTAAACAAGCAAGGTAAGGGCAGAATGAAAGGATAGCTTTCTTTTTTTCTCCCCGCATTTCGCTTTCCTTTAATCTGTTTAGCTACTGAAACTAAAGCTAGCTAGCATGTTGAATATATCTCCATGTTATTCAAACGCACTTTAAAGATACATTCTTCTCAGGGCTCTTTAAAGCGTTCGCGACTTTAACTTGAGTAGAAAGAAATGTGTTCGCTGTCACATAACTCTGTCAGAGTTTTATTTTTATTTTTTTCAACGAGTGTTTAGCTTCCGTGAGATCTGTCAGGGGTCTTTAAAGAGATCAAAACCAGCCGCACTCTGTCGTTTGCAGAGAGATTCAGGAGTCTGAGCTGCAGAAGTTTTACAGCAGATTAATGAAGATGCTTCAGGGCAAGGAGCTCGGTCACGACACAGTGGACTCCCTGCAGAGGCTGCACCTCATCCTTTCTGCCACCAAGTACACCCGAACGTAAGAACTCCCACCCACGCCTCTCATACTTCATGTCGTGGATGAGCTGATACCAGTTTTCATTCTCACTGCTCTACATTTTAAACTTAATGATTCATCTCCACCTTTGTGTATTCATTTCTTATAACTTAAGCTACTTATCTCTTTCTCTAAACCCACTTTTTTCACTCCCTCCTCCCACTCTTTCCTCATTAGTGTCAGAGATTCAGGGTACGCAAACACTACATTTTTTTTTATTGTCAATTTCAGTAGCACTTCCTGTGCACGATGTCTGTTTCCTTTTGAAAACTTTGGGATTGTGGTTTAGTCAGGACGCCTAGAAACTGGGGGCGGAGTTGAAATCGGTGATCAGACACCCACATTTCCACACTGCCGTGGTCTCCTCTGCTCTCAGCGCCTATCATCTTATCAGCACCTATGTCATCTGTTTGCTTGCAACAACCTCTAAACTATGTTTCATCCACCGTGACCACCTAAGCGTTAAGAGTTCCACTAATCTGCAGTTCAAACGAATAAATGTCAGGTCTTACATTTTGCTGTTATGTCTGCAAGTTGCTGTTCCTTTGCTCTGTGTTCTCAAAGGCAGTGTTTTCAACAGTTCAGCCTCTCACTTTCCATGTGGTCTTTTTTTCACAGTAAACAGCAGCTTCCCTTTCTTCCCACACTTTTAATTAAAGTTGTAATAATGTTTAAATCTATCCCTCAGCTTAATATAATTATTAAAAAGCAAGTCAAGCCAAATGTCTTGGGTCTGCATCACTGTGGGATAAATAAGTGCGTTGTCTTATTTCTCTTCTGCTGTCGTCAACCCAAGGCTGCCTTTAGAGCTCCAGAAGAGGTTTGTAGCGCTTCTCTCATCACCTGCGGAGCAGCATCAGGTGCTGAGCACCGCTGTGCTCAGAGAAACGCTGCCCCTCACTGGTCAAGAGCTGAATTACAACCAGGACAATCTCGGTCAGCTGAACAGTCACGCTGCTGGTCTGCTGCTCTCACAGGTGGGCAGAACTGAAATTGTGTGGTTGAGCCTACTTCTTCATTACTGTGAGACATGTATTTAAAAGACTCACCACATCCTTTTTCAGCTCAGGATATTGGAAAAATAATTAGCCAGTATTGTTGTAATTTTAAATATAGAAGACATTTAGTAACACAGTCCCAGTTTGTGTTGTATGTGTGTGTGTGTCTTACTTGTTGGGCTTTTTTAAAGGCATTATCTAATGCAATCCTCTTTCACACTTTTAATCCTGACAGGCTGTATCCAAGGGTGATCTTTCATCTCTCTGCACTCAACTCCTTCGCAATCTGGAGAGTCGACCGTCTGAAGGGCCGACTCACTCGCTCATGCACACCCTGCCAGTCCTCAACAACGTCCTCACACACAGCCCAGAGTGCCTCAGCGAAGGTAGCGGGACATACAGATACAGATCTGGACTTTTATCAAATGTTGTAAAAAATAATTCCACATCACTTCCTGCATCTGCTATGTGCACCAACTAATTGTTCATACAGTGTAGAACACACTGTGTTATGTTTG
The DNA here is from genome assembly GCF_057382275.1 of Copadichromis virginalis. Taxonomy (NCBI): domain Eukaryota; kingdom Metazoa; phylum Chordata; class Actinopteri; order Cichliformes; family Cichlidae; genus Copadichromis; species Copadichromis virginalis. The sequence goes on from NC_140621.1 coordinate 14,163,971, forward strand.
TTGGTAATTTCATAAAATTAAAATGTATATAAAGAAAATTTTTGTGTGTTTTCAAGCCTGTTTAGTCCTTCAAAGTACAGTTAATTTGGAGAAGAGTGATAATGAGGGGTAAAGGGAAACCTCTGGATTCACCTCCGTGTGTCTTATCTTATTGCTTTAAGTTGTTTGCACTGGAGAGAGTTGCACTCAGATCTCTCTCCAATTCTGACTGTCTGCAGATCAAATGACCCTTGTAAGCAAAAAGCTTGTTGATTGGCTGCGTTATGCTAGCGTCATGCAGGGAGTCGGGACTTCCTCTGGAGGATTCTTCACGGGGCCCAGATCCCGTCAGGTGAGCAGTTAATTTTCATATTGAGCAAGTATTAGGTAAGTTAGGTAAGTATTATTAGTATTAGCAAGTATAGGATTACATTAAGCTTGTGACTCTTCCAGGAAGGTAATGAACTAGTGAATATATAAGTTAGTAAAGCTAAACTGGATTGCTTGTGGATTTTTTCCCTTCTCCCACTGTCAGCCGGTGCCTATAGCAGAGCTGGATGGGTCTGTGTCCGGAGATTTCTTCACTGTCCTATGTGTGGGTCAGGGCTTCACTGAAGACCAGTGGATGAACGTCTACTCCTTTTCCATGCTGCGTCATTGGCTTCTCACCTACCATTCCAGCTGCAGCACAGTAGATGCAGGTATGACCATTTGCTGTAATATGCTAGTGACACTTTTATGTGTTTCTATTTACAAACAGCTCCACAGTTCTGCCCATCTGAGCCATTTTTGCTTCTATTAGTTATAAACTAGCTTAAATGGCAGGTGTTTGAATGGCCGTATAATACTTCTCCAAGAATGACTATTCTATTTTTTGAGGAGCCTTTGCTTCAAGGTAGGATGTATTAGGGCTGTTATTGCTTCATATGACTAAGTCTCAGATGACCTGCTCTGTGTTTTCATCATCTTCAGCAAACAGGCTACAACTCAGCCTGTCAGTCTCCCACTCCTTTTCAAATGGTAAGACATGAGAGGTTGTGAACCTTCCCTGCATGTGCCTGATTCTAAGAATTAAATAAGCTGAACTCCCCCACTGTTCTTTAACTGGAGGCGGTACAGATCAATTCACAACTCTAAACTTTAACTAACAAACAAGTCTCTAATCAGAAATCATAATCTCTGACTTTTAACCTCCTCTTTCCACAGTCATTTGCCTTCCCCTAATTTTTCTTATGAGGTCCTAATCATGATCAAATATGCTCTGACAGCAGCCACTTTTAAGGGTGAGATGCTGAACTGCAAATGCCACACAGCCACACATTGCATGTGTTGTGTAAAGTGTGGGCGGCAAGTTCAATTTCATCTTGAAACTTCTGTGTTTGGATGTTTGTGGTCTTTGACCCTAATTTGACTGTGTTGCTTTCTTATAATAGCATTCCGACAATTATTAGTCATTGTGTCATCAGTGATAATCGTCACTTTCTCAAACGTGTATGGTTACTTACATCTAGCCCTCGGTAGTGAGCTCATGTTAAAGCTAAAGATCTTAATGAGTCCTGTGTGCACAGAGAGCCAGTTCATCGGTTTGCTGTTAACAAAGTGAATTTGTTCAGTTTTAACGTAGACGCTGTTTTGTTTACATTGTCAGTGTGACTCATCCAGTCCAGTTGGCCTCATACAGAATCCACTGATACAAACAGATGCCGATATGAGTGATTTGGGTAAATCAGTGTCGCCCACAGACTGGCTCGAAGATACAAACAAAATATGAAGCTAGTCTTAGTCATGCAGTGATGGTTGGCCTTTCTCCACACGGTCAAAACATGTTTTTGTAAGCATGAATTATAAAACTGTAATCTGATGGCGTTTTGAATCTTTTACCAAAACTGTAAAGGATTTATGTGAGCTTAATATTCTGATCACTCTGAACTGGCATACATTTTTCGCAATGATTTAATTGTATAATTTGGCACGGAAACAGTTACAGATTACCAAAGAAAGTTCAACAGATCCCTGAGATCTGTTTTACTACCTGGCTATACCATAGTTCTGCTGAGCAGCGTCAGCCTGACAAGTCAGCCAAGATTTTCCAAATCAAGCTAAAAGCTGGTTAATGTAAAAGAGGCGTGACCAAACGCAAACATGGATACGGCTAAACCCATAAATGTCCCACAAGAATACAAATTTGAGGAAAATGAAAAGAAAATCGAGTCATTTGTGGAAGACGGAATTGTCAGGACGCTTCAAGTTTACAAGACTTAGAAGTCAAATAACAACTCGTTGCAACCAAAATATGCAGATGAGATGGAGCAGCACAAGAACGTATCGAGTGCCACTCTTGTCACCTAAGAACAGGAAAGTGTGGTTACAATTCACACATGCTCACCAAAATCGGACAAAAGATGATCGGGAAAACATTGCCCGGTTACATCTCAGTTTCTGCAGCAACATTCAGATGGTCAGAATTTGGTGTAAACAGCACAGAAGCATGAATCCGTCCTGCATGTAACAGCGGTTCAGGGTGTTGCTATCAGGGAGCTGATCTGTTATGGCTAAAACAGTGAAAGTCCAGTGTCCCCTTTTCTTTCAAACCTGGACTGGAGTAATGCTCCCTGTGTTGAGAATTTGTGTCTCTTATTGATGCTTGTCGGGATTTAGACGGTCTCTAAAAGGGAGATCCTGTCACTGTCTGTGCAGCAGGGTCAATAGGTGGTATTTTGGTAGTCATGTGGATCTGTCCTGGAGCAGGTTGTGCTGTGGGTGCTATGATGGTGAATCCCAGTAAGATGGGAACGCCCTTCATGATATTGAAATCCAAGGGTTAAACTTGATGTTAGCTTACAGAGCCTCAAATCCTGCTTCACAGTACTGGAGTCTGAAATATGAGCAAAGAAAACAAGGTTCCTAAAATGAAAGTGTATATCAAAGTTATTACTAGCTAATGTGGTCTAATAATGCTTCTTTTGATCCCTTGCATGGTACACTTTAAGAATACTGTAACTAAGCTTTGATTAACATCACAAAAATATGAGCACATTTGTGTTGATTTCTTTCATTTCTGTGTGTTCTAAGAGGTGAAATTAGAGACCGCAACAGTAGGTTTCAGTCGAGGCATGAGGCATTTTACTAACCTGTAGTGATTCTACTTAACATCATCAGAAACACAATTTAACTCCGACTCCTGATGTGTTCGGAGCAATCGGATATAGACCTTAATCACGAATCATTATACCGAGAAGGTCACGACCTCTAATTCCCAAGCCGTTACACGTTGTCACAGATGACCGATCGGAGGTGGACGGGTCCGTAGTTTCTATGGTTTCGGCGACGTCCTCCTCCAGCCGACTGCTGCCTCCAAAGGAGCGTCTCAGAGAGAAGGCTTTCCAGTACTGCCAGCGCCTCATCGAACAGAGCGACCGCAGTGAGTGTGTGCGCATTAAATTGCACCGGGTGAGAGAAAAGTGAGACGCGTAGCAGAATTCCTCATGCACGGATCTTTATTTGTTCTCTTTCCATCAGAGGCACACAAGAAGACCGATACAGAACTGCAAAAAGCGGTGAGTCTGCAGATCACTTATTATCACTATGGAAACACATTTCATGGTGCAGTTTGTAAAACTGAGGGGTTTAAATCACTTTTAGACACTTTTAGCCTGACTTCCTTTAATACTTAAACTAAGAGCCACAGTGTTGATGTAGATAACTGTAGCTTTTCCTGTTCACTGTGTTGTAGTAAAGAGCGCCTCCTGGTGTTCTGTTTAAGAAGTCAGGCTGAAAGAAGGAGACCTAGATAGGATGCTTGGCTTAGTCTGGCTCAGTTGCTGATCTACACTGTCCTTTTCTGCCCCTAACCCCCTAATTACATTTTACATTCTTTGCGTTACACTTCCACACAATGGTGTTGTAAGATGCACTGCTGTTTGCTGATACAAGCTCACAGTTTGACTTGTTTTTCTGAGTTCTGTGGATATGTAACACAGTTTGGGAATGACTTGCAGTATAATGTAAATAAATAGAAACATGTCAAAACAAAAAAGAGCCAAACTATGTGAATTAGTGACTCAAAGGGAAGGTGGAATGTATCCCTCTGGAGGTTGTTTACAGCTGTTGAGTGCATAAAGTGCTCAGTCATTCTTCATTTGGGGATAAATGTTGCTGAACCAGACATCAAGTCTGGGCGGTGACATCACCCCTTGACGTCACAGCCCACTCTGACCTGAAAGGGGCCAGACCAGAGAAAACTCCCCTTCCTGTGTTGTTTAACTGCACCGAGTCCCTCAGATAGCTTCATATAAGAGAAAAGAAGTGCAGTTTCAACAGTGCATCTCTGATTTTTGACACAATTGAGAAATGCAGCTGCAGTAAGTGGAGGAAACCTGTCAGCATGATTAAATTGTAAGGAATAGACGTGTACAGAGAATCTTTTTTTAAACTCCAGACCCACTATAAAAAAAAGACATTTCTGTTGTAGATAATAAAAAAGAGGAACTCTTCTGTCATTAAGACGTTTATCTATTACTTTGGTTTTTTAGTGCAGTATGATTGGCCATGACTGAGGTTTTTATCGGTTGGAAAAGCTGTAAAAGCTACGAAAATGTAGTTAGCGTGTAAAAACTAAGCCCTCCTTCACATTTTCTAGTGGGCTGGATTGGATTCCTCGGCAGGCCGATTCTAACCCTAGGGCCTTATGTTTGACACCCCTGCATTAGAGAAACCACTGGTGTTAACCAAAAGAAAGTTCTGCAGTGTTATCAAGATTTATTCTGCTGCCCTTGTGTCCTGTTTCCTGTTTCAGTGTCTGGTGGAGGCCGTGTGCATCCTGGACTGCGTGTGTGCTGAGGACGCCTCGCTGGTCTACAGGACCTTCCCCTGCATAAAGGCTCTCTTTGGTCGCCTCAGCTCAGAGCTGTCGAATGCCAGAGTCCTGCTGCCCATAGCACAGTTCTACCTCAACCACGGTGCGCATACACAGCAACATGTGCTCGCAGCTGCCACAAGTTTAGAACGGAAAACAGGGTCACGTGTGTTCACTGTAAATTGGTTGCTCACACGATGACATCATACATGACCCCTTTTTCTGTGCGTGCAAGGTTGAATATGTTTATTTGTATCCGATCAGGCGAGATGGCTGCAGTGGACTGTGAGAACGTGTGGAAGGTGGTGTTCGGTCGGTTTCCTACGGAGCTTTTCAATGACCCATTCCTGGCACACGAGCTTCTACGCTTCCTTCGACTTAACGTGGAAAGCATAGAGCTTCGGGTTCCACAGTACACGCTCTACTTTCCAAATCTGTTGAAGGTGAAAAGCTGAGAAAACATGTGCAACAATTGTTAGATTGTGGATGTGCTTTTTATTCCTTACATGTTTTCTTTTTCTGTGTAGTTTTTAGCATGGGACAGTCCAGCGATGGTGGACGACTTTGTGGATCTGCTGCCCTCTATGGTTACAACTGGAACTGCGGTGGAGCTGCTTCACACCCTGCTTGACCTGCCCTGTCTCTCTGCCACGCTGGTCCTGCAGCACAGGTTCAGGCACACGCAGGAGAAAAACTGCTTCCCACAGGGATTTGGTTACATGCACAGTTTTTATCCCTGTCTCACTGGGTCTCATGTGTCACAGGTCCACATGTTTGCCCATCTCTGAGCCAGTCGGTCGCAGCTTCGTGTCACTGGATGCATTTCGAAACCCTTCTTTCAGAGGGCTTTTCCTCTTCGTGCTCCGAACGGAGGCAGGCTCAGGTAGGACAAGTCACAGAACAGAAGGAAATCAAATAAGAATAAAAGGCCAAACTGTTCCAGGTCTGCTCTGACCCAAGGCTCCTCCCTGCTTTCCTGTCTTCTCTTCACTGCACACACAGTATATTTGCTTTTTGTTTCTTCTGTAATTCTGTTTAAATCTAAGCAGCAGGGGCAGGTAGCTTCTTAAATTATGCTCTAGCCAATGAAATCATTGTAATTTTGTATCTCCCTGTTTAGGTGACACAATTGACCGACTGAGCACGCTCCACGAGCTGCTGGTTGAAGCTGCTGACTGGCCGAGAGTCACTCAGTGTGCTCGGACGGTCCCCGTGTTGTTGCACGTTTTCTTCAACACAATTGTTACGGTGAAAAGATTCGACATTCTTTACAAATTCGTTGCGTCTGTACTTGCTGTGTTGCAGTTTACACCTTATTAAAAAAATATGTCGCGCGTCTCTTTCAGATCGCTGACGAGAAGCTTTTGGCTCATTTGATTCTGGTGATGCTGGAGAGAAGCAGCCTGCTCCTTAACATCCCTGCGTACATCAAAGAGATACACCGGTACACCGAAACACTAAAGCGCTGCTGGCTGCCTCACTCTCATCTTCATCTCCTCACTCACTCGCTCCAACCACTTCTCACTGTTTCTGCAGGGTGTTCAGCTGCCACCTGTTGAGGCTATGTAAGCTCCACCCCTCTCTGGTCGTGAACCAGTCCCACGAGCTGCTGGAGTTTGCTGGAAGCACAGCCAACGTCTACAGCAAAGAGGAACTCTATACACATGTGGTAAAGAGAGTGCTGACTCTTCTGTGTATCTTGGGTTATGTGCAAAAACCCAGTGCTTCTCACATTTCAGCATTTGCTCAAAACCTGATGCGGAAACAGCACTGAGCTTGTTTGTCTCTCAGGTGTGGGTGCTGGGAGAGTACCTCTCTGTGTCATGTGACTCTCGCTGTTCCGTGAGCCTCATCACTTCCTGTTTTGAAGCACTGGAGGCGGTGCTGTTTGAGATCACTTCGTCTGCCCCTCCAACTGGAACGGTTTGCCCGGCCCCTAAAGTCATCAACACTTTAATGAGCGCTCTCGCTAAGCTGGCGTCACGGTCACATGACCTCATACCTCGGTAACAGACTCTTTTTAAAGATGCAATATTTTCTTTTCTTCATCCAGGACTTTGTAATGTTCTGATATCATTTGTGTGTGTTTTGTTTTTCTTTTTAGGGTGTCTCTGTTCCTCTCTAAACTAAGAACTGTAACCAGAAGCGGATCGGTTGCCTGGTGCTCTGATGAGGAGGACCTCGTTGCTATAGTAACACGAGGGGAGGAGTTGTGGTCGCTGCTGAAGGCCCCCGGCGTAGCTCAGAGTGTCCTGACACCACCTCCCCATGTCATCGCACCGCAGTGGCACAGAGACACTAATGTGGCATTGCCGCTTCAACTGCGAGCCCTCACAAGCCTCACACACTCACAGTGACACAAACACACACTCATGTACAAAACGCAACATCATCCTGCGCTGACAATGCATTTTTGTAATTGATTTGTTTGATGTTGACACTGATATGATTTTCATAAAACACACAGATCCCTTTCAGTGTAATATTTTTCTTCTTTATTACAGTGATTTGACAGAAATATCATTTTATAAAATAGATCATCTGATTAAAAAAAAAAAGATTAAAAAATTGCTCATTTCCTGAGTAGGTGCTCTGTTTTCAAGAATTAAAACAGAAGTAATGAAAGTACTAGAAGTTAAGAAAATCTTGAAATGTGGAAATAGAAATTTGCATTTACGAGCTACGTTGATTCTGTCATAGTCAGAGGACTGTAGCAAATTCTACGTTACACATCAGTGTTGATAGAAAAGTGCTCAGAAGTCAAGAGCGCACCATTTAGACAAAACAACTGGCATTAAAATTCCCCTGAACGGGACACGAAATGCATTAGACCTTGACATTTTCATAATGAGACGGACTTCTTTGTCTTTTAAATCAAATTACAGTTTTAGGAAAATTAAATTGGAACACAAGTCAAAAAAAATAAAACTCAAAGCTGAGTCACAGCCACACACGAGTAGCTGGTTCTACTCGCGTCTCTTATCATCAGGTTGATCATTTACAGTCTGGCTACAGTGTGTCACACAGACATGTGTGACCTTAAAGTCTGTCTGCAGATTGCTTAATTCGGTCTCAGTCGGCCAAAGATGAGTACGTTTAATTACGAAACCAGGGGTCGTGCATGTACTGTGAAAATGAACAGAAGTCAAAAGCAGATCCTCTCAAGGGGTCACATTACTTAGCACTTAGTTCCTCCTACGCCGAGCGGCGCATCGGGCAGCTAGTGATCTCCATCGATGTCGGTCAGCAGCGACTGCTTCAGCTTTGTCCCAGGCAATGTCGACAGTTCTCAGATCGTCCATAAATGTTCAAGGGGTCACATAAGGTGGTAAAAATCTGTAACAGCTTTTACAGCCAAATCAATATTGAAAGCCTGTCAATGGCAGCTTTGTTGGGCGACTTCCTGACTGTCATATTTTACCACCGACCAAGGATGTAGCACCAACAGCAGAAAGGGATTCCTGTGTAGTGAGTTTTGGCACATTAGTTGTGGTTGGATTACTGAAAGTAGGGAGTTTAACAGCTTAGGAATGCTCAGTAACAGATATGCCAGTAAGTAAAGCTTCATTATTTTGGGAAAGTGCATATATATTCTTGTAAAGACGAGAAGATCGATAAGACTCTTACAGTTTTACTAGTCTGGCATAAAAATAGTGATACTCTGGTTTCTTTATTGATTTTCCAGTAACCTCATGCTTGTAAAATAATGCCCAGAATAGTCGTGACCAACAGTTGAGCAGCTGGTGTGGACAAAAGGAACACTTTAAAATACACAAAATATCTCAGTGGGAAAGAAAACCATATGGAACGGGTAATGAGGAACCAAAAGATGACACATCGTTTGAAGGAAATTAAAATGATCAACCTACAGAGGGCTGAATTCAAAGATACCCTGAAATCTTTATCTGGACCACGACATCACTGAGCTCCTGGACAATCTGAGGTGCAGCCTGGTGGCGTCGGATGGACTGAAACACGATGTCCCAGAGGTGGATTTGGTGAGAATTGCGGGCAGTCAGTAGTATCAAGTCTTTCATCCTCCAAGAAACTGCCTGCATACTCTTACTACATGAGGCCAGACATTGTCATGCAGCAGGAGGAACCCAGTACACACTGCACCATTATAGGGTCTGTGAGGTCCAAAGGTTTCATCCCAACACCAAATGGCAGTCATGGTGCCGTTGCCTGTAGAGGATATGGCTCCCCAGACTATGTCTGATCTACCACCAAATCAGTCATGCTGGACAATGTTACTGGCAGTATAATGTTTTCCTCTGCTGCTTCAGGCCTTTTCATCTGTGTCACGTGGGTGAATCTGTGTGAAAGGCACAGGGTGTCAGTGGTGGACCTGATAATTCTGGTATTCTATAGCAAATATTAATCAGGCTCTATGTTTCCAGGCAGTGAGCACAGGGTCCACTAGAGGACATCGGCCCATCAAGCCACTCTCATGAAGTCTGTTTCAAATTGTTTGGTGGCCTCCAGGGGGTCATTTTGTGGCTCTGGCAGTGCTCATTATGTTCCTCCTTACACAAAGAAGCAGATGCCGATCCAGCTGATGAGTTAAAACATTACCCAGTTCATATCAGCACAGATATCCAGCATGACTGTCTGACACTGACCCTAGTCAAACGCAAAAGTAGTGGAAAAAAAGAATCAAAAAAGATGGGGAGGGAAAAATAGCCTCCACCTGTAAAACCATTCCTGTTTTGGTGGGGGTCTCATTGTTGCCTCTCTAGTGCACCTGTTGTTTTTCATCAACACTAAAGCAGCTGAAACTGACTGAAAACACCTTCTGCTAGAGACCAGATCAATGCCCCAGAGGTTTAATTGACTTGATGCTATAATCTGATTAAAATGTGTTTCTTTTTTTATAACAGTGTATTTTAGGAAGTAAATGTCTGTCAGTGCAACAGCATCAGCAACAATGAGTCAAGAAACCTGAGTGGTGTGCAGGGGTTTAAAGCTAAGTGTACTGTGAGTGCTTGTGTAGCAATGGAGTTGTATCTCCTGATTGCTTACATATTTGCCGGTAAGAGCCCATCAAAAGATCCATCCATCTATTCACTTCCGCTTTTTCCTTTTCAGGGGCGCTGGAGCCTATCCCAGCTGTCATAGGGCGAGAGGCGGGGTACAACCTGGACAGGTCGCCTGTCTGTCACAGGGCTAACACACAGAGACAGACAACCATTCACACTCACATTCACTCGCACATTCACACCTAGTGGCAATTTGGATTATCCAATTAACCTATCCCCACAAGCTGCATGTCTTTGGACAGTGGGAGGAAGCCGGAGTACCTCGAGGGAACCCACGCAAACACGGGGAGAACATGCAAACTCCACACAGAAAGACCCCGGCCTGATGGTGGAATTGAACTCAGGACCTTCTCGCTGTGCGGCAACTGCCGTGCCACTGTGCAAAATAGATGATGTCTATTTTTTATAATAGGAATGAAATGCTTTAAATAATTCGGCGGGGTTTACAAGTGATGGGGCAACACCTCCAACACCCCCCAGGCAAAAGCAAACCTCCGAGCAGGCTGTGACGCACCAGTGCACACCGCTGTCCAACCTCAACGCTCAACCGCAGGCCGTAACAAAACACTGAGCATTATTTTCAGGTCTGAATTTGCACCCGTTCTCCTTCATTGCACTTGAACCGTGTTTTTCAGGATGCCCGTCACTGAGGATGTTTGAAACATGGTGAAATATAACCTGAAGCTGTTGCTTCTGTTCATGTGATCCCAAACTGATTCCATGATGTCTGTCTGGGATCAGGGCTCTTTGAGGGGTCAGATCGTTGACGTGATCAAATGTCTCTCTGATGGCGCGATGTAGAATCTGTAGATCTGAACATGTCTGTGCACAGTATCGTGGTTACCACAAACATTATAGCTTGTTATCAATCTTCTCATCTACCTCTGATAGAAAATAAACACATTTCCCAAAATTAGAAACTATTCCTCTAACTGGCGGAGATAAGCAGGAAGGAAGATTTCATAATGCAGGCCTGGCACTCGGATCTCGTCTGAAACACTACAGACAGTCAACATGGCACGCAAACCAGTGTCAGTGTCGCTAATTACGTCTAAAAGAGCAGAATTAGACATTATAAATTAGCGTCAATTTGGTGTAGTGAGGCTAGATGTTATATAGTCAGCACACAGTACAAAAATTGGTCCCCGGTGGCCCAGCTTCGTAAGTGAAGCTTACCGTAGTCAAAACACTAACGTCCTAACTACATGAAATGCACTTTTGTCATTCAGCCTGTCGGCATGGAAACGCTTAACGTCAGTATGCAGCCGGTCACCTCGACGTCTGCAGCTGTGTCCCCGGTAAATACAGGTACCTCCAGATGGCGTAATAGTGAATGCCTGCTCCAACGGCCACAAATAGATGCCAGATCGCATGGGCGAATGGCACAAGGCCATCGCTCTTAAAGAAGACCACGCCTACTCCATAGAAGACACCTCCCACGGCCAGTTCACACACACCTGTGCGCTCCACCTGGAACATAGGAAAGTTTGCTGGTATTTAATTTAAAGATGCTTTATTTAACTGGATATTTGTTTGCTAAAGATGTATCCAGTTTTTGGTTGAATTCATCTGAAATAAGAAATACTCTTATTTAAAAGAGGTTTCCCAAATTTTTGAGAAATGCCGTTTTACATGCCCACTCCATAAAAGACGGAGTAGCACTTCATCGAACAGCCCAATACTTGGTGTAGTTTTCCAACATTTACCAAGGACTTTTTCACAGGTTAGAGTGTAACTTTATATACCTAAAATTCCTTACCTGTAGGTACAGCATGATAACAAAGCTTTAAAAGAAAGAAGCAACAAATTATACTGAGTAATGAGTAGTTTTTGGTTATTTTAGAAGATCAGACCAACAATGTTTGTTACGTTGACTTATTAAGGGCCCAGGCTGTATCACGGACTATCCTAACCACTTATCCTTACATTGTAATAACACGTGATTTTGAGGTGCATGTTGGAATTTGTGCGACCTACCGCTTTGTGCCTGAGTTGGTGTCGTTTCCTGTCGCTTCCGTTTTGTTATAATACCACTAACAGCTGATTGTGGAATATTTAGTAGTGAGAAAATTTCATGACTGGGCTGGACTATCACAGTACCATGCTGGAATTCGCTGACTTCCTGACATCTTTAGAAGCAGTCTGCATGCCTAGATGCCAGGTTTTATACACCTGTGACCATGAAAGTGATTAGAAAACCTAAATTCAGTGATTTGCATGGGTGAGTGAATACCTTTGGGAGTATACTGTATATCAAGTCATGCCCTGCCTGGCCTAAATGATTTCTGTTTCTTCTGTCCTTCATGTGTTTTTATGCACTGAAATCTGGAGCATGAATTTTCAAATAGACATTAGAAAATTGCACCATAACTATGAAGTGCTACGAAAAATAAGGGCCTGGAGCTCCATGTGGGTAAAAGAAACCCAAAGGAATCAGATTCAGGTTCTGAGCACATTGTTTAAGGCCTTTTTATAAAATATGACTATAAGATTTATGCCAGCTTTTCCCTTTAATAAAAGAGATGTCAAGAAATACAATTTCTCAGACATGAAACTAAAACACAGCGTGATTTATGGAGCCAGAGAATGAGCTACGTTACTACCTTTATCTTCAGGGGGACATGAAAAAGAAATCACTCCATAACGGCTCGGGCTGTAAGTGAACGTGGCAGCTACTTCAGTAGGTGTTGACTGTCTTACCCTCAAAGTGACAATTTCAGGCTTCTATAAGTTGAAATCAAGAGCGTAATCAAATGGAAATCAGTGATTCAGTGCAACAGGGGAAGTCAATGTAAGACTTATGCATTGGAAAATAGTCAGCAGTTCTATTACCAGCAATTAGACGCATCTGTGGGTTATGGGGCACTCAAACAAAAGCCGCGGTTTGGTTCTTTAAATAGTAACGGTAGTGGAAGGAAGTCTGCAGGGGGGAAGGGGAGTGGCAGACGCTGAGAAAGACTCATCTATGTGATGTAGACTTACCATAGAGAGAATGACCAAAGCAGGAACAGCCCCCATGGCCACGTATCCCAGCAACTCGATCAGCTTGTACCTGCAGGTAGAAAACTGGACCGTGAAGTCATAATAAAAATAACAATACCTCCATTTTCCTGCCTAATTATTTGTGCTCCAAACAGCAGTCTTGTGTTTTCTGTCAACACTTGAATGGAGGCGTTTGGCTTCAGGTTAACTGTGTCAAATTAGTGCACACAGTACAAACGGAGGCTGTGTTACCTCTCATGGAAAAAGCAGACATACGCCGATCCTATACACGCCATGACCCAGATGAGCCAGCGCATGTGGCACGTCCAGGGTCCCAGCTCCCTCAGCATCAACCTGAGGAAACACGACATCGCACCTACACAGTCACAGTGTGTTCGCTCTGGTCTTTATTTTATTTATTTTTTTGCTGTAGTCACATGACCCACCATGGAGAGTAGGAGGCTGCGATGAAGAAGTAGATGGCCATTCTGTCACACATGTGGAAGCGCTGCTCCACCTTCCTACACGGAGAGAGGGGGAGGCATGAGCTCATTTGTGAAGATTCAGTTAGAGTAACATAATAATTCTAAAATTTAAAGGATCCAGGCTGTATGAAGATTTTTATTGTCTTCCTCCCCGCACCCCCAACCAGCTGGGGTAGATGGCTGCCCCTTCCTGAGCCTGATTCTCCTGGAGGTTTCTTCCTGATAAAAGGAAGTTTTTCCTTTCCACTGTCGCCAACTGCTTATTCATAGGGGGTCATATGATTGTCCACCAAAATGAGGAAAGTGTTGTTTGTTTTTTGGACAGCAATATGGCTGAAAGACCAGAGGAGGACTGTGAAAATGTTGTGTAAAGGGTAGAAACACATTTAAATTGTCAAAGTGAGTCCTACAAATCATGCACCTTTTCTTAATACGCATCCACGTTTCTGGGGCTGTATAACAAAATGAACTGAATCACCTACACATTACAATTACAGCACTACAATGTTAACCCAAACAGCTCTTGATGCTTTTTGCGTTAATGCTCATGTTTGGAGCACTGCAGTTACTGATGATTTTTACGTGCTGTGGGCATCAGGACTCGCCGACCACGCTCTGTAACTTTACCTGGTGTGACACTTTGTGGCTGCCTTGCAGTGGTTCCACTTTGCAATAATATAACTTGCAGTAGATTGTGGAGGGAATTTCACAAACTGACTTTTTGCAATGGTGGCATCCTGTTACAGTTAGTGTAAAGTTGGTGAGCTATTTACAATGCATGGTTAGATGCTTGATTTTATACACCTGCAGCAATGGGACAAAAAAAAACATCTGCTGTTCTTCATACAAGAATAGTCACCCGGTGACGTGGCCTGCTAAGATCAACCCTCGTGCAGGCTTGATCTTACAGGGTTAAACCAAAACCATGAGCACATTTTATAAGCATAATCCATGTAATAATTTTAGATCTCCTGGAAATGTATTTTTATATAGCAGCATTAAAATACCTGTTCTTGTTGAAACATAATAAATTGACCTGTGAACTGTTCAAGGATCAAAAAGGTGACTAACTCAAGAAATGATGCCGTGTTGTGTCCACAAATAACAGACACCTTAGCAAGGAACCAATTTTAAATAGTATCTTTAGGCACTTTGTTGTGAGTAAAAACATGTCAACACATGTTCCCATTTCTTTTGAAAACTTGCCATATCAGCATGGTGTGCAGTGTGTCCTTAAAACACTTAAGTAAACTGGGCAAGTGGAGGACAAAAGAAGAAGTGGCAGGCCTAAAAACTATCTACAGCAGACGAACTCTATCTGAAAGTCATGACCTCAAGAAGTCGGAGATAATCCTGCAAAGACCTGACACGGGACCTGAGAGATGCATCCTATTTACTGTTCACTGAAGCCTCATCAGAAATGGTCTCAGTGGAAGTGTGGCTGTCAAGAAGCTATTATTAAGGAAGGGGAATGGGGAGAAAAGGTTGAAGTACGGCAAATTGCAAAAGAACTGAAAATCAGTGACAACAGGTCAGATGAAGTGATTAATCCCAATTTGAACGTTTTTCTGGTTCAGATTCATTTTAATATGTATGGAAAGGACAGGACAGAGGTACAACAGAGTGTGTCTACAGCCATCTGTAAAACACAGCAGAGGCTCTGTTATGGATTAGGATTGTGTTATTGTCCAATTCTTTGAATTACAAACACAGGAAAGAACCATCATGCAATACCATCTGAAAAGCATCTGACTGGCAACAACTTAATTTGTTTGAGATCATTCTGACAGAGAACAGAACAAGAGGCAGCTAACATCCAAAGAAGAGCTTTAAATGTCTTTCACAAAGCCTGGAGAACTATTCCAGGGCTTGCAAAATCGCTAGCCCGACGTCCCGGGGCTAGCGATTTTTCCAGTCGGGCTACCAAAATCTCTCTGCCCTGCCCGTCGGGCTATTGTAGGAAGGAAAAATATATTGTGGCGAGCTCAGACAAGGAGGAGACGGAGGTATCGTTTGGTCTTGCTTCCCGTGAGCTAGCCAGGGAGCACAGCCGTTTATTGACATCTGCAGAAGAACACTGCCGCTAGCTAACTGCTCAGTAGTGATGTGCGGATCGATACTGAAATATCGATTCCTCCGATACCAGTCATTTATGTTCTAGAATCGATACTCATATTAAAATATCGATATTTTAGTAATTTAGGGTAAATTTGTAGGTTATCATTAACAGGAACAGAGTGCAAATAAACTATATCATTTGGATTGTCTACATTGGAAGGAACTACTTAGTCTTCCGCCTGTCATAGTCGTGACATATGTTTGTATAAATGTGTCCAGCCCCTTGTTGTGCACACTCACAACAATGGCTGAGCATAAATGGAGTCATGTGCAGACGTATTTTACTTCCACAAACGGTTGAGACGTAGTTTGCAATACATGTGGCAAGAAAGGGAGGTGTTTTGGCAACACTACTAACCTCATCAAGCACAAGAATATGACGAGCTTATGTTGAGGTGAACTGAAGAGGAGGAGTGGACATGGACAGGTGCTGCAAGGGCGAGACGGACGTCTCTCACGGAGTCCTTTAGTGCTGCAGGCAGGCAACGTGTTCAAATAGCGCACAACTTCAGTTTTTTTTTTTTTTTTTTATTTCTATATGATAACTGTGCATTATTAAGCGATAAGAACAAGTAATCCGATGTCCTGTAATCATTATGCTATAATTTGAGATACAATAACTGAAATACGTTTTTGTACAAAGTATCGTATCGGATCAGTATCGTCGATACCACCCTGAATTTAACTTTGTATCGGATCGGAAAGGAAATCAGTGGTATCGCACATCACTACTGCTCAGCGCGGCAACCGCACAGCAATAACAACACCACACAGGGCGCCCTCTGACCCCGGAAGTACACACCGTCGCAGCGAGAGGGCATCACCCGTCACCATGGCAACATACACAAAACGTAACTGTACAAACAGAACCCCGAACAGCCCTGACCCGCTACAATGTCAATGCTTTTGCATTCTTTCGGAAATGTAGCTGGGTAATTATGTCATTGGCATCGATGAGCCACTGTCAATATGTGACATATTGAAATCGCGTTTGAATTTGCGCTTGTTTTTGCTTTCACTTTGCAATCGCTCGAACTGTGTATAGAGAGCGACAGTACTGATCTGTGAGTGATGATAATTTGCGCACCAATTCCTCTGACATCGTCTTATCAATCGTTAGCTTACTATGCAAACATGACAAGTGAAATCTCCCGCAGCTTAAACATATGAGAGGTTGATCGCACAGAGAATCGCTGACCGTTATGTGTGTGTGTGTGTGTGTGTAAAAGCAGCAGGATATATATTTTAGTTCTGCTGAGGCAAATAAGACAGGTCAGGGTGAAGAAGTGACAGCCAAAGAAAAGCTTACCACAAAATGGAAAAGTTAGGACAAATCAGACTATAAGGCAAAAAGAAAGTGCAGCTTTTGTCATGAATCGCTGTGCGGCAGGCAGGAGTTGGACCCAAAATGCAGGACTCACAGACTCGGGGAGGTGAACTCAAAACACAGCTTTATTTGCTGGTAGAACAAACATACAAAACTAGACTAAACTGGGAAACCATAAACTAAGAACTCACAGGGAGACACAGGGAGATCCACACACAGCATGAGGGACGACGCGACACTGACTCAGAGAAACACAGGGTTTAAATACACTGGGAAGTAACGAGGGGAATGAGACACAGAAGGAGGGCACAGCTGGGAGAAATCAGGACTGACGAGACAAGCAAAGCAGGACGCATTCACATGAGACACGGACCATCAAAGTAAAACAGGAAGTATCACACAGAGACGCGAACTTGACACAGTGGAGACAGCAACTAAGAAATACAGAGACATAAACCATAAGGCAGAGGTCTAAGAACCAAAATACACAGGGAAATACTCAGCTGGGAACACAAGAGACTAGACTAGAGAGAGTAACAAAAAACCAACCATGAGAACATAATGCACAATGCAGAGTGACAGAAAACAAGAAACTCAAACATGCAAAGACACAATTACACAGAACAGAGGGGACACAGAGAGACATGAAGGGCAAGGGATCAAAACTAGAAGCCATAGAATAAATCACACACACAAGTACAATAATACAAAAATCACAAAGAACTAAAAACGCTGGGTCAGGAGACCCAGGACCGTGACAGTACCCCCCCCCCTCAAGGGCTGGCTCCAGACAGCCCAAACACAGAAAAACAAAACCAAACAGAAAACAACCCAGGGCGGGCGGCGGGGGCCCAGGACGGAGGGCTCGGAACAGAAAACAAAAGAAGAGCACAGCAAACACCGGAGCCCAAGAAAACAACCCAAACACAGAGCAGTTCAGGGGGCCGGCCGTGCGCAAGGCAACGGCGGCGACGTGGAAACAGTTCAGGAGGCCGACCGCGCGGAAGGCAGCGGCGGCTCTCCAGTGTTAGGCGTGCTGGCCATGGCCCGGTGGGCACAGGACCAGTCGAGGCAGGACCAGGCGACGACGGGGCCGGACCAGGCGACGACGGGGCCGGACCAGGCGACGACGGGGCTGCAGCAAGCGAAACAGAAGCCGCAGACGCAGAGGCTGGCCCAGGCGTAGCAGAAGCACAGGCTGGCCCAGGCGTAGCAGAAGCACAGGCTGGCCCAGGCGTAGCAGAAGCACAGGCTGGCCCAGGCGTAGCAGAAGCACAGGCTGGCCCAGGCGTAGCAGAAGCACAGGCTGGCCCAGGCGTAGCAGAAGCACAGGCTGGCCCAGGCGTAGCAGAAGCACAGGCAGAGGCTGGCCCAGGCGTAGCAGAAGCACAGGCAGAGGCTGGCCCAGGCGTAGCAGAAGCACAGGCAGAGGCTGGCCCAGGCGTAGCAGAAGCACAGGCAGAGGCTGGCCCAGGCGTAGCAGAAGCACAGGCAGATGCAGCCGGACCAGGCGACGACGAGGCGGTCGCAGGTGGCGGCTGGACAGGCTCCTTGGGCCCTCCAGCTGATGCGGCGTGAGGCTGAACGGGCCCCTCGGGCCCTCCAGCTGACGCGGCGTGAGGCTGAACGGGCCCCTCGGGCCCTCCAGCTGACGAGGCGGGAGGCTGAACGGGCCCCTCGGACCCTCCAGCTGACGAGGCGGGAGGCTGAACGGGCCCCTCGGACCCTCCAGCTGACGAGGCGGGAGGCTGAACGGGCCCCTCGGACCCTCCAGCTGACGAGGCGGGAGGCTGAACGGGCCCCTCGGACCCTCCAGCGGAGGCTAAAACAAAGCCAACAGGCATGAAGTCCTCTGGCGGACATGAGGACAACTGGCGCTGCACTGAGCACTGACTCTGCCCAGGCAATGCGAACATGGTGCAGTTCTTAGGGGGCTGCTTAAACTTCAGGGGTCCAGAATCAGCTGGGGACTGAGACCTAGCCTCTGGGGAAGCCCTGGAGTGGCCAACTGTGCCAACGGCAGCTAAACCATGAAAAGTACCCTGAGTAGAAATCAAGTTACCTCTCTGCATGGAGTGAATGAGCAAAACTGGCGACACAGGAGACTGAGCAGAGAGAGGCTGCTGGGCAGCTAACTGAGCTACTGGAGACACGGGTGAGAGTGGGAGCTGAGCTACTGATGGTGGTGAAGTAGATAACTGCACGGGAGACTGAACTGAGGGCGTCTGCACTGGCAGAGGGGACTGAACTGACGTCTGTTGTAACGGAGGTGGTGAGAGCGGAGTAGGCAGGGGAGTTGATGACTTCACAGGAGAATGAACCAGAGGTGAGTGCACAGGAGACTGAGCTAGAGGTGGTAGTGATAGTTGAGGGGAAAGTGGAGCTGGTGATTGAGTGGATGACTGTGCTAAGGGATGCTGCACTGGGGACACTGGAGACTGCACTGGGGAAAGCAGGGCTGCAGGAGGCTGCACTGGGGACACTGGAGACTGCACTGGGGATTGCAGTGATGGTTGTAGTGGAGGTGTGACGGGTGGAGGAGTGGCTGAAGTGGCTGCGGGTCGGGCGGCTAGTGGCTCAGCTATAGAGCATATTAACGGCAGGGCTATGGGTTGAATGTCTGACTGAGTAGCAGCCTGAATGGCTGGGTGTAGTGATGGTGGTGGTGGAAGGGAAACAGGTGGTAGTGTGGATGACGGAACTAAGGGCGACTGAGTGGCAGACCGAACTGATGACTGAAGCGATGGTAGAGGTGAAAATGGAGCGTGTGGTGGAGTTAATGGCTGTGCTAGCGGGGACACAGGAGATGGAGCTAGCGCTTCTGGCTGGGCAGCTAAGTGAAAAAACACAGCCCCGGAATAAACAGTCCCAAAGTCAGGAAACTCTTGATTGTCCCTTCCACTCACCACAGCTGGCAACTCAGATGTCTCGGGGTCTGGCTGTGGCGGTGGGTGTCGGCAGCGTGAATGCCGTTTTATTCGGGAAGCCGGAGGTGCGGTGATGGAGGAAACTGGCAACGACGGAGAGATCACGGCCGGCTCCTCATCCTCCGACCACATTGCTGCGAGAAAAGCAGCGGGTGAGTGACAGTCAGAGTGGAGGGTGGATGGAGAGGAGTCCAGTGGCAGCGGCGTGGAAACGTTTCCCGATTGTGGCGGTCGCTGTTGCGGTATGACGAGCTCGCGAGCTTGTATTGTCTCCTTGGCTTTCTGCAGATTGGACAGTAGGCCCGAAAATCCTGAGAGCTCGCGAAGATGGGGATTCCCCTTGAGAATTGCCTCGATGGCGTTTATCCCAATGGACATTGCTTTAATGTCCGAGGCATGGGAAACTCACTCCCACAGGCTGAAGATGCGGGCCAAATCGCTTTCCCGGGAGGAGCCTGCTGGGTCCATGTCTGGTCGCGTCGTACTGTCATGAATCGCTGTGCGGCAGGCAGGAGTTGGACCCAAAATGCAGGACTCACAGACTCGGGGAGGTGAACTCAAAACACAGCTTTATTTGCTGGTAGAACAAACATACAAAACTAGACTAAACTGGGAAACCATAAACTAAGAACTCACAGGGAGATCCACACACAGCATGAGGGACGACGCGACACTGACTCAGAGAAACACAGGGTTTAAATACACTGGGAAGTAACGAGGGGAATGAGACACAGAAGGAGGGCACAGCTGGGAGAAATCAGGACTGACGAGACAAGCAAAGCAGGACGCATTCACATGAGACACGGACCATCAAAGTAAAACAGGAAGTATCACACAGAGACGCGAACTTGACACAGTGGAGACAGCAACTAAGAAATACAGAGACATAAACCATAAGGCAGAGGTCTAAGAACCAAAATACACAGGGAAATACTCAGCTGGGAACACAAGAGACTAGACTAGAGAGAGTAACAAAAAACCAACCATGAGAACATAATGCACAATGCAGAGTGACAGAAAACAAGAAACTCAAACATGCAAAGACACACAATTACACAGAACAGAGGGGACACAGAGAGACATGAAGGGCAAGGGATCAAAACTAGAAGCCATAGAATAAATCACACACAAGTACAATAATACAAAAATCACAAAGAACTAAAAACGCTGGGTCAGGAGACCCAGGACCGTGACAGCTTTATGGTTTCATGGACAAAAGAATTTCTGTGGCTGCAATATGACGAGCTATATAACCGGGGCTGCAGATAAGTGGTCCGCAGGTGCGCATTCGCTGTCAAAATAAAAAAAAATGCGCACAAGATATGAAGTTGCAACGCGTGTTTGCATACATAAGATTTTCTGGAGGAGGACAGACATTTGTTTAGAACTCTTAAAGATGTCGAAGAAGCTCCTTTAAGCAATTACTTTGGTGTTCCTCCACCTCCAGACAAATGTCAGAAGGAGTCCGAACCACAAAAGAAGCACGTATTCTCGGAAAAGTGGTTGCAGGAGGTGAGCTGGCTTCAAACAAATGATGAACGCACAGAGATGTGGTGCGGAATGTGCCATGAAAATCCCACTCTAGCAGACAAAAACAGTGCTTTTTATATGGAGGCAAACGCGCGTTGCAACTTCTTATCTGGTGCGCTTTATTTTGACAGCGAATGCGCACATGCGGACCACTTATGTGCACCCGTGTAAATAACATAATGTTCTGCCGGGTGTGTTGTTGGTTTTCTCTCGATTTCTGAGTCGATAAGCGCCTTTGTTACTGGGACCAGTTATTTTAAGAAAGGCCCCCATTAGAACCCATGAGAAATGCAAGAAACGTATTATTGCTCAGTCTGCAATATCTTTCCCAGAACAAACACCAATTGCAAATAACATACTAAAAATAAACCTGAAAAATCTGTTTAGAACAGCGTACTATGTTGCAAAGAGTGAACTACCACTGGCAAAATTTAGCAGTCTTTGCAAACTTTAAAAAGCAAATGGCCTAGATCTTGGTTCCACTTGTCTCTTACCCGTGACTTCAGTGGAAATTTCAAATTCAGGATCTGACACAGACTGATTCATGTCCTACACAGTTCTTACAAGTTCATAGAAATTTCTGTTCAATTAGAACCAAGTATTTGAGTTGATGATTGTAATTTTTATACAATGTTGTAATTTGTTTTTCAACAATTTTTTGATTAATGTTTTGTTTCCTTTACAATATTATACTTTAATGTATAATATTGTAAAGGAAACAAAACATCAATCAAAAAATTGCTCTCTTTTTTATTCGGGCTACTTAAATTTATTTTGGGCTACCAAAAACTGAAGAGTCCCTGCCCGAAGGGCTACCAGGGATTTTGAAATTTTGAGAGCTCTGTATTCCTAAAGACAATTTAAAGAAATGTTGAGAAAGCTGCCTAAAAGAGTTCAGGCTCTGTTAAAGAATAAATGTGGTCATGCCAAATATTGACTTTCAAGCTTGTTAGAATTAAACAAAACCCAATTTTGGCTCATAAACTGCATTTCCAAGTATCTTTGTGCATGTTTCAATAAATCATGGCCCCTTGTTCCCATTTTCCTAGCAAAATATAAAGAAGCGAGACTACTGCCCCTGGAAGTAGATAAAAAGTGCATAAGCAACGCTTCAGTTGCCATCTTTTCCATCAATAACCTGTCTCTCCATTCCATAACAATCTTTTTTTTCTCCTTTGTGGGACTTTTTGGTTGTTGTTGTTTTGGAAAAGCTGTTAGCCAAAATAAAATTTGCTTGTCATACCTCAGTATCACAAATATCTTCTGTTTTGGATACTTTGACAACAAAAAACTCACCAAAAACACATTTTTGTGAGCCAAAGTGACATGAAATTTCTTGATTATTGTTCCTCGTCTGGTTTTTGTAAAACCTTTGGGTTGCAACAAACAAAGTGTTCATCTAACTGTGTCGTAAACCTACCGGAGCAGCTCATAAGTACACGATGGCACATCTGCCAAATCCCTATCAGCACTTCCTCCCCCCAACACACACACAAACACACACCTGAGGTGGCTGATTTTCCAGGCAGCAGTATGGAAAAGAGTTGAGGTGATGAATAAGCCGGTGAGGCCGCTCCCATAGAGCCAGGCAGCGACACGATGCCATCGGTCCACGGAGAGAAAGTAGAGGACGGACCCACCGACCATACTGGGAAGAATCCACAACTGGAAAAGATTCAAATATCCAATAATCATGTCAGACTTTAATATGTGCAGTTCATTCACACTCATGTTCATAATGCTAATCAAGTTCCAAACAGGTAAATAAATAAATAAATAAATGTACCCAGAGCTCCATCCCCTTACACAATTAACTTTCTTTACCGCCGTCATGAAAAATTGCATTTTTTACTCTTCCTAAAAATGAAACTTTTCACATTTCTCTTCCTCTGAGCCCAGGAGAAATCACTTTTTGATAGCACTCTTGAGCTCTAGTAAAGTTTTGCTTAGCAGAAAGTCTGGCTCTGTCCAAAACAACGCTGATTAACACCTTTGAAAAATAACACATTGTGCTTTCATGTGTGGGATTATTTATTTGCCAGACTTAATAACTCCGTGGTTATTATACCAGCGTATAACTCCCCCATAAATCCACGAGGAGTTTATTACCTTTGAGCAGAGCCAATAAAATTTCCGCTTTATTTCCACTCATTGTGGCGTCGTGTTTTCTCATCAAACTCCCAGCAAGAAATAATAATAATAATAATAATAATAATAATAATAATAATAATAATAAAGCACGTAAGTATATTTCCCAAAAAGGTCATGAACTATATTTACGGATTTTGTATTTGATGTTATTCTGTGACCAACCAGGGGACAAAAGTGGGATATAAAGAAAATATTAACCACGATTTCACTAAAAGTCCACTTGGATCCTTTATAAGTGTTAATGACTGATGAAAACTGAACTTTTTTTGGTAACAGAAGTAGGACATTTTGTTTGTATGTTTACGAGATACACCGACTCACATGCTAATGGGCTTTGTGGCAGGAGAGGGGATGATCAAAACATACATCATGAACACAAATGGCTATAGAACATCCTGTTTAAAGCTTTACGGCCATTAGAGCTGTAGTGTCTCCTCTCGCTGCTTGTATCATTCACTCTCACTGAGAAGATGCATATGGAGGACACAAGCTGCCAAAATCATATCTAAATATATCAGGCTATGTCATATATAAATGACTATGACTCATTTTTGACTTTAACAGTCTCTCACATCATCCCAGATTAATTTCCACCCACTCTTCTTTACGACGATTCGGCTCATTGAGTTTTGTGGGTATTTGTTAATGCACAGCTCTGTTAAGGTAACGCCACAGCTTTTCAGTCGGGCTGGGGTCTGAACATTGACTGAATCGTCTTTTCTTTTTCAGACTGTGTAGACTGTGTTTGGCATCACTGTCCTGTCACATGACCCAGTTTTGGCCAAGTTTTAGCCGTCAGACAGTTTGCCATTGTCATGGTCGACTCAGTGACTGCAAGGTGCCCAGGTATGCGGCTGCATTATGGTCTCACATCTCCACTTTGTTTCAGAAGCAATCTGGTTCAATCAGATGCAACTTCCCAGGTAACCATTCAAAACAAGCCATACTTGCTGAGTCTTTTCTTCTAATTGTGCTGTCATAACATGCTAACTGAGGCCTGTGGAATCCCAGATGTGGGTTTTGGGGTATTTTACAGTTTCTCTGAGCAGTGCACGGTCTGACCTTGGCACGAGTTTGCTGGCACGTCCACACCTGGTAAGACTGTGGCATTGTGTTAACATGCCTGCGAACTCCTGACGAGCAAACTGCCAAAAGTTCTGCTTTTATACAGGTGGGAACCCCACTGAGCAGTTAATCCAGTGCATTTGATTTGAAGCAGTTGGCTGCTACTGACCTTCTTAATTCCTATGGAAGCAGTAACGATGTATATCATACTATAGTGATCGTAGCGTATGGATCTATATTTGTATGTTCCCTATCTCCTCCTAGACAAGTGGACCAATGTTGATGAAACTTTGCATAAACATTCCCTCTGGGACTGAGTGCGAACATCTATATGGTGTATACAAATATTTTGTACAAATACTACATATATTTGCACATTTGACATTTCAACTGAGCACCAAACGGCGACATTACATCTATATTCACTGTGTACACGTTTGAACGTATTTTAACTGCCATGAGAGATTTAGAGGCGTATTAGATCTTCTGTATCTATGATTCATCATTAATGCTACAAAATATTGTAGCATGAATTAGCATTGATTAAAAACTATTGTAGTTTTACATAATTATCATTTTTAATTAGCTATTTTATTATTTATACATTGAGGAATATTTTGTAAATGAAACAGAAAAGTAAAGAATGGGAGGTGAAAGTCACTATTTTACACTTCATGTCTATTTAATTTTTGATTTTGGCAGTCGTAGTCTTCCATAGGGACACACTGGGATTACGGCAGATTACAGGAAACTACAGGCTGACTCAGAGATTACAGCCCAATGCTTCCATCACACATCACCGTGCCTCATTCTTCACAATCCTCCTCATCGTTTTTTTAGAGGATCCTCTGAGCTAACACAGCAGCGACACGTGTATTTCTTTGTGTACATGTATTGTGTGTTGTTTGTTTGCTCTACGTACGTATTTGTTTAGACTTACCGCATGTGTGGCACAGTTTGCAACGTGTTCATATTCAGTGGGCTGGTATCTCTTGCTGGCTGGCACCCTGCAGTTCATGAACCTGAGAGAGGGCCGAGAGGGGGAAGACGGAGAGGCGAAAGTATGTGTTTAGATAATGAAAGGAGATCTGGAGGCCTTACTTCTTGTTCTTGTGTGTGTGTGTGTGTGTGTGTGTGTGTGTGTGTGTGTGTGTGTGTGTGTGTGTGTGTGTGTGTGTGTGTGTGTGTGTGTGTGTGTGTGTGTGTGAGATGGTCATTGTGAAAGGATTTGCAGCTCTCTAATCCTCATCACACTGTCTGCATTTTAGAGTGCTTCATTGTTACCACCACAAAGGGACACCACTGGCCATTAACTATTAACCGCATTGCATTATTCGCCATGAGAAAGTTGCTACGTGTGTGTGCGGGTGTGTGTATATGCGTAGGTGTGTGTGTGTGTTGTATTTACGTAATCAGCAGTAAACCTCTCAATCCCAGCTTAAAGGGAAAAAACACATCTGGAGATGTTACGAAATCACATTTTTTTACATCAGGATGAACACACGCACACACGGACACGCACACACTGGTTTAAAAGAAGCCTCTCATGCAGGGCCACAGGTGCGTCGCTGTTGGTCAGCTGTGTTATTTGATTACACATTTAGGCCGCGCACTCACCATCACGTGCCTCGTCTTTGCGTTCTTATAAAAGATGAATGGAAAGAGTAAGTCGGGAGGAAGTAAAGCAGAAGAAGGAGAGCAGATAAGGGAAGGTAACGTGGCTGCTTAAGCTTATGCACTACGACTTCACACACTAGTCACCTAAATGTCTACCAAATACGAGGCTACGTGAACTCTGACCAGACATCAGAGGGAGAAAAACACTTTCTGAATCCAAACCTCTGACGCTTCACAGATATCACAGATAAGGAACCCTTTGAAAGTCACGTGACTATGAAAAAGAAAGTATCTTTGGCAAAATGCAGCTCGTGGGAGAAAGGAAACCACTGTGACTTCCTTTCAAATTCAAAAAATATCAGATTTTAAAATGCACAAACTGTGTGCTCATTTTTATTGACCAATGCCAAGATGACAGCAGGGGGTTTTTTGTTTTGTATTTTTGGTGTCAGTGAACGCCGCAGCTTTGTGGAGAGGTAAGTAAAGCAGTAAAACTTCACTGTTTGGGGAATAGAGGGCAGAGGATACTTTTATCACAATATTTCTAACTCATGTTAGGATTTTATTGTCATTATGCTGAGTATTGTAACAGCATGCATTGGTATTTATCACCTTTAATTAACTTCAAATTTCATCCTCCAAATGTAACTTTGTCAGTGGCTGGAAGCCAGCTGAGTCAAGTCTGCTTGAGTTGTGCTCATTAACTGATGGCAACACGTTGGCAATCAGCCTCGCTATGACCTGCTCATCCTCTCATTTTTTGTTTCTTTGTAGATTTTGAGTTAATATTTGCTGTTTCCTTCACATTCTCCTTCAGTTGATATCTGTCCTCATGCCCTCAAAGCTGTGAAAGAACCTGATGCTTGTTCCAGGACTAACTTCTCCAGCTTCTCCCTCTATTTCATTATTCCTGCCTGATCGCTTTTTCCCAGACAAAAAGCATTTCCTCAATTTGTGCCCACATGCGGGGAACGAGCTCCCTCTGGTTTTGGAGCGTGGACTTCTTAACCCCTTTTCACCTCTTTGCACTTAAAAACGGCTTCCCCGTCATCTACGTTCACACCAAGGCAACGTGCTAAAACTACACTTTGCCAGTTCGCCCTGACATCAGGTCCGTGTGGGCCGACTTGTGTTCGCACGCAGGAAGACTTCGGGTTTCCCTCCCTGTCAAACTAATCTACAGAGCACGAGTCTGCTGACACAGAAGCTAAGCCAGCGGCTGATAGCAGAATTTAATAACAGATCAGCATCTGTGCCTTTATAGTTTTTACCAAAATACGAGAGCGAGGACCCAGCTAACCCTGAAGGATGAAAAAGCATGAACAGATACATTTCTAGGTTTCCATAACTGTTTGAGATTAGACTAACAGACTAATTAGACTAAAATTAAAACATAAATATGCATAAATATGAATGTATTCCCTCATAACAGGAAAGTTGGTGCTTTTTCGGGGGGTTGTTGTTGGTCTGGCTGGTGTCATCAGGGCTCTATCATTTACAAACAACCTCCATTTGTCTCCCACACACACCAGGACTCATCCCTTCCATCTTCTTGTGCTTTTATTAAATGTTTTCCTACTGCAAAATTAAAAAAAACAATTCTGGACACATTAAACTTGTAATAAACGTGTAATAAAAAGCAAAAACAGCATTTAGCAAGATAACATTAGATCGCTCTGTGACTGCCTTTCCTCGTTTCTTTGTCCGGTGTCCCTTTAGGCTCTGCCAAGCAACAGAACAAGGGAGCAGTATTTTTCTGAGCACTGTTGCTGTACTGTGGCTCAGTGTGGTACTCTGATGTGTTCTAATCAGTTATGACAGGAGGGCTTTGTGTGTGTGTGAGTAATGAAGTGAAATAGAGGGATGGAAATTCAAAGGCTGATCAGACAGGGCATTATTGTATCAGCATCCCTTTTTTCTATTGAGAGTCTCCCTCTCCGTGCGCTCACCTCTTCCTCTCCGGCAGATGTGTCACGGCACAGTTACGTGCATGCATGTGGCACCCCTGTTTTCATCTCACTGAGCATTACAGCACATTCCATACATTATCAAGCCCAGTGGGGACTTTGACCTGACTGTACCAACACAAGCTAGTTTAGTTAGATCACGCTGGGTTTTTTTCAAGGCCAAGACTTGGATTTAGGGTAAAGGCCAGAATTATGGGAATGCTGGCATTCAACTGTGATGGCTAGGGTAAGGAGCTAAGGAATGCAGTAAAACGAATAAACCCCCCACAGATTGTGTGTGCGTGTGTGTATCCAATATTTGTGACTTCAAGGCTATTCCTTTTACAGCAAAGATCAAGTTAATCTCCTCTGGGACTCTGGTTCTCATGATTACCGACGTCCCCAGATCACTTTCTCTCTCTCTCTCTCTCTCTCTCTCTCACACACACACACACACACACACACACACACACACAGACAGACCGGTTCTGTCTAAAGTTAACTGACACTGAACTATTTTCAACTTCCCAAGGAAAGCCCGATGGATTGCACAGATACCACAAAGCGACTTATACATCAAAGGGATCGATCACCGCAGTAAGATTAAAAAAAATCTTCTTATATTTTTAATAAAGATAGCTGCTCTGCACACCCCCCCCCCCCCCCCCTCCCTCTCTCTCTCTGGCTTTTTCACACAAACTAATCTATAACATATCCCTCTGATCGCGCACGTGCCGGCGCGTCAGTACGCATGGATGCACAGGATCTGTCACAAACGAAAACAAAAACATGCTGCTAGATAACAACGCTCAAACTTTTTTTCTTATTTTCCTGGGAATTCAACTTACTTTCCAAATTTTGTTTTCTTGAAGTCCATCTCGTGCGTAGGCTATGCGGGCCAGCGCGTCTGCGCGCCTGCGTTCTCTTGTGTTTTTATCGCAAACAGTAAAACCAGCCAGCGCAGTCTTCTCCTACGGATTCCCCATTCCGGATGTCCCACCACCGCGCGTCCAGAGATAAAAACATAAGTCCAGGAGAGCCTGCGACTCGCAGAGCGGGTACCAGGACAACCGGCCCGCGCTTGCTCCGGGGTTTAAACGACTGGGCACGAAAGCGACGATCGGCGCGCAGCAAGAGAAGTTGGCGGTGAGGGGACCTTGCCGAGCTTCGTTCCGACTCTCTCAGATGTGGTCGCAGGATGTTCCGCGGGACTGGGCTCGTAACCCCTCCCCTGCCCTCTTCTCCCCTCCCCTTTCGCTCTCCTGGCTGCTGCTAACTTCACCAACGAAAGGCAAACCCCTCACCACAAAGTACCGACACCCTCTGCTGTGACTTGCAAGTGTGACATGTGAACAGGTCGCTTCTGAAACACAAACCCGGACTGAAACAAGACAGGAAGGGAGGCACAAAGGTGATAACAAAACCTGACCAAATGAGTCAACTGAACTCAAGAGACTGGAGCGAGCGCTGTTGCAACGAAAATGATGCCAAACACATCCTGGACAGACATTTACCTCTGTTACCTAGTTTGTTTGTTATTTATCTCCTTTACTGTTTCCATTACTCTAATTTCTTTCCACTGTGCTTTAAAGTAGCTGTTTGGGGGTTTGAGTGACTTCTTAATAACTTCAAATACTTCAAGAGATTCATATAATAAAACTGTGACCAGCTGAGATAACACAACTTGTAGTTTTAAAGTATTCAATGGGATTCTCTCAACATTCTTCTCGGGAAAGTAGTTTTACATCACTCTGTTGTGCTATTGTGTTGTTCCAGGGAATCCCCTTCCTCTGACGTTTCATTTAGATAAAGTCCAGGAACAGGGAAGGACAGATATGCAGAAATTTCGCAAAAGATTGGAAAAACAAAATAGTAAGAAAGAAAGAAATTTCTCTATTGGCTATTCGCTTATGTTCCAAATAAGAAGTGACCTCAAGGTTTGGAGCCACTGGAATTATTTTATTTATTAGATTTTTGATATTTACACCACTGGCCACTTTATAAGCTAAAGTTATAGCCGTTTGAATTCTTTGTGCAATAGTTTCCAAACTAAAGAGGATTTGTTGTCGTGTTCAAGTTTGAAATGATTAAGGTGTCTTAACTACTGTGGTCATAAAGAGATGAACTTGGTCAGCAACAAAACTCATTCAGGCTAATGAGCCAACGCTGCTCAGTTGGTACCAAGGGCCTTAAAGTGTGACAAGAAAATATCCCCCACACTATTACACCTCTAACAGCTGCCTGAACTGCTGATACAAGCCAGAATGGATCCACACTTCCATGTTTTTTATGCGATTTTATGATCTCGAAGCAGAAATCGAGTCTCATCAGACCATTCTTCTGTTATTCTATTTTGGCTAGCTTGCGTAAATTATAGCCTCAGTTTCCTGTTCTTAGCTGACATGACTGGCACCCGATGTGGTTTTCTGCTGCTGCTGTAGCCCATCTGCTTCAATGCTTAGCATGTTGTGCATTCAGAGATGCTCTTCTGCATACTTTGATTGTAACAAGTGGTTATTTGAGTTACTGTTACCTTCCTAACAGTGAAAAGCCATTTGGTCATTATCCTCTGACTTCTAGCATCAACAAGGCATTTTTTTTTACCAGCCCATCTGGCACCAACAACCATTTAAATCACCTTTCTTCCCCATGCTGATGCTCCGTTTCAGTAAATCATCTTGACCATGTTTACATGAATACGGGCAGTAAGTTGCAAACCATTTGATTGGCTGATAAAATTATTAGATTACTAGATTATTACAGATGTGCCCAATAAAGTGGCCAGCAAGTGTATTTAAAGTAAAGAAGAAGGCTGCTAGGACTTGGACTAACAGTGTTTTAATTTATGCAGTCCTTCCCTGTAGCAATGTTTTCTTCTGTGCCCATAAAATACACAAATGTTGTGTATAACAGGAAAGTATACACTGCTGACTTCTGGCTCTACAGTTCATTTATGTGCCTGGCATTTTACAGACACCCCCCCCCCCCCCCCCCACACACACACACACACACACACACACACATAAACACACACATACACACAACCCCACCACCCCTATTCTTCCTTTCAAACACATATGATCCACTGAATGGAAAATTAAATATTATCCAACAGTAAAAGTGGCCAGCAGAAGCCCTTTTTGGCACCGTGCTGCAGATGTGAGAGACAGCACAGACCCATTATGCAAATGCACAGATACCCAAACTGCGAGAGAAATGTGTTATACATTTACCTCCTCCTCCACCCCCCCCCCCCCCCCCCCCCCCCACACACACACACACACACACACAGGCGACCAACACTGCTGCCACCACCCCGGCTGTGTTTGCAGATAAGATTCCATATCAGGGACAGTGACCTGACAACCATATTTGTTCAGGTGAATAATACTTATAAATACCAGCTGCCTGTGGTTAGCCTCACTGCAAACATTCAGTTTTAAACACTGCGTATCTGAATGTATTTTAAACTAACATCCTGTAACACAGCTGGTAGATTGGGGTGTGGTGACAAACATCTGTGTAGGCCAGACATGCTGGTTTCTGTCTCCTACTGTAATCGCCTTTAAATTTCTCAAATGCCAGGACTGCAGCTTTGCTTTCTATTTGAAAAGCAAGATATGTCTGCACATCTCTGCCCATCATGTTTGTGCTGACAGACCTTTGGAGAAGAGGCGGCCACCCGGCCCCTGGAAACGGCAGGCTGGTCCAAAGGACACGGCTGACTCAGATCGATGAAGGCACTGGAGCAGACGAAGAAATGAAAAGCTCTCGGTGGAGTCACTGGTTATAATAAATGTGTGTGCGATGCTCTATAATCGATCTTGATTGTGTAAAAAAAACTAGAGTCGTCACCATGGTTATGAAAATGCAAAATATTGTTCATAATGAGAGTTTAGATAGTGTTGAAACAGTCCAAATAATGTTGAGAGGAGCCTTAGAGAGAAACTGGTTAAAGATTCCTGCTCTTAAAGCCAAGCTTCCATATGTTTTGTGTTTATCCTGGATACACCAGACTTTCAACGAGATCAAAGGTCATTGTTCTGGCTGTGGGCACACAAGCCCCACCCACCTGCTGTTCAAACCTTCTGTTTGCAAGGAGCAGCCAATGGGACGAAAGGTAAGTGGTGTTAAAGAGGAGAGAGTTTAAACAACTTGTTCTACACAGAATGAACTGAAAGGCTGCACTAATAATAATCCTTCTTTATACTGTGACTCATGCAAAGCTACTCTAGTGGAATCACTAAAAGTCTGTCACAGTGGACTGAGTTCTGGTTAAGGTATGTTTAGTTTACTCGTGTTCTTGTTTTCTATGCTTTTACCCCTCTGCCAACTAGGTGACAGTATTTCAACATTATACACTTCCTTTTTGTTT
The DNA here is from genome assembly GCF_057382275.1 of Copadichromis virginalis. Taxonomy (NCBI): domain Eukaryota; kingdom Metazoa; phylum Chordata; class Actinopteri; order Cichliformes; family Cichlidae; genus Copadichromis; species Copadichromis virginalis. The sequence continues at coordinate 14,196,367 of NC_140621.1, forward strand.
TCCCGGGAGATCCTCACTGATAAACTGTCTGGAAAGACTGTCTCATCCTGGTGTTTCACGTTACCTGTCAGATTTGCGTGAGTGAATAATTTCCACTCCAACATGCTCAGACTTACACCTGAAACTCCAGTGAAACCAATACACAGACAGAAATTCTATGACTCATGCTCTAAATTACATTTCAGTCAGTGGATGGGATCACTCGCTGTTTCCTTTTCATTCCACGCCTTATACTTTGTTGTTCCAACTGCCAGAATTTGGGACTTTTGTCATGCTATGTGAAAGTTTTTAGTCCAGTGCTCCCACATGAGAATTCAAAGAGGAAAGAGAACGTTTTTCATTTGAAGTCATTGAAGGCATTTGCAAAAGTACAGAAAGCTCCAAATAAGTGGCTTTATTAAGCTTAATTTTCTATTTTTCAGTAATATGGCATACTAAAAGGAAAAAACGCGGGCTACTTAGACATATATGTAATACAATTTTAATATCTGATGTTCACATATGTTGAAAGCTGCTCTACATGATCCTTTCAGCATCTGTTAAAATGTTGTAAACTGCGGCACATTAACTGAAGAGGCAACAGATAATGGCTAAAAAATGGTGATGTATGAAATGTTGCAACTCTTTTTTTAAAGGCATTACTTAGTTTGCACTCACTTGCCTCTCTCTAACACAAAGATCTGACTATGTGAAAGTGAAAGTGTCAGTACATTGAGTTTTTCAAATCTCACACACGCAATCAGTGTTCTTTTAGTTATTTGGAGGTTTGCTTTGCAATAGTGTAGAGCAGGAACTGCACTCAGTAAGAAATAAGAAGTGCACAAATTCATTTAAAAAAGAAGTGGCAAATAAACACAAAACGTGCACATAAATTGTAGATTGAAGAGGCTTCAAATTAGAAAAAAAAACTAACTTTTTATCATTTTAAAAATTCACTATAAACTATCGTCATTTTAGGGAGGATCCCGTTGCCTCGATTGATGATTGTTTATATATATTTAATAATTTAAAAAAGAGAATAACAGGAGGTTAAAATTTTAAACTAAATTAAAGCTAAAGATACAACAATATAATTTTTCATGCTGGTGTTATGAGGAGATGGGAACTGTAGAATAAATACTTACTAGCAGCGCCTCCATTGTAGATTACTTTTACACAATGTAACGATGGGGGGCGCTGGTTCTCTGAAATCCTCAATGTACAGAGGAGTCTTCTGATAGAGTCGTGATTGGTCCTGGTTTCTGTCTCCCTATTGGTTTAAAAAGGACAGAAACCGAGATACCAGTATGTTTACCGTTTTACCATAATTTTGTTTGTGGGGTTTTTCTTTATTTAAATGGTTTTTTTTTGTTCATTTCATATTTTTGTTTTGTATCGTTTCCTGTTTAGAGTCCGGGGAGCTCATTTATTAAAATCTGTCATGGCCCTTTAAAGGAACTGCACGCTGTGCGCATAACGCATGCGTATTGGGGGTGAGCAACAAGCTCCTGTGGAAAACAACAACAATCGTTAGAGCAGAGCAGCAAACAGAGATGGTTCCGTAAAGCTCAACACTTCTGGTCTTTACCACTGTATTCAGTCCAGCTGCTGCTATTTCTACTGAAGCTTTATACGTCGATGGTGCCGAACCCATGAACCTGGCCAGTCAAAGCGGAGACGCTGGCGGAAGCCAGCTGCTCTTCGCCAACTTTAACCAGGACAACACGTAAGGCAGGGCCGGGGAAAGTGGCTTGGGATCGGATGGCCTGTGCTGTGAAACTAGCTAATGCTAATTAACCCAGCTTGGACTTGTGTGGACGCCTAGCGGGGTCACAGGAATGGATTTGAAATCTCCTAGATGTAGTTTTTGTCATGCTAGAAAAGACTATCAGTAGGCGTCGTGTTTTGGGTTAGCTACTCTTTTAAACTACCCATTTACCTTTTATTTTATCAGATGCTAGCATAGCTTGCTAGCTAGCATAGTGTTTTGTGGTCCGAGGCTAACTAGCAACATGCTCGTAAATTAAGTGTGCTGTAGGCGCATATTTGCTACGGGTAATTGTAATTACTTATTCAGGCTGGCGGTAGATAGAAATAGTAAAAGGCAATTCGATTTTTCTGTGTTTTGGACTCATTACTGGTGAACAGCTGGAAGACTGCTGGAAATTGTTGTAGGAAATTGTGACTCGAACTGGGTCACTGTATTTGTTTTAATATGATTAAGATAGACATGTCGAATTTAAACTCGGTCATGTACTAAATTTGCCGGTGTTTGCTCTCAGCAGCAGAGGCCTGGTATTATTGCAACACAGCGTTAGTCGTGTGATCACAATCACACTGAGACCACAGTGACCAATGTATCTAGGGTACGCGGAGTTAGTCGATATCACTGAAATTAGACCGAACCCCCTGTTTTTCATTGTGTAGACTAATACAATGTGGCTGTAACAACGACCACAGAGTGCATTGTTATTCAGTGTATGTCTGTGACACCGTGCTTGGTCACTGCCACGCTTCCTTTCTGTGTCATGTACAGGTCCTTAGCTGTTGGCACCAAATCAGGATACAAGTTTTTCTCCCTGTCCTCTGTGGACAAATTGGAGCAGATATATGAATGTAGTAAGTATAAACTGACCTCTGTTCTGGCTTTCTACTTCCATCTACTCACCCGTTTGTTTGTTTTCCTCATCCAATCACTAAACAGAATGCACACACAATAGTTGCATGCAGTTAGCTGTTTTGATTTAAAGGCATGCATTTTTTTTGGTTTGTTTTTGTGAAAGTGCGACTTGGGTGTAATGGTGGTGGTAATGGTGCACGAGGCTGCATAACATGAAACTCTTTCCAGTAATTTAACCACACATGTGTATGCTAATGGCATAGACAGAGTAGGCCCCTGTTGCGGTGGTCCTCGATGTCGCTCTTCCTCTGCCTCTCCAGTTAGTCTTCACTCCCAGGCACAGATTCCATCTGTGCTACCTATGACTGATGCCGATGACGGCGATCGACTGCACACTGTAGAGCTGAAGCAACGTTCAACAGGTAGATAATCGGTCCATGCGGCGTAACGCGAAAAACTGCACAGGGGAAGGAGGACACTGCAAGGTTTGCCTGTTATAAAATGGCCGACTACCTTTACCAGCTGCAGTCTGAAGCAGTCCATCTGCAGGACAGTCTCGCTGGAGAGGCTGCCAGATATACCTTTATCTAGTTGTCCAGATGTAGTTGGCCATTGAGGTATTTGCAGCGGAGCAAATAATTTGTTTTAAGTTAGTTGGCTTTAAAGGTACTTGTCTTATAAAAACTGTTACTTCATTGCTTGATTATATTTTATGAGGTATTACTGCATTTGTTCCTGTTAGTTTGGAGTCACTATACCACTCGTGCAGTGCTTTTACTTTAAATAATTAATGAAGTATGTCTGCCCTTTCCTCTCACTAGTATGCTTAAGCATCAACCATCCTCCTTGTATATGGACAAAGGTTACATATGATTTCTGCTGCATCCCTTTTATTAACCTATATGTTGTATTCTGACTTTTTTGCTAATTAATTTATATTTAAATACCAAAGAAGAAGACGGGAGTAGGTGATTTAAGTTTTATAGTCAGCACAAGAGAATGGGAAAGCCATTTCTACAATTTCTGAACACCGCTCGTTCGACTCTTTCATGAAACAAAGTGTTAAAGGCTAGCTTTTTGATTGTTTTTGCACCCTAGATAAAAGAAGGAAAGAAGTTCACACAGTCTAGGTATAAAATGCAAAACTATCCACATCTATACTTCTTGAGCAAGACCAGACAGATTCCAGCCCACTCTGTATTTTTGGATCATTCCCTGGAAGTCCCTTTCTGACCACTGGAACTGTGCATGCTGCAGTTTCACCACAGACCTCAGACTTGCAAGCAGATAAGCACTGACCGTGTGTGTGTGTGTGTGTGTGTGTGTGTGTGTGTGTGTGTGTGTGTGTGTGTGTGTGTGTGTGTGTGTGTGTGTGTGTGTGTGTGTGTGTGTGTGTGTGTGTGTGTGTGTGTGTGTGTGTGTGTGTGTGTGTGTGTGTGAGAGTGAGAGAGAAATCATTGCTCAATATTCCTAGGACCCTGCCTCATGAATTGCCCTCCCTCTGCAGAGTTCTGGACTCGGAGAGATGATGTTTAGATCAGGGGTGGAATACTCCAGGCCTCTAGGGCTCACGCACCCGAATCAAATGATTAGGGTGCGTGAGCCCTGGAGGCCCCCCCCCCCCGGTTTAGATGAAAAGCCCTGAGTCGCATTGCATACCAGGAGTTTTCTTCTTGGCCTCACCAAACCAATTTTCACTCGCCACGTGGACCGTTTGGCTTCCTACAGCTTGTTCCACTCTTCAAAATGAAAATAAAGTTTTAAGGATCACGATTTGAGACACTGGAGGAGATCCAGCAGGTCTTACAGAGGCGCAGATGCAATGAGACCTAACGCGACTTCCATGGAGTGATCTAAAAATAGCAGCCACGCTGAAGATTGTCAAAGAGAGAATAATTGGGGGGGGTATTCCCAGTCCCAGAATGTTTTGCTCACATTTCATACACACTGTTACATGGTGCACATTCAGCATGGTCAGTTTAAAACTATGAGTAATCTGTGCAAGTAATAATTTTTTTCCCCTCCCTCTTGCTTTTGTATTTCCTCTGGCTTTGAGACAGCAACCCATACGGCTGCTGTTGAAACCTTTTGTTTTCAAATGTCAGCCAATCAGAAGACAGCTTCCTTAAGTAGTGGTTCTCCTGTTTGTGGCATGTCCCGCTTCTACAGCTGTGCCCCATATTCCACCAATGTTATTAATCATCACTAAAACAAAGGATCCAAGCTGAGTTTTAAGTATGATAGCAGTAGAAAAACATGAATTCAGCTTTACTTCATTTAGTAGTTCTTTCAGTTATTAGTGATGCCACTGTGGTTCTTTGTTCCACTATAGGTGGATATGTATATTTTGAAGTCTGAATCACAGAAAATAACTCGAGTAGAGTCAAAAAAAATAAAGGGTAGACACATTGGTGTAAGTCTTTAGCTATGAAGAAGCAACAATGTGTAGCTCAATTAGCTTAACTAGGAAAGGGGAAACAAGGTAGAGCTCACCACAAAGAGGAATGGGGAAATGCACTCACTGGGAGCAGATATAGGTTACTGTTTTTAACATTTGGTTTCACTTCACTGATTAAGTTTTTTTGAGTTATTTCTTCTGGATGGTACGTGCTACGCTAACAACAGCGTAGCACGTATTTCCTTTGTTGTATTTTTGACACTGCCCCCTGGTGACAGTAAACGGGTATGTGGGTCTGCACAGTGCTCTATGGCACCTGCAGGCTACAAATGCACTATCATGCTTGGAGCTTTATTCCTTTGCTCATCAGCTGATTATTTATTACAGTATTGTAGTTATTATGGGATGCTTTAATGTCTAAGCCCAAATTGTCAAACTGTTTAAGATGATCTAATCCTTTAATCACATAAGTGATTATAAAATGTCAGAGCACTGATGAAATAATAATTTTGTGTCCGTCTCCTGCAGCTGACACTGAGGATGTGTGCATTGTGGAGCGTCTGTTCTCCAGCAGCCTGGTGGCTATAGTTAGTCTGAAGGCCCCCCGGAAGCTCAAAGTCTGTCACTTCAAGAAGGGAACTGAGATCTGCAACTACTCCTATTCAAACACTATACTGGCTGTGAAGCTCAACAGACAGGTAGGCCAGGGGTCGTTTGCAGTGTTCATGAATATGAAGAGGCTTATTTACCCTCTAATGACGACTTTGTTTGCTAAGTACACACAAGTTGATGTTGCGTGGTTCCTCCGCAGAGGCTGATTGTGTGCCTGGAAGAGTCGCTCTATATTCACAACATCAGAGACATGAAAGTGCTGCACACTATTAGAGAGACTCCGCCTAACCCTTCAGGTGAGTCTGAAGAAACAGTCTGTCATCATCATCATATAAATAGGAAAATATAGTGAATGTAATATGTGCTTTTTATAAAAGTTTACCTTTTTTTCCACTTTACATGTATGTGCTTGTATTGGGCCTCATCGTGAATATTTAGAAATGTACAAATCTAGTTTTTCATTTTAAAATGAAAGGGAAAAAATCTTGGGCCTCCATGACTGTATGTAGATCTGGACTGTAGCATAGGTTTAAAAACGAATGAATAAAACTAATCAAAAGAGAATAAAGAGCTGGAGTGAAAGGACCATCTGTTCAGTTAGCCCAAGATTCATACGTAGCTATTCAAAATTTGTTTGCAGAGTACGACTCAGATTTGTGCGTAACGTGTGCTCACGCGGTTTATGAGTGAGGCCCACTGAAAGCAGTAATATGACTTTCTCGTATCAGCTGAGAAGTGTCTCCACTTTCATTTTCTCAGTTTATTTTGAACAGCGTTGTTTTGTCTGCCACTCTCAACACTAAGACTTCATTTCTTCTCCTCTTTTCTTTTAATGTTACCGATACCATTGTTGTAGTTGGTTGTGTTGACACGTTTTGTTTTTTCTCTCCATCTTTTTTTTTACTGATTAGTTTGTCTTTGTGCTCGTATCTCTCCAGGATTGTGTGCCCTTTCCATCAGCAATGATAACTGTTACCTGGCATACCCAGGCAGTGCTACGATAGGAGAGGTCCAAGTGTTTGACACAGTCAACTTGGTAGGTGAACCCAGACAATGATACTTTATGTGCTCCTGTTTTTAAATAAAGCCATCATCAGGATTTATTACAAAGCATTTTCCGGGGCATACGCTTGCTGTGCCACAGTAGTGTTTCAGTTTCTGACGAATGTCTGCGTAGATCCTCAGTCGTCCAGGTCATGGTAGCTTTGAGTGCTTGAAAAGAAATCAGCTGGATTTCTTTAGGTTCATCAAAGAGGCTTCTTCAGTTTTAAAACTACTTGGGCTGAGAGGTGTTTAACACCTAGTGGGGGTTTTCCACTAAGGGTTGTTGTTAATCATCAGCCAAGTTGTGAAAAAAGACTGGGTCATTACCATCACTGAGCACCGAAGTGTGAAACCTCCGTCAGCCACTGCCCCGCCCAACCATTGTGTGGCTGCTGAGGTCTCCTGAGGCACAGTGTGAGTGCGAGCGGGGGTTGAACAGCCTGTAACAGCAGATGTAGTCGCTCTAGTCGGGGCACAGAGCCGTCTGCCTGCAGAGAGCTCTGTTGTCAGATGGAGGCAGTGCTGTTATTGGTCGGTCAGCCAGCTGCAGTGAAGAACCACAGTTATTACTTTTAAAAGCGTTGCTGGTTAATTCAGCTGTCGCTCCCTGATCTAGTCAACCAATCACCATTCAGCAAATACTTAACTCATGCGCTTCCAGCAACACACAGTGATGGAGGAGTCTTGAAGGACTGCATGGCCCCTGTGTCTGACCGGAATCACAAACTTGGTTAATTGATGGTCTTTCATAGTGGACGTGGATGACCTCCTTTACTTTTTCATCTTCTCGGCCTAAAATGTGAACATTTGCATCTTTGAAAGAGCGACCTTTGTCTTTAAAGTGCAGGCTTAGAGTTGAGTCTTTTCCTCTTCAGCTGGTTCTCCTGTGTTGTGCCGTGTGTTTTGTAAATTGGTGGTTTGGCTTCTCTTATATAAAGTAGAGATGGACCGATCCGATATTACGTATCGGTATCGGTCCGATACTGACCTAAATTACTGGATCGGATATCGGAGAAAAATAAAAAATGTAATCCGATCCATTAAATATCACGAAAGCACCTCACAAAACTTGCAACACGCCGTAACTCACCTCAGAACGTTAGCAGTCGGAGCAGTATGCATCACGTGATAGAGCAGCTGTGGCATGCCGGACCTGTCGGTGGTCTGGATAGCATGTGGAGCTTCGCTAGCAACCTGGCATTTCATCTCCGACAAAGTTATCCCCGAGAGAAGTAAAGCAAGTGTGTAAGTCCATCTCTGAATGTTTGTAAAGCATTCCCACGTTAAGCTTAACAAGCGACTGCCTCTCGCTCTCCGGCTGCTACTTCAATCGTGAAACTGATCAGCTGATCGGCTTTTCTGTCGCGACTCCATCTCTCTTGTTTGTTTTTGGCCCACTTTGCACCAGAAAGAGGAAACCAGCGGCTGAACAACAGCAGAACGTTTAAGCTTGATAAGCTGTTGTTAGAATTTATTTAATATTTCTTTCTACACCAGGATCTTTTTCTACGTAGCTGACGGCTGGTAACTGTGCAGGGGCGGATCTAGCAAAGTTTAGCCAGGGGGGCTGATAGGGCATTAACAGGGAAAAGGGGGCACAAAGACAGACTTTTCTTTCTTATTCTCATTTAAAATGTCGAGCTTTTAATAAATAATTATCTGACACCCAAAGTTTTAATTTGATGTAAAATGAATAGAAGTCCATTACTGTATATAGTGACTATTAAGTCTAATATATACCCTAGTAAGCTATAGTACTTTTTCCTTTGGGAAGGTACCATCTGTGCAGTCTGCAATTTTGTTGAAGAAAGATGTTGAATCTATTTAATATTTCTTGAAAAATAATTGATTTCTGTGCATTTTTTTTCACACTGCATCAAATTAAGGTTGATTACGTCGATTAAGCATCATGAGGTGGAGCGTGAGGGGTGGTTCCTTATTTTTTATTTATTTTTGTTGTTGCTGGGAGTTGGAACCCTGTTAGTTAGGTTGCTTAATATTTACGCTAAGTACTCTTTAAAATACCAGAATAGGGAGGATGGTGCAGGTTTAAGTTTATTAGATTGATCAGTATTGCTGAACTATGAAATATTTTTTTTGTATACAGGTATAACAGAATAGCTTTAGTGTAGTTGTTGTTTTAAACTTGAGTATGAACTTGCAGACTTGCAAAATGCAGCAAGATATTTTAAAAAACAGTTTTGTTGATTAAAAAACATTATATCGGATTCATATCGGTATCGGCAGATATCCAAATTTATGATATCGGTATCGGACATAAAAAAGTGGTATCGTGCCATCTCTAATATAAAGGTCTGAGCACTCCTGCAGTGCTTATTGTGCGTTTGGCTGTTTTTTGTCTGAAGGTGTTTCTGGGCCTGAAAGCAGGTTTGTAAAGTAGTTAATCTGTGTGTCGTTTTCCAGAGAGCAGCAAATATGATTCCAGCCCACGACAGCCCATTAGCGGCTCTGGCTTTCGATGCTACTGGAACTAAGCTGGCTACAGCATCAGAGAAGGTAGTTCAGCTGCTGTGCAGGACATTACCCTGTCATCTCCGCAGCTAATTTTGTTTTCCACATGAGGAAATGCAGATTTTGATTCTTGCATCCTGTAATAGTGTTGCAACTCTGTACATCTTGTGCCTTTTTTTTTTCACTTCCTCTCAGGGTACAGTCATCCGTGTCTTCTCGATCCCAGAGGGACAGAAGCTCTTTGAGTTTCGACGAGGAGTCAAGAGGTAGACGGCTCATGCACTGCAGTTTTGATTTTTCGTAACATCTGTGCACGCTTTTGTACGCGTTTACCATCTCCTCTGTGCACGTGTGTTGCCGTGCTTGTCTTCTCAGGTGCGTGAGCATCTGTTCGCTGGCGTTCAGTATGGACAGCCTGTACCTTTCTGCCTCCAGCAACACAGAGACGGTCCACATCTTCAAATTAGAAACACAGAAGGAGAAGTATGTGTACGTAGCTGTCTGTCTTTGGATGGCTTGTTTCGTAGCCACTTATCAAGCTGCTGCTTCCTCCAACGAAAACATGCATCTCACATTCTGTACATGTTCGCTCAGGCCAGCCGAGGAGCCCACCACGTGGGGAGGTTACCTGGGGAAGGTCTTGATGGCGTCCACCACCTACCTGCCTTCCCAAGTCACGGAAATGTTTACCCAGGGGCGAGCCTTCGCCACTGTACGTCTACCCTTTTGCGGGCATAAGAATATCTGCGCCTTAGCTGTGTGAGTACACACTTTCCACACTCGCAGTGAGCACAAATGCAACACTGCGTTTGAGACATTATGAAATTGTTACTTCTTATCACGCCAGAGAAAGGGGGGGGGAAAAATGTGAAGTAGCGTTGACTGAATTTACAATCACAGGTCATACAAAATTTCTAGCACATTTTATTTACGTTGCACTTTGATTGTAGGAAGTTTTAAAATACTGACTGATTTTAATCTTTGGTCACCTTTGACCTACTTTTTTTTTTTCAATTTAAAGTTGTAGCGAGTAGTATTAATAATTAATATTAATAATAATCAAAATGAGTTTTTACAAGGTGGTTTTCCTGAGGATGTGCAGGCTTCTGTCACTCTGCCTTTGTACCACTTTGTATGGAGAACTGAAGTTAGTAGCATTTCCATAATAGGTCCTGAGCTTCTGACAGGCACTTAAAATAATGCAAATACTTGAGTAATGTAACATCCGTCACCTCTGCCGCTCCTCATCTGTGTGCCAAGGAATCAGAGGAGGAATCTAAGAATAGGAAACTGGAAAATATTAATGAGCTTGTAGGATTCTTATTAGCTGCTTGGTATGTCACATCTGGTGCTGAAGAAGAGAAGATGCTGAAGAGGATAAATGTGATTGACGTGTTGGATTGGATTTGTGGATCTTTCATGAATCTCCATTTTTAATTGTTAAAAATTAGGATTCAGAAGATTCCCAGGTTGCTTGTAGCAGCGGCTGATGGCTACCTGTATATGTACAACCTGGATCCACAGGAGGGAGGCGAATGCACACTAACGAAGCAGCACAGGTAACACAGCATTGGCAGATTGTGGCTCGCTTTAGCTGGTAAGGTAAATTTTGGGGAGTTAAACTGAGGATTTCAGTCTTTGGCTTCAGGTTAGACGGGAGTACCGAGCCCCCCAATGAGATCCTTGAGCAGGGGTCACATGATCGCCCACTTGTGGCCCAGACCTACAGTGCTGCTGTCTCAAAGGGTAGGTGACACAGTATTGATATCTTTCTTTTTTTCTGATTGGGGGAAAAAAAGGCAATAGGTAAATAAAAACTAATAATAAAAACGAATAAACTTTTTTCTATTTTGTAAAGATGGCTGTTCTGGAGCGACTATCTGTAATTAAGTTGTGCAGAAAGGCGGGACAAGTTTGGAAGTGATCCAATCAGAAGAAATCTCATCAATGTTTGACTTGTGAACTCTTCTTTCCTAGGTTACTGTGAAGAGCAGGGCGCTGTGGGAGGGGTGGGGCTTGACGACGACCTCAGCGACCTACACTTAGAGGAAGACAACGAGCAACCGCCGCTCATCCTCGAGACCGAGTGACTGGACTGATGGCTGTACCCACCGATCAGAGGGCTCCTCTGGTGCTGCTAGAGACACGTGACCCCGAAAGGGGCGTGGACAGGATCAAAGATGGAGGCGGGGAGGGGGGAGTGTCTTTGTTTTTCTTTTAAAGTGTTCAAGAGCCTGTCCGCCAGTTTGTTCATGCATCCGTCCGTTCACATACACGTCGTCTTTTTTTCTTCCCCCCCCCCCCCCCTCCGCTCCCTTTTCCCTCAGTTTAGCCTGAGCAGGCCAAACTGAAGCTTTGCATGTACATGTGCCAAAAGCTTAAGTGTGAAAATGAGTATCTGAGAGTGTGAGTGTCATTTAAAAAAATAAAAAATGTAGCTGTGTCGCTGTTAAAGACACTCTCTCACACACAGCGAGCCTGTGTGTGTGAGTAGAAACCGATTGTGTAAGTGCCTCTCTGCCCTTGCTGTGATGGCTTTTTTGTGTTTGAGAGGGGCGACCTCTTTTCATTGGCTGAATAAAATCTTCTTTCATTTGTTCAATCTTAATCAAGGGTGTGTGCTATCTTTTCTAACCCCTTCCCCTCTCTCTCTCTCACACACACACACACACACACACACTTTCTTGTACACTGTCCTGCAGAGGGCGAGGCATCAGTCTAAGGTTTTTGGCATGAGGCAGAGGTGTTGACAAATATGTGATTGTTTGCTTGCGTGCGTGCGTGTGTGTGCTCGGGCATGTACATTAGCAAACCATCTAGTCATGAGCTTATACACCTGCCCCTGCTCACTTTACCTCATCCAAACAAGAGGCTCAGTGGACCTTCTCCTGCCCTCTCCCTGTCCTCAGGCCTGCAGTCATTGGTTAATTTTTAAACTATCAATCTTGGTTTTTTTTTTGGTTTTTTTAAACTACATAGCTAATCATAACCAATGATGTGTCATGCGTATGAAAACATGCATGGTGTTGTTGATGTGGTACTGTGTCCATACATCTAAGCGGTGGTTGGTGATGATCGACGGAGAAAGGCAGGAAGCTCTCCGGTCTCCTCTTAACAACTCATCCTACTGTATCTTACTCTGTACATTATTAGATGTGGCGAGATATCACTGTGTCACGCAGGGATAGTGAGTGTTTGGCCAACGAGCAAGCTGAGCATCATCATTCGATTGTGATCTGGAGGTCGGGCTGAGCCTCATCATCTGGGCCGGGATGCTGCATGATTCCTCAAATAATCCTTTTCAGTGTGTGAAGCCACCAAGTAAGGATTAGATGTGGGAGTTTGGAGTGTCGGGCATTTTCTAATGATTTTGTATAAAATGTGAAACGTTCATCTGAAACTAAAATAAATTCATGTTGATGTATGAAGTTAAGTGCCTTTTGTTCTTGTTGCACTGGCATCTTGCATTCATTATAAAGAGCATCTTAGGCCAACTGAATGGGAGGATGTGTTACCCAGCATCACAGCTACTGGAGCAATAGAAGTCAGGTAAAATCCAGTTTTTATTTTATTTGTTTTTAAGCATCGGAATTTTATACTTTTAGGTGTTACCACATAATTTCAGACATCCTCTATGCCACACTGTAATATTACTATAATATGTATGTGAAAGAATGACTCCTGCTAAGCAGAAACCTTTGACCCACAGACCAGAACGCCCGAGTGAGAGCAGTGTGCTGTAACATAACATCGCATCTAAAAAATAGACCTGCCTCCCATCTCAGTTTAATGCCCTTCCTACTAAAAGAGCATGGGGATGTGTGCATGCTCTGTACATGTCAGTGCTGACTTCATGTGGGACTCGAGCCCTGCCCGTGTAGGTGAAAAATAATTTTTAGCTTTCCATTGCACAACCACATGTGGCTTTGTTTTTTATAGTACCCCATGTTGCTCATATGTGATGTGGGTTCCCCTTTCCAACTGCCTCAGTCAGAATATGCTTTTTTTCTTTTCTTTTTTTGGGGAGGGGGGTAATGCCAAGAGCCATAATATCAAAGTTATCCTGACAGTACAAAAGCAATACTTACACCCTTACTTTTTCCACATGACATGGCAGCCAGGTGCTGAAAATCAAATGCACTTCATTAACTGATCATCGGCAAGTGTGAGCACCTATAAAAGGAGAATTTTTTGGCACTGTGTGTTAATACAATGCCACGAACTTGAACTTCAAAGTAGTCCAGATTTAGAAATGAAATTGAACTGAATTACACATTTCATGTAACATTTCAGGACGTGAAGGAGCCATTTGTCAGAATCTTTTGTAGACACTTTAAACGCTACCACTTTAAAGGAAAGTCGACCAAATCTGAATCACCTACAAGGAAAAAATAAATTAATACAATAAGATACAAATTTTCTGCTACTAGAGTAATAATGTGCTCAAGAAGTTGCTTCATTGCAGCTTATTGAACTTTGCAGCAGGTCACACACACTCACACGCGAGGGTGGACTCTATCCTTGACGTGAGACCACAGCTTTACCACTCCTTCCTAGAGGGCTTATGCACCAACGCTGAGATGATATAAATCACATTCCATTTCAAACATTTTTCTGCTATGTTAATCGACAATACAGGATCTAAAAGTTTTGCAAAACTTTAAGAGCAACAACCAAAGCCCCAAACCCGATGTTCCACAAAAACACATACAGTACATTTACAGCACATCAGCAAAAACATCAACAGCATGCAGGCTATTTCCTAAGACTACACTGATTATGACTATCAGTGATGTTAAAGACTTTTGATAGTTTAAGACCTTGTTCACCACTTCCTGTCAGGGTCATCTCTGCCATTTCAGCCCGTTCCTCAGCATCGTCCAGGTCATGGATGGTCTTCATGTATTTAAACAGGCTGCTGTTGGCCTGCTATTCTTACAGAAACACACAAATTAGCTGCCAGCTCCAGCACCAACCTTCTTCCACCTGGAAACACACACACACACTGTGTCTGCTTTCTTTCACTCATGTCACATGTCAAATCTTAAACCTTTCTAAATAACATCATAATATTTTTTAAAACACTGGGAAAATAAGGCACATCCTCAACTTCCAGTGAAGCTTCAGCCTCCTCCAGAGTCATCTGCAGCTCCTCTTTCTCCACCTCCACGTTCTTCTTGGCTTGTGGACGCTGCGGCCTCCTTCCCCAAGCTGACAGTCAACTCCTTGATCTCCTCTGAAACGAAATGGCACAGAAATAAAAACACAACAGTTAATCACTGAGAATCATATTTTCCTTTCTTCAAATGCTTGCAAGTTATGATCAGCTGTAATGGACAAGTTAGAAAGCACCTGAGAGGGTTTTGTTCTCCTTGCAGACAGTCATCAAGTGATCCTGGCTTTCCGTCTCCAGCATGTAGATCTCCATCATGTAGGAGCGGCTCTCCATCTGGCTGTTCTCCAGTTCCAGTTGCAGCTCCTCATCCTTCTGGCTCCACTCGGCTGCCATCTTATCGAAAACTCCCGGCTTCTTATCCAGAGCTGCCGCATTGGACTGCTTACACAAAGGCAGACATAGCAAACTCAGTTAGTTAGATTCATTATTATTATTAATTGTTGCTGATATATCATTACAGAAAGCATTAATATAATAAAGAAGTGCATTATCCACACAAAAGGTGAGGATAACTGGATCAGAAATTAGTTGGGTAACTAAGTTTCTAAGTAATAGCTTTGAATAATCAGACGTTCCAGCATTGCTCTTGTTTCCAGTGCTGTTGAAAACACTTTGCTTGTTTATTGGAATTTTGCCTCTTGACTGCTCTCTGCTGGATTTGTTTGTTAGCAACTAACCTCATGTGCATGACCTCTGCCGTGTAATAGCCTCTGGTGCTTCTGTGTCCTGTACACATTGAGATTTTGTTTTTGTGCATGTGTACCTTCTCTATGTCTATAGTGAAGTCCTCCATCTCTCCCTGCAACCTCTGCTTGACCTTTTCCAGGCTGGCAGCTCTGGCCTGAGCCGCCTCTGCTGCCTCCTCAGCCTCCTGGAGATGCACTGCAAGTTTGCGCCTGGGAGAGAGTGGGAGGAAAGAACCAGAGTGGAATTTAAATTAAAATTTTATCACTGTCATGATTCATAAGACTCTTTTTTTAAAATTCTTTTGAACCTACTTGGTCTCCTCCAGCTCCTCGGTGCGGCGTATGGCGTCTCATACTTGCTCCTCCATGTGGTGACGTCAGCAGTGAGCTTGGACACAAGACGTTGGATCTCCCCACGGGATTCTAACTCCTCATCCAGCTGCTCCTTTAACTGCAAGAGATCATGCAGGGCATTCACCAGGCTGAGTTATGAGCCTGTGGATAGGTAGTCTGGATGGAGAGGTGGAGAGGCAAATGCATGATGCATCCAGCTCAACAAGGAACAGTAACGCATGCATTCGCATTCTCACCAGTCAGATGGATTTTGCCAGCACTGAGCTCTGTCTGAGTGTGCTCCATCTCAGCCAGGCGAGTGTTTGCCTCCGACACGCTGTCCTCCACTTTGTGGGCCTCAGAGTTCATCTATAAGAGTGGCTGAGCGTCTATGTTTGTGGCTGTTTTATTTTGAAAGAGTTAAGCACACAATAGTCTAAAGATCTAGCTTTGCTTTCTGAGCAGCTTTCACGGTGGCGTTGAGATCTCCCGCTTCTTCCGGTCTGTCACTGAGGTCCACCAGATCTAGTGACAGCTCTGCTCTCTGCTTCTCTACCTAACAGGAAAACAACTTGACTCTCTAGCTGTAGCATAATGTCACATGTCTGCGTATTTTTTACTTGAATTCATATGCGTAGTGGTCAGGTATGTATCACGTTTGGACTGAAATAGACTCTCAAAGATGAAACTGCTAGGTAAAGCTGTGATACAAGCTGTCCGTGTGCCTTGGCTCTCATGGCTCGTTCAGCTTCCAGCTCCTCCTCCAGCTCCTCGATGCGTCCCTGAAAGAGGATAGAAAACGAATCAACGCGTGCATAAGCACTCACAGCAAAAACCTTGCGTCTTTAAAGCCAGACTATTAATCATCACTGCTCTTTATCCTCTTTTGCTTCTCACTTTCCTATTTCCAAATTTTCACATTGCAATGCTTCTTTGCTCCCATCATTGTCATTTTAGCCGTCCGGTTAGCTTTCATTTGCTTTCACCAAGCTTTAATCTTTTTTTCTCTTCACTTCCAATAAAAGTTCACTTTTATCAGTGTATTTATTAGAATTCATCCTGTAGCGTGAAGATGCTATGATTCTTTTGGGAGTGACCAGGATGGACAGGATACATCAGAGAGACGGCTCCGGTTGACTCCTCCGGTTGAGGTTTAGAAGAAGGTTTGGACATGTGCAGAGGACAGATAGTGGATATGCGTAACAGATGAGGATGCTAGGGATGGGGTGAGATGGAGGCAGATGATGTGTGGCTCACCCTAACGGGAGCAGCCAAAAGAAAATGAACAATCCTCCAACTGTTGGTAAGACATTTAATGGATGAATAGAAATTTAAGCTTCATGATGATGCCGTCAGAGAGGTCAGATGACCACCAGACTCAGAGTGTTGGAACTTTCTGTATAAACAGTAGACCAACTAGTACAGCCATCTGTGCTGCTAAAAATAATTTACAATTGTAGTTCAGGTTTTGCATAAATAGCATCTACAACTGCTAAAGTGTGCATCTTGTACGGTGCTTCTGACACCCTGTTAGCCCTGACAGAAGAAGGAACAGTTTCAAATAACCCTTATTAAGAATATAGTGAAAATAAAAAGCTATTGTAGTTTCACCAACCTGGTGTTCTTTGAGTTTCTGGGTGAGCGTGGTGCTGAGAGCTTGCTCATCCTCCTCCTTCTAGTTCGTGTTGATAATTTCAAAGTCTCTCCTTTAAACACACAACAAATGGACACAGCAGAACATGAAAGAGGGTCCATTTCCACTGACAGTTTGTAGATAACAGGAACATACACAAATATATGTAGAAATGGTGTAAACCTTTATCTTCTTCTATGTTATACTTACAGATGAGGTCAATATGATGAGACAAAAAGCATGTATCTATAATGTCGGGCTTTAAATTTTGAGATGAAGACAAATTTTAGTTTACTTTTAGGTTAGGCTTTCAAGGAAGAAAGTTTTGTTTATCAAGTGCAAGTGTCCAGGAAATAAATGTAAATCTGTGTGTGTGTGTGTGTGTGTGTGTGTGTGTGTGTGTGTGTGTGTGTGTGTGTGTGTGTGTGTGTGTGTGTGTGTGTGTCCCCTCTCTCACTTTTCATATGCCAGTTCCCATTCGTCAAGTGGCAGGGTACACTCTGGACAGGTCACCAGCATTTAGTCATAACCTTCAAATTCTGCATCAAATCTCCTGGTTTTGTGGTTATTTGTCCAAATGTCTGCAGGCACAGAAAATGCAAATGAGCTACATCTCATCAGCTGCTACACTCCTGTTCCCTGTGCCCTTAACCTGTTTCTCCTTCTCAGTCTTGGCCAGTGTAGACTCCAGGGAGTCCAGGTCTCTCCTCAGCTTATGCAGTTTCCCCTCCAGCTGCCTTCTCTGGTTGTGAAGAGACGCTGTGTTGCCTTCTTCTTCCTCCAGGCGCTCATTTAGATCCTAAACTCACAATTGTTTGTAAAAAAGAAAAAGAAAAAGAAAAAGAAAAAAAAAGACTTTTTGTGGATTCCAAGAAATGAAAAGCTCTAAATAATAATGACCTCATTTAATGAGTATTCGACCTTGTGTATGTGCTAAACATACACAAGGCCATTTTGCTAGTTATCCCAACATTAAATTTTACTCCATTTATATTCACATATACTGGCGATCCAAGTTATTATTACTGACAAAAAAAATCCCCTTTATCCTGTTTGCTGCTGTATTACTGCAGATTATACCAAATGGCCTCCACTGAGCTCTACTGGTAGATGCTAAAGACGTCTGTAACACAGTACAGATCCTGTATTGCAAATTACCTGCACAGTCTCCTCCAGCTGGACCTTCTGGTGCATCAGCCGTGTGCAGCGCTCCTCTGCATCACCCACTGTGTCCTGCTCCTGCAGAGAGACAAAGGCACAAGAGAAACAAAGCGATTTAAAGATGTATAATATGTATTATCCTGATGTAACGGTAACACATGGGAAGCACAAACATTGGCTCATAAGCATCCTTTACACTAAAGAAACAACAAAGGCATCAGCCTTTTATTGTATTGGTTGTTTTACTGTGCTACTTTGCAGAAAAAAGATTTCCAATATACTACAGGAATTTAATTTGCAGGACTCTAAATATAGCATAAATGCACAGAAACATCTGCTAAGCAGTGCTGTGTGTAGACATAATGATCTACTTACTGCAGCCAATGACAGGGCAAGGTCATTCTTCTCTTGTGACAGAGTGACAAGCTTTCTTTCCAGATCTTTAATCTAGCTCTCCAGTCCCTTCACCTTCTCCACTGCCACCCTCAGCTCCTCCTTAGCTTTGAAGGTCTCTTCCTGACATCTGACCATCAGCAGGGGCTTCACCTGTCGGCACAAAGCAAGAAATATGATGATGAAAATATGATGATGATAATTAATCATTTGTCAAGAGGAGTAATTTCAAAATTTGACCTTAGTGTAGAGTTTCCACTAACCCCAGCAGCGTAACTGGAGGAACTTCCTCACATTGTGCTGGATACCCATCAGTGCAATTCTACATAACACGCGCCACATAAATGCAGAAAGAACAACCAAAACGGCTACAGTACTGTGCATGCATGCATATACAAACAGATCCACACACTGAGGGTCAGCATCTTCTTAAACTCAATCCTCATCAGAAATCCTCTAAGCTGAGCCTGCAGCATGGTTATGATCGTTGCCAGCCGCTCATCACGCATGTCCTCCAGCTTTGCCAGGATGCCCGCATGGAAAAAGAATCCTGGCAGGATGGGAGGAAAACACGGACAAGCAAAAGATGGAAAAAAGAAAGACAAAGAAAAAAGGAAATGATAGAAAAAAAGAAGACCTATGGTCAGTCTTTAGATAAACAGCTTTGAACATATTACAGACAGTATTATACTAGTACTACAATATTATATACTATACTATATCTGTACCAGATGCCAATAGTAGATAGTATTTAACAGTCATAATCATCACTTGTACTTTTTGAAGATTTAAATCATAAGAAAATTTAGACAATGTATGATTTTATTGAAGCGAAGGAATATTGTAGCATTCATTCTTCTGGGTCTTTGTAATAGTGGTGTACCTTGGAGTGGCTCCATGTTATCTAGGCCGATGGAATTTAGGATGAGCTCAGAGGCCTTCTTGTTGTCAGCAAGTCCCTTGAGGATGATGTGGGTGTTGAGGATATAGTACCTGGACATAGTACAGAGAAGACCAGAGAGGGAAAAGAGTAACAAAAAATATGATCACACTCAAATGATTGCTTTATTTTATTCATATAGTGCTAAATCACAACAACTTTCACCGCAAGGCGCTTTATATACCTCCAATGGAGCTCTAACACCTCTGCGGTCTTAAAGAAGGCCCAACAGCGTCTCCACTTTCTGAGAATCCTCAGAAAAATGGACCTGAAGAAGGAGCTGCTGACCGTCTTCTACCGCTGCTCCATTGAAAGTGTGCTGACATATTGCATCGGTGTGTGGTTCTCCAGCTGCACCACAGCACACAGAAAGGCACTCCAGAGGGTCATCAACATGGCCCAAAAAATCATTGGACATCCTCTTCCCTCCCTGAAGGACCTGTACAGCACTCGCTGTCTCAAGAGGGCACGCAGCATCCTACGGGACTGCACACACCCAGGACACGGGGTGTTTAAGCTGCTGCTGTCTGGCAGGAGGTTCAGGCTGCTGAGGTCCCGAACAAACAGACTCAAGGACAGCTTTTACAACAGGGCAATAAATCAAATCAAATCAAATCACTTTTATTGTCACATCACATGTGCAGGTCCATTGGCACAGTACATGTGAGTGAAATTCTTGTGTGCGAGCTTCACAAGCAACAGAGTTGTGCAAAATACAATAACATAAACAGGCAAATATACGAATGGCTAAATCTGAAACTAATAAATATATGTACAATATATAATAGTATATGCAAAAAAAATTTTCTGGATGTGTATACTAAATGTTTTTCTGTGTGTGTGTGTGTGTGTGTGTGTGTGTGTGTGTGTGTGTGTGTGTGTGTGTGTGTGTGTGTGTGTGTGTATACACATATTTTACAGATTAAATAGAGTAAACAATAAATAAAATATATAAAAATATACAGAGTTGAGACATGTGCAAAACAGTGGCATTACTGTACAGTATGGAGTGCATAATGTTAAAGTTCCAGTAGTGAAGCTGAGGTGTCTATGACGTGTTCAGCAGTCTGATGGCCTGATGGAAGAAGCTGTCTCTCAGTCTGCTGGTACGGGACCGGATGCTGCAGAACCTCCTTCCTGATGGAAGCAGTCTGAACAGTTTATGGCTGGGGTGACTGGAGTCCTTGATGATCCTCCCCGCTTTCCTCAGGCAGCGCTTCCTGTAGATGTCTTGGAGGGAGGGAAGCTCACCTCCAATTATCCGTTCAGAGCACCGCACTACTCGCTGGAGAGCTTTGCGGTTGTAGGCGGTGCTGTTGCCATACCAGGTGGTGATGCATCCAGTGAGGATGCTCTCAATGGCACAGTGATAGAAGGTCCTGAGGATGCGGGGGCTCATGCCGAATCTTTTCAGTCTCCTGAGAAAGAAGAGGCGCTGCTGCGCCTTCTTCACTGTTTTGTTTGTGTGTACTGACCACGTAAGATCCTCAGCCAGGTGTACGCCAAGGAACCGGAAGCTGCTCACTCTCTCCACAGCAGCGCCGCAGATGGTGATGGGGGTGTGTACTTCTCTGCACCTCCGGAAGTCCACTATCAACTCCTTTGTCTTTGCGACGTTGAGGGTGAGATGGTTGTCTTGACACCAGTGGGTCAGGGCGCTGACCTCCTCCCTGTAGGCCGTCTCATCACCGTTGGTGATAAGACCCACCACTGTAGTGTCGTCCGCAAATTTCACAATGATGTTGGAGTTGTTAGTGGCTGTGCAGTCGTAGGTGTAGAGTGAGTACAGGAGAGGGCTCAGTACACACCCCTGTGGAGCACCAGTGTTCAGTGTGACGGGGGATGAGGTGATGCTGCCCAGTCTGACCTTGGCGTCTGTCAGACAGGAAGCTAAGGATCCAGCTGCAGAGGGAGCTGCTCAGTCCTAGATCCTGCAGTTTCCTGTCCAGCTTCGAGGGAACGATGGTATTGAATGCTGAGCTGTAGATGTCATCCAGGGAAGGACGGATGTTGTTTTGCTGTGCTGTATTTTAATGTGAAGTGTACTTATTTATATTTTTATATTGCATGTACTGGTTATATTTTGTGCAGTGTTTTATTTAGATTGCATGTTTTGGTTATACCGTCAAATTGTCCTGGAGAGACTCCGCCTTTCCCCATTTTTACTAATTGGACACACCTGAGAGGAAAGGCAGTGTAATTTACAGAGTGCTGAGTGACACATAAGAGGGTTGGAGCTTGGCGTTCGAGGAGGACGGACAGCACCAGCGACGCGGAGCGAACAGGCGGACGGCAGTAGTAACGAGAGCCCAGCTTGTGCACTGCGGGAGAGCAGAGGCGGCGAGACAGCTGGTGCCGATTTGCAGTTTTAAAGAAGCGGCGGGCGGAGTTGAGAGCTCTGCCCACCCGGGGTAAGTCTTTGACTTAGCCCCTTTTATTGAATGAAAATTGCCGAAAAGAATAGTGACTGCCGCTCCCTCCCTTTCTTCAGCGTACCAGGACGCGGGATGCGGGGAGGAAGGCGAGGACTCCGCTGGGTTTCCCTTTTACATCACTTCGCTGGACTTTTTTAGTTCTTTGTGACTTTTATATCGTGGCGGATGCCACTGGACTTTTAATGTTGTGTTTTATTGCTTTTTATTGTGTTACCCCTTGGCCAAGGTTGTTTTAATTCATTTTGCATTTTTAACTATTTAAATATAATAAATTATATTTTAATTATACAGTTTTTTAATCGTGTGCTTTCCCTTGGCGGCTCCACTGCTCTGTCCGTTTGGAGGAAGGTTTCCTTCCTTTAAAAAAAAAACGACACTGTGGAAATAAAATCACCTTCGCTCCGTTACATAATCTACAAACAGCATTCTCACATACGTGTCTCTCTTCTCCAGGTGTGACAGGGCAGTGTGTAGTGTCAGGGCTATGGCATCATCAGTGGACCTGTTGTGGCGGTATGCGAACTGTAGAGGGTCCAGTGAGTCGGGTAGTGCAGAGCGGATGAAGTCCCTGACCAGTAGGGGTGGGTTTTTATAATCGATTCATCGATTAAAATCGATTCTGGCTTGGATAACGTAAAATCGATTCATTAAAATCCTGAATCGATTTTTTAATATAAATTTATTTTGTCCGAAATGCCAGAATCTCTGGTGACATCTCACAAAATTTCAAGAACCACCAAACAGTAAATGAGAGCAGGTACAGGGATTCTGCACATAGACTTAAACACACAGCGCGACCCGCGGATCAGAATCAGTTAGATGTCGCCTTTCTCACAGTCGGGGCTGAAAGCCGACAGCTCGCTGATCCGGGTCCGCGCTTTGTGTTCACGCCCTTTATGCGCTGATTCTAAAGCTGTTAGTTTGATCTCTCTCCAAACAATATTGACCGAACCAGCAGCAAAAGAAGATCCAAACGCTTCACATAAACATCGTCATGAATTCACTCTTTTACTGTTTTGCTTCCACTGCGATGCGCAGCTCTCCCTCTCTCCCTCCCCCTCCCCCCCCCCCCCCCCCCCCCCCTCTCTCTCGAACAGTTTCGCTTTCTTCATTATTCGCTTGCTTGTTACGCACAAGTCTACTGTTGCTTACAGCGCTGTCGGCCGCTGTTTTTTTTTTCCCCTTTTACATTCTTCCGAAAAGAAAACCTCATTTCTGCTGTTCAATACTGAACAAATTTAAACTTTTTAAAATTATGCAAAATGCTTAGCCATGTCTCTAATAAAACCGCTGTAACGTCAGAGGTAATGTTGATTAATTAATGGTTTTCTTTCGTTTTTGATGTACTGCAGAATATTTTTATAAAATCCCAGGCCAGGAAAATCACCCACATGTTTTTCTGTGTTTTATCTTCAGCTACTTTGACACAAAGGCATCTGCTGTGATGCTCACACCTTGGATAAAGTCTTGAGAGTGTCAGCTTCCTTTTTATAGATACAAAAATATGTAAATGTCCTGATCTGAATTATATCTCTGACTGTCAAAATTTCCCAGATTTAAATCGAATCGAATCGAATTAAATCGAATCATGGATCGAATCGATTCTAGAAATCAGTGACGATACCCAGCCCTACTGACCAGCTTCTCGAAGCATTTGCTCACGATGGGGGTCAGGGCTACAGGTCGCCAGTCGTTCAATGAGGAGATGGTGGAGGATTTGGGTACAGGGACGATGGTGGCCATTTTGAAGCAGGCTGGGACTACAGATAGAGAGAGGGAAAGGTTGAAGATGTGTGTGAACACTCCAGCCAGCTGAGCCGCGCATGACTTGAGGACTTGAGGACTCTGTGTATTTAGCCCTGATCAATGCGAATAGCTGACCTGACTGGCTACCTCCCTGGACTTTTTTAGGGGGGAGGTAACAATGTTTAAAATAATAACAATAATAATATTTATATTTATAACAAGGTGCAATAATAATTAATGTGCAATAATAACAGTGTGCAATACACATACACTTATTCTTCTTTTTTATACTAAGTTAATATACTGTGTTGTGTTGTTTGTTGCATTGTGATGTGTCATATCGTCAGTGTTGGGGAGTAACGGAATACATGTACCGCCGTTACATATTTAAAATACAAAATATGAGTAACTGTATTCCGTTACAGTTACCGTTTAAAAAGGTGGTATTCAGAATACAGTTACTTTGTTGAAATAAATGGATTACACTGCGGTACTTTCCTGTTTCATTTTGTCGCGGGTCAGGACTGTTTGGGTTTTGTTTGACAGCTACGTGCTGTTGTTCCAGGCGGCAGCGTTGCGGTTGCCATGGTTACAGGGCGACGCTCTCTCTCTCTCTCTCTGCAACTGTGTGTTTCCTGGGTGAGAGAGCGCCTTTTTTTGTTGTTGTTGTTGTGCTAAGCTAACAGGCAGAATGCTACAAGCATAGCTCTAAACAATGTAGCATCATGGGCAGTGTAGTCCGTGTTGCAGGGAGAATGGACTGCCATACACGTTATGGGTCTGTGAGCGCAAGGAGGGAGAAAAAGGGGAGTGGAAAGGTACGAGTTGTCATCGAGGAAAAACGGCAGCTGGAAGCATGTAAATGTAATAATAACCACTGCAGCCAAGAAGA
The DNA here is from genome assembly GCF_057382275.1 of Copadichromis virginalis. Classification (NCBI taxonomy): domain Eukaryota; kingdom Metazoa; phylum Chordata; class Actinopteri; order Cichliformes; family Cichlidae; genus Copadichromis; species Copadichromis virginalis. The sequence continues at coordinate 14,220,887 of NC_140621.1, forward strand.
GGGCCTGACGAGCCCAGTTTTAAGTAAGCTATTAAGACTCGACTGTACACCGTGTTCGTGTTTTCCTCCGAAAACAATAAGTTCCGTTGGAGCAGCCTTTCAACGCCTCTCTCTGTCTCTGTCAAAAAAAGTTGACCCACACAACAAAGTAAAGCTATTTTTCGGCTATGAGCCGACAGGGACCCCGCCGTATTAGTCAGAGGTCCCTTTACTACAGTTCGGAGTCGCGGACCTTCAGTAATAGTAATAAATCACACAGCAATAGTACATTCACGTTGTTGTAAAAAGCATGATAATCTATTAAGTAATCCAAAGTATTCAGAATACGTTACTGTCATTGAGTAACGTAACGGAATACGTTACAGAATACATTTTGGGGCATGTAATCTGTATTCTGTAATGGAATACATTTTAAAAGTAACTTTCCCAACACTGCATATCGTGTCGTGTTGTGTTATATGTAGTGCCGACGTAGGACAGTTTTCCAATTTCATTGTACTACTGTACTATGTATGACTGTGCAATGACAATAAAGAGTTATCTTATCTTATTTTAAGGTAAAGAGTCCAAGATTGAAGTGCTCTGTTGGGATCGAACTAACTAAACTCTAGTTACATTGTGTATGTGTATATACACTAGAATGATTGGGATAAATACAGATGTAGTTAGACCTTGGTTTGAACTCTGGGTTAGGAAATCCTTTCCCTCTAACACCCCACTACAGGCATGCTGGTGCAGGATGAGAAGACTGTCTGTCACACCTTTGAAACACAAACAATAAAGAATGAAATCACGAATACCAAGATCAGATTTGGAAACTAAAATTATTCACCAATGTCTATGACAGTGGTTCCCAAACTTTTTTTGCTGGGCCTGTTAGGATGCCTGGGTCGTTGACCCAGGGTTTTTGAGTTTATTATATTATTTATAATTTCTAGTCTTTGGTTTCTTTGAGTTCTGTCTTATAGTTTATGTCTCTGTCTTCTCTAGTTGCTCTGTCTCCCCTGTCAGCTGTATTCCCTTGTCTAGTTCGCGTCTCTGTGTATCCTTAGTTGCTATATCCCCGTGTGCAGTCAGTGTCTGTGTCTGCCCTGGTCCCACGTCTCTGTTCCCTTTGTTGCAGTGCGTGCGAGTCTGCGTCTTTAGTTCAGTCTGTGTCATGTTTCCTGTTTTATTTTGAAGGTCCTTGTCTGAGGTTAATGTATCTGGTTTCGCTTCCCCTTGTCTCGATAGGCCTGATTTGGCCCAGCTGTGTTTCCCTCCTGTTACCCATTCCCTGATTGCTCCCTCTGTGTATTTAAGCCCTGTGTTTCTGTGTTGCGATCTACCGTTTATTTTGCTGTGTGTTTTGTCTGCGTGCCTGAGTTTATGTTTAAAGTCTCAGTTCTGGTTTCTTTTTTAGTTCAGCATTAAAGCTGTTTTTTGAGTTTACTTGGTGCCTCTCAGTGTCTGCACTTTTGGGTCCACGATTCCTGTCTGCACACAGCCGCTCCATAACAGAGCCTCCCTTTGTTTTACAAGAAACAACTTATGTTGTTCATAAGTAGTTAAAGGTAGACTATGAGCAATCTATGACATTTGCATTGTTCTTATTTCTTGAATTTTACGTTTTGTATTGTCCTTAAGTCCTTTTTTACCCTCTGTTACTTTATGGGTATCGTGCAGTATCTGCAGATGTGTATTTGTTCCTGTGGCTGTGTGAGTTGCTCTGTAGAATTTGGAGACGGTTTGGAAGGAAGACCCTTTTTTTCTGTTTCTTGGATCCTCCGGAAGTGTCCTTTTCTTTGAAGAGAGGGGCCAGCAAGGGCATTGACGACTTCTGGAAGAGTCCCACCTCTGTCTCACTCAGGGGGTCTTTGTTCTTATCCAGCCACGCTGTTATATTGTAGCCCACCTATGAGAGGTAAAAACTAGGGGTGCAACGATATTCGTATCGATATTGAACCGTTCGATACAGTGCTTTCGGTTCGGTACGCATATGTATCGAACAATACAAAATTTGTAATTTATTTTATCAACTTTCCTTCTGACGATGCTGTCTGTGTTGAGCGCTCAGTGAATCTGCGTTTGACTACTCCGCCTAGGCTGCACTGTCGAGCGCAGATCCACTGAGCGCTCAACACAGACAGCATAGTCAGGAGGAAGAGCGCAGGGCAAGCTAGCGAGACAGAAGTTAAGCTCTCCTTGCAACATGGCAAATTGAACCTCCCCACTCTCATTCAGATCTGGCGTTTGGAATTATTTTGGTTTTCATGTGACGTATGACCCTGAAGGTAAGCGAGTCATGGACTAAAGTAAAACAGTATGTTGGATGTGCCACGCAATGCTCAATTACATGGGTGGGAGCTAGTGTGTTAGCGCAGTTAGCTCGTTAACGTGTTGGCAGTCTAGCCCCATGCACGGAGCGATCGGCGGTAGCTCGTTAACGGAGATTTGCCGTGTTGTGGCGTTAAGGTCATTTGAACGAGATTAACCTGAAAGCACTAGTGGGAACACAACGAATATGACTGCACATTTACGCCGACATCATCCTAGTGCAAAGACAAGTGGAAGCAGACAAAAACAATAAGCACGCATGCTACTAACTTTACCCGAGTCATTTAGACAGCCGTTAGCACATGAGTCTCCTTATGGCGACCTGATATGTTTAATATGCTGCTGAGAATATAGCCCAGAAGAAGCGTATAGTATAGCTTTTATTTTGGAAAGAGACATTTCTCTGTAATAAACTCTCTTTTCCAAAGATGAGTAATTCCTCAATCAGATACAGGGCTTGCAATATCGCTAGCCCAACGTCCTGGGGCTAGCGATTTTTCCAGTCGGGCTACCAAAATCTATCTCTGCCCTGCCCGTCGGCCTATCGTAGGAAGCAAAAATATATGTCAATGCTTTTGCATTCTTTCAGAAATGTAGCTGGGTAATTATGTCATTGGCATCGGTGAGCCACTGTCAATATGTGACATATTGAAATCGCGTTTGAATTTGCTCTTGTTTTTTGCTTTCACTTTGCAATCGTGCGAACTGTGTATAGAGAGCGACAGCACTGATTGGTGAGTGATGATAATTTGTGCACCAATTCCTCTGACATCGTCTTATTAATTGGTAGCTTACTACACAAACATGACAAGTGAAATCTCCCGCAGCAAGCTTAAACATGTGAGAGGTTGATCGCGCAGAGAATCGCTGAGCTTATGTGAGTGCGTGTGTAAAAGCAGCAGTATATATATTTTAGTTCTGCTGAGCCAAATAAGACAGGTCAGGGTGAAGAAGTGACAGCCAAAGAAAAGCTTACCACAAAACGGAAAAGTTATGACAAATCAGACTATAAGGCAAAAAGAAAGTGCAGCTTTATGGTTTCATGGACAAAATAATTTCTGTGGCTGCAATATGACGAGCTAAATAACCAAGGCTGCACATAAGTGGTCCGCAGGTGCGCATTCGCTGTCAAAATAAAAAACATGCACAAGGGTTAGGGTTAAATTTAAAAACTGTACTTTTGAGTTAAAATATATATTTATAATTTTAATAAATGACAAATTAAAAAGGCATGAAAATTTTTTTTGTATCGAAAAAATATCGAACCGTGACACCAAAGTATCGAACCGAACCGTGAATTTTGTGTATCGTTGCACCCCCAGTAAAAACAGCTTAAAGTCACACATTAGCATTGATTTCATTGACAGAAGCATTTTGAAATAACTTTATTCCATCACATACACATGTTTGGAGCCATTCGTGTATTTACCAGCCAGTAATCTCTTAAGAAGTACTTGCAGTGCCGCCATAGTGCATCAGTGGGCCTTGGCCAATTTCTTCCCCCCTTCTGGCTTGAGGAAGCTGGAGGACTTGCCCAGGTGGTTTTCATACAGAGCTGCTGTGAAAGTTGCATCTGTTGCTTTTGGAAACGCACACTGCTCCTCCAAGACGGATAAAATCCCAATAGGCTGGAGGGGGGGATAAAATACATTAAGGTGGAAATAATGCCCCGTGAGTGCACACAGCGTTTCTGAGAGTATGTTTGCGTTACCCTCTGCAACAGGTCCAGGCCAAAGTCGACAAAGACCCTCCTACTTGTACTCTTCCTGCTCCATGTGGTGGTTAAAGAACTGCTGCAGCTTCTTGTTGGTGAAGATGATGCACAGCTGCTCAAAGCTGTTGAACTGGAGACAAAGCACAGAGCATGACCCTGCGAGCTGACAAGAGGAAGTAGCATATTGTAGCTTCTGATCGAGACCACTCTGCTTAAAGCTTACCTCAAAGATTTCAAACCCAGCATCGTCCAGCACTCCTGTGAAGAACTGCCGCTGCATCTCGGTGTCCAGTGTCTTATTAATGCGGGTCACCATCCACTTGAACATGCGGTCATAGGTGGCTTTTGCCAGAGCATCGATGGAGTACACACACTGGTCTTGGTTCTGACTTGAAAATTGGATGATCTTTAAAATGTGAATGAGTCCATCGGCACCTTTGTTAAATAAGTAATCACAAGGACCTTTAGTACTGAAGTGATCTCATAGCTTTGGTCACAAACTCATTGCCAACCTTGACGCGGGGGCGTGTTATGCCCTTCTGCAGCTCCCCGGAGTTGATGGCCATGAGGTGGGCAACTTTGTCAGCCACTTTAGAGGAGAGAGAGGACAAGGATCTAATTACACAGCTGAAAAATAGGTTGCTGCCAAGACTGTGATTAATGGAAGCAAAAAAAAAAACAATATGCAGTGGATGAAAAAATATTTGGTTGTATGTCAAAATGGAAGGGCATGTTTTAGGAGAAGGAGAGAGCTAAAAAGAGAAGAACTGGGGTAAACTTGAGAGAGGGAGGTAAACTTTCTCTACCCTCAGTGGAGACACATCAGCCTGCTCCTCTCTGGGTTTCTGTTTGAACTTCATGTTTCCAAAGTGCATTACTCTTCCGGTCAGTTTGTACACGGTCATCTTCTCCTCAGGAGTGAAGCCCGGGACACCGAAGGCCTCCTGTGGACACACAAGCAGAGAGAACAGAGCGTACTGGGAACAAAGTATCACAATAAAGTTGTACAAAAAGAGGCAACAGCACCATCAACAGTCCAGTACGTTTCCATAATCAAATGTTATATACAAACTCTGAATGAAAGATAAAAGCTTTCAGTGTGAGCACAGGAGTGAGCGCACATCAGTGAGCAGCAGCTCCTCGCCGCCGTCCACGTTGTCCACCAGAGTGACTCCCTGACACACCCACACTGTTTCGGGTAAGGTAATGATACTTTACCTTTTTGTTATAATGAAAAGAGACACCACAGTTACTACACTACAAGATTTGATAAAATATTGATTTCTTAAAGTATGTCCTTTAGACTCAAAAAACAAACTTAAACTCATCAGCACACCCAAATACGTTTAACTGTAGCAAAAAAATAGAAATAAAACTGTTTATGGCCTGCTACAAAAAAATCCTTTAATTAAAGTTTAACATTAGGGGTGCGGTTACTTTGATCAGCAGGTATATAAAAACAAGGAGGCTAGCTACTAGCTGTCTGCAGTCCTTCGTGACAGATAAATTAGACCACTAACTGGTGCTTTATTTGCCTTTTTGAGTTTTTAATGCAATTACACGATAGTTAAATAAATGGGTCCATAGTTTAGTAAGGTTTATACATTTGCTTGGTTCAGTTTCAGCCAGCCACACAAGTCCACTTTGGGGTTCTGTTAGCATGAGCATTGGGTGCAGGTAGCCAAGACTAGCTGCTTTTTCTTAACTGATAAGTAAATACCCTGTTGTAACTGCCCCTCAGACATTTGTCCTCCAGGTTTGGTGAATGAAACTGCAATTTTTCAGTCTTTTAATAAGTAAAAGCTACAAATAGTGGTTTTGCCTTTTCATGAGGTTTGCTAGCTAGATAGCGCTAGACCCACTTGGCCAAACATGGTGACTTCTGGTTCCAAGTAAAGTTACTGGTTCAAAATGTAAAATACGAGTCCACAAATCAACAGATGGTGTGACATTGGCTACATCCATCTGAACTGCTGAACTATACTTGTATTTTAGTATTTTTCAGACATATTAAATTTGTGTTAAGCCACTATTTGGATCTGTTTATCCAGAGCTTTGTAGCGGTTTTACATATTGATACGCATTCTTCGCTGTTTCCCTTCACATTTAATTATTCAATCGTGTATTGCTTTACTTTTAGTTTCAACCTTTAATCTACTGCTTTTGGTGGGTTTCGCTATTTTCTTTTAACTCCCTGAGTCTTAAAGCTAACATAATTAACATTACTCCAACCATGTTACGTTACTGAGTCAACAGTCTACTCACTTGCTTGCTGACTACTTTTCATTTACTAAAGTTACAACTTATTGAAGTAAATGCATTTAAAATTCATTTAAAATTTATTCCATTGAATTAGCTGAGCTACACCTCGAACTCTCCACTTGCTACCTTACAGCTGCACTGGTATCTCCTGCAAGTTTTTGTTTTGGGAATCAGTAATTCAGGTGGCACTTTTTCAAAACTGGGACTCTAGAAAGCTTAAAAAACTGATCCTATTAAAATAGATTTGGTGGCTCCACAGTGTAATGACTAACACATTTGACTAACACACAAAAGACCCCTGGTTTGAGACCAAGAAGAGGAACAAATCACAAGATAGTGTATTCTTTTTGCTGGTCTTACGCCTGGATAAATGTATGTTGTGTCACAAGGGCAACTGGTGCAAAATTTGTCAACTCAAACATGTGGATAAATTCACCACCATGACCCCTTGGGAAAACAGAGAGTAGCCACAAGAACATATCTCTGAGACCCAGGGATAGTCTGTCCTTCATGATATCCCAAAATGATTTAACGTAATAATATTTTCATTTTTTTTCTGGTAACATTCCTTTTTATTTTATGAGCATTAAAACTGTGGAAATTAAAAATGAAAGAAACACATTTCAACACAAAAACCCTGTTTAAAAAGAACTTCTCTTAGTCAAGCTTTTTGGTCAAACTGCATTCAGCAGCTAACAGGCACCTAAAGCTGTGCTGTTATGTCACCTCACCGTGGATGTGACAGAAGGCTGAGTGAGGCGGAAAGATTTTACTCAGAGTTGTGGAAGGTGAGTCAGACTTATTGCTGTCAGGGGATGGGGTGGAGGAGGGCCAAACATCAGAGCAGGAAGGTGTGAGCTCAGAGAAGGACATACCAGCTTTTGAGAAGCCTGCGCAGGGACAAAAACGTGACACCAGGAATCCATTATATTGTGTAAGCTAGGGTACTTGACTTGGGTCTGGATGGAGGATGTCCGAGTCATACTGTGAACATACACATGCTAAAAAATGCTTTCAGTTTTAAAGATGCCTTCAGATAGCAGCACCTTCTTGTAGTTTTATGTGCTGTGACTCATTTTCCCCCAAAAAAACCTGGTTGCTTATTAACTGTTTGATGTAATCAAAGAGCCTCCAGTTTTGGTGGTTGTGGGCAACAATGTCCCACTTTTAATTTTTCATATTGTAAACTTTTTTTAAACCCAATTTTAGGAGGTTTGAAACAGAACTGATATGGAAAGAAGAGCTGGAGTTTAGTGCACCTTTGGGAAATATATTAATTATATAAATCAGCAAAGCAAATAGTTTAAGAAACCAAACTTTTATTTTATTGTATGTGTGTGTGTGTGTTCCACTTCTACACATTGCAATGTGAAAAAACGTCAGAGCCCTATCTTACACGATGCTTTTTATCTATAATGAGTGGCGAGCGTTGTCAGTTTGTCCCTGCGCAGGCTCCTTGAAAGCTGGTATGTCGTCCTCTGAGCTTTCACCTTCCCGCTCTAATGTCTGGCCCTCCTCCGCCTCATCCCCTGACAGCAAGAAGTCTGACTCCCCTTCTACAGCTCTGACTAAAACCCTTTGTTCCTCATTCAAACCTCTGCCTTCTGAAGCACGGACATATTGCAATGGGAGTTAGTAAGTCCTGCTGTCCACTGTTCAATTAAACTTTATTTATATGGAGCCAAATCACAGCAACAGGTGCCTGAATTTGCTTTATGTTGTAAGGTAAAGACCCTACAATCACACAGAGAAAACAGTGAAAGAACACTTAAAGAACACAGATTAAAAGCTTTGTTTTGAAAGCGTTATAATTTCTGTATATTTCTGAAATTGATGTTTGGAGCTCCTCCTTGAATCGCTACCTTATCGTGGTGGAGGGGTTTGTGTGTCACAGGGATCCCAGGGGCTATGTTGTCTGGGGGCTTTTGCCCCCTGGTAGGGTCTCCCATGGCAAATTGGCCCTGGGTGAGGGACCAGACAAAGAGCGATTCATAAGACCCTTATGAAAAGGACACCGAGGGAACAGTTTACCCTGCCCGGGATAGGGTCACCGGGGCCTCGCCCTGGAGCCAGGCCCGGGGAGGGTGCCCAAGGGCGAGCGTCTGGTGGCCGGGCCTTAGTCCATGGGGCCCGGCCGGGCACAGCCCGAAGAGGAGACATGGGCCCATCCTCCCGCAGGCCCACCACCCGCAGGAGGCGCCATAGGGGTCGGGTGCATTGTGTGCCGGGTGGCGGCCAGGAGCGGAGGCCCTGGCGGACTGACCCCCGGCTGCCAAGACTGGCAATAGGGACATGGAATGTCACCTCTCTGGTGGGGAAGGAGCCTGAGTTAGTGCGTGAGGTTGAGAGGTACCGGCTAGATATAGTCGGGCTCACCTCTACACATGGCTTGGGCTCTGGAACCAGTCTCCTGGAGAGGGGCTGGACTCTGTCTCAGTCTGGAGTTGCCCCTGGTGAGAGGCGGCGGGCTGGGGTGGGTATCCTAATATCCCCTCGGCTTGCTGCCGGTACGTTGGGGTTTTTCCCGGTGGACGAGAGGGTTTGTTCCCTGCGCCTTAGGGTCGGGAACGTTTCCTGGACTCTGTCTCAGTCTGGAGTTGCCCCTGGTGAGAGGCGGCGGGCTGGGGTGGGTATCCTAATATCCCCTCGGCTTGCTGCCGGTACGTTGGGGTTTTTCCCGGTGGACGAGAGGGTTTGTTCCCTGCGCCTTAGGGTCGGGAACGTTTCCTGACTGTCATCTGCGCTTATGCGCCGGGTGGCAGTTCAGAGTACCCAGCCTTCTTAGAGTCCCTGGGGGGGGGTGCTGGAGGGTGCTCCACCTGGAGACTCTGTTGTCCTGCTGGGAGACTTCAATGCTCACGTGGGTAACGACAGCGAGACCTGGAGGGGCGTGATTGGAAGGAACGGCCTCCCTGATCTGAACCCGAGCGGTGCTCTGTTATTGGACTTCTGTGCTAATCACAGTTTGGCCATAACGAACACCCTGTTCGAACATAAGAGTGTCCATAAGTGCATGTGGCACCAGGACGCTCTAGGCCGTAGGTCGATGATCGATTTTGTAATCGTATCAGCAGATCTGCGACCATATGTTCTGGACACTCGGGTAAAGAGAGGGGCTGAGCTGTCAACTGATCACCACCTGGTGGTGAGTTGGATCAGGTGGCGGGGGAAGACGCTGGACAGACCTGGTGCACCTAAACGCGTAGTGAGGGTGTGCTGGGAACGTCTAGCAGAGGCCCCAGTCCGCGAGATCTTCAACGCACACCTCCGGCAGAGCTTCAACAGCATTCCGAGGGAGACTGGGGACATTGAGTCCGAATGGACCATGTTCAGCGTCTCCATTGCCGAAGCTGCTGCATTGAGCTGCGGCCGCAAGGTGGTTGGTGCCTGCCGTGGTGGTAATCCCCGAACCAAATGGTGGACACCAGAGGTGAAGGGAGCCACCAGGCTGAAGAAGGAGTCCTATCGGGCTTGGTTAGCCTGTGGGACTCCGGAGGCAGCCGACAGGTATCGACAGGCCAAGCGGAATGCGGCTCGGGCAGCGGCTGAAGCAAAAACTCGGGTGTGGGAGGAGTTCGGAGAGGCCATGGAAAAAGACTTTCGGACTGCCTCGAAGAGATTCTGGCAAACCGTCAGACGTCTCAGGAGGGGAAAGCGGTGCTCTACCTGCACTGTGTATAGTGCTGGCGGAGCGCTGCTGACGTCGACTGAGAAAATTGTCAGGCGGTGGAAGGAATACCTCTTCACCACGGTCCGTCGTGGTGAAGAGGGAGCTGAGTGTAAAAGCGAAGCTCTCAATTTACCGGTCGATCTACGTCCCTACCCTCACCTATGGCCATGAGCTGTGGGTAGTGACCGAAAGAACGAGATCGCGGATACAAGCGGCAGAAATGAGCTTCCTCCGAAGGGTGGCTGGCCTCTCCCTTAGAGATAGGGTGAGAAGTTCGGCCATCCGGGAGGGGCTCAGAGTAGAGCAGCTGCTGCTCCACATCGAAAGGAGCCAGCTGAGGTGGTTCGGGCATCTGACAAGGATGCCCCCTGGGCGCCTCCTGGGTGAGGTGTTCCAGGCATGTCCCACCGGGAGGAGGCCCCGGGGCAGACCCAGGACACGCTGGAGAGATTATATCTCTCGGCTGGCCTGGGAATGCCTTGGTATTCCCCCGGATAAGCTGGAGGAGGTGGCTGGGGAGAGGGAGGTCTGGGCCTCTTTGCTTAGGCTGCTGCCCCCGCGACCCGGCCCCGGACAAAGCGGATGAAGATGGATGGATGGATGATGTTTGGAGTCACATGTAGAAGAAACAATTAGATTTTTAGCAATAGAAACATAATATTTGCAAACACTGTATCACTTAACTTCCCTTGCTGCTGTAAAATGTGGAAGCTGCACTGCCCGTCATTTTGAAACCTCCACAAATGTGGCATCAATAGAAAGCCCAGGATCTCCTCTTGACAGTACAGCAGGAATTAATGATGATTGATGTCATGTAGAAGTCATGTAGACTCATGTCTACTACAGAGGACAAGAATGAATTGCTGGATCTTGGCCTAATAGGATTAATAATCTCCTAAGAGTGAAACTGCATATATCCAGACAAACCAAGCCTTTGCTTTTAAAACCGCTACAAGTGTTTTAGTTTTTAAAACGTTGAATTTTAAATTGTTATTTATTCATTTTCTTGCATATTAGCATGCAGCATATGACATTATTAAAACATGTTTTTTTCCCCAGTCTGTCGTTTCACATTCAGTCATTTTAATTCCATCCACTGCAGATTCATCTGCTTTACCTCTGAGCTCTGGTTTCGTTCCAGAGAGGAGCTGGTAGAATATGTGAGATCCTCTCTCGGCAGCCTGCTGGGAAATCAGTCTTGATTTTTCGAGCAGATCTAGCACCAAGACAAACGCAATTCATAAGGGCCCATTTATCCAAATTATTTTCATTTCTCACTTGATGTTTTGTCACGGCGTGACATCTTCATGTCACGGACGACGGCACATAAAAAGCAAGGCGTGTTATTTTTAACAAGGCCCCCTGACACTGACAAGCCTGATCAGAAGTAATGCAAGAGTAACATCCACTCACAGGTCTCAGTGTCAGCGCCAGCCGGCTTAGCTGTGGATGAGGATGAACTTTCCTTAGAAGGAAAACAGACGCACATATTCGGAAACAATTTTTCTATTTCATTTCATGCGAGACATTAATAGTTTATCTGATTATTTAAAATCTGATCCCTGCAAAGTGCAAGGAGTTGTTGTTCCTGATGGGTTTACCAAATGCCTCCAACACTGGGTTGGCCTGTATGATCTGGTCCTCCACTGAGCCCTGGAAGCAGCAACATTCAAATGCCCATTATTTGAGCCTTGGAGTCTGAGGCTTTGCTCCCGGACGCTCCAAAACTGGCAAAGTACTGGATAACCTTAGTGTTTTCAGTCCTGCCTGCACCAGATTCCCCACTGATAGGAAAGGACCAGAGATCAAAAGAACGGTGTGATTACACGGTGTACTTTTGCAGGGAGCTCAAAGTCGGAAACAGGAACACGCGTGTTATCCTTACGTGATCAGCATAGACTGGTGCTCGCGCTCTGCAGTGACAGGACATGAAAGGGGGCAGACAAACAGAGTGAGTGTGAGAGAGGAGAGTAATTGCTGCTGATTTCCCTCCGTCAGCACTGTGAACAACACAGACAGCTGTCCCGATGCCGCAAAACCTTTTTCTACTCCCCTAACAAATCATCACACGGCACACTGATTACACACCTCCAGCAACTGCCGTCTTAAAACATACAACTGCGTAACGACAGGCCACTTGCACGTTTCTGCTCCGCCTTGTATATCTGGGCCAGTTTAGCTCCATAGATAGAAAGCCATTTATATGGATTGACTGTCACACAGAAGAGGCGTGTGCATGTCCAGACGTGGGTTTAAAGGTTTAAGGATGCTCGGTCAATGATGTTAAAACATGATGGAAAGTTTTTCAACTTTGTGGCACCTTTACATGTTGATGCTATTTCCTGTACTGTGTTAAAAAATAAATGTTACATTTTTAGTGTAATTCAACCTCCTGTATGTAAAACCTCATGTATCAGATATGATACATGAGGTTTTTGTATACTTTTGATAATTCTAAATCATCAATGTATCATCATAATTGCACAATTTATTTTTAAGCAGTACATTGCAAATGAAATGCCAGATGTAGCAAATATGACACAAATTAATAATCATATATGGAAACTAGTATTTAATGCTTTTTTTTGTTTGTTTGTTTCGTCAATGGGTTCAATAAACAACCCATTTACAAAAAATTTGAATTTTTTTATTTTTTTAAGCTTTACTGGGATAAACATAAACGTTTTTCCTTTCCAGTCACCTTTCTCACTCACTATGTGTTAATAGACCTCTCTGCATTGAATCATACTTGTTAATAATCTCTGGCTCTCTTCTACAGCATGTCTTTATCCTGTCTTCCTTCTCTCACCCCAACCAGTCGCAGCAAATGGCCCCGCCCCTCCCTGAGTCTGGTTCTGCCGGAGGTTTCTTCCTGTTAAAAGAGAGTTTTTCCTTCCCACTGTCGCCAAAGTGCTTGCTCATAGGGGGTCATATGATTGTTGGGTTTTTCTCAGTATGTATTATTGTAGGGTCTACCTTACAATATAAAGCGCCTTGAGGCAACTGTTGTTCTGATTTGGCGCTGTATAAATAAAATTGAATTGAATAAACATGAAAATAATGTATACTGAAACTTGCGAGGCAGATGCAGATGGGCATCAGCTAGTTTATGGGGGGAAAAGAAGTTGTCACGTCTTACAATTCTTAAATTAAATCATTATTATTCTTATTAGTAGGAGGAGGATTTTATAGTTCACAAATAATACATCACAAACAATCGTGTTTACTAATTGGTTATTATTTGGTTGTAAACATGAAAAAACTATTATAACAAATATCAAATGAATAATAAATTATTTGTAAAGCATACATGAATATTGTTTGAATCTTTTTTTAATGAAGTTACATCTGAAGTTGAGCTTATTAAGGACTTTGTAAAGCATAAATATGCCTTTTGGCCCTTATCCTCAAATCCACACAGATTTATGGAGCACTGCACCACAAATAAACAGGACGGGCTAACGACTGATCGGAATTATAACCAATAATAACTAACACATAATGTAAAAATTGTTTTGCATTGTCATCACAAGCTGTCATTTTTACTAAAGATAAACAAAGATTATAAGATACAATTTCACGGTTTGTTAATGAAGTTTGATTAATTACAAGGTTACAATTTATTAACTTGAGGATTACATGGTGTTACCCCTTCTAGGCATTCTGGAAGGTTTCAGACTTTTACTAACTGAAGAAGTAGTACAAAGCTACACATGTAGATTTAATGTTAAATGTGATAAATTATAGTTTGTCATCAAATAAATCATCAGTTGTATGAATAATCTTAAATCATTTTAAGCTTGCATAACCATTATGGCAAAAGAACAGAAAAGAGGGGGGGGTATGCATCAACCACATGGCGTGATTAATTCTCTGCGCAGTGAATAATCTTTATGATTGATTATGATTGATGGGAAACATATTGAATAACACATTGAAAACCAAAAGTAATAAAATTCTCTAAGTTACAAAAGGCTTTTCTGTTCCTATACTGCTTTTTTTCTATGGTTTGACTGCTTTTTAATGGTGCTGTGGATTACTCAGTGCTGTGAAGCTTGCTTATGTAGATCCTTGCGCTGACATAGTGGCGGTGAAGGTTTTCCGAGACGCGGCTTCGTTGAGGAACGTGTGATCAGCGATGTCACTGGCTTGGTAGAACTTAGGCCGTTTCATCTGCTGGACATCATCCTGCCTCACTTTCACCGTCTGGTTAGAGAAGACGATAACAATAAGAATGTCGTCCGTCATCTTTGACCCAGCAGGGGCGTTTGATTTCATGTGGTTTATTCATGACATCTAGCCCTCCAGGGGGTCCACATCATCCCTGCAATCGCCTTTATAGACACCAGGCTTGCTTGCTGCCGCTAACATACTCAACCTAGTGACCGATTAGCCTGCTCACCCACTGACTTCATCAGAGACAGACTGGCAGTTTAAAGAAAGCAGAGTTGTTAATTGGAGTGAGAGAAAGGATAGTAGATGTTGATCCAACAAGAGCTAGTGTTTGACTCAGGTACTCACCAGTGCAGGATGTACAGATAAGCTCAGGAGCACTATAGGTGTGTGGGAATGTGGATTTGGGAATTCTTTAGTCTGCCTTGGTCCATTTTGGGTTTCCCTGCAAAGCCATCAAAACCGTCTCCTTTTCTCAGCCCATTACTTTAGTTATCTTCCCCGATCCCTCTTGATTTCCACCCCTCCAGTTTCATTCCACCATGTCTCTGCTGTTAAGCAGTTATTACTTTATCTGTGTGTGTACATTAGGATTAGTATGGCACCCTAAACTGAAACCACTGATGTGCCATTGGGTTATTTTTGTCCATCAAATTCAATTAGATCTTTGTCCATCTTGATTATTTTGAAATACCTACAGCCAGATTAAATCCTTTATATTAAAACAATGATTCCCTCAGTGTATTTTGGTGTGTAAGTAATTACATTTGGATTTTTTTCAGCTAGGAACAGCTCTGGGTCAAATATAAAAGAGCTGATTTTTTTTCCCAGGATGTGTAAATTCCAGGATGTGAAGAAAAATTCCAGGGAATGCCAAAAGTTGCTGCTTTCCCAGAAGCTGAAATTTTCTGACATCACTGCTTTGTTCTCAGCCTGTAGCCTCACTCCCAACTTCCTCTGAGCTGAAGTAGCTGTTGCTCCAGTTTCCCAAAGGGGGCACTCACATTCGTACTGACTCAGCGGCACAGAGAATGAGCCTCAGGGGGATGATGGTTTGACTTGGTTCCATATTCTTCATCATTCATTTCACAGCATTTCAATCATATTATTTTTTTCCAGCTTTCTAAATTGTGCTTTTGTTATTTTTTAAAATGATTTAACAGATTCTGTGGAGCCTCTCTTTTACCATCCCCTTCTTCTCTTGGTGTAATTTCATCTTCCTCCTCGTCGTCTCATGTCTCAGCCTCTGATTTTTATTTCATGTTTTGGCCACCCAGTATTATTCCCCAACTGCTCAGTTAAACAGAATGACTTCATCTTTGTTAACTATGTGTCTGCTTGTCCCTGCGGTTTTAGTCTGTCTCCATGATAGGAATGATTTTGTTGTGAGCACACTCAGCTGGTCTCAGGGGCTCCACAGCCCCTGAGACCAGCTGAATAAAAGATACACCCACATAATCACATAATCACACTAACAGCTGTACACGATGGCTAGAAGGATAGACCGATTTGTGTGTGTGTGTCCCCAGCGTGACTACAGCCACCTGTGGAGTGTTGACATAGTTAAACAGACAAATACAAACATCATCTGGGAATTAGACAGATGTAGTTTAAAAGTGGAGGACAAAATGGGGAAAGATATTAAAGACATAAAGAGGTTTGCTCATATGAAGAGGAAGGTGGAAAGGTGTATGAATTATTGCTTCCACCTGTATCTCTCTCTGTTTTAAGGGTTTGTGGCCAATGGGCTGAATATGAAAGAGTTGAAACTGCAACATGTGTGTTTGTGTCTGGCCCCTGGGACGTGTGCGAGACATTTGTCTGCTCATATGGATTTACTGTGGTGTGTAAACAGGCCGGTGAGAGGTACCATTGTTCCCACTGCTAATACTGCAGCTAACTGTGCCGCCGCTAAAGAGCCAAATCCAAGCAGCTATAATCTCAGGTCACCCGGCTTTCCTTCAGTCTTTTTGTGTTTTAGCTGCCTGCACGCTTCATGTTCCTGCTAAACATTTCCTAAAGCCTGTTATGCTACTATGATGCAAATGGTGCATCCAATTGAACTTAATTTTATGTCACATCTGCCATGACTTTATCGTCTCACTCATATTCCCATCAAAGTTATAATTCTGCACAAGTGTAAGTCTCTCACAGTTCAGGTATTTTATATTTTTGGTACCTGTGCAGATGAATCCCATGACTCAGTTGAAACCCCAACTTTTCCTTTTGACACCATAAATTAACATTTGTGGGTCTGAGTGAAACATTATAGGAACTAAGGATTATAATGCAATTTAAATATTGCTGGGGTGAACAGCATTCAAGGCCTAACTTTAGAGGAAGACCGTCATCCATTCCTATCAGCATGTATTATCATATATTACCCATTTTTCCGCAGCATTTGTCTGAGTTTTAATTAAAATGGAAGCTCTGCCAAACATCTGCAAAGCTGTTACAAAAGTTTGTTGTTTGCTTTTTTTATATTAGTGATATTCATTGATTTTTGAATAAGAAACGTAAAGCAGAGTTGTTGAAGGGTTAATTTAGGTACTAAGTTTTAAAAGTTATTTTTAAAGTGAGCAATTATTGACAAAAACCTAAACAACTAGGTTTGGGTTGATGAGGTTAGCCATAAAAAGTGAGACCGTACCATTTTTTATTGGCAGTGATTCTATGTAGGGATATTGTTAAAGTAGAAATTAGGTAAAAGAGCGCTATATTAAAAAGTAACTGCTATGACCTTCTATAAATAGATTTTAATGTATGTCTATCTATGTATTATTATATTTGATTCATTTTTCGTGAAGTAAATGTAAAAAAAAAAAAATAAGTAGAATTAAAGCTGCAAGCAGTGACGAGAGGGCCCTCGCACCCCAGCGCATCAAGCTAAGCCCAACACCTACGCCCAGCAGGCAGCGATGGAGATTACCATCCAATCTGATGTCCCACTGACGCATATCATGAGTAGAACCACCAGTTAAAATTTTATCTCGTTCAATGATGATTATAACCCACTTTGCATTTCCTCTTCCCACTAGGCACTGCTCTAACCATTACTGACAAATGGCACATGAATCGGTTCGGGGCTGGACTCTCATTCTGCCTGTTAAGTTTGGGAAAGTTTTGGGAAAGCCAAGTGTATCTTTTAGTTACAACAGTTAAATGCTTCTTCTGATCATGTGATTGAAGGTCGACGTGTCGCCATGACCACATGGTTTCACAAAACGTGAAAAGCTTTGCAATTTAGCATCATCAAGGTCTTTAGATTTCACCCGTTGAAGATCACGTGAATGTGATTAAATCCCTAGGAGGAGTTCGTTAAAGTACGAGGCCTGAAAACATCTTGGCATTTTACATAAGCCTGCCAAATTTCAGACACATAGATGAAACATAGAGTAGGGGGTGGTCTTTTGAAATTTTGTATGGGGTGCTGTGGAGCTATTTTGCAATATTCCATGAAAACGACCATATAACAAGAAAGCCTTCCTCACATTGGAGGTTTACACCTATAAAAAATCAATTGAGGATTAATGATTCGATATCACTTTATTCAAGCTAAAATCGATCTGAATCGGAAAATCTCTGGGCTAAACTCGGCTAACTTTGTTATAGCGGTAGTTTAGTGCTCTTCATTATGGGGGCCGTTTGTAAACTGAAACATGCTGGAATTAACAGCAACATTTTTCCACTTTTAGCTCAAAACCTTACAAAAACATGTTTTTTCGAGTCATTTTTTACAACATTCACTAAAATATTTGTAGCTTTTTATGTTTAAAACACAATTTTAAATGTTAACTTTAACCTGCTTATGGTGGAGTCTGACAACTCTCGAAGAGCAGTGCACAGTCTGGACAGTGGGAGGTTCCTAAGTATACTGCACAGCATCTTTGGGCTGATTGATGACAGGATCACAGGTAGAGGTATTCAGTTTACAGTTATTTATATTTATTTATAGTAAAATGTCGATAAAATGGTGGCAAGTAAACTAAATCTCCAAATCATCACTATCACCCTGTAAATACTCTCCAATTTGGCACAACCCAGAATTCTTATTATACAATAGCCCTGTCCACTTTCCAATATGGGAGCACAAAGGAATCACTCACCTCCACCAGCTCTTTCAAAATGATTAAATCATATCCTTCAGTACATTTGTCCAGGAGAACAGAGTTGGGAATGAACAATATCTTCAATACAAACAATTAAAATCTATAATTAAATCCAAGACATGTTGTGAGTGTAACTGTCTGTCATTCAGTCTTCACTACATTTGACAAAGACAAAGAAAGCGTTGTCGGCATGGAAGAGTGGATTGAGGGGACTGCCTGTTTTTCTTCGGTGCACCTTGGATGAAAAAATTAAATGTAATTCCTCAATCTTACTTTTTTTGCTTAGGCTCACTCTCACACCTTAACACATGTAGCTTATCTGCCTAAAACAAATTCCTATGTTTGGCATGGCTCAGATTGCTTCAGCATGTACGACTTGAATGGTGACAATGCCATCTCTAGAGAGGAGATGCTCGATTTTCTGAAGGAGAGGCTCATCAGACGGCCCAATGAGGACCCTGACGAAGGAATCAAAGACCTGGTGGAGATCATACTGAAAAAGATGGTGAGCTGTTTGCTGCACAGATAAAACTGTTTTCACGTGGTTTTCCAAAAAATAAAAATATTTAAAAAATTCTCAGGTCTGTAAATAATTTACCAGCTCTGCCAATGGTGCTTCCTCCCACAGGACTATGATCTTGATGCCAATGTGGTCGTTTTGGCCCAATCAAAGGCTCATTATGACCAGAAACAGTAATGGAGGGCTCCTCAGCCTCTTCCATTTTGCCTTTAGGGTTCTCCCAAGTGTGTGGTCCAAAGGAGAAATCTGACTGCAGTGGTCTGATGTGCTGCTTGTCTCTATTTGAGAAGGTCTATTTGCACCTTGAATCCACTTCTCGCTGTGTCAGCACAGGTATTGTGTAAAGTCCCTATTTTATCCTCTGTCAGTAAAACCCTATGTTGACTTTTAGGTCCATAGTAATGATGTTCTTGGGGAGGTAATAGCAGAAGAGTAAAGTCTAAATAGCAGCTGATGTTTGAAGTTTCCCTTGTATTGTCATTTCCAGAGGTTTGTTTGCGTGTGAGGTTGTTGTCGTCTGACGTGGTAGTTTTTTCTGATGAAGAAGGCTCCTCTTGCGTGTCCTCTTTCTGTGTAAAAATCAACATCATTTAAAAAGATCCCAGTCAAATTAAAAGAAAAGTGCCAAAGGGAAATTGTGGAAATGTACAAAGAAACAATGAAAAGATGTAAAGTGACTAGTTGTGTGTGTGTGTGTGTGTGATTATCTTAGCTTAGGTTTGCTCGGACTAAGGTGGAACTAAGTTGTTGTTTATTGGAGTGGTGGATTTTGTGAAGCAAAATCTAACCTATAGGTATAAAATTATACGGACTTAGCACATGTGCAGCACACCACCATAGAAACTTTTCTCACCCATGTGTCGCTTTGCTGAACTGAAACCAAATTATTCCGAAGGTTCTTCAGACTTTGCCAGTTATGCATAACGAACAGTTTCTGGAACTTTACAAAGTAGACCTCTGTGAACTCCTCAGCAGGATACTCATCCAGGGGCCTATACTCATCTACAGCTCCATAGAGGGCAAACAGCTGAATCAAGTTATAACCCCAATTTCTGGGACCCCTTGAACCATCAGATAACGACTCTCTAGATTTATGGTGTACACCTGCAAATAATGCAACACTTCACTGCGGTACACTGGTGCGAAAATGTTTGTGTGAAAACTGTAAATAGTGGCTATATTTATCGTCCATATTGTACATTTTACAGTGGTGGCACATTTCTGCGGAGACATTTTGGACTGTTTAACCCTTCTGAAACTTTTGAATGTTTTCCCAAAGTTTTGGGGATCATCAAGATGAGCTGTGGTGGATGTGAGACGAGGCGTTTTGTTCTTTGCAGTCACCAGTGGTTTTCTCATTGGAACACTTCCATGGATGCCATTTATGTCCAGTCTCTTTCTTATTGTTTAATCATGAACTCTGACTGAGGCGAGTGAGGACTGCAGTTCGTTAATGTTGTTCTGGGTTCTTTGTGACCTCCTGGATGAGTCATCGATGCACTGAATGTTGGTAGGCCAGCCACTCCTGGTAAGGTTCACGACTGTTACAAGTTCTTTTCCAATTGTGGTTAATGGATCTCACTGTGGTTCACTGGAGTCCATAAAATCTGGAAGGGAGCAAATGCTTTTTTAACAACAATGTAAGTGACGTTCCCCTGTAGCAGGGGGCGTCTCACACCTTAAGATACCCTCTTTTGGTCATATATTTCTAAACAGAGGCATCTTCATATCTTAACTGATTTGACTGCTGACCTGGCACACACAGACCACATCGATCGACTATGAGTTTGTCACACACTTGATGTTAGCTTGCTTGAAGTGTTGAACACGAAAAAGAAAACTATGTGGAAAATTATGTTTAGCAATCAAATTCAATCCATAACTGTCACTTTTAAAAACGCAAAAAAATGCTTTTTACACTGCCCCTTGAAGCTAATATCCCTGAACAAGGTGAGATAGCCTAGCTAACAAAACACCTAGCAGTATCATTTCAGCAAAATGATTGAGTTTTGTTGAGTTGAACAATTTTTAGTTAAATGTTGGCCCGTTCTGTGTGTTGTTCTATTTTTGTATTTTTTTTAACAAAATGAATGCTGTTGTAAATTAAATGGCCCAGGTGTGTAGTTGACACAGACCAAATATGAAGCTGATCTGATCAAATTCCTAGGAGTTCGCAAAAGTACAACGCCTAGAAATGGCAAAATCGGTGCTAAAATCTCACATTCAATTCAAAATGGTGGACTTCCTGTTGGGTTTGCGTTGATGGGCCCAATTACTTTTTTGTTCGTCTTGGTATGTTACACGTCTGTGCCAAATTTCATTCATGTAGCTCAAACTATGTGGTCATAGGACTTTATTTAACAACGCATAGGTGGCGCTCTAGAGCCATTTTGCACCACGCATATGCGAAACTATTAAAATACCAATTTCTTTTTACCAGACCTGACACGTGTGCAACATTTCTTTATTTTTTCTCTGTTTTTAAGTATGTTAAAGCCCTCAAAAAGCCACTTGTTTTGTCTGAATAATAATAAACGAGCAATTCCAGTAGGGTCTTCGTACTTTTAGTGCCCGGGCCCTAATTACTGAAATAAAAACCAAAACAGAATGTCTAAAGACTTGAAAGAATCTGATCACCACGGGCACGCCCACGCTTCCCGGAGCGAGCACGTACTGTACAGACACTGAGAACAATACGTCAGTACGTGCTTGAGCCTGCCCGAAAATGTTCTCCCGTGTTGTCGGATTTCGAAGGAGCGCAAGACTTTGCGGTGAAATAATACATTTTTATCCGTGAGGAAACCAAAAGCAAACCGCATGTGTGGAAACTGAAGTTATTCGCAGTTCCATTACTTGGTGAAACTGTGATTTTGGCTGGCTCGACAGGGAAGTTTGTGTGATCGTTTTTCCCGGAGTGATGTCGAATCCTGGGAGTCGGAGGAACGGGTCCAGCATCAAAATCCGACTGACAGGTAAAAGCGAGAGCGAAAGAAAGAGCTTACGGTGCACGTTTAAACCGGAACTCAGTGTTTGCTCGGTAACGTGTTGATTTTAGCAAACCCAACGAGACAACGCGAAGTGTCTTTGAGCCTCTCGAGTCTGCTGTTCGCCCAAACATCCGGTTTTTGTGTGGCAAACACCAGCCGAGTGCTAGCTTGTTAGCTTAGATGCTAAGTAAATTACCGAGAGGACAGCCGAGGAGCTGTTCACTGTCCTGTGCGTTTTGCAGCTGAGACAGGCGACTAGTCCGCTAGTCGTGGTGAATGCCGACGCTTGAAAGCCACGCTCAGAAACTTTATCAACCACTAACAGTGGCTTCTTAGCCTGCTAGCTAATAGTAACATTGTGGTTAATGTTGACCGCTAGCGCTTGCTAGCTACACCCTTTTTGGGGGGTGCTGACCACCAGCCGAAACCTCCGCTTCAGCCGAATGCGGCGAGCTCTGTAACGCTGGGGAGAGAGCAAATGTGGAGCGGCAGCCTGTATGAAAATTGATCTCCCGCTAGATTTGACATCCTAGTCCGGATTACCAATGAGTATCGATTGGCATTTCGCTGCTGTGTCAGCTGTAGCTGCACAAATGTCGGACTCGTTGAACTTGTCCCCACTGAAGGAAGTGCAGCATGTTTGTTCTTCAGGGGTCATTTATTCAACCGAATTGAGATAAAAAAAAATTATTTTTCAGTTTCCTGTAGGTCATATAGAAGTTTCCTCCTCCGCTCCACATACAGTCACAGCTGGAACAAAGGTTCCTACTGTTGATAATGTAACCCCACTGGGCATCCAAGGGCCTCTATTCAAATGGAAATGACCCATCTGAGCCGCTGAGCAGACGCCTTGTCCCCCTAAGTCAAAACTGAGCAATGACACACACTAAAATTTGCTTTCCGTCAGACTAAATATTTCTTTGTGTGGTTTTTATGGAACATTGCAGCAGTGTACTGCAAAGGTATGATTGTGATGGATGTCTTTTAAAGCAAATGCCTGTCAGCACTGATGTGGTGAAGTGCTGTCTGAAAATGCACCCCACATGCTGTTTACTTACTGACTCTTCCTCTCAGAGTGGATTTCAAGAAGGAAGGGCGGGAATCAGACCAACGGATCTAGCACACTTCGTCACTTATCCCACTGTTTATACATTTCAGGTTGAGGTTATCTGCGCTTGACGTTATCACTGAGTCTCACTTAGCCACGTAGATCTGCAAAAGAACAGTTCATCGCTCCTTTTGTTTGAAATAATAACAAAGGACTGATGTCACTCTTGACATTCAAGAGTGACATCTGTGATCAAAATAGATTATGTCATTGTATCAACTGTAAGCGGGTATTTTATATACTACTAAGATTGGTAGATTAACTGATAACAAATCATTTTAATCAGAATCAGTTAAAACACTGCAGTCATCTGGGATTATAATAGATCGTGTCCTCTTATGATAAAGTTTACTGTAAGCGACTCTGGTAAAATAAGCTCTACAAGAAGTATGTTATCGTAAAGTGTTTCATCAGGTGAGTTAAAATGAAAGCAAGCAGAGAAGGTATGTGTGTGTAAACTTGTATGCAACCAGAGATTATTGCCCCTGACTGTGCCCCGCCTCCACAGGTATGAGTGGAATTCTAATTGGGTAAGGAATGTGCAATGAGCCAATGGGAGTGCAATGCTGCCAGGCTGGCCAGCTCTGTTCAGTCTGCCAGAAAGAGTTGGTTGTTTCCCCCCCTTAACATCAGTATATCTGGAAAGCGTGCACGTGTGTGTGTGCAGTAGGGACATAAGCATGTTTGACACTGGGTCAGATCTGAGAGACTTTGTTGTGTTTACAAGTGATTGTTGTGTCTTCCTGTGTTCGTTATCTTTTTCTTAAGCTTAAGTATTGCTTTGAATAACACGGAAGACCTAAGTAAGTGAAATACTTAATGAAAACAGGGGGAAAAAATGTAAACTATTTTGAAACTTGTGTAATGCGGTATAGACATTTGTTTAGGAAGCAAAAGGATACTGGTTGAATTCCAGCCAGAGACACACGAATCCCTGGGTTTGCATTAGGTTGGGCATCTGGCATAAAACTCTACCAAATCAACCTAGTGCATCCACCGCTTGTGAGAAGGGAACAGTCAGAAGTAGCTTCTGTATTGAAACCAATGTATAACCAAATTATTTATGTCATACACAGTGTTAAATATTTTGAAAAAAAAGCACCAAATGTTTGATCATACGCTAATTTTGTGAGTTTTGATACCAAAAACTTGCAACTGCAGTAATATTTTAAAAAATAAATAAATAAAATAACTAGCTGTAGTGTATCTCTGGTTTTTGAGCTTGTGAAACATAACATTTGAATGCAAAAATATGGTCAAGGCAAGATGCAGAACATAAGTAGGTCAAAAATGGTGGAGAAAAGGGTGTTTTTGTTTGTGTTTTATTGTGGAAAATGCCATGAAAGGAATTAAAGAATCAGTCATTTAGTAGGATAAAGTTAGTGGACGCAACACGTGCCGCTCAGGTTTTGGTGCCAGTCAGTCGGATTGAGTGCTTAACTTGCCTGAGCTGCAATACCGGGCAGCATCAGGACAAGAGGTTACTTGAGAGGGAAGGGGTGAAGGAGCTGAAAAGAGGAGGACAAAAGTGCGAGGGAATGAGGAACAATCAAAGAAAAGGAGAAAAAAAGCAGTGAAATAAAAATGAGTGTTTGTGTGATGGATACAACAGAGGAGAGAAGGGGGGAGTCCGATTCATGCTTACTTAGGAAGCAGCATAAGCATTTCTAATCCCTTCACTTACTAAGCTTGCAGTATGTGCAGAAACACATTTACAGAAAAGCATGCAAAACAGGATGTAGAAACATGGATGAAGAGGTTAAAGAGCCTCAGCGTCCACTTATTCTTCATTACAGAACCATTGTCTGGGTGTTTGTGCAAGCCCTTCTGTTGTCCTGCGTCTGTGTACTGCAGGCTACTTGTTATTAAGCAGGTGTGATATTTGCTCACATGTCCACCAACCACTGCTTTGTTTTTGTTGCCGAAAGAAGAAGGTCATACAGGAAATGACATCATCATAAGCTCACGAGTTGTTCTGCTTGTAAGGCTGCGGGCGCTTGCTGAGACAAGAAAGTCTAGACCGCTCGAAGTTTGTCAGCATTCATCATGTTTTTTGACTCGAGCTGTGATCAAAGTGCAAAGAGATTGCACTACCTTGGCTTCGTTACCGGAGCACTCGGCCATTAATGGTGATTTAGGAAGCTTTAATTAGGCGCTGCAGTTGTGCATTTCTGGTCATTATCCAAAGAATATCTGGTGTCAAAGAGGTGTAGAGCAAGTTTGCTAACGTCTGTAGGAGATGGTTGATGTGATTTTTAAATTCCTTATGTAGCTGACTGACTGGTGCAAAAGAGGCTCACTTTTTCTTCACCTCTCTCAAACTGTTTCTGCTTGTCCCATCAAGATTGGATGAATAGAACCCCCGCCATCACTACCCTACTGACTGTCTAGCTTTTTCATACTTTTTTTTTTAAACAGAAAGGCAGTAAATGCAAATAAAAAGAAAGGGAAATGACAGTGGGGAAAGAAACTGAGAACCAGCTGAGCTGTTAGGCTGTAAGCTCTGTGTGTTTTTTACCAGCCATGACCTTCGCAGAATGAGGAATTTCCTGAGATGCTGAGAAAGGTCCTGTCACACATTCAGGGCCACAGAAGAGCAAGTCAGAAAACACATTGTGGGAAGAATTGGTGAATAGCACAGCAGGGACAGCGACAGAGGCTTCCTTTACTTCCAGTCTGAAATAGGTGGCAGACTTTAGAAACTCGATTCCCTCCCTTTCCTCACACACTGCGTTTCTTTCATTACGTCTGTAGAAAAGATGAAGTCTCAGTGTGGAATGTGTGAGTCAGGAGGAAAGGATTGGAAGAGGTTGACAGGGAACAGGGAAGGATATCCTGAAGCCATTCTCCATTGGTTAATCACAGGAAATGGACTAGGCAACACCAGACACGTACGTGCCACTCTGGTCACCACATCCTAAACCACTGACTGCCTGACTAACTTCCTAGATAGCCGTCTGGGCCAAACCGAATCAAAAGGCAGTTTAGGTGTGTGGCAGATCAGTTAAGATCTAAGGTTGTTTTCCCCTGACGGTACCAGCAGTACTTAACTCTGAAATGTTCCCAGTGTCTCACCAGCATTGTTCAGTTAGTGTAGATTGGATGGAGGACTTTTGAGATTATCTTTATTAATATGCAGAATACTTTTTTTAAAATCAGCTTCTAAAGAATTAATTACACTGATCTAGTCCAGTGCCTGGGGTAATAAATGAAAATATTGCTTTATCAGGTCAGCAGCGTGAAGCTCAAAGATTAAATCTATTAATGGACACAAAACAAGAAAAGCACCAAATCTACATGTTGAGGAACGCAAATATTTGGTCATTTGGGTAAAAAAAGAAGGGCAAATAATTAAGGGATCATCAAAGTAGACTAAGTGCAGAGTCAGCTTATTTCAACTTGCCATGAAAGGTAATTTAAAGTTTCGGTAGATGTGTAATGAAGGCCACAAAACCCCTCAGATGTGTGGGATGACTCTCCTACCCACTTCATGCACCCATTGCTCCCCTGCCAAGCTCCATGCAGGTGATTGATTGGGTTACACATTCTAACTCAGATCTGATTTTGACCCCCCCACCCCACCCCAATTCATTTTAATATGAAAATGAACAACAGAGAGATGAAGCCACATTATTTTTCTAAGGTTCTGTCAGGCTGTCTTGTTTTTGGCCACAGAGCCGTTTATCTTAATTACGTGTCATGTCAAACAGTTTGAGCTGAAACTAGCACAAGAACTCATAAATACTTTCTGGCGACCTTTATGTTGGTCCATAGTGGTGTGTATTTTTAATATTTAAAGAATAATCAAAAAATAAATAAATTGCTGACATTGCAGTCCAGCTCAAGAAATGTGCTGTTCATGTTAGATTTTGCATTTACTTCCTTAAAATATCAGTGTGACTGTGAATCACTAGACTCACACTGACATTCTGCAGTAACACAGGAGTAAATGTGCAACACGACACCAACGGAAATCATACTTTATCCACACATAACCTATATGTTGTCAATAACCCAGTACAGTGGCTTAACTGTGGTTTTTTTCTGCATTGACAGCAGAGGCTAGAGGCATTGGGACAGCTGTGTTTGCCTGCACGTAGTCACTTTCACTCAAGCTGTTAGTTGTTAGTTGTAGCTGTTAGTTAGTGCAGCTTTAGTGATTTCCACTCTTCAGTGCCTTCCAAAGCAAACGATTACTAATTATGGCAGAAAGTGCTGTTTGTGCATTTGTGCTGTTGCCCACGTAGTCATGACATGGAGTGTGTGGATTCTTCTTTTCCTAAAAGCTAAAGTTAAAAATGACTAAAACTAAGTTTAGGTCTGCCGTCGTCTGTGACGGGAAGAGAAGCCAGAAATACTACAGTGTCTTCTGGACGCTGATGGTGACTAAATGAAGCTAGCCCAATACATTCTTCTTTTTTTAACCTTTAGAAATGTTAGCGCACCGGAAGAAGATGATAATCTAATCTTAAGCATACTGACTGTTATGACACGCTGAAATAAGAGATGAAACATCAGGACAGTTAACTAAAAAAAGCGGAACTTTGAAGGTCCTTTTTAATGCACAGTGATCAGCTGATCTTTACAGATAAGTGTGTCAAACAGCAAACACAAAGCTCACATGCAGTCAGAACAAAAACCTTACTGTTTCTTTACAAAGCAGAGCTCACAGGTATACACCCTACACTTTACTTACCAGCCCAAATAAAAACACTGCATATAAATTTGACAAAGGCCCAGTGGACTTGAAGTGCAAACATTATCCGTGTTGATTACAGCTTACCTTTTGAATTGCATTGCATCAGCTGTGAAAACCAACATGCAGCTTGTTTTTGTTCTGCCCTGAAACAAACACTTGAGTGTATTTCTAAAAAAAAAAAAGAAGAAGAAGAAAGAAATAGCTGTAAAGTTGTTGCTCTCTTGTGTTTTCAGTGTTAGAGGAGAGCTAGCCTAGGGTGTCATATGCCAGCTGTCTGGGGAAACAAATAACCAGACTTTGTGTACACCCACGTACATGATAAACAACAGTTTGCACACACTTACAAATTCTCAGAGTCTTGGTCAGATTGAGCTCTGCTCTCTGACTCTACAAAGATGGTGTGGGTATAGAAAGTGGTCTCCTGCTTTATCCGTGGGTGGTCTTTCAGCGTGTGTCTGTCTTTGTGCCTTTTGCCTGACACTAGCCTGTACTTCTCTGTCCGTGTCATATCCACTTTCATGACCGTCCTCTGGCATTCATACATTTATCCTGACCCACATTCTTTCCCCTCAGATGCGTCCTCTGTGTCAGCCTACGTGCTGTGATATTACATATATTTGTGTAATTTTTTTCTCCTTTCTCTTGCAGTATTATGTGCCAAGAACCTCGCAAAGAAAGACTTCTTTCGTAAGTACTCTGATTGTGATCTTTTTCACATGCATATTTCTGGCATTATAAAGAGCCCGTGTGACATAGGAGCGACTGTGAAAACAGAGTGCCATTGATGTTGCTCATTTGCTGTTCTGAGGGATAACTGTTGACCTGTGGTAGCGCTGGAATACAACAATGACCCTGACTGTCACCCCACAATCAGGGGTTTGTTTAAGGCTGCAAAGCTTCTCCGAGTGTGCCCAGTTTTGTTCTTGGTCAGAATTTGTTAAAGGCTGCCTGGATTAGAGTCTTCATTTCCTGTCAGATTAGATGGTGAATCTCAAGTACTGTTAATAAGAATGGCAAACAAACTGAATTTCCTGTTTGTTTTTAAACTGCAGGCCAGTATGAGTCTAGATACAAATACAACAACTCCATTTATGTTAAATGTTTTAACATGGAGATCATGTTTATGAGAAGCACCTAAGCCACTTTGGATTTTGAGAGACTTTATGGGCAACAGATTTTTAATTACAAGTTTTTGTGTGCAGGTCTGCCAGATCCTTTTGCCAAAGTCGTGGTGGACGGATCAGGTCAATGCCACTCTACAGATACAGTAAAGAGCACACTGGACCCCAAATGGAATCAGCACTATGACCTGTGAGTCTCGTCCACAGCTCTAAAAACAAATCTACTATACGTTTGCAGTAAAGTAATTTCTGCTTAGGTATAGATATTTAAAATGAATTATAATTAGTTTAACATAGCCATCCATCCATTTTCTACCACTTGTCTGTGTTCAGGTCACGGAGGCAGCAGTCCTCTGTCGTGCGTTTTAAACAGAATAAAATAAAACAACAGTTTTTGACTTCTTGTCTTATATCAGCACAGATGTGCTGGTGTTGTCTGAGTGGCGACACCTATCATTCATGAAAAGACATTAGCGGCTGCCTGTGCCTTATCACAGGGCATGAGTAGAAGTGACTTTTAAAGACATTACCGGCAGCACACAAAGCAATAAACGCACCAGGTATACTGGGGACTCAAACAGAGAGACCCAGGCTCCCCTTGCCCCAGCCACCTCTTCCCAGTCACCACCAGGCGACACTGAGTTATTCCCAAGCCAGCAGGTTGGACCCAGCAGGTTCTGGGTCTAACCTGAGGCCTGGTGTCCAGGAGGCATCCTTTTCAGATGCCCGAACCATTTCTTTCGATGTGGAGTAGCAGTGGCGCTATTCTGAATCCCTCTCAAACGACTCAACTCCTCACCCTGTCTCTAAAGCCTGCATTATGCTCTGTTGGGGACACGGACTGCTGGAGACCCTACAGCCAAATATTCATTCCTGTTATACTTCTTTGAAGTACGCTGCCTTGATGGGATGCGTCATTGGTGGATTGTAATGTAAATTCTCTGCAGGTGAATCTGTGCGGTTACAAAAAACAGGCAGGTACGTGGATGCCTGAGCTGATCCTCACACTGACTGTCTGATGATGAGTTTGACGTCACTGGGACCCAAACAGATCCTAGCAAACTCACAGACACAGAAAGTATGAAATCTGTTTAAGTGAGAGGCTAGCCACCCTTCGAAGGAAACTAATTTCTGCTACTGGTGTCCGCCACCTCATTCCTTCGGTCACTACCAAGAGCTCATGACCATAGGTGAAGGTAGGAGCATAGGTCAACCAGTTAATCAACAGGTTCAGTTTTAAGCTCAGCTCTCTTCATCACCACAGATCAGTACAGCATCTGCCCCCAATCCCCGCGTCAGTCTCACAGCTCTGGCTCTCTTCCACAGCATATCCTTTATCCCGTCTTCCTTCTCTCACCTCAACCGGTTGCAGCAGATGGCCGTCCCTCCCTGAGCCTGGTTCTGCTGCAGGTCTCTTCCTGTTAAAAGGGAGTTTTTGCTTCCCACTGTTGCCAAAGTGCTTGCTCATAGGGGGTCATGTGATTGTTGGGTTTTTCTCTGTATGTAATATCATAATATCATAGGGTCTACCTTGCAATTTAAAGCACCTTGAGGCAACTGTTCTAGTGATTTGGAGCTGTATAAATAAAATTGAATTGAACTTGTGAAGACCTGAAGACACTTAAACTCCTCCACTTTTGGCAGCAACTCATCTATTCTTTGTCATTTTAATTGATTTTCAGTTATATGTAAATGTAACAACTCATTAAAGATGCAGAAGATCTACAGATGTTGATTGTTTCATTCATTCAGATCTTTGACCTTTAAAATGGCTCGCCTTTATAAAAAGCTGGATTAAAGAGACCTGTTGCACTTGTCACTTGTTTTGTTTTTTTAGCTACATTGGTAAAACAGACTCCATCACCATCAGTATATGGAACCACAAGAAGATCCATAAACGACAGGGGGCAGGTTTTCTGGGCTGCATACGACTGCTTTCTAATGCCATCAGCAGGCTAAAAGACACAGGATGTAAGGCCGTCATCTTTATCTACTGCTCTGATTTTAAATACACACATTTTCACACCATTTATTTAGTGCTGCTCTGTCAAGAAAATAAAAATGTATTTGCTTCCTGTTTCAGACCAGCGTCTAGATCTATGTAAGCTGAACCCCTCTGACAGTGATGCAGTGCGGGGGCAGATTGTAGGTAAGGCTGGACAGCGATGGAGCGTATGTACAGATTAGTCATATTGTTGCTTTTCTTTCACTGTGTGCATTTTCTGCACTCCCCCCTCTAACACGGCGTTAACTCTCTGACCTGTCCGTCCTCCTTGTTTACAGTGAGCCTGCAAACACGAGACCGCATTGGCAGCGGAGGCCCTGTTGTGGACTGTAGAGGACTGTTAGAAAATGATGGGTGAGTGTCACCAGATGTTAACCCTGCTAATATCACACCCTAACTTTTAAATACAAGACTGTTTGGATCTCATGTGATGTTACACAACAACCTGTTTTAGGTCAGAGGATTATTTTAGTTCTATTTGTTAAGTATTTGTCCCTCCTGCTGTCTTTGTTGCGCTGAGTTTGAAATAAAAAGCAGTTGACCCGTCATGTGATTCCAGTGTGTTTTTCTTTGTGCGTTTGTGTGTAGGCCTGTGTTTGAGGGGTGTTTCAGTGAAGAACCGCTGCCCTACTCCGACTCCACCGGTGCCGCGGGAGGCGGGAACTGTCGGCTCGACTCTCCCAGTCAGGAGAGCCGTCTTCAGACCCAGCGAATCAGAGGGCAGGACTCCAGAGGTCATGGCCACACCCCTCAGAACAGACCGCATGGACACCAACCGCCTGACCTGCCAGAGGGATACGGTCAGTGATGAACTCCTGTTGTGGCTATAGATATTTGTTTAACCTAAACCTCACATAGTCCATTTAATGGCTTTCTTTTCTTGTTAAAACAGAGCAGCGAACAACAGTGCAGGGCCAGGTGTACTTCCTCCACACACAGACAGGCGTCAGCACCTGGCATGACCCCCGGATACCACGGTATGACTATGCTGCACTTCATTTAGTCCAAGCATAACTGGAAAAGAGGTGAAAGCCTACAAAGAGACTTAGCCACTGCATCTGCAGACTTAACACACCCTTAAAGTACTCTACTCTCAGGGTTATACTCAGGATTGTATAAAATTTTTCTAAAGGCTTTACAAGAAAAGTCTGTTTCTGTAAGTGAGTGCATTCACATGTAGGTTTACATGTAATTTAAACTTTTCTTTGCATGTTGAGAGGGAGTTCTTCCTTCCTACTTTTGCTGAGTGCATGCTCATAGAGGACCATCGGATAGTTGGGATTATAACTCTAATATTGTACCTATTCTAAACTAGAGTGATATGGTTGACTTGTCAATACACTAAAATTAATGTTTTAAGCATTTGACTTATACACTCAGGCTAACATTTTAGGCCTTATCTACATCTTATATCATACTTTATCTACAAGTTATACTTTGTGTAGATACATCTTGTTTTATGATCTCATGATTTGTGCTAATGGGTGACTGTGACAGTTTTACACCACTTACAATTCTTAATTAGTAAGATTTATGGATGGTTTTGACAGTACGAACTGCCCCCGGTCATAAAAATGTCAGCAATATTAATTACTGCTAACTATAAATCTGTCATAACAGCCCATTACTTCTGACCCTATATGCTGACCTTAATCATAAACATGTCCAAATGACTGTGTTTTAAAGTTTATGATTCAAGGGTTACGTAAAGAGGGCCAAAAAAATGATGAAATTCAAGTGTTTTGTTTCACACTGAGGAAAATTTCAAAATCTGTTATGGTGAGGTACTGATCACAGTAAACATGTACAAGCATTTCTTCAACAAATGTTTTGGTTTTAATAAGGTTCTCAAAGTTTGTAGCCCAAAGAGGTTTAACAGTTTCTTCAAATTTGTGACCCGACACTAAATACACAGTTCGACCCTGTAATGAGCAGCGATATCTAAAAGAAGTGCATAAACACTTTGCTCCATGTGTCTTTAGAGCATGCCCGCTGTCTTTTTTATGCTCTTATTCAGCAGCAGATAAATAAAATAACTCTTAGTAGCTTTTCATGGGCCTTTGGGGTCCAAGTTTAGTTCAGTATGAGGATTATACTACTTAGTATGCATGTTCAGAACAGGTGGAAATGTGGTGCTCTGTCTCACTGTGTTTATCTGTTACTGGTGCAGGGATTTGGCCAGCGTGAGCTGTGAGGAACTCGGGCCTTTACCTGTAGGCTGGGAGGTCCGAAGCACCGTGTCTGGCCGGATCTACTTTGTGGACCACAACAACCGAACCACACAGTTCACAGACCCGCGCCTACACAACATTATCAGGTAAAGCATGGACCAATCTAATCTGCCACCGACCTACTAACGCTGCTGACTGGTGTGATATACAGAAACATGAGCTTATGGTAGATTTCACTGCTTATGCTGAATGGGGCTGTGTGTAATCCTGTGCGTATCGTTCTTCCACAACCTTATATTTCCCTTCTGTTCTCCTCCTCTACTTCTTCCCACCTCCAGTCAGCAATCACAAGTGAAGGAATCTTCCCAGGCCCCCCAGATGGATGTGGGGGGTGAGGAGGGGGGCGGTGGAGGAGTAAGTGGCGGCGGCGGAGGAGGAGGGGATGGAGATGTGGCAGCGCGATACGAAAGAGATTTGGTGCACAAATTAAAGCTGCTCCGCCACGAGCTGTCGCTGCAGCAGCCTCAAGCGGGACACTGTCGTATAGAGGTGTCCCGAGAGGAGATCTTTGAGGTGAGTGCAGGTGGAAGCGGAGGAAACACAGAAGCACTGGCTGTGAATATTAAATAACCGATTAACAAAAGAAAACTGATCTAAACCTGATAGCCTGTAATTAAAGCTGTGTGCGTTATACAGGAGTCATACCGGCAGATAATGAAGATGAGGCCCAAAGACTTGAAGAAACGGCTAATGGTGAAGTTCAGGGGAGAGGAAGGACTCGATTATGGTGGAGTGGCCAGGTAATTTGCTGCACGGTGCTTTTATCATCCTATCGTCCAAGTACCCAGTGCTAAGTACACGGTGACAGCTCTTTTAATGCCTGCGCTTAAATGTTAAATGTTACTGCAGTGTTTCCCACCGAGAATTTACAGGTAGTAAGGGGTAGTCTGACATACAGCTGTGAACTTAATTACTATATAATTTATAAATTTACCCCATGTTTTGAAAAAGTGCTACATCAACTGCTTGTACAAAAGACTGGATACAAAGACAGGATCTTGTATTTGATTGTTTTCACTAAAGTCTTGGTGCTACTTCATCTTTGTGATCATTGTGGTGTCTGTCTGCAGGGAGTGGTTGTACCTGCTGTGTCACGAGATGTTAAACCCCTATTACGGCCTGTTCCAGTACTCCACAGACAATATCTACACACTACAGATCAACCCAGACTCCTCCATCAATCCTGTGAGTACACACAAGTAAACCCACATAACGAACAATGCTAATAAGTCCCGACTCTGTGTCTCACACTGTCTTTCTTTTAAGGACCACCTGTCATATTTCCACTTTGTGGGTCGTGTGATGGGCCTGGCAGTTTTTCACGGTCACTACATCAACGGGAGCTTCACGTTGCCCTTTTACAAACAGCTGCTGGGCAAACCCATCCAACTCAACGACCTGGAGACCACCGACCCCGAGTTGCACAAGAGCCTCGTCTGGATATTGTGAGCAAAAGCACCAATAAATGAATCCTCTCAGCCTGGCGCAGGCAGACTGCTTAGTTTGTGTCCTGCGTGCTTGTCTACATAGTTTCCGTTTCAGCTTTTACTTTGATGTGTTGTGTGCAGGGAGAATGACATCACTTCAGTACTTGATCACACGTTCTGTGTAGAGCACAATGCCTTTGGGAAGTTCTCACAACATGAACTCAAGCCTAATGGTCGTAATGTCCCCGTCACTGAGGAGAACAAGAAAGAATATGTAAGGTAAATAACTCCACAGTAGTACTCTAAACTCTGTGTCGGATACAGAGTGTAAACATTACTTGCAAACGTCTGCCAGACGTTTACTTATTTTTTATTTTATTTTATTCATTTCAGACTTTATGTGAACTGGAGGTTTATGCGTGGAATTGAAGCCCAGTTTCTGGCTCTGCAGAAGGGGTTCAGTGAGCTCATCCCACAGCACCTCCTCAAACCCTTCGACCATAAAGAACTTGAGGTACGCGTTTGATACGTCAACAATATATTAGTACTTATTAAATATTTATATGACTTTTACCATATCTGCATGTTGGATTGGTAGTTTTGATTAAATTTCTTCTTCTAATCTGTTATCTAATTCATTATATCCATCTCAAACCCCTACCCACCACCCCGTCTCTAAATCTCTTCAGTTGATCATTGGTGGACTAGGAAAAATAGACCTTGCAGACTGGAAGACTAACACCCGTCTGAAACACTGCACAAGTGAAAGCAATGTGGTGCGGTGGTTCTGGCAAGCAGTGGAGGCTTTCAGTGAGGAGAGGAGAGGACGCCTCCTGCAGTTTGTCACAGGCTCCACCAGGGTCCCCCTACAGGGATTCAAAGCGCTGCAGGGTGGGTCATGCACTGGTACAAACACAACATACACCTTTTGGTTACACTTTGCTTCTGCTATTCCTTTGATGGTAACATTTAGTTCACTTTTTCAACACATAACTCATATACAAGGCCTTTAAATGCAAACTTTTTAACCCAAATTAGAACGATATTAGCTTCATGTGAGAATGGTTAGATGCACGTTTCAATCTGAAACCCATTAAAGAGTGTTGAGAGCTTTTTCTATTTAAAGTCTTTTCTGTGTACCAGAGCAGTGATAACTAGAATGTATGTGTGTAAGGCTCTACAGGTTCTGCAGGACCAAGACTCTTCACCATCCATTTGATAGATGCTAACACAGAAAACTTGCCCAAGGCTCACACGTGGTAAGAACCGATTTCTCTTAGTGTGTCTATATTTGTGTCAATTATTTTTTTGTTAGTGAAGTAATTCACTCTTTTCTGCCTCCAGTTTCAACAGGATAGACATCCCTCCCTATGAGTCTTACGAGAAGCTTTACGAGAAACTGCTGACTGCTGTGGAGGAGACCTGCGGCTTTGCTGTGGAGTGATGAATCTGCGCACACTTGGCCCTTGCACGTGCACACAGACTATGTGACATTTTACATATATGCACACACACACAAACCGAATATCAAGTATACACAAAGTATACAGAGCAGCCAAGCATCACAAGAACACACTCACTCTCCGGCGACACCTTCACCTCCCGAACCTGTTGGAGGTTAAAGGAGGAAGCACAGCGGGAGGAGAACATTTAAAAAAAAAAAAAAAGGACTAAAAATTTTTTCAAATGTTTTGAAGAAGCATTTTTATCCTTCTGTTTTAACAAGCTATGATGTCATCCTTCAGAATGTTTAACCACCGCAGCGAAGTCTCGGGACGGATTCAGCCAATCGGATACGAAGCCGGGAACATAGAAATCAGATTTGTGAAGAAGATGACAAAACAAAAAAAAGAAAAAAAGACAGAGCCTGTTTGTCTTTCTGCCTGACGAGTCGATTGATTGACTAGTATTCATGCTTCGTGTTTAACCACTGTCGTGTCTCAGAATGAGCGCATGTATGTACACGTGTTTGTCTGGGTGTGTGTGCATGTGAGAGAGTGCAGATCTATGTGTCTGCGTGTTTTTGCGTTTGTGTCAGGCATGACACTCGGTTACGCTGTAAAAATGATCAAATGAGCCTGCTCCTCTTTTTCTCTTTTTTTTTTTTTTAATCTTAATTCCTTTGTTTGTATCTGCGACCACTCTGATCCACTCTATTTTATTATTTATTACTAAGTGATTACTGACCAAGCTGCTATATGCTCTGCGTGGAGCCCACACTAATGTCCTCATCACCCCCTCCCCCATAGTTGAAGGGTCAATTCACATGCAAGTAACCCACAAAGTGGGTTCTATTGAATTTTGTTACATTTTTTTAACATTCGTATTACTGCAGAGAAATACTCCTTGTCATTGTATGAAACCTGCTAGTGTTTTTGGTGTTTTAAATGCCCTGTTACATCTGTTAAAAATGAAATCAAAGTGGCTTTCCCAAGCCTTAATTTAAAAAAATTCTAACTCTACTGATGTTATGGAGAGGTCATCTGGATTTGTTTTTTGTTTTTTTTAAACCGAGGATTGAAAGAACGTGTTTCTGGAATTCTGTATAGTTACATCTCCTAAGCCTTTTATACAAGTTTTAGCCCTCATTTTACCTGCTTTTTTTTTTTTTGTGGCCCTGATCCCCGCCCCTTTTTCTCTCCATAGCCTGAATGTTGGCAAGAAGTCATCGTCAAGACCATGAATGAGTTTCTTAGCAGTCATTAATGCTCCAAATTGAACGAAATCAGAAGCTTAGAAGTTGAGCAAGCAACATAGAAAGTTCTGTTTTAAATTGAAGACTGTTAATAAGCAGGACCATTTCAGTCTGTATTATCAAGGGTATGAGTTCACTGTGTAATGGATGCAGAAGTATTGTAACTTACTATGTACTAAACATTTATGAAAATTGCGTTGTAAATAAGATTATATTAAAAGAAATTACATTGAAAATACATTGCTTGTGTCTTGTGTCTCTATGTCGACTCTTATGGGTCTAATTAAACCAAACACATTTATTATATGTATTCTTAAGCAGGTTTCCATCACTTCAAACATTAACATTAATGAGAGCATGTAAGCAAAAGAGACCTGCTTTGCTCTTGGACTTTGCATGAATCACAAAAATCGATTCAAAATGATTAATATTTGCAGTAAAGTTTAAGTATTTGGACATTTTTGCCTCTGTACACTACCACAGTGGGTTTTAAAGGAACTGTGATTGAAGTGCACACTTTCAGTTTGAATTCAATGGGTTTAACAACTGTTTAGGAATTCGGGCCATTTTTATGCACAGTGCCCCCATTTACAGAGGCTCTGAAGTAATTGGGCAATTGACTGACAAACAGTTTCACAGTCTGGTGAGGCCTGTTCCCATGGTATTCCATAACAGCCGAAGCACAGAAAGTATCAGGAGTTGATTCCAAGTGTTGGATTTTGTAGCTGTTTACTGGATTTTTCAAAATGAGAGCCAAACAAATGTTGATGCAAATTAAGGAGACCTTCATTAGACTGCAAAAATAAAACCGCAGAGAGAGAGCGCAAATCAACAATCTGGTTCATTTGTAAAAGACAGAATGTCCTGACCTGCTCAACAACTCAGTAGGTAACTCCCAAGGTTAAGAAAAGCAGATTACCTCTTCCAGGGTGCTCTCGACATGTAACAAACCTGAGACACCCTGGAAGAGGTAGGCATATCATTATCAAAGTCTACAATCAAGAAACACCTTCATGAATGAAATTTCAAAACAAGGTGCAAACTGTTATTCATGAATAAGGCCAGATTAGACTTTGCAAGAAAACATCTAAAAGAGCCTTTGCATCTCTGTAAAATAACAAAATAAGTTCTATGGACAGATGAAACTCAGATGAACTTTTACCAGAATGATGAGAAAAGTCTGGAGATGAAAAGAAACGGCTCATGATCTGAAACATACCACATCATCTGTCAAACATGGTGGAGGTATGGCTGCCATACAGTGTTTATTGATGATGTGACTGCTGATAGAAGCAGCAGGATGAATTGTGAAGTGTATAGGGCTGTACTGTCTGCTCAGATTCAGCTAAATCCTGCAAGACAGAGCTTCACGTTGCAAATGGATAATGACCCAAAGCAAACTGTAAAAAATAACCCAAGAGGCAAAGAAATTGGAGATTCTTCAGTGGCTGAGTCAGTCATCTGAAACAGAGTATTTAGTGCAGTCTGTGGGATAACTTGGACAGACACTGAACTGTTTATTTATGATTATTTAATTCATCATTGCAATAGAATCCTATAAATGTTAGGAAAACGTGAAAAGCATAGCTGGTTTCCTGTAAATAGGTTATAGCGTTACAGAGCATTTAAACATACAGATTTGATAGTTACATATGATTTTCATATTCAAAGTCATTTTAAGTATATTATTTTGATCTGTTGTTTGAGTATGGTTTTCTTTAATCCTAACTAAAAGGGAGAGAGAGCTAATAGTTCAAAGTTTTTCTGCTTCTTGTTTAAGGAGCCCTACATATAAATACAATACCTCACGCAGTAGATAACCTGTATTTCGCGACAGAATGGGTACGTTTGTATCTTGGACTTAACGCTTGGTGAAGAATCAGGCAAGTGTGGGTGGGACTACATTTCCCACGGGCCTTCTGAACGTGGTGACTGGGTGTTTTTAACGTCGTGACGTCTCTGCTCTTCTTGTTTTGGCAGTTTGTTTCGTTATTCACGGTTTGTCACTTGACCAAGAAGACGTATTGTACTCATGAACCAAGACGGAGCTGCGGTATAGTACTTTTCTACATAGATATTCTCGTGTTGTGACTTCGAGCCGTGTGGGGACTGTTTGAAGCGGTTCTGTGGACAGGAAGCCTCGCACAAGTCAGCTAACTAGTCTGGCTAGCTAGCCAGCCAAGCTAACGAATGCTAGCTTGGCTAAGAGCAGTTTGTTCTGTTTGTGTCAGCGGAAATGATCGATAGCCATGATGGGATGCTTGTTTTCAAACACCGCCTTAAACTTGATGCTAAAAGGGCCATGTTAAACCTAATGTCACGGCGGGGAAAGCGGTGCAAGTGCGGGGGACGTGTACAGGCAGCTTCTCGCTGGGTTAGCGTGTCCTGTTTTAACAACACAAGATTTGTGCCACCTTTGATCAGATCGAGGACGATCAGAGCTGCGCCCGCAAGTAAAGCCGATACAGGTCGTTAGCACATATTTGTTTACACGACTGTGCCGGCGAACACATCAGTGGTAGCGCTAATGTTATTCGTCGGTGGTGATTTAAATGAGCCCAACTCCGCATTCTGTTTCCCCGTGGAGCTTCCGTCTTTGTTGAGTTCTCTCTAGTAACGTGTTTGGGGGAGTCACTAACGTGCTCCTGAGTCTTTAGTAGTCTGTGCGATTAGATTAGTTGTGTTCTCAGGGTGGAGTCCAGCTCTCCTCGTTTTCTGTAAATGTGACAGATGTTAAACTGAAACCATTTGCTGGATTCCAGGGGAATACCAGCAGGGTGATAGTGTTGTTGTGCGCGTGTCATACATAGACATTCTAACGATAGAAATTAATGGTTATAAAAAGTCACATTGAAGGGACTTGCCTCCTTTTTACGAGAAAAATAAAATAAAACAAGTTCCCATAACACGAATCTATTTTCGTTTCAAGAGTTTGTTTGTGGTAAGGGTTTAAAAGGCAGTGATTATGGTTATGGTAAATCTCCAGGAAAGTAATGCGTGTGTATGTAATGTCCTCTGATGGAAACATAA
Source organism: Copadichromis virginalis (assembly GCF_057382275.1). Taxonomy (NCBI): domain Eukaryota; kingdom Metazoa; phylum Chordata; class Actinopteri; order Cichliformes; family Cichlidae; genus Copadichromis; species Copadichromis virginalis. The sequence goes on from NC_140621.1 coordinate 14,260,954, forward strand.
CTCTCTGTATGTGTGTGTCTGTGTGTGTGGGTGTAGATGTTACTGATTGAGCAGTGATTGTGTATGTGGGCTGATTCAGGGAGCTGCTAAGTGTAGTTTCACAATGGCAGATGGAGGCAGCGATGATGAGGTCATTCACCTGGCAAGCTTCAACGTTCACCGCAGCCAAGGTGAGACTTCACATCCGCACCGGCATGCATGTAGACACAATTGTCTGTCTCCAGGATATATGATTATTGTTTTTATGCATCTATCCATTTGCTTGCTTCCACTTGTCCAAGTTAGGGCCAAGGAAAGGGCTAGAGCCTTTCGCATCTGTGGCAAGGTAGACCCTGGAATGGTCACCAGTCTGTTGCAGAGCTAACACATAGAGGCAGACAACCATTCACACTAACACTCCAATTCAACTCCTTCCATAAATCTCAACCAGAAGTCTAAATCAAGCTTTATGGTCAATTTAGAATTGTAAGTCAGCCTTGCTACACCAAGCATGTTTTGCTCTGTGGGAGGAAGCTGGAGTACACAGAGAGAAGTCACAGACATGCATAGTACATGCATTTGTTGTAACAGTGTAAAAAGTGCAACAGATGCTCCATAACTACATAAAAAAATAATTTGCTGGTCTAATAAACCCGTCAGCACCTTTATAAACTTCAGGTTAGTAACAGTATGTTAATAAAAACCTAAAAACAATTATCAAAATGTGCTCGAATATCTTGCCTTGCAGAGCTTCACGTTTTAAGATGTAAATGTTCTGCTTATGCTCTGAGAGGTCCAGCCACTTTCGTGTATTTGACCTGTTGCACACACGCATATAAACCTCGTGTTTTGTACTTTTTAGGAGGAAGTGCAAAAGTGCAGATTATTTTCAGCACCTCAGCTAGTTGTCTGATGAACTAACGGTTTCTGCAAAGAAATTCAGCATTGGCTCATGTTGCAATCGCTCATCTCCTTTGTCTTAAATTTCTACACGATGCAGTGAATGTCCCTTTTTACATCCCCCGTAAATGCATCGTTTAATAACTCCACTGTGCGTGTGTCTGTGCAGGCTCGCGCTCTCATTTGAGAGAGCTCATCACTATTTCTGATGACTCGGATGAAGAGCCTGTGACTCTTGTACCGAGCAGTCCCGTTTTGGTCCCGGACGATGCAGATGACGACGATGTCAGCATACTGGAGGTAACTGATGCAGATTATTCTTGAACCTTTCTTCGTGTATGTCACTTGAGACTTATTTATATATGTTTGAATACATTTTTCTGGGATTCTTTCTGCTCTCTTCAGCCGCTAATGCCTGCGCGCAGACACGTGATCCGCCCAGCGGCGAAATGGAGCGGGGCCTCGCACAACCCAATTAAAGTTGTAAGTCAAAGTAGCGCATCTTCTGGGGTTTCCACACTGGACCCAGTCCCTGCCTGTGCCCCCTCTACCTCCAGAGATGCCAAGGGAACCACGTCTCCCCAAGCAGCCATTAAAGTACAGTTTCCGGCGCACTCGAGCACATCTGGAAACACACTGCTGGATCTCGGCCCTTCATCACTCTCCCAGCCAAAACCGACCATAAACTCACAGCAGCACAACGGTACATCAGCAGACACAAGTGGGGAGCTCCATGCAATTTCTTCTGTCCACACCCCATCTACCTCCACAAATGCCAAGGCCAACACCATCTCATCCAGAATACCTGCACAAGTACCTGAACAAATGCTTGTCCAGCCTCAGCCTAGCACATCTGGACTCGCGCATCCACAACCTGGCTCCTCAGCACAGTTACGGTTGGAGCATCACGCGAACTCCTCTGCCAGTGCCACACACTATATTAGTGCTGCTGCAGTGACTGCTTCAAGTTCTTCTACAAAGACTCAAGTAAAGGCTAGCACGAGTAGCCTTACGCAAGACAATCCTCAGGCCAGTACTTCGTCTGCACATCTTCCATCTCGTATACGGACGCACCCTCAGCCTAGTACTTCACTGTTCCAGTCTGGTGGAACAGTGCCAGTGCAGCCCCACCTCATCCAGTTGAAGGAGGTGAAGCTAGTTGTTCTTCCCCCACAGCCAAATCAAGCTTCGGCTCTAATAACCCAGCCCCAGGGTCTGCTGCAGCCTGTGCCAGTCACTCGAATGCGGGGCAATCTCATTCAGATTGAGCCGCAGCCCTTGGCTCAGGCCCCTGCCCAGGCTGCGGCCCAGCCTCCTCAACCCCCTCAGGTTATACCAGGGATGCCCCCTGCAGTTCTAATAGCTGCAGCCCCAGAGAGACTGGGTCCTCCAGAAGCAGGTCACCGGATCATCCTGGGGAGCCAGGCACCCAAAAATGCCCTTCCAAACCCTCCAGCTCAGGCTGGTCCCTCGGGTCTGCTTCAGCCAGCCAACAGACTTAACATTAGGGTACCTGGTGTGAACTCTAACCCTCCTCCTGCTCCTCCAGCTCCTCCCGCTCCCGCAGCTTCAGTCCCACACAACAGAGAAGAAGCACGACTTATTCTGGGTCAGAACCCCGAAAGACTTAATCTGGTCGCAGTGCCTCCAGCACCAGAGGACATTCCCCAGATAGAGGATGCAAGGCCTGGACCCTCCGCACAACAGGAGAGACCAGAGCACCAGCCTCACGTTAGAGCCCTTATCAATGGTGTTGTGAGTATCTCATTACGAAAATTGTTTGCATCTCTTTTATCTGTTATAAAGTTAAATGAGTGTAATTGTGCTGTGTTGTCTCACATTTCATCCGTTCCAACCCCATTCTTCTTTCCGGCCATGCTCTCCTCAACTTTTTGAATATCCTCTACAGTTGGATCTACTCCCCGACGTCCAAGAAACCTATGTAGCAGAACTGATCCAAAAGAATAATGTGAAAGACTTGAATGTGTAAGAATCATCTTATCTAATTTAACCTTAACGTAGAGCTTTAAAATAGATACCTATATCTTGTTGGGTAACCATGTTCGAAGCAATGTGCCACATGTGAATTTTAAAACAGAATGCAGTGATTTGCAAGTCATATAAAGTCTGTGATTAATTCAAAATAGTTCAAATGAAAAAAGAAATGATGAAACTGAGAAATTGTATTTCCTTTAAATACACAAGTTTATTTGGAATTTATGCCAAGAACACATTCAGAAAAAGATGGGACAAGGTCAAATCTGCCTCTCTTTTGTGTCATTTCTTCTTTTATCAGCAATTTGCAAGTTTTTGGATACTAAGCTGCAATTTCAAGTGGTTACATGTATAATATATCATTTTTGTGCAACATGTGGTTTCCCATTATCTAGCTAAAATAAGCAGAACCTTCTCCAGTATTAGTGATGCCTTCATATATGTACGTCTGTATCGTCACGGCTCTTGGGTCTTGATCTGTACACTGATTTAAAAAAGCTGATTTAAACTCTTTGCTTTAGTGCAGAGTACACGGTAAAGATAGTTACTGATTGGTGCAGTTTTCCCCTTTTCCTCAGTCTGTCTTCAAAGAGCCCGGGGTCAAGAGTTTTTGGCCTCTGGACTGATAGTATAACAATTTTTCTCAGTTTTCTTGATATTTTTCAGCAATACAGTCTCTAACTCTCTGGTAGTACCTTTATCCTTTGAAAGGATTTGCAAATTATTGCATTCTGTTTTAGCTTGTATGTTACACAGCGTCATAAAGACAGGTGTAGGTGGTCACATATGAAATGATTGCCAACTGTGCGCAGTTGTAACTGTGTGAATGTTTGTGAGAGCTTGTACACATGCAGCCCCCCTTCCCTCTGCTCTGTTCCCAGTATCTGTAACCTGCTGTTGGAGACTCAAGATTATCCGAGGAAAGACACGGCAGCGGCCACATCAGCTCCCACCAGCATCCTACTAGAGTCTGGTGGCACCCAAAATGAGGCAGGTGTCTTTGTGTGTGCGTGTTAGATGCACAGGAAATGTGTGTAAATGGTGTTAATGTGCAAACAGTAGAATTTCAATCAGTAAAAAGTGCAACGTAAGCTAGGATCTCGCAGTGTGGGTCAGGGTTTAAAAGCCCTTTTAGGACAGTTATGTAAAGTGTAGATACAAATTAATAACGGCGACGTGGTTCCTCGTTACATGAATTCAAGCTGAGCAGACCATTATAGTTTCTAATGGAACTATTTCTGGTATCAGATTATGTCTATAATGTGGTTAAAGAGTGTTGATGTAGAATGATGGAATGGATGTGCTGAGGCTCCGTCTAGTAACCAAATTAAAAGAAATAAATCATGCTGTATGTAAATATAGACTGTCTATGTTCTTTGGGGGTATTTTGATGTCAGAAGTGATTATATTAAGACCAAAGGGTTGAGTGCTAAGTTATTAGCTAACTGCAACAATCAGACCCTAATATCTACCAATTCGTGGACTTCAGAAGTAATAGAAGCAAAACTGAGGGACTATCCTTATGGATGTATCTCAGAGTAGGCCTTTTTATTTTTGAGATTATTATAATAAAAATGTCCCAGACGTCTCCTCCGATGTAAATGTAGGGAATAGGTTCACATCAGTGATACAAATAGGTGGAGGTGAGGCCTAGCAGACAACTATTAGCTATGACTGCCTGTGTCAGGGTGTAGCTGTTAGTTCAAGTAAACACTGCAATTTTTCATTGTTGAATTGACTTTTAAGTGCTGGAGGTTTACCGATATTTATTTATTTTACCTTTCCACTCAAGCCGATCACTGACTACAGCTTCATATAATCTGTGAATCGTATATTAATGTGTGTTTCTGTTTTCATGTTTGCGGTCTTTCAGGTGACCGAGGACTTGTTTGATTATGGCAAGCTGGGCGCAGTGGGACCTGAAGTTGTGATGCAGGCCGCTGACTTGCTCATGGCAGATTTCAGGATGCTCAGCTGTCAGGACATTAAATGGGCTCTCAACGCCCTGAAGGGACACTATGCAATCACACGCAAGGTACCTAAAGTCCCATCTGAGAGCACACCATGCCTCCTCTGTCTTCTTTGCTGTCGTACCTTTCAACTCTCCCTCGCTCTTCCTCCCAGGCCTTATGTGAAGCTCTGAAGAAGTGGCAAGAGTCAGGGGACCCGTCGGGAAAGAAACGACGGAGCAGGACCTCGGAACGCTGCTACGTCGATTTCCACTTTGAGTACGGTGAGAAAACTTTTAGCATGCACCTGTTTTTGCATCTTTTACTTATTGCTCTTTTGCACATTCAGAAATTGCTTTCACAAGCCACTGGAAACTCTCAGTAACTGGTTTCTTCCTTGTCCGCCAGGTTCGGTTAAGTTTGACAAGAGGATGTACTTCTTGGAGAATGACCGTCGGTACTGTAGGACATACAGCAGTCTGGAGGCATCTGTGCAGAAGGAGCTTTCGTTCTATCAGCAGAAGGCAAAGGAATGGGCAGAGGTACACACACAAATACACTCACTCGGGCACTCTGTTTTCCTTCAGTGTTGCATTTATCACGATTTTTATAGCCCAGAATGGCCCTATGTGGGGGGTGGCGGAGTGAACTGAGCACAACAACCATAATTGGTTCATGGAGTATAAAGGCAGCAAGTCTGTGTTACCTTACATTCCTTACGGGGGTGTTTATGGCTGTGTAAAAACCTCTTTGTTTTCTGCACCAAGAATTCCTCTGTGCAAGAAAACCCTGAACTCTATAAGCCTTCATTTTTTAACAGATAATGATATACTTCACTTATCTAAACAGTAGCTTTCTAATGCAGTAACTCATTTGTATAGCAAGCACTCTTTCTAGCTTTTCCCACTGTACCCTTCCCCACCCTGCACCATTGTCTCAAAGACTGGATAGCTTTGGCTTTTAAAGCAGTCGGGTATATGGGGCTAATTATGTTGCTTTAAATCCCTCTCATGTCCTGGAGGTCTCTCCATCCAGTATCCAAAGCTCCTTCTTGTTTTTATTAGGTCTCTTTCACCTTCTTTGCTTCTGTTTACCAGGCCTTTTATTTATTTATTTATTTTTTTTGCTGAGTAGAGTTTCCACTGTCTGCTATTTCCCCTGTCTGTGGTTGCCACCAGTAGCTATCCTCTCCCTATTTTGTTTGTGCCATTAACCATTTAGCAGGTGATAGAACTGCATAGTGAAACTGAAGCATATAGGAACTAGTCTGGAGCTTCATATTGTGCAGTCAGCTTCATGATGATAATTTCTTGCCTTGCACAGGCGGTTGTATTTATCTGCCGCTTGAAGATTTAAGTTACTAATTGGACAACTCCACTGTTAGAAGCTGCATTTGTTCGAAGACCAGGGAATAATGTGGTGCTGCTCAGTATATTAAAGGCGCCTTGCTTCAGCGAATAGAACAATTATAATGATTGGATATGTTGCATAGAGCTGCTTCGCAACTGTTGATAACCTTGTGATGTGCTGCATAACATGGAATACAGAGGTTTCTGAGGCTAATGTTCAGTCATTTAGATTTCAAGCACTTAGTAGGGTGAATATGTTAGTCACACTTAGGCACAGTCAGTAGCTAAATTAGCATACACCCATGGCATCATACACCCAGCAGCGGAGCCGGTTCAGTCCCAGGGACTCTCTGTTTTCAGGTCACTCTCTGCAATGTTGACTTACAGCTTACCTCGTGCGCCCGATCTTCACCAATTAACCGACTGCCCCGCTCGCTCTCTCTCTCTCTCTCTCTCTCTCCCTCTCCCTCCCCCCCCCCCCCCCCCCCCCCCCCCCAGCATGAGGACTTCCTCCTTGCTCTTCAGGTCAATGAAGATGAGTATAAAAAGGTAGGATTCATCTATAGGACTCTATCTGTTGATTCAGTCTAAAGTGGCTTTTCAGTGATGTTTCCAGATAACACTGTGCTGTGAATAAGTCTTGAGACACCCCTCATTTCTTTTTATAGTGTTGCCAAGGAGCCAGACGTTTGTTTTTGTTTTTTTTAATTAACGTGGTTTTGCGGCTTTAAAAAGCTCTTACATTTTTTCTTTGGATATTTGGCTGCCTTTTCACTCATTTCAATCAAGCTTTTAAACAACAATAATAATAGTATTAATAATAATGATAATAAGGCAGCTTCTGTGACACCAGTGCTGTGCCTACACATAACAGATAACTTTGCTTAGAACCAGTTTTATATTGTATCTTTAGCCAATTTTTTACCAGCAGCCTGTCACAAAAAACTTATTTGTTCCCATTTCTTTCGCTGAATCTGCTAAAAATGCTAAATACCTACAACACAGTTTGACAGGCATAAAATTGAATATAACATGATTCCCAAAGTATTACCTGAAAGCTTGTCTAGCTTGGCTTGGTCAGCAGTGCGGAAACTGGAGAAGTGGAGGATGAAAGAAGAAGTGGTAGGTCTAAAGAAGTATCTACAGCAGATTTCAGTGTCTGAAAGTCGTGTCCTGAAGACATAAGCAAGGATCTGACACAGGACCTGAGAGATCCAACTAATCCACTGAAGGATCATCAGAAATGGTCTTTGTGGAAGGGTGGCTGTTGAGAAACTATTGAGGATCTTACTCAGTATCTAACCTGAAACAGTTAACCTTTCAGCATGACAGTGATCCCAAACACACCAGCAATGCAGTTAAATAAACCTAGATATAAAACCACACAATGGAAAGTATCAGTCATGGATTGAAACAAAAGGCAGTCAGCATCCAAAGAAGAGCTTTGAATGTCCTTAAAGAAACCTGGAGAACTATTCCTGAAGATGACTTAAAGAAATGACAAGAAAGCTGCCTAAGAGAGCTCAGATTGTGTTGAAGAATAAATGTGGTCTTTTGTGGTACAAAATACTGAAATTTAAGCTTTTTAGAATTCTACGATGTCTGTTTTTGCCTCATATTCTCTATTTCAGAAATAATCATAATAAATCCAGTATAAAACTTGTTAGCTTGCAGAATGTGCTGGTTTCATTCGAGGTTCATTTTAGATATTGTCAGGATTTTCTGCATAATGTGAGGTTTTTGACTTATGATGTGTTCCGATTGTTTTTCCAGGATGGTCAGCTGATAGAGTGTGGCTGCTGTTTTGGGGAGTTTGCTTTTGAGAAGATGACGCAGTGTTCGGACGGTCACCTGTTCTGTAAAGAGTGCCTGGTCAAATACGCTCAGGAGGCGGTGTTCGGCTCTGGGAAGGTACACGCAGACATTTTCTGTTTTCAATACGACTTAACTGGTAATGTTGCTTGGCAACTATAATTGACTAATCCCATAATAATACACACCTCTTTGAGTGATGAGCTGTCAAATAAATGTCAAGATTGAATATGAGCTGGGGCACAGATTTCGCATATCATCAATGTTTGTTGTCCATGTATTATTGTGAAAATAAAGACTTTCCCATTTATTAGGTGCCTTGTTGCTGGTACTGGTGTATCCTGTATTGCATAAAAGGTTGTCGTGTTTTTCATCCGCCTCATCTGAGCGCACTGTTGTACCTAATAATGTGTCATAATAATGGTCAGTTAAACTGGAGGTGGCTGTGAACGTGCAGCGTCTCTGCTCTGTAATGAAGTCGCGCTCCGTCCTCTTCTTGTAGTCGGACCTGAGCTGCATGGAGGGGGGCTGCCCGTGCTCCTACCCTGTGTGTGAGCTGGAGAAGGTCCTACCAGAGAATATACTGTGTAAATATTACGAGAGGCAGGCGGAGGAGGCGGTTGCTGCCACCTGTGCAGATGAGTTAGTGAGGTAAGTGTGTGTGGGGGTAGCTCTGTAGCTGGATTCTGCTTTTCTTTGCTCCCAGATTTATAGGTATAATAAAGTAACTGATAACTCGAGGTGCCAGTTTGTCCACAAACAGATTTTTAATTGACTTAATAAAATTGAATAAAGAGATTCCAGCAATGTTTACAGATGGATAGAATTATGGCCTTGAATAATTAGACCCTGTCTTATCTTAAAGACGTCACAGTACCATTCCACCTCAACAGAGCGCTCTCAGACCGCTGGTTTACTTGTGGTTTCTAGGATATTTGAAAATAAAATGGGAGGCAGAGCCTTCAACTTTCAGGCCCCTCTTCTGTGAAACCAGCTCCCAGTTTGGATTCAACCTCTCTACTTTTAAGATTAGGCTTAAGACTTTCCTTTTAGATAAAGCTTGTAGTTAGGGCTTCAGGTGACCCTGGTGACCATGCTGCAATAAGCCTAGGCTGCTTCCCATGATGCACTGCAAGTGTGTGTTCTTCACTCACCTTTTTTCACACTCACTCTGTTTATACACACCTCTGCATGCAGTCATCAGTTATTACTAATCTCTGGCTCTCTGTCTGTCTTTTGTCCTGTCTCCTTCTCCTTGCCCCAACTGGCAGACGGCCACCCGTCCTGCCGGAGGTTTCTTCCTGTTAAAAGGGAGTTTTTCCTTCTCACTGTCGCCAAGTGCTTGCTTTGAGGGGGTCGTTTGATTTGTTTCGTTGGGGTTTTCTCTGTCCTATTGCAGGGTCTTACCAAGCGCCTCGAGGCAACTGTTGTGATTCAGTGCTATGAAAATATAACTGAATGAAATTCAATCATGATAAATGATAATCAGTTATTTTTTTAATAACTGGCTGCTGAGCCCCCTGTCATTTTGCAGAAGTGGCCTCCAGCCTTTATTGAAAATGTAAAATTTTCATTTAAAAAATCAAACTTTTAAAATATTGGCTAGAACTTGGGCTCATGGGCTAATCATGTGTTCAAAGCAAACACAAAGCATCAGGAGTAGATTCAAAGTCTACACGACAACATGGGTGGGTGGAAATTCAAATCAGGTGATGCAAACAGAAACGGTAGAAAATATTTCAGCTGTAATGCAAAAGCCAGTCAGCTGAGATTCATGTTCAGTATGGTTCATCTTCACTTTTACAGAACGAAAGGAAGGGGGGCTTAGAGAAATTGCCGTGAGAAAATGGTCCGCAGATTGATAATAGCTAGCTGCAGCCTAACCTATTTATGATTAGCACTTTGTCTCTCCTAATGTGGGATGTTGAAGATCTGGCTGCTTTGTCTAGCTCATTTTTCCTCTCTGATCTCTTCCAGGTGTCCGTTTTGCAACTTCCCAGCGTTGCTGGACAAAGACATGTCTCTGTTTAGCTGTCCCAACCCTCGGTGCCGCAAGGTGAGTTCTGCTCTTCTGCTCTCTCTCTGTTTATAAAGTAAATTCAACACTCTCGCAAAGAAGTGTACACCAAAGTAGGTCGACACTCATCTGCACATCTTCTGATGTGACCCTGGGTAAGAGTACTTACAGCACAGAAGATCTAATCTAAATTTTCAAACCAAGAGTGGACGACTGAATCGTGAATAATTCAGAGCGTCGTGACAGCAAAATGGTGTCTACCTATAAATCATCTCCGTGCAGCCTGGACACGAAGCCCGACATGCATAAGAGAGAGAGGCAGAGGAGAGATTGATGAGCAGCTTTTGGAAATGATGAACCGTTCCATGTGGCGAGGTCGCCACCTCTGGCTCCCTCTCTGTTTATCTCGGGGCCTCCTCCCTCTGTCTGAGGAATGCAGGGGGAGGCGATGCTCTTTGTCTGCCGGAGTTGTCGCACAAATTCCAGGCCAAAAAAAAAACCTTCATTATTTGGCAGAAACACACACAGGCTCATTCACGCTCCTTTCCCCACATAAATACAACCCTCCCGTTTTCCTCTGTTTTTCTGTGAGCTCTGCTTCTGTAAACGTCTCGCACTCACTCCTGCTCACAACTGTAAAGAGAAGCAAACACACACACACCTCTGCTATCTTTGCATTCCCTCAAAGGTAGGAGAGAAGTTGGGAGGGGGTTATGTCAGTAGTCATACAAGAAAAATGTGTGACTCCTCGCACAGTGGTATAAGGTCAAACCCTTCATTAACCGATGAGCTCGCATTCTTCCAATTTTCATGTCAAACTGAAGGCCCGTGGGCCAGATTTGGGCCGTTTGAAGATTTTAATCTGGCCAACAAAACATCGCACATGTACATGATGAAAAACACAGATCAAACCTGCAAGCTAACAAAGTAGTTGACAGAAAAAGGCTAAAAGACCAAGCAGAAGAAAGAGAAGCAGGAGTAGTGCAATCGCTTTCAAACCAATTGGTAGCCAATGGACGGAGAACATGGTTATAAAGCTGGTGAGCTCAACCAGTTTCATGGCAGAAGGCCAGTCTGTACAGTGCGGGCAAACTGCAGGATCTTGCCCGCACAGATCAGGTCTGTGAGACTTGTAGAAACACGGTCAAGAAGAAAAGACAAGTTTTCATTTCTAGGTGCAGCCGATGGTATCGAGTTCGGTGGTCTCAGGATCACCTCTCTGCTTTTTGCAGATCATGTTGTTTCTCTGGCTCCATCGGGCGAGCCCCTCCAGCTTGTGCTGGGGCAGTTTGCAGCCAAGTGTGAAGTGGAGAGGGGCGAATTAGCACCTCCAAGACTGAGGACATGGTTCTTCTGGTGTGTTCTGTTTGAAGTCAGAATTTCCAAGTTCCCAATTGAAATTTTCGACTTGAACAGCCCTTCAAGTCAGACTTCCCAGTTGAAGCAACCCCACCAGCCCCAATTTAACAATCCAAGATGGCGGCATTGCACATAAACATTAGTAAAACTGTAAAGCTCGCAATCTGTACAGGCACTGTTGTGTGACTGAGCAGATCTGTGGTCACAAGCTCTGGTGACAGTGGATGACCAAATGAATGAACGAATGAGATCGCAAATACAAGCAGCAGGAATTAGCTTCGTCTGAAGGCAGTCTGAGCTCGTCATCAGGGACAGTGGGAGCAGTGCAGGCGTTTGGGTAGAGCTGTCATTCACAGCAAAGGTAGCAGGTTGAGGTTGTTTGGAAATCTGACTAGGATGCCGGACCCCCTCACAGGTGAAGTGTTCTGGGTACCTCCTAAAGAGCGGAGTCCCTGAAGTAGGGACAGTGGACAGACTGAATCTCTCCTAGATGAGCTGGGAGAGGAGGGTGCTCTGGGTGTCTCTGCTGAGAGTGCTGCCCACAGAACCTGGACTCAGACAAGTCAAGAGAAAAAATATTTTATTAAATGCCCGAAGCTGCCAGTAGCTCTCATATTCAGGCTTGTGAAACAGGTTGTTGTGAATTGGTTTCATGGTGTAGCATGTCCCTGTGGTGTAAGCACATATTTAAAAAGTCTCTTCCAAAGTGTAAAATATTTTTCCTTTTTGTCATTTTCTGTTTTGAAAATGGGATATACTTAACTTTTTAATTTGTTTTCATACAAGAGCAGCACTTTGTGTTTGAGCAAACCCTGTTTTAGTTTCAGAGGGCTGTGAGACATCAGTGTAAGACTTGTTTGCCCTTTAAACGGCTCTCAAAGCAGTGCAGACACCACATTGAAACAGTAAGAAATGAGTCATGTGAGTTATCCTCCTCAGCATTTCTGCTGCCTTGGTATTTTAGGGTGTTTCCAGCATCAACTTTCCCAGAGGCCTTTTTAAAAGATTTTATAGGAACTTTGGAGGAAACTAAAACTGAGGTTTTAACCAGATTCTTAATTACACCTGAGCTTTTCCATGTGCCAGCAGGGTTTTTCCTCCATAGCAAACCTCTTCTGTAATCCTACATCTGCTGACTTGGCCCAAGCTGGACTAGTTCTTCTTACTTGTGGCTCCACAGTAGCGTTTTGTCTTTACCATAGCTTCTCTATTAGCACGTGGCTCTCAGATGCCTCCTTTTGGCTCGGCATTATGCTTGCATTTGTTGCAGATTTTCGCCTCAGGCAGTGAAGAATAGAAATCCAATGCAATTCCTGCCAGCAGCCTGTAGGTGGAGCCATAGGCTTACAGTTGCTGGCCTTGCAGCATCACTGCACAGCTGCACCTCATTACAAGCTCACACACACACCCAGAGACGTAAAAGTTAGACATGCTCCAGATAACTCTGGGTCTGATCCTTGCTCAGTGATTCGTCTGCAGTGCAAATTCAGTCAGCTTTTAAAGCCAGCACGTTTAAGCTCTGTTATGTTTGCTTATGTATGCCGCAAAAAGCTGCTTCCACTTCCACTTAGAATTGGGATGTGTGTTGTTACCTGGAAACCCCCATCACACACGCTGGTACTATCACCAGTGTTTAATAAGAGACGGGTGATATTGAGGTGTTAATTCCTCTCTTGTTTTCACGTGTGTGTGTTTTTTATTCCCATACACACACACTGTACAGTCTACCCCACAGCCCGCTCAAGCAGGGCGGGGCCTCATTATGTAACTGACACACTTCCGTAAGCCCACCCGCCTTCTTCCACACCGCCGTCTCATTGGCTAGCCACACTGTCCACTCCCCTCATACTGGTTTCTGACTGGTCGGTCACACTTCCTCGTCCATTTCAAATGTGGTTCTCATCAAATTTGACCCAGATTCTGTCCTCTCCTTCAGTTTTTTTTTCTTTCTCCCAATCTGTCCTGGCTCTGTCTGACCTACACAAACATATTCCACATGTGGTTGTGAGGACATTTGCACAGGTTTGTCCCCGGCCTGTGCATGATTACTTGTTGAGGAATGTGATATGTGAGACACTGGAAGTGGAAGCACTGTGCAAATCTGTACACTGCAGTCTTGGTGTTGCTGTTCCTGTAGATCAGATGAATTTTCTCAAAGGAGCAAGTCCTGTGACGGGCTTGCAAGCAACAAGCTTATGGCTTGTCATGTCAGGTTTAACCTCTTCCTTCCTGCCATTCGAAATGCCACTCGAGTTTGATTGCAGCAAAAGCCACACACTGACAGACACACACATCCCCTTACAAGCCCATCAGAAGCTGTGCACATCCTTATAAGGGCTGCTGTAGCGTCCACCGCAAGAGAAGAAGAAAAAGATTTAGAGGAGACGCAAAATATGAATGAAAGTAGGAAGGAGGTGCTGTTAGGGAGTGGCATGCAGAAAAGGAGAGCAGTGAATGAAGGAGTAAGGCGAGCTGGAACATGCTGGGGAAAAAAATAGCAGGAGCAGTGAGTGTGAATTAATGAATGCAGAGAGGGTGAAAAAGACAAACTTGTGGTGCTGCTGCTGTGTGTTTATCTCTGTGACCTCTGTCACATTTCAGCCTGCTTCAATTTTTTTTTCGTTTCTTTTTCTTTCCTGTGTGTGTGTGTGTGTGTGTGTGTGTGTGTGTGTGTGTGTGTGTGTGTGTGTGTGTGTGTGTGTGTGTGTGTGTAAGTGAAGGCGTGGACGACACACCCCCTTCGAGGTTTGGCTGTGACATCAGCAGCTGTATTTTTAGCTGCACTATAAGAACTCAGGTGTGTTCCTGGTTTTCAGTGTCTTGTCAAACAGGTCTCGGACAGGCGCGCTCGCTCTGCTCTCCTCGTTCCTTGGCCTCGATGTCACCACTAGGGGGCGATCTCTCATCGTTCTGTCGTTCTCGCCCTGGTCTGGCTTTGTGTGAGCTGGCGTTTTCTTGTTTTGATTTGGGGGGTTTTGTGACACTTGAGTCCAGGAATGCTCACTCTGGCTCTTTTCTTTTGAGGTTTAAGCAGAATATTTCTTCCACCTGAGCTTTTCCTGTTTATTCCGCTTCTGTAATCTCTAACAGTTATTCTCTAACTACAGACTATAGGGGTATTTTCCTCTTTAGCTTTCACTCGTCTGCATGATTACATCAGCCGGCCTGCAGATTAACATGTTTTTATGACGGCTGAGACATCATATTTTGTGTGTGTGGATGATTGGGCTTTTCTTGACTTGGTTGTGTCAGGTTGAGTCAGCATCTTAAACACTTTCTCGGGGTCCCGGAGATGTTCCAGTTTTGCAGTTATCTTCTTGGGAGACCACTGCTGTCGGGGAGACTTATTGGCAACTTATTAGCTTATTAGCAGAACACAAGTTACAAGATCAGTGTCACACAGTGTTTCTAATGTCTTTGCTCCTCAGTTAGATAAGTTAATATCACTTTTATTAGTTCCACAGTTGGGAAATTGACAAAATGTAGTCCAGATGGGATTTGAATCCACAATCCTGAGCCCCGCACGCTGTTGCCTTATCCATTAGGTCACTGGGTCTTTATAATAATTGACATAATGAACCCCAAACCTCCATATGGTTTGAATCCGTGCTTTTCATCTCTATATCAGTTTTATTCAGAATGTTTTTTTTCTCTTTTTGAAGAAACAACTAAACTAGATCCAGATCTTGTGCCTTTTTTTAGGGAGCGCTCATCACTCAAGCACCAACCAAAACCATAGATTCTCCCCCACCACCCTCTGGCTGACCTTACTCATGCAGAGCTGTCCCACTGAATATTGTGAAATCAGCTCTGACTTACATGCATGATAACAAAAAAAATCCCCCAGTGAAAGGAGGATGTGTGAGGAGGTCACAGGACACAGAGGGAAGGTGCAGCAGCAGCAGCGGTGGAGATGTGGATCATGCTTTGCTGCATCAGCTGTCACACTGTTTAATATTAGATGAGGGGCTCAAATATTTATGGTGACACCACTTAGCTAAGGGTTAGGAAGAGTGGGAGTCTTGAGCCGCCTGCACCCCGCCACTCCCCAACATCCCTTTAACCTAGCGCTTTTGGCTGAGGAGACGGAGAAAGGTTGGAGCCTGGAGTCGTTGTTTCTAGGCAACCGAGCAGTCAGCAGCGAGCGCTCTCGCTGCAGTCATGCAGAGAGAGAGCCACACCTAACCGTGCAAGCCCCGAGTCCCTGCAGTGGCAGCACCAGCAGCATGCTGAGCAGAGGCAGCGGTGTGTGTGTATGTGTGTGTGGGAGACACTCTGACTGCAGTGTAATACCCACTTACACCGCCTGCTCAGCATTAATGGGAAAACTATGGGTGGATGCATCTCCTGACTTTTGATGAGAAAAGCACAGAAGCAGCACCCTCTTTCTCAACATCCCCTTCCTGTCTTTTTTTTCTTCTTCTTCTGTTTAGGAGAGCTGTCGAAAGTGCCACGTCCAGTGGAAGCAGCATGTTGGGAAGACCTGCGATGAGGTCCTGGAGAGAGACGAGATCCGCATGAGGGTGCGCTTGTAAGTGGGTCACAGGAATCCTTCATCAGTAATGTACAGGGTGCTCAGATTTAACATGTGAGGAGAGCTAGATTTAACATCTACCAGAGAGGATGCTGGGTAAACACTTCAGTTTCCCGGACAACATTTGAGGAAACTGAGAGGCCGGCTGCTTCCTGCAGTGCTTCCTGTTTTGAGCCGGTCGCAGATCGTCTTACTTCCAGGCGCTGAAGGAGACGGGAAGCGGCCTGGTAGACAGATCAGAGGATCGAGGTCTGATGATTCTAACAGGACAAAACTAAAAGGGAATCATAGTAGCAGGAGTTTGTTCTGCTGCATCCAGAGGATCTGATCATTCACAGAAAATGTCTCTGTTATAGTGTGTGTGTGTGTGTGTGTGTGTGTGTGTGTGTGTCACAATGAAAATCCCAAAATCGATCCTCTTTCGTCACATTTTCCTAAACTTTCTCTGTGCTGCAGCGAGGAGCGCATGACGGCAGCTCGGGTGAGGAAGTGCGTCAAGTGTGGGACGGGCCTGGTCAAATCGGAGGGCTGCAACCGGATGTCGTGCCGCTGCGGCAGCTTCATGTGCTACCTCTGCCGAGAGCCCATCACCGGCTATAACCACTTCTGCCAGCACGCCCGGTCTCCCGGCGCTCCCTGCCGCCACTGCCGCAAGTGCTCCCTCTGGACCGACCCCACGGTGCGCTCAAAACTCAAAACTCTCACAATCACAGATCTTGATTCTTGTTGTGTTTCCCACTGCACTTTGACCTTGACCATCTGAGGCCGTGGCTGCCCACAGCGGCCTGGCTACAGAATCACTGGCAACCAACAGGCAGCCTTTAGTTTCCAGTCAGTTAATGAGCTGGAGAAGCTCCAGCTCATCCTCTGATGTCCTCGGTCACTTGTAGCACAGAGCAGGAAGTAAAGCGAACTCTAGCTACTAGAAATAGTTTGGTTTAGGGAACTACATAATGCAGACCTGCAGGTTAACGACCGTTTAACACACGAACCAGCTCAGTCGTTTAAGGTCAAGTAATAATGGCAACAGCGTTTTTGGAAATGTGTCAACTTCTCTGTGTGTTGTGTTTTTACAGCAAGATGACGAGCGAATCATTCAGGAGATCCAGAAGGAAGGGGAGGCGGAGCTGAATAAGAAGTGCACAGGTCAGTCACAAAAACATGCTCTGAAAACGATGAGCTTTAACTCATACGCCGTCAGGCTGAGTGCAGCGGTTTTGCTGTGTCTCTCCGCCCCACTTTTTTCTTCACTGCACTATATAATAACAGCAAAAAGCCCCTAATAATAATAACATATTAAATAATGTTGGCACTCATCAAACTGCTATTAATCGCTCAGTTTGCAGTGAATTATGTTCTTTGGCAGGAAACTGTGGCACTGCCACGACAACACTGTTCCTCTCCGGTGTTTCCTCTTCATCCCTTTGACTATTATTTATTCAGGCGTGCTGGCAGCAGTTGCATGAGTGTTTCCTGTGTGTGGTTTATGTGAAGGATAGGCGTGAGGGAAACATTTGATCCTGCTGTGCACCTCACCGATCCTTTTATTTATTTTCATTCTCCTCTCAGATAATTCAGGGAAGAGAGTCGGCCCACCACCGGAGCCCGTCGCAGACACCAAGCGGCCCCGTGTCGGTCCACCTGCAGAAAACCCACCCATACCCAACCCCCCGCCCGCTCCTCTGCCCCAGGCAGTGCAAGCTCCCCTTTTCGTCCCTCCGCGTCCCCGCTACCCACCGGCGCCACCGCCGCACTACCCCCAGGTGATCATGCCGCGGCTTCGCCCGGCGCCCTACGTGCCCCCGCTGCAGCACCTCCCACCCTTGAACAATAACAACAACAACAACCACCACCATCACCACCACAACCCCGGTCCCTTCAACCTTCATCAGCACAACATGGATGTGATGGACATGCCGATGCACTACGGGCCACCGCACCGCTACTACAGACGCTTCTAACGCGATGGCGTGAATCCTGCTTTGACCCGGTGTGCCCCTGCACACACACTCATGTACCCTCACTACAGTATTTCAGTAAAGTTTTCCCCCGTCTGATTATTATTTTCCGTTCCTTTTATTGTGCATTATTGTTTTTCATTCTAGTGTTTTCATCCGTTTTGATAGCTCTGCGAGCTAGCCTCTCCTTATCAATTCAAATAAAGAAAAACACACTGAAAGTGCGTTTTTAGAGAATCACAAACACACTTTCAGATACTTTTGCCTTCTCGTGTTGATTTTGGGCTTCAATAATGGCGAGATCCTCTTGTTACTCTTTTCCACCTTTTTTGTGTTTTCGTTAAAATGTTCACGGACAGTTGAGAATCTTGAGGCAATTTCTTTCCCGTTTATACAGATATTTTTGAGTAATAAAAGCGGAAAATTAAAAAAATATTGTTAGCATTTGCTCTGTATCTTTTGTGTAACATGTGAGACTGAAAACTTTTTAATAAAGTCCTCTGTTCGCATTTTTAAGACCTGCTGCAAAGCCGATGTTGGGAGACATTTCTCTCTGTCTGAGCCTCTCTTTCACCCCCTCCTTCCTCCTTCAGCTCATGCAGAAAAAGGGGCTGACTCATGATAACTGAGCCCCCACCCCGCCTCAGGGCTATGCGCCAATCACATGACAGACGGACTGTTTTCCACCAATCGCCGTGTCGCGACAGCCGGGCTTTGTGATGTTGCAGAGGGGACTCCTTTGTTCAGCCAAGCGTGCTGCAAGTGTGACAAATCACTTTGCAGCACACACTTTGCTGTCTTCTTATTTCTGCGTGCACACTAGCAAACAGCAAAGCTCCATTTTAGCCTGGGGGTCCTAATGGTTTTAGTCATGGGTGGTGGGAGACAGACTTCGAGAGCTGGAATTAGACTTTAATCAGACTCTTCATCTTAAACCAGCCAAGCCGACATGAATTGAATCATGTAAATGAGGCTCACAGACGTTTGTCGTTTTTGGGTCGTTCACTCAAATTCACGTTCACGCATGATTGCATCATTTTAGGTTTTTTCTTTCTTCTTCATATAGCTAAAGTTATTTGAAACCTTTTTTTTAACTCCATCTGAGCTAAAATAACTGAGCGCTTTTATTATACTAATGAACTAAAAAAAAAAAGAAGCTCTGCTGACATCACTGTGACATCATCAGTTTAGTTTCCAGATGTGATTAAAAAGCCTTTCCAAAGACAGGGGGAGGGGGGTCACTGTTCATAACACCATGTGCTATTTTTACAAGCTGAGTGATGCCTTCATGATGACTGACTAATGTGTAAACTCACTGGACTGTACCTTCAAAGATTCATTGTTTCCAGCTAACCCCATGACTGCTGTGGCCACCCTCTGTTAGCCCTGACCTCAGAGCCTGTAAGAATTCATCCCGACTGTCACTGCTGTCATGAGTTTGAATCCCTGAGAAACAATCTTTTCTTTTAATTAGAAATCCTATTCTACTCTATTCTTTTCTAGTCCCCAAAGACACCCCAGGGCTTGCCAGAAGAGCGTGTGGGTCATGGATTACAGTTGGATAGCATTAAAGGGAATTATCTCCTAATGACTCATTTAATTCAAACAACAAAGGGCGGGCTTAGCTGACATGATTAGATTGAATAAAGGAGATTTCTGGCAACGCAGTCGATGCTGTCACTTACACAATTCAAGCTCTCAATAGTTACCCTGGTATTATGATTGAAACACTGTCATGGATGGAGGCATTGCTTTTTACAGTATTAGAGGAAAGTGTAAGTACACAAGTATAGCAAACATACTGAAAAGTACATCTGAAGAGAAGGGTGTGTGTGTTAATGTGCTGCCCGTGCAGTAAACGGACTGGGACTTGTAGAGTTTACTGAGGACCTTCTGCTACGAGCGACACGCACAGTGCTTTTATTCTGTACCTCTAAGCACTTTATCTAACATCCACACACACTCAGACTCTGATGGATGCATTGAGGGTAATTCGGGATTCAGTGTCGCCATGCAGAGACAGGGATCAAAGCTTCCGATTGGTAGAGGACCTCCTGTACTTCCTGTGCCACGACTTCAGTAAGGTTGGCTTGAACCACCAAGTCAGCCTCAGCCATGCTTCCTGCTTAGATAACAGCATGCTAATGCATCCAGTCCAGAGCCGACAAGAAAAATAAACAGTTCGTCCACTGTGGGCCGCTTCATCTGGCCCAGTCAGTTTAGATCACTATACTTCTAGTGCTAATTACATAGCAGCAGCTGACAGAGGGTTTCATCCCCAGAGTAGTGCTTTGCACATTTGCTACCTGCTTCACACCAGGTAGGAGACACAAATCCCTTTGAGTGTGGGTGTTTGCATCTAGTGCAAACGCTCTGCTACATCCAACATGTGGAGCTGTGTGAATAAGGGCGCAGACAAAAGTAGCAATAATAGAGGACTTCAGTCACAGAAGCAACACAGACGTCCCTTATGTTATTGCATGTCATAGGTGGAGTACCTTGAATGCTCATTGTGTGCAGAAAAGGTCATATAAATATACATGGGCCTGTCCTTAACTGCACTGATGCATAAAAGGGCAAATCAGGAGTTCAGTCAGTACAATAACAGCATCGCCGTCATCTATTTAAACCTCACATTCATCAGCGTTTTCACCGTACTATTTGTCCTAAGGTAGCAATACCTTTATTATCTCCAGCTGTGTTACTATATTTTGCTGCATATCTTTACTAATATGTCAAAACCAGCCATTCCAATGTAGTTAATTTCAGTTAGGAGACACAAATCCCATAAGTAGCTATGATTAGAGGATTTCATTTATGTCACCAACACAGACTGTACTTTTAGTTTGAAGTCTTGTGTGTGATAGGTGGAGTACCTCGAATGGTCATTGTGTGCAGAAAAGGTCATGTAAATATGCACAGACTGTCCTTATCTGCAGCGATGCATAAATGTGAACAATAACAGTATCACCATGGGCTATTCAAGCCTCTAAAAGACAAACACCGAGTCTTTTCCCTGAATAGTGGTTGTGGAGCCGAAGCTCTGAGTGGGATTGAACGATGAAACGGATTTTAAATGCGTCGCATTCTGGCAGGCCTGAAAACACAAACCACAGACGTGACCTACATATCTTCTGGGACACCTGTGATGGACAAATAGTGCCTCGGCTTCCTGCTGCTTCCTGTTATTTTGCATCCACGTTCCTGTGCTCACACTGCTGTATACATATTGTTTGCATGTTACATGGTGACCAGCACAACCTCTGCGGAGCAGAGTGAGAGCAATCTGGGATGTCTTCTCGCTCCGAATCAGGATAAGGAAATGCATCATATAAACAGAGGTCCTCACAAAAATAGAACTGCAGGCGTGTGTGTGCATGTGTGTGTGTGTGCATGCATATTGGAGCTCTCCTCCTCAGGGAGCGCTGGTGTCTGGCAGCATTTGGTCCCCTGATGGTTTTTGCTGCTCCACCTCCGCTGGCTTTGTTTGTGTGTGTTATCGTCTGTGTGTCTCTTTAATGGCTCTGTATGTTTTTAATGAGCATGTGCTTATGCAGCTGTATCCCCTCAGTACAGCTACCTTTACCACCAACCCACTGCTGATGTGAAACTATGCAGAAAGCGTCATTCGTGCCTTTGATGGCTGATTTGTAAAAATGAGTCAACCTGCTATTCATCCTGCACAGACCCATGTTGCTCACTCACATCCCCTAAAGAGATTACACGCTGACCCACTGACCCACTGCCTGAGAGTGGAAAAACATGGTGATGGTGGGAGGTAGATTTGATTAGAGCGGAGAGAGCTGATAGCGAAGGTGGAGGAGAGTGTACGTTCACACAGGATGGATGCTGGAGGAGGAGTCCGCACAGTAGAGCGTGGCTCAATGAGCTGTTCTCTGATCAAAGGGGGACCTCCTCCTCCTGGTGCTGTTCCCTAAAGGCTCCTCACCCTTCAGTGCAGTCCCACCCCCTCAAATTAAACCTAACCAGGCCTGAGCATCAGTAATGCAATGAAGGTTTTTGACACTTCACGCCCTGACAGTGCCACACACACACATTATCCAAGCTTCTAGCAGCTGGTGTTTCCATGGTAACACTGCTGGGGTGCACAAGATGTGGGTGGAGACAGCGGCCATTTCGCACACAACCTCTCCTCCCTCTCTCTCCCCCTCCTGGCAGAGAGAGCGAGCCAAACCAGCTCCGCCTGCAGCCTCACACTTCACCCACAAACCGCTGCACCCATTCCTGGGATCTGGGTCATATTCTGAGTGACTCATTTTTTCAGAAGAATCAGTCAGCAGCTGGAGGAGGAGGAGAGGAGGTTGGGGGGCAGATTAGATAGGGTGGTGTATGTTTGTCTTGCTATGTTGGGTGTTCCCCTGGGATCTGCAGACCTGACAGGGGTGTGTGTGTGTGTGTGTGGGGGGGGGGGGGGGGGGTGGATGGATTAGAGGGCTTCTCTGGAGGCCCCAACATTACATTACCACCCGAAATGTGCATTTGTGTGTGTGAGTGAGCAGTTGCCCTTTCTCTGTGCTAGAATAAATGTTTCAACACAACGGCTCCATTCAGGAGACAGAAAAAAAAAAGTGTGTGTGTCTGTGTGTGTGCAACAAATGGAGCTGCTGTGGTCAGAAACTGGCAAGAGTCTAAAAATGAAGCTATGATTACATGAGAAACGAGCAGGGGAAGAAAAGGGTTTCCAGAATTATCCAGGTTGAACTTGGAAAATGTCGTCTTCTTGAGGATACAATAAATAAATCAGTTTGCAAGAACAAAAGAAGAATTTAGCCTGAGAAGGTCTTGGGCTTCAAAGTAAGCTTTAAATGTCGAGTAAAATGCACAGACTTTCTCCTTATATGTGTTAACAACCCTGCCCCCCTAGTCTGGCACATTCATCGCCCTGATCCGTCCTCTGCTGTTGAAGAAAGTAGTGAAGAAAGAGAAAATTTGTGAAGCTTTTGGATAGTTTTCTCCTTCACAAGTTTACCTTCACAATAAAGCATGTGAAATGAGACCATCAAAGTGCAAGATGGACACGAACATAGTCTTATTTCCTGACATTTCACATGTTGAAATACTTAAAAAAAAAAGTAAAAGGCAAACTAAGATTGCAAGAACAGCCTCCCCTCAGAGTTCTGCTGGAGATTTCACCCTGTTTTTCCTTCCCACAGTCACAAAGTGCTTGTTCATAGCTGATCATCTGACTGTTGGTGTGATTTGATGCTATATAAATAACTGAATTGAGATGAAAAGAATCAAATATTTGTAAATATTTTTAAAGTCTGGAACCTGTAAAGATCCCCCTTTGACATGTCTCTACTGGAACCATTTTGTGCTGCTGTTTGTAGGTCTTTGCAGCTTCAAGGTAGCCTTCAGCAAGTGACATAAATGCTATTGCATTGTGATCTTGGCGCTTTTAAATCCCCAGTTTTCCTAAAGAAGCACTTTGATAGGACACTGCTTCAGAAACATGCAGGCTGCTTCTAATACAATCCATTTGCGGCGTCTGACTGAATCCGTCATAAAGTGTAGCTCTCAGATCTGGATCCAATCAGCAGCCACAATATGAAAAAACTGACCCAGTTATTTTTGAGTGCCCACACCTCCACCACGCTTCAGATCAGGAGTACTTTTCCAGGCTTTTCTCTTCCCATCATTCTTGAAGTTTATCTTAATTCTTAATCTTAATTTGTCCATGAATGTCTTTCCTGGACTGATCAGACTGCTTAAATCTTGCCCCTACCTTTTTGTGATGCGATACCTCTGGTTTGCATCCAATAGTATTTTCCTAGTTTGAGGTTTTCACATTGTTTTTCTTAACCATGGAAATAATTCTGTCATCATGCACTCTTTTGTAGTATTTCAGGCCTTTTGGAGTTTTTGATTTTTATAGGCTTACGTTGCTCCATAAGCAGATTTTCTTTTTGAAAATATAGGAAAATATTAAAAATGTCTGCAATTCCACAGCAGTAATGCAATATTAACATTAAACCCCTCAGACTAAAGTTTAAAGCCTCCATTTGATCATACCTGACTGCTTCTTTTTCACAGAAACTATAACTGACCGAGTATCTAGGTGAGCTGCGTGATCAATGTAAATGGTAAATGGCCTGTATTTATATAGCGCTTTACTAGTCCCTAAGGACCCCAAAGCGCTTTACATATCCAGTCATCCACCCATCCACACACACATTCACACACTGGTGATGGCAAGCTACATTGTAGCCACAGCCACCCTGGGGCGCACTGACAGAGGCGAGGCTGCCGGACACTGGCGCCACCGGGCCCTCTGACCACCACCAGTAGGCAACGGGAGAAGTGTCTCGCCCAAGGACACAACGACCGAGACTGTCCAAGCCGGGGCTCGAACCGGCAACCTTCCGATTACAAGGCGAACTCCCAACTCTTGAGCCACGATCGCCCCATGTAATCAGAGCTTTGAGCACTACTACTGCAGCAGATGTGCACTTTTTTTTTATTATTAAAACTACATGCAGTTCAAAAAACAAAAAACCGTTCTGGAGAGGAGGTCACTGAGGACACCAGGGTTTTGTCTGAAACTTGCCAGGAAATGAGAAAAAAATACCATTGAGCCACATAGCGTTCCAAATCCCAGTTTTATTGGTCGTTGGATTTTAGGTGAACCAATGGCACGAGAGAGAGAGAGAAAGAGATTAATTCACAAATATCAAAGAAAAATTATACAAAATAATACAAAAGGAAGTTCCAGTTATACAAAGCAAAGATGTGGACTCTTTTTTTCTAATTTGTCTACTGCCCGAAAACTCAAGAGTAAGGCACAGTCATTACCACATGTTTACCCTTCCACATCCGTTTGTCTAAGCCCATGTCTTGGTTACCTTGGAGAAGCTGGTTTCTCCGAGGACAACTGCTCCTTTTATTCACTCGAGATTCTCAACCATTCATGCCAAAAAATAAAAAAAAAATAAAAACCTTCAGAAAGTTGGACGTGGGCTAAGCAGTGATTGGTTTTCCATACTGACCTTCAGATCAGAGGAATGCTGGATGATGATGGGTGGAAGAGCCCAATAATTCAGGTGGGGGCGGGGGTGCACGTGCCAAGATCATCTTTGCTGGATCGTTAAAAAAAGAAAAAGAAAAAAAAAAAAAAAAAGCAGCAGATAGAAACTTTCTGCTTCTGTTAGTATGAATGCAGACTGCTGAAGGGTGGAGAATCGAAGAGGTGGGGGGGGGGGGACCCGTGGGTGCAGCGTGCTACATGACTGCATTACAGACCACTTGTAATCAAACTACTTCTTTCCTCCTTTTAAAACAAGTCTCTACTGAACTTTCACCAACAGTTCAGACATAAGAAAAAAAAAAATCCAACGCAAACAGAAATGGAGACGTCGCTGTAAATGCGGTCATGGCGCTGCTCGGACCGAAAAGAAGCAGCAGATTTAGGGAATGGGGAATGGGTGTAGAGGTGGACAGGCAGTAGGAAAACCGTCCCCGGACGGTGTGCGAGATGCTCGACGGGACGTTGTTAGTAGCACCAGGTTCCAGTTTTTGTCGGTTCCAGTATCAAAGGTTTGGTCTACATGTAAAGGCTGAGGCGTGCGCCAAGTCGAGGGAATCGAAAAAGCAGCTTTCAAAGAGTTTATAAATCATTTTACTCCAGTTTTTATTTTTTAGGACTACCTACTGTACACTTACCCATGATAATGTCTGTGCCTCGGACATGGAAAAAGAAATGAATCCAACTGTGTTTCACAGACTTTTTTCCTCCTCCATTACACATACCACACGTGGCCCATCATTTTTAATGCTTCACTTAGTTTCTTTACACTATTCTTGTGACAATTGTATTAGCGATCAACTTCCTACTTCCCATCGTTTGGTCTAGGAAATCAGACTTCCTGCCAAACCAATGAGGAAACAGCTAGAGGAACTACACGGGAAACTGTTTGGACATTTCCTACACTTGAGATGAAAAACGGGCGAGACTGAACCCTTCGATCAGAACATCTTCAACATCTTTATCATCAGCAGATCCACTCCAGTTGTATCACAGTCATCACAGGCGCACGAGGCCCGCTCATGAGAGAGAAAAGGAAATTAAGAAAAAAAGAAAACAGCCTGGTGAGAAAACCAGTTTCTACAAGAGCCAACCATCAGAGAAACAGACCTCCTCCTTCCTATCTTACAGCCACCTGACAGGACACAGCAATGAGGTTTGAGTCTGTTTTCAGAGATCAGATCAAGTAGAAAAAGGACTCTACCAGATCAGCTCAGACACCATAAATACTGCCACCGTGTGCCGCTCACACAAACAATAGAGACGAGTGGAAAGACGAGGGGGTTCACTCAGAGAGGAGGGGGCTCTTTAAACGTGGCTCTGCTCTGCTCTGGGGGGGAGAAACAGCCCAATCGTAAGGCAAGGACGGAGTGAGTGGCGGAGGATGGGGGGGTGGGGATGGGTCGAGCAGCAAACCAGATTGGAGCAGAAGAAAAGTGCACAGCCCTGTGGTAACTATGGCAACAGATAAAGGTCGGCACTGCAGAGCAGAGCTGGAAAAAAGAGAGGAAGGATAAAAAGGAAAGGAAAAAGGAGCGTCTCCTTCTTTCCTTCTTCTAACCTTCCTGTTCTCTCTGTGCAGTTCATCAACATATAAAGTTATAAGTACAGGATATACTGAGGAGCAAGAGGGGAGGGAGGAGGGGAGGGGGGGTGAGGACACCATATATGTGTGGACGGGTGGTGTCGTCGAGCCGCCGCCGTGCTCTCGTTTCCCTCCTCCGGCATCACGGCGGCAGGCGACCACATCCCCGTTCGCCGCGGGTTTTCCCCCTCCGCTTCCCCCTCAGTACTCCCACAGTGTGGCGGTCTCAAGGTCGTCGGCGTTGGCCTTCAGCACGCCGGCATGGTCGCCGCGCAGGTATTTCCCGTCAGCGGCGTGGCAGATGGCCAGCTTGTTGTAGTCGCAAAACTCAAAGAGGAAGTCGACGGGCGTGTCGCTGCTGCTCACCACCGACTGCTCGCTCCCCACCATCCAGTATTTACCTGTAGAGTCTGCAGGAAGAGTGGAGAGGAGGCACAGGGGAGGAGGAAAAGTGAGGATTAAAAATGATAATCATGGGGAAGAAACAAAAGATTGAAATCCTTTTTTGGCACAGACACCTTGTGAGTCCATAGTGAAAATCTAAATCTCTTGGAGAATAAATGATTAAACCCCCCGTGTCCGTGTCTCTCCACATACTGACGTTATAGCATCAGCTTGCTGACTGTTTAAGGTTACTACAAATGAAAGTTTGCATTAATATGACTTCTCCTCTGCAGGACCCAGTTGTGTCAAAAACAGACCTTGCAGGCTGTACGCTCCATCTCTGAACTCCAGAGTAAAGTAGTCATAGGAGGAGCGGTTGGAGTCCAGCGTCCCAGTCACCTTCCTGCAACCGATGAAGCCGTGCTCCCCGCGCAGCACGATGATCGGGCGGTTGATCAGCTTCATGATGAACTCCTCAGACTCACCTGAAAGAGACAACAGATGTGTCAGAGCAATGTGCAGTCTTCACATCAGCACATTGTGCTTCTTTGTTTTGCTGGAATGCTGCTTATGATTAAAAATGCTGACTCTTTGTTCTCATTAAAAAATAACGTATGTGATGCAACTCATGTCAGAAATCTGTGTCAGCGAGTGCTCAAGCTGCCAAAGCCTCCTGAAAGAGAAACTGCAGCACAAAGCAAAAACCCGTCAGCTTTGATCCGCCAATGCTGGAGACCAACGCCTGATCTATAAGCGGAGCATCTTGTGATCCGCTTGCTGACTTGTAGTTTCTGTCAGCCTAAATTCTGTGCAAAAGCTTGGCATTTCCTTTTTTAGAACCTCTGTGCCACCGACTAATGTGAGGAAAAAGGTGTTTGCAGAGTGTTGATCTGCCTATTAAATGCTAATGTTACATGCAGCCAGTTAGCACAAAGACTTTCATCATGTGCTTGTAGCCAAAGTTAATAAACACTTATTAATAAAAACTTATCTGGCCAAGCGTTACATGTATAAAAATTCAGTGTAATGTCAATGTAAGGACATCAATGTAACACAAATCAACCAAACTACTTGACAATATGTGGCATCAGTGTATGAGGAAAATCTGCAGCTGTTAGCTAGCCGGTTAGCTAGCTGGTTAGCACTGACATCAAATCTGTCTACAACTACAAAAGACTGTTAGGAGAAGCTGTTATTTCAACATTGTCTTCTTATATCCGACCATTTTCACAGGGAAGATCTTTTGTTTAGAACTATGAATCATTCAAGAATGAAGAAAAGGCACCCAACACAAGCAATTTTAAATTGCACCTTTAGGCACGTTGTTGCTAGCAGCCTATTGCAAAAAACCCCCAAAAAGAACACATTTGTTTCACTTTTTTTTCTCCTTCCCCCGCAGAGAGCTCTTAGGTGAAAGGCCTGACACACGACCTGAGAGATGCATCCAGAACTTCACCTGACCCATCTACTGTTCACTGATGCCTCACGAGAAATGGTCTCAGTAGAAAGGTGACTGTCAAGAAGTCATTCTTACTGACAAACGGGGAGAAAAGGCTGTAATAGGTATACCAAACTATACAAGAACTGGACTGAAAATCTGTGTCAATGCGCTTTGCAGTGATCCCCAACACGCTGTCAATGGGATAAAAGCATATCTGCATATCTCGATAGAAAAAACACAATGTTACACTGTCAGTCATGGATTGGCCTCCCCAGAACCCAAACCTCAACACGACTGAAGCAGTGTGGGATCATCTTAACAAAGAACAGAGCAAAAGCCAGTCAACATCCAAAGAGGAGCTTTGAATGTCCTTCAAGAAGCCTGGAGAACTGTTCTATACCTGCGCAAGAGAGTTCAGACTGTGTTGGAGACTAAAGGGGATCTTACCAAATATTGACTTTCAGTCTTGTATAAACTCAGTTTTTGAAGTACTAGAAGAGCTTAAAATATTCAGTGTTTGAAGGTAACATTAAAAAAAAAACCTTCATAATGTCAGCATAACCTGTATTTTCTAAAATGCCAATATAATGTGTTGGGCAATGGTTTCACTTTCCATGTTGTGGCTGATAAACAGCACATTCATGGCTGTGAGAGATATAAAGAGGTTTTTTGTTTTTAGTCAGCAGGAAGCTTTTCACTCATTGCACAACACTGGTAATGTTAGGGAAAATATTATAAAACACTTCTTCAGTAAAGACTTCAGAGAAGAGAAACACAGACAGTTTTACTTGTTGCTTAGCAAGGGCAGCTCTGAGCTCTCGCACGAGAGTGAGGGCTCAGGGACTCGCGCCCAGAGACTGCCCCGGTCTTTATTTTATAGTTCCAGTGTGTGTGTGTGTGTGTGTGTGTGTGTGTGTGTTGCTGATCAAAGGGTCATAAAGCACAAAAGGTACATCCTTGGTCAGGAGAAGGGTGACCCCCCCCCCTCACCCTGGATAACACAGTGAGGAAGTCCTGCAGTTCATCTAAATGTAAAGAAGCACTTAAACTAAAACAGACATAGCTACGTTAATCCTACCGTAAAACAATAAAACAAGGTACGAGCTCTTTCCCATGCTCCCAGGATGTGGGGATGAACCAAGCCTGCTGAAAATCACACATCCTGTCACTACACAATTGATTATATGCCTCTAAGCATACATGGTTAAACATTTCCTAATACAAATAACTACATGCAGTATTCTACCATATGCAAACTTATATCACTAAAAGATTATACTGACTACTAAATACAATTTTCCATTGACAGGTAACAAAAGCCAGCCCTTATTTATTTTTAGTGTCACACACACACTCTTGCTTGCTCAGGAATTTTCCCATGATGTTTCCAATCAGCACCATTAATTCAATACATCGAGTAAAAACTTGGCAAAAAACGCAAACGAAAAGACTGCAACAGAGTTAAAAAGCATTAAACAGCTTACAAAACAGAACCCCTCCACTCAAGTGCACAACTGGAGCCACAATTGAATTACTTCCACTGCACTGAAATTCTCCCCGTCACTGCAGAGGTGTAAATTGGTTATCCCCCGTGCGTCTGTTTGCACGGCTGTATCAACACGTCGCACTAACCTGCACTGTCGATGGTGGCCGCCAACTGGCCGTTTTTCTTGGCGGCGACGTATTTCCCATTAGCAGCCCGGAACGTCAGCCTCTTCCCACGCCACTCAATGTCAAAGTAGCAATTAGCTGATCTGCAGAGACGGAGAGAAAATTAAAGAGTTAAAGGAGTACCCAAAAAACCTTACACAGCAGTCAGATATGCAGTAATGCACTCGCAGGATTGTCAGCTAAAAAAAACAAAACAACAAACAAACATCTTCACAGACTGAGACGCCCAGCAGCTTTATCGCAGTGCAAGTGACTCTTGGGTAATTAGATAGGTAGGATCCGGGTAGAGGGATAAGCTTGAAGTCTTTGGTTAAGTGGAATCAAGTAGCTTACTAAATCCTTTCACTTGGGAGAGGATTTTTTTTAAGTTGATTTTGATTCTCTGAAGCTCAGAAACATCCTCAAAATGTTTTCAGCAGACCACAGCTGGTTTAAAAAAAAAAAAGCACTTTGGTGGTCTAATCTGCGAGAAGTAAACAGAGGGAAATCTCAAGAATGTGATTGAGTAATCTGGTGAAGTTCCTGCAGGCCCCCCTCAGTGTTGAGGATCTGCTCGGTCTTATCTTAAACAGAATGGTCTGCTTCTGAGCTCCCTCATAGCGCATGCTTGTGACCGAGCTGATCAGTTTACTGCTGTCCTCTGCATCATTCCTGCACACGTGCAAACACGCTAATGCTAAACATCTGCAGCTCCTCCTGATCACCGCACATAGTTTCCTCAAGAAAGAGGCTTTAAAAGTAAAACTCTCTTAACTCATGACATGTAAAATGACCAGACTCCCACTCCTGGATCTGTCTGGGGACTCACAGAGAAGTGACTCAAGAGCATAGGGTCAAAGGTCAGGGGTTAATAGCTAGCTCTCTGGTTGAACTGAACTACTGTACATTAAAGCAAATGACTCCACAGGTTAGGGCTGCACACAAATGCACTTCAACTCCCACAGCATGCCACAGCTATGGACATGCCATCAATCCCTCCCACACACAGGTCAAATTACGAGTGAGGACTAAACACCAGAAGCTATGACGGACCAGTTTGAGTTTTCCACAGTCAGCAGACACACACACGGACAATGAACGGACCTCACTGAAGCAGGTGTAGCTGTGATGATGTGTGCGATTCTTACTTAGTGGAGGCCGTGCACTGCAGGCCGCCGTTAGCCGTCAGGGTCCAGTATTTCCCAGCGGCAGTCCGGAATGCGCACTTCCTGTTTTCACGGCAGATCTCCATCTGGAATACCTCTTGGTCACTTTCTTCATCCTGATTGGCTGACAGGTCCATACCTGTGTGGGGTTAAAATGTTGGGGAGACCTTGTCAGGCTGATGAATATGAGAGGGATATGAATAACCACAGAAGATTCATCATTAACATTCAACACACACGCACGCACACGTGAGGCAGGTAACCGTATAGTAAGGACTTCTTCTGAAACTTCTATACAAACATTCTCCAAAAGCTTTTTCTTTGCAAGGATTATGAGGACATCAGCCCTGTCCACATAATTCAATATGTCCGGACAGCGCTGCATGCACCCTTATACCCACCGAGGTATACACAGCCCACACGTTCACATCCGCTGGTCAGGATCAGACGTACCAAATGAACAACATCAGTCTGCTTAGATTAGTGAAGGATTTAACACAGCTGCACACAAACCCACACCCACCCACTCACATCTGTCCTGGTCTAGACAGACCCCACTACACTTCAAAGGATCAGGCGTCACAGTGGACGGTCACAGCACACAGAGTTTGCTAGCCAGCAGTGACAACAGTCTCTGCGGGAATCTGAGAAGGCACAGCAGCTCTGATGCTAAATACTTACATCTACATCCCCAAATAATGATAAAATATTAACATGCTTCCATTTTTAGCATGAAAACATTACTCAACTAAAGTATAAGTTGTTGGTTTTGTAGGCATTTAGTATTTCAGAGATATTTTTTCCCCCCACTCTGCATTATGTCAGTGAGAACATATCCCTAATATGGTCATCTCAGGCACACAGAAGCTCCACCCACCTGCAGTTCAAACCTCCTGTTCATGAGGGGCAGCCAATCAGATATCAGAAGAAAACTGCAACAAGGCCCAGTGTAAGATAAAAGGATTATTTTGAACTGTGAATCATGCAAAGCTACTATAGCAGATTCCAAGAATACGAAACGAGAGTGATGGTATCCCTTAAGGTGTACCAAAAGCAATGGGAACTATCTGAATAATTTGATTGGCTATTTAATCGATGGCAGCTAGCCTTGACAAAACTTGTAGGCCAATTTAAAAAAAGAAAAAAGCTTTAGCTCTGTGAACATTTAAAATACATCACAGTTATAATTGTCATTTCCACGTCCTTCTTCCCCTGCTGTATATCTGTAGTCCAAAAAAAAAAAACTACAAAAATCAGTGAGTCTGTGAGTGCATGTGTGTGTTTGTACAGATCAGCAGACCTCATTAAAATCAAATCAACCTTAGTCAGGCACTCAAGAGCAACAAAGAGGTAAACACATGAGTCAACTATAAGAGCGAAAACCCAGACGCACAAATACAATCTAAGCAGCACAAAGCCCGCCATTGTATATGATGAAATCATACTGTGCACTGACCTATAGCCAGAGGGCTCACAAAAGAGAGAGAGAGAGCCTGTCTGCTATGTAAATGTGTGCAGAGCAAGAGGTGAGAGGGCGAATCAGGAGAAGACGAAGAAAAAACAAAACAAAAAAAAACAGCCGCACAAGTGGCACAACACATGTTTGTGAACACATTAAGAGGGGAACCTTTACCCCAACAGTAACTATTCTGCCAGCAGCACTCAGTAACAGTATTCACACAGAGCCAGCGTTACATAAAGGTGTTCAACAGTTACTGCTCACGGACTGTGTCTGGCGCTCGGGATTGAGTTTCTGCAGAAAAATGCAGAGATGCACACATGTGCACACACACAGATGATTAAGAAGGAAAATATAACCATAATGGGAACCACATGGAGAGGAGGGGGTACGGAGGAAACAAGAATGTTCATTTAGAAGGGTTTGAGGAGGACAAGGAGAAAAAAACTGGCAAAAAAGATCAGTGTCCTCCAAGATAGGACACGTCTCTGAACTCTCCTCTAATGCTCGCTGCTTCCTGCTCAGCCAACGCAACTCTAGTAGCAAAGCAGAGCCCATGTATGTAGACTGTGGCTATGCGTGGATCAAACCATCTGCTGGTGGTTTTGACCCATGACGAGCTTTTGGCTGGTATTAGAGACGACTTTACAATGCAAATAGCAAATGTGCTAATTTTAAAAACACTACAAAAGACTCTTATGAAAGTCATTCAAAACCTCATTTTAATATGAGGTCTTTACTTTTGAAATTTTGACTTGTAAATGATAAGAGCACAAAGAAAAAGCCCGTCAAGCGTGAGTTATGTCATCTGGGTTGTGTTAATGTGAGCTGTTCATTCAAAGCAGTAGCATGGGCTCTGTTTTGATACAGTGTCGAGGCGGCTCTATGAAAAACAAGCAGTTTGATATCCAGCTCAGGAAGTTTGGGGTCAAACCAGACAACCAGGGCGAGGCGAACAAATCAGTGTGGTAATTACTGAGCTTTAAAGAGCAGGTGGTAGGTGGACTTGTTACTGTGGACAGAGCCAAGCTAGCTGCTTACATCTGTTCATTTCAAGCTAACCTGGTGCTAACCTCAGCTTCATACAAATGTGATGAATTACATACGAGACTCACAGCACTCAAAGTCACTGAACAGAAATCTATTCAAAGGCAAAGTTGGTGGTTTTCTCGCGTCGTCCTCCAAAAGAACCAATCAAGAGCCAAACCTGGAAACCTGAGCCACTCATCAATGACACATGGAGCACAGGTGTTGGTGGCGGCCATATCTATTCATTAGTATGCACGTCCTCCTATCATTTTTCTTTGCTGGCTGTTTCCATATTATGAACTGGCATGGCTTTTTAAATCAGTGCTCTGGTGAAAAGAGCTAGATATGTTCATATGGTGAAAAATAACTTGCATGAAAATCCTTTAACTGCTTTCAAAGACTGCACACTCACTGGCCACTTGTTCAACTCCTTGTTATTGCAAATCTCTCAACAGTCAGCCACATAGCAGCAACTCAACACATCTAAGCAGGTAGATCTGTTCAAGACGACCTGCTGAAGTTCAAAGCGAGGATCAGAATGTGGAAGAAAGGTGATGCAAGTTACTTTTTATACATAGCATGATGTTGGTCCAAGTATTTCAGAAACTGCTAGCCTGTTGGGATTTTCCCACAGAACCATCGGTTTATAGAGGATGGTCTGAGAAGAAAAATGATTCTCTGGATAAAATAGCTTGTTTATACCAGACAAGAATGGACAAGCTGTTTTATGCTGAGGAGACGGTAATTCCAACAACCACTCGTTATAACCAAGCCATGCAGAAGAGCATCTCTGAATGTAAAACATCAAACCTTTGAGCAGTTCAGCTACAGCAGCAGAAGACCACAGTAGAAGAAAACCCATCGAACTGATGTTAAAACTCACACAAAATCATTAAAATTGGACAACAGGAGACTTGGAAAATGCTGCCTTGTCTGAGGAGTCTCAGTTTCTGCTGCAACATTCACGTTAGAGACAGAATTTGGCATAAATAACATGAAAGTGTGGATCCATGCTGCCTTGTACCAGCAGTTCAGGCTGCTGCTGGCGGGGTAATATTTTGGGAGATTTTTTCTTTCTGCTTATGAGGCGACCGGTGAAATTAGATTACAGCTTCAAAACGTATAGCTGTGTAACCACACATCTTATCTGACTGTCATCAGTCAAGAGGATAAGCATACTTCCCAAACTGGGGAATTTTTCAAACAAACAGTTTATTCAGTTGCGCTCTGCCCAAGCAAAACAACTACTTCAGTCTAAAATAAAACAACCGCTGACACCAAATCATCACAAGGCTCGAATACGTTCATTTCAGTGACCGATGACTTGGGGTAATATCAAGCATCACACACTTTTAAACTCAGTTTAAAATATTGAATAAAAGGTCAGCAGGGTTCACTTTAGCTTCTGTTTTTCATTCTCAGTTCAATGTTTTTCATTTACTTCATTTTTGTACAAATCTAAGACGTCTGATTTTTACGTGCATGTCTAATGTGCATTTTCACACAGACACTGAAAACCGGCACCGGCTAAAGTCTGGCGTGAGTTTGGAACTGTTAGTTTCAGCGGAAAAACAAACATGAATTTCACTATATGAAAATAAACCCGGAAACTAAGACGCAGTTTTGCATGCTGAGCTGATTTGAGTAAATGATTCTCTGAATATCTGATTTGAATAAACTTCAGTCAGCCTTGCAGATGGTGTCAGACACTTTCACACATTCAGCTGCCTTGTCTTGAGTTATCACAAGGACATTTAAAAAAAACAAAACAAAAAACTGCTATAAAAATACCCGACTGACAGACAAAACAGTCACCCTGAAGGCCGTGCAGCCTCAGCCGTGAGGCCGCTACACAACCAGATCTGTCCACACTGATCAGTCTTGAAGCTCACAGGGTTATGAAGGAGGACAGAGAGGGTCTGCAATCATGTACACACACCAGCAAACCACACATGCCGATTCCTCCCAAACCTCATGCACACACTCTACTTAAACAACAATCCACTCCACCCATCGCACTCAGCCTAATGGCGGCAGGCACAGATTGTCCTCAGTGAGCCAGCACCAGAGGCCTGCTGTGAACGCACGCGATTCTATCAAGCCTACTTTGTGTGTTTGTGTGGCTCCTATTGTTCACCAGGCCCTGACTGAGGAGGCGACCAGCTGGGGCACAAACAGGGAGCCAGATCATCAGCTTTTGTTCTGATCCAAACACACAGAGTGTAACCAGCCGGCCCACACTGACTGAAACACTGCTGCTTCAACTCAAAAAACAAAAACAACACACATGCATGCAGAGAAAAGGAGGTCAGGCATGTGAGAGAGTATCGTGCCCGGGGATGCCCCAACTCTTTGGGCAAATTGATTCAAACTGTGTGTTCAGCTCGTCTCTACTGAAGTACAGTTGCTGTGAACTCAAGGACGGCGATGTGGAGACACACCCAGAGCACGGCAGGATGACACGCTGGAGACCAGCTGAACCCTAACCTATAATAAAGCGCAGACATCGAGGAGGAGAGGTTCCCCCCCTCGTGGGTATGCAGCTGACGCGAGGCCGATCCTCTGGCGCGCTCCCAGCACACAAACACGCAGAGGGCGTGCAAACATTAAAACGCCAGCGTGCCCACTCAGTCACAGCCAGCGAGCATTACCAAGGATGCATAAATTAAATGCTTCCCATCTTTTTTATCCTACTGGTCGACCTTGTTGCAGTGAGAGAAAGCAAATAGTCGCCCTTCACCCCGCGGGGATTATCGCACACCAGCCAAGGTCAGAGCTGCGCCTCTCACGTCTCATTTCCTGCTCGCGGGTGGGGATGAAGGAGGCAGATAGGGTGTCAGGGCTGACTCGTGGCCAGACACAACATGGAGCCAGTGTTTCTGCTTCCTGAGTTTACCACACATTGCACGGTTGGTTTCACCCTGACTAATGTGCAGACTTAAAAATTATTTATGAATTAGGAGATGAGGATTCTGTCAAATTAATGCAAAGCAACCACAGATGAATCTGTAATCCGTATAGATGACTTTATAGGGAGAAGCAACCATTTAACAAGAGTGAGCTTTGTAAGGCAATAGAGATGTTTAGGCTGGCTACATTTAAAGCTCAGTTTGTTCGATCCCCAGACTGTGCAGGTGTCTTTAGTCACACCTCATTTTCTGATATTTCGCTTCCAAGGAGCTGGATTTTCTTAAAATATGTCATCTTCAGGCTGTTTTTCGTTGCATCAGTTGCAATTGATCATTTTCAGAGGAATGGGGTTGTTTTTTTGTTACTACTCACCGAATCATTCAAGAGATTTAAAAACCGACTCCCAGCTCTAGAGATAAATCAGCATAGTGTCTGCACATACTGGACAACTTAGTATAGAACCAGTTTTAAATAGTAAATTTATTACTAGCATCCCGTCAAAAAAAAAAAAAAAGAGAAAAAAAAAAAACATTAGCTCACATTTTGTTTACTTGAATATCTGAAAAATGCCAAAGTTACATCATTAAGAAATAAAGGTGAAAAAAGAATGCAAAGGCCTGACACGGGACCTGAGAGGCATGGATTGGCCTCCACACCCCAGACCTCAACCTTGTTGAACATTATTGGGATCATCTTGACAAAGAACAGAAGAAACAGCAGCCGAAACCCAAAGAAGAACTGTGAATGCCCTTAAAGAAGCCCTGAGAACTATTCCTGAAGATTACTTAAAGTATTATATACTAGAGATGGACCGATCGGATATTAGGTATCGGTATCGGTCGGATACTGACCTAAATTACTGGATCGGATATCGGAGAAAAATAAAAAAATGTAATCCGATCCATTAAATATCACAAAAGCACCTCACAAAACTTGCAACACTCCGTAACTCACCTCAGAACGTTAGCACGTCGGAGCAGTATGCATCACGTGATAGAGCGGCTGTGGCATGCGGACCTGTCGGTGGTCTGGATAGCATGTGGAGCTTCGCTAGCAACCTGGCATTTCATCTCCGACAAAGTTATCCCGAGAGAAGTAAAGCACGTGTGTAAGTCCATCTCTAAATGTTTGTAAAGCATTCCTGCTTAAGCTTAACAAGCGACTGCCTCTCCTGCTGCTACTTCAATCATGAAACTGCTTAACGATCAGCTGATCGGCTTTTCTGTCGCGAGTCCGTGTCTCTAGTTTGCTTTTGGCCCACTTTGCACCAGAAAGAGGAAACCAGCAGATAAACAACAGCAGCACGTTTAAGCTTGATAAGCTGTTGTTAGAATGTATTTAATATTACTTTCTACACCAGGATCTTTTTCTACGTAGCTGACGCTGGTAACTGTGCAGGGGCGGATCTAGCAAAGTTTAGCCAGGGGGGCCGATAGGGCATTAACTGGGAAAAGGGGGCACAAAGACATACTTTTCTTTCTTATTCTCATTTAAAATGTCGAGCTTTTAATAAATAATTATCTGACACCCAAAGTTTTAATCTGATGTAAAAGGAATAGAAGTCAATTACTGTATATAGTGACTATTAAGTCTAATATATATACCCTAGTAAGCTATAGTACTTTTTACTTTGGGAAGGTACCATCTGTGCAGTCTGCAATTTTGTTGAAGAAAGATGTTGAATCTATTTAATATTTCTTGAAAAATAATTGATTTCTGTGCATTTTTTTTTTCACACTGCATCAAATTAAGGTTGATTACGTCGATTAAGCATCATGAGGTGGAGCGTGAGGGGTGGTTCCCTATTTTTTATTTATTTATTTTTGTTGTTGCTGGGAGTTGGAACCCTATTAGTTAGGTTGCTTAATATTTATGCTAAGTACTCTTTAAAATACCAGAATAGGGAGGATGGTGTAGGTTTAAGTTTATTAGATTGATCAGTATTGCTGAACTATGAAATATTTTTTTTTGCATACAGGTATAACAGAATAGCTTTAGTGTAGTTGTTGTTTTAAACTTGAGTATGAACTTATACAAAATGCAGCAAGATATTTAAAAAACAGTTTTGTTGATTAAAAAACACTATATCGGATTCATATCGGTATCGGCAGATATCCAAATTTATGATATCGGTATCGGACATAAAAAAGTGGTATCGTGCCATCTCTATTATATACACAACTATACACATACAGTATATGATATTGCATGTTTCAACAAGCTGCTGCACTTCTTTCTCATTTTCCTAGTAAATTACAAAGAAATAAAGGGAGACTTAAGATGGTACACAGTACTGTAAGCTAACTGTTTCACAATGGGGGTTGGAGGTTTGGTTGAATCTAGTTGTTTTCATAGTCCTTTGGGTTTTATGGAGACAGCAGGAGCTTTGTCACCAAAAACCAAAGACCCCCCGAGTCACCTCACATTTGCCCCTCAGGGAATTGTTGCTTACAAAGAACAGTCAACACTCGGTGGTCACAAAGCAACCACCGGTCGCCAACAGGATGTGACGGATTCTTATTGTTTTAGCTGACAAACCAGCACTCAGTCTTCACTCACACTTGCCCTACAGTTTAGAGGAAGAACAGGCCACTAAAGGGCCACCGAGCTGCAGGCTAACTGACTGATAATTGCGTCCGAGTCCATATGCGGGTCGTTAAACAGCCTCTCTGAGAATTCGTGACCAGAGACGAGAAGAGTGGATGTTATGAGCCGGAAACAAGCGGCAGTACTGAGTCAGTTTAAAAAGCAATTACAAATGCTGTGAGTTCAGATTAGTGAACAGCAAAAACTGTGGCACCGTTTGGGTTTTGTTTAAAGTCACACAATGACGGACATCAGACTTTACGTGAACCAATATGAAATATTGGATTAATTAAAACACTGCTGGGCTGTAACAATAAAATAAATCACAGAAGGGAGTAAAGAGTCAGCTCCTCTCTTGTAAAAACATTTGCAACATTTGAGTTATTTGCAACATTTTAGATTAACGGAGGTCTCATGAAGAAGTGCAAACAAAAGCACTGATAACGTTTCTAATCCCATTCAGCTCAGAGTCTTTGGTAGGTGTGTTTGGATGAGCTGACTTAATACTATCAGCTGAAGCTGCATTCATAATATATTAACCATCTGCACCGTTGAGGTGTGCGGATGCAGATTCCCATGACGTAACCACAACAAATCAAATGTGCTAAACCTGAAACGAGCAGCTGAATCTTTTTCCTCCAGCGAGCTGCACTGTAACACTGTTTCTGTGCAAACTAACCTGCAGTAGCCAAAACTGAAAACACACAATGCAGACCATAATTTTATCTTAAAGTAGGGGTGCATGAGAAAGATAAAAAGAAAAAAAGAGAATTTCATGACTCAATAATCATGGCCGACTAATGAAAGGATGTCTAAACTGGATTTACTGCTTTTGAGCGTGAGAACTTGACAAACAGCAATTAAGCGCGAGTCACCAAATCAACAGTTTTGACTGGACAAAACCAGCTTTCAGAGTGACCCGACTGAGCTGGCCCGAGCCAACCCCCCCCCCCCAAAAAAAAAGCCAGCCGATTTTAACCATCATCACGACTTGGGTCTGTCAGCCAAATAGCCGCTTTAGAATGGAGTGGAGGGGACTATAAGCAGCTGTTGATTTGAAAAAACATCTGGAGGCAGTTTAATTCCACTTGGCATTTAATCTGCATCACAATGATCCCGTTGTTGGCGGGCTGAATGTGGTTTTCCCCCCCTCTCAAGATTCGGATCTTCTGCTCGTTATAAGTTGTAGCGGTCAGAAGGGACGACTTGGGTTGAGTCACCCATGAGCAAGGCATCATGGGTACATGTCTGATATGATTTCCAATATTTCAGCATAAAGCATCTAAAGACACGAGAAGCAGTCTGATAGCAGTGCTCCTTTCCCTGCACCGTTAAGTTAAAGCAACGCACTTAAAAGTGACTCACACCACCTGTGACATCACTCGCTGGTTTGTAGACGAGTTCTGGTCGCAGGCAAGAGACATTCTGAACCCAACACCTCTGTTTGACCTTTTTCTCACTGAGAAACATCGCGTGCAAGTACATTTTTGTTTGTCTACAAGGTAACCATCAATGCAGATCCACCACGCTGCATCCAATACTCCATGTGTCACTCAAATCGTAAAGAGATAGATATGACAAACTGCAGTTTCCTCGATTACAAGCCACTTAGTATCAAAATTTGCTTAAACACATGCATGTAAGCAGGATACTGCACCTTCCATAATAAACTGTGGTGGAGCAGCCAGCCATTCAGATCACAGTGTGATTGTTTTTGTGGTGGATTATTAAAGAGCAGTTCGTGCTCTCATTGCAGGGGCCCATCCTTTTAATACCGCAACCTCCACCTTCAAAATGGACCACCATTTTGTGGGTTGGGACTGAGCTTGAAGCTGGACAAAAATAAAAAAAATAAAGTAGCAACTCCTACTTTGTGAGTCGAGGATGAATGTCTCTGTGACAAGTAAACAAAGCAGGGAGACAGAGCAAACATGCCCGGGTGTGACAACGATGAGAGAGGAAAATGAAAGGATAGACAGATCACACTTCATGAAAATAGAAGCTGTAGTTAAAAAACAAAGCAAAAAAGCCACTAAACCACCAGTCTTCTCAGCAGACGCCAGATATTCAGAGCGATTCAGAGAGCATCAGTTATAAGTCGTTCATTACTTTCAGAGCCTCGCGGCCTCATGCAAATACTCAGAGATTACTGCGCTGGCTCACAGTGATATTTAGAGAATGATTCACACACTCTCGCTCTGATCTCAAATTTCTGCTGAGTTCATCATACTTTTTTTTTTGTTTTGGATTAATGATGGGAAAAGAGATATTCAGGCACACATCATGTTCAGCATGCGGCATGCCATCGATGACGACTGGAGACACACAGCAGCCAAGCCTGAAGGCTTGGTATGAGTGGGGGAGGGGAGGGGGTGGCAAGGCAGGAGGAGGGGAAATATAGAAGAGGTGTTAAAAACAAAGGTTAGAACAATAAAGGAGACAGAGACTGGGAAAAAAGTAAGGAGGGGTGAGGAAAAAAGGAAGGAAGGAAGGAAGAAGGTGGAGGGAGAAGCTTGTGTCCTTGCCCAGTCATGCAGCCGAAAATCAGACATGCATGAAGACCATGAGCTCTCACTCAAACAGTAATGGAGGGAAGGGGGAGTAGAGATTGAAGAAAAACAAAAACTATTCCGCCTTATCGAAGCTAATAATCACATCAGCAGTGGATGCTGCTGTGCATCTCTCTTAATGAGACACAAAGGCTCCAGTTTCAGCTTTTCCATCCACATTCACTGGACAGCTGAGACTGTGGAGCTTTTTCTGCTGCACAGATGGTGAGGACTCTAGTGTTGCATTTTTAAATGCTCCTGGTCATATCAGTCAGAACCTCACCCGACTTAAATTAAGCAAGCTGTTTTGGTATAAAGACAAAAGTAGCAGTTGCCTACCAAGTTTTCAGTCATCTTCTCCCCTTTCTCTAATTGTGGAGCCATTCTGCTTCGGTGGCACGGTCAGCCTTCCAGTTTAAGACTGTTTTACATTTGAATGAAGGCACGCGTGCACACCGTGCTCTGTGTGTAAGAGGCTGAGAACTCTGTGTACATGGTGGTGGTTTGTAAAGTTTACTGACCATAGACGATACAACAGTGCTTTTAATCCGCTCCAGCCTGAGGGGGTTGGGAATAGTGAGGGGTGGGAGGGGAGGGGTGGTGGTGGTGGTGATTTCGTGCTGCGTTTTGTAGAGGTGGGCTGATCGATCCAAATATCGATAGTATCGATACCAATGCTGGTATTGACATCAGATGGATACAAGCGTGATAGAATCAATGGAAATCATTTACCCCAAACATGCACTATGAAAAATGCAAAAAACAAAAACCTAGATTCAGAGTACATGAAAAGCTGAAAGGTGGGTTTTTGTTGCATTAGTGCCAATTATAGTGGAATGTAAAAATCAGTGATTCAGTGGTCATTGAAATGTGCTCAGAATTTGCAAATTAGAGATTCCTCTCATAAATCATGACACACTGCTCTCCCCTACATAAGCTGCCATTATAGGTTAAAAGTATTGGTACTGGTATCAACAACACTGGCCCTGTATTTGCTTGGTATGGCACACGAGGAGTACTTTTTATGAAAAGAGGGTGATTTGGCCCAAAAGACATTGTTTAAACATGTGTAAGTGCGCACAGGCCTCTGGTGTGGGACTAGAAGTCTAGGCCATGCTCTGTGTCCATCATTCAGAGTGTGTGTGTGTGTGTGTGTGTGTGTGTGTGTGTGTGTGTGTGTGTGTGTGTGTGTGTGTGTGTGTGAGTGTGAGTGAGAGAGAGAGAGAGAGAGAGAGAGAGAGAGAGAGAGCGCGCGCTGCAGGAGGGAGATGCAGTCTCAAAATTCCATCACGTTAACCCTTCCTCTACCAGACACTCTTCTTCTCTCACACACACACACACACACACACACACACACACACACACACACGATCTGGACCGGACCACCACCACACCCACCTTGCCGGGTGGAGACGTTCCTCTCGTTGGCTGCGGTGAGCACGACCTGCGGGTGGCTCTGCTCCAGCACGAACATCTCGTCCTTGCCCACGCGCGCGCTCTTGCCGGACTTCATGGTACCGGAGGGCCCGGAGGGCGCGAGGTACCTGCCGCTGCAGTCCCTGAAGGCCACCTTACCAGAGCGGAACTCCAGCGTGTAGCCGGTGCTCTTGTCCGTCGTGGCGACCAGCGCGCCGTCGTTCCTCAGGAAGCGGTTGTCGGACGTCTGGAGGTGGTACCGCTGATCTCGGAACACGAGCGTGATCATGGAGTCCACTCCCCACGGGACATCCCGGTCGATGGCGATCTCGTCCACCTTGTCGCTCAGGTGCGCGTACCGCTTGCGCGTCACGCTGAAGATGTTCACCTGCGGGTGCATGGCGATGTGCACGCTCCATTTCTCCGCCACCGAGGCGGTCTGGGCGAAGCAGATGATCCGGTCCTCGGTGCCGCCCAGGTAGCGGCCGTGCTGCTCGGACTGCAGGGACCAGCGGCCGTCGTCGTGAGCGGTGATGACAAACCGGCATTCCGGACCCGGGGTCTCGCTGTCTCCGGTGACGTTCCCGTCCTTGTCGGCGGCGATGTACCGGCCCAGGTGTGACTTGAGGAAGAACACGTTCCCGCTGGAGTCATCGCCGCTCTGCTCCAGGGTCCAGATCTGCTTCTTCTTCATGGACGTGGCGGACGCGTTGATTTTGAAGCCGAAGGTCTCCGCCGTCAGGTA
This sequence comes from Copadichromis virginalis, assembly GCF_057382275.1. NCBI lineage: Eukaryota > Metazoa > Chordata > Actinopteri > Cichliformes > Cichlidae > Copadichromis > Copadichromis virginalis. Next base: position 14,304,768 of record NC_140621.1, read on the forward strand.
TTTGTTCCCGCAGTTGATGAGACCGAACTGGATCTGCAGCATGTCGCTGGTTCCGTTCGTCGCTCCGTTAGTTGTCATTGTCGCTTCTGTGCGCTCGAGCCTCGGACCGGTTCTGTCCTGAGAGGGATGAGAGAAGAACGAGGAGGAGGAGAGGGGAGGAGGAGCGGTTCTGCAAGTGAGCTCGCGGCTGAAAGGGTGGGATGCTGTGCAGCCTCGCGTGCTTCTCTTTGTTTGGGGGAGTCTGTGAGCGCGCGCCGCCGGTCCTCGGTGCTCTGCCTGTCTTAGCAGCGCGAGACCGCCGCCACAGCTGCAGCCTATATAACCATCAGTGACGTCGCACATCAAACCACGCCCTCCAGGATGACCAGCAATCTGGGAGCAGAGCTCGGTTGTCTCCTCTGCTCGAACCCTGTTGCTTTTATCCGTCTAGTTTAGGTATTTTCCCCTGTTTTCCCGCTTCCCATCAGAATTCCCTAGAAGTCTAATTGTGAACAGTGTGTGTTGGTACAAGCTCAAAACTCTTAAAATTGTCTTAAATTCTTTAAAAAGCCCTCTATTTTAATATCTAGCGACTCGATTTCCACCCAAGCATTAAAATAATATCACTTTCTCTCGCTTTCAGACACATATGAGACCGGTTCAGCATTCAAATCACGAGGACTGTGTGCGTGTGTCCGCTCACAAAACAGCTCTATTCATGTGCCGAGCATGCACATCACAGGGCTGGAAACAAAGAGGTCAAACAGATCACACTGGCATCTTCTCAGTCCATGTGCATGAGTGAGCACCCCCCCCCCCCCCTCTCTCTCTCTCTCTCTCTCTCTCACACACACACACACACACACACACACACACACACACACACACACACACACACACACACACACACACAAGTGTACACTTTAAAACAAAACAAAACATACAAACAGATATCGGCCAACGCAGAAGTAGCTCATGGCTCAGTGAAATTTCAAGGGCAGTTGTTCCAAACATGACCCGTGCACGTCCATGGCACGGCGCCATGAGAGCGACAGCGCTGGAGTTTCCAATCTGGGTACAGAAAAAAAACACAAATATTCTTTCCACCTGCATAACTATGCAAAGTAAGATCAATCACAAGCTAGCTTTGCTACCTTTGCAGCTGGCGTCAATCGTGATCAGAGATCTGTCATCGAGCTAAAAAAAACAACAACAACAACAACCCCCCCCCCCCCCCCCCCAAAAAAAAACCAACAAAACAAAACAGGAGAACAACAAAAACTATTTCAGAAATAAAAAATTAGCACCACAGTGTAAAAAGTGTTGCACATGTTGGTAGAAAGGATGTGTTACATCATGTTAAAAACAACTTCTAAATATGCATTCATTATATGTTCTGTTATTCTAATGTTTGAATGTTATTACTAATAAAGTTTTGGTTCTTTTTTAACTTTGCCAACAGGAGCAGAGGTTCAGAGTGCCAAATGCCCCCCCTCCAGCCAAAGCACTGAAACCTCCCTGCACTGTGATTTTTCTTGTTTAATCATATTTTTATTTAATGAGTGCTTGAGTTATATTTATAACAGACAGTGGCTCTGTTTGTCATCTGCTGTGTCTGGAGCTGAGGAGTAAAGAGTGATGTACTCCCACTCACTTTCATGAATGAATGGGTGCTTCTGTTGTTGGATCATTCATACAGTGCAGCTGGCCTGGATGTACATCACACTCTAGTCCTATACATCTTAACCAATACAATACCAACTTTAATAGTTAGAAACACACAGGATTTTCATTTTCATTTAATAAAAAAACTAATAACTGTCACATCTGGTGAACTGATCACGAGGCTCTGAGGTCTTTGTTACTCCCCTCTCTGCTGGGTTTGCAAACGCAAAGTAATCTGACCCCTAACCAGTAATCTAATCACTAGTAATCTTTGCCTTTCTCTCCTGCAGTCTGAATAAATCCAATCTTCAGACAGAACATCTTCAAACAAATCAAATCTCTGTGTAATTTCAGCTCCACTCTAATAAAATCACCACACTCGTTCTCATGTATTTTTTTCCGTTTTGGGGGCTTGTGTTGTTTTCATTTCTAACAGCCTTATTTTGCAAAACTTAATTTTAAAATGTGCGTGTAAGGGTCTGTGTGTGTGTGTGGTAAAGCAGTGACTTTAAACTGCAGATCAGCACGGAAACATCACCTTTTGAGTCATTGCAGTTCACACAGAAACCATTTGCATCTGTACTTTTGTACAGAAGCTGTGGCGATCCCAGTGGAGCTTCCATGGAAAGATTAACAGCATGCAAAAAATGTGTCAGCACACCAGCCTCAACTATTTTCAATGTACCGAAGAACTTCTGGGTCACGCATGCACAACATGCTCATTTTAAAAACAGCTCAAGGAAAGAAAAAGTGCAATAATCAAGCTTCCCATAAAAGTTCAACATCATTCAAGAGTTCAGTTTGTGAGGTTTTGAGATCTTGGTAGATTATTTCTGTTACTGTGGACACACTCAACGTAGCTGTTTCTAGTCTTTAGGTTGAGCTGAGCTAGCCAATCCTTTAAAGATCGTGTTTCAGGCACCCATCCATCTTAGAGGTAGTCTTATCTGTAGGACAACTTGTGTTGCTGAACTGGAAAGAATCGGCTGTTTTTTGGTGGGGGGTTGCCTGCCTGCAGCATCATCAGTGAGCTTTTTCTCCTAAGTGCAGAATCCTTCTCATTATGTGCTGACAAACGCAGCTCAAATTAACTGAGAGGATTCAGATGAATAATTGATTCGGGTTTGATGTGGGATTAGCAGACATGTCAACAATCACACATGTTCCCCTCCTCTCTCAGGCTGTTTGCTGCTCAGAGAATTTCATCCCCTTTACCAAAATCCCAATTACAGCTTTAGTTTGCGGCCATGCCTGTTTAGGAAAATCATCTTTAACTACTTTGTGATTTTTTTCGTCATGCTACATGTTTGTAGATGTTTTTACTGATGTTTTTACTTCTGTCTAAGTGTGTGGAAACGATGAAGTCACTGACAACAAATCGGTGTACCCAGCAAAAAAATTAATAAAAAGAAATCAGAAACATAATGATTGATGAATCACTCACACGACAACAACATTCAAGGAATAACCAAGGAATGAAAAGTGCAGTTCCTCTAATGGCCACTGGAGGCTGGCACCAAAAGTAAATCGAGCTCATAGACAGAATAAAACATGATGGATGGAGCTTCCAGGTGGGGAAAGTGAAGCCAATGCAGAAGATAGTTAAACCTGCAACCTACCTGAAGGCCACCAGATGGCGATAGCTGTGGCTGATAAAAGACTTCCAGTCCTATAGAAGTCTATAAGAAAATGGCTTTCTCACTTGACCTCTGTCAACACTTTCCTGATGTGTTTGTGGGCTCAGTCATTCATTTTGGATCATGCTGAAAAGAAAATGAAATCGATTTTGTACTTTTGGTCATTCTATGTTTCAGAAAGAATGTTATTATTATAGACCCTGTGCACGAGAAAATGCTAACTTCCTGGTTTGAGACCGGATGTGGGGTTGTACATTTCCAGTAGCTTTACTTTGCGGTCAATCGCTACTGTGAAGATATACTCCAAAATCATGTCCAAAACTCGAAAACGGAAAGTTGTGTCATAAAAAAATCTAATGATCAATTTTGACGTTTAAAGAGTTTAGATCGATCAGATGTTTACATCACTCAACACAAGCAGAACTGCATTACTGCAGAAGACACATCGTCCACATTCAGAAGCACATCTCTGTATAGTGACTGGTCTTATGATGTAAACAGGCAAATGTTCAGCATTCAAACTACAGGTGAAGAATAGTCAAACCAGATGTTTCCCCCGTTATGTCGATATCAGCTAGTCAAGTACACACCTACACAGCATGTCAACAAACCGTGAAAAAAACCCACACACAAAATGAATGATTGCTGGTAACATGTACGAACGCTATGTTGTGACTTACCTTAAAAATTACAGCGGTCCCTCGCTATAATGCGGTTCACCTTTCACCTCGCTGTTTCGCAGATTTTTTAGTGCAAGTTTGCATGCTTATTTTTTTTACGTCACATTGTGTCCTGCGTCCTGATCGCTGCAGACGATCTCCTCCGTGACGTCTCTCCTGTACAGTACAGAATCGCTGCATCGATCGCTAGCAGTGTGACTCTGAGGTGCAGTACTGTATGTCCACGATGTCCACGAAACGTTTTGCACCGTCAATAAATAAAATTGGCTACTTGATTTCACCTTGATTTCACCTTGATTTCACCTTTCGCTGGTTATTTTTAGAACACAACAAAACGAGGGACCGCTGTTTTCAGATACTGAGAAATATAACATTTGAACCCTTTTTCTCTTTTGCTCTGAGGCGCAGGGAAAAAATATCGACAAGTCAATGAACATCATTTACAGATATATTGGGTAAATGCCCGAGACATCTATAGAAATGTAAATCACTGCTTGATTCATTCATTTGCTTAACTTGTTTTGGACCGTAAACAGGGCGCGAATAGGACACCGGAAACAAAGCTCCCCACAGGAGTTTCCGCACTGGAAGTAGCATATGCTAACGTGCACATAGTCAATTCCCATTGGCTAACGACTTATAGCTGACAAGTTGTTAGCCAATGAGCAACACTCACTCATCCTTATCACCTGTTTTTTTAAACTAAAATGACAAAGTTGAAAATGCACATTTTAAACAAGACTTCAGAAACCAATGGATGAACATTCATACAACATTCAGACGTCGTTACTTGTGCCGTGCTTATTTAGATGAAGCAACAATAATGACGCGAGGGCAGTAAATCTGAAGTATTTCACAGTAATTCATTTCACAGCAACATAAACGTGTAACACAATCAGACGTAGAGTGACTTTCATCCAAGCAACGAATTCATTCTGATGACTGTGGGTCAGCTTTGCATGACAGTCCTCTGGGAGCCTGAAACACACAGGTGAGACGTTTCACTTCTATAAGTCGGGGGCTAATATCAGGGTCTGTAAACTACAGTGAAAATGTGGCTTCACACAGACAGAGGAAGAAACACTTCTTTAAAAAAAACAAATACAAACAAAATAATAACAGCTCTAAATCAAGCCTTCAAAACACGACTTCATTGACCAATCAGCTACATCGCGACAGCTATGCCATCTTTTATATACAGCCTATGGGAATGGCATTTCATTACTATAGAGTGTGCGTGTGAACATTTTACACCTCTCTCACGCTATGCAGTGTTGCCTCCATTGATGCATCTTTAAATTATGTTTGAGAGAGAGGTAGTTACTCTCTCACACACACACAGTCTCATTATGCATCTCTTACAGATGCTGTGGACCTGATGAGAGTGGTAATATTTGCGGTGTTATGTTATACCACACCTCAGTCAAGCACCCATCAGCACAAGCCTCTGTGGAGACTCAGTGGGGGAGGTAGGGAGGGAAAGAGAGAGGGACGCCATCTTTGTTCTCAAAGCAGCTTTGAGGATGGTTGCTATAGTGATCAGCCTCAAATCTGTCAGTTGATGAAGGGCAGGCACTCTGCTGTAGATGGCATACACACACACACACGCGCGCGCACTACATTCAGTACCTGCAGACGGCGCAGCACTGCATCAGAGGACGCTAAGCTGACCAATAAGCTTCCGCCTTTGACACACACCTCTGGACTGGAGCCAATGGCACCTCCTTTTCCACAGCTGCATTATGACATCAACCAATCAGGAAACATCTTTGGACAAAACAGCAAATCAAAGGGAAGCCTGGGAGACATTTTTATTAAAACAGAGTTGTTTTTTTTTTTTATATAAGACGCCTGAGTCTAATTAAAGTAATGGCAACATTTTTCCCTGCCGTTGTTTTTGTCTGCAGCTGTGGAGAAGTTGTTGCAGCGTTTTTAGTCGTGACTCACTAACCTGACTGAAACTGAACAAAGAAAATAATGTGAGGAGCAGGAAAGGGACAGATATGAACAGGGTGAGAAAGAAAGGGAGAACGATGGGGAGAGCAGGGGGACTCTCCCTCTCCTCTGACCTATATTTACAAACCCCAACTTGCGGAAACCATTGTTTGATGGTGAGTGTGTGCGAGCAGGCAAGCGCAAACCAAAGTGTATGGAGTGTCCTCGCTCTACAGATCTCATATTAGGTCAGCTAGGGTTGTATCAGGTCTGAGCAGACATGCACAACTGAGCGCAGAGCAGCTTTAGCTCGCCAGGGACGGCAGAGCAATAATGAGAAACCGGCTGGAACAGAATCTGCGTCACCTCTCAAGCATTAACCTATATTTTACAGTGAGCATTGACCAACTCAGTGAAGACATGAATGAACTGTCCCACTTTTCCTGCTGCAGTAAATCATATGATGCTGTGACAGAAGGTTGTAGCAAACGTGCCAGCATTTCAAACCCGAGCGTCAAATGATTTCTTAGCCTCCCATCACTGCTCGATCCCTAGTGTGCTCCAGTCTAGTGTGGGAGACATAACGAGCTAAATTTGTTCTACAACAGGGTCCTTCCATTGATTGTATTGATCACTTTCCTGGTCATTACAGTCTTGTGTCATGAAACCAACAAATGCCTGTTTTCCCTCTCTTTGTTTTCCTGCCCTCATGAGTCTTTCTCACTAAGAAGAGCTTGAAAATTGGTGAAGTTCTCCCTGAAAAATGCTAACGACAGGTTAAAGCCCCCAATAGGGCTCCTATAGTTAGTCTGAGAGTCAAATTTCTTAAGCAATAACTGAATCTAAATAACTGATAGTGGAAATACTTTAACTTAAAACCTCAAACCAAATCTGTCTCATTATCAAAGCTGAATAAAGTCAGAAATGTAAGAGGGATTTTTTTTGTTCTTATGCTTTATGTTGGCTTTGATTTCAGCCATCGACAAATTAAATACTTGATATTCTTAAATTCTTGAGAAACAGTTCTCCAGATTTCATGCTTCAGGTTTGCTAAATGTCCAGTCAGTCATAATTAAAGCCTTTTAAATGTTTCTATAAGTACTGTTATATGAAGAAAACTGCATAAAAAAACTTTTTGAAAGATGGACTGAAGCAATCCTGAAAGTGGATGTCTGAGAGGGTCCTGTGTGTGCGTGCTGGTGTCTCTTGCAATCAGTAAGGAATGTGTGTGTGTGTGTGTGTGTGTTTTCTTGTGAGTGTGTGCACACAGCTGCTGCCCTACCAAGGGCCTCCTCTCCACCAACAAAGAACTGGAAGCTGAAGCCACTGGGCAGCCCCCCACCCTCTACTTGCCTTCACCTCCATTCTTCACACAGAGGTCAGGTCAAAGTTCAGCATGTGTGTGTGTGTGTGTGTGTGTGTGTGCTCTGGGGGTGTCCTCCAGCTCCCTGTGCCCTCACATTGTCATGGCTACAGAAAAGCAGCTGAACTGAGATCAGCAGAGCTACTTCACAGCCTCTCTCTTCGTTTAACACAGTGTGTGTGTGAGATTCTGTGAGTTCGACGGCGACGCCCGAAGCCGACAGAAAGACGCAGGCCGCTCAAGGAGAGACGGAGCAATGAGCCACAAGCAGGCCGGCGCAGGCGCATGCGTTTGTGTTGTTAGCGTCACATATTATCTGTTTTTCTGTGTGTTTTTATGCTGGCGTGACGGTCAACTGTGGGTGCAACTGTCACATCTTCTCATTTTCAGGCCCCTCCCCCCACACTCACACACACTGCTCTCCCCACAACTCAGGAGAAGCCAGAGAGCTCTGTCTTTTGTGTGTGCTTGAATTGATTGTGGCATGATTGGCGCCTTAAGGGAAACCTGATCGGGACCACTAAAAATACCTCTTCCTGCCTCACTGTGAGAGCCTGTGACATCACATCCTGTCCTTATGAATGAACACTGTAGCCCTGATAGATCTTTCTCCTGACTAATTTCCTTCCTTTTCTTCCAGCCTTAATTCTTTCATCTCCGATGCAGTAAACAGCTGCACACTTTAAATCTCTCTCCGTCTTAACAAACAGATACTGAGCTTTTCTTTTCCTTCAGACGGCATCATGTCATTACCCTTACAAAGCCTGCCCTGTTAAGGTTTAGTCAACTTATTTAGAGATAAACATTTACTGAAAGACCAACTGTAAACGCAGCATTAGCGTATTATCAGTTTGAGTAAGCAGGTACCTGATAACGAAGCTGGCCAGTTTCTGTCTCTGTCCTTAGCTAACTTGGAGCTGGTGACCACCAGATGATTGCTAGTTGTGTCTTTGAGCGGTTTGGTGTTGGACAGGAGAGCGGGGACAAAGCAGTAAAGCAGAGGTACGTAAAACCAAAACAATCAGCCGAAAGACATGAAAACACTGTGTACAGCATTGGTGGGAACGGCACAGGTTCATATGTGTATGAATGTAGTGGTAATATTACCCCTATTGAAACATGCATCCCATAAAGCCCCCAAGGCTTCCCAAGCTTACCTCAGAACATGACAGTAAAAATGAACTATTTCAAAGAACCAGGGCACATTGATGAGAAGTGGGCTATTGGACAAAGATAAACTCATGGGAAAAAGGCTTTTGCAGGACTAGACCTCTGTGGCATGAATATTATTTCTGGGAGAAAAAAATATTTCATCCTACTTTTCAAGAGCTTGAGCATCCCTGCTGATATATCAATCAATAAATGTGCCTTGCACCAGAAATTGCTTTGTTGCCTCAGGGTAATATTGTGCTATAAGGGTACGAGAATATCACAGTTTTCTGTATATACTCATGTTGTAGTTGTAGTAGAAAACAAGCAGTTGGTTCACTATTTTAATTTCATTTTAACAAATAAAGTTAATTTTCATATAAACATTTAATCGAACAACTAAATTGTGTGTGCGTGCTCATGCATGCAAGGGTTTGTCTTGCCCTGACCTCCTAACTGTTTCTCCAACTTGATTCTGGGGTCCACTCTCAGGCCTGATTTAGACCGTACTCACTGAGGGAGTGAGCCTCACTCTCCGAACACATTAATTGACCTTTTCCTTTCCATAAAAAGTTCTTGTCAACATTTCCTGTACGTTGGTACAAATTTATGTTAGCACCTACTGACATATCCCACCACTCAGTGTTATCGTGTTAGCCAAATCCCTGCTCCCGCACACCTGATTCAAATGATCAGGTATATATTTAAGACCCCAAAATATTTCAGTAAATGAAATAAATCTAAATCTGTCTTTATACAACCAAATATACTTCTTCAGGTAATCATGTAAGTGCACATAGTTTTATACAAGCATCATATTGCTGCGTCCCACGTGGATGTGATCCCTGAAAGGATAGCTTAACCCACAGGTCAAAGGTCGATTCTTCTTCTATTCTCCATTTTACCAAACTGTGACGTGTCCTATGTCATTAAATAGATACAAATAAATAAATCCAAAATTTGAAGGGACAGTGCAATAACAAAAAGTCTGCTCTTATTTGATCCTTTTTTATTTTACCAAATCACCTTAAGGTCTGCTGCCTGCACAGCACTCAGGTCAGTCTATAGGAGCTCTGTTGCTCCACCAACTGGCGACAGCAGCATACTACACAAGTTAGATCATCCACCAGTTTCATGGTTCCACGCCCACAGCTCTGCACAGACACACAGCAACACATGTGTATCCCCAGTGGACGGCTGGACACACACACACGTACACACAGACAGTCCATTTGTCTGAAGTGGCAGGTGTTGCCGGTTATTGCCACCACTTTCCTGCTGTACCCCCACCATCGGAGTCCCCTCCTTCTTCTCCATCCCTTTACCTCTCTTCTTTCTTTCTTTCTCTCTCTGTCTTCTTCTCTGTCTCTGACCTGCTCCCTTCGTCTCGCCTCAACTTTTCATCTCTCTTTTTCTTCACGGACAATGAGGAGTTTTAGATGCTAATGATATGCCCTCTCTCAACAAAGGGTTGGAGGCCCCCTCGGAGAGCCTCTTTGGACACACACACACACCAAACACCAGCTGTTCTCTGCTGGCCTCTTATTACACAGACCCCCTAAAAGATTTAGCTGTTCTCGCTTTTTTTTTCCGTTTCTTTTTTCTTTTTTGGGACACGCAGACAAATACACCAGCACGCATGAATAAAACACCACCCTAAATTTTCCATGCTCATAATATTTATGCAGTTCTATCAAATTTCGGGTAAAATGAAATCGAGCTGGCAGGTTCTACAGGAAACACGTTTTTTCTTCATCGCTTTCGGTCTCCTGGTGTGAATAATTGATGACTGGGAACTGATAATGGAAGAAAGTGTGTGTGTGTTTGTGTGTGTGATGGACACACACCATCTGCTGACACACACATGCACTACACTTGCACACGGCCACTGTACACACAGGGGCAGGGATCGTTAACATCTGGCACAGATGGCCATCTTGAAAGCACACTGAGCTGCCACCCTCGTGAGCCAGACATCCGGGTACACTGGTTTCAGCCCAGCGTAGGGCCGCACACAGTAGGTACACATCATAATAGAGTAGAACACAATGTTTTATTCACCCATGATGCTACAAAGAAATCATTAACCTCCCTATCATAAAATGTTATCACTTTATTAATTACAGGAAGTTACATTTCCTACTAAAAGGCAACTGTAACATGGCCCCAATGAGATTCTCTGGAATACCGCTTTTAGAAACACTGTTGTTATGGAACATCTTGCAGCTTTCAGTTCCTGGTACAGCTCAAAAGGAACCAAACCTACATGCAAAGCTGAGAAAAACAAAACAACTTCAGCTTAATTTAAATATGAGTTACATAATGCACAACTCAGTGTTTCCTACTAGACCAGCCTAACTGTTTCATTGCTCAACCTAACACGTTTCCAGTTGGGATTAGTCACATATCACCTTATCCTTAAGAAAAGTACTCTCATCTGTTACACCAACAAGGTATTTATGGTGCAAAAAACGAATGAGTTGCCACGGGATTTATTTATAAATGCAGCAGCATTTATTCATGTACACACAGTCAAGCTAGTGAGCATCAGAATGAGGAAGAAAGGTGATTTCAGTGACTCTGAACAGGGCGTGGTTGTTGGTGCCACACTAGCTGTTCTGAGTATTTTCAGAAAATGATCATCTACTGAGATTCACCCACACGCCCAAGCTCACACGAAGGCAATGGTAACCCAAATAACCACTGGTTTCAACAAAAGTACGCAGAAGAGCATTTCTGAAGCATTTCTGAGTTGGGCTACAGCAGCAGAAGACCACACCAGGTGCCTCTCCTGTCAGCTAAGAAAAGGAAACTGAAGCTTGTGATTGTGTAATAATGTGGGGGATATTTTCACGGGACTCTTTGGATCACTTAGTAACAACCGAGGATTCTTTTAAATACTACTGACCCTTTATGACCACACTTTATCCATCTTTAGATGGCTGCTTCTAACACACAGGTGTCGAACTCCAGGCCTCGAGGGCCGGTGTCCTGCAGGTTTTAGACGTGTCCTTGATCCAACACAGCTGATTTAAAGGCTAAATTATGTCCTCAACATGTCATGAAGTTCTCCAGAAGCCTGTCAATGAACTTATCATTTGATTCAGGTGTGTTGACCCAGGATGTTATCTAAAACCTGCAGGACACCGGCCCTCGGGGCCTGGAGTTCGACACCCCTGTTCTAACAGGATAACATGCCACAAAGCTAAAATCATCTCAGTTGGCTGTACTCAAATGACCTCCACAGTCACCACATCTAAATCCAGTAGGGTACCTTTGGTATGTGGTGGAACAGAAGACTTACATCACAGATGTGCAGCAACTGTGTGATGCTGCTACATGCTAGGGAGGCAGACCTAACATTCATATCATACTTTAGTATATACTCTAAAGTCATTTTACAACATTTCACACATCATCGCTTGATTTTTGACAGACAGGAATCTTTTTTTAAATCTCTGATTATTAAAGAAGCAGAATAAAAAATATGCATATTATCCCACTCATACGGTGAATGATGCATTCAGGGGGATGACAGAGTGCAGGGAATTTCTATTCAAGTTTTGCTTTTAATAATTTATGCAATCAAGACCACAATTCCCCATCAAACTGCCCCTCCACGCCCATTTTCACTTCTGAAATGATACAGGACTTTCCATTAAATAACTCTGTAGGACATTCAGCGACCTCTAATGTACGTCAGCTACACCGGTTCAATATCAGGCACACGAGCAGATATTTATTAAAATCGGGTCAGAATAAGGAAGATGAATTAGAGCCAGACGTATAACATGTTCCATTTCCTCTCAGCTATAATGTGGTCGCTCTGAAAGCACACACTGGATCACACATCCAAGCAGATTGTTTCACATGAAGTTAATGGCAGTGTGACTAACACAGTTGTCTGTGCTGTAGGAAAGAAAATGGGGGAGGGGGCTGGGGGTCAAAACAGAAATGAGACTGCTGCTTACTGTGTCTCACACACACACTATCTCAGGGTGTCTCCTATCCCTTATGTAACAGCTTGGTAGTATGTTCCAGGTTATCAGCTTACAATCAGATGAGCCAAGAAAGGCGTAACTACCTCTCTCAATCCCTCTTCTCATCCTCTGTCTTTGCCCAGTTTCTCCACTTTCCCCTTCAAGCCTTTCATAACACAGAGGGGTGCGTTCAAGCGCAGGAGTGACAGGAAAGTTGATGACAGAAGTCACAAAGAATTTAGAGAGCTCAAAGCTAAAATAGGCAAAAAAAAAAAAAGGGACGCAGAGGTGAAGGAAAACGAATGGTCACATGTGTGCATGTCCGTGTGCATGTGTGACAGAGAGATAAAGATAAAGAGAGAGATTTACAGCCGGTCTGTTTCCTTAAAAGGCAATCCAGTCCAGGTGATTACCTGCATTCCTCAGCCAATGACAGTGCAGGGAGTCATCTACCTGTAAAAGCCCAATCTCCATTTTCTCCTGTCCACTGTGGCCATATCTTAACACAGGGCACACCCACACATACAAAGCTAAACACACATATTGGACATTTTCATATCAGCCTGTGTAGAACAATGACACCAGCGGACGCAGCTGCAAGTGAAGGCCTCACAAAGTGTTTTTACAGTTGCTTACACTGGATTCCTTCCTTGCACATCAGCACAGTCACAGCTAATGCTTGTGTGTGTGTGTGCGTTCAGGTTTATGCAGCAGTGCTAGGAAAACTGCTGCGCCCCTTGACCTACATTTTTGGGGTGTTTGGTAAAATGTAGTTCCCCACTGCTTAGGGAATCCCATGTGTTTGCCTGTAATGCACACACACACAGATGTTTTTACTTACATGTAACAGTATACACACACACACACACACACACACACACACACACACACACACACACACACACACACAAGGCTCTTTTCCCTGTGTCTCCTTAGCTAGTTTCTCTGCTAACGTCTTCCCTCTTTGCCTGCGCTTCCAATAAAAGACACGCTGAAGCAGTAAAGTGTTTTCCACTGTAACCACTTGACAGGAAGTGAATATGTGCCCACATTGAAAAGGGAAACGGGAGTGCAACTGGGTCATAGGTTTGTGCAAATTTCTTGCTTAATACAACAATGCAGAGGGGGGAGAGAAGACTTGGAGGGAGGGAGAAAAGCAGAGAAGGAAAGAAGGGGTGTTTTATTTGGACAGACTGTCAAACAAAGAGAGAGATGGTGAAGTTATGTGGCATCCCAGAGAAAAGTACCTAAGTCTTGGAGATCCTGTTTGAGGTCCCGTTTCCCCTCTGGCATGTGCGTGTCTGGACGGAGGGTTGAGGTGGGATCTCTGCTGTGTGGTCAGGGCGGTAATAGCTCTGGGATGGGAAAGGAGCAGGGGGGAGAGGTTGTGATGGGAAAGAGGGATGCCCGAATTCAGATGAGGATCGATAATGTATCCAAGTTTTCTCATGGTGTAAAAGCCCGGGGTAGGCAGTGAGGTGGCGGCCTGAGCACAGAGCTGAGTCAGCACAGAGGGTCAGTGTCTGACAGAAGCCTGAATCAGAATCTGTTTATGGGTTTCCCGTAGCATAACTCCACACAGCACATTCCTCAGATGATAAGAATTACACTGAGTTCATGCATTTTATCCCTACTTCATCTCAAAGGAATTATTCTGAATGCATCACATGCAGACGATGTGCCGTAAGCTGGTCAGTCCAGGGTATTTCATAACTATCTGATTTTCTGCACACCCCGGACTTCAGACTCGCTACCTCAATTTACATTCTGGGTTGTAATGAAGTGTTTACCTTTCATGTTAGCTACAGAACCTTACTGTACTTATGTGCGGCCTCACAGATACATTCTGGTTAAACTACAGGCTGTTTAAGTTAACCACACTAGACACACTAGCTGAAAAGAAAGCCTGGTGTTTTGTTTGCTGGCAATAAAAAAAATCTCTTGCAAAAACAAGCAAATGGCGTCAAGCAGGGCCGACCAGTTATGCAGTCCTGAAATGAAAATCCTCAACTCAGGAATATTTAAATGAAGCTAAAACAGAAACCTATCTAATGCTGTTGGTCCAGTTTAGAAAAAAAAACCAAAACACGCAAACGGGTATGCTGAGGACAGCTAAGGCAGGCATCGGGTTGTTGCCTCAAATTTCCTGTCCCCACGATGACTAACACGCACGCTTGCAGATACGCAGCGATGAAAGAAAAGGTGGTTTATACAGCCTGGTTTTTTGCCCAGATATGACTAACGCATTTGCCATAAGTGCTCGTGGTTGAACTTTGAGTGCGAAGTATTGGTGTCTACCTGTCAAAACGTTGACCTTATATGGTGCCTCATAGTGAAAAAAGAGGAAGTCCCTTTGTGTGTGTAGCAATAAAAAAAAGTGACAACCGTGTGGTTTCAGTCGAGGATCAGCAGCTGTAGGAGGCACTACAGAGCAGCATCAGCATGTAGCCCACACTGTCAGCTTTAGGAAGTGGTGTGAGTGCTGATTTTCATTTCTACATGACCACAGATGTGTGTTACAGGTCCACTCTTCATGTATGAAGGGCTCATCATCAGGATCTAATGGTTTTATTGCTGTTTCCCAGCTTTCGTAGACACATCAGTGTGCCGATCTGTGTAGCATCAATGGGTTTGAACCCACCCATCTTTGTACTTAACTGACAGGCGCACAGGCCGCACATGAAGTACACAATCAATCACACACGAACACACACACACGAACACATAGAAGTGCTTGTTCTCTTGACAGAGAAGGAAATTGGAACGTCCTCCTCTGCAGTTTCCAGTTACTGAAACACAACTGAACGAGAAGTGAAATTTCTCGAGCTGTGAATTCCCCTGTAATGTAGCAAGCACGCACGCACGCACGCATGCACGCAACACACACAGTCATGCACGGACAAACACATGAAGTCAAAGAAAGGGGAAAGTTACTAAAATACACAGAGTAGCACTGTTCATCAGTAACACACTGATACATCATGTGTCTACACAGAGCTCATAACTAATAAGATAAACACAGACACGCACACAACACAGTCCTTAGGGAGTGAAGCTGATTTCCTTGAGATGGCATCCCATGTGACTCGCATTCCTCAGATTGTTGTCATGTGACAAACTTAAAGATCTCCTTTTATGGACGTCAGTCTTAACAAGAGGGTGTGGCCTCACTAATGCACACCCAGGTCACACGGAAAACGCACTCTGGCACTGAAACTGATGAAGAATGCACTCAAAATGTACTCTAAAATACCTCACGCTCCAACCCAAACACAAACAAACCCTGCAGAGACGGAAGAAAGTGGTGCGGGAGTTGTGAAATCAGACTGGCAGCACTGTCATCCTCTCTGTCACAGTCACTTTGCAGGTATTACCAGACTCCAACCGCCCCAGAGTTTCAGGCCAACTGCTTCATTGCGTGACACCTGGATCATAATAGTGTACCCATTGTAACTGAAAAAACGTTTAACTTTATGTAACAGATGAAAACAATAATTAAGCCCATTTTATTTATTGATCATTAATCCCGCTATAAATCAGCCAATGAAATTAAATTACACAAAAGGCGCCCTGTTATGTTGCTTTTCAGCTCATTTATTTAACAAGGGAGTGATTTGGAGTTTTGTTTTTGTTATTTAAGCCTGTAAAGAAGTCAAGAACTCATTCATTTCTTTGGACTCTGTAAGGGTAGCTTTGCATGAGTCGCTATTCAAATTGATCCTCATTTAAAGCAGGCCCTCATCTGTCTGAAATAAGCCCCTTTCTTCCCAGAACCTTTAAAGCTAACTGTCTTCTGACTGGCTGCCCCTCGTAAAACAGAAGATTTGAACAGCAGGTGGGTGGGGCTGCTGTGCCCACATCTGTAATATCACACAGAGCTTTAGAAGAAATAACTGTGTAAAACTGAGCATTTCAAACACTGTGAGGCCTCAGCTTTTGGGCTCATAGGGTTTGTTTTTTTTACATACACCTACCTAGTAGGTAACGTTTTCAAACACGAGTCCCCTCACAAGCTTAAAAAAATCTGAAATTTAACAAAGGCTACTCACTAGAGCTCAAGTTTCAAAACTTCCTGGAGGCTGCCAAAGCTCATAGGTTGACTTGGCTGCCATAGTCCTGGGAGTGGGGGTGGGTAAGTGCAGATTTTGAGTTTATCTTTATAAATCCAGACTGGATTACCACAGTGGTGGCAGGAGACTATTCAGACTTTATAAATAAAACTGCAGCCTCCATCTTACATCCCTCAGTCTGCACAGGAACCTACACGCTTGCCTTCCCCCCTTCCCCCTGTAATCTCTGCTGGATGTTCAGATGTGGACAGAAGAAATGGAGACCTCTCCTTTGATGCCTCCCGCCGGCGCGTTATGTCATGCTTCACTCGTGTAAATCTTTGTTGCCATGTGTTGCTGCCCAGTTCCAACTGGACTCTGCACTTGTAAAGTAAAGCTAATATGCTGCACTAAGCTGAAAAAACGCTGGCGTGAGTGATTAAGAGGCTTCCGGGTACACATTTCAAGCACAGGTACTGCGGGTGGTACCCATGGATGACCGGCTTTCCCTGACATGTGCTCGTCAGGGGAAAGGGATGCTAAGACAGAAGGCAGGAGAAGCGGAGGAAAACGGAAGATGAAAAGAGAGATGATTGATGGGAATCGTTATGTCAGATGAAGAGGAGGAGATGATTGTGTCATAAATTAAAGGGATTAGAAACTGAAAAGAGAATCTGGAGAAAAAGGGATTAAAGAAAAGGTGTGGCAAATTTCTTATGAATCCTCCATAAGCCACACGTTCTGCTGCCGGCCTCTGAGAGCCGTCTCTCCACTTCCTCCTTACCCCACTTCCTGCCTCTGCAGCAGGCCTATGCCCTTATATGGCAACTGCGGGCAGCCAATCAGCACTGAACAGGCAGCTCATTCAAACTGCCAGTGTGAGAGAAGAGAAGGGTGGGAACTGCAAACAGAAATGAACAGAAATCGCCCTGTGCAAAAACAATATACTCCACCGGCACACACGCATAAGCCTCCCCCGCCGGCTTAAAACAAAAGCGAGGTGTCACAATACGACGACAAAGCCCAGCGACACATGTAAACTTTACTCAGCAGCAAATTCGGGGGCCACTGGGTGCATGCTGCAGCGCTGCACTGAACTTGTTTTTTGGTGGCAAATGGGAAAGGGTGGGCTTGGTTACTATGCAGAGGAGAGGAGATAGATTTCCAGAGCTGAAAAGAGGGTGTGGACCAAGATATGACTCGGCACGATGCCACAATTCCCCCGGACGCTTTATTTTGAGGGAATGGTCAGCAACTGACTTTTGATTTAGGAGGAGACACAGAGGGGGAAGTAAATGACAGAGAATGAAACAGAGGAGAACATGTAAAGGGAATTGGGAAATGCAGAAATAAGAGGACAGGCTGTCATGTTATGTAAGGAGTGTGCAAACAGCCGATCACCAAGGACTGCAGACCAAAGAGCATGCATGGGCGTGAGTAGGTGGCTGACCTCTCTCGCCATGCTTTAGTGGGGGCAGCAATGAAGTAAGGTAGATCAGGAAGTGGGAGCGTGGCCGCAGCCTGTAAGAAGCTCATAATTCCCACACAAGCCAATCAGAGGGCTGGTAAGTGGTGAAACGAGCCAATGTGAGAGGAGGCTCCCTCCTACTAGACAGAGACAGATGGTAGAGGAGACATAAGCCTCCCTGGGTCCACCACCGTGCAGGGGGTGACTAAGGATTGTGTGTGTGTGTGTGTGTGTGTGTGTGTGTGTGTGTGTGTGTGTGTGTGTGTGTGTGTGTGAGTAGGAGATAGAATTAGATACAGAGATAGATAAAGCTGTCAGTCTTCTGAGCTTGTGCAGCAGTAATGCATATATCCTGCAAATGAGCTTTTACATCTAAAAGTGTGCAAGCCTGCATGCATTTCTACACTTTTGTGTAAAAAAAACTGCACCTCTAGCGTAACAAATGCTTGAGGTCATCTACATGTGCCGCTTTTGCGTTGACATTTCTCCATTCATGGTTGAGACTGCTTTGTCATCAGTTTACCTGAGTAACATATAGCACCCTTAAAAGGCACCTCGGCCTAAAATTTGGGCCAATGAGGGCCCAGAGCTACAGGAGGAAGTGAGGTGGGTGCACAGGAAGAGGCAGAGAGGAAAGAGAGAGAGAAAGAAAAACACTGTACCTTATTATAACTGTTTAACCGTTATAGAGAGACTCTGTTTGTTTACCAAAAAAAGTGTGAAAAGTGGTCATAATCACATGACTTTCAAAAACCAGGGTGGCACTCTTGCAGTGGCCTGCAATCTACACACATAAATCACATTCGTTGAAGAGTCCAACACACAGGAAGTGCCAAACAGGCAAATCAACAGCAATGTACATTCATTTGAACTACCAGCCTCACTGCTGGGGATGAACTCATCTGAGGATCACAAAATGCCAGGAATCACAAAAGACAATTAAGAGTTTCATCCATTATTTATATATATGTTATATGCATTAGGATAAATGACATAAGATACCATCAGGGTGGCAGCGTGGGGCGTGGTCAGTACATTATTTGTGTGTCTATAGCTAGTGCATTTAAGAAGTCGTGAGGTGGGGGGGTGGGGAGGGACGGCGTTAAGAATCCATTTAGGCCATAAATGGGAAGCTAATCCAACTGAAGCACGAACTGGCCAGCTGGCAGGCACAACACACACACACACACACACACACACACACACACAGCTGGTAACTGGCCCGTGCCTTGGAGTCAGACTGTCACCACGGTGACCTGCGGATCAATGACGCTGCAGACGACCAATCCATTGGCTGCATCGCAAAGAGGAGGGAGGCAGAGTGGAAGGGAACGAGGCTAGGGAAGAACGGTGAATAGGGCTTCCCTCTCTGAAACTATGACCAGTCACAGATGGCAAACAATCGGTCAGCAAGTCACTTTTAATCAGGCTGCAAAGACAAGAGGGAAACAAACGGGTGTGTGTGTGTGTGTTTGACAGGGGAAAAGGAGAGAAATGTCTGCTCAGCAAAATGGGCGGATAGATGACTCTAAAAAAAAGAAAGAAACACCAGAAGTTTACTTGGATAGACGAGACCTCACTGATGTTTGTGAAATATAAGACCAGAGCCAGTGTTGTGCTAAAAAGTGATTTCCAATGTTTCTGTGTGTGTTTTGTGTGTGTACTGTCTTTGCTTATTTTGGTAAAAAGACTGAAGTCAACTGGATTTATCAGTGAGTTGTACGGACATGTATAACTCAAGAAAGAGCAGTTTTGGAAGTATCTTTATAAGTTTGCATAATCGTACCTACACAGTAACCAATTCAGTCCCTTTTGGCTACTAAAAATATCTTTATACAACTGTGATGTTATATTTGTTGTAATTTCTGCTGCGCTCTTGGCCTGACCTCTATTAAAAAAAAGAACACGTTAATGTAGGTGAGATGTCTTAGCCAGATAAATAAAGGCTATGTAAAAGTCAATTTGTCAAAAAACCGACTGCAGCTTCTGCCTTGCAGGAACGTTGTTTGTGGCTCAGAATAACTTGATGGCATTCATAAGAGATACAGTAGGTTTGACATATGTTTCACAGGTTATATACCAACAAGTCATTTGCAACATTTTGAATAAGGGCAATAATATTTTGGCACAACGCAGCTGGCCAGTTAGCTTAGCTTAGCAGGAAAAGTGCAGACTGGAAAACATCCAGCTTGTCTTTGTATTTATAAAAACATCCTTTCAGCTCAGTTCTGAGCAGCTGGCAGTTGGGGAAATAGCCCGTGTGTGGACAGGATATAGTGTAGGGATTCAGGACAGATCACCATGGAAAACAGCAACTAGTTATTGTCCCCTGAAGCTAAACTCAGCTGTAGAGGTGCTGTTGTTGTTCCTTTTCTCCTGCAGAGAGCCCCAGTTGTGGTTTCCCTTATTTCTCATATTCGTGCTCACTTGTTGCTGGAGTCAGTCTCCAGAAACCGAAAGTGTACTCAAAGTATTTGTTTAAACTACTTTGCCATTAATCTAAAGGAGAAAATCCCCGGATAGCTGCATTCACCTTAAGCTTGTAACCGGGAAGCTAATCTGGCCTCCTGTTTTCCTGCTGCTCTGTCACACAAAACACTCGCAGGGAACCAAGAATGAAACTCCTGCGGGCGACAAACAGGATGCATTTCCAAGATGACATCAAGACGCCTCTCGACATCTTCTTCTGCTTCCATTTTCATCTTAGCTTCAACCAAGATCCCATTTGATGGTTTTATCGCTTTTATCGCTCGCTCTTGCCATCACTGCTTCCCATCCCTCATCTGACATCAGCATTGAGCTTTCAGCCTCTGGCAAAGCTAATTGCAACTAATGTTTTTTGTATTGAGCTGCAGTCTTGTAACAGTAAGACTCAAGGCAGCTGATGTGTAACTGTGTATGATTCTTGTCCAGCCTCTAAACCGGCTTTAGTCATCAACAAATAAAGGCCTTTTGTGGTTCCTCTAACCTTCCTACACAGACCAATAAAAAAAGAAAGAAAAAAGCCTTGATTTCAGCCTCAGTGCCACGTCCACAAACATGGCGTGGACTGTCTTATTTCTCTTGATGATGAAGGGGACAGAAAGAGGAAGAAGAGACACATGAGTGTAGACACAGAGCCAAAACAGGTTACAGCGCGAGCGAGTTAGCCAATAATGGCCTTGCCGAGTTGAGCGCAAAGGGAAACTTGTGGCGTCTTTACTCATAAGAGGAACAGGAAGCCACGGTGGGACGGGTTTAGCAACTCAGGGAGTGGCATCGCTCTGTGTTGTCGCTCCCGGCCGACTGGTTGCTTACCTTATTTGAAGAGCAAAACCTGAGGTGCTGACGTCACAGCAGGGTTTTTTTCAAATCACTGACCAGTAAGTGTACACAGACACACGTGACTGGCGTGCACTTTGCAAGGTTGTGTGTGTTTTCATGCAAAAGAGCACTGTTTGTTTCTCACTAGTCACACAGACACAGTGTCAGATCTATGTAAAGGTCGCCGGTGAGCTCTAAATTACTCAGACACATAAAAGCAGAGTCAGCAAAGATAGTACGAGGTCATGGTTAGCTCCCGTCCCTTAAAGAACACATAAACACAAATGCTGCTGCGGTCACTGGGTTACTGATTGACTCGTCACGTGGCCGGGGTAATACCTGGCTTCAGCCAAAAAAACAGCCAACGAGATCACCTGTTGGCGTGCTTACATAATACACACGGATCTGCCATAACTTAAAAATCACCTGCCTGATGTCGTGCGAGTCCTCCTTGTGTCATCAAAACAGCTCGGACTTGGCGTGTAGACGGGACCTCGCACGGGGCTGCTGGCAGCAGATTCATTGGGTCATGTGGCGGATCCACACTGTAAAGAAAAGATGGACCTTTTCAGGCGTAGTTCCATGTCTAATGGCTAACCCTCCCTGACTCTTCACTCGCTTCTCACATTAAAGTGTCACTTAGCTTGACAAGTGGTCTATTTAGAAAACCAGTGATCACAGTAATAGTTATTATACACAACACCTCAAGTGACTGTGTGTAAACTCCCGTCTGGGGGGGAAAAAAATCCCCGGAAAAATTCATTAGGTGGCTTTATAGCAGTAAGGATCTTGGCAGCAAGGGCCCAGGGTCAAAGCTTGTTTTTGGCTGGCACACTGGGTGTAAGCACAAACATGCACTTACACAACATACACACACATGCTGGTATGATACACGAGAGGAGGTGGAGGAGGAGGAGGCTTTCCAGGACAGCATTCCAAGCACTTGGCGAGTACACATTTCCCACTGAAGAGTGTTGACAACATAGCACTTAACCAGAGACCTCTCACTTCCAACCAGAGAGCTGTACGCAAACATACATAAATACATGCTTGCCCAAGCTGACTGACAACCTGAGCTCCGCTTTGATTCTTTATACAGGAGTGAGCGAAGAAGCTCCGACGCCGTTGTCGCAGCTACGATAGTGGATGTCATATTAAATGGCCACAGGTTCAAATATTGAGCCAAAAGCTCAAGCCTAGCACTTTTTTATCCTTTTGGTCCTGCATGATGTCACAGAACTGATATCAAGTGTACATGGCATGACCCAATATGGCCGTCAGGTACACACAAGCCACGCCCATACCTTCTGTTTGTGATGGCAACCAATCAGAAAAAAAGTTGGCTTTAAAGACGAGAATGCATTGAGTGCCCTCACTGAGGTCCAGCCTCACATCAGTAGTGATTATTCTGAACTGTAAATGATGGAAAGCTTCTTTTTAGTAGAGTTCAAACCTAAACAAAAAAACAATAGATCCTCCTTTAAATGCTTTTGCCCTGAATCAAAGTAGGAGCTGGAGCTGTGGGTTGGAACAATGACTCACCTATGCACGAATATGCGTTGCATAGACACACACTGTGAATTCAAAATCCCACAGGCACTCCCTGAGGCCGGATTAAACATTTCCCAGCCAATCCCTGTTTACGCCATTACAGAGACACAACCCTCTGGTTTCTGTTCAAACCTCCATTAACAGGGTTCATGCTTTTGCTTTGTTTTTTATTGTTTTATTCATTAGAAATACAATTTTAATACTGATAAAACAAACATGAATAAAACTTTAAGCGTTCAAGGTGAGAGTTAAGACCTGTAAATTAGCAAGTGTAGCCAGAAGACAAACACTCTTCCCTGCATGTGCAAGCCCTCTAACTGCATCTGCATGAGTCTGTGCACAAACCAACACTTGATTTGATCGCTTTTAACAAATTTGCACATCACCAAGTATTAAAGTTCAGCCGGAAGAAGGGTTAAAATGTGCAGGTCTCACCCGCGCCGTTTCACACTACAGGAAGCTGTAATTCATTTAAAAGAGGCTTATAAGGGTCCATTTAAATGGCCATTTAAAGTCAACATGACAAAGAACAGAGGGCAGGAACAACGAGATACACAAGAGTTGATGCAACTGAGAGAGGAAAGGGAAGTGGTGTGGGGGGGAAGAGAAGGAGCTGCTGTGAGTGTGGCTTTAAATGGTACTGAGGCCACCTCACCATTTTTATAACCTGCATGCTTGTGCAATGAATGAATGAATGAATGAATGGAGGGATGGCTGGATTGGTGTGCAGGCTGTTTTAATTTAATGAGAGATAGATGAGAAAGGAATGGGGGACCACAGAGGAAGAGTGGGGTTAAAGTAAAACCTTCAAACCTTCACACTGTGGTATGATTAAATGTTAAACCTTTATACAGCAGTGAATCGTTGATGGAAAGTTGCCTGCCTGCAGGCCTAAGGTCAACCCCGCAGCATAAGTCTGTGACAGGGGTTAGATTGGGCCCATTGCTCAGGGAGTGAGCAAGGCCGAAAATCACACGTTTTAAAGTGTACTCACACAAGAACAGGAAGTGGAAATGGGCGCAGTGTGTGTGCCTGTGTGTTTTATCTGAAACTGGTAAATAAAACCTGGGTTTTTTTTAATTTATTTAAATAAAGGTCAATCAAAGGGGATCTACTGAGTGATTAAGCTAGAGGCATGGGAGTGTTGGCCATCGGTCTGATAGAGCAGGGAGTTTTAATACTTCCTGCTTCATAGTAATCAGCAGGAATCACACCCATAATAACCAAGTGGAGCATAAAAATCTGAGACAAGCATGAGATTCCCCCCTCCATTATCCCCTGAAATGACACACCTTTATTATGCTATTGTATCTCAAACAGAGAGGAAGAGGTAGCTATTTACAGGACACCTGACAACCATGAAGGACACATACCTGATATATAAATGAACTTTATAAGAAACAACTAGCATCAGTGGACAAGGGGGTGGCCTTACACACAGCAAGCTGGTCATTCCGCAGCCTGTGGAGGGGCAGCTCCACAGCTCTGTGTTCATTAAGCTTTTGACCTGGTGATGCAGTGGTTGTGACTCCCACTGGGCTCACATCTGCCTTTCAAAGTGGAGGCAACCTCAGCATCACCCCCACCCTACTTCGATGTCTGAAATATCAAATAATGCCAGGTTATTCCAGGCTGAATAACCGGGAGAGAGGGCAGCCTTTTGATAAAAAAAAAAAAAAAGCCTGAGGCCTCTGCAGCCTTCACAGGGAGGAGTCCTGGGTGCTGAGCTCTGCTAACGTTCATATATGTTTATAACAAACTGCTCTGAGCAGTTGCACCAGGGACATATTTCACTTTTAATAAACAATAAACGTCATTTAACCTGAACATACAGCGGTATATCTACACATTAAGACTTACTAGGTAGGCCTCGCCACACCAATCCCTTCCCTTTTATTTTCTCCAATCCTTTGCTATTATCGCCTCCCTCTCTCTCTTTCTCTCTCTCTCGAATCGCGAGCGCTCGGTGCACCATAGCGTGCACGCGACGTGCCCTGTGAGTGACGCCGGACCAATCAGGGGGCGCAATTCCGAAAGTTTACCTTTTATGGCTAGAGCCAGGCAAACGACTGGGTATAAAAAACAAGCGCCCACAGCTAACGGATTCACTCTGAGCGCCGTCACACTCACAGCTTGTGCGGGATATCATTTGCCTGAAACCGTTTCCCTTAAAGCGAAAAGTCCCCCACCCAAAGGTAAGGAAACGGAGAAATCCTTATTTATAAATTCTTATTTTAGGATGTTTATCAAGTAAACAACGAGCTGATTTGTTTATTTTATGTAAACATGGATGAATTTATTCACCTTAATGCAAACTGTCGTCGGGGACCACGCGGTTCTTTGTCTTCCCGTACAAGAATTGTATTGATTGTTAAACAGCAGTATCTGTATCTTGTGTTTGGCTTTTCTTTTTAAAAAAACAAAAAACAAAACGAGGAACTGTTATGATTGCAGACAAGTTCATTAGCGCTGCTGCTGCGATTCACAGGTGCTTTTGGATGGAGCCGGCTTCTAGTAAATGGCATCCTATGAGTTAATGGTTGCGCTAAAACCGGTGTTTGTTACCGTGTAGTCGTACACGTTTTTTGCAGGATTGTGGCGACGCCTGGCATTTGATCCCAGGCAGGGTACTTTGAAGAGGGTTTCCGAGTTGAGACTGTCTGGATCCCGGCTGCTCCCTTTGTGCGCCCGATGCGGCGGGGTGTGACCTACTTTAGCATATTAGCCTAGCCACATCATGCTAGCACGCCCTTCAGATTTGCAGCAGTTGCAGTTTTAAGTCTCTCGTTTATCCTGGATACTCCCACACACGCTTTTAAAAGCTGAATTTCTTTTTTATTTAACCTGATCTGGTGTCAGTTTAAGGCTTGCGATAAAAAGATAAAAGGCCTAGCTTATCTTTCTTTTAAAGGTGATAAACTGAGTAATAGCTCAAGTGACTGAATATGTCCCGATCAGTTTAGTTTTCTTAGCTGTGACAAGAAAGAAATGAGGAAATTGCCAATCAATCGCCTGATCTTTCACTCCGAGAAAAGGCGTGGCTTTCAGGAAATGGATCACCAGTCAAGCGCTTGTGACCATTCATGAGTCTGCATAAGTTCATTATGCAACTTCTCTTCTCATAAACTAGCTTCAGTATTAAGTAATTGCAGACTTGATCTTTTTTCTTTATACCTGCAGCCTTTAAGTGTCTCGTGCTGTGCAATGAATGACTGTGCTGCTGCATGACGCAGTGATATTCACTCAAAGGACTTAGAAGGTTCATAAAAGCGAGCGTGATTAAGCAACAGTGGGAGGGCGCTGGTTGTAACGATAGTAAAATGAAGGGAGTGGTCTGTCGGCTCTTTAATGTGGACTGTTCCCTTTTTTCTTTTTTTGCCGTGCGTTGCCGCTCTGGCGTCGCGCCACGCGCCGGTAGCCGCAAAGCTGCTCAAAACCGAACCATGTCCTTATATGGTAATAACAGAACGCAGCGCCACTTCCTTTTGTCTGGCTTACTCGGAATGTGGGGCACGAGCTCCTCCTAGCGGCAGAGCTCGTGAACTTCCGCTAGTTAACAGGAAGTGGAAGCGAAATGGCCGCAGACTTGAGTGTTAATCCTTTTTTCATTTATCTTCAACAGTTCAGCCATGGAAGATGAAATCGCCGCACTGGTTGTTGACAACGGATCCGGTATGTGCAAGGCCGGATTCGCCGGAGACGACGCTCCTCGTGCTGTCTTCCCCTCCATCGTCGGTCGCCCCAGGCATCAGGTTAGCGACTGCGCATGTCTACTTTTAATGCCACCTTAAATTGTGACTTGTGTCGCAAATCAAGCCTATATCAAGAAAATTGTTCAATTTAATGACAGTTAATATTATGTTTGTAGTTCAGCTATCACTTGGCAAACACTTCTCTAATTTCTCTAAATTGTGTAACTTTTGACTTTTTAACTAAAACTGATTTCCCTGTTCAGGGTGTGATGGTGGGTATGGGTCAGAAAGACAGCTACGTTGGTGATGAGGCCCAGAGCAAGAGAGGTATCCTGACCCTGAAGTACCCCATCGAGCACGGTATTGTGACCAACTGGGATGACATGGAGAAGATCTGGCATCACACCTTCTACAACGAGCTGAGAGTTGCCCCTGAGGAGCACCCCGTCCTGCTCACAGAGGCTCCCCTGAACCCCAAAGCCAACAGGGAGAAGATGACCCAGGTACACTTTTTCCAGACCTCTGTTTATCTCCCCAGTTTCCTTCTGTTCCATTCTCATTTGCTCCTTCCTTCCCCTCCCTCCTCTCCTCCAGGAACTCTCTTCTCTAAGATGATCTATCATCAACAGGTCTCTTGACTGTGTGCCTTACCTGCACTTGTGTCTATTTAGGAGCGCAGTAGCTCTGCACTTTATTAGACATTGACTTACTTGCACAAGTGTGAAGGA
Source organism: Copadichromis virginalis (assembly GCF_057382275.1). Lineage (NCBI taxonomy): Eukaryota > Metazoa > Chordata > Actinopteri > Cichliformes > Cichlidae > Copadichromis > Copadichromis virginalis. The sequence continues at coordinate 14,331,947 of NC_140621.1, forward strand.
ATGTTTACTTTCTGCACTTTTATTCGACTAACTTCAGTCAGCCTCACTCTAAAGCATGTAGTGAGTGCAGTGGTCACAAAAGCTAGACTTGTCTTTTTAAATTTGTAAAGCTAAAATGTGTTCTCCCTCTCCTTGCAGATCATGTTCGAGACCTTCAACACCCCCGCCATGTACGTTGCCATCCAGGCCGTGCTGTCCCTGTACGCCTCTGGTCGTACCACTGGTATCGTCATGGACTCCGGTGATGGTGTGACCCACACAGTGCCCATCTACGAGGGTTATGCCCTGCCCCACGCCATCCTGCGTCTGGACCTGGCTGGCCGTGACCTCACAGACTACCTCATGAAGATCCTGACAGAGCGTGGCTACTCCTTCACCACCACAGCTGAGAGGGAAATCGTGCGTGACATCAAGGAGAAGCTGTGCTACGTCGCCCTGGACTTCGAGCAGGAGATGGGCACCGCTGCCTCCTCCTCCTCCCTGGAGAAGAGTTACGAGCTGCCTGACGGACAGGTCATCACCATTGGCAATGAGAGGTTCCGTTGCCCCGAGGCCCTCTTCCAGCCTTCCTTCCTGGGTATGTTTCCAACAGAAATCCACCGCTTATTAAATCCTCACATGCAACCTGGGCCCTTATAGTGTCCTGCAGTTCCACTTGCTAACTGGTGTCTTGTATCTTCTCAGGTATGGAATCCTGCGGAATCCATGAAACCACCTACAACAGCATCATGAAGTGCGACGTCGACATCCGTAAGGACCTGTACGCCAACACCGTGCTGTCTGGAGGTACCACCATGTACCCCGGCATCGCTGACAGGATGCAGAAGGAGATCACAGCCCTGGCCCCATCCACCATGAAGATCAAGGTGAGCTGACTTGCCTTCTAGTGGCATTCATAAGGGTTCAGTTAATGCGCTTTTTAAAAATTATTAAGCATCCCAATGACACTCTGCCTCATTGTCCTGCAGATCATCGCCCCACCTGAGCGTAAATACTCCGTCTGGATCGGAGGCTCCATCCTGGCCTCCCTGTCCACCTTCCAGCAGATGTGGATCAGCAAGCAGGAGTACGATGAGTCCGGCCCCTCCATCGTCCACCGCAAATGCTTCTAAACAGACTGTTCCTTCTCCCCTTCCCCAACCAAACGCCCAACAACTTCAGCTCTGTGCAAAACAACCACACACCACACATTTCTCATACACAACTCAGGCGCAGAGAATAGATGACCAACTCATTGGCATGGCTTCAGTTATTTTTGGCGCTTGACTCAGGATTTAAAAAAACTGGAACGATGAAGGAGACAGTAATGTTTTTGGCTAGGTTTTAAAAAAGACACCCCAGGGTTCTGCAGTCTCATCTGGGGCTTAAAAAAAATGTACATTTTGTTTTTCTTTAGGTCATTCCAAATGTTTGTTAACTGCATTGTTCAGACACATGATTCCAAATGTTAACTTGCATTGTTCAGATACGTATTTGCCTCTGTGAAGGCTGCCCAGTGGTTGGCGCATACTTAACATGGTTGTAGTATCGCTTGTATGTAAGTTATGTCTGGGTTTTTTGTACTTTCAGCCTTAAAAGAAAATCTTGGTCCTGTTTAATTTTTGTTTTTGTTATGCAAACCCTCATCCTGACCTCACTTCTTCTCCCCCCCATGTTGGAAGGTTCATCCCTGGGGTGGTGGGGTAAGGGGGTGTCTCGGAATGATGGGGTAAACATGGGGTGCCAGACCGGTGGGGCCAACCTGTACACTGACTAAACAATCCCAATAAAGTGCACATGTGTTCCGAAGTGATGTCTGACTTTTGTGTTTTTTATGACTTGAACATTTCTACAGCTTAGTCGTCTTTTAGTAATGCTGAAATTATTACAGTGAGTGTTAAAGTAGACTTAAAATGCCAGTTATACAGCAGTAAAAACCAGACCAATGCTTTATTCATGGAGCAAAGTCATGCTAGTGTGCAGCTCTATTATAGCTCATTTGCTCATAGTTTTTGGTCTTTGAGCTGGTATCTGTAAAAGCTTAAAGCTAAAATGGCAACAAACTGAATGTAGATCTACATTTTGATACACTTCAAGGCAAAGCTGAAACATCCTGTCTTAAACGCAAGCAGTTTCCAGCGCTCTCTGTGCTCAGCCCTTGGGCCTTTTCGAGCTGTTACAGCAGTGATGTATTTTCTTGCCAGAGCTAAAACTAGAAATTTAATCACCAATGGGTTCAATTAACTCCCTTTTAAACAAGCTGTGCTTGCAAGTGTAGGATAACTTCATAACTGCTATAATAGCAATGCACCTCTAAGCAGCTTTTGCTGGTCTGCATTTTTATGAAGTAGTGCTGCTGTTAAAGCCAAGTTGCTAGATGGCAGATAAATCAATTACCACTTACCATTTATTGTGAGTGATTCATTAACATGAAGCTTTAAAGTGCCATAAGTGCTATTTGTATATATTAGGTTAGAGGGTGGGTGCACCGTGGCTTCTCCCATTAAAAGCGCCTTTCCAGTAATTCCCTTCCATTTGACTGTTGCTGAGAACCGGCGAAGCCTCGATCTCATTTAATGTTAGAAGATTCTGAAAATACTGCCCGAGTTAAACTTAATGCACAGTACATGCAGACTGTAACAGGATGCTTTTGCGTCTCGGAGTATGTTTAAATGCATCAGTATCTCTGCTTTTTGGTGCTTCAGGGGTTTACGCTGACCTGTTTTTGTTTTTAGTATTACGTGAGCTCACTGTGTGTAAAGTAACGTGACTAAAGTTCAGTCAGTCTCTAAATGTCACATGAGAGGGTCTTTTCGCTGCCCTTGTGTGTTTCTTAATGACTTCACTTCTTTCCTCATGATGAGCTGTTTATTGGCTATAAAAAGCTTTGACAGTAATCTTTTTGTTTTTAGACTTTGGTTTTATGATGTGAGTGACAAGAGGTTAAATCTCTCCATAAAGGAAAAAAAAAGATTCTTTCAGGCAGTTGCGTTGTTTAGACAGCAGGTGGCGACAGAGGCTGATTTATCACAAACTAAGGCGTGACTCTCCTGCCTGTTCTCACGTTGTCGTTTTTCTCTGCACAAATGCACGGTTGACCAGGTGCTTTGAGTCACTGCATGTGCAAGGTATACATATATATTTTTTCATATATATATATATATATATATATATATATATATATATATATATATATATGCAATACTGTGCAAAAGCTTTATGCAGGTGAGGAAAAAATGCTGTAAACAAAGAATGCTTTCAAAAATGGAAGTATTAGTCATTTATTTTCATCAATCAACAAAATGCAATGAATGAACAAAAGAGAAATTTAACTCAAATCAATATTTAGTGTGACCACCCTTTGCCTTCAAAACAACATCAATTCTTCTTGGTACACTTGCACACAGTTTTTGAGTGAACTCAGCTGGTAGGTTGTTCCAAACATCATCTGTGGTTATCATGTAATCCCAGACACACTTGATGATGTTGACATCAGGGCTCCGTGGGGGCCATACCATCACTTCCAGTACTTCTTGTTCTTCTTTACGCTGGTTCTCAGTGACTTTGGCTGTATGTTTGGGGCTGTTGTCCTGCTGCAGAATACATTTGGGGCCAATAAACAATAATTTATATTTATGAAAGCATTCTTTGTTTACAGCATTTTTTGACACCTGCGTAAAACTTTTGCACGCTACTGTATATTTCATTTCATTTCATTTCATTTTTATTTATTTCACACTTGGTACTACAAATCAAACAAAACAACCACATCTTCTGTCAACAAAACACAACAACCATGTGTGAAAAGGAGCAGGAAGAAGAAAATATTCTTATTAAACCCTGCCCCCTATCTACCATCGAACTTATATCACCGGTGGGCACCAAAAATCAGGAACAAACTAATATTGACATTTCTCTCCGGTCGAATCCCAAACCAACATCACATTCATTCGCATTCTTCATACTGAGTTATCGTTTTAAACATATAACACTTTTTAAAACATTGTAAATTTATACAATTCTTTAAATTATAATGAAGTGAATTCCACAGTCTTATACCCCTAACCGTTGTACTCATTAATCTTTGTGTAGTCCTGGCTAACTGATGTTTAAAATAAAATTTCCTTCTATTCTCTTCTCCCCTTGAACACATCAAAAATACTCTTTGTAACTTAAAAGGCAAAATATTATTTTTAGCCTTAAACATAATTAATAATGTCCGTAATTTCACTAAATCTCCTAATTTTAATAATTTTGATTCTATAAATAATTTATTTGTATGTTCTCTATATTTAACATTATGAATTATTCGTATAACTTTCTTCTGTAATAGGTTTAAAGGTTTTATGGTATTCTCATATGTATTCCCCCAAACTTCAACACAATAGTTGATATATGAAAAAAACAAAGAAAAATATAAAATACGCATTGTTTTATAATTTAATAAATCTCTTATACTACCCAAAATATAAATACTTTTGACCATTTTCTTTCTAATATGTTCAATATGAGATTTCCATGTCAAATTCTCATCCACTATTACACCCAAAAAACGAAATTCAGTAACTCTTTCAATCAATTCTTCCTCTATAAACATAATGACTTTATCCTCCTTTACACGATTGCCAAATATCATATATTTCGTTTTTGTCAGATTCAAGGATAATTTATTTACATCAAACCATTTTTTTATTCTTAACATCTCAGTATATATATTAGAACCCAAAGGGTTTGGGGAGAAACTGTGAGACAGCAGTTAAAAGCTGCCATTGAAGCTGTGGTTTCATGCCAGCTTTCCTAGAATGGTGGGAAAATAAGATCCCGTGCTGATACAGGCCCATTTCCTGTGCACTTCTAAAAGCGGATTTTCCACATTTGTATATCAGAGAGATGAAAGAGGATAAGATGGATAGACCAGCCCCACCCTCAAGTTCAATGCATCATATCCTGTTTCTGTGTGTGCGTGCGTGTGTGAGAGAGAGAGGGACAGCACAGATCTAGTGCGGCCCAAAGTCATGATGCTCCCATTAATCAGGCTGCCCTAGATTCATGCTGTATCCTGAGCTGAATGCAGGCCTGTTAGAGAGGACATGCAGGTCCGTGCATATGCATAAAGACGTGTGCACTTGCCCTGATAGAAATTCATATATGCATGCTTCTAGAAAGGCTACGCACACACACACGCCGAGGATCGAGTGTGTTTGGTATTGAAAATGTATTCCATCTCACTGCAGCTCCCGCCCCAGCGCACCCCTGTGATTCTGCTGAGACTGCTTCCCTCTGATATCCTTTTACTGCCACGCCAGCAAAACACGCACTGCCAGAGAAACAGCGCTTAGTGTGTGTGTTTGTAGTGTACTACACTTTATTTTCCCGGTCTTTGTCAGGGTTGTGTGTGTGTGTTGTCTGTGGACTGCAGGTGTTTGTGAATGAAGCACTCCTAGATCAAAAGTGTCTGTGAGAAACGACACAGTGGGGTGGGGGGTGGGGCGTTTTCTCATTTTTAAAAAAAGAGACTTATTGTCTCCTTCCTTTTTTCTTCTTCTTTCTTTTTCTACTACAGGCGTGAGGCTCTAGAGCAAGCAAATCCACTGGTCAGGGACCTTTTTCACCTGCAGTTTTCACCTCTCTCCAACAGGTGGGGCTGCTGCACTACATGAGTCTTCTTCGACCTGTGAACTGGGTGAAAGGCAAACACGAGAAAGAGAGGGCTACAACTGCTGACAGGAGGAGGCCAGAGGAGAATAATCAACTCAAATACATTAGATCCTCCATTTGCAGGGCTTGGAGTGATTTCAATGCTACAGTGGATGACATGCTCACAGGGTTAATACATCTCTGCATCGCCCGCCCCCCCATCCTTCAAAGGACATTACAGTATCTTGTCTGATTGACTGACAGCAGCTTTAAAGTGATGTTTTGTGTCTGTTTCACACACTCTGCAGTGCAGACCATCCCTCTGTTCTACAGTAACCGAATAAAGACGCATGATCGGTAGCAGCGTTTGCAGCAGCAGGAGCAGCAAGCCTTCGGAGGACTCAGTGACCCTGACACATCACCACTGAGCATTTACTCAGCAGGATATATGAGTCTGTTGCATCACTGTTTCCTTACATTTGTGGAAAGCCTGTGGATGTGCTGTTTGTTTGTTTTTTAATTTCTAGAGAAAAGAAAAAATTTCTCAGAGATCTGACCACACAAGTCAGGAAGAGGAACAAGTACCAAAAATATACAACCCTGCAAGCTGCAAGCTTGCTTGAGCACTGTACAGAGCACAGCTGACAGACACAACCACTGCCTCCTCATTTGCCATCCCCCACGTTGGTTTAAAGCAGGAGGGGCAGATGGAAATTTCTGTGCTGTGACCGCTCTGTGCATGTCTTTGTCATGGTGCTATTTCCAGGAGCAAAAAGAAAGAAGTTTAAAGATTAAGACAAAAAAGCAACACCACAAGCTTTTGGCCATCTCAGTTATGGTAGACTGACTTATTTAGCACCTTCACATCTGATTACAAGCTCAGACTATAAGTCAGACAGGGTTTGGTAGAAGACTGTCGCCTGTTTTCTTTCTTTATAAAAAATCCAAATAACGCGTTTGGTGCCCTATTAGTCACCTGATGTATGCTTAAGCTGACTAATTTGCCTGCTGGCTCATGTCATGGTGTACACCCTGACATTACATTTACCTACAACTAAGGACAATCAAAAGCAAATTTGTCCCTCATTGCATACAGCAGACTGACAACCAAATGTGCTGTATCCCATAGCATATCTGGGTCACATCATCAGGAATGATCGCTGTGGTCACCCAGGCAAATAAACCAGAATGCAAACTGCACAATGTGCACAGACGATGTCAAAACAGTACCTTTCACAAGCTACTGTACTTCAATGCATGCAGCACATTTGTAAAGGAAAAACAAACACACACATAGAAAAAAAAAAAGCTTCAGGTGGCACATGATAACACATTCAGGATTTTGCTCAAGCTTCCAACTTACACAAGCTCAAGCCAAATGTTTGCAGCTAGTATTGTTCCCACCTTTCACGCTGTGAGTGTAAAAATGGAGTTATGCTGATCTCAACTAAGCGTGCTCTAAGTGACGCAAAATATTCCTCATCTTTCTGGGAGCACTGGAACAAATGCCAATGCTTGTTTTGATATTTACTGCTTCCTTTTTTTCTTTGTGTATTGAGATGTGTTGGATGTAAAAGTATCTCCTCGCACCATCTCATGTACTTCTTCCAGCTGGTGTGTTGTATGTGTGTGTTGTTTTTGCTGTGTGCATTTGGCTATTTCCTAAACCTGAACACACCGCCCCCCCAAGAAAGGAAGAAAAACGCAACGAGAGACAAACCAGAAATCACTTTACACATTCTGGAAATTGGTGGACCTACTTTTTCCTCTGTCTTGTGCACACATGTCTTCTGATGTGAAGTAAGTGGCCAGCTGTGCGTTCTCAAGTGGCCCAATCAAATCAAAAACAAAACAAAAACCCTTCAAGGCTCTGTCTGATGATTGGCAGTTACCCCATGAGAGCTCTGGGTCTGTATGGGCCTACAGCTCTGAAGTGGAGGGGGGGTTGGTCTGTGTTTGTGTGTGTGGTGTCAGTCATCTAAGCCTCGGTGGCATTTTTATTGCATGCGTGTGTGCGTTGCCTGTGCGTGTACATTTGCTTCGCTCCAGCAGGAAACATGACACTGCTATTAGGTTTCTTCATTAACATATTTCTGCATGTATCTTGCTGCAGTGCAGTAGCACCAGCTTCAGTAACAATACAGAGCTTGTGTCGAGCATGAGATGCAGTTTGATGAATGATTTAGCCCTCTGGGCATGCAGGCTCACTGCTCTGTGTGTGAGGGAGGGGTGTTAGTATTTGTTTGGACTTATTGTTTTGTTTTATGGAATACAGTAGAAAATATACTTAACTGAGAATACAACCATGGCTCATGGTTTTATTAGCCCATTACTGTGTGTGTTTTATGGTTATGCAGGAGGACATGCTTCTGTATTTATGTAGGGCTATGCGTCTCCTCTCCACAGAGGTGTGAACCCCTAGCTGAATGAATCAATGCCGCCTCCTCACTCTGTCCCCCGTGGGTTAATGTAGCCACAGGCCTTGGAGAAAATCAGATAGTCTGTCCAGCAAATCAAATCATTTACCTGATCCTTCAGCTGATAGGACAGAATTAACCCAAGCCTTAGAAAAGATAGTATTTGGACAGCCACACAGCTAGAGGTTGATGTGAGATAGGGCGCTGAGGGGGGAAGATAAGGGGCGAACAACAAGAAGAAAAACACTAGCAGCCTGGATGAGAGTCAAGGATAACAAATGTTCTCCCTCTATAATATCTGCTGGGTGGAATAAAAAAAAACCCAACAACGACAACAACACAAAAAAACAGCGTTAGTAAGATAAAAAAAAAATGACTGTGGTATTATATTGACTCAGCAGCGTTTTTAGGTCATAAATCATGGTTTTCAGCACTTTTTCCAAAAGCCTGGAACATACAGTTGGATCATCCTCAAAGAACACAGTTGGTGTATATGCTATAAAAAAACAAAAAAACATAATCTACCAAATGGTCCCATCTGTTCCTATCCATGTGACAAGCCTAACCTAGAAATAAACAGATATGTCTCTGAACCTGGACACATTGTTCTGCACATTAGCTGCTTGTTGTGCTGTAGTTGGAGAATGCAATGAGGAATGCTGAATTAGCCTTTATTGGGTTATTTGGCTGAACTGGAGGGTTTCATTACATAGAAATTCAGTGTGATGTTTGTATAAAAATAAGTCACCTTATTATTATCATTTTATTACAGTGAATAAACACACATTATGTTATGGATGTGGATTAAACCCGTGTGTAAAAAACTAAAAAAAACCCCAAACAAACAAAAAACAGGCGTAAAATGCTGCAAGTAATAAGCTGTGCTCTTGATTATGCTGTTTGGTAAATTTGCTACGAATCATCCATACCCACCTCAAAGTGGGGATAACTCCCACGGAAGCCACGGTGTTATTGACAAGACAAACCCAACACAGTGAAGGTGAACCCTGCCTCTCGCTCGCAGGTTGAAAAGAGGGCAACAACAGGACACTAATTAGAAAGAATTGTCTGAATTCCCAGTCGGGAGCGATTTGGAGAACAAAGGACCGACTCGGTCCCCTCGGACAGTCCGGGACATGACTCTGATCTCCGCCTGGTAATTCCCTCCCCGAGTCCCGTCAGGGATGGCAGGCGCATCGTAGCAGCGAGGTCAGCGGGGTGAGATCCGCCGCTGAGCAGCCTGGTGTTTTTGCTCAGCTCGCTAGCGGTGTGGTGGTCCGATTGGACAAAAACAAAGAAGCCACCGAGCCGTGACCACCGGGAAAGTCGGGCACCGAGTGTCCCCACGAGCGGGTACATAACGTCCACGTCTGCTGTTCAGATGAGCCCTTGCTGCTCTCCTTCTTCTCCTTTGGCGATTCGGTCTGTTGAAGCGCTCGCTGTGCCCCTACACCGAAGGGTCGCCTTGAAACCGGCGCAGTGAGGAGGGAGGGGCTGGAGGAATGGAGGAAGGAGGGGGGCACGGGCAGTTTGAAACCGCCTCTAATTTTTTTAATCAACATTTTTGCAACTGTGTAAAGCGGGGCGGTGTACTTCAAAGGACACTTATGGATAATAAAAACCCGCCAGGGTCCGACAGTGCTGTCCGCACGGAAGAACAGGGGGGGTCACATCGGGGATGAGGAAGGGGAGGCGTGTGTGTGTCTGTGCGTGGGGAGGGACTTTACACCAAAGGTCGATTGCCCCCACTCCCCCTTTATGAGTCTTAACACAATGGTACTAAATTAGTACGCCACTTTTTCTCCCCCTTTTAATGCAAATGTGTGTGTCCCTCCTCCTGTTCAGTCTGTAGAGATTATGCACAAGCAGACACCCCAGTCTTGTTTTCACCTACGGCCCGATTTGCATACCGAAAGCGGTGAATTCCAGTCGCAGCCCTTATGATGCCTTTATGCCCTTATGATACAAGTCCTCAGTGGGTCTTCAGGAGGTCTCTGACCAGTGAAATAGTGCTGTAGATCACAGCGCCCAGTCGATTGTAGACCACAGATATGGCCTATCGTGGCCCAATGATGCTGTCTTAAACAATGCTTTTGATGGCTCCCATATCGTCAGTTGCCAGGCCTAAACCATAAACTAGTCTGTGTTTCTGGCTTGTGACACGTTTCCCATTTCCACTCATGTGTTTTCACAAACCATATACCTGATCTACTGTTTCTAAAGCCCTAGCCCAAATGAAACGAATTAATTGCTATCGCGAGTTTTTATGCTCGAATTCTCGGTTTTGCTCCCCTTTGTAGCAAATAGTGGAGAGTGGGATTTTTCTGTGACTTAATTGGGCTTATTCGCTGCTTCCTGGTGAGAAAAAAAGTAAACGTGAGTACCACACTACCTAAAAAAAACACAAACACAAAACGCCTCCAAACGCCTGGGATACTTGATTTTTTTTAGCGTCTATTATAATCAGCGTGGAAACTGGTGGGTTGGTGAGTAAGTGGGGGGCATCGCTTTGACCCCCTTCCTCTCTCTCTCTTTCTCGAGCACACATGGTGGGGGGGAAAAGAGAAAGCCCACTGCTTGTTTTGATCACTCGGTCTTGATGGAAGAGGGGACCTTGAAACTGCTCAACCTTTCCTCGCTCCATAATTGGTTTTATAGTGCTGGCGAGAGGCCACGGTGTGTGTTTTTTTAATACACTCGGGAGCTTTGATTGACATTCCTAACAGCCAATCAGAGAGGAGCAGTGTGCAAAGTCCTGGGTTGGATGGTGGTAAAGGAGGTGGGTGGGGCTTACAAAACAATGCTGTGTTTCATTGCTAGACTCGTCATGGGCTTTCTCTCTCCCCCCGAGTTATTCCCCAGTTTACCTTCGGACGAGCCTGTAATGGACTACTCCAGTTCTCCCAGCAACCTGGACGGATTTTAAGAAGCGCTGGCATTTTTTTAAGCCCCCTTCAAGACATTTTACCCTTTCAAGTAAGCGCTAGGCATGTTTTCCCCCGTCTTCTCTACGTACCATGGCCCTTTCTTAATAAAATAGTCGTATTTTTGTTGTTTTAAAAGCTATTTTGGTCCGCGAGTGCGATTTGAAAAGGGCGCGGAGGTTAGTGCACGCGACGTGTAGTTAATTTTTTTTATCGGGATGTCGTCGGTGTGAAAAAGCAACTTTCGAGACGTTTCTTCCGACAGAGTTTTGCGTGGCTTTTAGTGGAACCGTGAAAAAGTTTGAAACGTGGCTGAAATGCCGAGCCTCCTGCGCTGCCGTGCCGCATGGGTCACACCGAGAGGGGGAAAAGCTTTCGGTCTAGCTTATCTTCTAATTTAACTGTCCTGAACTCATTTTATTAATAAGGAAAAAATACAGGTACTTTCTCTTTGGCTCCCGTGTTTCTCTAAAGTGGTATAAGGGCGTTATTGTAATTTCTAAGCGAGCCCTTCTTTTCAGAGCCCGCCCGCTTGGATATCACGAGTCATTGCTGTGATGTGTTTGTTTGCAGCCTTTGAAGGTGAACTCGGCTTTAGCCTTTTTCTTTTTAAGAAAAAATCATGACTAATAATGTGAGCCGTATTTAATTTGGGGGGCAATCTGTAAATAAATAAAAATAGTATATTGAAGCTACAAGCTACCGTGTTTATACCGTCTTGGATGCCGTTTGTAAAAGTCGCATTTGCTTGTTATTTTCCCCTAAACTTTTGTTCTGTATCTCTTTGGAATTTAAACATAACACCGATATCTGCGAGGTTTTAATAAAGAGCTGCTCTAAATTCATTTCAATCGACCTTATTTATCTCTTCTCTTCTTGTCCAGAATCAAGACGCATACTTTACTGGCTATGCGTCGGTTTATAGTCTGTGCTGTAAAACCCACTATTATGTGTTTAAACGAGTTCAAACTTGCAGCAAAGCGTCGATAAAGTGGATATCATTCTAGGTTTTTACACAGTGTTTGCGGCTTGGGTTCAGATTTCGCTCCTTGGGCAGCACCAACGTCCAGTTGCGAAGTAACCCGGACTAAATCTGCATGTGCAGGCAACAAAACACCGCTCACCCCGCTGATAAATGATGCATGCTTTTGCGAGCTTATTTATTTTTAACCCGTTCGAAATTTATATTTGATGCGCCTCTAGTATTTACTGTGTATTGGTTTACATTGCGACTCGGCCTGAGCCTAGATTGCAAGGTTTACGGATTAGGGGGGCTGTTAATCAAGTGAAGGAAAAAGGTGGGATAGTTTTCTAAAATCCGACGGGTTCTTGGTTTCCAGATCGGGATCGCGAGATGCTTTCACAGTCGGGGGAAGAGCAGCAGCCGCTGGCCGCTCCTCCTGCTCGTTTCCCTGGGAAGCGGAGCGGCTGCCTGCTCGCTGTGCAGCGTGGGTGTAGTATCGCTCAGATGTCACATCATAATATTGTAGATAAGTTAAAATCGTATTAAAATCTTCATTTAGAGTACGACGGCAGTGCCTCACACGGTCTCATCGGCGATTAGCTGCTATTCGAGGTTTAGTTTTTGAAGTGCTTTTCCAAACTGCGTCATTGCACATATGGGCCGCCTGTTCGCTGGAAAGAAGAGAAATCCTAAAACTACCAGTTCCCAACAGTTTGCTCCGACATCGCAGTCTGTTGTAGATTATATGCCAAGCTCTTATTTTATTGTTTTTGTTTTCATTTATTTTAATTTTTCATGTATTTTATAGGTCAGAAGGATGGCTGAAAAGGAGCCCGAATCGCCTGGAAAATTAAAGACATTATTATAGCCAGAACTGGCTTTTTCGGAATAGAGGGCCTATTCGAACGGACTATTTCCTTTCACAACTTTCCCCGCTGTGGATAATGGATGGCAGAGATTTTGGTCCTCCCCGATCCGTCCACGTACCACCTTCGTTGTTGGCGGGGCTCGCGATGGACTCTCACTCCATCCGGCTCGGAGCAGCTGCTGCAGCCGGGAGGATCCCTCCCTCCTCCGGTCACTTGCTGGGGAGTCAGCCGCAGCCTCTCCACTCCGGAAAATTCTTGCCATCGGCCATTAACCTACATCCACACCACAGTAAGTGAGCCACGCTTCATTGCTCAGCTTGATTCTGTAATATGAGTGTCCCCCCACCCAAAAACAACAAGAAGATTAAATATTAACTTGAAATAAAAACTGCGCACGGTTTGTGGCTATCCGTGGCAGCCCGCGCGGTCACCGCCTGGATGTGCGGTGTGATGTGGGCAAAGACAGGCGGCTGTTATAAGGCTGTGACAAGTTTCAGATGTAACAGATCGTGTTCAGGATCCTCGGCCCCTGTAATGTGCAGCGCATTAGCGGAAAATTACTTGGCAGTTTCCGATACACATTTCTTCGGATTGAAAGGACAAACAGGGCTGCGGTGTAGATGTTCATGCAGCAGCTTGCAGGTCAGGGTGCAGCGGTCTAGGATTGCATGCGGACCATTACACTGTCATTGCTGCTCCAGGGCCGATGCAGTGTGTTTATCTGTGTTTGACACGGCGGGGTAGTAAAGTTTTCACCTTAAAGGTATCACAGACCCGTGCTCGACCCGTTTCTGAGCAATAGCTGGAGTGGTTGTGTATTTGGAGTAAAAGTCACTCAGCTGGAGCATTTGGCAAATGGCTGATGTTTTTTTTCTTTCTTTTTTTCATGAATTTGTAGCAGTTCTGTTAAACAGCCCTTGTTCTGCTGCAAGTACACTGGAGAATCTGTGTAATGGAGAGAAACTGTGTGTACTGGAAGCAAACTGCTGGGGTATTACACAACCATTCTCCTACAAGTGAACGCCCATGTGTTTGTTTACATCACATCGTGTGTGTCTGTGCATTATAAGCAGAATCATATATGCAGTATATGTCATTCCCTGTTGAGCTGATGATTTTTTTCCATTTACATTCAGTGCCTGCACAGTAATGTCTTGCGTTTTTTATTGGCATAGAGAGCCTTGAAATAACAAGAAAAGGAGATAACATTGCATGTTTGCATATGGTTTTGTGGTCGGTCACAGAGGAAGTTGGAGTCATCTATGTTCAAACCATATGTTCTGTGTGTGTGTGTGTGTGTGTGTGTGGAAAGGGATGTCTGCTGTTTCTTTCGGGAAAATGGAAAGTCTGACAAATGCTCTCACTGAGTTACTCTGAAGTCATGTAGCTGCAGACAGAGATACAATTACAGGTTTTCTGGTTTCTTTTAACCCCAAAGGTGATAATATTCCCTTTTAGATGTGTTCCCTTGTCCTTATCTGTGAGCGTGAGTTCATTGCAGTACTTAGGGTTCCAGTAAAGTGAGGGCAGGGGCTCCGATGAAGCGTTAATTTGACACCGTGGCAGAACCCACACATTCAACTCTCACACACAAACATGAAAAGGTGTCAGAGATGAAATCAGTGCACAGCAGGGAGTGTTGGCTTGATTGATGGGTGCATTGTGGCAAAGAAATGTACCAGGGCACAGTTTATTGAACCAATTTTGCGACTCCTGACAGTTGTGGGTATTACGACCTTAAATTTCTATCAGCAATATATATATATATATATATATATATATATATATATATATATATATATATATATATATATATATATATATATATATATATATATATATATATATATATATATATATATATATATATATATATATGAGGACAATATTTTTATTACCAGCTTACAAAACTAAAGGCATAACCCACTCACAACCCCACCTCTCTTCACACTACTGGAGATGTCAATTAATATATCTTGCAGATTAATAGTAATTAAAAGGATGCGTTCCATGTGTGTTTTGGGAAAGAGTTGTATGTGCGTAGGCTGTGATGGGATTCATGTAAACTCTGTTAGTAAACTGCATTGCTTAAAGAAATAAAGACTATACGAGGATTTGGAGGAAAGTGCTGTTTTTTCATATGTTTTGAAACAAAGTCGCCACACTAATTAAGATCGGCCACATCACAAATCTACCAGCCAGCCTGGGAAATTCCCAACACATCTAAGAGTATTTCTAAATCATGTTTCTTTTAGTTCACTGAAAGTAGCCTGTAGTTAGCCCGTGGGAATGAGGTGGGTTATCGTGTGTTGTTAAATTCTCTGGAGGTGGAGCGGTTTGTCCGCTGCTTGGCAGACTGGTGGTTTGATTCCTGACTGTAAAGTCCACGTATCAAAGTGCCCTTGAGCTGAACTTTACATACCTCGTGTATATGCTAAAGCCACACATTTTTCACTGTCATGGTGGTATTGCAAAAATATATGCTTGTTGACAAAAACATTGTCCCCCCCACCCCTATGTCCTAAATACCATGGAATATTTTCCCTTTGGAGTTAATCGACGTGTGGTTTTTACTAGTTTTTACTCTTCCCAAATACCATTCTGGCTCATTCTTTCCCGGTTATGACGGTTAACTAAAACTAAGTGTGAAAAAACATTAAAGTTAAGTGAAATAAAAGCGGGAAGTAGACAAATTAAAGCAATTTTCTTTGGTTTTGGTTTTAGTTTGGTCAGATTTGTCAACACAAGGAGCCTGTGTTTGTGTCAGGCGACTGTGTGTGAAGTTTTTGCTGTGTGTTGTTTTTCTTTGAGCTTCTTAAAGAATGCCACTCATATCGTAACAGAAACTAATAATAGCTAAACTAAAACAAGACATTTCTGCTCTATAGAAACTGAAGTGAAATGAGCAAACTTTCCCAGGAAACTAAGTGAAACGCAGCTCAACTGAGAGGAAAATTGTTTAACAGTAATAACTTTAGTTAGGATGACGTGACGCCCCTGCATCTCCCCTCCCGTGGCTCAGAAACGAGCCGAAAACTGCTTGTGTGCAGACGGGTTTGTAAACTTGACGTTTAGCCAGAGGGGTTGTGGGACGGGGTGTGGTTGTGTTGTTGTGAAGCAGAATTGACCCAGCTGCTGTCCCAGCCCAGATTGGCAGTTGAAAGGCTCCTTTTAAAACAGGATACATTTTACCCCGACCTTCCAAAACTGTGTGACTCATCTCCCCTGTTGCACACTCTCACAGCCTCTGCCCACCACAGTGCGACACAGGTCATTTAGCTTTATGGCACTCCTCCATATCAAATCCCCACACATTACATTTAACCAACCCCGAATGAGATTGCAGTCCTGTGCTTGTAATAACACTATACAACCCTATTACATAATAATTACCCAGTAATTGTGAATGTTCATAATGTTCCTCTTTAATTTCAATAAACCACATGAATCCAGTTCTCAAGGACCCGCTGTGCAGTCAGAGGAGCCAGGGTCGCCCTGCTACTGTTTCTGTTTACACATGTTTCAAGGAATTCAAAGCTTTTTTTTTGCACAGTTGTTTCTGGCTGAGCTCTTGATAGCAGGGTTGACTGTTTATAGCTGCCAGTGCAGCCGTATTTCCCAGGAGTCTGCCTTATTAGTTTTTGTTTAGTTCAGTTTTAATAGGGTTTCCACCTGACTTAATAGAGTAGAGTGTCCTCCCTTATTTTAAGCTGCCAAATGTGGAAGGCAGCTTAACACTTAGTTTGCAATGCATTGTGAAACTGCAAATAGTTTGACATTTGTGCTGCTGGTGCAGCAAAAAGGGCATCTGTAAAGACATAATTTTCCATCAGCCAATCCTTTCTATGCAGCAGCTCCTCTATCAGCCCGCTATTCACCCAGGTTGTATCTAAACAAGATCAGCTTCAGTCACTGTTTATAGATGTAAAATGGCTGTAAAAGGTCCGCAGTCTGCTGGAGGTCTGCCTGTGCCTCCATCACATGATTGAAGCCATCTGTCCTCTCCTTCTACGTCCCTCACTTTTGTGCCTGAGTGCTGCAGAGGCAGGACCTGCTGAAATGTAACTGCACTGAGGAGACAAGCACACCCATACCTTTTATTTCTGCAAACTGTAAAAAGGTTCTAGTGGATGTCATAGGAGAGGTTTAAAGGTAATTTCACTTTGCTTTTAACTAATTACCATCTTACACGTTTGAGATATATTTAGCACACTTGAAAGAATGAACTTGTATCACCAGTAAAACTAAAACTTCCTTTATCTGCTGTAGTTTTGTCGTTATTTCACTAGACGGCAAATCCAGCTTGTTACCTAAGTTATGTGCCCAAGCCTTCCACTTTTGGCCTTGTGGGTAACCTGTGTGTTAGATGGGGCCAACGGGCTTTTGTTGTGGGCACTCTCAGGTGTGTGAGAGAGAAAGAAGTAACGTTGCTGACACGTAGCCACAGCTCATGTTAAGTATGTGCCAAGAAATGGTAGAATACGGCATACTGTATCACTTGATCTTTATTGTTGTTGTTCAGTGTTGTTTTTATTGCAACTTTGTATGCACTCTACATGGAGCTCGGCGCTAGTTTTACTTGCCAGAGTCACTTCTTCATGACTTTTGTGCTGTTGCTTATGAAATCATCAAGGCTAAACAGAAGTTCACTCATTTGCAGAAGTAGAACTTGCAGAACTTGTAGAAGAAGAAACTGCAAGGGGAAATGACATACAGGGAAGAAAAAGCAAATGAGACAGTTAATGATTACACGGACACATTATTAAGATTAAAGGGGGATAATGCACAGAGACAGACTATTATGCAATGAATAAAAATGTAATTAGTGGTTTTTGCCTTATTTGGTGTGTTGTGCTTATTTATTTCTGGGACTGATCGGGTTAATATAATGCAACGCAATGTGTCCAGAAAGACCAAACCTTGAGTTTAACAGTTCGTACAGTCTCTCCTCTTTACTCTTCACTCTGCACAGCAAAGGTTAATTACCAGCTACCGGTAAAGACACTGTGCTTAGCAGCAGAGGTTTCCGTCCACTGCAGGGCTGCAGAGGTAGACTCAGAAATCTATTGCCCTGCAGAATTTGAAGCTGCTGTCACACCTCAAACACAAACACTGTTTACAAGATTGGCAGCTCGTTCCTGCTGCTGGCTGTGATCAACCAGCTCTCCTTTTTTTTTTTTTCTTGTCATTGTTCATATTCTTTCTATTGTATCACCTGTCATGCCTTTTTTGCATTCATTAAGCTTAAGGTGGATCACCTCTGCACGTGAGCAAAAACCCAGGCTGCACATTCAGTGGTGTGTATCAGGAACTCAGTTATGCAGTTAGTGGTTGAAGTGAAATGTAAACTATTTTTTCTTTCTTTCTTCCTTTTTTAGTGTCACTTTTGGTCCCAAGTTCTTATGTTCCCACAGTAGTACTCAGAGATCACTTGGTGGTCTAACACACTGTGGCATCAGACTTTTTCACTGGATTTTGAGCATTTAACTTCTGTTTTCCTCCTAACAAATAGAACAAAAGTCACAGCAGCTCGTCCCCCATCCTTTCCCACATTTTTAACAAAACCAGATGTAGGTTAATATGCTGTGTTGTGATATTTGCTAGCGAATGTCACAAATGCTTGTTTAATGAGATGAAACTGTATTGCTCATTTCGTGAGACTTGAGGTAAAACAGCATTACTTTTCACTTTTAACTGCCTTCGGTACACATATTTCAGCCTCCCCCATTCGGAGAAAGGCCAATAGCTGTTGACACAAACAGCCTGAGATGAATGGAAAAGGAGAACTAAATGAGTGGAAATCGGCATTTTATTTTCAGAGGATAAGAGCTGAGGTTTTGCTGGTTGTGTGTGTGTATTTGAGTGTCTGTGTAGATGAGAGGACTGAAGTCTGGTGTATAAGAATGGGAGCATGTGATTGTGCTTAGTACAGTTGGGGCTGGGGCTTCCCCCTGAGACTCTGCAGAGAGAAGAGATTTATACTGACCACAACACATTCATACACGGTTAGATAAATGTGCTCGCCCTTCAGTTGTTCTGTCTCTTTCAGTCTCGCACACACTCACAGGGCACACGAGTGGAAGGCTAATAATTCATGCGGCTTGCAGGGGCAGGCCAGGGATGTCTTGGCTGATACCAATTTGTCTTCCGCGCCGCTTGGCTAGTGTGTCTGTTTGCACTTAAATTAATGTTGTGTGTGTGTGTGTGTGTGTGTGTGTGTGTGTGTGTGTGTGTGTGTATATATATAAATATATATTCAAGACACACACCTAAGTATGTGTGAGAAGATGTGGCTCAGACACATCCCCCTCTCAGATTAATTGAATCCTTCAGGAGAGAAAACGGGCTCCTTAAGAGAAAGCACAAGGCTCTGCTGCCCTGCTACAATAAACCTGTCAGTGGCAGAAAAAACGACACACATATACAGCACTCACACACAGCTGTCAAACATGAGAGTGATAGGTAGGCGTGTGTGTGTGTGTGTGTGTGTGTGTGTGTGTGTGTGCGCGTACAAGCGTGCTGTGGCATGTTGAAATACCTAAAACATTAGCTAAGTCGTTCTCTGTGCCAGATCCCTCCCTTTAACACAAACAACAGCCTCCAGCACACAAAGGTCACACACTGTGCTGTGTCTGTCTGTTTGGCTGCGTGTTGAGTCTCTACGTGTCCCATTACATAAGCCTGATAATATTCTTCCCAAGGCACTTAGGTAAAAGTTCAAAATGTGTAACAACACGAAGGAGATGCACACAGCAATTTTGACACGTGAATAGTCAGTTCTAGCTGATTGTTAGTTATGTGGAATATGTTTTAACCAGTGGAGACGCCCATACCTGCAGCATGTTTCATGGTTTGGCTTACATATGCTATTAAAGCTGAGCTAAACCTTTTTATTATTGTATTATTTAGTGTTACTAGTGGTTGTTCCTATTAAACAATCAGTATATGTACTTTTCTGTGATGTCAGTGAGAGATGTTTATGCTCATCTCAAGCACCTGCCTACCGTTTGAATCCTCTGTAAAGGGCAGCCAGTCATACACACAACTATCTTAATATGAAAGGGGCTAAACTGGCTTAATCTATAGAGGAGTTCTTAATTTAGGGGCTCAGTGTAACATAAATAAGGATCATTTTTGAAATGTGACTCATGCCAAGCCACTCTAGTAGAGTGCAAAGATAAAAATATGGAGCTGGAAATCAGCCCTTGAGTTTGCAGTCATCCTTAGATTGACTTAAAGGTACTTGACTGTGCATTAAATGAGAGAGTGTTTCTAAAAATCGGGTTGTTTCCTGTCACTACATATGTGGTTTTGTGATTACACCACTTTGTAGTTTCTGACTCTTTGGTCTGCAGCTGTGAATACAGCTTTGTGGTGTTGCATGATCTTAAACGCATATGTGTGTTTCTTTGCACACACTACCATCCTTGCCATTTCGTCTGCCTGTCTGTGACACATGTTGGACTCACGTTTGCCGATTTTCGAGGTGTGCGTCAAAGTAACACCTGCCATCGTCACAGGAGATTTGAGTGCAACTGCGTGGGACGGTGTGGATGTTGGTGTACTCGATTAATGTTTGCTCAAAGTTTGGTTTTGGTTTTGTTTTTTGTAAATTTGAGCAACATGGATTAAAACATCAACTTTTTTTAAAAGAAATTGTTTAATCTGGGAGAGTTAATCATCCTGTGTGTGGTTTCAATTGAGATGGCTCAGTCCCACTGGTCTCCCTCTGGTGTTGTGCATACTGGTGACCTTTCACAACTTTGTAATGTCCTTTAACTACTTCCTACTACTGCTATATATATACACTATGTACAACTATATATCCCAAATCGTCATTTTATTCAGCAGGTTTCTGCTTGTTTTAATAGCTTCATATTGTTCCCAACCTTTTCTTAACCCATGAGTGCTAAAATCTAAATTCTTATTATTCATACTGTATTGAATGTACTTTTTAGTGCTAAATAATGCAAAAGTAATCTGCCTTTAATGTCTGATTAAAAGCCATAAACTGGGGTTAAAACCTCAGTAAATAAAGAAAATGTGAACTACAATTTACAATTCACCAAATACAACTGTGCCTAGGGCTGTTCGATATAACGATATATATCGGATGACGATATAAAAACATCTATCGTTTCATTTTACGCTATCGTTTGTTTCGTGGTGTCGCAAAATAAACTGTTTACGGCAATATTTTTTCATCGTTTTGATGGTCACTGTAGTGGCTATATTCATTTCTTAAAGTTCTCTCTTTCTCTTATATGTAATATAACCACACTACGGACGGACAAGCGCCTGTTTTTATGCGTTGTGGTTAGCAACAACGACGGTAACGCCATCGCGTGTCCGCTTGTTTATGTTCCACATAAACCTTTCACAATAAAGCTCAAGATCCTGTTGAGAGTTTTTAAAATAATCTGAATCACGTGAAAGAGCAGATTATTTACGGATGAGAAGTAAAAAAGAGCCGCCAGGTGCTAAAAAATAAACCTTAGACTCAAACTCAAAGAATTTACAGAAAATGTTACATTTTTGTGATTTATATCGTTATCAGGACGATAGAATTCTTATATCGGGATATGAGATTTTGGTCATATCGCACAGCCCTAACTGTGCCTTTTTTTTTTTTTTTTTTTTTTTTTGGCATAATGTGGTTTTAAAGTCATTATAAACTAAAATTTAATTCCAACCTATTAAATAAATAATGGAAGTGGAATTGGTCAGTGAATGATGTGTTTTACAACCAAGAACTGCAACAAATCCATTTAATCTATTATCTATTGTTCACAGAGTCCAGATGGCAGCTCAGTTTGGGTCTCCATCTGATTTGACATTTCAGAGCTCATGTAATGTAATTTTCCCTTCATTTTTCTTCCGCTTAGAGATTTTCCTTTAAAAAGAAAAAAAATTACGAGTCTCCATTCTTTTGTTGTGCGTACCACCTCCCACCATTTCCTCCCACTTACTTTTTAAGTTGCCATTAATAATATTTTTTTAATCAAATGTCTGTCTCTTTGGGGTTGCTCATCTGGTACTCACATCCAGTACACCAGAGACACATTAGCCCTCACTGCACACTGCCTGTTTCTTTAAAGTTTCATAAAGACAAAAGGCCCCCAAAATAAAACATAGTGAGATTACGGGTGTTTATCACTATAACACTTTAGAGAAATCACGACAGTACTGTGCAGCTCATCTTGTTTCCTAAAATTTGTTGTAGCACAGGAGTTATTTTCAGATGTGAAATTTTAGCCCAGAATAAATGCATGATCTAAGATAAATAATTAACATTCTGTCTTTCTTTTTCTTCTTCTTCTGCTGTGTGGTAAACAAACTACTCCAACCCTTCCCTGCATGTGTATTCAGAGTATCATCAGATGGAAGGAGAGCTTGAGCAGAGGAAGCAGCTGTGCAAGTGATTCTGTTTGTTTAAAAATGAATTTCTTTTTGCAAACTTATTTCATTTTTCTTTATTCAATCAAACGACAAAGAGAGAAACCAGTCAGATGCCACCTTGTTGCAGTTCGGTTTGCCAAACCGAGAGCTGACGTGTCAGAACTCGAACTTGACATTTTTAATTAAAGTTGAGAAACGGTTTGTATTCAGCTCAGCTGCGCAAACAACACAAACAAAACCTGTTTCCTGTAAACGGCTCCCAGCAGAGGAGAACCAGACATCTCCATTTTGAAATAATTAACACACTTTAAACCGCATGGCTGAATGAATTCAGGGACGCACATGCAAATTCCCGCACATCCCTTGCCTGTGTGTGAGTGTGAATGAGGGTTTCTTACAGTTGGGTTTAATGGTTACCAGTGTGTCAGTTAACTTTGGGATGTATAGCACTGCAGAGTTTTACTGTTTCAGTGTTTTTCTTGCAGGGAATAAAAACCAGAGATCAATAGAGATCTCCCCCAGCTAACCCTGCTCTGAGTGCCACTGATGGATAACAGATAGTGTGTGTGTGTCTCAGGCTTTTATACCAGAGATTTTCTTTCATTTCGTCTTTTTTCCTTTTGCACATTTTCCAGTATTGTTAAATTTTGTGTGTGTGTTTCAGAGAATTTGGATCAATTTGTGATCAACACTGACTTGTTAGTTTCTCTGATTTTTATTTTATATTTTTTCTTTGGATGTGTGCGCCTTTGTGCCAGATTTGCAGTGAGTCTGACAGAATTGATCTCCTTCCTATCTCTGATATCAAGATATATTTCTTATACTGATCTGAAAATGGAGGCTCAGAAACGCGTTGGGAGTCAGAGAGCGTGTTTCTTGGCAACTCGTTTCTCCCAATATGGCAAACTAACTGTCTTGTGAACTGAGAGCCAAATGCTGTGTGTGGTGTGTGGTGGGGGGGGGTGGAGTTGTGAAGGGAGAGAGGAAGGAAAAGGTTAAAAGAGGGAGAGGGTGAGAGAGAGACGAAGCTAATGAAAGAGTAATTCCAAAACATTTAAGGAAACATTTCCCTCTCAGCTACCATTTGGATGTTGTTTCTGGAACAAGGACTGCAAATGTTTTTCCTCTTTCGACCCCTCCCACTTTTTCCTGCTTTTGACTGTTCAGGAGGGGCAAAGGGACTTTGGGATTGTATTTTTTTTTCCCTGCTCACTGGCACAAAGCAAAACTGTAGACTGTGTGTACATGTGTGCGTGTGTACTCAGACACATGGAATAAATGGTCTGTAGGCGGCTACAATGCCGAGATTGATCCATACTCCAGTGAGGCATCTGTGCCTCTTGACGTGTCTGTGTATGTGTATTAGAGAGACCCTGGTGTTTGGCCTGAAGAAATGGAAACTGCTGACATCCTACCAGGACTTCAACAACCTTGACAGGTGGTGGTGGTGGTTGGAAATGTAGTGTGTGTGTGTGTGTGTCGAGGGTGCATCTATGTTTTGCACGTCTTACACATGAGCTAATGATTAAAAAGTGGCTTAAAGGTGAGGATAATTTGTTAAAACAACATGGCTGCCACCTAGTGCGACACACATGGACACTCGCCGATGTGTTTAAAAGTGGCAGTAATTTAAAAAAAAAAAAAAAAAAATAGTGAAAGTGCTAGAAACAATTCGGGCTTTGTGTCAAGAGTTGAACTAATGCCAAATAATTTCATCGAAACAGTGCGGTTATTCCTAAAAAGTAGGAACTGTAAAATGTCCAAGTCAGGAAATGTTGCAAAATATGCTTTATGTTCGTAGATGAGCAACTTTGCCTTTTTTTGATTTACAGTGGTGAATTTAGCAACAGCATTTCAGCTCACCTTTTATGTAAAGTGATTGCAGGAAACATTGCAGCTAACAGTTGTTGTTGTTGTTGTTGTTTGTTTGTTTTTAAATACTGTATCAAACCTTCATTGTGTTACTGCTGATGTAGACCGAGCTTCCTCTTTATATATAAACCGGTCGCAGAGCACTGACTGTGACAATTCATCCAATTTGAGTTTACAAAACAAGACGTGGTCCTTTTTTTATTTTTGTTGTTTTTGTTTTGTTTTATTCTAGCAGATCAGTTTTGAAGTTTGTAGAGGATGAATGGAAGCACCACTGTTTTAGTCAGCTGAAGGACAAAATCGCACTACTATCTTTGAAAACAACATGATCAAGATAAAATGACGCCGCTGGTTTCCATTCCAGGGATTCTCTTTTTTGTCATAAATCAAGGACACACCTTTCCAAGAAAGCAGTGACTTCCCCTCCTTAAAAGCCAAACTCATCCCTTTCTTAAACCGCGGTTTATGATTATTAAGACCTATTTTAAATTGTAAATTATGTTTGATTACATAATTTGTGCTATTTCCAAAGTCGATGAATAATCATGTTTTAATAATGTTAGTGTTGACCCCAAAATTGGATTTATGCATTTGGTCATAATTGAGTAAACCCAAATCAAATCAATGTCTTGGGTAAAGAGTGTAAAAGTACTCAGCATTATTTACAGCATTTCAGGCCCCTTCTGTTCATGACTTGCTGAATAAAGGCTGTGTTGTTTGAGGGCTTGGCTCCACTTTACACACATGCAGCAGTTGCTCCTCTATTAGTATTTCATAAAAAAGTTGGTGGCATGTTTGCTGTAGTGTTAAACGGCAGTTGCCTTTACCATCAGTTACCATGGGGAGAGCAGGGCTTTAATCGTGAACATCACAACTTCAAGGAAAGAAAGCGCACACCTAAAATATTGTGAATTATAAACACAGTTGAAAGCAGAAGGAAAGTGAGGTTTGTGTTGTTGTTTAATATTGACATCAGTGCATAGATGATACTGCAAAACTGCACAGATGGAAAATTGTGCCATTTTCTGGGTAAAACCTCATTGCTGCTTTTCAGAGTTAACGTGTGTGTATGTGTGGGTGGGTTTGGTGTGCATGTGTGAATTTGTAAATGCAGGTCTACGGCAGTCTGTGTGTGTGTGTGTGTGTGTGTGTGTGTACAGCTTGTGCAGTGTTTTTGAATCAAAAGCGCATTCACTGCAAACCCACACATAACTGTTTGCACATGTTGGTGATCATACGGCAAAGAGGTGCAGGGACTCTAAGCACACGTGCACACACACGTTTAAATGCGAGCGTTAATAAAAACTGTGTCTAATAAGGCAGAGTGTGGAAGAATCCACCTACACAGTGTTATCACAGTGAGAGAATAAAGGCACAGTGCATTACTTCTGTATGTATTGTGTTTGCATGCACGCCTTTGCGATAGATTGGAAAGCTGCATTTGGTATTGATTTAAAATGGTGTGTGTGTGTGTGTGTGGCTGCTGACGGACTGCAGTTTTAATGTACTGATTTAGATGCAGGGGAAACTCGGCAAGCACAGCATGTCTCTTGGATTCCCACAGGACTAATACAGAAACACACACGTTCATTCCCTCCCCCCTCCTGCCCGTATACAGGCAGCACCCTTTCCCCTACACACATGGTTAGTTTTATCAGGGTAATGGCCGTGGAGTGTGTTCAGTAATGGTTCAGGGGGGGGGGGATCTGGGGGTCCTCGGCTAAACATGAAACCTTTTCCAGCTCTTCAGAAGGTTGCGCTTGGAAGAAGCTGTAATGGTTCAAAGTTTGCCGGTGGACAGATTGCACATGTGATGAGGGTGGAGTCTAATAAAAACGATCGATAACCGTATCGTGTTAAGATATGAAGTGATTTACGGGGATTCGCGCTCTCCATGGAACTGGATGCAGTGGTGTGTAGTGGTTGAATATTACTTATATTGAGGTTTTATTAATAACACCTTTATAAATGTATGGGGAAAACTCTAAACATAAACTGTTATATATTATATTATGCAGCAGGCATTTTTCTGATAAACGCTCCTGTGACCTCTTGATTTATGTCAGAGTCTAATGCACAGTGGCCAGTGCAGGAATAATCTGGTCAGCTAAAAAGTCATCTTCAGCTATTTTTATTATGTTATGTCTCATAGTGAAGCGAAGATTTAAAAAAACAAAAAAGGTACACATTATCAGTTTGATTCTTTCCAACATTAGATTTTGCTGCCTTATCTTTGTAAAGTGAAGCGCTTTCAGTTTTGTGATGACACAAAATGTGACTTGTTACCAGGAACGGTACATCGGGTGCAAAGCTACAGCAAATTTAAAAGAAAATACGTCAAGAAAAACTGAATATGTGCGCTTTTTTTCTTCTTCTATATTTGTGTTTCTGAAAACACATTTCAGGTTTCAGTAATCGTCAGCATATTTCTAAAAATATTTCACTGTTGTTATGTGTTACTACCCTTTTTTTTTTTTTTTTTAAATATTTATAGCATTGTGTAATCAAGCTAACTGTTCATTTCCATGAATCGTTGTTGTGATTAACAGGTTGAGCTCAAGCTGTAACAAACATTTAATGTGTTGGGTATTTTTGCAGTGTGTGTGTAATTTATATTACATATACATCTTTGGCCTAATGCTGAAATACATTTGCTTTTAATTATATTTTTTAAATAATGGAAAACATTTTGTCTGTGAGTTGTTTATAAGGTTGAGTACATTTTTACTTGGTCAGATTTGTCTCATAAAAGCTGTCAGCATGTAATCCAGAGCTCTATCTGACAGACAGTTGAGTTTGAGGTAAATCCCTGTCCCACCCTGAACAGAGACGCACTCCTCCTCGTGCCCCACATGGCTGCATTCCTCTTGTGACGATTGTGGCTTTCGGTTGGTGGTTACATTAACTTCCCTCCTTTCTGAGTGAAGTCTGTCTGTGGTCTGTCTTGTTGAAATGGAGTGCATGGCTGCTCAGTAATAATGTGATTACAGCAGACTGCTCGGGCACAGTAGCATCAGCACATATTGATTTAGCTCCCCTCGCCCAAAAACACACACAGGAAGGAATGACATCACGTACAGAATAAAAAAACATTGACTGTTTGTGTTGTTTGGCCTCGCGGTTACAAGGGTGACTGACAGTCTTCGTTCTTTTTCCTATAGGCGATGCCTTCCCGGCAGGCTCCAGCCCCTTCCTGTCAGGCTATCCAGGCCCCTCCTCTCTGACCTCTGACCCTGCATACAGATCCGCAAATCCCAGCAGTCTGCAGATGGCTCAGCTGTGGGCATCGCATGCTCATGATGGTAAATCACCTACATTTGCATTTCTGTTTCTATCCTCCTTTTCTGTCCCAGTACATAATTCAAAGGCAGAGTGGCATCATATTTTCATGGCATTTTTCACAATCCTGTCCTGACCAATGCCCAGGAGGCCTGTTCCTCATTGCTTACTCCGCTGGGATCCTGTTCCATTTCTGTCTCACGGCTGGTAGCTCTGCTGCTGGCTCTGTCCTGAATGTGCCTTGGTTCCTCTGTCCTCGACCAGTCCTTTACTTTCGCCTGTCATCTGTTTCTGTAATCGGTCTTCCTCTCTCTTGTTCTTTTTTGAGCCTTCTGTCCAGTACGCACTTTGTCTCTGTCGGCGTCTCTCTAGTTCTCCTGCCCTACTTTTCATACACCATCCTGCCCGAACACACTTTTAGACACACAGAGGATTGTCTCCTTGGACTCCTCGTTTCCTTAACTTGCCTGTGACTTTCCTCAAGGCTTGTTCATTAAGTGATTGAATCTCGGTCCCCTCCTCATTCCCTTGTGTCCTTTTGCAACTCCTTATCAAATCTCACTGGAGTAGGTCAGATAGGGTAGAAAACAAACCCCACCGTGCATTTCAGCAAGGTAAGAGAAGGACAAATGGATTTCATTTAAGATGCCTTTTAAAAGTGATTGCGTTGCCTTGTGTGACACACGGCTTGCTCAGTGCTTTTCAAACATTGTAAATCAAATTATGTGGTTAGTTTATTTATTTTAAGACTTTAAGACTCTGCTTGTTTCCTTCTAATGGTCAAGTGTCATTTCCTATCAAAAACAAATGGGGAAAAAAAGCTGTTTTTACAGTAGACCTCTTGTGCTTTTCCTTTTTCCATATGCTATTACAGTAGTGGATGCTCACATTAAACATGGCCACAGTTTAAAATAATGAGGTTGGTGTATGTGCAAGTAATCCTTGTGGGTCAAAAGCTCAGGCTTTAGACTAAACACTGTATGATGTCAGTGAGAGTGGATATGAGAGCACTAATATGGGTAGTCTTAGAGGTGCCCAGTGTGCAAATGTGAGGTAAAATGGAGCTTGCTGGCTGTATGTGAAACTCTTCCTTCAGGGTTGTGATTAGATCTCCTGTGTGGGAATAGTGCCACTAATTGCTCATTGTAAATGTCTAATTATAAATCTAAATTTAAAAGATGTAACCTGTTTCACTTTATATTCAGCCAGAGAAGGAAATATAAAGGGTGGATAAACTTTGACATTTGACTTAGGTTTGACTGGATTTAAGGTTGAAGTCTCTAAAGCTAAAAAAGCTAAACCCCCTGCTTGGTGAAGAAGACTCCTGAACAGAATCCTTCACGGGCTAAGAGAGATTCCTAATACCTGGTGGCTGGCTTTGATAGCAGCTAAAGTTACTCTAAGCTGGAGACAATTCTGGGCAGCAGCTAAGAGGCAGACTTTGGATATGCCTGGGATGCACCGTACTGCTACAGCTGAACCACAAATCAAAGCTGTTAAAGATCAAGGCTAGCTGTTAACTGTGGTTAAAGGGAGCTTTGCAAGAAACCCATCCTGCATGCTGTTACCCTCATTCCATCATGCCTCTTATATTTCTGTCTCCCAGTGCCTTCTTCTAATGCTGACACCCCTTAACACCCACCTCCTCGGCTTCTCCGTTTCTGCATCTCAGAACGAGGGGAGACCCATTTATACCTCTGCGCTGCCGCCGTTGCTTTTGGGCTGGAATGGCAACTGCGTCTTTAATACTTCTTGGAATGGCTGGAGTGTGAGAACAAGGAATGCCTCACCCTCCTTTTTTTCTTCTTCTTTCTCCTCTGCTTATGGCCTAACGTGGTGACACCAGCCAGCTCAGTCCTAACACAGAAATCCAAACACAAACCTTTGTCTATATTAAGATCTGGTCTCTGAGAGCAGCAGTTGGCTGTCGGGAGACTCTTGCCCAGCAACCCAGGCTGACCCACAAACAGTGATTTGTGACATGAGGTCAGCTGTAAATGTTTTATAAAGAAAAAAAAGAAACTGAGTCACAATTGATAGTGTGGTTAAATCTCTTGGAGCTGAAGTTGATTATTTAATTCAGTGGACAAAAAGAAAACTGATCAGCCACTTAACTGAGTGTCCAAATAAATACACGCACGTGTAGTTGAATTTCACCCTCTCATGTGTACGTTCTGATTTCATTTTCTCTAAAAGTCAGCAGATATTAAAGGAATCACTTTGAAAAGTTGGAGCATTAGAAAACGAAGGTATCTCCAGTCCTTATGTCAGCTGATTATAAGTTAAGTGGATAAAATTGTAGAAACTGCTCTCATTACACAGTAACTCAATCATTACAAGTTAAACAAACACCAGTTTAAACAGTCTGAAATGTTTAAACATCAAAGCAAGAGTCATTGAATGCATGACTAAGAGGAAGAAAGAATGATGTAATGATCTGAAATGCCTCCTTGTGATTTCCTCATACATGGTATTGCTTCAGACCAGCTGACTGTAACGTCTCAGAGTCCAGGGCGACAGTCCAAAACCCAAAGGTCTCAGATTTTACAATAAAATGACTGTAACTGTTAACGAATTATCAAACAGTCAAAGACTGATTATCTCCAGGTCAACTAATAGATTCAAAGTTGACTAATCAGAGCAGTCAGCATGTAAGTGTTGAGAAATTTCTACCTGATGGGTTAGAATGAGAATTTGGCCAATCATTGACCCTAAAAATCTTCATTGTAAAGAAGATAAATGCCATTACTGAACATTTAGCCGGTGCAAAGTGGAAGTGACACAACAGATAAATATCAGCATGAGTCAACAGGACTGACGTTCAGAGGATAAGCTAACAAAATTACCTTTTATATTTATACACTAATTAACTGAACTTTTCTGGTGTTTTCAGTGTCATTTCTATAACCTGCATTCTGTGTCTTCAGGCTACCCCCCTCTTCCAAGCAGCCTGTACTCCAGCCCTTACCTGGGGCACCTGGGGCACCTTGAGCCTCCCTCGCTCTCCCAGCACCCTCTCTATGATTCTCATAAAGGTCAGTATCTGTCGCCGACAACATTCACAAAGACCAGTTGCCTGAATTTATTGTACATATTCTGCCTTATCCTGTGATACATCAGCAGCAGTAGGTTTTGTGCTAAACCTTTTTATTATAGTGTGAAAGCCTATTTAGTTGTGGGCCCTGGCCAGAAATACAACACCAGATTTAGCCCTGATTCCTTTGTCATTTTCACACTATAATGTATGTCTCTTCTGTCATTCGGCTGTTGCCGATCTACTATAAGCCTGTTGCATTGTTACGTTTTCTTGGCAAGTTGACACATAAATATTTATTATTATTTTTCACCTCTGCTTGAGTGCTGCAGGATGCTGCTGTACTCTGCCTTCATCATCTGTTTCATCATCTGTCAGCATGCTGTGTGGTTGTTTGTGTTGTCTGACTTGTGTGTTATGTTGTGTTTCTAGAGGGATATTACCTGCCATCCTCCCTGAGGCAGTCACCTCTCCACCCCCCGTCTGCTGCCTCCAATACCCCGTCCAGCTCCACACCCCCACAGAGGACATCCCGGGAAGGGGTGAGGGAAAGGTCTTATCGGGGAGAGAGGGATAGAGACAGGGAAAGGGAGCGGGAACGTTCAAGAGAGGAGCAGCGGCCGCAGAGCGTGGTGGACTTGACACAGGACGGGAGAGGTGAGGAGGACCGCAGGGTAGGCAGGGAACGGGAACGAGAGAAGGAAAAGGACCGGGACGCAGAAAGAGACAGAGATGGTTGGTCCTTCCATCTACACCAGCAAAAGTCACACTCCCAGCCTTCCACAGTGGAGCCCAGATCCAGGCTGTCATCTCCACAGACCTCCTTCCCTCCTGGTGGGGGTGGAGGAACAGGCAGGTTTCATGGACCAGAACCAGACAGAGGGAGTCGGGACGAGGATAGCGGCTCTCGACTCCACCATAACTCTAATGCGAATAACTCAAACCCTCATTCAGAGAGACATAGGAGGAATGACTCTGTAGCCACGTCAGCTGGAACCCTCCACATATCCTATGTCCTTCCTCCTGCTCTCCAGTCCTCAGCAGCTGGAGCACCGCACCTTTCCACAACCAGAGAGTCTGTCAGGGAGCAACGCATAAGCGCACCTACGTATGTGCCTTCTGTGGAGGTTTATGATGAGCAGGCGGGGCCGATCCAGATAGCATCACAAGCGCGCGACAACAAACACAGAGACAGAGAACGGGAGCGTGACAGAGACGTGGAGCATGAACGGGACAGAGAGAGGGAGAGCTACAGGTTTCATGAGAAGATCCTCATGGAGCATCCTCGGCTCTCCCACTCAGGCGATTTAAGCAATCAAAGAGAGGAAGGTTCTGTGATTTGTTCCAATGGTTCCGTTGGTAAACGAAGCCAGGACACATCCCTCTCCTCCATCCAATCAAGGTTCAGCCCAGAAACCAGGGACATCTCTAAACACTCAAACAGATTAGGCATAGAGCGATCTGCGGCAGAGCCCAAGTGGAATCCTATCAGTCCGGTGACCAAATACGCTACAAGTCACATGGCTGCTCTGGCAGCCCAACACACGCTTTCTTCTCCCCACAGCCAGCAGACACACACGCGAATGTCACAGTCCCCTCACACATCCCATCGACACAACAGCAACACACAATCGACCCACAGCCATTCCCCCCAAACACACTCCTCCCAGCACGGACACGGGCGTGCAAGCGAAGAGGGTAGTCAGAGACGCTACCTGGACCCATCGGCACTCTACCGACCAGGGGGTTCCAGCGGTGGAGAGCGTGGTGGGGGATTGGGTTCGGATTCTAAAGAGGTTTCGGCCATGCAGAGCCTGATCAAATACAGTGGAAACTTTGCTGCTGAAGGCCCTGGTTCCTCCAGGAACATCACGGACGGCAGAGGGCCCTTTGGTGGATTGGGGAACATTGGGATGGAAATCGAGAGGGAAAAGGAGAGGGAGAAAGAGAGAGAGCGAGAAAGGGAGAGGGATAGGATAGCAGTTTGCTCCGGTGGTTCAGGAGCATTAAGGATGCCTCAGCTGAAGAGAGAACAGGAGCGACCCGACAGTGCCCGCTCCTTTGGTCGGGAAGGTGAGGGCGAGGTGCGCCACCCTCCGGTTGGGATTGCTGTTGCTGTGGCTCGGCAGAGAGACAGCGGGGCCACCAGTAAACAGACGAGTGGGAGCTCAGACACACAGAGACCCCTGCTGCAAACCGCTATTAAAGGTCAGTACTTCTTTGGTCTTCTTCAGCTAAAAACTCCTTTTTTTTTTTTTTTCTTTTCCTGGTGACTGATAGACGTACAAATCTGAGTGCAAATTGCACTCAGTGTGGGTTTTAAAATACTTCCAGGAGTCACATTCACTGAACTGATAACACAATATTTTAAAGTTACTGGCAAGTTAAATCAAGCGTACTTAGAACATTGTTCAAATGTATTTGCTTGTGCTTTCAACTCTCCACTGTGGCTTCTCTCTGAATTGTTCTGCAGGGAACACAGATCCCTTCAGTTAAATGAACCAAGAGCAAATGATTCCTCATTTTGGTTTCTATGAATAATAGACGATTCATTTTCTCCCGCCTCAAAGTCATATTTCCTCAGCCCCCTGTTTGACACTGAGGTGTTCATGCGTGCAACATGATTTGAATGGTTAAAAACAACTCCCCCCCCCCCCCCCCCCCCCCCCCCCACAATTTGACTAATTATGTCATAGGGTGTATTTTGTTGAATGGCTCTCTGCTGGCTGCATTGCAATTCCTGCCATATTACACTCCATTCTTGGACGTCAAGGTCATTCAGCTCCAGTGCTCCCGCTCCATCTCCTTGTTTCTGTTTCTTTCTCAGCACCGTGTGTCATTGAGCTCTTTCTATCTTCCCACAGCTCGGCCTCACTCTCTCTCTTGCTCTTTTCATTGAGTTGAATATCTCTCTGCCTCCCCACCCTTCTTTCCTTTCAGAAAAGGGTTTTGTAGAGGTACTCCCCCCTTGTCCCACCTCTGGGCCCTCTACTCTTTCTCCACTCGTTCCCCCCCTCTGCATTAAACATGTCATTACAGAGTGCAGCTAAAAGCTACAAACAAGCCTTGAATTACAATAAGACCATGGCTGCGTTGCTAAGCAATGGATCAGTCTTGAGTGACTGTGTGTATATTAGGAATTGTGTGTATTTATGAGCTACTGTAGATGCACATGCAGTGCATCCCTGTTTGCGATTGGAGGGGGGGGGAGTTAGTCATTTCCTTCCTTGAGCAGATTGATTTGCTAATAGCCTCAGTCCCTCATGCTAGGAGGAGCTCTAAATAAACAGCAGAAGAATTACACTGGAAATAGATGGATGTGTAAATGGAAGGAAGCACGAAGTGGTCTAATGATAGGAGAGACCATCTATCAATAGGTTGATGGACCGGAGGAGAAAAGTGTGTCAGGAAAGTAAGAAGAGTATGAGACAGATGGAAGCACAGCAATGACGAATGTGGGGGAAGAAGAGGGGGCACGCAGTGTTTATCCCTGATACAGAAAGGATAGCATGTGGGGCCGGCTCCTTGTAACCTTGGTAACAGTGTAGAACCCTTTCCTGTGGAGCATGTCAGGGATTGTTAAAGTCTCTTGTCCTTTTATAGGCTACACACACACACACACACACACACACACACACACACACACACACACACACACTCTCTCTCATGACTGAAAGGTTTGGCACACATGTATAAAACCTTCTGCTGCTTGGGGACCCTCAGTCAGCGTTGATGAGATGGAAAAGGGTTAATGGGAGAGAGGAGGAGACCCTCATGTTTATTCTGGGTTGCCCGCTTGAGTGCTGCTCCCCTTCCTCCTCTTTTCTTCCTCCTCAGTCTTTTGCCGTTGGCTCTCATAGTAAGCAGGATGGGTTTAAGGCCCTGTGTATGCAGTAGTAAGGCAGCGATGGCAGGTTCACGTGTCTCCTGCGGCACTAGACTAATAATTGATGCGAGCTGGCAGCTGGAGTGAGAGCCGTCGCTCCATTTCTGTGTGTGTTTGTACAGTTTGTGTGCACACACACTCTGTTTGGAGAATGAAGCTTAACATAATGATTTTTTTGTAGCCTCTCTGCTCATTATGACATGCTGTGCCACCTTTAGTCGCTGTCACCTTGTATTTTTCCCCTTCTGTTCTCTGTTGTCACCCATCGTGCTCAACTTTATAACCTGCCAGAGTTTCCTTTTTCATCCCTACTATAGACCAGAGAGATGTCCAATAGTAGAGTGCACTGTAGCAGGTAGCATAATATGGCTGTTATAGCCCATCATATTTTCTTCTATGGTGTAGTATCGAAGAAAATGTGATGATGAATCCTTTTCTCTCTTCCCGTCTTCCTGAATGTGTAGATGAAGAACGTGGAGAGGACCGTGCTCGCCACCACAATGACAGACTGCTGGCTGGCCGGCTCGAACGTGAGCAGGAGAAAGTGCTCAGGTGGGGAAGTAATTCAGCTATTGATTTTTTTTATTTTATTATTTTTTTTTATTGTTAGTAACCCAGTTACTCATTAGTCATGAATCATGTTTAAACAAGTCTATTGGGCCACCTGCAGGTCTCTTCTTTAAACAATATTAAATTAAAATCGTAGCCTGTATATAAAGGGTGGAAGAATCAACTGTGTCACCTGTTGCTTTGTGACTTAAACTCTGTGGTTTTCACCACTTTGTGAGTTTGGTGCTACATGTGACCATATTTGCAGTGCAGAGTTCAAACTTATGAGCAAGCTCAGCTAACGAGCTGTATCCCGAACAGTCGACACAGACTCCTGCTAATTCCTGTGAAGGAACAAATAAGGGACTAGAATTTTTACTCACCAAAACTGGAGCACAGATTTAATTCCAGTAAAAATGCTAGTGAAGAGGTCCAGTTCAGCCACTCAGATTCGCTGATACAGCACAGAGCAGGTAGCCAGTTTGCATCCACCTGTCTGTCAAAGAAGTCATGTTCCTGTTAATGCAAAATTTTAAGCCTGAACAAAATCAAAATCTTACTGTGTACCGTTGTTATGAACGTGGTTAAAAATGTTTATGTAGCACACTGTAAACTGGTTTCTTTCTGCTGTAAAGTCGAATGCATTATGGGAGTCCACTGGGATTGACTCTTTTGGAGCTGTCCTTGAAACTGAAGTTTTTGGCATTTCCACTCTGCCTTCATTTCTCAGGGGTTGTCCCTTTATTAAACGGATTTTGTTTCCTTTTAGAGAGTCCAAGGAACTTGCAGAGTTTACTCAGATGCACCCTGCCCCACTATCTAGCAGCTTGACACCCAGTATGATGACATCCAGCCTCATGACCCCAAACCTTGTGGTCACTGGAGGGGCCGCTCTGGCAGGGGCAGGACGATGGCCTCCTGACCCCTCAACTTTGACCTCTCACTCGTGGATACCCCGGTCTGGAGCTCCCCCAGTCTGGCTCTCTGGCTCTCCATACAGTATGTAGATGTGCTTTTGTCTCACACTTTAGATTTTTCCTCAAACCCCTCGTAACATCGTTGAGGAACTCAGTTGTGTAACTGGCGATTTTAATAATTTTGTGCTTTATGTCAAGAGAAAAGTCAACAAAAGCTGAAATAATGAATCTTTTATTCAAGCTGCAGAAAATTAATAAAGACACATTGTTGATTGTGCTGCTTTTATTTTGACTGTTGTTTCAACATTTATTTATTTGTTTAGAGTAAACAATTATTTAACGGATTATTTGGAAGTAATCATACAGAAAGCCCTAGTTTAATTATTGTTTGCATTAAAAACAAAGTGGTAAACACATGTTACGTGTGTTACAGTCGCTTTGTTTGATGGAAACCTTACATGTTGGAGTTTTAAATAAGCTCCTTGAGCACTGAAGGAGACACCCAGATGTGGGACAGATAGCACAGCACGCCGTTAAAGGAATTAGCGGTTTTAACTCTGTATGCTTTTGCACTTTCAGAATCATTTCTATCTTACTGTCTGTCAGCGTTATAACACCTGGTGCTAAACGTAGAGCACACATGCTTTGTCTAGCTTTTCACACGTGGCTTTTCCTGATTGGTGTTGTCTGTCCGTCGAGCGGTTCAATCAGCAGCAGCCCCGTTGAGTCAAGTGCCGCAGACATTCCTGGTCTCTCCAGGACATTCCAGACCTTCTTCTTCCAACGCACACTGTCCAGAAATAACAGCACAGAGATGCAAACTCACTCACTCACGTGTATGCTTGCATAAGCATGTAAGGTTTAAAAACATGCAACACTGAGACACATGGTCATGCAAAGCTCCCAAAGGGCCTTCTCTGTCTAGACACGGAGGACAAAAAACCCCCAAAAACAAAATACTCTCTCAAGCAGCTAAATTCAGTGCACGCTCCCACATGTGATTCCATTATGCTTTCACTGCAAGTATAAATACTGAATGAAGAATAGCACTGGGTAAATGTTGGATTCAGTTGACTTTCTCTTCTTTTCATCTGACGTT
Source organism: Copadichromis virginalis (assembly GCF_057382275.1). Taxonomy (NCBI): domain Eukaryota; kingdom Metazoa; phylum Chordata; class Actinopteri; order Cichliformes; family Cichlidae; genus Copadichromis; species Copadichromis virginalis. The sequence goes on from NC_140621.1 coordinate 14,368,772, forward strand.
TTTCGCACTTCTGCCTCCATTTTTTTCACCCTTTTATTCTCCCCCCCTCCTATTCAGGCCTGGGTCCCTCTTCACTCCACCAGACCCTCCCCCCAGGCTACCCACCCTCTCTGCCAGGCTCGATGCCCCCTCCCTACCAGTTTGCCAGAGATCCGCAGTCTGGACAGCTAATCGTCATCCAATCCGAACACCTGCCACACTATGGTAGGAAAGCTGTTGTCTTTGTAAAAGTGTCAGTGCAAGTTGGCTTCCGCCTTGCTCGAGCGAAAACAAAGGAGTACCACTTTTATACAGACAGATGTTACTGTTTGTACTTTCTGTAAACAAATGAAAATGGAAAATCACTCATGTTTCTCTGGCTTCATTTTATAATTTGCCATCAGCTGAGGCTATTCTTTGACCATAAGCCACCCTAAACCCTGTATCTGTGATCCTGTAGCAGTGCATTGTACTTCTTTTCCCCTTGTACATACTCAACTCAGTTTCAGTCGTTTTCCTTTACAGTTGAGTAACACCTAATGTGCATGGGGTAGTTATAGCAATGCAACAAGGCAACAGTTTTTATATTAAAACTACATCAGCTGGTTTCCTCAGTGCCCAAAAGCTACAAAAAGGACGTGGAGTATCACAGTAGTAAACAAACCCAAGTTCCAATAATTCTTTATCAAATTAAGAATATCCAAAAAAATCTTTTTGTAAGTGGGGAAAAAACTGCTTTGTAAAAAGCAGAAACTTTGAATGGACATTTAATTTTACTTTCTCCTCATGGCTCTGGCTGCTGTTCTGCAGGTGGTGATGTACTGGAGCGTGGAGCCCCAGTGTGGTCGGGTGTGTACGGTACAACCAGCACTTTGCAGCATGCGGCCCAGCTGCAGCTCCTCTCTCAGCAGCAAATCCTCCGACAACACGAGCTACTCATGATTCAGCAGCACACAGCGCAGGTCCTGGAGCTACAGAGGAATGCACAGATAGCTGTGAGTGAACTTTGTGCTGTTAAGCACCTTCATGTCAACAAACACCATATTTAAAGACATTTCCATGAATATTACACATTGTACAGTCCAGCTGTATGTAGACATAAAGGCATAAACACAGCAAAACAATATTAGATTGGCTTGCAGTAGGGTTTTAGTTCCCTGCTTTGATTGCGCTTCCAAAAAGTAAAGATCAGTAAACAGCCATATCCTGCAGCTGCAAAAGAATACAGCCAGGAAAGTCTAAACAAAGCACATCCCACAATTCATATCCTGAGTCTGTCACATCATACACACACGGTGCGTGCGTCTGTCAGAAATATCTCCTCTCCTGTGTTGTAGGAGCGCCTAAAGGCCAGTGAGCACCGGCCAGAGATGGAAGACAAAGCAGACAAGCGTAACACTGACTCAAAGCCCAGACCCTCCTCAATTTCATCCCCGTCTCCCTCACCGGTGCTGCATCCCCGCAAACCTCCTCCTTCCTCTCGATCTCCAACCCCGTCGACATCGTCCCTAACCCCGCTGCCTCGGCTCCCCTCTCCAGTGACCACACTGAAGTCAGAGGAAGGTGGGCAGAGAGTACTGTCTCCGCCGAAGCCCCTGCCTCACCCGCCTTCACCCCGTTCAGCGTCTCCCCCCCCTTCCTCGCCACGGCGGCCTAAACAAGAGATGTCTGAAGAGGGGGAGGTGGGACAGAGGGAACAGAGAGAGGGGCAGAAACCGACCTCTGCACCCTTTCAAAGCATGTACGCCGGTGAGTCTGGAGCAACCTAACAAGTGTATAATGCAGCCATCTTTGCTTTTCATCATCATGTCAGCTAGAGTGGATACATAAGACTTTTATTTCACGGTAGTCCAAACATAAAGTGTCTTAAGCAATGAATTAATCAGACCTACCTCCTGATATCAGACAAATTTGCAGTTCTAACTTATATTTTTGTTTGCCTTTGTGACAGATCTCCCTCCAGGTTATCCTTACCAGTCCATCACGGCCCCATTTGGCTCACCTTTTCCTCCTTATCACATCCCAACACCCACAGGGGAAAATGCAGAAGCTGTCCCACCCCGTCGTGTCTGCTCTCCTGCTTTAGCTGCCCCTTTGCCCTCAGCCCATCTCCATTCAAGGCTTTTGGACACAGATATCATGCCTCAAAAGCTAGAGCAGTCAAAGTCGGCATCTTTCCTCAAACAGGAACCTGATGTGGAGCAGGGAAAGCTTGACATAACACCAGAGCCACTCGGACCTCTTCAGCAAAGCTGTAGTCCTGCCCAAGTCACCCAGGACAATGAAGACGACAGGGAACCCCCAAAGCCACAGCCTCAACCGTTACCTCTGCATGTCCCTAGTCCTCCACCACAACGAGCCAGAGGGCTGGAAATCAGGGAGGAAGAGAAGGAAGAAGGTCAAATCAAAATAGAAGTTTCAGCTTACTCATGTCTGACAGCATATTCTGAGCCTCCTACACTCACAGAAGCTGAACCTAAATCCAAGGTCATAAAGGATCCAGACCAAACACATTATGCAGAGTGCATCAGCACAGATTCAGACAGACAAGAACTGTCTCAGACATGTGCATCACTAGATCAAACCACCAGCGCTTCATGTGAACAGGAACAGCCAGACAGTCCAGTCATCTTGGATGCTCCGAGTCCAAAAGAAAGTCTGGTTGATCCTCCTCTCTATCCACTTCCTGCCCCTACCTCTCCACTTCCACTTGTCATCAGTTCAGGAGATCCCATGGCAGGGATGCTCGCCTTATTGACAGCTAGTGAGATCGTCCATCCTCTATCCATCACCCCACCTGCCCCAACACTCATACCACAGATTGAAAGCTGCAGCACTGCAGGACCTATGGAGATGGTGGCGCTGGAGGGGATGGCCCTGCTTAGCCAAATGGCTCAGCAAGAGTTAGAAAACAGCCATAAGGAGCAAGGTAAGCAGTTTCTAACAGATGTAATAAACAGCTATTTATATTTATGAACTCCTCTAATTTTAGTTTTTTCTGCATCCCATCCAGATGTGACATTAGAGGGTCTAGACTGTCTTCTTGAAGCAAGCAAACAAATCCTTCTGGAGGCCATAGAGAAACAATCCCACATTGATCTGCCCAGAACGCTGGACCCCAACAAGAAGTACAGCTGGCGGCAGAGGAAAGAGGAGCCGGTAAGATCAAGAAACGTGTGGCCCACAATTGAAAATGAGCCGGTTTAGGAAATGTTTCTCACCTCGTTGCCTCTCTTTGCAGCTGTACAGTAAACTGCCTCTGGATGTGTTGGACACAATGGAAGTGGAACTCCGTGTCCGCTTGGCTGAGCTGCAGAAGACTTATAAAGAGAAGCAGAGAGAGCTCAGCAAGCTCCAGAGACGCAGAGACAAGCGGTAATTTTTTTTTAACACTGCTTGCACACTTGCTGTAAGAGTCACTACTACGCGAAATAATCACAAAAGTGCGAAAAATGCTTCCATGCCTCCGCTCCTGGACTAACACACGCTTAAAATTGTTTTGTTGTGTCAGTGAGCGCCAGCTGCAGGAAGATGAGAGGCGCAGTCTGACCAGACGGGGTAGGGGGCGACCTAGAAAGAGGAAACACTTGGCCACACCTACCAAACTGGACAGCAGGCCTGGAAAGTGAGTGAACCCACAAATGTAATCTGCTGCTGGCTTTTGCCGTTTGTTCTCCTTTATGCATGTTTTTCTATATGCATATTCAGCAAAGGTGGATATTTCTGTCCCAGGGTGGGTAGGGCGGTGCAATACTCGGAGGATTCTGAAGCAGGGGAAGGACAAAGGAAGAAGTTCCGGGTGTCCAGAGAAGAAGAGGAGACAGAGGCAGGAAGTGGAGGCTTGAAAGTGAAAAAGAAGAAAAAGAAGAAGAGCTGGAATGACACGGAGCCATCTACCAGTCATCCGCTGGAGGTAGGCTACCTGGAAGTGTATTTTTTTTGGCAGTAGGGTAATGAGACTGGTCTCGTATAATTAATGATGAGTCTATGGTGATGGTCTTAGGTGCTAAAGGCAAAGCGCGGCCTCCTATGTGAGCAGGAGCAGCTGGCGTCAGACCTCGACAGAGCGCTCTCTCTCTCGCAGCTCGGCTCTCTCGGCGCATCACGCAAATTCACCTCCAGCACGAAATCGGAGAAGTCGAAGAGCAAGTCTGTGGAAAGTCGACTCAAGGAGAGAGGAATCCACTCCTCGGTCAAAGCAGGAAAACACAAGATGGCTTCCGAGGCTTCTGCTTCAGACGCTGCCCGGAAAGTGAAAGGTCAGAAGAAGACAGCTTTGTTCTCTCCCATGAGATCAGAGCTCAGCAGCTGCTCTAACAGTGAGTACCTGGAGACAAAAAGTAGCTTCATGTGTCTTTTCCCCAACTGTCAACACAGCCTGAGTTATAGAGTGACCTACTTTTAGCTAATGCTGATACAGTGTCACCTTTTATATAATTCATGGTTAGACTTGGAAAATTAAAAGTGCAGCACATACTCATGTTTTATGCCACTTACGTCATTTTACATTTGTCAGTCACTGGCTTCAGCACACAGAAAAGTGCTGTAGAGATGGGAGTTGGGTCTGAAGTGGTGGGAATTAGATTTGCATGTGCAAGACTTCCACAGATAAAGTGCATCAGAACCACTGAGAGCAATTTAAAGGTGCACATGTGGATCAGTTTCTGGGTGACCTGCTTGGTCACTCACTAATCTTGTCTTTTTTTGTCTGGCAATGATTTGCTTTCTTGCATTTTCCCCCATTTTCTTGACACATGCTCGTTGGTTAGATGGTGTAGAAAGTTAGATTATCTGCGGCTGACTAGTTCCAGATATGCTGGGCTTTGCTGCATTAGTTTAGAAAATAAAACATTAATCTCTGTGAGGCTGTGATATTGAAACCAAGCGGAAACTCTCTTTGTGTCTGAGTCTTTGTTTCCATCCTCATGACCTCATGAATGATTAACCGCACTCTCTCCACACCAGACTCCGATTCAGAGGAGCACACTTCTGCTCGAGGGGGCTGGCCCCCTCTCTCAGGGACGCGCTCCCACGGCAGCCTGCCCAGGAAGAGGCGGTCTACTTCATCGCCGACATCCCTGCTATCCAGTGAGAAATCTCTGAAGAAGAAACACAAGCACTTATCCCTACTGCTGGAGGAAGCGGGCCTCAGCTCCTCTGACGACTCCTTCGACCAAGGTTACTGACCAAATCTTAGAGCTATTCGCCGCTTGCTGTCGAGTCAGACATCACTGTGTCTTAGAGCTTGTGTCTTAGTTTGGTCTTCACTAAGGCAGCTTTTTTTGGGTTTTTTTTTATTAAGACTGTGCTTTTGCTTGACGATCTCTACCTCTCTCGCTGCTGGCCTCTCTGCAGAGTTGCCATATTTTTTTAAAACAAATGTTTACTTATTTCTACGGTGTTTTTTAATGCCTGGATTGCAAACTGTTTTGTAGCATTTGTACATTGAACATTTTGTGAATTGTGAATTTTTCGCCCCCTCATAAAATTGTATTGCAGTTTGACATCTATAAGCTTTATTAAAGGTGTTGATTTGATTGCTACAGAATGCAAAGCGCCGTGGTCCTTGTGTCTGCTTCATCTGTCTGTCCGTCTCTGTCAGTACGTCCAGCTGCCCAAGTGCACCTCACACATCCTTTGAAGTGCTTTGTTCGTCAAATATCCCTGTGGATAGCTGGAAAATGGCTGTTCTGCTTAAGGGTTCACACTTGGAAAGCTAGAAGATGAATTCAGAGCACACAGAGCCCAGTCTGTTTGGACAGATAATTTCCTTGCTGCGCTTTTAAACGGTCATAAAATAGATGTGTAATGCTAGTGTTAGTTGTCGTGCTTCACTTTTGTTTTTAGACTAACGCTTCTTGAGCATGTGGCCTGGTGTTTGACGTTTTTGGGGGAAAAATGACCCAAGAGTGATTTTGGGATATTTGGACAATAGAGCTCCTCCTGTGTGTCTACTAAACCTTCAAATAACCCTTTTCCCTTTACGTTGCTGTCTCCGACACCTTGCTCTGTCCTCTCACCTTTGACCCCCACCCCCATCCCCTTCCTGCCCTACTCATGATGCTTTTAAGTGTCTCAGCCTGTTCCATGTGCTTGTGCTGCTGCTACTGCGACATTACAGAAGCTTGGCGAGGACTAGCGCAGCCTTGAGCCTACACTACCGCGCCATGGCCATTCTGCGCTGTGGCTAAAGCTTTGCTTAAGCTATACTGGGCTAAGGCCAGGCTACGTTACGGCTAGGCTCTCGCCGCTGCGTTGCCCTGCCCCACCCTGTCTGAGGCCACACCCCTGTCACCTGCTCTGTAAGTAGGATGTGCCCCTCCCTCAATTTTATTATTGACTAACATGGACTATGCTGAAATTGAAATGCCTACAGAGAATATTAACTTTTTGGGGGGGAGGGGTTTTTTTTTTTTTTTTTGTTTTGTTTTTTTTATTGTTCACACAATTTGGAGCTCTAGCGGTAGCCATGGTTACCCCCACCTACCAAGTTAATGTCTACTGATGGCTTGTAAAAGTTTAAAGAGACACATTTGGTGTTGGTTTGGAACAGAGGATATAACCATGGATAATTAAACCACATAAGGGGCCTCACAGGGCTGTCCTCTCAGTGCCTGCTTGTCCTAACGTCTGTCTGCTACTGTTAACGCACCGTGGATTCACAGTACAACATGTGCACCAGATTTGGTTCCTAAAAGTAACTGTTAGAGCCTCGAAACAAGTCTTTAAATGTTTTCATTCTTGTCTCGAGCTGCAGTGAAAGTAAACTGTACAATTAATTGGGGTTAAAGCCTAAAAACCCTGCAGTGACCGGCAGGTATGCTCCAGGGAAACCTGACAGCACAGTCACCTCTGATTCTTCTTAGAACTGAGGCTTTGAACACAAAAATCCAGAACCACTTGATTTTCAGCCTAGTGATGAGTTTCCTTTCCCTAACATTTTTTTTATAGTTCTGTGCTTTAGCATCACTTAAATCCCAAAGTTATAGCCTTTTAATAATTTTACAGCTCTTAAATGTACTGTGTATCCACCCTCCATGTTAACACTAACCCCCTCTGTTCATGAACTGCTAACTGCCAGCTACATGCAGCTAACAGCCACTATGCTACACTCTGAGTGTGTGTGTCTCTTTGTGTGCTCTTCTGGCTTGTCAGAGGAGGAGGAGCAGCTTTTATTTTATTTCCATGATGTTTTTGAGTGTTTTTATTTTTCCAATAATAAATAATATCCCAGTCAGCTCACGCGGGTCTTACTGACTTTGTGGGGACCTTAATCTGTTTCACCACTTACATTATGGGGACATAACTACTTAATGGGACCTCATGATGCAATGAATACATTTGAAAGTAAAGTGATGTTTTCAGGATAGGTTTAGGTTGGGATTAGGTTCAGGCAAGCTACAGCTAAGGTTATACGAGATTTCCAGTGTAAGTCAATATAACGTCCTCTGAAATCAGCTGTGGTGTGTGTGTGTGTGTGGGGCTCAGATGCATGTTTATGGTTGATTTTTCTTGCTGTTGCTTTCTCGTGCAGCTTTACATAAAGGCGGGCTGCGGCAGTTCAGACAGTGGATCTCCTCTCTCTCCACTGTTGTTTCTCTCCCGCCTACACGTGTGTGTGTGTGTTTATGTGTACTTGTGTAGACACATAGTTAAAGATCCGGGCTGCTGCAATAGCGGTGTTATTTCTTTTGTTAATTAGCCCTCTCTGTGGTGCACTCTCTCTGCAACAGTAGGAAGCGATCTGACCTTTGGTCCAGACCTCCTGCCGTGAACACATTTGTCTCTGAGCTGGAAATCTTTTCTCTGATGCAGAAACCTCCGAGGACGAGGAAGAGTCGGATTCAGACAACGACCCCGGTTGTGAGGAGAGCGGGCTGGGTCTGCTGGCCAGGTTTGCGGCGAGTGCGCTCCCTGTCAGCTCGGCCTCTTTGAGCCTCCACCACGACAGCAAACACTGCAGCAGGCAAAGCACTCTGGGTAAAAGATCTTACACACAAATGAGCTGTGAACTGATGTGCCCTCTCTCTCTCCTTTTGTTTTAATGCAGACAGACCCGGTTCACTCTGCTTAAACTGATTTCACACATTCCCCCGATGGCCTTTAACTCTATTGTGGTTTTTTTGTGGTTGAGCAGATTCACCACCTGAGCATTCGTTCAGGATTTTCTTATTGATTGAAGGTTAAATTTTAATTCATTTCTAATTGTCACAGCAAGGGTGTGTGTAACGATTCACCCTTGAATTATGTATTAGTTTCAAACTGATCAATACTCCTATTCACAGAGTTATTGATTTCAGGCAATCTACCACTTCAGTTCGTTAATGACTGGATGTTTATGGGAGGAGTCTAGTTTTATGCATGTGCGAGAGATACATAGGAAGAGTTTTTACCATCATATGACCCTCTCCTCACCTCCTACAGGTTCAACAGAGTGCGAGTGGTCAGACTCTGGCTCGGACGTGCGGTTAAGGAAGTTCCCTTCTCTGCTGCACGGAAAACGCTCCGCCCCCGAGCTCCCCCTTTTGCCACCAGCGACCCGCCGTGTTGACCAGAGTAGCCCCACCAAGCGAGACGAGGCGCTGCAAGTCAAACGCAAACCTCTGCCCAAATTACGCCCTACGCCTCGCTCACCCCGGAGATTTAGTTTAGACCTCGCCAGCAGCTCTGGGTTCGGAGGTTTCAGCGAGGATGAGGGCTGGAACCGCCGACGCAGCGAGAGGATTTTTCTCCACGATGCCACGGTTTCAGCCTCCACCCCTTCCACCAGTCAGAGCTCCTCGTCCTCCTCCACCAGCTCAGCCCCACCGCTCACACCGAAGGCCGTCTCCAGACCGAAGCCCACTCAGCCCAGCAGAGACGGGAAAGACGTGGTGAAAGTATGTCAAGAAGTCACTGAGCTGTTACCGGCTCAGACTGAACAGCAAAATCACACCTTTTCCCCCTCTCTTCTCACTCCACATCTTTTCTACTATCTTTTCGCCCCCTTGTTCAGACTCCTGCTCCCTCGCATCCTTTTTTTCTATTGCAATGTTTGCTAGTGTGTGTGTTTAGGAGTGTATGTCAGAGCGCCAGCAGGGTTTCCTTTACTTCAGTCATTGCAGCACTCCCCTGCTGTCTGTGGCGTGTTGCTGACAAGAAAGGACGACTGCAGGCGGCTTGGATGCACCCCTCCCCCCCGTGTGTGTGTGTGTGCGCGTGTGTGTGTGTGTGTGTGTGTGTGTGTGTGTGTGTGTGTGTGTGTGTACACAATGTGATTCTGCCCAACAGAGCCTCGGTGACATAATTTATTCATATGCATGTTTTTAACTGTGTTGTAAAAACAGAAAAAGAAGCTGAAGGACTCTCCTCTGCCTGTGAGCCCGTCCACTCTGTGCAGTCCAGTCACAGACAGCCCTGCACCGCTGAGCCTCAGCCTGGCACGTAAGAGTCAACCAAAACCCAAGACCAAAGCCAGAGAGGTCAGTATGATGATAAATTTGCTGCAAAGATGCAAACTTAATTATGCTGACAAGGACAAAGCCAGATCTTTAAAGTTATTGGACCTAATAGTGCAAAAGGTACTTTGAGGCTTGGCGTGTGTGTGTGTGTGTGTGTGTGTGTGTGTGTGTGTGTGTGTGTGCAGTATCAAAAGGTCTTCAGAAACAAACTAATAGCTTGTGTTGGATTTAACACTTTTGTTTTGTTACTGAGGGGAAAGAGTAAACCTAATTGTGTGATTTCTGCCAAAGTGTTGTATTTCTCACCATCTGCCGCCAGACAAAACTTGAGTTTGCCTTGGAAAAGGAAGCAGAAGTGTGTGCAGGGCTCTTTGTGCTGGTGGAGATCGTTTATTCGACAGCATAAGTGTTGTAATATGCTACTGTTTGTGTGTGAAAAGTTCATTTGTGGTGTGTCAGCCTGGTGATTTGGTGGAGTGCCACAAGTCAACATTAAGTAGAAAAGCCACTGTGTCGCAGGGGGAATCACTCTTGTTCCACAATAATTTGATTGTAAGGAAAATAACATCATCACGGTTTTTTGGGAATCTAATCAAATCTGCTTGTTTGTGTTGCAGCCTTCCAGGGGTGCGGTGAGCCGGCTGATGGAGAGCATGGCGGCAGACGAAGACTTCGAACACAACCAAGACAGCAGCTTCAGCGAGGACGAACTCCTCCCAGCACGAAGCAGCAGCGTGTCAGAGAGTGCCTCGACTCCCGGTCAGTGCCCGCAGACTCGAACCTCAGATTGTCACACATGCTAAAATGATAGCATGTATATTTATTACTGTTTGGGGTGGTGTTGTGTTCAGCTCCAGTGCAGTGTGTGCTAGATAAGGACTCTCTGGTGGACGGACTCAGAGTATTGATCCCGATGGACGACCAGCTACTGTACGCAGGACATGTGAACACTGTACACTCCCCTGACATGTGAGTACGCATTAGCAGACTTGTAAGTAGAGGGAAAAACATGTGACACGTTTGAACACCTTCTTAGCTTAGCATAAAAGTTTGAAGCGAGCTTTCTCAGTAAAAGTTGTAAACACAAGAAAAGCCTAAAAGTTCATGCTGTCCATCACGTTGTCCAAAGTCGTCCAGTGGCCCGAATTGGGATCTTTACCAGGCCAATTCTTGCCCTCGGGCCTTATGTTTGACAGCCCCTGCTTTAACCACACACATGCATTCACACAAACATGGAAAAACATGACATTTCACTGATGAATTTTTGACCCACTCCCACTGTCGACATGAAATTTCACATCTGTGTTAATTTGGATCCTGTATGGTTATGTTAGACAGATATTTTTGACCCTGTGGTTGTTCTTGCTACAAATAAGTACCACCAAAACCACATTTTGCCACAATGACACTCACACAAAGTGAAAACAATAGTAAAGAGAGTGGGTTCCTCTATCTGCTACACTTCAAGCTCTATCAAGATATGGCCTAAGCTCTGGTTCTGACAAAGAGACCACTCACACTACCAAGAACGCTGCTGTGGCTCAGGAGACTGTCTGACAGTGTTGTTTAAAGCAATGACCCTTGCTCGATGACCCCAAGCTTTTGACCAACTCCCCTTTTCCCACAGATACAGTGTGGTGGTGGAGGGGGAGCGAGGAAACCGACCGCACATCTACTGCTTGGAACAACTACTCCAGGAGGCTGTGAGTATCTATGTGAAATATGTGAGGTGTAAAGAGTAGCAAAAATAAAAGTATTGTGTTCATATGCAAAGGGAAGTATGAAATAGTTTGATGCTTTAGCTTGTCATATAAGAGTTCCTACTTCTGTGTGTACAGATCATTGATGTGAAGCCTCCATCCGTGCGCTATCTCCCTGAGGGCACCCGCATCGCTGCCTACTGGAGCCAGCAGTACCGCTGTCTTTACCCCGGCACTGTTGTCAACGGTGCGACAAGAGCACAAACAGCCACCACTTCAATGATAGGATTCATAAGCAAGTTACATTGTTGCCAGCAGCACAAACAAATGCAAACGATCTTAGCAGAGCTGCACTTTCATTGTAGGGATGTTACTGTCTTGGAGATTGTAAAGGAAACGTAACTGGTCTGGATTCTGTTCTTGACTTCAGATCGAAACATGCTACATCAGCCCTTTTTAATCTAATCTAACCAGATACAATCGTTCCTGCTGACCTGCGCATTTTCGTTTCTTCCAAACAGGAAGTTCAGACATCGATGAGAATGACGATCTCATCACGGTGGAGTTTGACGATGGCGACACGGGCCGCATCCCTCTCTCACACATCAGACTGCTGCCGCCAGACTACAAGATCCACTGTGAGCACGAAATATGCACACAACACAGTGTGAAAGGTTTAGCACCAGAGACACTCAGATTAGTCTTGGAGAATGAGAAGGGGGAGTAAAGGGGAGCAGTGAGAAAAACGGGGACCATGAAGCACATTGCTCCCTAAAAAAACTGAACATATTTAATGATCACTGAGTCCTAATCCCCATGTTTCTCTTTGGGAACTTGTAATAAGCAAGGTGCTTCCAACACTTCCTGAGGGGATGAAGACAATAGAGTGTATGCTCATACATAACAGTATCCTAAACATCTTAGCCCAGTTTGCACATTGCAGACAACCAACATGAGCCCCCAGCCCCCTGAAATCTCCTGCATTCATTATTAAAAGTGTGAAAAGCACAAACTTTAAACCCTTGTCTTCTTCTGTAAAGGTGCCGAACCATCCCCGGCTCTGCTCGTGGCCAGCTGTTCCAGGAGGAGGGTCCGCAAATGCAGCAAAGAGGGTAAAGAGGCGGGAGCAAAGCCAGAGGAGACCACACCCAAGATCAAGGGAAAACCTGGTCGCAAACCCAAACCCAAACCAGGTGAGCCAAACAAAGTACTAATACCATCACATTGTCTCGAACTCCTCAACTTTCTGCTTTACTCTGATAGAAAACTTTTATTCCCAAAGCTGAATGTCTCTGCGTACATTTTTACATGCTTGAGACTTTTTGTTTATCAGAGATAATAACAGAAACACTTCTGTGTGGTTTCTTTCTGCATTTATGAGAGAGGCCACTTTCGATGAGTCACGTTTTTAAAACAACAGAACCAGCAAAAATAGCTTGAGGTTCAGAAGTGTCAGACATCTCTAGTTTGACCATGTGTGTCATCTCTGATGTCAGTTTAATGAATTTACTGAAACTGCTGCTGTGCTGTTCTGTGAAGCTAGCAGCCCGTAGCTTTAACTGTAATAAAAAGCACACCGCTTGTCCGATTTGCTGACGCTGCCACGTTTTGACTGGGTAAGCAGTTCTTAGATGTAATATTTTCATTTTAGAAACGTTTGCTTGCTGATCTGTCTACCCTGCTCAGCATGACGAGCTGCAGACCACAAAAGTCACGAAGCCACACAATGGAAATGTCAGCAAATGCGGAGTAAAGCAGGAAATAAAATTACATTTGTATTGTTTTTCCTCTTTTCCCCACAGAGAGCTCCATGAACTCAGACGGTCGGGAGAAAGCTGATCCTCCACCTTCCTCCACCCAGCCAGTTGAAAGACCCCAGGCTCCAGCCAAGCCCGCCCAGGAGCGACCCTCCTCTGTCCAGAAACCAGCTCAGGAGAAACCCCGCCCTGCATCCCGGCCAACACTGGGAACCCAAACAAAACCAGGCCGAAAGAGCTCCGCTACATCCCCAACAAGCAGCCCTACGCTTTCCAGTCCAGTGCCCAGGAAGAGCAGTCCGGCGCAGCCTCCAGCTTCTAAAGCAGCTCGTTCTCTCCCTCCCTCGCTCTACCCCTCCACCTACGGTAAGGTCCTGACTGTGGATCTGTACAGCGAGCCAAACCTCAGCTCGTACAACAGCCAGCGCAGAGAGAGGGAGAATAACAGCAATGTCAGTCCTACTGCAAACAGGCCAATGTCTAGGCCCAGTATAACTGCTTCGTCTACTGCATCCAAGCCTGCTGCGTCATCCACACCCAGACCTACTTCTAGTTCCTCGCCTAAAACCAAACCCTCCTCAGACCATCACAGCAGCTCTAGACCCAGCCTAAGCTCGGGACTCATGCCCAGCCCCATTTCTAGGCTGTCAGCAGGCAAAACCAGCTCTTCTCTGACTCCCAGACCTTCATCATCATCTTCAATATCGTCATCCTCGGCTCCCAGACCTAAAATCAAGATGCCGTCCGACCAGCTGTCGTCCAGGCCGAGCTCCATCTCCAGGCCCAAGACCAGCTCTGGGCAGGGTGATGTGAGGCGGAAGTCTCTCTCCGCAGAGCCCCTCGTGAAGCTTGACCACGAAGGAGTCACCTCCCCTAAAACTAAGAAGACGAAGGCTCTGATGTTGCTGGAAGGTCGTGAAGTTAGGCGAGACCACACCCCCATTAGCACAGCCACAGCCAATCAAAAGCTACTAAAGCCTAAAGTGAGAGCTCCGGGTAGTGAGACTGGTGTGCCAGACAAGGACTCAACCTACAAAGCTCCAATGATGGCTAAGGAGAAGGCAGACAGTCGTGGAGGTAGAGGACAGGAGGTGGACACAAGAGAGGAGAAAGGTAAAAAGGAGGAGAAAAAGGAGGTGGAGAAGAGGGAGGGAAGAAAGATGAAAGAGGAATCTCAGAGCAGCAGCAGCTCAGACTCGGAGGAAGAAGGAGAGAAAGGGAAAATCAAGAAGAAGAAGAAGAAATGCACCTCAAGCTGCTCTTCATCGTCTTCATCCTGCTCTGGTTCTTCCTCATCTTCTTCCTCATCGTCATCTTCATCATCATCTTCGTCGACTGACGACTCCTCCTGCAGCTCAGATGAAGAGAGGACTCCTACACCTCCACCAGCCTCAGTCCAGAAGCCTCCAGAACAAGATAAACCTAAAGAAGAAGCAAAAGAAGAAGAAGAGGAGGAAGAGGAGGTGAAGAAAGAGGTTGAGGTGAAAATGGAGGAGGAAGAACTGTCTCCACCACCGCAGTCTCCCTCCCCTTCAACCTCTCCAACAGCTGCTGCTCCTGCTCCCTCTAAACCGGCTAAGCCAGCCACCGGAAAGGGCTCCGGACAAAGGGGTCGTCCTCCAAAACCAAAGCCCAGTGGAGGAGAGGGGAAAGCGGGGAGGCCAAAGAGGAGAGAGGGGGTCCACCTTCCCACGACTAAGGAGCTGGCTAAACGTCAGAGGCTTCCAAGTGTGGAGAACAGGCCCAAAATTTCAGCTTTCCTTCCTGCACGACAGCTCTGGAAGTGGTTTGGGAAACCCACTCAGGTGAGGAGAAAAATCTTTTTCTATCATGTAGGAAAAAAATTAATGAAATGTAGATATCGCTCTTTTCACTCTGTGACCAACATGTCCTTTGTGGCCCCTCCAGAGACGCGGTATGAAGGGCAAGGCAAAGAAGCTCTTCTACAAAGCCATTGTGCGTGGCAGAGAAATGATCCGCATCGGGGACTGTGCAGTGTTCCTGTCCGCCGGCCGCCCCAACCTGCCCTTCATCGGTCGCATCCAGAGCATGTGGGAGTCCTGGGGCAGCAACATGGTGGTCAGGGTCAACTGGTTCTATCATCCAGAGGAGACGAACCCCGGCAAGAAACTCACAGACAAGAAGGTAGAAGTTTGTGCTCAACACTGATCAAAGGTTTATAAAGAAAGACAGCGTTAATGTACTACACTTTTTTTCTTTTTTTCTTTTCTTTTTTATATAGAGGTTTATAAAAATGTGTAAGTGTTTGAGGAGCTTCCAGCTTTGTGTCCTAAGTGTAAGATTGCTTCCTCTGCAGAACTGGGATCAGATATGCGGTCAGTCTTTACCAGCAGCTCTGCACTCTTCCATCCAGAGGAAAGACTTTATGGAGGTGAGGAAAAGTTTTATCTCTGAATTTCAGACTTCATATTCTACTGCTGCTTATTCCAGTATGGGCAAACTGACAAAGTGTACTTAAATGGATTCACAACCAGGAAAAATACAACTGAATACAGCCATAAATAATCCTGTTGGTTGGAAAAGGAAAACTTCATACAGTGTTCTTTCTTATTTGTAATAAAATAACTTTCTATAAAAAAAAATTCACTACTATTTGGTCTTGCTACATGTTTTGCATGCTAGTCTTGAGCCACTGCCGATCTGTATTAGCCAGAACACAATGTTTAACACCAGCTGTAATCCCAAAGCTAGTCCATTTTAGCTAGCATGCTAACACTAACTTTCTTTGCTACCTCACTGTAACTGAGAGATCAATAATAATCGTTTTTTTAGGACAAAATAAAATGGCACTAGAAAGAAAAGACAAGTTATATAATAACTCACCGTCACGGCAGATGGCTCCCCCTCCCTGAGCTGGGTCCTCTAGGAGGCTTCTTCCTGTCAAAAGGGAGTTTCTCCTTCCCGCTGTCACAAAATACTTGCTCAAACGGTCTGATTGTTAAGGTTTTCTCTCTATTATTGTAGAGTCTTAACCCTTAAGTCTAGCATGAGCCACTGCTGAACTCAATAACGGACAAGTATTTGATTCTTGGGCTCTTAGCTGTAGAAGTAGTGGCTCGTTTTCTTCAGTCAGGGTGATGAGCCTTTGTTGTTATTTACCATTTATGTGTTAGTGTTGACTTGTCTGATGAATGTGGGCTACAAAAGCAGTAAACACAGCCTGTGTCTATCGCAGCGCGCCCTCTACCAGTCGTCTCACAGCGACGAGAACGACGTGCAGACGGTCAGCCACAAGTGCCTGGTGGTGAGCGTGGAGGAGTACGAGCAGATGACCCACACTCGCCGCTACGCCGACAGCGAGGACCTCTACTACTTGGCCGGCACCTACGAACCCACCACGGGGATGATCTTCAACACCGATGGAGTTCCAGTCATCTGCTAAAAAAAAAAAGAAAAGAGAAACTCACTACGAGTTGATAAAACCAAATTGTGACCCGGCTTACTTTGGACCTCACTGGGAAGGAGTCAGTACCCAACCTGTCAAATCACTGATTTTCACTGGCGGTGGATCTTTTCACAGACTCCATGAACAGAACTGCTCTGAAACACTTTAAGTAAAACAAAAAAAAGCAAAAAATTAAGAAGACAGTCATGAACAGCTACTACTACAGAAACTGGAGACACTATGTAGACAGTATTAGAAGAAACGCGTCTCTTGAAACATTTGCACACACGAACGTCATGAACACGCTTCTGTTTTCCTTGTTGTGTTCATGGGAAAGCTTTTCGAACACGCATGAACACTTCGGTCTCCTTTTACAAGTAAATGCACCCTGTCTAAAGAGACACACGTACGCTCACACGTGCACAAAAGCAATGTAAATACAGACGCCATGTGACACAGTTATATAGAGGACAATAATGAGTGTTTTTATTTTCATCTAATAGATTTATGTCCGAGTACTTTTTTTCTAAAGAGGTAAACAGTCAAGAAGCTTTAATGAACTGTGAATGAAGATGCAGGAGATGCAGGCCTGTGTCAGTCTGTCCACCCCCAAACCTGCCCCCCACCCACCCACACACGCTCCGGCTAAACGGACAGACGGACCCCGCTGGTGTGATGTTGTGATTATGTTGCTGTGGTGATGTTACAGTCATGTTACAGTTATATAAATGTATCTACAGAACAGCAGGAGCGACAGACAAAGAGAGAAGGAGATGCACAGAGAGAGGTAGACTCCTCCTTACCAGAGAGCACCTAAAAAAAAAAACACTTAAAAATCTATCTGTCTTTAATTTAAACGCCCCTCCTCCTTCCACACAATCCCCCTTGACAATCCTAACTTGGGCAGACAAAACTGCCCGTGTGCTTCTAAAAACTTCCTGCTCCCTCAGAGACTCAGGCTAAAGAGAGAGGAAGGATCTTGTACTATTAAAAGCACTTCTCATTTTCATCTTTGAGCTCCTTGTTTTTAAAGAGGGGGGGAGACGAAAAATCCACCCCGAAAACACGCAAACACTAGAAAACAAAAGCAGCTGCTGTGGAAGTGTGCTGCATTTTGTTGTTTGCCCGCTTTGTTTCAACGCTTGGAGAAGTGGACCCCAAAGGAGGCGCAGACATGAGATGTGGTGCCTTAAAGGCCTGTCTGGATATTTTTTTTTTTAAATAAAAGCATCCTGGGAAATGTAGGCCACCTCTCTTTTTACTTTACAAACAAAACGGGTAACCAAGAAAAAAATAAACCACAACACTTGATGAAAAAGGAGATCTGTGAATGTACTGCACGATATAAGCTAATGTATCAGCAGTGCAGGATTCCCAATGGGTGGATTTTTTTCCCTCCTCCTCCTTTGTTTTTTTTTGGTTTTGTTTTTTTATTTAGGGTTGTGAGCGCTGCAGCCGGTCTGAGAAGCATCAAGGTCATGCCTCTGATATTCGCCACGGAGCTGCCAGCACTCGTTAGATCAACATAATTCAGTTTTAACACTCCTCTTCCGCAGTCTGCAGCGTTTGCAACCTCCAAATGTCCTGCGCTTGGATGCATCTTATTTTATTCTTTACTTTTGCTTCCGCTGTTTTATGGATGTTCATCGTTTTAGCCTCTTTAATCACATTTTGCCCTCCAAGCAATCATCTTTAACAAGAGTGCACTTTGAATGAGCTCCGCTGCAGAGGAGAGTCTTGTATGTTTTCTTAAAGTATTTACTACCCCCCCCCCCCCCCCCCCCCCCAAAAAAAAAAAAAACTCCCGCCGCTGTCACCGTCTCTTCTCTGCACGCCACCGTTCCCCCGTCAGAAACAAGCAGCGACACATTCGTCTTGTTTTGACGTTGTTGTTTTTTTTTTGTTGTTAATTCTGTGTGCCTCGTTTCACCGTTTTTTAGTGGGAGACTGTTGAATGTCGTGCTCAGGATTGTGAGCATTTTGAGAGGCCTTACTCTCCCAGGCCTTATGATGATGATTATGATAATTCGCCAAATCTTTTACACCCCCCCCCCTCCCCCCCAAGTCCTGCACCTTCAGGAGGAATAATCAGATATGCTCCCAGTCTGCTGGGAAAACGCCTTCTTTATGATCGTGTTTTGGTTTTGCAACCTATCCAACCGACCCGGAGCTCTTAACAGACTTACTTTGTTGTGTATAATTTGTATTGGATATAACCGTATCTTCTGCATACAGTATATCAGTGTATGTATACATGCAGTGTATGGTAGCTGTATGCTGTATAAACATGTAGGTTTTAAACATGTTGCCCTCTCTGCTTTGCTGCAGAGTTTAAAAATTGTCTTGTTGATATTCAATAGGTTTAATATTTTCTACTCTTGTTGAGCTCTTATGTCTAGATTTGTCTAATTTTTATCGTACCCTATATATCATGTTTTAAGTCACTCTGGAGGACAACCCCACATGTCCCTGTTGTTAATGTGGCAGCAGTGCCAGCACAGTAACAATTCCATATGCATTTATATATATATATAATCCAGATGTGATAGCCACAGAGTAAAAGAGAAAGTTTGATAATGTGCTGCTAGTTTATTGGTATTTAAAAAAAAATGAATCGGGTACAGAGTGAGTCCATGTGCCACTTTCTGAGATTGCTAACATCTTATCTGCTAAAGCCCCACCTGCTCCTGTCGGTTCATTTCAGACTAAAACTCGATGCATTTCCGCAGATAAACGTTTTTAAATGACAGGCAGGCCGAAAGTGTCTCGGCTCGTTGGCGTTTGGATGTGTGGGAGCATCGTGGATACACAGGTCGCACCGGTGTTTGCAGAGTGAACAAGCTCCGTATTAAAGTGCCCGTTATGAATGTTTGTTTACCCCTGGAGCTGCTCAAGCACTTTTTTCTGTGTGTGTGTGTGTCTGTGTGTGCGTGTGTGTGTGTGTGTGTGTGTGTGTGTGTGAAGGACAGAGGTAAGGAGACTGATAAGACATCAAGCTCTTATCTCCTGCTGTCACCACACACACACACACACACACACACACACACACTCTTACACACCCTTGTAACCCTTAAAGGTGTGTTTTCTTGCCTTCCAATCTCTATTTGCCCCCCCCCCCCCCAAATCTCCATCCAAAGCCCAGCCTTAGGCCTTCATACAGGGTCCAACACAAACACAGACACACACTTATTCCCCGTTTCGCCTTCAATTTTTCTTTTTGTTTTTATTTTTTAGGTCATACATTTTAAGGGTCTGACTTTGTATATGTTCTGTTCATCATTGTTTGTCTTATTTCGGCTTTGTACTTGATTATTTGCTGTGATTGCTTTTTTGCATCCCCCTCCACACCCCCACACCATTTTTTTTTTTTTTTTTTTTTTTTTTTTTTTTTTGCACGTTTCTGTCCCCCCCCCCCGGCTTCCCCTCTCTGAACAATCGTCCACGCCTCTCAAGCAATACTGCTGACTGGCACTGGGAGCTAGCTGCTAGAGAGAGAGAGGAATGGGAGAGAGCGAGCAAAAGAGAGAATGAGAGAGAGAGAGAGAGAGAGAGAGAGGTGGACTGGAGGCTGGTTCTTCGTCTGCTGTTCCTTCAGTATCGTTATCGTCCTGTTACAGAAAAGATTATTTTGAAAATAAATAGAAAAATCATCTAAGTTTTGTAAATGATCCTTCACTGTCGGGGGGAGAAAAAGCTATCAGAATATACTTTGTACACATGTCTAATCTTGTAAAAAATGCAAAAAGAATACATTTTAGAGAGAAATCTGAAACCTGATATATTCTGTCACCCTATACTGTATGTGTAAGGAACTGTTCTTTTTTTCTCTTTTTTTACAGACAGCAACCACGTTTATCAGTGTTTCTTTGAAATTGTTTTAGTAACTCAATATTTTATAGGCAATCAATAAACAGATGGAACTGTATGTCTCTGACTCTCTGATTTGAAAACAGTGTTTTTCATTTGACTAAAGGTGCAGACGCTCGTGTTCTGGAGCTGTTTAATGTTTTCTGACAAATTGATTCATTTTTAGAAACTTAGTTCATTTACAAAGCATAGCAACAGGCACTGCTTCGTGGAAGCTGCCATGTTGTCCCGCCATCTTGAATACGGTGGCCAAAAGGGACATCACAGTTCAGGTTAGGCTCGAGTGATTTGATTACATTCTCACATCGAGTATTTTTTGCTAACATCCACTTTAAAGAAAGTTTTACTAACAGCGGCATTTACTCACAGAAACATTCAGGATGTCCTCAACAACTCACCTCTGTACCTCTGTCACCACCATCGATACCAGTTCAGTATCAGTATTGGAGTCCTTTCCCATAGTTTTACAGCCTCCTCCGTGGTAAATAGACATGAATGCTTTTTACCTGGCATATTGACACCTGAGGTAAACGGTGGGCTGATGGCCTACCCAGATAGCAAAATAATCCAGGACAGATCTGATGCAGAGTCACGTTTCTCCAGAGTACACTCCCTACAGATAAACAGTGGCCTGAGTTTTTAATAAAAACTAATAATAAAAATATTTAATTTTTTAAATTTCTGGTTACCTGCTGAGTGCTGATATTATTGAAATACTGTTTTTTTTTGTTTTTTGTTTTTTGTTTTTTACACAAACAGTAATAGAAACACGACGGCAACCCGTGGTAATTATGCGATACAATCTAAATGTAATATTGTGACTAAACCATGTTTGTCCTACAGTGGCCACCTTATATAGGATTATGCACTTAAATTAGAGGGGTAAGAAAACAAAACTTAGTTGACTGCAATCTACTGACATCTAGTAGTGAGATTTTATACACTGTACCTTTAACATTTTTTCCCTCTAATTCTGCTGCTTTTTGATTGCACATATTTGGAAACACCACTGAAAACAAAAACAAAAAAAAAAGCAATTCATGTTCCACTTGCTGCCCATCACATGCTGGCAGGTTAGTTAGTTGCCAAGGTTCCCCCATTATGTGTTCCCCACCTATATTCTCCACTTCCATCTCGTTGCTTTTAATCTCTTGCACACACATTGAGACTGAGTAATGCATGAGTTATACTTCTGCAACGAATCCATAGAGCCTACAGTGTAGCCCATGCAAGAGTTTGAGCTCCTTGTTTTTAAAGAGGGGGGGGGAGACGAAAAATCCACCCCGAAAACACTCAAACACTGGTGCAGTTTGATTGCTCTGTGGAGTTCAAGTGGATCATTTGAAAAAATGGAAGAACTGTCAGAGAATGGATGGATGTAGAGCTCAATTTGGTTGCCAGCCATCTGAATGTCGCAGTAGAAATGGAGACTCAGCCAATCTTCTACTGTCCAACTTTGCTATATGAACTATAGACTCAGTTTGCTGTTCGTGGCTTGCAGGAGCATCATCCGGTGTTGGTTTTCTGCGGTTGTAGTTAATCAGCTTTAGCGTTTGATGTGTTGTGTATTCAGAGATGCTCTTCTGCAAACTGTGGTTGTAACAAATAGTTATTTGAGTTACTGTTCTTTCCTATTGGCTCAAAGCGGTTTGGCTGTTCTCCTTTGATCTCTGACGTCAACCAGAGAATATTTCCTCTTTTTTTTAGACCATCATCTGTAGATCCCAGTAGATCAGCAGTTTCTGAGATACTCAGATAAACTTGTCTGGCGCCAACAACCAGGCCACATTAAAAATCCCAAAACTCACCTTTCTTCCCCATTCTGCTTTGCACTGATTTGCTGCCATGTGACTGCCTGATTAGACATTTGTGTTAACAAGCAGGTGAACAGGTGTAGCTAATAAGTGGCTGGTGACAGTATATATGAGTTCTTTTCTGGTTTTTCAGACTGTAGGTTAAGATAGAAATGGCTGAAGGGCTGCATGTATGCTTAAGTCCTACTCTGCCTTCACCCAATCTGCAGTTGTATGTCAATCAGCAAGGATCTTCAGGCATGCTCTGTTTTCTTTTTTCTTCTTCTCTCTTTTTGTTGTTCTTTTTTCCTGTGCCTGTTTAGTGTGTGTGCGTGTGCACGCTGCTCCTTTAGTCAATAGTGGACTCAATCAGGACTCCATTTTGGCAGCCCAGTAATGAAGCTGTTGGTTGTGATAAAATGGAGGAAAAGTCCAGCTTCCTCCACTGAGCTGCAGAGACGACCACAGGAGACACATTTTCCACCGCTGACCGTTCATGACTGTGCTTTCAAAGAGCTGGTAAAGGTGTGTGTGTGTGTGTTTTGAATTCCTGTGTGTCAGCGTGTAATTAAATCTTTGCTGACATGAAGTGAGTGTGTGTCCCTGCTTCATGGTGAGAGCAGCAGTCAGAGGGGTTCAGACGCCTCTCTGCTTTCCCTTAAGGACCGGCATCAGCATAACACACACACACACACACACACACAGGGCAAGACAGAGAGGTACCAGGCATCCTTAAATACACACTGCATTGCCATACACACCTTCCTGTGGGTGTGTCAGCATGTAGCGCTCTGATTGGACAACAGCACACAAATGGAAACATTCTATTGGCCGAGGCTTCATTGCAGCTTGTGCAGGGGGCAGAAGCGTGTGCGTGTATCTGTGTATGTGAGCGTTTTGAACTCATTACTTCTGAACCTGCTCCCTCTCACCCACCTCCCTCAGCTTCAGGCAGCCTTGCATTTATGTGTGTGTGCGCGTGTCGCACAGTTTCCCAGGAGACAGGTATCTGAGTGAGGGGGCGTTCAAATGCACGCTGAGCACAACAGTTTGAAAGGCTTGTTATTCAGACTGGAGTCTGCCCACAGACTTTCAGAACTCTGTGTTTGTCCTTCAGCTCTCTTTGGTGAAAGAGAAAAGGACATTTCTGCCTTCAGTTCCAGCTCTAACAAAGCGCTTCGCCTCCTTACCTCCACCCCTCTCTTAGTTGTGCTTTTTTCCCTTCCATCTCAAAATGTCTTGCGTCTCTGTGCCGTCGTCGCTCTGCTTCATGGCCGCAAACGGAAAAGGAACAGCTTCACTTTTTTTAACACCTGCCACTGAGTTTCTTACATTTGCGTGGCATTAAAGTGGCTACAATAATCATTTTCATCAAGGCAGCGCATTAAATAGCCACACAGGGATGGACCTGTAGAGCGCTATCACGTGCCTGCTTTGGTTCTTCAGCCTCGCTCTCACCGCTTTCAGCTGCAAAAATCTCCCAAGCTCCACTACGTACATTTCAGCTCTGCACAGCTGACAGATACAGTCAGCCAGCTGGTTTTAGCATTTTAAATAAATAAATCTGGTATTAATCTCAGAAGTTGATGGAGACGAAAAACAGAGGAAAGCAGAGTAAACCTCTGACTTCTGTGCAGTCATCAGGTGGCCCCAAACCCTCCTGAATCACAATGTTTCCCTCATATCAGCTCGACGAGTTTACCAAATATGTAACGACTTGATTACACATGTATATATTACTCCCGATCAGATTCATTGTGCTTCAGGTGACTCCGTGTTTCACGCTTTTGCAAAGCTGCAGAGCTCCAACAGCGTGGAAGTCCTGCTGAGCTGCAGGGTGGTGCAGATTTACCTGACATGTCTGTGAGTGCGCATTCTTTGCTTTCTCTGGCGTTTGATCTCCTCTCACTGCGTCTCTCGTTCTTCTCCCTCTTGTGGTAAATCTGAATGTGAAAAGACAAATATTAGTTCAGAGCGCGAAGCCACGTAGCAGAGTGTGTGCGCGCGCGCCGTGCGTGCACGTGCGTGGTCTACTGCATATCAATTAGCTATCTATTATTCATGCTGACAGTGTAATGAATGAAACATCACAGGCTTTGTATTTCAGGCATGTTTACTTGTCTCTCACTCTCTCACACACACGCAGCTGCCGTTGTGCGTATTTATACAGGAGAAGCAGTGTGAGCTCAGTCCCATTGTAGCCGCGAGGGCGAGGTGGCGCCCGCTGATGATGTGACAGCTGAATCCAGCCAAAGACAACCAGCTCCTCGTAATTAGGAGGGAAGGACATCATTTGGAGGGAGAATGAGGGAGGGATGATTTAGTTTGCAGAATCTCTCTCAGCAGCGTCCTCCAAATGGTCCAGGTGCCAAAATCCAGAGAAGAGTTGAGTTCATAAAAATGTCCATGTGCTGGTCTGCCCTCATTTGTTATCGTGGGCTCAAAGCAATCAGAGTGGATGCTGTGGGCGTTTTCCCCCCGGGTTTTGCCTCTTAGGCGACATTCTGTTCAGGCTGCCCTCACCCTCATGATGGGTGGAGGTTGTTAGGGCCCACGTGAGAGATCGTACAGACACAGAAATGGCAGTTTTAAAGGGGGGGGGGACTCAACGTGCAGTTTGTTCTTTACGTAGCAAACCATGAGGATGATTTAAACACAAAGAGGCATGACACATTCTTGGCAAGACCAGAAGTTGCCTAACAAAAAAATGTACGTGTGGTTTTGAGTGACATTAATAGTGTATGTTTACTTGGTGTCAAGCTCTTCCTTTTCTTTGTTTGTTTTTATTACCAGGCAACAAAAAGAAGTACACTGTAATTACTCATTTCTAAATAAAGAAGTGTATTTTTCTAGCGAAGGGAGCGTGTTTTGTGTTTTGTGTGTTCATTATTATATTTAATCGTGTAATGACGTGTTCCTTTTTCGCCACGTTTCCCTTGAAAAAATCATTTTAATCTCAACGGACTTCCTTTTTAAATAAAGTTTTAATTAAAATAAAGCAAATAGAAATAATTAACTAAATAGATTTTTTTCCATTAACCCAGTTCAGGGTTGCAGGATCGTTGGTGCCTGTCCCAGCTGCCATAGGGCGAGAGGTGGGGTACCCCCTGGACAAATCTCCAATCTGTCGGAGAGCTCACACAGAGAGCAGACAGCAACTCACACTCACACCTACGGCCAGTTTATTTATAATCATAACAGCAGTCATATATTGAGCAAGCACTTGTCGACAGTGGGAAAGAAGAACTTCCTTTAAAAAGGAAGAAACCTCCAGCAGAACCAGGCTCAGGACAGGACAAAGACACGGCGTGGAAGAGAGACAGAAATTAATATAATTTTTTTTACTATTTGTTATATTATTTTATGTATTTATTATATTATTTTTAATAAAACAATCGAAGAACCACAGTGGTCCTATAGATACACTGAAGCCTGTTAGGATTTTTATTACTGCTATTAATTTAATGTTTATAAACTCTATCTCATCACGTTCAATAACATTGCATTTAGTTTTAAAATAAATGAAATGAATATGTACAAAAAATCTATTTAGTTAGCTCTCATGTTGAAGCAGCTCTGGTATAACTGTGGCGTAATGCAAAATTACCATTTTTGGAGCAGGATCACAGGAAGGGAGGACTGAAAATGAAAACCATTTTTTCTGGCTTGGTTTGCTCTGTGGACTGTTTAAGGACACCAGAGAAAAATTGAACAAGAAGAAAAGATTAGTCAGAAAGAAACCCAGATAGTTTTTCAGTATATCCAACATTTGTCTTCCCTGTTCTGATAATTAAATATCTTTAAACATCTTTAAAGAAAAAGCATTTTTATACACAGCTAAACAAAATCTAGAAGGTTCCAGATGTTTAAGAAGCCCAAGCTAGCTTTGGCTGTAAAATGTAAGGAAAAAAACATGTTGTGGTCTCAAGAGCTGAATTTGTTTTCAGGATAACTGTGGGCATGACTCACCTACTTAAGCTGTATTTATGGCTCAGTGTTGAGTTGCACTAAAAGATGCTTTAAAAAGATATAGCTTTAGCTTTTGTGGAAAGTACCTTATATTTAAAGCTTGTTTTTTTTTAGCAAACTAAAAGCATCCCAGTGAATATCACAGTAAATTAGCTATGGACCATGCTGCTGAACTAGCCAGCCCTTGCCAGTGTTGGTCAAGTTACTTGAAAAAAGTAATCAGTAACTAATTACTGATTACTTCCCCAAAAAGTAATCCCGTTACTTTACTGATTACTTATTTTCAAAAGTAATTAATTACTTAGTTACTTTTTAAAAACACGATTTACAACCTGAATAGGTGATAAAGCGATAGATCTTTCAGCCCAATTCTACTTTTTCTACATAATCCATCATACAAAATGTAATCAAATGGAAAAGTCTCTTTTTAAACCTTGTTTTATTAGTTTTAATCTTTTAACTTTATGCATCAAGCAAAAATGTAATTATATGCAACATTCTCTGACTGGAAGAAATTTGTTTAATATTTAAACCTATTTTCTGCACATTCCAGCACATAAAATAATAATTTTTTTGTGTGTTTACACTCACTCTTTCAAATAGATGCAAGTAAAACACAGCAGAAAATAAATAAAATCAAAGACTCAGCGGTCCTGTTGCTCTATTTTCACCTGTAAAGCAGGAGTGGGGTAGGCGGAGGTTTACCCTGGTGCAGGTGTGCCTCAGCGGGCAGTGGAAGAATCCACGAGTTTCTCTGTGAATTTCCCATTACGGCGTAACGCACTCGGTGCTTGCTCAGGGTGCGGTGTTTAGGGGTTTTTTTCACTGTAAAAAGAAGTTTTCTTCCCACGCACAACGGACACTAATGTTTTTGTCACTTTTTATGGAATCAAACTTAAAGTAAGGTCAGTATTTCCACGCTTTAAACGCTGCACGCTCATACTCTCTCCTGCACTCGATATATGATCCATTGTTGATCTGCACACAGCTGTTGTCACCAATGTCGCACTCGCTTACGTCATTGTCATGAGACATTCTGGCAAAAAAAACCCCACGGTTTTAGTAACGCAGTAACGCAGCGTTCCTACGGGAAAGTAACGGTAGGCCTAATCTAATTACGATTTTTGCAATAGTAATCCCTTACTTTACTCGTTACTTGAAAAAAGTAATCAGATTACAGTAGCGCGTTACTTGTGACGAGTAACGCGTTACTTGTGACAAGGACCAGAGATGGTCCTTGCTGCCTGATAACTCCCAGCTATGCTCACTCCTCCAAATATAGCCACAAAAAAGGCAAACCAACGGATGGAGAGACATTGGGTGCTTCTATCTTTTATTTACAGTCTATGGTGAGATTATTACATTTTTTATATTAATTCAAAGTTGATTATCGATATCTTAGAGGTTGGTATCTGAATAAAAAACCTACAGGAGAATGTCAGAAAATAATGCTGAAATATCTTAAAGTCCCTTTGGGAATACAATCTCACGCTTGTTTGTTATAAATAACTTGCTTTTTAAGTCTTACAACCTGTTTGGATTCATTCAACTTCATAGTCATGACATTAAATTTGAGTTTTATTATTTAAAGTAGCAGAGGGCTGAAGCGTTCGCCAGCTCAATGCTGCCACCGGTAGGCCAGAGCTCACATTCATATCCTGAAAAGTTTACTGTCATATTTCATCTGTTATATGACAGATTTGTATTATTGTTTTCTATCCATCTCAGATATGAGACAATTCAGAGCATTGTGTCTCTTATCAGGAGGCCTCCATCTGTCCCTGTAACCAATCCACCGCCACTCAGCCATCGCCTCTCCTTCCTCCTCCTCCTTCCTCCATACCTTCACGCTGTAGCCATTGTTCTTTATCGTGTCTTTCTCTTTTGCTCTCTTCTATTTCTTTCATCTTCATTAAGTCAGAAGTCGTAATGCTACTTTTTCTGCCATTTTTCCTTTGGCTGAACAACAATTTAAAAAAAAAAGACTTGATAGCAAATAGCAGCCTGGCTGCATGGCAATTATTTCGAACCCCTGCTGTCTCTTTATCAGCATAGATAGCACGTATTAGTTTGTGTTTGTCTTCCTTGCTTTAAGCATTGAGTTTGTTTAGTCAAATCTGTGGTCCATTAATAAGCAACCCTAGAATGGAAATGAAGGATGAACCGTAGCATAGAGAAAAAGACGAGTGATCCCTGCTCAGGGAGGCATGGAGATACAGCAGATGTGCAAGGAGGAAGCAAGCGTATGAACGAGCATAGTTTACATGTTCTGATGCTCAGATAGGATGCTGCAGATTGTTACAGATAATTGCATACAG
Source organism: Copadichromis virginalis (assembly GCF_057382275.1). Classification (NCBI taxonomy): domain Eukaryota; kingdom Metazoa; phylum Chordata; class Actinopteri; order Cichliformes; family Cichlidae; genus Copadichromis; species Copadichromis virginalis. The sequence goes on from NC_140621.1 coordinate 14,397,001, forward strand.
CGCGATCATGGTGCTTATTTCCTACATTCCTCTCATAGCCTCTGATGATGTTCTTGCAACATTTTAAATTTAGCTGTGACCATGAAATGCTGAACTACAACAGAAAGACTAAAAGTAGGACATCGACAGTCACATGCAAATAGCTCGTTAGGTGCATACAGAGACATTATTATCTCTCTGTGTATCTGTTCAGCCAGAAAAACGAGAACAGCCGACTGGAAAAGGTTGATCTGTTATGTCTTCATGTAATGTTTTCTGGAATGCAATTGTTGTACTTTATATACCAGCATCCAGTAATGATGACATGTCTGTAGTACTGTATCAGTTACTGTATTTAATATTTCACATCTCTCTGTCTCATGTTTTTTTTAACCAAAGTTTTAAAAACTGCCTGAACCCTACAACAAGCACACCGTTCAAGCCAAAAGTGAAAAAACGTACGCGTCAGATATCCAAGAGGTTTATGGAGGGAATACAGGATGATCTGATCTATCAGATGCTCTTATGGATGTTTTGTACAGAAAGGATGTGTATCTGGAAAGATCCAAAAGTACACAAGTTCACAGATCTGTCAGGAGTCCATGATGTTTACTGGGGCCCCTTCACGGAGTTCTGATCTTCCACAGATGGTTGTGTTATATTGTCCTGATGTGATGTGACTGCAATTCATCAGTTAGAATACAAGATTCGTACATCGCAAAGCTCTTATGTCTAGCATAATGGAATCAAAGGGTTTTTCAGGAAACTGCGTACAGTTAATGGAAAGTTACAGAAAGACTAAAAGAGGATGTGACTGTGTCATTTTCACTGCTTTATAAATTGAAGGATTCTGTTGTGCACACATGCACAGTCCTTCATACTGGTTGGTTAGCTGAAATAGAGAAGCCTTACAAATCAAGTGTTCAGTTTGTCATTCAAAATGAACATCAGGTACTGTTTTTGTCTATTTTTCTTTTTTCTTGAACTTTAATCTCATTTTAATGACAAAACTGTAAACACACACGTCTCTTAAACCATCTGCAGTTACTCCAAACTTCCCCAAGTTGTATTCAGTGAAAACCAGGGCTTGCACATGACTCTGGAGTGACAGAGTGACAAACACATTCTGCTGTGACAAATAGTGTGTCTGATGTGATGTCCCTGACTTCAGCCCTAGTTAACTGGTGTTTGGGACGAGGTTAAACAGTCCTCCAGAAATCCTGCTTATCAGCAAATACACTTAACTTTCATACACAGGATGCCCTATAGGCACCACTGGCACCTTATATGGTGTAGTATGTGAATGCACTGGAGTCTCCACTTTTTTGCAGAGTGGTTGGAGATATTACTTATCCGCTGTCTCCATCTATCCTGCATCAGCTGCCATTGCACAAAACCCAGAAGCACGTTTTTGCCGACGTGACAGCTGCTTCAAAGATGGTTTGCTTAATCATCATCAGAGCGAACATTTATCGATGTTGCTTATCACTCTCTTCGTCTATGTTGCTCCATTCCTCTATTTCTGGTTCCTGTGGTTTTGTCATTTGCTTAATCTTTCTCTGTGGTTTTAGTGAATGTGTGACAATTTTTGTTCAAATGGTGATAAAAATGAGATCAAAAAAAAAAGAAAAAAGAACAGCATCTAAGCGTGCCAGCTAGTTAGGTTTACACAGATTCCTGGAAGCAGCAGGTTCTCCAGACGGCTCGGTCGACTTATCTACCTCAGCAAAAAACAAAACATCCATCCTCAGGTCCCTGAGAAGTGACTTGGGTACCACCTTGAATCTGCCTTACCTTGGGGACCAATCATCAAGGACTGGTCAGATATTTTGACCACATATGGACAGCTACTGTGAACACATGTTTCTACTGCTTTATTTGACCTAAAGGTGTCCAACAGTAAAGCTTTGAGAACCTGCACACACATCAACAGAAATGAATGAGCCTCACAGACTGGACAGTCTGTACTCCGGCCTCCACTGTGCACTACTGCTAGCGCACTAATGAACCCCTTAAATCTGTCTGTGTCCTCACTGCAGTGATTAATCTTTTCTTGCTGGAACATATGGAGTGTAGACTTCCACCTGTTTGAGTCACCAAGGCTGCTTCAGAGTTCAACATCTTCACAAATCTGCTGTTTCTGTCTCTTGAATACGAAAGCACTTTGAAAGCTTAATGGAAATCCAGATTCCACACCAGCCTGTTGGCTTTCCCTAACCAAGAACAGTCACCTGACCAGGTGTGTGAGACGTGGGGAAAAACCCTGATACAAGGGTCATTATTTAGTCTTTCAACTGCGTGTCTGAAAATCTGAAAATACAACACCACAAATAAAATCCATAACTATATTTTAACAGTTTTCCACAGTTAGTTGCTGTGTTATAGGAAACAGACAGACTGACTCCAACTTATTGCAACATTTATGGTAGTCTTTTCTGACCTGTTGGTTTTCTTGACAGTCTCATTGTTAACCCAACGTGGCATGACTTCATCTTATTGGATAAAACAGATGCTGACAAAGTTTAAGTTTGAGGACGTAATTTGCAGTTGACAAAGGTGATAAATTGCGCTATATGTTACTGAAATACTGGGGTAGGGCTTGGTTTCTGTGGACTCACACAGAAACCAACTTCCACAACAGTTTTGTCTTGTATCCTATCAGATTTTATTGTAATTAAAAAACATTATTCTCCTATTCCTCATTTATGTACAACCCTGGCAATAAAAGTGATTCTGATTCTGGTTACAGGGAATAGATGTAAGTTGCACAAAAGTGAGTGGTCAGCTCAGCAGTTTTGCATGTCTAGTGCTGGTTCCTCCTTCTCTGTTTGGGGTTTGATTCACACCACAGAGAGAGTAAAGAAGAACAATTTTTAACGATGCAAAAACAGCGCTTGTTGCAATTTCACATCAGTAAAAATAAAGGATGCAAAAATAAGCGCCCCGTGGCACAGAATCACACTCTTTCTTGCAAGTTTCCTGCAACATGTGACGGATGTGATAGATAACGTTTCAAAGGAAGCAGTGGGATGATGATGCACATGTTTAGAGAAACAAATGAGCTGACGCGAGGCTTCTCATTATGTGTTTAACTTCAGACTTTAAATTGCAGCATCCACCCAACAACACTTTCACTCTCTTTCCACCTTTCTGTATCTCCTCCATCTTCCTCCCTCTCCTCCACTCTTCCTCGCTACGGTATGTGGAGCAGAGTGACTAATGATCAGTGACTCTGTCACACACGGGAGACTTGCTTTCCCTGCAGCCACATCCAAAATTAGCACACACAGACACCTATGAGAACACAGGCGTACACAAGTCTGCGTGCAGACGTTTCCAACCAAAAACCAGAAAGGTGCATGCACGCACTTGCAGATGAGCAGCTCCACAAGAGCGCTCTGACCTCTGTAGCACAGCACACAGACGGAGGTGTCATTTGTCTCAGTGAAACATTTCTGTGCCACAAAGAGAACTTTTTCTTTCCTTGCAGAGAATAAGATTGGTTGTTTGGAGCCCCTGATCTGCTGTAGATATTGAAGTCCTGTGAAGTCCCGATACTGCACGGGACTAAATGCTGTGCTCTGATATTGTGCTCTCTCTGCTGGATGGAAGCAGCAAATACAAATCAGCTTTCAAAAGCTGTTTTCTTTTCAGGAGCACTTTAAGAGTATTGCACTTGCTGGAATGAAATGAATAAAACCACAGTTTCTTGTCTCTTCAGTTTCTTTCCTGCAGCAGGCTGCTAACTGACCCCAGATCACACAGCAACCAACCCACACCTGAAGAACAGAGCAGCTCCGGCATCAAACCTCCCTCTAGTGTTTCGTGTTGTGCACAATTCCAGATAATTCGGTGTTCAAACACTCGTAATCGTGGCTGGATTTGTGCGAGCTCAAACGAAAGGAAAAAAAGATTTCGCGAGATTCGAGCTTTTGTGGTGCCGATCGGTGCTGCTCACAGCTGTTTAAACATGAGAAAAAAGGGGGGGAAAGAGCCATATCCTAGCGACTGAATGTGGTTGCAATGTTCTTCCTGTTTTCACAGACACAAATTATCTCTGATCTAAACCATAGCATGCGAAAGAGTCTTATCTCCATTTCCATAACTGCAAAAATAGCAACACAAACAGCAGATGTTTGCTGAGGATATGGGCAGACGGATCCTAAACCAAAAAGAGAACAGTTCATATAAAAGCACTTTTAGTTTAAGCCATTTTATTTTATTTTTTAATTTTTGCACATTTGCTCAGTTCCTACAATAATATCAGTCATGTTTTGACAGGTGAAGTACTACATATCATTTTTAAAGGGTATCCTGTCCTTATTTACTTCAACACCCTATAAATTGTAGTCAGGAGAATGATCTCTGTTGAATCCTTCGCTAATGCAAAAGGATTTTGCATCAAAAAGCTGATTAGAGACCCAAAGCTCACACAATAATTTAGCCAAAAGAAGCTCGCGGCACCTCTTTGCAGAACAGGTCTTTACAGAGGACGTGCAAAGCCCTTAAACTCTTCTTTGTTTCTTCTGTTTCACAAATTAACTGTGAAATATCATCACGTTACAGTGTGTGCGTGCATGTCTGTGTATGCTCCATCCTTTTACACCATCACAGCGTGCAGTCACATGTTGAAGCCTAAAATAGTCAGCGTGACGTAGTTCTAAAATATATCATAGTTCAATAAAAGTGTTATGGAACAGTGTGGCTGAATTTATAAACAGAAACAGGAAGTCACATGCTGGGTGGAAGATATCGGCCCCGATGGGTGAGATAAAATGTAGAATGAAAAGAGTTCCCGTGCTTCTGTTTCTGTTCTAACCAGATCCCTGTTTTCATGATGCTGAAAGTGAAAGTCGTTGCAAAGCTGTGGCGTAACCTTCAAACTCCTTCACTTTCCATCACAGGCACAAACCTCCCCCTTGGGGATCTTTTGCCCACTGCTCCAAGGCTCACTCTAATTGTCATCCAACTATTCCTTCTGCCTCTTTTGCCCCTTTTTATGTGATTTCTTGACACGCTTTCTCTTTGAGGATCTTTCTGCTGTCATGTGTGATTTTGTCAGAGCTCTCTGAAATTTTCAGAGATTCATTTTTTCATGAAGCTTGTTCTTCTGTGAAGCCCATCATGTGTCACTTTGGATAATCCGAGAAAAGTCTATGACATGATGAAAGTCCGACATCACCAGTGGAAAAATTCCCGGAGTGTACATGCAATTCTTCTTGTAGTAGATTATTAATATCAATTTTGCTGGATTCATGTTCTCAGCTGCTCCTATGAGCTGTGACAGCATGCTGTCTTCATCCTGTTCTGATCCTGGAGACAACTTTTATTTTTCATTTTTTGGCACGTGGCTACAGTTAGGTCTAATTTGTCGGACAAGACACAATATTTCACAATTTGTATAGTGTTGCCTCTTCATACTGCCTCCATGGATTCATTCAGACTGGTATTGCATTAATTGTTTAGGAATATCAGACATGTTTACACAAAATCCTCAAATTTCTAAAAGTTTTGCTTTGGTTTATTGTCCATTTGCACTTTAAATCATTGTCCAGATAGTTTTGGAGCATTTGTCTGAATCTGAGCAGAGACTATAACCCTGTACACTTCACAAGCCATCCTGCTGCTTCTTTGCAGTCACATCATCAGTAAACACTGATGAACTATTATCAGCCACACATCTGCATAACATCCTTCACCATGTTTGACAGATGATGCAGTCCGCTTTAGATCCCGAGCAGTTTCATCAAGGTTATCTTGGTTTCATCAGTCAAATGTTTTTTCCAGAACTGTGCAGGCTCCTTTAGATGCTTTCGTAAAGCTGTTTCGGTCTATTTATTAATTTTTTGTGGTCTTACTGCAGCAGGAATGATCACAAAGTTGCATTCGCTGGTGCAACTGAAATCATTATTAAGAGTTTAGGTGTGGTGTGTGATCGTACACCACATGGTCTCTAAGTATTCACTCTTCCTGAAGTTTAAATATGTACAAGTATGACGTCCTTTGAGGTTGTTTCTTCCACAATGGGCGTCTTGAGGACCATATTTTGCAGTGGTGAGACAGAAAAGAGCGAAATCAACATAAAAAAACCCCCATCATCCCATCATCAAAGTAAAAATGGGGAGTTGGTTAGTTAGATAGCTGCTAGTTTCTTGTTTACCCTTCTTGAAAACCCTACAGAAAAATAATTTCCATAAAAACCAGACTGCTTTACGAATCCTCACAATGAATGTGCGAGTTCATCGTGAGGAATGGTTAAAAAAAGCATTCCTGGGAAAGTTGGATTCCCCCCTCTCTCAAAATGTCTGCAGGAGAGAAAGAAAGAGAAGGAGAGAGACTTTTCATGTCCTTTAATGACACAATTGACCAAAAATAACTAAAAACACCTTCAAACCCAGCAGCTCGCTGAGAGGCCGCAGGAAGCAGGACATACATACAGTAATGAGGTTAGCTCCCAAATGGCATCCCACCGTATTTCAAACAGTGCCAACATTCTCCATCCAAGCCATCACTTACATAATGCAGTGCACATTTGCAGCTCTTATCGCTGAAAAATTAATCAAGTCCAACAGGAAACATGAGGGAACGGAGACGCTGCTGTGCGTCAGCTGGAAAAAAGAAAGAGATAAATAAAGGAGGGGATCCAGGGGTCACTTCAACTAAATAAAGCTACAAAAGATATGAATCTGATTCTTTCTACAGGCTTTGCAGTAGTGAAAATAAATGCCTTTCATTGCCTTGAATGCATTTTATTCTATTTACAACTTTACATTCACTTTTTTCTCCCTCCCCCAATCGCATCTGTCATAAACACAGACTGTTTGGCACTAATTATTTTGTCCCCTTATATCCCACATCATCACATAGACATTTAATACAGACACCATTCAAAGGAGGTGCAAAGCATTTCAGTTAAACCAACAAAGACTAGCGTGATAGGACTGCAATACCTCCTCTGGTAAATAAATACTTTTTTCAGCCATCAGGGGGCGCAAGAAGTGAGGTGAAATCTCTCCTTTTACACGATTTCTTTCTTTCTTTCTTTTTTTACCCTACAGCTGGTATTGTTTGTGTGTCATGATGACAATTGCGTGGTCCTGGAGACCCTCTGCTGTAGTAGGAAATACCACACCGACAGGTTCGAGTACTTTGTGGACAGATTCTTTCAACACAGTTTCACAAACATGCAAGATGCAGTCACAAAATGTTACAAGTGTTTAGAGATTGAAAAAAAAAAAAGAAAGAAGGTGAGTTTAGAGAGGAGCGTGGTCCGCTCACGTGAAACCAAGCGGTCACCCCGAGGTTGAGGGTGTTGTCTGCTCCAAGGTACGAAGCAATCAGACTGATTGGTGAATTTTTGCTGATAATCATTGTTTAGTTGACTTTATAAATGGAGACAGATCATCAACATGTTGCACTCAGTCTATAGTAGTCTGCATCGAAGAGTGCAACTTGTCTGCAAAGTGTCTCGTTGTAGTAAGGGGTTTGGATCAACTGGTTGCAAACTATTATTCTCCTGTTAGAATGCAAGGTTGTTGAGCAATCCTGCAGCAACTACGTCACTATTGAAACAGAGGGAGTTCTCTTTCAAATCTGTGAGGTTCTGGATGGATTCCGAATTTGAAGTAGTTGTTGTGAATTTCAGTGTTTGTTATCACAAACAGACTGCCAACTTGACTCCATTTAGTCTTTTTGTTCCTTTATCGTCATCTCGATGCAACAAATTCGCTTTGAAGACAACGACTGACTGCAAGTTGTTGCAGATCCGATTTACGTTGTCAAAGCAACCATTTCAAAGGCAATGACATTAAAATTTAATTGCACACAGTTGCAATAATTGCCTCCAACCATTATTTCCCCCAGTCTGGTTGCAGCATTAGATATCTAACACAGTGCTCTCAGGGTCAAAAAAATGTCTTTGAGTCTTAGGCAGAAAAGACACTGATTGTTTAACCCTTGTGAGGTCTGAGTCGTTATTGGTAACAGCTCATAGCCCCAAGCCCTAACCCAAGATGTAAGTTTTTTTCAGTTAGAATGATTATTTGTTTGAAAAATGACTTATTCTGATAGCACAGGGTTAGGGTCATCCTCAATGAGGGCTGAGATCTCATAAGGTTAAACTGGTTTTAATAACAGGGTCCGAATAAAATGAGCATTTACGGAACTCATCGTCTAAAAACGCTGATCATATTTTTCCGTGAGTCTGAACACCATCTCGCTTCTATGATGGGCGACAGCTCTGAGAATGCATAAAACATAACATCACATATAATGCAAGGTCTCCTCTAAAACCACAAGCCATTAGCTCCCCGCAACAAAATATCACTTGACTTTGCACTGTACAAATGTCAGATGATGTGTTCGCACATATGCAGACAGTAATTTCACTGTGTGATACTCTGAGGGTTAATGTCTGCCAGCTGGCAGACGCACAGCTCCACTTCTCTTCCTCCGGGGAAGTTCATCGGAGCAGATGCTTGAAGGTCAGTGGATCACCGGGAGATGAGCGAGTGGAGAAATCTGCACTTTTTTCACTTAATCCCTTTCAACACTAAAAGCCACTGCTTGTCTTTTCTTTTGTTATTGTTGAGTTATTCTGCAGCTGGAGTGTAGTACATCAGTTTATGCTGCTGAAAGGGCAAACGTCCTGTCCTTACGCAGCATGTGTGTACATGTAAATGTATACAGATGGATGAGTGAGTGCGTGTCAAACCTACGGACATTCAATACACGGTAGTGTTGGCAGGTGTGTGTATGTTGAGCGTGGAGGAGTGTATTCCTGTTGGTGGAGCAGTGAAGCTATAAGCTGCATACGCTACAGCGGAGCCAACCATCAGGCCTGTCATGTAGGAGACAGTCATAGTATTCCCTGGCGAGAGAGAGCAGAGAGTAACTGTAGAGCTGATCATACTGCCTAATCCGGGGGGAATGCCATTTTTAAATAAAGAATACTGCTCGGCGTGAACAAGTAAGCAAGAAACATGTTAGATAGTGAGTAACAAGTCTAAGAAAGTACATCTTTGCTATCCACTCTTTGATGTTCTTGCATGTTAGCATCTGCAGGGATAGCATGTGCCATTATAACCATCCTAATTTAGCATGCTAATTTAGCAAGCTAACATTAATAGGAGCGCAAGACACCAAGCACAGGTCACTCAGAGGAAAATTATAATAAAATCTATAATTATAATCTAAATGTAACTTTAGTATTTCTTCACAAAATCCCAGCCTGAAAACAATGTCAGACTGCTAGCTAAAAAAAACTCTTGAAATATGCACTACTTTTGAGTGTTAAAGATAAAATTTAAAAAGCATCTCACAGGTAATAATGTTTAATATTATAGCGCACATAACAGTGTTGAGTTTGTTTGATATCTTATATCTTACATCTAATATAGGCTATATTTGCCTTGTTGCTACTAGCTAAGCTAAGCTAGCTGTCAGGCCAAAAAAAACCTCATTCATTCTAAAGAAAGGCAACTTTATTAAGTTGATAAAATAATTAAGTTACAGTTACAGTGCTAAGGTCAGTGTTATGCTGCTAAGAAGAATATAATGATCTAATTTACAACCATTTAATGGTATTCTTATGACATACAACAACTTATATAGCTAAAATTAAGCTAATTGGGTCTAATCAACTGGCTTCAGTTCAATTATTGATGCTTTTTATTTAACAATAAATCAGACAAAAGAAGTCAAAAATCACCTGCAAGCTCCCGCTGTTCAGGCGGCACTTTGCCCGCAGCCTGGATCATCGGTACAGACCCAAAATATCCGTTGGTGACTCCCATGAGGAGAGAAAAGAGACAGGGCCAGGCAGGATGGGATAGGGTGGGTTCATTGGCCGGATACACACACATGACAAACAGAGGGATGAAGACCACCCTCAGGCAAGAGAAGAAGAGCAGACGACCCCCAGACCAGTCATATGGCAGCGCTGCCAGGATCTGAGGGGACAGCAGGAGTGTTTCAGTCAGGCTGTGTATTACACTTTGGAAAAACAAGGAAAAATATTCAAATAATATATGAAATATATGAGCATTTGCAGTTTTGAACTTAAGACCGTTATGTTCAGTAATTCTCCATTGCTTGGAACAATTTCTAAGGAAAGCACTTGTCAGGGAAAATAAATAAGAACAATAACAGTATTAGTGCAAAACAAAGTGAACCGTGAGAGAAATGCAAAAGAAAAATCCTCTTTAAACTTTTCCAGTCTCTTATCGTGACATTTTTCTTTCTCTCTCTCTTTTTTATACCTCTAAGCTACCTTAATTTTTCCTTTTTCAATTTAATTCCTCGTCTAATCTCTTTCCCTTTTCATTTGAAGAAAAAACTCAATTTGCCGCGAGGACAAAGCCAAAGCCTACATAACAACTTTCACTAAACCAATGTTGGTGCCTTCAAAGTCAAAATTATGACCCAAGGAAACCAGATAAGTTTCAGAGTGTTCGGATGAAGCCTCCGAGCTATAGTAAGTGCAATTATCCCACAATACACCAGACGTTTTACCAGCCTTACGTTAAATTAATGGGTCGACGACTTTAATGGTTTCAAGAGGTTAACTCTGCCTTTCTGTCTTTCTTGTTCCTTTAATGCCAAGATGCCTGTAAATGGAAATTTAAATCCCAAAATCTCAGTAAGTGTAGCGTGAGAAGGGCAATAGCATTTAATATTGATGTTAAACCAGTGAATTTTATACATTGGCAGTAAGTTAATACAGGCCCAGTTCCAAAAATGATGGGATTCACAACAGAACAAACCTAAAACTTAATTTAAAAAGAGCATCTTAGAGAGGCAGACTTTCAGCAATCTGCAAAAAAACTGCATTTTTGGAACAATTTCAGTAATATTCCTCATCATCTGTTATACATATAGATCAAAAGATTCTGATAATTTTGGAGAAATCTCTGTGCACAAGGGACAAGGCTGAAAGACACATCAGACAGCACTGCATTAAAAACTACGGAAGCCTGTTTCCGCCACAAAAAAAAGTATCCATAACTTGAAATTTTGAATTATTTTCTTGAAATTTCGACTTATTAACTCGACATATTGCGTTAGCGCTGCCAATCAGTAATCTACGTGAATGAAGTCATTTCCTTGTTACCCGGAAGCTGAAGCCCTCAGCTACAAATGCTACAGCTAAACTAACAGTATTATAGCCAGTCATGAACGCACAAATTGCTGATTATTTTCTTCACAAATGATGAAATCCTTGTGTTATTAGCTGAATCATGTGGCGTTACTATCAGCAAACGTACTATAAAAAGCCCCAATTTGTTGCGATCCGGTTTTGAGTGCGTATTTCTCTGTGCCGTATCCTTCCAGGTTGCAAGAAAATGACGCCATTCATGTAGATTACTGATTGGCAGAGCTAAATCGAAATGTCGAGTTATTAACTCGAAATTCTGAGAAAAGTAAATTGAAATTTCAAGTTAATAAGTCAAAATTTTGAGCTATATCATATGGATACCCTTTTTTTTGTGGTGGAAACAGGCTTCCATAAAAAACAGACATGACTCTGTCATAGAAATCACTGTGGGCTCAGGAGTGCCTCCAAAAATCACTGTGTGTGACCACACTGTGCTATCCACATATGAAGATACAGCTCCATCGTGCAAAGAAGAAACCATATTCATCCAAAGAACATGGATCATGTTCTTTGGATGAATAAAGAACATGGATCAGCCAAAGGAAAGGCTTTGGATTTTCTTTTTTCATTCACATTTTACACGGTGTCACAAAAGTTTTGGAACTGGGGTTGTTCTCTTCCAAGTTCTCTCCAAAAACTTAAATCCCTGGAATCAAAGGTTAAAAGTCACCACCGTGAAATATATGAATATATGATTCTAATCTCTCCGATTTTATAAAAAGTATCATGTGTGAAGTATTCATGTAAAAGTCACCACCCACAATGTTTAAATTCAAACTTGTGAAGTTAATATATGGCTCACCTTGCCAACAAAGTCCGACATGTTGAAGGTGGCCATGATGAGGATGGGGAGCCATTCACCTAAGGTGGAGTTTCGTATCTCTGACTCCAGCCCGGGAAACAGACAGAGAGTGATGCTGTAGGTCACAGCTATTGACAGCATGTAGGCCCAGATCACGCGGGACACCACGTAACGATGCAAGATCATGTCTGGTTTGAGAACACACACACATGACCGTATTAAAAATTCAAATGATTCACTCGAGCAGTCATTTCATTGAGATCGCTCCTCTACCTAAATAAAAATCACCAGGGGATGCATTTAAATTTCAGATCCATCTGTTGGAGTCAGAGGGTAATTGAGAAGTGATTAGACAAGATTTTGAAAGAGACTACCTCGGAGCCCGGGCCAGCTCCTTCTCATCTTGGCTTTTGGGGCATCAAATCGAACATAGGTACCGCCCGCAATGTCCTCGACGCCTTCCTCCACAGAAGACGCTCCTGTACCACCGTTTCCCTGAAGAGAGACAGACGAGATGTTTACTGTAATCTTCTAAACTGAATAGACACACGAGACTTTATGTTAATGCTTTCAAATCTTAATTGTAACATATCTCTCTCTATATATATATTGATAGACATATATGAATGAAATGAAAAGAATGTAAAATAGTCAGATATATCAAATCATTCAGACATTTATTTCTCTTTACACGTAGTGGGTGTGCAACAGAAAACACGAACATTTAATATCAATGTGCTAAACGACCCTAGCTTCAGGAACTCATCTGTGTTGGATCCAATGACGTATTTAAAAATAATCAGAAGGTTAATCCTTCAACACTGTGGGAAAGATGTCCTAAGGGAGAATTTTCTAGTCAGAACATACTTGTAAAAACTACAAGATTAAGATTGTTATTAAAGATCACTACATTACAACCCCAATGTGAAAAAATCAACACGAAATAGACCCGATAATGACAATGAGTGAAGATGTGGAAAAAAATAAGAGTCACAAAGCAAGAACATTATGTCGCGGGCCCTAAAGCGACAAACTTGTTAGTTTGCAGACTGTGAAAACAACAATCAGAAAGCACTTTTCATGAGATCAGAGCTCCAGCTACTCATATAATTACTTACAGTTTGGGTGGTATCCAAAAAAACTGATTAGAGGGAGAGAGGAAGAAAAAGACTGCTTTCTCTCTAAGTGATCATTTTAGATCTTAGCCGCTGCTTTAAACTTATATTCACGATCGTTTCAAGATTTTTAGAGGTGAGTGAAAACAGTCTTGTAAGTTAATGGGCTACATTTCCCTGTTTCACACTCTCATCTCTGTGTGATGGCAGAAACAAATATGTAAATGAGAACAGCGTTTTGAGGATATTTGCTGTACCACAGAATAAATACAGGGAGTGCAGAATTATTAGGCAAATGAGTATTTTGTCCACATCATCCTCTTCATGCATGTTGTCTTACTCCAAGCTGTATAGGCTTGAAAGCCTACTACCAATTAAGCATATTAGGTGATGTGCATCTCTGTAATGAGAAGGGGTGTGGTCTAATGACATCAACACCCTATATCAGGTGTGCATAATTATTAGGCAACGTCCTTTCCTTTGGCAAAATGGGTCAAAAGAAGGACTTGACAGGCTCAGAAAAGTCAAAAATAGTGAGATATCTTGCAGAGGGATGCAGCAGTCTCAAAATTGCAAAGCTTTGAAGCCTGATCATCGAACAATCAAGCGTTTCATTCAAAATAGTCAACAGGGTCGCAAGAAGCGTGTGGAAAAACCAAGGCGCAAAATAACTGCCCATGAACTGAGAAAAGTCAAGCGTGCAGCTGCCAAGATGCCACTTGCCACCAGTTTGGCCATATTTCAGAGCTGCAACATCACTGGAGTGCCCAAAAGCACAAGGTGTGCAATACTCAGAGACATGGCCAAGGTAAGAAAGGCTGAAAGACGACCACCACTGAACAAGACACACAAGCTGAAACGTCAAGACTGGGCCAAGAAATATCTCAAGACTGGTTTTTCTAAGGTTTTATGGACTGATGAAATGAGAGTGAGTCTTGATGGGCCAGATGGATGGGCCCGTGGCTGGATTGGTAAAGGGCAGAGAGCTCCAGTCCGACTCAGACGCCAGCAAGGTGGAGGTGGAGTACTGGTTTGGGCTGGTATCATCAAAGATGAGCTTGTGGGGCCTTTTCGGGTTGAGGATGGAGTCAAGCTCAACTCCCAGTCCTACTGCCAGTTTCTGGAAGACACCTTCTTCAAGCAATGGTACAGGAAGAAGTCTGCATCCTCCAAGAAAAACATGATTTTCATGCAGGACAATGCTCCATCACACGCGTCCAAGTACTCCACAGCGTGGCTGGCAAGAAAGGGTATAAAAGAAGAAAAACTAATGACATGGCCACCTTGTTCACCTGATCTGAACCCCACTGAGAACCTGTGGTCCATCATCAAATGTGAGATTTACAAGGAGGGAAAACAGTACACCTCTCTGAACAGTGTCTGGGAGGCTGTGGTTGCTGCTGCACGCAATGTTGATGGTGAACAGATCAAAACACTGACAGAATCCATGGATGGCAGGCTTTTGAGTGTCCTTGCAAAGAAAGGTGGCTATATTGGTCGCTGATTTGTTTTTGTTTTGTTTTTGAATGTCAGAAATGTATATTTGTGAATGTGGAGATGTTATATTGGTTTCACTGGTAAAAATAAATAATTGAAATGGGTATATATTTGTTTTTTGTTAAGTTGCCTAATAATTATGCACAGTAATAGTCACCTGCACACACAGATATCCCCCTAAAATAACTAAAACTAAAAACAAACTAAAAACTACTTCCAAAAACATTCAGCTTTGATATTAATGAGTGTTTTGGGTTCATTGAGAACATGGTTGTTGTTCAATAATAAAATTATTCCTCAAAAATACAACTTGCCTAATAATTCTGCACTCCCTGTATATTACATAAGTGTACAGAAATTAGGCGAGCAGCATAGAGGTGGTGATGTTAGCTGCATTAGCTGCAAGATGCAAACTTTGTTTTGGAGGTTTTGGAGTTTTATGTTTGCAGGTGATATAGTTTTGGAGTTAAAGTAAGCAAACGGTGACTCCACAAAAGAGCAAAAACCCAGCTGGTTATTATATTAGGAATGCAGATCCATTCTGCAGGTGTGGGCAGTACTTATCATCTTTTGAAGTCACAGCCTCCCTCGTATACTCATCCTTATCTTTGGGATAAAAAAAAAAGGGTCCTTTGTCCTCAAAAACACTAAAACATGTGATTCTGTCCCCTTTTAATTCCCTATGCTAGAAAATACTGAACTGTATTCATTTTTAAACATAGTTCTGAGTGGGAAAATTAAGACTTTGTTGCTCATTTCTGAAAACTTTTTTAAAGCATTTGAAGGTTCTTTAAGGAAACACTAGAGGTAGCCATCACACAATAAATAAACACATTCACTTTTACTGCTTTGACCTTTACATGTTTTAGTTTTTTTCATTAGTAATGGCTTCTGGGATACATGACATCCCCTTTTTATGACAGTGACTATTAGAGAGGATGGCTGTGACCGGCTGAAGGTTGACTTAATGATGTCCACCACCACCACCACACACAGACATCTTTTCGGGTATGGGCACATCCCTTTATGCTGAGGTCTTTCCAAATACACACTAATTCACTGAGCCAGGTGACTGCACGTACACACACACACACACACACACACACACACACACACACACACACACACACAGATAGATCCATTAGTTGATTAGAGGGGCTGCCGGGCCAGAAGGCACTCCTATTCTTGATTATCGCATAATAGGAAGAGCTGCATTCATTTCCCATGGCAACCAGAACAAAGAACTGCCAGAATCAATCCCAGACACACACATGTGCACATACACACACACACACGTGCACACACACACACAGAGCTGTAAAACACCGCGGGACGTCCATCACACACTTGTATGTAATGGCGCACATACAAATATGAACACGCACACATTAAGCGATGATAGCCTCAGGTGCAGTTTCTTCCTTTGAAGGCTCTGAATGCACACACAGACACACACACAGACACACACACAGACACACACACAGAGCAGGATGAGCAGTACTAGCTTCATGTCTTCAGGCTACAAAATGCTGCTCAAAGCACAGCTACAAAGTGGGTTTCAATTCAAAGTCGTTTTCTTTCCCTCTTTTCCTCTCGTTGTCATGGCCGGTGTCCTGCTCTCTTTCCCTTCTCTTCCTTTAATTTGTTTTGTCTTATGTTTTCTCTACAATTTTTATGAGCTCTTCCCCACTCTCTGCACTGCCTCTCTCACTTGTCTCGCATTAGTAGCTTCCCGTAAACTTTTTTTTCTCTCTCAGCATCGTGACTCTCTTTCTCTCTGGGTTCAAAGGAGGCGTCGTCAACTCTCCGTCTTTCTCCTGCACCACTCCCTATATTCCTCAGCCCTAAAGAACAACTTCCAATATCTTTTGCTCTTCCTCTCTTTTAGCATCTTTCTGACCAGCAGCCAAGAAACAGCTCATAGCTACTAAGTGATTGCATTTTTAAGCACAACCAGCCCTCAATACTTGTGTGCGTGCTCGCTCTGGATGACATTACAGTTTAGAGGCCTGGCATTTCCTCCCTGTCTGAGTCCAGAAACTATTTGTCATTACAATATTTATAAATGATTTAATGAATAAAACATGTAGCGGAAGCTTTAATGAGGGAGCCTGTTGGTCTGTGTAGAGTCAGTATCCTAATCTAACTTGAAAAGCAACGTGAGAAAAATATCAAAGACGCTGAAGATACAACGCTGACTGCAAAATATCAAGTCCAAGCACTTTAGCAGTTCACTGTATAGTGTATGGCATATTTATGACTTTTGGTACCAAATGCACTACAGGAGATATGCATAGCTTTCTTGTCATTTCTTCAAGTAGTCTTCAGGAATAGTTCTCCAGGCTTTCATTCAAAGCTCTTCTTTGGATGTTTGCTGCCTTTTATTCTGTTCTCTGTCAAGATGATCCCACACTGCTTCAATAATGCTGAAGTCTGGGCTCTGGAGAGGCCAATCCATGACCGAAGTTCCACTGTGTGTCCTTCTAGCCAGCTATGCTTTTACTGCATTGGCAGTGTGTTTGGGATCATGCTGAAAAATGAAGCCAATCAGATGCTTTTCAGTTGTTACTGCATATCGAATTAAAATCTGATGGTATTTTTCTGCATTCATAATTCCATCAGTTTTAAAAACACCAACAACACTGACTGAAATGCAGCTCCAAGCCATGACAGAGCCTCCACCGTGTTTTACAGATGGCTGTAGACACTGTTGTACCTCTCCTGACCTTTTCCAAACATACTGATGAACAGTTAAACCAGAAATGTCAAAACTGGATTCATCACTCCATCAGACATGTTCCCGCCTATTTTCAGTACAGTACAGTCTTTCTTCTTTCCCTTCTTGAGAGCCATCCTTCCACCATCTTTAGTGAACAGTAGATGGATCGACTAAAGGGCCAGATACATCTCTCTGATCGTATGTCAGGTCTTTGCTGGATTTCTTTTTCTTATTTCTTAAGACCATGACTTTCAAATACTCTTCATCTGCTGTAGATACTTATTTAGTTCTTTTGTTTGCTACTTACAATTTCATTCATTTTTTAAGAATATGCTGCACAGCATGCTGAGATATAAGTTTTCTACTGATAGTGCTTTGAGAACGTTAGTGTAAAACATTTTCTGCCTGTTAAACTCTGTTATCTTTGACACTTTTCATAGATTTAGCTCAAGAAATGGGAAGAAATTTTGTGTCTTTGTCACAGCTGTTAACGGTACACCTAAGACAACACTGATCCATCTGCTAAGTTAGCTTATTAATGTTTGAATGATTCATAGGTTAGTGTTAATGGCATAATAAACAAAAAACACTCCTTTGAAATGATCAGCTACTAGGACTGTAATATAAAAGAGTGAAAACCAGCCAATATCTAAAGGCAATAGTTTAAGAGCACTTTAAACACTTTAAAGAAAGCCTGGCTCTTTGCGATATATAGTATATATGTTAAGATGTGTGTTCTGTGCCAGAGTAATTGAGCCTGCTGCTGGCATGGCTAACAATACTTAGTATTCGCAGTGAACAGACATAAAACACATGTGAGTCAATAAGCTGTCCATAAACTTACAAATCTTACTTCCTCTGCAGTGACATCGTGGTGAACCCTGTACCCGGTCCCGTTGTCTCTCGGATCGTGACATTTGCCCGGACCTTTACCCTGGGCGTGGCTGGTGTAATACCGGACAAATCGTGAGCGGCGGACCAGCAGGTGAAGCAGGAAGCACAGCATTTCCATGCTGATGGAGACGAGGAAGAAGATCAGCGTGTTCTTCTTGTCATCTTTGATCAGCAGCTTGGTGAAGATGCGGGACAGCGAGATGATCACCCCCGCCGTACCTGAGGAGGGTACGTAAATGATGAAGGAGATGAAGAAGGTGAGGAGGATGACAAAGTCTGGCAGCAAGAGCTAACGAAAACGTGTGTGCTAATCGTTGAGTGTACTTACTCTCTCCAGTCATTACCCCCTGTGTGTACCTCTTGGGCAGCATCCCCATGTAACCATAGAAACTGGACTGCTGCACTGAAGAGGGAGGAGGGAGGCAGTTATCAGTGTAAATAGAGGCCCAACAGTCAACATTGTAACAACACGATTTATTTAGAGGGGAACTTAATGAACCACCACACACCACTTGAGAGAAGCTGCTCTGACCCTCAGACCTCCACTAATTAAACTGATATTACAGCAGGCAGAAACTGAGTTCTCACTGACAAACACAGAGAAAAACGACTCTATGTATTAAAGTCGGCAGCACCTGAAGACCAAAACCTCTATTGGGTTTGTGTTTATCCCAACAGGGGGAGCTCTGACACATATTTAGTTATAATTTATTATCCTTTTAATAAAAGCAATTGTCCTCATAGCTCTATATTGTTTTCCACAAACTCATGAGGGAACTGTCTGGTTATTAAGGAGCTAAATGTTCCACTTTTTCTGCCTTCTTTTACAGGCTGAATCGGTGATGTACAGGCTTTAGCAGAGTGTTGTTGTCTGCTAGCTGCCTGCAGACAAAACTGTACATTGTCTGTAAGCTTTTTGCTACGAGCCACACTTTTCACATAGTCATATACAACCAGCAGCTCCAGGACTAAACCCAATGCAGGTCCTCTAATCTCCACTTGAGGCACAATTGAGACAATTTCAGAGTCCCTGAAATCAACCTCATTAAGGTGATTGTGTTGTTAGCGCCTTTTGGAGGGTTTTTTTAATGGAATTATCAGGCAGCCCTCCAAATACGTTTGTGCAACAGTTATGGCGATTCAAATTCTAGTATTTGAATTGCTTTAGGTAACAGTAGTCTGTTACCTAAAGCTATTATTACACATGTGTTTGTGTTGCATTGGTATATTTCAAAAATGTAGCTTGCTAACCAAGCTAATTTGTGCCATCTGATATCTGAGCTGTGCACCCTTCATCCACAAATGGTCTTTAATGGTTAAAAAAACTCACATGAGAGCCATCATTTACATACAGCCTGGACAGTAAAACTAGCTAACATCTCTATAGCCTGGGACAGAAAAAGAGAGTATTTGTCTCGAAAGCTAATTTCTCCCTTCATTAAAAAAATCTGCAGCGGTGAATTTTTAAACATTTTTCAAAGATGTTAAGCCTTAAAGCTTATAAGCATTGTTACTGCGTTGATTTACACGGGAGACAAGACACAGGTGGCTGTAATAGCGGCTAATGATTGCTAGGCTTTTGAAAGGCTAGCAAACATTTCTCAAAGGCTGCTAGTTTCAGTTAAATTACATGCAACCTGTTTGTGGCAATTGTGTGTGATAAACTGATAAACTGGCATGTAGATGGAAAATTTTTTGCCATCTACATACATAGAAATTCATATTAAGTGCTCATTGCACAGCCAGAACCCAATGGATATGAAACTGAAATTCTGAAATTTCTCCACAAAAAGTGACATAATTGCTGCGTCTCTGTAATTTAACTGCAAAATGCAAGAAGTGCTTGACCACCTCGATTTTATATAGACTACAACCAGAATGCAACCAGGTGCCAGGTAGCTGAGCCGAGTTCCCTACTGCAAAGAGCCACATCGCAGACAAGTTGCGCTAATTGGTGCAGATGGACTGATTGTAACATGTTGGCAATCTGTCTTTCTAGCCTTTCATCCAATTATAGTTCATCTAGTTCCAAAAAGTCAAGGCTGCAAGGATGTAGTCAAGAGTGGCTCTTCTGCCTTTTAAGTGTAGTCTGTCATTCAGTTCGTTTAACCATTATTAGGGTAAAAGAACATCAAAGTACCTGTACATCCAAAGGCCACCACTCCCACTGATACCAGGTTGATGACATAAGCCTGCTTGGTGGTGAACTTTTCCAGCCAAACATCGAACACGCTGACAAAGATCAGGGGCCCCAAAGCTAAGATGTAACCTGCAGAGAGAGTGACAGGCTGAGTCAGTGATCCAGGTAATGTTGTGACTGCAGGACTGAACACATATTTGATAAGAGTGAGGAAACTATATGTGAGGCAGTTCATTAACTCTTTAACCTGGGGATATGCTCTCAAGCTGACGTCAAACTTCAAAAGACCTTTAACCAAAAATACAAGCACAGCTATTTTAAGCAGCAGAGGCTATTGCGGTGAAACCCCGTTCTGAAATTTAGCATGTATGTGCAGTGATCTCAAACTTCCGGGGAACATGCATATTTAAAGAACTTTTTATCATGATTTTTTTTAAGGGTGAGCTTGAAGGGCTTTAATATTTCTAGGTTCATCTCCAATATCACAGTTTGAGAATAATTTCTGCAAAGATTAATATTTTCGGCCACATCTCTCCAGTATCTCCAGCTAAGACTTTAACAAACATGATTTTAAATCAGCCTCTATGTGCTCGCCTGTTACCGAACAGCTTATTCAAAGAGCATAGCAAATCACCTTTAATGATGTTTTTGAAATATGAAAGCAATCTGAGGAAGATGCAGATGAATCCTGAAACCGCTGCTTGTCAATTCACAGTTTTCGGCAAAAGCCAAAAACGGATCTCCTGTGGTGTTTATGAATAAAGACCACAAGAGATCCATGGAAAAGTGGATTTTTATTTATCTTTATAACATTTTCCCATTTTTGCACACTCTGATAAGCTTTGAGCTTCCTGCTGTTTTTTGACAGTTGTTACTACTGCTGGAAGTAGTGCACCGTTTTATGTGTCCACACGTGAAGGACAGCTTGTAAGGTTAGGCTTAAGAATTAAAAATACAACTGATTTTAACCAGCAGTGAAGTTTTTGGCTTTATGCTTCATGTGTGTGGGAGTAAAATATGATTTTTGACTCATTAAAATGAAATATAAATCTTGGCATATCTTGACCAGCACTTCACTTTCAGCATGCTATAAGGCAGAAATTATACACCAAAGCCATTAAGACAACATGAAGAAGCTTAACTAGGATTACAAAATGATCAAAGACCATAATAAGAGTTATGCTCCATTACCAACCACAAGCCAAGTCTTGTGTCATTCTTGTGCAAATTCTCCACAAGGTCAGACGTGCAACGCTCAGAGAAACTTCATCTTGGACTCTACAGGCCTCAGCCAGCACGTCAAATGTTAATGTTCATCACAGTACAGTGTATGGCTCTTTCAAAAGGTTTGAAGTGAAAGCCTCGTCTCTCTAAAAGAAACATGACAGCACAGATTTGCAAAGATAGAACTGAAAAAAAAAAAAGACTTCTGGAACAATGGTCTTCTCAGTCCAAAGGACAGAGTGAAGATGTTTGGCTATAAAACACTATTTGTCAAAAACCAAACACAGCACATCAGCGCAAACAGCTCATACCAACTTCCAAGCACGGTGGGGGACGTTGGATGATTTGGGCCCTGCAGCCACTGAGTTGACCATGAAATCCTCAGCTCATTCTCACTCCGGAGGCATAACATCCTGATGATTTGTTACATCTGGCAGCGTTCCTGAGGAACGTGGAAGGCGACCTTCGGCGTTCTTAAGGTAGCGCCGGGTTATGGGTGAAATACAGTAGAATGACGATCCCGTGGTAAAACATGTTCCAGCCATGTATTCCAGCCTTAACCATAACCTTATACCTAACCTTAACCAGCACTTTAATGACGTGAAATAGTGTTTTCCAAAGTGATTTGAGGAAAATGAACGAATATGTGTGGATTAATTCCAAACAGTTCTCATATTTCCTTATTTTTCCGATTTCGTCATTTAGGAACGTGTTGGGTGCCCGGAAGCGTAACATGTTGACGATTTGTCACCTAAAATATTGAGCCTCGGGAGAGAGAACGTGTTTAAATTCTCCAGAGTATTCTAGAGTCATATGTGAGGCCATCTGTCTGACAGCTTGGCCCAGGCTGGTCTTTCAACAGGACCATGATTGCAAGAACATCAGCAAACCTACAACAGAATGGCTGAAAAAGAAAAAAATCAAAGTGTTGCAATAGCCCAGGCTCAACCTGACTGAAATGCTGTGCATAAACAAATGCCCACAAGGTGCACTGACATTTTTGCAATACGATAATGTGAGAGACTGAAGTCATACAGAAAACAGCTTCTTCAATTATTGCTATCAAATGTGGTTCTCCAAGCTGCTGAATCATAGGGTGCACACACTCTACCATTCATTTTGCCTTAGTGTTTGTAAAATAAAGTGGCATGGTGTAAAAATATATCTGAGGTTATATTTAAATAGTCTGAAGGCCAAGATGATTTTTTTACACCCTGATCTGTGAAAGAATTGAAAGGGAATGTGCTTTCTTTTTCATGACTGTAGTTCTCAGTGAAGCTCCCCTGTGGGTAGATCTCTTCGGGACTGTGTGGTCCCAAAGTATTTAATAAGTAACAGGGTAAGTTTTAATGGAACAGTTTTTAATTTTCCACTCGATCTGTGCTCTTGGCGCCTCTCTGACTTACCCACAGTGATCCTGGTGTGCATGCTGAGTCGCTCCACCAGCACATTGTTGAGGATGACGGCCAACAAAGCCACTAAGATGTACGTCAGACTCATGTCAAACACTATCGATGTCCCTGAAACACAAGGGAGAGATGTGACAGCGTAGCCTCGAGCCGTAACCGCAAACGTGACTTTGTGCACACTCATCCATATTTATACCTTTAAACTTCTGATGCAGGTAATCCACATCTGTGATGAAGCTGTTGTAGGGAAGCAGGAAACCCACTCCAGCCAGTAGCATTGCAAAGTAGATGCCATGGTAACGGTCGTCAGGGATCGGTTCCTCAAAGTCTGAGCAGCAAAATGGGAGTCATAGGTTAGAGAATTAAAGCAGCATGAAATCAGACGGCGGGATATGATTAACATCTGAATTAGTACTGAAGCCAGAACACTCTGTCTTCAGAGAAGCTAATCAGGAGGAAGAAAGGTGCAGCGGCAGCAGGAACGCCTCTGTTCCACTTGATGGAGCAGCTGATGGTGGAGCAGACTGTTGCGCTTGTGTTAGTGAAAGATTAATCATGGGGATCTCAGATCATGGTCTAGCTGTCGAAATAGCTTCAGTTAAAACTCGTACATTTCTGTTTTGCAGCCGGATCGGTTACATGGAGAAAGTGTGATGTGCAGGTTTTTTATATAACTGTTCTTAATCCTTTGCTAATCCCGTAAGCCTAATATTAATGGCCCAAATCATTCATCATGAGAATTTAGGCTTTACTGCAGACTGAGTGGGAAAATGTCCTTCTCACTGACTCATGTCACTACTTTATTACTATAGAAACAAAAATTTTTTTTACTGATACATCTGTTGATACAAATGGATTTTCACCCTTTTAGAATTAATTTGGCCGCTGAAAATAAAAATCAATGTACACCTTCATAAAACCTGTTGTCCTCTGCTCAGAAACACAGTTGTTGTGCAGCTGCAGAACTGAAATAGCATCTTAAGGTTAACTCATTCTCGGAGGCTGCTTTGCCACATCTCCATCTTTTATTTTCTTCTAGGAGAAGGCAGACTCTGTGGAGATTGCATCCCCTGTCTGTTTTGTTGCATACTGAAATATGAAGACTGGCAGCTTCAGGAAAGAAAGGGAAGCAGGAAAAAAGAGCAAAATATAAGTAAGAAACACATGAAGAGAGCAGGGAAAAAGGCTTCTGCCTGCAAGGCCGTCATTATGCGTCACTGGTCACTTATGACCTGATTAACATGGCCTTTGTGTAACCCGTGTAACCAGGCAACACAGCAGTTTTTTGTTATCAAGACCGCCGTCTGTGTCTAACATGCACTGCCCATACAAATCTTCAAGACGGTTATTAAATCCATTCTGACTTATTATTTACAAAAATCTAAGGGCCCTTTGATGGACTGGCAACCTGTCCAGGGTGCACCTCACCTCCTGCCCAAACACAGCTGGGAAAACCAATCGGTTTTCTACATTTGGAAGAACTTATCCAGAGGTTAAGTGGGCTGGAATAATCTAGCAGCACGGCCATGTTTAACCTTTGATTTAAAAAATCTGATGTCACTTTCAACATTGTTCATTTTTGAAATAAAGTTTGCATATTAGTTATCTGTTGTGGTAGCTGTTGGTATAGAAGCTTAGCTGAAGTTTGATAGTCTCATTGTTAGAAATGGTAAAAAAAAAAAAGGGGAGGGGGAAGAGACTTAAAGCTTAATATAACTAAAAATTTTATTTCAGATTTTTTAAAACATTTTTTTTCTGGTTAGCTGCTGTTGTAAAGTGTATTTGACAATAAATCAAATGACAATACAGCGCTGTGAAAAAGTCTTGAGCCACTTCTCAATTCTGCTTCTAAAGAGCCAGACTTTCTAGAAAGTTCTTCAGACTTTCTGAAGAACTTTAATAGTCTTGTCTCTCTCTCTTTTTTTTTCTTTTTCTTTGTTTTACATTGGCTACCTTTTTACTCACTTTCAGTCCGGTATTGGCTCTTTTCAGAGGAACATTCAAATATAAAAAGGCACCTAACTTAAGGGATGAACCACTGTAGTGTAATCCACGTAACAGACAAAGAAGAAGAACAGCAAAGAATCAACTTTAAATTGTATCTTCAGCCACTTTGTTGCAAAAACCTTTGTTAAAATTCCTTTAGTATAATCTATAAAAAATCCCACAGACAACACAGTTTGACAGGAATAACTTAGTATTTTTGTACCATTGAGGTGATTCCCAAAAAGGTGTTAACTGAAAACGGCTCATTAGTATGTAGAGATGAGGTCATTAGAGAAGTACAACAGTGGGTGTGTACAGCCATCTGTAAAACATGGTGGAGGCTCTGTCATGGTTTGGGGCTGAATTTCAGCCAATGTTGTTGGAGATCTTGTCAAAATTGATGGAATTATGAACACAGGAAAGTATCATCACAGTTAGATACACCGAGCAATACATCGGGCAACAGCTTCATTTTTCAGCTTGACAATGATCCCAAACACACTGCCAAACAGCAAAAGTATACCTAGATAGAAAAACACACAGTGGAACACTATTAGTCATGGATTGGCCTCCCCAGAACCCAGACCTCAACATTATTGAAGCAGTGTGGGATCATCTTGACAGAGAACAGAACAAAAGGCAGCAACATCCAAAGAAGAGTTTGTGTCCTTCAAGAAGCCTGGAGAACTGTTCCTGAAGACTACTTAAAGAAATGACAAGAAAGCTGCCTAAGAGAGATCAGACTGTGCTGAAGAATAAAGGTGGTCGTACCAAATCTTGACTTTCAAGCTGATTAGAATTATACAAACTCTGTTTTGTATTATATACTGTATTTACATGTATGTTTGCACATGTTTCAATAAATCTCTGCACCCATTTTCCTAATTAAATATAAAGAAATTATGAGTGACTCAAGGCTTCTGCACAGTGTTGTGTTTTGTTGTTAAACAAACAACAATAAAAAACACTGCAGTTTAAACCAGAACAAAGTTGATTTGGATAGATGCAGTGAAGGTGAGTTATCCACACTCACTGACAGCTCGGGTTCGCAGTCATGCAGTTTGAGTCTCTCCACCTCTCTCTTGTCAAATCCCACATAATGTTGTGGCGTATGTGCTTGTTTCAGGTCAAATCAACACGGGTGAGCAGATTACAGCCCGTCCACACAGATACAATTTCAGCAGGTCTTAAAAGATAAGACAGTTTGGGTAGTTAATCTGCGGTATCAGTAGCAGTGTTATAAAAGATCTTGGGATTCTTCGATCTATACAACTGTGCAAACTCTGAAAACTTCCAGCTGAAAAACCTATAACCTATAAGCATCTTTTTCACTGCTTCTTACAATCTCAAATATATTTTAAAAACATCCAGAGCAGAGGTTTACTGCCCTCTGAATACATATCTAACAGTTAATCAGTAAATATGTAAACAGCACATGTAAATGCTATTCTGTCTAAATTCTTTATATATAGAATATAATGTGAAAGTGTGGTAAACAATGAAGAAGGTGCATTTTAAATTTTCTGGTGGAAAATCATTGGCAAACACTTTTCTCTCTGTCCACGTATCTAAACACTTTGTTCCTGGTGTTTAGGAGTAGAAGGATATTAATGTGCCTTTTTTCACTTTGACAAATTGCTGTTTGTTGGTACACCTACCCCTTTCCTTCCTTCCATGTTCCTCGCCTCTCTCTTTATAAATAGTAGATTACACACACTCATGCACAGATAGAACAAAAACTCCCTCACCGGGCTCGGACAAAGCCAGCACTCCTCGCTCCGGGGCGTCTTTACTGATCTCCTCCTCCTCCAGCTGGTATGAATCGAAGCTGTAGCTCTGCACAATGCCGCTCTCTCTTCCCTCTCTCCAGCCCTCTCTCCAAACAGATCTTCCTCCATCCCTCCACACGTCCCTCTCCTCGGGTGTCTGGGCCGGCGTGGGCCTGCGGCGCTCCGCGCCCACCGAACCCATTCCTGCACTTGACGTACGCTCGCGAAGAAACACGCACTGTGGTTGATTAGACAAGCTGTGCGCTCTCGTGAGCGTGCATGCTAGACGCAATCACAGAGGCACGCCCTGGAAGAGATGCAGGAGACCTTCCGATGATGGAGGATCTGCAGGGCATGAAAGAACAGGAAACAGAAATAAATATAAGAAAAGACAGAAGAAGACTAGAAAAAACGCAAGCTGTGCTTTCCGGAAAATAACAAAACTCAAGGTTAGACAGCAAAAGAAATGTGGCCCCCCTGTTTGTGTATGTGTGTCGGTGTGAGAAGCATATTAACAGAGAGAAACAGAATGACAAAGGATGCATGAATGAGTGACAGACAAGGTGAGCATAAATGCATCTCTGCATTCAGTAAAGAGGCGCCGAGAGAGCTGAAGCTGTGCAGTGTAGAAGAGAGGAAGAGGTCCAAGTGGAAATCAATTAGCTGACTAACAGAAATATCCGTCATCTACAATTCAAGTCATTGATTACTAGTTTGCATTTTTGCAGCTTTACAATTCAACAGAGAAGCCCACTGTATTCTTTCACCTGTTGAATCGTTTTCTCTACAAAGATCAGAAAACAGAGCACGATGCTCATCACAGTTGCAGCATGCAATACCAAAAACACCTCAACACTCGCTTGGAATCTCTTGTTGTCACCACTACCCTGATTTTTATTTGTAGCCAACAGTCCAAATCTAGTCAGTTTGCAGGCTTATAAATGAGATAAGCACTGACCTTTGCTACCGAGCAATTATTGAGAAACTTGATTAGCAGTCAGAACACACGCCAATAAATTCTCTGCACTATGACTGAAAGTGTAGCCTGCTGAGGAGCGGAGGAACCCCTGCTCACTTTTAAATGTAAGTTAGTCCCTTCTGTCATCAGAGCAGCTGAGCTGCGGTTCAATACGTGTTTGCATTTACTTCAGTCAACATTGTTACAAGCTGGATCAATATTAATGGCCGCTGATGTTGTTCCATACTGGCGTAGAAAGAGAGCACAAAAGCGCTTCTATTCTGCGCACCTGGCTGGATTGTGCAAACACAAGGAGGACATGCAAAGAGGAGGCAACAATTCAACCCTGCGGCCTCGCTGCCAGTCTCCCTGCTCACCTCTGGTGCCCTGCAAGTGCTATTTCACTCCAGGCCAACAGCACGAAGCTCCCGAGTGCGGAACAAGCCGGCTTTATTTCTTTTTATGTTCTATTTTAATCCTCTGCTGTCTGGAAACTGGTAGGATCGGATGATGTAAGAAGGTTATCATCTGTGTAACATCACGGGCCCCGGTGGCCCCCTCAGAGGAACAGGTGATTATTAAATACAAAGCAGTGACAGCTCTGTTTATGAAGTAAAGCCGGGCTGCTGTTCTAGATCAGATATGATCCCAGTTTACGCTCTGTACAGATTCCACGTCCAGACTTCGGGCGGCGCTCGCAGCCCTTCTCCTTTTAAATCAAAAGGCTCCAGCCAGCTGCTGTAATTGAATTGCAGTCTGATGTGCTGCAGTTTCTATTGTTGACTTAAATGAGCAAAGAAAATTATAAAAGAAAGGAAAGAAAAGGAATAAATAAAACTAACATCTCGTTTTACGCCTTCTGAAGAGCGTACGCCTGCAGAAATGGCAAATGAACACATTAACTCACAATCATTTGCTTTTGATAGAAAACGCGTGATTTTCATAAAATCTAATGAAAAAATAAATACATACATAGAAAATAAACATGAGCAGGACGTTAGAGCGGAGGGCGAAACAGAGATAATAATGCCAGTTCCTCTTTTAGAAATCCAGCCCAGTCAGTCCAACACGGCTAACGTGTCGCTCTCACGTCGCTCATTCGGCTCTCCTCTTTATGAACGACAAACAAAAACACACCAACAACAGGTTATTAACGGCCCGTTACCTCCCGAGTCTCTCCTCTCGCTCCTCTCCCCCTCTCTCTGGCCTTCCTACAGCAGCAGCGAAGTCCTTCCTGCAGGATCCTCGAGGTGGTCTCCGCCGACCGGACTCGCTCCTTTCCTCAGCGCCGTCTCCATCAGACAGAGGGGGAAAGCTCCGGGTTTCCTCCTCCGTGGGGTCCTAAAAACGCACCATCCAGCGGCAGAGGCAGAGGGAAGCGCGGATGGATGGATGAGGAAAGCGAAGGGGGGAGGAGGGAGGAGGAGGAGGGAGGAGGAGGAGGGGGGCACCCGCCTGTGGCTGTTCATCTTTTGCAATCAGCCTTTTGAAAGGCACCGATAGAGCAGAGAATTCATCCCAGTGCGTCTCCAACAACTTTCCAGTTTAATCACCTGCTTTATATATTTGAAAGTGCTGCTTTGTTTTTTAATGATTTATAAGCCATGGTGTAAGTCATCAAACTACAACTAAAAATTATATTTCAGTGGAAGAAAGGGGAGAAAATGCAGACATTATGCACTTACTTCACACACCACAGTCCTCTGTGCGTCACAGGCCCATATATAAATGTGTTTAACAGTCCCTCCATCCCCCCCCACTTGTTTTCAACATTTACTGGCCTGATGTGATAACCTGCATACACATGTGTCGCCAGAGCACGTGGATGAGACACACGGTGGTAGGAAATGGGGATAAATTGTGCACACCTCCACAATAACCACAATGCTGGCAGTGGGGCCTCCAAGTGATTGACAAGTTTATCAGTTCAGTTCAATATGCTAATGCTTTATTACTGGCAAGCTCTCCGTCATGCTGCACACCCCCACTGCTGCCATAAAGGAGCCAAGCCAGGCGGGAATTAACTGAATGGGATAGCAGCCTTGTTAGGTGTGGGCCTGCTGTCAGTGTCACAGCAACAGCCTCAGGAGCTGCTGCTGCTGCTGTTATTGTTTCTGCTGCTGTTGCAGTGCATGATGTGAGGTCCTTGGTTTGAATGCCACTCTGAAGCTTGCTAGTTTAAGCGTTGATTTCACTCGTGCAGAGTTCAGCTCACTCATCTCCAAGCTTAAAATCACTGGTCACAGAAAAGCTCCAATGCTGTAAAGCATCAAACAAAAAGTTGATCTAATTCGAATGCTGAATTTGTCCTTTGGTGAATTTTAGTAATCGCCACGTTTGCACATAGCTGTTTGCTGATCTCTTAAAGATTATGTGCAGAGAGCAAACCTTTGATAGTCTGGATTTCTATTTCTGATTTCTTCCTGGCACACGCTGTGTATGGCAGACTAATTCAGAGAAGACACGCAAATTAAAAAGACGCAGGGCGAGAACACAAGTAGAAATATTTTTTTTTAAAGTGAAGCAGCGGGAGCTGTGCTAAAGCATGTTTTACAGAAAAGAAAATCACAGCTGCATAGCAAGTACTTTTTGATGCTGCTGATTTCGTATGTCTGTCTTTTTCATAATGGCATCACTCAGACCTTTACTTTATACCTGAAATGAGTCCAAATTACAGCCCTGTGCTACATCATCAGTGCAAAGAGTGCATTCACTGACTCACAGCACAGCAAGGTGTATTTTTTGTTTTTTTAAACCGATTTCTGAGAAATGAACAATTTGAAGTCATGAAAAAGACAAGTGCACCCATCATTGTGTGTCTCCACACCAGTGTTACTCTGCATGTACAAAAAAGAAAAGCATTAAAATATCCCAAAGAAGATGCACTTGTCATTAAATTTCAAGCTTCGGTGTTCTCTGTACATTTAATTCTTTTCAAAGCAAAGCTGCACAGTGCTAGAAAAATTGCACACACTTTATACACAGACCTGTGTGTTGACAGGGGATTATGAGCAAAACGAATCACACTGTGGGTGTAATTTTGGAGCCATAATTACAGTATGTACGCTTTACTGTAGATGCCCCACAGCAGAACATATGTCTGATAGATGTAAAGGACTGGCCTTTACATCTGGGACTTATTGGTTTTCTTGCAGAGTTAGATTAAAAGATCAATACCTCTGTCACAGCTGTGCCTAAAAATGCAAAGCTCACTAACAACACATTTTCCCTTGTATCTTTAAACCATTCAAAGAAGAAAAACAAATTCAATAAACAGAGCTGGCTGCTCCAGTTTGGCACTCTTTCCCCTCACTGACAGCTTTTTTCTCATTGGCTGCCCCTCCTAAAGAAAAAGCTGGTGCTGCAGATTGATAGGGCAGCTGTGTTTACAGCCTGAGCCGCCTGTCCTGTTTGATGTCATAAAGAGCCAGGAGCAGAGAAGAAGTTTGAAACGGAAAATGCAGTGCAGTCTGTACCATTTGTAACAGTATGTACTGTATCTGACACAAACGTAAGGGAAAAGACAACAGGTTCACTTTAAGAGGGGCTCTTAGGAGGCTTTTATCCCCTGTGGACCCATCCAGGCAACTTTTTTCTTAACTTCATGCCAAACTAATTATAAAAAATGTTGGGTTTCCCTGATTGCATCCTTTACTTCTTGGAGAATTTGAAAAGCTGAACTTTCATCTCTGAATTCCTTTCAGTTCTTAGGTTGCTACTCAGAGAAAGGAAAGAAAGTCAGTGGTTACAGCTACAGGGGAAGACGGAGACACGCAAAAAGATCTTGTGGCCGAGGTGCAGGCATTCTGACGGTGGTCCAGAAACGCTTCCTTAAGATGAATTTAATCTGTGTGAAATACCCTGGATCTGGTGCCTGCTTTATCTCTTTAGCTGGCTGTTTTGTTTGTGCACCTGTCTTCCTCTCACCCGTCTGCCTGTCTGCCTGGGTTATAACTGAGTCTCCAGCCTGCCCGTCTCACCGGCTCTCTCGTTTTGGCTGCGCGCCTGCCTCCCTCTGCTCAGCTCGTAGGAAGGCTCACATCTCTGGATTTATGCTGCATGTTGAATAGTAATGGCTCGCCGTGTTGTTTTAGCCCACAGCAATATGTCAAAAAAAAAAGACTTCCTGTAGATTTGTTGGCATCCACGTCTCACTTATGTTGTGGAAGACCTAAATGTGTTTGCACAGTCACATTATGACTTCCCTCTTCTTGCTATAAATCTTTAAATTTGAAAGCTAATAGCTTTTTTTGTTAAAAGAAAGTTGTGGTGGGGGTTCAGGTGAGACTAGATCTCCAGGAAGTAAATGTCAGTGTGATATCCTCCGAAATCATGGATGCAACACTTTGTGAGTGAGTGTGTGTGTCCCGTAAATATTTTCCTCAGTAGCTCTCTGTCATGAATGTGTAAAAAGGTCAGAGTATGTTATGCCTCCTTTGCTCAGATGGAGTTAGTTTTCTTCCCAACAATAGCCCGAGGTGCTGCACTGACAGTAGCATCTATGTGTGGTACTAGTTTATTATCTGTATCCAATATTTATCCTGCTCTTTACCACACTGCCTTAGAGCAATGTGTGTGTGTGTGTGTGTGTGTGTGTGTGTGTGTGTGTGTGTGTGTGTGTGTGTGTGTGTGTGTGTGTGTGTGTCCCTCCATCCGCTCATCCATCCCTCCTTCCAGCCTGGTAAAGATGCTGAGCCTCTGCTGTGTCTATATTTAGCTCCTGGTTCAATCAATGACCGCAGAGCCACAGCGCCATGACTCTGCATGCTGATAGTACTCCTGCCTATCACCACCTCCGCTCACCTCCGAAGAACGAGATGGAGAAAGGCAGCAGGCGGAACGGAGGGAGACAAAAGCAGGAGGATCAGCGAATGAGAGAAAACGATGACAAGAAGATGAGAGCAAAACAGGCAAAAAGACCCAAAAAAACCCACAATCAAAGACAGATGGAGGCTTTCATCCTATCACACGGGAAAGAGTACGAGAAATATGAAGAAAAGGAGGTGACGGCGACATGCGAGGCAGGCAGGTGAAGGAGAGAGATGAAAGGAGAGAGCAGGTGTGGAAGCAAAAAAAAAAGAGGCAGAGGCATCGGGAGATGGAGACAGATGGAGCGAGGAGGGGGAAAAGAGAGAGCTGAAGCGGGAAGAGGAGGTGGGGAGTTCACACGAGCAGAGATGAAGACACACGAATCGAAGGGTGAGAGAGCAGGGGAGAATAGCTGTTGTGTCTGAGGAAGGAGAGAGCGTGGAAGAGGGAGTGAAAAGTAAAGGATAGTTCAATCAAAAATAAAAGTGCATGTACAGGAAGTGGAGGCTACAGGCTTTTCTGTAGCAAACAGAGGAGAGGCGCTCAGTTGATGTGAGTTTGGAGGGAAAATGAAAAGTAGCGAGGCAGGAACAGGTGCAGGAGGGAGAAAGAGGCAGAGGGAGTGTATTGACTCTGCAGAGGCTCCAGTGAGATCTGACAAAGAGAGAAAAGAGAGGAAAATTGAAGGATTTTCAACAGACATCATGCATCATGGACTAGAGAGAGAGAGAGAGAGTGAGGTCGGCACTGACTCACTGCTCGCTCCTGGTAATACCAAATTCAGAAGCTGTGACCTGATTAGGAATTTTAACTTCACAACACCGCTCTTTTTTTTCATGTTAATTATCTAAAGCTTCACGGCCAAAGCTAGCCACCCAAATCTGTAGAAAGTGTGAGAAACTGGAAGGAAATCAAAGCACTGCAGGTGAGTTCAGCTGAACAGCCTCACAGAACAGGCTCAGTGCAACCCAGCCTGACATCTGTACAGACCATGTGTTGATTCCTTGGACGATCACAGACTGTGTAAATGCTCCAACAGTCGAATGTGTGTGAATAATGCCAGATAAATATTTGCTTTGCTTGTGGGCGCTGAGGCCGGGGGGTAAATTTGCCGGGAAGATTGCGGCGTTTTCTTAACACTTGCTCCAGAACATCTGCTTTTATAGAGGTGCTCATACTTCCTGGTGATCAATCAGTCAAGTGCATTTGGTTATCAGCGCCTGCTGCTATTTATCCTCTTAATTCCAATGGAAGCAGTGAGGTCTTTACAGGACTGTGAAAACGTTTGAATCACACAGTTCCTAACTACCAAGCTTTTGTTTCACCTGGGAACGTAAACAGAATGTCATACATAGATTCCTACGACATTTATCAGCAGGAATCATTTGCTGCACAGGCTGTCCTTCAGTCCTTCAGTATGAGAAGACGATGTCTTTGTGTAAGAGCAAGAACTTCACTGTACAACACTCAAAGTTATTTTAACAGTGGTCACTTTGTCCACAGGAGTATTTTGTGCATATGATCCTGAGCACAAGAATATCATATTTGTGTCCGAGATGACATGTTTTAGAAGTGCCTGCTACTTTCAACCACACTTTAGAATTTAATGTTTCAGGATTAAAAAAGACTTAAAAATGGCTATGAATGAAAATTAAAAGTTGGTGCCAGATTTTTTTTTTTTTGATTATCAAAACACAACAAAACAACAGGCGCACCATAACAAGGCTGTAATAAAAAGAGGAGCTTCAGCAAATATTTTCTGCACGCAGAGACGCTCACACAGTGAAAAACCCACTATGGTTAATGAGAAGAACATGATTCAGGCCTTCAGCGTAAAATAAAACGGTTTCCTGTATGTTGTAGGAATCAAATGTTGTCTCAGGAGCCTGGTTGTGGCTATTGCACATACACACTTAAGAAACGGAAACATGAGCTCCTAATCTTTACTGTTCTCACACATGCAAACATTATCTCAGTGTCTTTATTGTCTCGCGGGGCATATACAAGGAAAACACATTCAGACAGAATACACACACACACACACTCTAGGAAGCTGTGAAGACTGGAGAGTGCCTTGAGCACTTGGAAAGCACTTGCTGTAAATCCACACTATTGTTATGTTTGGCAGTGATCAGTGCTGGGACGGAATTACACGACAACACAGGCAAATCCCAGCAAGTCTCTGCTTTCCTTCTTTTTTTCCTTTATGTAACACAAAAATGCACACAAACACACAGACACAATGCATAAGCATTCAAATTACACACACACACTGATTTAACCTTCTTAGTGTGTGTGTGTGTGCGTGCGTGTGTGTGTGTGTGTGTGTGTGTGTGTGTGTGTGTGTGTGAACATGCAAACATCGTGCTCTGTATCGCTGACACTGGGAGGGTCAGAGTTCAGCACTGCCTCCCTCTTGTGTGTATTAAAGGCTGATATGTAACGAGGAGCTTCTTCACCACTTCCCTTACTTTGCTCGCGGCTTTAACACATCATGCGTGTTTTATTGTGTGCCTTTCAATGTGTGGCTTGTGGTTTTATGTTTCTTTGCCCCCCGCTGCAGTATTTTACGGCCAAACAATTGGACCAATCTGTGTTTAATCTCCGGCACAGGGCGGCCATGGTTCTCTGATACTCTGTTGTTTCAGCTCTCATAAGATGGTTTTCAGACACAGTCTGTAGTTGATCTCAGTGAAAAGCTCTATCAATACTTGCTCAGCGTCAAACGACACACAGACAAAGTTAGCGACTGAGCACTTCCTGCTAACAGAGGATTTCTGTCAGGAGGTAGTGAAGATGAAAACAGGTCTAAAAGCTGGAATTGTTATGGTCCCTGTGTCTGCCCAGCTATGCATCGCCTGGGCGGAGCTCGTTGCGGGCTCCCCGGCCCTGGCCCTCACACCTGTAAGTTATAATGCACCTGTGATTCATTACCTCACCAGCATCCACTACTTAAGGCAGTGGCTGAGAACATCTCACCTCTGGACTATTGAGTTCCCTCGTTAGTAAAGCCACTCGTTCGCATGTTTCTAGTTTTCTCTTCGTGTTTCACTGGATTAACCTCTTGTTCTTGTGCATAGGTCTCCCGCTCCTTGGAGCTCTGGGCGAGCAAAGTGACTTGTGTGTGGCGTTTGTTTTCTGTGAGTGGAGCTGTGTGAAGACCCCTTGTTCCTGGACTTCCCCTGTGCCCGCCTCTGGATTCCCCTCTCTCACCTGTACAAGCACCTGGTGTTGTGTGTTAATAAAAGGAACTGAATTGTGCTTTTCAGTCTGCGCTTGAGTCCATCCTGCCTCGTGACAGGAATAGTGGACGTACATTAAACAGATAAATGTGAGTCCAGTCCAAAATACCCACAGTGGCATGTAAAGTCTAAATAAAACAGAATGCAATGATTTACAAATCTCATACACAGTGAGGCACAGAATACATATCAGGTGTTTAGAACTTGATGGAGCCATCATGTTTCAAAAAAGGTTGGCACTATGGCATCAAAAGCCAGGAAACATTTTGCAACTACTTGTGTTAACTGGTAACAGGTCAGTAACATGACTGAATACTTAATATAAAAGAGCACCTCAGAGAGGTAGAGGTTCACCAATCTACATAAAACTTTATCCACAAAGTTGGAAAGAAATGTAAATGAAAACTGTGAAATTGTGAAGCCTTGAATATCTCGTTATCTAAAGTAAAAAGCATCAAAATATTCAGAGAATCTGGAGAAACCTCTGTGTACAGGAGTCAGGGCGCTTCACCGTACCATCTACAAATGCACGTGAGAACAGGCCATATGTTAACATGATCCAGAAACACAACTGTTTACTTTGAGTCAAAGCTCATTTTAAATGGGCCGACGCAAAGTGCAAAACTGCTCCGTGGTCATTTTTTGTCATTCTTTTTGGAAAACATGGACATTGTGTCCTCTGGACCAGCGGTCCCCAACCTTTTTTGCACCACGGACCGGTTTATGCCCAACAATATTTTCATGGACCGGCCTTTAAGGTGTCGCGGATAAATGCAACAATACAAATAAAACTAGTACCGATACCGAAAAAAAGAAAATTTATTCATAACACACGTGAAAAGACCCAGGAAAACCGAGTAAACGATAAAAACGATAACAAAATAACGCTGAAAACCGATAAAAACCCTGAAAACTATACATTTCACACCTGAGCCTCAACTCTCACGGACCGTACCGGTCCGAGGCCCGGGGGTTGGGGGCCACTGCTCTGGACTAAAGAGGAGAGAAAACATCCAGCTTGTTACCAGCGCTCGGTTTAAAAGTCTCTGATGGTACGGGGGTCCATCAGTGCCTGCAGAATTGGCAGTTTGCACATCTGGAAAGGCACCATAACTGGTATATTCAGGTTTTAGTGCAATATACAGGGAGTGCAGAATTATTAGGCAAATGAGTATTTTGTCCACATCATCCTCTTCATGCATGTTGTCTTACTCCAAGCTGTATAGGCTTGAAAGCCTACTACCAATTAAGCATATTAGGTGATGTGCATCTCTGTAATGAGAAGGGGTGTGGTCTAATGACATCAACACCCTATATCAGGTGTGCATAATTATTAGGCAACGTCCTTTCCTTTGGCAAAATGGGTCAAAAGAAGGACTTGACAGGCTCAGAAAAGTCAAAAATAGTGAGATATCTTGCAGAGGGATGCAGCAGTCTCAAAATTGCAAAGCTTCTGAAGCGTGATCATCAAACAATCAAGCGTTTCATTCAAAATAGTCAACAGGGTCGCAAGAAGCGTGTGGAAAAACCAAGGCGCAAAATAACTGCCCATGAACTGAGAAAAGTCAAGCGTGCAGCTGCCAACATGCCACTTGCCACCAGTTTGGCCATATTTCAGAGCTGCAACATCACTGGAGTGCCCAAAAGCACAAGGTGTGCAATACTCAGAGACATGGCCAAGGTAAGAAAGGCTGAAAGACGACCACCACTGAACAAGACACACAAGCTGAAACGTCAAGACTGGGCCAAGAAATATCTCAAGACTGGTTTTTCTAAGGTTTTATGGACTGATGAAATGAGAGTGAGTCTTGATGGGCCAGATGGATGGGCCCGTGGCTGGATCGGTAAAGGGCAGAGAGCTCCAGTCCGACTCAGACGCCAGCAAGGTGGAGGTGGAGTACTGGTTTGGGCTGGTATCATCAAAGATGAGCTTGTGGGGCCTTTTCGGGTTGAGGATGGAGTCAAGCTCAACTCCCAGTCCTACTGCCAGTTTCTGGAAGACACCTTCTTCAAGCAGTGGTACAGGAAGAAGTCTGCATCCTTCAAGAAAAACATGATTTTCATGCAGGACAATGCTCCATCACACGCGTCCAAGTACTCCACAGCGTGGCTGGCAAGAAAGGGTATAAAAGAAGAAAAACTAATGACATGGCCACCTTGTTCACCTGATCTGGACCCCATTGAGAACCTGTGGTCCATCATCAAATGTGAGATTTACAAGGAGGGACAACAGTACACCTCTCTGAACAGTGTCTGGGAGGCTGTTGTTGCTGCTGCACGCAATGTTGATGGTGAACAGATCAAAACACTGACAGAATCCATGGATGGCAGGCTTTTGAGTGTCCTTGCAAAGAAAGGTGGCTATATTGGTCGCTGATTTGTTTTTGTTTTGTTTTTGAATGTCAGAAATGTATATTTGTGAATGTGGAGATGTTATATTGGTTTCACTGGTAAAAATAAATGATTGAAATGGGTATATATTTGTTTTTTGTTAAGTTGCCTAATAATTATGCACAGTAATAGTCACCTGCACACAGATATCCCCCTAAAATAACTAAAACTAAAAAGAAACTAAAAACTACTTCCAAAAACATTCAGCTTTGATATTAATGAGTTTTTTGGGTTCATTGAGAACATGGTTGTTGTTCAATAATAAAATTATTCCTCAGAAATACAACTTGCCTAATAATTCTGCACTCCCTGTACATCCAGATGAAGTCTTCTTCATTTTACAGCAAGATAGTGCTAAACTGCATCTATTACAGTGGCGTAGTTTCTTGTAGAAGACTGAACTAGGAGGTATATATCTCCCAAATGAGACTGGACTGTTCCCAGATGTTTACTGACTGTTGATGCTACACAGTGGTAAACTGCCATCACATTCACAATTTCATTTCATCGCCTCGCTTTACAACATTTGATATGTTTTCCATGTTCTATCGTGAATAAAATGTGGATTCAAATCACTGCTTTCTGTCTTTATTTCCATTTTACACAGCACAACAACTTTACTGGAATTCGAGTTGTAAGTAAAAATGCATTTCTTTCTTATCAGTTCAGGATATCAAACTAAGTATGATAGAGATTGTAATATTACTGCAAAGTTTGCAGCAGAACGATGCAGTTGAACATGGTTCCGGTACAGAGAGTCAAACTGATCTTATAGCTTTTGTTAATTCCCAGCCCTTGAGACTAGCCGCGTGTTTACATCCACAACACACAAAATGCAATTTTACAGGGTTCAGTCACATAAAGCACAGCAAACCACAGATACAAGCCTAAATAAACAGTAACTGTGGAGAAAAACATGGACGCAGAATAAAATATATACTGAATTGTTTCTCGACTAAACATAGATTGTGATGAAATTCAGAGGCGTCGTGCTTTCCAACCATGAATTATTCTTCAAGGTTAAATGAGCAGTCAGCTGGGTGCTGTCCTAAATAAATGAAAACAAGCAATGCTGACAAGCATTCGGGATCCACGTTGTAAATAAAGCAGCCAATTAATTTGACAGTAAACTGAAAGCCGGTTTTTAGCTCTCTTAAAAAATGTATAACATGCTCATCTGTGATCGAGGTCATCCACAAGTGTGCCTTTGATTAGTCCGCTTTCCATTAGCACCTCTTACAATTAAGGTTGTGATTGGATTTGAATGAGAAAGTTTGATTTAGGGGATGAAGCCATTATCACTGCAATGAATAATATATTCCCTGTGGAGCATTTCTGTGCATGTAGCATCCATCCCCCCCCCACCCTGCTGGCTCACCTACTCTCTAACGCACGCACACACCCACCAGTTTCCTGTGGGACCTTCATCAGGCTTGTGATCTCCTTTTAGTTTCTCCCCTGATGATCTACATATCTCTAATGACACTACTGTAGTAACAGAAAATCTTTTAAATCTATTGCTCACTAACCGTCCCACCTTTGTTACATTTCAGGGCGTCCGGAAGGGGAAAAAAAGCATCCGGGTCACCGGAAGCAGGAGAACGATGAGAAAAGGACATCTGTAACAATGCGGAGAAGAACAGGTCGATGTGAAAAGACAAGAAAGAGAGGAAATGAGCAAAAAAGTGAGTGACACTTACAAATGGGGGAAGGGAGGAAATTTCTTGCAAGGCCGAGAGGAGGAAAAAAAGTGGCAGTTTTAAGTAAAACATGGATAAAAGTCTGAAAAAACCTAAAAGGATGTGCCCGGTGAGGGATGGATGAACAGGCAGAGAGTGGCAGCGTGGCTGTTTAAAGGTCATGTGTATTACAGAGCCGTGTGCAGAGACACGGGGCTCCATCCTCTCCTCTTTTCTCTTTTTTATCCTTCATCTCCCTCCATCATTTTCTTTCTGCTGCCAGTTTCTCCTTTTGTAATATCTCTGTTCTAGCCCCTCGTCCTCGCTCGCTCCTGTCTGCCTGCCTACTCTTCACCCTCACACAAACCAGCCCCCCTCCCTCTATCTCCCTCCATCAGCTTCAAAGAGCTGTCTCTGTGGCAGACCTCGAGGGCACCTGCCTCTTGAGGTGGAATTAAATCATACGTCCCCTAGCGCCTGTGTGTGTGTGTGTGTGTGTGTGTGTGTAGCTAGTGCAGACTCCTCTGAAGTGCACTGAGGCCGCTGGGCAGCAGCGCTGCACCAAACAAGCAAAACTAATAAACAAGCAGGTGAAGCTCGGCCGCGGGGTCACTTCTGCCTCTGGGTTCATTCTCTAAATGAGATTACGTTACAGTTTCGCTGGTAACCCTCAGAGCCCAAATGAAATTTGAGTGCAATAGACATGTGGGTTTGTGCTGCACCGTTGCTCAGTGTGCCAGTCTGCCATTGTACATATGCGTGAATCAGTGTGTGTGTGTGTAGGCGTTTTGATGACAGCATTTGGGAAAATGCCACTCTGGAGGTTGGTGCCGGCTTCTCGGTGTCAAAGGATGACATTGGATTAGAGGTTCTGGCCCACACTGTGTGTGAAACGCACACAGGTGTTGGTTCCACAGAGTGTGTGACTGAATCTGACCTTCATTCGGAGAAGAGAAGAGCAACGTGGATAGACTGAGCCGTTTTCTGCAGGCTTACATCACAGGTAATTGACTTTTTGTGTAGTATAGTAGACACATTTAATTAAAGTAGATGCTCAATTCTATTTTATTTATATAGCAATAGATCAAAACAGCGGCATTTATATTGTAAGACAAAGAGCCTACAATAACCCAAATTGTAGAAACTTTACCAAAACAATGTCCTTTAACTGTCACATTAATCCACTGTCTAGTTCCAAAAGCTCACAGGGACTTGGGACTAGAAAAATCCATCATATTGCTCCTGTTTTAGCTTGTCTTTATTGACTCAAAGGCCTGAACGATCAGGCCTCATCATATCTTTCTGACTTATTTGTCATTCCTAGACTTTCTATAAAGTTTCTACAGGTCGTATGGGAGCCTTCAGCTCTCAGGCCACTCTCCTGTGGAACCAGCTCCCAGTTTGGATTCAGGAGACAGCATATTTCCGTTACTGACTACCTCCACCAAGACGGTGGCAGCGTTTTTGGCAGCGTGTGCATGTGTCATCATTCTGTCTATAAACACAATAGCTCAAAACTTTATGAATCAATTGTGATGAAACTTTGTAGAGGTGTGGAGTGGGGTCAGGTTAACAATAAGCAAAAACCTCGTGACTGAGAAACTATGATTCTCATATGTGCGGTGTGTATTGTCAACATATTGAAAGTAGCATATAAAGATTTAAAATATCATCCCACTTTTGAACACCGACTTCTCTTTCAAGATCAACAGACCAATCTGAAGGTCATTGATGATAATTCTACACAGAGCTATTTAAATCTTTCTTACTTCAGTTGTTTGTATCGACAACATATAGGCATACAGGGAACAATAAATAGGGATGTAAGTTACTCTAACCTCTTCTTCAAGCTCAGATAAGGTCAAAATCTCAAAAAAAGTCTTTTATCTTTAAAACAATGCATCAATTTCTGCTGCCTTTGTCCTGACATCATTTATTTTATTAAGACTTTTTTTTGTACAGAATAGTAACAGGTTATAACTGTTTAAATACATGCACAATGTTCATGAATACTTTTTTATACAAAATATGAAGTGATCTCAAAAACTCTTTACACTTGATATTTATTTCTACACATTTAAATTTTAATAAACAAAGAAATCAGTGCTACACATGTACTAAATCCACACAATTGTTTTAAAGTGATTGTACTCAAAATTATGTTAAGTATATTAAAATTGGTTCAACAGGGTAAATAACAAAAGGCTCCACTTTGTATGTTACGTCCCCACATGAAAGCTAGGCGAAGAGTGTGGGGGACAGTAACAGTTGGATCCAGGTTGAAATGAAAAGAACGCCAGGCAGAGATATTTAACACAAAAGATATCTTTATTATAATCAATTAACTCAATATTCATATACACAGTAACAACAAAAAGAGACAGCAACGCTACTTTAATGATAAATCAGACAGGCCCACCCAAAAAGATGGTGACCACTTCAACAAAGAAAACAACATTAAGGCTTCAACAGAAAAAGACAGCAACGCTGCTTTTAGCAATAACCAGGCAGGCCAAACCAAATAATGGAGGCTGCCGTCACTTAGGCAAAACCACTGCTCAGTTAAGAGCTACTCACAAAGAGCCACGCACGGTGGGGCTGGTCACACACACAGCAGGCCTTTTCCACACCTAGACCAGACTCACACACTGACCAGCACAGAGGAACTCCACCAGAAGCCTCTTCCACTGCTCACATCGCAGGCCAATCGCAGGCCAATCGCTCAAAGCGGCTACACCAGAGAAAGCCACCCTCCCACATCCAGCCCATCCCCAGGTTATATAACCTCAGAGAGGTGATTGCTGACTGGGCCCAGGTGGTAAACGAGGCCAATGAGCAGCAGCTGTGTCCTGGGGAGAGAGAAGAGCAAGAGAGAGACAGAGGGGTGGAGCAAGAGAGGAGGAGGAGGAGAAAAACACCACGCCCACACAAGGGCAGTATCAGGAGGCCCAGCTAGGGCTGTAACACCCCCTCCCATAAATACAAACCAGTGGTTTGTCACAGAACGTCCTACCCAACTTTTAAACATATCACCTACCACGCACCATAATAACGGTTAGGCATACCCTGCCAAATCTGCCAAGACCTTTTTGATGGGTTGAAAACACTGCACGGGGTTGGCTCAAGTCCCTCAACATAGTGTCCCAAGTGACAGCCAGATGTTTTTTGAGCCATCACATATGGAGAACCCAGCGAATAGCTAGAAGGCCTTTCCGAAACACTTTTCAGACGCTTCTTCGCTAGGTCATGGCGACAGGTATGCTGGTTAGCCAGAGGTGCAGGTTTGAATGTTTGTGTCGTACACAATGTGTCACACTGCAGGTCTTCTGGACCTAAAAGACGGTCAACAGGTGGCGGACCACAATTAGTCGATCTCTGACAGTGACCAAATGACACCACCGAGCAATTATGCTCCAACTGTCGCCTAGGACTGGCAACTTTGTCCGTTTGTGAACCACAGTTCACTCTTTTGAAAGCAGATCGATTTTGCTTTGAGTTGTCTTTTGAACAGTGAGCAATCAGGTGGCCAGGTTTGTGGCAGAAGAAACAGAGCTTTGCTCTGGATCTTGAAACCATGCCTGCATTAGCATTGTTAGCTGGCACACTCCTAGCCCTTGAGACCGACTGTTTCTGTTTGTAGGCCTCACAATTTGCAATTAAATGGTCAGGCTTAAAACAGAAAAAACACTTTTGTTTTGCCTTGGAATGGGACACAAGTACCTCACTCTTTGGGTACTGTGCAGCTGGCACATCACTAACCTTCACTGAGGCGACGTGTTGTACTTTGTACATTGTACTTTCACTTTTACTTCAAACTACTTAATAGATGTTTAAAAAGAACCTGGATACAAACCACAATGCCTTTGTTTTAAATCCTGTCCAGAGAGTGAGCTGGCTTGGCGGAGGTTTGCATTCACTGAGTGCTTCTTGTTACTGGTAATTTTAGGTGCTCGTTGGCACACACCTCCACATTCATATGAAGTCTTCATAATGAAAATAATAAAGTCCAAGCACCAGACGTGAGCCGTGAACACAGTACGTACTCAGCATCATCATTAGTCAGCATACTGAGCAATCCAGTGGATACAGAGCAATAGTATGATAAAAGTGTAGTGTTAAAGTGGTGTGTGGGTTCGGTAAATAATTGCAATACTCACAATGTAACTGTGTTTTGGTCATGAGGCGAGCATGGTTTAGTGCTCCTCTGTTATTTCTGTGCCCAGGTAATGCAGGGAGCTCTTTAAAATTTCATTATGAAGAATTGTATAAGGTACTTTCTGCTGCTCCCCTACTTCCAAAGGTACCACAGCAGCTGGTCCCTCATGTTTAATTTGGTGCAGATTTTATACTTAATGCCCTTCCTGAAGCAACCTTCTTTATGGGGACTTTGAAGCCTGCACGAGGCGTGCATTAGTTCATAACTCCTTGGACTGGGGTTGCGTCTGCCCCTAGGTCTCAAACTGGAAATCTTTTTCATGTAAGGTGAAGGTGCTAACCACTCCATCATGGAGGATCATCATAAGGAATTTGATGCTGTGGGATGCTAAGGATAGTGGGTGCTGGACATGCCTGCGAGTCGTCCATCTAATAAAAGTCATTAGAGAGAAGCAGGAAAATCAGTCTAATAAAGGAAAGAGGTTGGTGCTGAGTCTTGAGTCTTGGATGAAGGCCAGAGACATAATTTAGTTAGTGGTATGTGTGTGTGCATAGGGGTGGGGTTGATACACAGGGGTGTATTGATTGGTGGGTGTGTTTAACAGGGACCTGAAGCACCACAGCACCTCCTCCCCCACTAACACA
The DNA here is from genome assembly GCF_057382275.1 of Copadichromis virginalis. Taxonomy (NCBI): domain Eukaryota; kingdom Metazoa; phylum Chordata; class Actinopteri; order Cichliformes; family Cichlidae; genus Copadichromis; species Copadichromis virginalis. The sequence continues at coordinate 14,441,569 of NC_140621.1, forward strand.
AACCCCTCTCTGAATGAGACTGTATCTTCAGGTACATTATGTATAAGTGCTACAAGCTGTTGTTGTGCTGCTCATCGATCGCCTCCTTTTCTGAAACCAAAATAAAAAGGACCTGTCTGATAGCGTGTCGGGACACATCAATAGTAAACCCTTCAGGTCAGTATTTCAGAATTCATGAGCACCGATCCTTTAAAAAAGAGAGAAAGAAAATGTGAGAAAACGTGGAGAGCAGCCAGCACAAGAACCATACACAGGTTATCCTGGATAAATAAGTCTGCAGATTTCCCATTCAAATTCTGCACAGGTTACAATAGCACTACTGATCAGCCACAACATGGTCTGTGCTCTGACTCCAGCAGGGCCTGCTGTGATTTGACCCGGTGGGTGTGTTCTGTTCTTTCTCCAGGTGTAGCTGCTTCCCTTTTGTACGTCTGACTTGACTCAGCAATAAAGCCAGAGTACTTAATGCCAGAGAGAGGAGCACGCTGGTGCCAGAGAGCCGTTTTGATTTGCACTTTATGAGCTGTGTGTCTTCTGGTGATTTACCCTTCGTAACTTACTCTTTTGTTTGGTGGCCAACTTCTGGACTCTGTTATGTTTGTTTCTCTCTTTTTTTCAAGGTCGGAGCAGAATTCGCATCTTTTACATTTTTATTATTAATAAAACCCTTTACTTGGATTATTTTGCCTTTTAGGTTACTTTCCCACTTCCCCAGTTTAGGCAGGCAACACAGTGACCCAAGGTTTCCCAGCACAGCATTTCAGTGTAAGAAGAATGGGCCTTATTTACTTCACCTTGCCATGTGTGCTGTGGAAAATCAGGGTTTGTAGTCCTGACATTTTAAAATGTATTATGAAGTCCTTTTAAATAAGTAAGAGGCTCTTTTATAATGGAAGTCCCGCTCAGTTCAGCTCTTTGTGTTGCTCCATGTGGATGCTTGAGCGTCGCTGTGCAGCACTGATGGAAGTCCTGCTCTTTCATCTGCTGCAGGGGGAAAGCTGTGAGCTCACCCTAAACTGTACGTTACAAAGGTAACTCTGCTTCTGTGAATCACAGATCTTTCACAAACGGGACAACAAAATCCCACGTGGTAGCCTACAACCGGCCTCTCAAAATCCTTATGCCCTGAAAGATTCACAGAGACCAGTGCGGCTGTTTTGTTCCCTCTCAACTTAACAAGGTTGATGACTCATCCCAGCCAACGATCTTACAAAAACACAATTCCCACTCGCTGATCACCTTGTACTGGCTAATGACAGAACATCCAGAGCTAGCACAGACCCAGAGGCCACGCTGAGCAATTAACCTTAGAAAATGTTTAAGGTGCCTTGAGAAATACTCTGTGAGCTGCATTGACCTAAAGGATGAAAAACAGTTATAAGCTCACATCAGCAGCCTTCAGGTTTCTTTCAGGGACTCCAGTGACCTTCAAGTGGCTTGATCAATGATATAAACACTGCTCCAGTGGTGTCCATCTGAATGAGCCCTTCAGAACAGATAAGAGGTGCTTCATTGCCGAGGAGACTGTTTGAGACGTGTGCTGTTTTTCCCTCCAATGGTTTCCAAACTCACTGGACTGACCTCTTCTGTCATATCAGCCCTTCATCTGTGAGGTGAGGCATCTTTTTGATCACCACATGGACAAACTATGCAACAGAACCGCCAGGCATGAGTAAGGCACTTGTGTTCTAAAGTTAATGGGGGAAGCCTCTGACCCATCTTCAGTCTCCACATACACTCGGAAAAGACAGCTCAGGGGAAGGACCCTGCATGGGGCTCAATGCACCTTTGCTGGCATGAAACTGAGACATTAGGTCATGCTCTGTCTTAGTCCAAAACACAAATTGCCACTTTGACAGTTGCTACGGTCCTTCCGTGTCCTGCCTCTTGTGCTTCTCCTACTATTTGTTTGAAACACAGCTTCCATTAGTTACACAGATGGTGGAAATCCAACTCCAGTGTGCAGGTGTTCTATCAAATGCGGCATTTCCTCTCTTTGAGGCAGACAAAATCTTTATCTGATATACAAAGCAGACTGAGGTGATGCACACTTGAAAAATTAACTCACAACAGCGGCCAAGCTAAGAACTCCCATCCAGAGCTGTGACCAGGCCACTGAGCACAAATCAGTACCTCCAGGAGGCGCATACAACTATTTGCATCTGCAGTGCCAATTTCACACATGTGGGGCAAAACTGTAATCCTAACAAGGTACTAGCAGCACAGGTGATGTAGCCAAAGTCAGGAAGGAAAGCTGGCAACAAAAGTAGGCTTCTGCAAGTGTGCAAGTTAATCTTTTAAGTCTTTACTCAATCAATAAGTTATAAAGGGCAGATCTCACTCTAATTAAATTTGTGCACACCATTTAACAAAAGTGTTGATTCAATTATGGTGTGCCTGACAAGTTTGTTCCTATTTTTTAACACATGTAGAGACGTAAACAGACAACCGGGAGTAACATTAAAAATATCTGAATAATGATTCATTCTAGATTTTTAAAAGTGAGGGAGGGTGAACAGATACAAATTTACACCAAAATAAATAAAAAATTAAGATGTTAATAAACATGAACGTATTATTCAGAGCAGATTACGATAAAATAGAAGAAATTAATTTATTTAGGAAATAATAATAATAATAATAATAATAATAATAATAATAATAATAATAATAATAATGTTTGTTGTTTGGTTTTATTGCTTTTGCCGCTCTCTAGTGGATTCACTTTAAAACTACATGACCTCCCATAATGCACTTTCTCCTTTTATTCCCATCATTCCTTGCAGCAAACCTTCTGCACCGGTCAAGATGGCGGACAGAGCAGGTACCGTAATGTGCCTTCTCCCAAAAAAATATTGTCCTGTTTTTGTTTTATATGTCATCATCTTGGCATATAACGAGGCTTTTGGGGACTGAGGGGTGTTTTCTATCAGACAAGCCGTGAATTCGTCACTTGAAGGTCTTTTTCGGACTGAAGGCCTCGCTAAACCCTTTGAGTCACGTCAAGGACTTTGCGTGTCATTGGCGGATTTACTGTGAAAATAAATCTGCAGGCCGCTTTTTTACATTTAACTGCACCTTTCAGAGTGACCTACAGCTTGGATGAAGCTCTAATAATCGTGCTGTTGATAAACGTGTCGATTATATAACGGTTTCTTTAGCTAGCTTGCTCGGTAGCACGCAAACACGGTGCGATTAGCACAAACTAGGATGGTCTCTTTGACCAACTTTAATTGTAAAAAAAACATAAAGAAGAACTTGGGTGCTTGGGTGCCTTGTTGTGTGCTTTATGGTGTTTTTGAAAAGCGGTCCAGCAAACTTTCATTCATTATGTCATCACAATCGGCTACACACACCTGGTAAATTTCAAACTAGCTCCTAGCGAGTCGGCTGCTGTGTTTTGAGTGTAATTGAATTACTGCGACGACTGAAAACATGTTAACAAGTTGTTAATTATTTTGCAGAATTAAGAGCTTCGGTTTTTAATTAGTCTCCGTAACTCTTAGCCTGATAATTATTTGAAAGGTTAATAGTTTATTGGATTTTTTTTTTTTTAAAAAAAGTCAGAAAATATGTAGGGAAATTACAATTTTGTATCCTCGGTACACGATGTTGCCACTTTTTGTCTTCTTAGACAAGCGGTTTAAACGTGTTTTTAGATTGCTAATGTTTGTAATTCAGTGGCATGTTTTTATTCTTTGTTGACAGTGTGCATTTTCAGTGATGACGCTCTTTTTACGTGTTTTTAGTTTCCTTAGCTGAGAAGCGGCTGATGGACGTGAAACTCAACGAGCTGGGAGCCTGGCTTGGAGGTCGAGACTTTACTCCCAATGGCATCCTCTCAGCCATTCGCAGGGGTGAGTACATCTTGCTCCGACTACTTCTGGTGGGCAGGAAAAACGTTTTTCTTTTTTTTATCTACTGGAACTTGGTTTTTAAACACTGACTGATTATTTATATACATTTTTTTCAGCTTGCACTCTCTTCCTCACCTCTCTTATGCACTGTCGGTTGCTTTGGATCTTTGACCCCCACATATTTAAACCCATCCACATTAACTACTTCAGCTTATTGCATCTTTATGGTTTCACCTGTAACGCATCTGTTATGTAAGGAATGTTATTTATGAGGGCTCAGCTCTGCCTTTGGCTAGGCGCTTCCTTAGTACAGGGGTCCTGAACCTCTCCAGTGACTTTATCAGAAAATGGATATGTATATAAAAATAAACAATGGCTTTATGTGTGAATATTTCAGTTTTTGGCATTGATCAGATGTCCAACTCCAGGCCTCGGGGGGGCCAGTGAGGCTAAATTACCTCCTCAACATGTCTTGAAGCTCTCAAGAGGCCTGCCAATGAACTAATCATTTCATTCAGTGGTGTTGACCCAGGGTGTTATCTAAACTCAGCAGGACACCGGCATGGAGTTCGACACCCCTGATCTAAAACACTCTTTACATTTACCAGCAGTACAATTGTGTCCTTAAACACAGATTCTTAAAAAAATATTTTACGATGTGCATCATAGCTCATGTTTATCGCCTTGATTTTTGCTGAACCTCAGTAAAAATGGTCAGCATGGCTGTGTAGTTTTAACTCCCAGTTGGTATGGATTCCAGATCTAAAAACAAAGTGTGAGGGGAAAATGGAATGATTTCTTCACTTTCACCACCAAGTATTTTTAATCTAAAGCTGGACTTTAGTTAAAATTATGTTGAAAATTGACTGTTTTAAAGTTTTTAGATTTCACTTTGATATATTGTCTGATTGGGGCCCCTTAAGATTGATTTGCACAGAAACCTGGGTTGAAAATTATACCTGCTCTGTCTCAAAGTGGATTTAAAAATGCTAGTTTAACTCCACTTCTCTTTTGTTAGTAATAAGTATAAAATAAAGTGAAAATCCAGAATTGAAGTACAAAATAATCAGAAATGGCCCACTGGAGAGTAAGAATCTACTCATTTAGGCTACTTTACACTTAATCTTAGTATCCTTCTTTACATGAGGCTCGTGCTTTGTGGTCTTTTATTTTTTTGAATCACAAATTGCTGAAAAATGTCTCTTGACAGTAAAGGTTGCTGACCCCTGTGCTAGTAGCTTTACTTATACTTGGGACACTAATTTGAGAATCTGGCCTCAGTAGTAATTAAGGTCACAGAATGAGTGCTCCTCTTGCATGTATTGAATACTAAACAGGACACTTGACCATGCTGTTTTCTCTTCTAGGCCATGACAGATACTACAACAAGTACATCAATGTGAAGAAGGGGGGCATCGGTGGTGTAGCTATGCTGCTCGTGGGCTACGTGGCCATCAGCTACTTATGGGAATACGACCACATCAGTAAGAAACACACTCGCTTACAGAGCCTCTTTTCTTTCTTTGCACTCCTGTCACAGTTAACCTCACTGGTTAAAAAAAAAAAAGCTAATATGTTAAACGACTTCTGCTTCTTTTCTTGTAGAACACGATCGCTGGAGGAAGTACCACTGAGCCCCTTCAGGAACGCGTCAGCTCTTTCTATCCTCGGCTCTGTTCATATGTGATTGTTGTGACCAATAAAAAATAAGGATAAGGATTTACTGTTGAGTGTACTGTGTAAATCTCAGAAGTGGCTATGAGAAGATCAGAAATGAGGGGTAAAAAAAATTAATAAAATCTGAAACAAGAACATTTATTTGTACAGACAGAATATGTTCAGACTGTCAACAAAGCGTCTCTTCCAGCTGCTCTGCACTACCGTACCTGCCACACACGGCTGCTAAACAGAGGCTGAAATGTCCAGAATGAGACCGTTGTAGCTAGTGTGGATTTGGGCACTGAGTACAAGCTAAATTACATTCCTAAGATGTTTATCACATTTGTTCAATTTTTTTTTTTTTTTCCCACGGTCAGACTTGGAACATAGCAGTGGCAGTTGCAGTCACATGACCTGAGGAACAACAGCACCTGTATTGGTGTTTGCAGCAGTCTGGACCCTGGGAGTGACTCTTCAAAGTCACCTGTACTGTACAAACCCAGCAAATCAGGCCGGATGACCTTTTTTCTTGTCACTTTCATGTGTCCACAGGCCCCCCTCCCACTGTCCGTGTCTGTCGGGCAGCAGTTAGTCTTTAAGAAACACCAGCATGTAGAGCAGTCTTCCCCATTCTCTCTTCTGCTCACATCAGGGGTGGTGCGCTACAGCACTGAGGTGTTCGGCTGAAGGTTACTGACCACTCAGGAAGGCGAGATGGCCTTTAGTGCATTTGTTGGCATAGTGGCCCTTCTCGCCACACTGCAGACAAGAGGAAGACGGAAATGAAGCAATTAACGACATTTACTGCATGTTCCAGTTGTTCCCAGTAGCGAGGAAAAAAAAAAAAATCCTCTAATTTTAAAGGAGATTGTTTTAGGGGTGTTTTCCCTTCATTATTTACAGTCATATGTGCTGTGAGATTGGTGGCTCTGTTAAAAGTGTACAAGGTTTAAATAATGATATCAGTGAATGTCCAAGTAAATCCTATAACCCAAAACCCCAGGCTGTTGGAACAGCTGCTCCACCCACATTCATACATGTTCAGCATACAATTTGCAAGAGACAGCCAATCAGAAAAAAGTGGGAAGCAAACTTAAAACTGATGATTCCAGATTGTGTTTGAACTGAGGAGCCAGACTCTTGTGCACATTTTTCATCCCAAAGAGATTTGTGTCACCGCCTTTTGCTTTTAGGCAAATGTGTAAAGTACTACACTGTGGAGAGCCAAGAAATTCAGAAAATTGTTCCCCTTTAAGAAGCTGGATAAATTCACAAGAGCACCAGTGATCCATCTTATTCAAGGCTCACTGCAACCACGCAGAGGAAACCAGTATTATAGGTAAAACCTTACAAGTGCATCTAAACTTGAGAAAAGTCTGGTTTTAATGATCTAAATGTATGGCCGGTGCATGCTTTGGCAATATAACCAACCACAGTTTGATTAATGATTGCAATTACGACCAAAGCGAGAGACTGGCATGGCTTTAATCACACAGATGTACAGCCGACTCACCTTGTAGCAGGTGACTTGGTCCAGCGGACGAGGCCCTCTGTTGGCATTTAGATTGTTCTGCTGAGACACAGTAGTCGTGTTGTTCTGCTGCCGCTGGGCTGGGATGGAGTTGGTGAGCTGGATTAAGGAGAGCGACGAGCGACCAATGGTAGGCACGGGCTGCGGCAGGAGGCAAGCAGAGAGACTGTTTTCACTGTGCACCTCAGCAACAGGAACGAACAGTTAAATAGAAGCACCGAGAGTCATGCTGATTCATCCTGTGAGATGGATCCACACCGGCATCGGGATGCATCATTCGAGTGTTTGTGTGCATTCTTACCTTTGCCTGGTTCTGGTTTTGCTGTGGGAGAGGAGGCTGTTCAGAAGCGCCCATAGGCAGCTCAAATCGGGGGCTGTGGAGGAACATCAACGTATAATTTACGTTACTGCAGGGTGAAGTCTCAAAAAACTTTTAATCCAGCTATCCATCATTATAAAATCAAACAAAGACCATTTATACTGGAGTGTAATGTAATGAAATTCCTGCACAATTGCTTGGCAGATTTAACCAACTTAATGTGGAGCAGCGGTCCTATCAGGAATCATACCTGTTGTGTAGGAAGTAAATGTAAAAGGACTACTTACTGCATAAATTTACAGGACTTTCCTTCTGGACAGAAGCCCACCAAGTAGTTCACACAGATCACCCTTCTGGTATGTCGGTGTCGGCAGTCAGGACCTGAGGTAAGAAGACGGAGACACAGATGAGGACAAATAATAAGACGTATTATGTTTTTCTCCATTTAAACCACAGAACAGACAGGCTACGTCTATAAGCAGTGGGTTTGTGGTATTAGTACCAGAATTTGACCTTACCGTGTTTGCAGAAGCCTCGGTCATACCAGGGACAGTCTTTGATCTTGGACTCTGGATCTATGTGTAGGAAAGGACACTCCTTGTTGCTGCATTCACCTGTGAGGGTCGCAGAACAAAACATTAATCAGTACGGCATTCATCTGACAAGATCTGTGCAAAGTTTAACCAAATAAATGCACTCATGATGTCAACTCACCGAACTTTGAGTAGAAGTAGCATTCAGGCATCTTGGTCATGTCGTATTCGTGGAGAAACTCGCACTGGTCTCCCTTCTTACACAGACCTCTGAGCCAGTGCTTACACACCACTGTCTTCTCTCCACTGATGTGACGGAACGGACACATCCCACCTGTGAGACACAGTGCGCTCTGTGACCTTCTCCTCATTAAGACACACATGGCTCTCAGTGTCATGCTGATCACTTAAAACACAATTTAGTACTTTAAATTTGGACATTTTGAGATCAGCAGAGACTGGCCTAATGGCAGGGATTGAAATGGTTACAAAAGTGATTAATAAAGATGGGGGGGAAAGGTCATTTCCCTTGAAGCTATTAGAGGAGTAATATAATTCACAACATTATGAAAATGGGCTATTCTTGGAAATCAGTGAGGTGCAGGCTACTGTAGCAGTGCGTAAACAGTATATCTAAGGCTGTATTTAGACATGAGAGGTCGAGCTTGCTTAAAAAAAGGTCAACCAGCACCGATCTGTGCGTTTGAGTGGCGTGAAGTGTCTAAACTTTAACTTTACGGAAGTTAAAGAGTTCATTGTTGGGGCCGTTCACGCTGCAGTGACATCACCACAGAGTTGAGACCATGTTGTGATTTTACCTTTCTGACACGCAGCTCTCATGAAGAACTCACACACAGCAGACCCGGACTCTGCAGAGACACACACGATCACAGGGTCAATGAACATAAGTAGTCAGTGGCGGTCAACTCTCCCCTCGTCAATTTTACCGTTAATTCCGCTTAAGGTTAACCCGCAGCGGGCTTAGTACCAGCTAGCATCCCAGCACTTACTATCCATGCCGGGGAAAGGCAGCGGCTGGGCTCCCAGCTGCTGCTCCACGGCAATCTCCAGGTCAAACTTGATGTGGTCCACGTTGGCCAGTAAATCCTGCATGTCCCCTGCAGTCTATTCACTCCTCCGATCAGATAAATGTCCGTTTCGGTTAAGCTAGCTCGAAGTCTAGCTACTAGCTACCAAGTTCCCTCTCAGCCTGCTAAGGCGGCTAGCCAAGCTAACTGATAAGTTAGCACCAAACTCCAAACTCCGATACCGAGAATACAACAGATGCCGTAGTTTGTAGGTCTAATGTCGGTTTTAAAGACAAGCCATGGACACGACCGGCCCGTAAATGTTTGTATGTCCCCGAACTACTCCTTGTTCTGTGTGGATGATGGGAGGCGCGCAGGCTGACCTCCGACCTGACAAAATCAGACAAGACTAAACGATCGCAGAGCGCTTCGTTAAATCCACAACTCAACAGTAAGTTTCAGTTTTTCCACATGATGAAGAAATGCTGCTTTAGTAAAATCTGTCAGCATTTCTCTTTGGGCTTAAACTGTAAGAAATGAGAAAAATTACAGGAAAAAACCGTGGAGCCAAAACAGAAATTTCTATAGTAGATCATTTGTAATCTGAATGTAAGAGCATTGAAATCAGAAATTACTGTAGTGTAGCATGAATAGCCAGGGGGGAGCTGGAAGGAAAAGATGTAAAACTGATTACATTTGGATTCTGGTGCCCCTTTATGTCTGACACCATTGGTACAAAACAGGCCCGACAAGGTTTTATTCAGCTTCACCGAAGTGTTTTTTTTTCTTTATAAAATCCATCGCTGTTGCTTTCGTGCATTTATTATGATTATTATAGAGCTTCTCAGTGGGAAAGCTGAGGGTACTGGGATGTGTTATTTTGATCTTCAATGATTGATTGATTGAATCTTTATTTTGAACATGTTGAAAAAGTACAACAAAATAGAATTAAAAGAGACAAATGAACAAAGCAAAACAAAAGGAAAACGAGCAACCACAACTCCAATTAACGTTCATGTTCAAAAAGGAGCAGGAAGAAGCATAAGCTTATTTAATCCCACCCCTTTTCCACTATCTAGTATCAATAGACTACAGAAATACCTCATTGCAATTACATTATATGTTATGTGTAATTTTTTTTTTTTTATATATATACATATATGTTTCTATCTATCCATACATACGTATATACACACATATACACATCATGTTGAGCAAAACCTGATTTTGGCTCATTTGAACCCAAACACTAATCAACACTTCTCAAACCGAGCTTGTCTGTTGATGGAGTTCAAATTCAACTTTTATTCGCCACATGCAGTGGCAGGTTGCCCTGCAGTGGAATGCAGGGCAACCTGCCCCCCGACTTTACACACACAACACAGACATCACATAGGGATACAAGTCAGAGAACGGTTGCATTACAGAAAAAACAATGAAATATACACTACAATGGGAAAGTACAAGAGGAAAAAAAGAGACCTCTACTCATACTGGGCTATAGGAGGACAGCATGAGAACAGGAAACAAAAAAAACTCCTCAGGACAGAAAGCACATAAATGTCCACAGTACAACATTATAGAGCACGTGACGAGCAACAGGGTTGGGTAGGGGAAAGGAGTAATCCCAGGCAACACAGCAGCCATCCTGCCCCTCGCCGTCTCTCCAGTGCGGGTCCAGACCCGCCTCGTGTTCCCAGGAGGCAACAAGCATCGAAGGCATTGGAAGGGGAGGGGGGATGTGTGAGTGCTTATCAGTGTAAGTGTATGTGTGTCCGTGTCCATAGTTCAGCTGAGACAGTTTCCTTCGCCCTACCAGGCTAAGTAAACAGTCTATCAGTCCCTCCAGGGCACTTGGGCTCACCCGAGCCCAGACTTCTCCTTGAGAAAAGGGTGTCAATAGCATTCAGAGACCAGTTGATCAAATCCATAATTCTCTTTTAGGTTTTAGAGAACAGACTGTGAGAGAGTGTTCCAGGGAAAGTAATACACACGAGACAAGACAAGGACACAAGAGGCTAAGCAGGGAAGATAAGGGGAAGGAGGAGAGGAGAAAAGTGCGACTGCAAACAAGATTCTAATCTAAAATAATCAAATGTATAGATTAAGAAAAATTTAAAACCCCCAAACCAGTGATTGTACCAACATTTGTAGTTTTCAGTAGAAACATATCAGATTCTTGTTTCCAATAAAATTGGGACACCACGTAAAATGTAAATAAGGTTGTTTGTTTAATTTAAAATTGGTACAAAATAGAGATGGACCGATCCGATATTACGTATCGGTATCGGTCCGATACTGACCTAAATTACTGGATCGGATATCGGAGAAAAATAAAAAATGTAATCCGATCCATTAAATATCACGAAAGCACCTCGCAAAACTTGCAACACGCCGTAACTCACCTCAGAACGTTAGCAGTCGGAGCAGTATGCATCACGTGATAGAGCAGCTGTGGCATGCCGGACCTGTCGGTGGTCTGGATAGCATTTGGAGCTTCGCTAGCAACCTGGCATTTCATCTCCGACAAAGTTATCCCCGAGAGAAGTAAAGCAAGTGTGTAAGTCCATCTCTGAATGTTTGTAAAGCATTCCTGCGTTAAGCTTAACGAGCGACTGCCTCTCGCTCTCCGGCTGCTACTTCAATCGTGAAACTGCTAATGATCAGCTGATCGGCTTTTCTGTCGCGAGTCCGTCTCTCTTGTTTGTTTTTGGCCCACTTTGCACCAGAAAGAGGAAACCAGCGGCTGAACAACAGCAGAACGTTTAAGCTTGATAAGCTGTTGTTAGAATTTATTTAATATTACTTTCTACACCAGGATCTTTTTCTACGTAGCTGACGCTGGTAACTGTGCAGGGGCGGATCTAGCAAAGTTTAGCCAGGGGGGCCGATAGGGCATGAACAGGGAAAAGGGGGCACAAAGACATACTTTTCTTTCTTATTCTCATTTAAAATGTCGAGCTTTTAATAAATAATTATCTGACACCCAAAGTTTTAATTTGATGTAAAATGAATAGAAGTCCATTATTGTATATAGTAACTATTAAGTCTAATATATATACCCTAGTAAGCTATAGTACTTTTTACTTTGGGAAGGTACCATCTGTGCAGTCTGCAATTTTGTTGAAGAAAGATGTTGAATCTATTTAATATTTCTTGAAAAATAATTGATTTCTGTGCATTTTTTTTCACACTGCATCAAATTAAGGTTGATTACGTCGATTAAGCATCATGAGGTGGCGCGTGAGGGGTGGTTCCTTATTTTTTATTTATTTCTTTTTGTTGTTGCTGGGAGTTGGAACCCTATTAGTTAGGTTGCTTAATATTTACGCTAAGTACTCTTTAAAATACCAGAATAGGGAGGATGGTGTAGGTCTAAGTTTATTAGATTGATCAGTATTGCTGAACTATGAAATATTTTTTTTGTATACAGGTATAACAGAATAGCTTTAGTGTAGTTGTTGTTTTAAACTTGAGTATGAACTTGCAGACTTGCAAAATGCAGCAAGATATTTTAAAAAACAGTTTTGTTGATTAAAAAACACTATATCGGATTCATATCGGTATCGGCAGATATCCAAATTTATGATATCGGTATCGGTATCGGACATAAAAAAGTGGTATCGTGCCATCTCTAGTACAAAAGCAACATATGAAAGGTAGAAAATTAGATATTCTTTTTTTAATTGGATGCCAGCAGCATGCTATGCTGTTTCAGTGTTTTCTAATGTCCTGTATCACCTGATCTTTCAGGATTACTGACCGTTTTTCCTGAAAGAGACTATGTTATAGCATATACAGATTCATACAGCAGTATCCAGTTTGAGTGAAAATCCAAGTCCAGGATATCTCTTCACTGAGAATTGTACTAGGAAGAAAAAATGTCTACTGGAGAAAACTTATTTTCACCCTTTGAAACCAACGTCCAGGTTTCACAGGAACACAGGCTCTGGATATTCGACTCTCTGTGGACTCGTTCTCATCAAGGTGATTTGAATTTTAATGACCCCTTAACTTTTATTCTACCAGAATTTTCATTTGTCCAGTGCTCTTGTAATGACATTCCAGCCAGCATCAGCTGTTTTTCTATTGCTGCTAAATCAAGATTATTAAACCACTGTAAGCTTCCAATATCTACTTTACTTAATCAGAGTCCAGAGCACTGATGTACTTAGACTGGGGGAAAAAATAAAGCAAAACAAAACATAACAGCTGAGGTTTCGTTCATTCTTAGTTTATTCAGAATGTAATTATTTTATTTTCAAAGTTGTACTTACGATACTATATACTGAAAATGTGGTAGTTTGCTACAAAACCTCTGAAGTGTAATCTTAATAAAGATGAAAGTGAGATTTCTGATGAGCTCAAAGCTTAAATATGATTGTAACACCCGACCATGAAGCTAAATGGAAAACACGTAAAAATGGGAAAGGCTCAGTAACAACACAGAATAATTCGATGGTTATTAAATCTGTTTGAACAGAAATCGTGTCTATCCATGCGAACTGTGAGTCGACAGTCAAAATAAAGGAAAAACAAAAACCCAGCATCATATGCCTTCGTACTAATCTTCTTGAATCATCCGTTCAGCTGCATTTAGAGTCTGAACTGCGCTCTACAGCTCGGGTAGACCTGGCATTGGGAATTGTCCGGCGAAAGCCTCCACCTCAACCCTGATCTCCGCTACCCGCTGCTGGAACTTCTCTCCCTGGGATAATGCCTGAACAAACGCCTTCAGAGTGGCTTTGGGATCCAGACTTTTCTGCACCTCCACAGTCAGTTCAATGCCTGCGGAAGAATGGAAAGCATGGGTTATTTACATTTTGTTTGTGAGAAATCTTTTTACACCAATTCCTCCTTTAAAGAAATAAATTACCTCTGTGGATGAACTCAGCCACTTTCCTGAAGTCATTCTCCACCAAGCCTCTGGAGGTAAGAGCCGGCGAGCCGAACCTCAGGCCGCTAGGTCGCAAAGCACTTTTATCTCCTACAAAGATGTACGAGAAAAACTAAGAATGGGACTTTGCAGAGACACCAATCAAGCAAAAATGGGATCTATCTACTTAAAAAAAAAAAAAATCTTATTGTACATCTTTAAATTTCACTTAACTTACATTTTAACTACTGATTTTATCTACTGTTCTGAGTTTATCTACTGTTTTTTTTAAATCAATTTTAAATCATGCTTTATTGTTTTTGTTTTTTAATTTCTGTGTAAAGCACTTTGAATCACCTTGTTGTTGAATTGTGCTATATAAATAAACTTGCCTTATTCCTCTTCTTCTGAGCATGTTTATGACAAAAGAATTTCCCTCAGGATAAATAAAGTTCTTATCCCATCTTAAATATGAAATGTTCCTTACTTGCCATACTCGTGTATGGAAAACTACTTTGCCTTACACACACACGCACACACACACTCACTAACTACCTGGACAGGTGTTTTTATTACAAGCAATGGCACATGCTTCCAGGACCTTCTCTGCTCGTCCTCCATCGGTTCCCTTGCTGCGCAGGTCCAGCAGGATCAGATGGTTGTCAGAGCCGCCTGCACATTAAGAGATTACAAAAAGGAACATTAGATGAGCATGAAGCTACAAATCATCCATCCACCTTTTTAACCCCACTGAGATAGTGGAGCGCTACACACTGGGCAGGCTACTCCATCACAGAGAGATGATCAATCATTCAGGCTCACTCAGGCTCAGGATCATCAGTTAAGTCAATGACCATATAAGGCTGATGCTGTAATTCAATTTTAATGAATTGATATTTTCCCCCTTTGCACCTACACGCTGCTGCACTCTCGTCTTCCAATCAAAGCAGTGCAGCAGATCTTTCATTAGGCATTTCAAAAGCTATCGTTTTCTTCTTCTGAAAAAGACTCAAAATCAGTTCTTTTGAGAGCAGATCCAATTTTAGGGAAAAGAAAGTCACATGGTGCAAGATCAGGCAAATACAGAGTGTGGTGTGGACCAAAGAACCTTTCAGAGAGAGCAGTGTGGGTCCTGATGAAAGAGGGAACCATTTTCCAACAGTTGTAGCCTCTTTTTCTTCACCCTTAGATAAAAATGTTCAAGAACCCATTTATAATAGAGTTTTGGTTCAATCCCTTTTGTTAATTCCTCTAGAACCCCGTCCTCTAATCCATAATTATGCTCTTAATGTCAAAGAAAACCGTTAACACAGCCTTGAACTTGAATTCTTTCATCCTTGGCAACCCAGGTGATGTCCAACCTTCTCCAGATATAAATACTCCGGATTTGCTTCAATTTGTTTCACGAGTTTATCCCAACCGTGGGATAAACTTTGCCTAAATGTCCTTCATGTTGTGCAAAGATTTCCCTAAGTCTCTTTGTTGATGGACACATTGCTGCAATCATTCTGACGCCTTCATTTGATTTGTTTTCGAACACTCGTTCTTGGGCATCCATGGTGTTCCCCGTCCTCGGCATCCTCCGAAACATTCACAGGATCTTTACTGCCACGCAAACACACATGAACATGCTGGCCTTCTGAAATTTATAAACAACCCTCTCTTTTGAACTATATATAAGGGAGGCTTTATAAAGCATCGCATGCACCATGTCTCATGTTCACATAGGACATCAATCAAATAAGATTGAGCAGGGATGGATGGTCAAGTTATTGCGGGATTGGAAACTTCAAGCCTCTTTTACTCTGAAGAATGAAAAAATAAAAAGTAAAGGGGCTTAGTTATACTTTTTGCATCCATGTTGATTGCTCTTCTCCCACTCAGTGTATTTTCAGCTGGCTGTCATGGCAATTTTCTCTTCCACTTGTCTATTATGGTGCTCTGCAGTACTTACCGGTGACAATCTTGTAGCCATGGTCAATAAGAGCGCTGGATAGAGCCCTGCAGTTAGCGAGAACCTGCAATTGATAGGCCTTGAACTCTGGTGTCATGGCTTGCTTCAGAGCTACAGCAACACCTGCCATTTGTAGGAAAAGAAACAAACAAAACATGAGCCCAGTGAGAGACATGAAAATTAGTAAAAAGCGAAAGTGGAAGAAAATGATGACCTGCGATGGCGTGGTTGTGCGGTCCTCCCTGCAGTCCGGGAAACACGGCCTGGTTAATCAACGACTCCAAGTTGTACAGAGTCTCTTTTCCTTTGGCGTCCACATTCCGCACTCCTGAAGAGATGGAGTGAAGACGAGAAAGAGGAGAAGGTCAAATAAAAATAGTGAATTCACAGATATCAGTGTGGGGAAGAGCAGATTTACAACAAGACAAAGGGAGAAAAAGCTTCAGGTCCGTTTTATACCTTTTCTGTAGAAAATAAGCCCAGCACGGCAGCCACGCAGTGTTTTGTGCGTCGTCGTGGTAACAATGTCACAATGCTCAAAGGGTGAGGGCACCACTCCGGCAGCCACTAATCCACTTATGTGAGCCATGTCTCCCATCAGATAGGCACCGTTCTCATTAGCAATCTGCTTCAAGCGGGCATAGTCAAGGTTGCGAGAATAGCAGCTTGTTCCTGAGAAAGACAAAAAAAAGACAAAGTGTAGAGATTTTCTTTTCTTCCCCCGACAAATACCCTCAGATTTAAAGTTCCCAGTCACTGCTCACTGATGCATAAAAGTAAAAAGATAAAAACATAGGAGGGATGAACTACCTGCGATGATGAGTTTAGGGTGGAAGAGTCGTGCATTTTCCTGCAGCCTGTCGTAGTCGATGTAGCCAGTCTCTGGATGGACCTGGACAGAGAAGCAGCAGACCACATCATAACCAGGAGAATAACCTCCTCCTAAACATCAGCAAGACTAAGGAGCTGATCGTGGACTTCACTACAAAGCAGGCGAGGAATTACAAACCCCTCATCATCAGTGGCACGCCAGTGGAGAGAGTGGACAGTTTCCGATACCTGGGTGTCCACATCACTCAGGACCTGTCATGGTCCTGTCACATCAACACCCTGGTTAAGAAAGCCCGTCAGCGTCTCTTCTTCCTCAGAAGACTTAGAGACTTCCATCTGCCACTGAAGGTGCTCAAGAACTTCTACTCCTGCACCATCGAGAGCGTCCTGACGTCAAACATCTGCACCTGGTTTGGGAACAGCACCAAGCAGGACAGACGAGATCTGCAAAGAGTGGTGCGCTCGGCCGAACGCATCATTCAATCAGAGCTCCCTGACCTGCTGTCCATCTACACCAAGCGGTGCAAGTCCAAAGCTAGGAAGATTATGATGGACCTCTCCCATCGCAACAATGGACTCTTCTCACTGTTGAGGTCTGGGAAGCGCTTCCGCTCCCTTAAGGCCAAAACAGAGAGACTGAGGAGGAGCTTCTTCCCCCAGGCTATTCGGGGCCTGAACCAGGTGTAGGACTGGACTCTCCCACACACGTCACTATAAGACTGGACTCTCACACACGTCACCACACGCACCACCACACATTTCCTATAATCCTATAATTTATAATCCTTATAATCTTTATAATCTCTTCTGCTATTTGCACATTCTTTACTGTAAATTCCTAAGTTAATTTGTAAATTCTGTAGGAAACTGTAAATTGTAAATATTGTAAAACTTTCTTCTGTCATTTAATGGTCGGGCATTGTACAGCTACAAGCATTTCACCCCCATGTCACACTGTGTATGGTTGTGTGTGACAAATAAAATTTGAATTTGAAACCAAAATATAACACCTGCTATACACAAGATGAGGACAACACCACATAGTTGGACTTTGGATAAAACTTGAACCAAAGTGAAATCAGTTGTTTTGATTTTGCCCACATTTACAAACATAGACAGCCACAGCAGATACTGATCAATTTTAATGAATCTGACGATATTTTTTTCAGCATGAATGGCATCACAACCCGTGGGAGATTCAGTCAAACTTCACAGATGTGTAGTTCATTGAGTCTGAAGTACTCACTGGTGTTACAGATGGTGTGCTCCCACCACGAGGTGATTTCTAGTGCTCACTTTTGTTTCCAAAAATCTTATCTTTGACCTTATACACCACCTTAAACAGCAATATCTAGTCAGCCGATCTTATGACTTTAATTGAATGAATTTAAGTATGTAGACATGATCAGCGCGACATGCTGAAGTTCATATTGAGCATTAGAATGGGGACAAAAAGATGTTTTAAGTGACTTTTAATGTGGTATGATTGTTGGTCTGAGTGTTTCAGAAACTGCTGAGTGAGTGGCAGTTCTCTGATGAAAAAGCTCTGTCACTGTCAGAGAAGAATGGCCAAACTGCTTTGAGCTGATAGGAAGGGAACAGTAACTCAAATAACCGCCTTGATTCTGTGATTTGTCCCAGCTGTCGTGAGGAAATACCAGAGCACATCGCATCTTTGAGAAATTTGTTCCCAACTCCGACAGAGCCTTTTGGTTCCCGACCATACGTGCACATACATACCTTGTATGGCATGGACTCAAAGAAGATTGAGGTTGCCGAGATTTTTTTCTTCTCAGTCATGAAGCCGTGTGTCAGGTGACCTCCATCTGGAAGATCCAGCCCCATGATCCTGCCGTGGGGCTCCACAACAGCCGTGTAGACGGCGAAGTTTGCAGGTGACCCTTACAGAGAAGCACAAACGGTATGACAGTAAGTGACAGGAGCACGGCAGATGTTGCATGCCAACGGGTGTAGTCAGACTCAGATTTAAATGCATCCATATTTGATACCCGAGTATGGCTGAACGTTGACACCCCATTTCTCCGAGTCCAGACTGTAGGCCTCCAGTGCTCTCTTCTGACAAAGTCTTTCTAGCTCATCGATATGCTCCGTACCACCGTAGTACCTGTACACATGAATCATGCTCACCATTACAAATAATGTTCATAATGTTAATGCCACACTAATGAGATTGAGCCAGTTGGGATTTTAACTAGATTGTACCTCTGGCCAGGATAGCCCTCGGAGTATTTGTTGTTCATACAGGAACCCAGCGCTTCAAGAACAGCTCTGCTGGCAAAGTTCTCAGATGCTATCAGCTCCAAACCGTACGTCTGCCTGTGCTTCTCTTTTTTAATAATGGAGAACACCTGAACACACACACACACACACACACACACACACACACACACACACACACACACACACACCTGTTAGGTGGGAACTCTCAAAGGCCCATTATTAGGTACACGTTTATTAGGTAATTTGATGTTTTACCTCCACTAAACACAAACCTCTGAGTCGTTGACTGCCAGCGGCTCCAGCAGCATCTTGTTGTGCGATTCCCATTCTTCTTTGCTTATATGATGGGCGTTAGATAAAGACATGATTGCTGTTTTTTTCTTGGTCTCACAAAGTGGAAATCTAAAAGATGAGACTTTTACACAGACATAAAAACAATATCAATTTGAAAGAAATGAACATCTGTGTGTGATGACACAGCATGCAGACAGCGCTGCTGACAAACTGGCCCTACAGATGCTCCATTATTGCAGCACAAAGCCTCAGACAAAGAGTGAATATGCAGCAGCACACCACCCCTGCTACAGTATTATAGTGATAAGGCTAAACTTTGAACCATAGCACTGCCCAAAAAGGTCACTGAACTACACAATCACTGGTTATTTTGTAACCCAGATAACAAGCTCACTGCTCCATGAAATCCACAGCTGCCAGATCTTTATCAGACTGTCTCTCCTCATGACAGTCATGCATCTGTGCAGCGCATGCTTCTCATTACATCTCCTGACTGACCCAGAAAGACAGCAACAGCTGTTCAGTGCACACGCTGGCTAAACCTGAACTGAGAGGACCCCTGAACACATCATCAAGTTTAAAAAACACAAAACGTGAAAACTTCTACCTGCAGAGCTAATCTGCTTTAACGAAGGTTAAAGTGCAAAACACATTTACTTCTCCACATATTTTCTCCCTGCTCGCATTAACATTACCGTCCTCTGTGTGTGAAACTTTAACCAGCTCACCGTCTGTGGAGACTCCCGCGCTGTCAGCCGTACACTGAGCTGAAGTTCGAGCCCCAGAGCGCCAACAGTAATATCTGCTTCACAGCGGAGGGTAAAGTCCGCCAAACTTCCCACCAATCAGCGCATCGCTTCTTCTTCGTTTGCTTTTTATCCTGCGTGCTACATTCTTTACTGCCACCTTGTGCTACGGGCACAGACATGAAGACGACTGTGAGGAAAAATGGAGATCAGCTCACCGGACACATTATTAGGCACACTTATTAGCATGCTCATTAACTAAAAAAAATTTAATCAGCCAATCACATGACAGCTCATCTCCATCTCTAGATCAGGTTCAAAGTAACCATCAGCACGGAGAAGAAAGGTGATTTAAATGTCTATTCTGAGGATTTGCTGTGATATTCCCACACAAACATATGTAGTTTACAGAGAATGATCTGAAAAGGGGAAAATATCCAGTGAGCAGCAGTTCAGCTAACCCCCTTCCACCGTAGGAATCTTACAGTGGACTGAAAGCAGGAGACATTGCATTGGAAAACTTTGCAAAGAATTTTATTTCTTGTAAATGTAGTCATTAATAATAGGAGGGGTTGTGGGTTGTTGTTGTTTTTTTACTTACCTCACATTGGCCATGTTTAGTAGCTGCTTTTCTGGATTTTTAATGTACAATTTTATATTCAGTTAAAACAAACATTACTTTTGTCCTTGTGCCTTACTCCTCAGTCCCTCACATAGACCGGTGTCTGTGGAAGAATCCCAGCAGATCAGCAGTTTCTGAAATATTCAGGCCAGCATGTTTGGCACCAACAATGATGCCACATTGAGTCACTTAAGTCACCTTTCTATCCCATTTTGATGTAATTCAAAATCAACAAATCAGTGCATTCCCAAAAGCACTGATTTGCTGCCAAGTGATTGGCTGATTAGATAGTTGAAGTTAATGAGCACCTAAAAAGATGTACCCAATGAAGTGGCCAGTGAGAGTATATCTATGCATACCATGATGAAGAACAGCTGTAAAATAGCACTTCTCATATCTAACTTTGGACTGTTGGTGCCACTACAAACACACGTCTAACAGAAATCACATTAATTGCATATTAAATCGTCCACAGTTAAGATCAAAGGATAGATAAATGTGATTAATAGCTTCAGTCATTTCAGTTCATTATAAATGTATAACTCCCAAAGAAATAAATTATATTTTCATTGATGCATCTTCTCATGTGTATTTAAACGCAATTCTGTATTTTTCTACAGTTTTGCATCTGTGGTTTGACTGAAGCTTGTAAAATGTTATTTGACTTTTGTGCGTCTTTATCAGTCTCTCACATCATTGTGGTGGAATTTGTGTGGGCCCACTTCTTAACTCGTGAATGACCTTTCTTACTGCAGCATGACAGACTTCAAATTGTTTAGAAATGACCTTATAATGCTCCCAGATTAATGTACAATAACAATTCCTCCTCTGAGATCAGTGCTGAGGTCTTTCCTATTTGTGTTAACATACACACAGCCCAGCAAACTGACAAAACCTCTGTTTTTATGGAGGTGGCCACACTGACTGATGATCAGTTTATCAAGTTCATTTGATTAGCAGAACTTGCCGCTACTTACTGTTTCTAACAGAATTAAGAGGGTAAGGGTGGACTTAGTTTTTCATGTGAGTCAAATTTAGGTTGATAGGATGAATGGTTTCTTTATCTGAGACTATTTGTGTGCAAGTTAATTTATTGTAATAAACATAATTTGATAGCAACAAAGTGTTGGAGTAAAACTTTAATTTATAATACATGCACTGAACCCATCGTGCCATGAGCTTTTTCATGTCATAGAATGAGTGTGGCATCTGGGACACCGGTCAAATCTTGATTTAAATGCTCCTAATTATTGGGTTGCAGGTAATGCTTCCATGCATTATACCAATGACTACCACAAAGCCATATTTTACTCATTTTAATTTATCAGTTACATTAACTGATAACTATTTGGTTTTTTAAATCTACCTAACGAATGCTGTCTAAACCTGCAGTGAATCGGCAGACTCCATAAAGTAAATATCAGCTGACTTCCATATCAGCGGACCCAGATGTGGACTCTTGCACCTGAAGTTACAAAAGTCTCCTCTACACCAGGACATTCCGGTAAAGAAGCAAATAAATGAACAGACACATTTCACTGGTTCATCTTATTAATCTGAAATATTTTCATGAGTCAGTTATATACAATGTAAGTCTCCCCCCCCCCCCCAAAAAAAAAAAAAACCCAAACAAAAAAAGAGTGGCAAAGCTCAGTTAGGAAAGTTGAAATTGTACAATGATGAGTTTACCATGTTCAATATCGAGGGGTTCATCCCAATGTACGTGAATTTGATTTCAATTGTAGCTTTACTTCCTGGAAGGAACGAGGCCGTTATTCCCACGCCAAAATATACATAACCCCTCTTCACTGGTGTCTCCTCCGACGGTCACGCGTTACAGTAAATATCAAATACTCTTCATAGATCTTCCTTTAAAAATAGTCAAAGATATATTGCCTCAGTCCATGCGCAAGTGAAAACGCTTCGGATACTGTGCATCATTTGAGAGATAGGGAGTTTATTCCTCTAGCTGCTGCTGCCGCCACCGCCGCCGCTTCTTTTGCTGCAAAGAGAAAATTCAAGATGAAAACAGCCAGTTGTTGTAGTGGACCTAGGCTTGATTAACTACTAATCCACGACTACTGCAAATGCTGGGATTGTGTCAATACATTTCTGGAATCAGACTAGACATCATTACATGCTTAATAGACCATCTCAGAGCAGGAAATTAGTCACATGAATCACAATTTTTTTCGAGTGGACTAAGCAGGATTAAGTACTTTGTCAGCTTTCTTAATTTAATTCTGAACTTCAGTGTGCATGACTCAAGTCACAGCCTGACCTGACTATCAGAAATGTATCTACACATGGCAACAACTGGGTATTATTGTCAAAGGTCTGTTTGACAGCAATAAGTGAGTATATTGTTAGCACAAGGATGCGACAAAATGTAATAAGCTTCAACTGTGTTTTGTGTTCTGCCAGTGTAAACAAGTGCTGGTTTTTTTTGTTTGTTTTTTTTACTCAGAGGAGACTTCTTTCACACAGAAATACATGCACTCACTGTACAGGACAAGAGAGATTTATCAACACTAACAAGTTTATTAAAGTACACCTAATATGCTCTTTCTGACTTTTGTATCAACTGTGGACACTCATGTTATCAAGGTCAACGGTACAAAAAAAAAAAGTTCAGGCTTCAAACTGCTCCAAACACTCAGTGTCAGACAGGTGTTTTTTTTCTACTGCAGAGATCCTGAACATAGTCATTTCAGGAAGATGGCTCTGGCGTGAACACAGAAGCCTCGCCCACCTGATGTTTCAAGCCTGCTGGTTGGGCGGGACAGCCAATCAAGAGAAAGGTTTGTCTTAAAGGAGGAGACACTAAAACAGCCTATTGCAGACAAAGGACATACCAAAATGCTCAACCAAAGACTAGTATGAGAAATATGGATTATTTTTGAAATGGGAATCATTCAAAGCTATTCTAAAGGAGTGGAACTGAAAACAAGCGTAACAGATCAATGCCGGGAGATACAAGTATGGCAAACATCAATTACAATACTGCCATAACTGTGACAATCTGGCTTTGTAACACCAATAATAACACTTTGACCATTGCTGCAACTCCTCAGGAAAAGTGCAGAGTAATCGTGCTTGCCCTCCACTTGGTATAAGACACAAGAAAAACAAATATGAGCTAATGGGAAAGAAGTGGGACATCTAGCACTTGCAAAATAAGGCAGGGGCACTAATTCAGGTTTTGTACGGTGTAACAGGACAGTGATTTGTCCCTCAACTAAGTCTTATCACCACTTTAAACTGTAAGACATATATTGTTATGTTGTATGACTGCCATTGAGTATTGCATTAGAAAAACAAGGTTTTAGGTAAATTATTTTAATTGATTTAGTAAACATAAAAAACACTTTATTGTAAGAGCCTCTCCTTGCTGAAAGTCAGTGAGGAAAGTAACTTATTTATTACTAACTGAAAACTGGAGATAAGATGAGTAAAAACATCATAAAACAAGTTCGGAGGTAACAGAAAGTGGACTGGTACTCCTATAGCACCTTTCCATTTTTAAACAGCCGTCTACAATCACACACAATAAATTAGTGCTTTTATCTAACCCTAAGCACCTTTTAATATGTAATATTGTAAACTAAACCTGTTACAATAATAAATATATAATACATACTGTATACTATTAAAAATAGTATGTATTTTCACTCCTCCAGCTGCCCTTAAGATATCATCGAAAAGAATGCTGAACACTAAAAAAAGTAATAGGGTGTAAGGTGTGCCAATAACAGTGCAGTTTTTCTGAAAATAAATGTAAAGAATTCACTTTCATTGCCAGTTTTCCTCACAGGAAACTCAACATTTACCACCTGGTGTTTAATTCAGTCTGTGCTGTTAAATAACCACTTATGAAATGCCTGCACAGCTGAGGTACTTACCTTTTTTCTCCTCTTCTTTCTTTCTTGCTGCATCCTCTCTCTGTTTTCTAATGATGGCGAGGCGAGCGAGGTCAGCTTTGGCCTGGTCTGTCTTGCCGGCCAAGTGCATCTTCATGTAACGCTCCTTGGCCTTCTGCTTCTCGATCTCTTCTCTGTGCAGAAGAACATGTTTCAAGGTTAGAGGAATGACAGGAGTTCAGTTTTCCTGTAATGTTCTACACACAAAAAGCCTTTATGACACATAGTCACCTCAGATTAGATCTGTGTGTACCAAGCAGCTTTTTCTCAAACTGTTAACAATTTGCGCTTCAGGTTCATAATCCACAATAGTCCAAATCTCATAAGCTCATTGAAAAGGTTTCATTTAATACTATACTTTCAAGTAAAGTCCCCTATTGGTACTAATACAAGGTGACAGGCTGATGACACACACCTCTCTCTCCTTGACAATTGCCGGGGCTCTTCCAGCTCAATCTGCGTCACCTTCTTGGACTTCTGAGCCACTCTGTTGGGGTTCTCAATTTCTATCAATCCCTCGACACCGGCTCTCCTCCTCTGCAGACAAACACCAACATCTCATACAGTGCAAGCCAAACACTAACCACATATTGAGATCATAAGAAGTGCTTTAAGTGTGCACATTAAATAACACATTGGCCTTTATGTACATGATGGAAAAGCTGTGGCAGTACCTGGGAATCTTCATCATCGCTGTCCTCTGATCCAGAACCTGGTAGCTTCTCCTCTGCTGTGTCATTCTGAGCTGCACCTTCCTGCTCCTGCTCTTCTTGCTCTTGCTACAATACATAAATGACTGTTATTTTTTACATAATACATAATAAAGATGTTTAACTAATCATCTAATCGCTGAGATACTTTAAGAAAAAGAAGTGCAATTTCAACAATACATCTCAATTTCTCTACATGATATATTTTTGTAAAATGGCATAACCCCCTCCCTTTTTTTGGTAGCTCATTAAATAAAAAGGTTCTATAGCAGATGGTGAAAACTGTAACTTTTCAGTCATTTACTTGTTTAGCTGTTACTTAATCACTTTGGTTCAGTATGAGTTGTTATGGGGGGGGGGGGGGGGGGGGGGACTGGCTTTTCTTTTTCAATAAGAAAACCTATGAAAAAAGTGGGTCGGACTGGATTCTTTGCTGGACCGATTCTAGCCCCCTTGCCTTATGTTCGACATCTCTGACGTAACAAGGATAACTTTCAATCAGGAGTGTCTAACAAAAATGTATCCGGCTATGTTTTATTCTTTTCAGCTGTTTTCGCGTTGCATTGTGGGAAGTGTAGTCTCCAGCCGGTCTACTTGTGTGGGACATGACTGAGTGTACACTCCACCAACCTTTCTCCTCTCCTTTTCTGCCTTCATCTGGGCATCTATCTCTTCGGGGCTGGTGTACGTCCGCATCCGACCCTTGTGGCCACCTTTCTTACCTGGAAGGACGACGAAAAACACAGATGTGATCGCATTTTGTACAGAGCACGAAAGAAAGAGCGGACAGACAGGCATCAGATGAATCTGAGCAGTTTATAGACATGCTGGCACAGGCCTGCTTAATGCTGAAACATCATTCAGAGCGTAGTTATGCGAGTTAGAATGCCGCCCCAGCAGTACATGTCCATCGGGTGGCTAACAGCGGACAAACAAACATACAAAAATGATCTCAGTCCATTCAAACAACTTTTAGAGTCACTCTTACCTCCTTTTGGCATTTTAACAAACGAAGTCTTTACTATAAAGTCCCTAACCAGTGAACACTGACAGAAAACATAAATGTGACGGCAGCGACACAAACTGACAGCTGGCTAAACTCACAGTTGCAATAAGGAGCAGTATATTTTGCGTTGTCCAAGGATATGCCGGTTCATAAATAGTGAACACACGGGGTTTTTTTGGTAAGCCCGTATGCCGCTATGAACCACACATAAAATATTCCAAGAAACGTGTTAGTTATTTTTCCAAATAACATTGGCTATCGTAGTGTAGAAATCTAAATAATGCCCTTAAATGTAAGGCAATTTGTAAGACTGCTAAAGTGATGCAATAGACCAGGCCCGACAGTAAAACATACTTAACCGTACGAAATAAGTATTTTAGGGGAACTTGCATAGTTTATTAGGCTGAGACAAGTTTTAAGAAGTTACTTAACGCCTTTATAAAGAGGTTATCTTAAGTTTCGCGCAATGACGTCGTTCGAGAGACGGAAGGCCTTTTAATCACCCCCCGCATGTGACGTCATATATACGCGCCTGAGAGGGGCTCGTAAGACAAACAGGAAAATACTTACAGCGTTTTGTTGCATTTTTAGCTAAACAGAGACAAAATGCCAAAAGTAAAGAGGAGTCGAAAGCCTCCCCCAGACGGCTGGGAGCTCATTGAGCCCACTTTGGACGAGCTGGATCAGAAAATGAGAGAAGGTAGGCCAGGGAAGTTTCTCGGGGTGATCGGCCGTGGGGCTGTATGCGCAAAGTGAGTCCTGTGTATGACACTGAAGCAGCATGGTCTCCCCACACTGATGGATTCGGGTTATTCAGTTTCAGTACATGTTTATATTTGAAACACAAGTTGGCTCTCACCTGAGTTATGTGATGTACCCACAGTAAAAAAAATTGGGGTGAGGTGGGGTGGGGGCGCGGGCAGTGGTTTTCCTGGATTTCCTGTTCACATCAGCTACATCCGGTAACTGGGAAGAAATGGGAAGCTCACCTGGCCCATCATATTTCTGCTTACAGGTGCCAAAATCCTGTGCGGGTTCACCACATTAATACATTGCATTGTATCAGTTCCCCAAGGCAGGTAGTCCTTGTGATGTCATGCTCCTGGTATCAAAGCTAACCATCCTGAATCTTGTTTTGTGTTCTAGCTGAAACTGAGCCGCACGAGGGGAAGCGAAAGGTGGAGTCCCTCTGGCCCATTTTCAGGCTGCATCATCAGCGGAGTCGATACATCTATGACCTATTCTACAAAAGGAAAGCCATCAGTAGAGGTGGGCACAGCCAGCTGAAGTGTTTCCATTACACAGGTTGTGTTTAGGGCAGCTATGGACCACTGCTAGCACTTTCATCTCCTTGGAGGACCACTTTAGTCTTCAAGTATAACAAAAAAACCCTAACAAACAAACAAGAAAACGCCCACAAAATACTTAAAAAAATGTAGTTTTGTTGTTGTTGTTTTTAAATTTCAGATATTGTATAACAAAACAAAACTGCACAAGTAAACACAATTTTTTTCTAACTTCCAAATGAAGCCTTTTATTAAACTACCAAATAAAAAAATTGGCACTCTTTCTGGCCAGACACGTGACAGCACTTCTGCTAATATTTTGTTTGTATTTAACACAATAAAATATAGACATAAGTGTACACAATAGTTTTTGAGTGCTAGTGAAAATGGTTTTCTTTACAAATAATTCTCTCACTGAAACACTCACAGCCAATCCCTCAACATGTTTATACTCTGCTCATTTTGCCTTCGTATTAAATAATTTTTTGCTTTTTAAAGAACTTGTTTTAACATTGCACTCAACAACAAACAAATCCTCCCTAACAAAAAAGGAATTTCAAGGGCCAAATTGCATTATATTTCTTCACGTCAATATACAGGCTGAAAGTGGCCCCTGGGCTGTGAGTTTGAGATCCCTGGTCTAGGTATACGCATTCATAGTGCACTTACTCGGACTATACATGTGGAAAATGCATCTATGAAAAGCCATCAGTGTCTTCATTTGGTCCGGAGACTCGTGGCATTGGTGGCTGGGAAGAAACTCTTATGTCATGGCATCAGCAGCTTGTTTTGAAATGCAGTAAAGGCTAAAGCTGAAAATGTTTTTAAATAACATTAAAACGTTAGGGGGAAAAAAACACTGAAACAATAACCCTCTCTCCCCGAGGTAATTTGTACATTGACGAACTCTGGTAGGAGGTACAGGATTCCCTCATGTAAGCCTAACCACTAGACTCATTTGTTCTTCTGTTAGTTAAACCGATTAATGAACATGACAGAGAAGTGTTTTTTGAGGTGAATATTTCAAATGATAATTATTAATTGTTATTCATTTATTCATTCAAGTGTGTATGCCTGCTTAGGGTGTTTGTCTTGATTTGTGTTGATGTCTAATTATTGATGCAACAGTTTCCTGATCCAGGACGAGTTTCTTCTATGGGAGATGGTAAAGGTATCTTATCTTAACATTTCCTGTTCTGGAATGTACAAGATATCAAACCTGTACTGTGTTTCTTCCTTGCAGAGCTATACGAGTACTGTATAAAGGAAGGCTACGCAGACAAGAACCTCATTGCCAAGTGGAAGAAGCAGGGCTATGAGAACCTGTGCTGCCTGCGTTGCATCCAAACACGAGACACCAACTTTGGAACCAACTGCATCTGCAGAGTCCCCAAGAGCAAGCTGGAAGTTGTAAGTCTGGCAGTATTTTAGCATTTCTTGCTAGAATCATCTTTTCAAACAGTTTCCAAGGAAACAACAGATTGAGCTTGTTTCTGTTTAGACAGAATTTGTGTGTTTGTATGAAGAAAACACAAAAAGGAAACAGAAAAGGAGACTAGAAAGCTGAAAACGTGACTGTCAAATTGAAGAAAATATGAGCTTATTTTCTTGATCAGGCAAACACGTTCAATGTACAGTAGCTTGCAAAAGTATTCAGCCCCTTGACCTTTTCCACATTTTGTCACATTACAGCCACAAACATGAATCAATTTTATTGGAATTCTATGTGAAATAGAATAGATCTGGACTTTGACTGGGCCATTCTAACACATGGATATGTTTTGTTTTAAACCATTCCATTGCTGCCCTGGCTTTATGTTTAGGGTCGTTGTCCTGCTGGAAGGTGAACCTCCGCCCCAGTCTCAAGTCTTTTGCAGACTCCAAGAGGTTTTCTTCCAAGATCGCCCTGTATTTGGCTCCATCCATCTTCCCATCAACTCTGACCAGCTTCCCTGTCCCTGCTGAAGAGAAGCACCCCCAGAGCATGATGCTGCCACCACCATCTTTGACAGTGGGGATGGTGTGTTCAGAGTGATGTGCAGTGTTAGTTTTCCGCCACACTTAGCGTTTTGCTTTTTGGCCAAAAGGTTCCATTTTGGTCTCATCTGACCAGAGCCCCTTCTTCCACATGTTTGCTGTGTCCCCCACATGGCTTGTGGCAAACTGCAAACGGGACTTCTTATGGTTTTCTGTTAACAATGGCTTTCTTCTTGCCACTCTTCCATAAAGGCCAACTTTGTGCAATGCACAACTAATAGTTGTCCTATGGACAGATTCCCCCACCTGAGCTGTAGATCTCTGCAGCTCGTCCAGAGTCACCATGGGCCTCTTGGCTGCATTTCTGATCAGCGCTCTCCTTGTTCGGCCTGTGAGTTTAGGTGGACGGCCTTGTCTTGGTAGGTTTACAGTTGTGCCATACTCCTTCCATTTCTGAATGATCGCTTGAACAGTGCTCCGTGGGATATTCAAGGCTTGGGAAATCTTTTTGTAGCCTAAGCCTGCTTTAAATTTCTCAATAACTTTATCCCTGACCTGTCTGGTGTCTAAATCCAATCGGGAATCTGTGGCAAGATCTGAAAACTGCTGTTCACAAACGCTGTCCATCTAATCTGACTGAGCTGGAGCTATTTTGCAAAGAAGAATGGGCAAGGAATTCAGTCTCTAGATGTGCAAAGCTGGTAGAGACATACCCTAAAAGACTGGCAGCTGTAATTGCAGCAAAAGGTGGTTCTACAAAATATTGACTCAGGGGGCTGAATAATTACGCACACCCCACTTTGCAGTTATTTATTTGTAAAAAATGTTTGGAATCATGTATGATTTTTGTTCTACTTCTCACGTGTACACCACTTTGTGTTGGTATTTCACATAGAATTCCAATAAAATTGATTCATGCTTGTGGCTGTAATGTGACAAAATGTGGGAAAGTTCAAGGGGGCCGAATACTTTTGCAAGCCACTGTATATAAAATAGCCAGTATGAAAAGATGCTGAAAGGATGATCCTCTCGTTTTTCTTTCATTTGTGACAGAAAGAAGTAGCTTATGATCTGTTTCTATTAAACGTTTTTGCTTAGTTTTACAGAAAATTACACAAAAAACAAGTTATGGGAATATATTGTGCAAGATGTTTGAACCAATATAAAAGCCCAGATAAATATCCTACTTGACTCCATCTTTTTTTTGTGAGGTGTAGTCTTTATGTAAATCTTTAAAATAAAAAAAGATATGTCAGGAGACTTGATGATGTTTATGTATTTTAATAAGCAAGAATTTGGAGTTATAAATACCTGTCTGACCTCTGCTGTGTCTTTTTTCCCTGCAGGGAAGGATCATTGAATGCACCCACTGTGGATGTAGAGGATGTTCTGGCTAACCCTTACTTGTATTTTTGGACTTATGATTTTTCTGTCAGAACCTTGAAGCAACATTATCTTTTTGGAGTCGCCTTCATGTAAAATAATCTGTCATTTTCCCATCCATCACCCTGAGTTGCCATTATAGGGGAGAAAAACAGTGGAAAAATGATAATACACCAAGAGGGGCTGTGTTGAGTATATAAATTTTCTGTTGCGTTGTTTTTTTTGTTTTTGTCTTTTTTTAAATATCTCGCTAAAGCTTGCAACTCTAAAAGAACCAAATTAAGACCGGTCATTCCAGCAAGACACAGCCACTGTGGCGGTCATTTCTAATGTGCTTGTTTCATTTAAAGCGCAGTGTTTAAATTTAAATTTAAAGAGTCATCACTGTTATAGTGCAGTTTTAAATAAAGTGTTTCAGATTGTCTTGCTGTCTTGTTTTGCTTTTTTGTTGTTGTTGGAGGGGGAGTTGTGTGGGGGGTTTTTTGTTGTTGTTTTTTTCAATCAAATAGACTCTAGACTTTAACAGTCTTCATCTGAAGTTCTGATTCTGTTTGTCGTGTTAAAATAAATCACTGAAAGGCTGAAGGTTTCAAAGATTCGTGTGTAATCATAAAAAAAAAGATTTGGATACTTGAGGATGGGTACTTTGCATTTGCATGTTCTAAGTATAAAATATTGATGTAATATTTTGTATGTGTTTAATCGCTACAATGGCGCAAACCTCCACAAGCATGTAGCTTTAAAAGTTATGGAAGTGAAGATTTGCAAATTAAATCAAGACCTCAGTTATATCAGTGAACTTTTAATAATTCAAAATGCCAGGCTGTGTCTCGACTTCAGATTAATAATCTATAGCAAACATATTATGATTATGCATTATATACACCCACATACACATGAACAACAATAACTGTGGTCCAGTAATGAAGTCACTATTAGGGCGTCATATAGTGGGCACATTATAGTGGAAATATAGCTCATGTAACATATGACACAATCTTACACAATCTTTTTCATCTTATCAGAGGTCCCTCATGTACGGAGATCATTTATGTATAAAAAATATTTACTCCAACAGTGACACAGAAATTACAGAAAAAAAACTGCTGAGAATTCAGGATCACAAGTGGCTCATAAAATTAATCATTTTTAAATGTCACAGCTTTCTTACTTTTCTTTTTTAAATGCATTTTTAAACTGAATTACAAATGCAAAACTTTTCACTTGCAATACCAGGTACACCCACCAGGGGGAGGTGTACCTTCTTTTGTCCATATATCTTTATGGACAACAATTTGTCCATTAAAATGAGGTAAGTAAGTTGATGTTTTATATAATAGTGGTGCCACATTTTACTTGCTTTATTCATTTTGATGTTTGAAAACAGGGTTAAAATAAGTGTATTTGTAGATTTGATCTAATGTATTTGTCTGTTTGACTCCTGGCTTATTAAAAGAGCCAAGTTAATGTTCCTGTATTCTTACAGCCCACTTAAAAATAAATAAATAAATCCAGTTGTAGTCCTACCTTTTCATGAAGGAGCTCTTGCACAAGGAAAGACCTAATTTTGAGATTTAGGCATAATTTTCCTGTACACAGACATAAACAGATACACTGGTAGCACAATACAGGAAGAAATGCAAGATTCCAACAGAAGCCTACAGTACTGTGCAAAAATCTTGAGCCACCCCACATTTGTTTTTATTTAGAATAACTTTATTATCCACAATTTATTATCAATGGACAATTCTCTTTGGTTCACCAAGTTATAAATCAAGTGACTTCATATCAACCCACATATACATGTACAAAAAATGTCATTACAAAACTTCAATACAATGATAACATATCAGAGCATCTAATTATTCAGTATACTAATTGCTCTGAGCACAAATGTATGTTTGGCTGTTTCAGTAAATAACTGCATCCATTTCCAATTTTTCTAGAAAATTCCAAAGAAATAAGGAGTGACTGACACTATAACATTTTGTAACTTGGGTTTTTCCTGTTGAATTTAAAGATGGATATTACATGCAGACTTTAACAAAGGAAACACAAAGCAGTGACTCAATGCCATCTTTATAATTTTGCTCTTTACATTGCAAAGATCAAAAAGTTTTGAACTTGGTGATTAAAAAACTGCAGATGATTTCCACTGTTTTCTTTAACAAAATCAAGTTTAATGAGAGGAGAATCGGCATTATGAAATAACATCAGTTCATGTTCAATTTCACGAACAAAAGAAAGTGATTTCAGAAGCACAAGTGTGACCACACAGAGCACACCTGAGCACAAAACAGACATGCTACCACACAATGCCTTCATAAGCAATATCATCTGATTTGCTGCTAAAACTCTACAGACATCTATGAAAAGTCAAGTCATCAGTGAAAGTGAAGAAATGTAGTTTTAAAAAGCAAAATCACAGATAATATTTATCCATACTTTATAATATTGATAGATCTTAATTTTCAGGTGTTTTCATTTGGTAGTTTTTAACCATCAGAATAAAACACAAATGTATGGACAGTGCGGTGACCCTCCTCGGCTTGTATTTGTAGGTCACATAACTATTGGGCGGAGGTGAAGAAGTCTAGCTGCCTAGTTGTCGTCAAGGGGCAACTGTGGCTTTGAGGACATAAGGAGCTGGCCTGACTCTAATGCATACTAACTCATCCAAGCATGCATCACACAGCTGATTCACTCACTTTCCTTGTTGTGCTTAATGCTTCACATCCTTGTGTGGACTCACACTTCAAAGAAAAGCTAGAGCAGGGTGCTTTTATTTTAGATGAGCTTTAGATCATTTGAACAAGACTAAATGTTAAGAAAATTGATTGATTGATTGATTGATTGATTGATTGATTGATTGATTGATTGATTGATTGATTGATTGGTAATTTATTTCAACATGTGAACAATATACAAGTACATTTAGAAAAGAAATAAGAGAGAAAAAAAATACTATACAAATTACATACAAAAAAACATTCTGATTAATTTACATGTTGAAAGGGAGTGGGAAGAAGTATACACTTATTTAATCCCACCCCTTTGCCATAAATTATCAGTGAATATTTAGTCAGCTTCCTTACTGATATAATTTGTAATAAAAATAGTGAACAGATTTCTGATATACTATACTATAATATCACATCATGAATTTTTTGTTTGTTTGTTTGTTTCTAAATAGAGACATTCACTTAATTTAAATATTTTCCTTTTCTTTATAGATCGAGAAGATCATATTTTTATAACTCTTTTTGAACAGTTTTATGTTTGGACATTGCTTTAATTCCATATTCAGTTTGTTCCATAGTTTCACTCCATGAACAGAAACACAAAAGCCTTTTCTTGTAGTACGTACCTTCATTGTTTTGAAGTTACAAAAACCCCTTAAATTATAACTTCCTTCTTTCAAAAAATACATACTCTGAATATTACCTGGCAGTTCTTTATTTTTTGCTTTGAATAGAATTTGTGCTGTTTGGAATTTCACTATATCGTCAATTTTCAATATTTCAGACTGCAAAAATAGTGAGTTTGTATGTTCCCTATAACCTGCATTGTGGATGATTCGAATTGCTTTTTTTTGAAGAGTAAAAAGTGAATGTAATGTGGTTTTATAGTTATTGCCCCAGACCTCTGCACAATAGCTTAAGTATGGTGAAACCAGTGAACAGTAGAGAATATGAAGTGATGTTCTGTCGAATACCTGTTTTGCCTTGTTTAGTACTGCAATGCTTCGTGATACTTTGGAATGAATATATCTTACGTGAGCTCTCCAGTTAAGTTTTTCATCTATTATTACCCCCAGAAATTTATTTTCACTGACTCTTTCAATATCAACACCATTTATTTGAATCTTTGCATTAGTATTTAAACTACTATTTCCAAATAACATCAGTTTAGATTTATTCAAATTTAATGATAATTTGTTTTTATCAAGCCAGAACTTCACTTTACTTATTTCATTAGTCATATCCTCCAATAAATTCTGCAGATCATCACCAGAGCAAAAAATGTTTGTATCGTCAGCAAAGAGAACCATTTTTAATACTTTGGACACTTTACAGATGTCGTTAATGTACAAGTTGAAGAATTTTGGACCCAAAACTGACCCTTGGGGTACACCACAAGCAATGTCCATACATAAGGAGCAACCACCATTTATTTTCACAAACTGCTTTCTGTCACTTAAATAACTCCGGACCCAATCTAAAACTACCCCTCTGACACCATAACGTTCCAGTTTTCTTATTAATATATCATGATCTATAGTGTCAAATGCCTTTGTCAAGTCTATGAATAACCCAGCCACATATTGCTTTTTGTCTATGGAATTTGTGATGTATTCTATTGAATCTAATAGTGCCGATGATGTTGATCTGCTTGATCTGAATCTGTACTGACTCTCAGTGAGTAGTTTATGTTTATCTATAAATTTTTCCAGTCTGTTTTTAAACAGTTTTTCAAGAACTTTTGAGAATTGAGGTAGTAAAGAGACAGGCCTGTACAATAGACAAACGAGCCCCTTTTTACTGTAAAAACCAAGCAGCAAGTTAACGGCTCTCATTTAGACAGGCAGCATTCAGCATGTCACTTTTATATCACTCCTTCTTTTATTCATATGCATCTAAAAGTGAGTATCAGTGAGTGGTATTACAAGTTGCGGATCAACGGTGTATTCACACCGAACGCGATGGACGCGAATAGAGCGTCAGGTTTACATGTAATGTCAATGGAAAGGCGCGATGACGCGCGACTGCGGGTCCCGCGAAAATTCGGAAGCAGATTTGCGTCGCGAAAACGCCAAAACGCGTGAAACGCGCGTCAGTGTAGCGCGTCTGGCGCGTTTGACGCGCGAATAAAACCACGCGCGTCAGTTTTTGTGTTGCATTTTGTGCATAAGCGCGTTTCGCGTCTACTGCTCGAGTTGGAAAAATCTGAACTCCAGCGTCAAATCGCACCGCGACAACCAATCAGGAGCCTGGTGACGTGGCTGTTACCTAGGTCAAAGGGGCAGATCCAGCCAAAGCCTTTCATACTTCAATGGAGGGGAAGGCTAATCAATGCGGTAGCAAACAACTCGGAGCTGTACGACACCAGCTGCTTTCAGTACCGAGACAGGAATAAAAAGGACCGAGCTTGGAGGAAGATATGTGAAGAGATCGGGCAACCTGGTAAGTTCATTCATTTCTCTTAAGTTTTCTCTAAAGTTTTCACTGACCCGGGGAAGCCGCACAAAAGCTAGCAAGCCACCGCTATTTTCCCACTGACGTACAAATACCGTTCTGCTTTTATGCATGTTGTCATTTAGGAATATATTTTATTGTTTATTAATAAACAGCACACAGTGGTCCCGCTGTTCATCCGTCACTGCTTTGCTTTTTCGCTGATTTTTTATTGCACAGTACAGCATTGCATTCTGCAGCCTGATTGACAAATCTCCTGCGCTTGCCAAATTTATCACGTTTGGTTTTGATAACCATCACGTCCAATAGAAAAAACAGCACAAAAACACCCATAACTATGAGCCTCATTCGGAAATAGACACCTGCACCGCGAGGGAAAAAGGCGCACGAAAGTGGCGGGCAGATGAAGACAAACCGCGGCATAATAATACTTTTACGTTTTGCAATCTACAAAGGTTTGCACTTTGAGAATCAATTGTGAGAACTGTGACCAATGTTCATGTGTGTGGGGAAAACAGTGTATAAAGTGCGTGACCAGGGGCTAGTTATTCTGAGAACCCCTGCTGCAATAAATGAGGGACCAAGATAATAATAATGAATAATGTATTGATCCCCGAGGGAAAATCCCTCTCTGCATTTAACCCATTCACTCAGAGAAGGAGTGGGAAGCCACTGGGCACCCAAAGAGCAGTGCGTAGAGACAGCACCTTGCTCAGGGGTACCTCGGGGGAGCCGTTCAGTGGATTCGAACCCCCAACCTTCCAATCATAGGACCACCACTGTACCTACTGAGCTATCCTTGCCCATAACTCTAGAGTATTCACATTTCTCTGTGTAAAGGCGGCTGATCTGACAGTGTCCACGACTCATAAATAATTTCTAAAACTCATCAATAGCCTGAGATGTCTTCAGAAAAATAAAACATCTCCATCTCTACAAACTACAAAGAAACGCTGCAGTAAAAATGAAAGAAAACCATCAGCATGGCTCCTCAGGCTCACAGTCTATGATGGGGCAGGCAATTAATTCTCCCAAGGGCCCACATAAGAAACTGGGACTTGGAAGTTCTGGCAGATCACGGTCACATATTCTAGTCTTGTATCTCTATTCAAACTTTTTGGAATGAAGTTTAAGTAATAAGTTACTTAAGTGGCAGGTAATTTCAGACTGACATAAGTCATTTCAGTCTGCATGCATCAAAACCCTTCAGATTCATACAATTTTGTTTTTAACATTTTCTGTAATAATTATTTTATTATTTGATTTTGATCATTTAGTTGATAATTATCCCATGATCTCTTGGGAGTGAGGCTCACCTCGTGCTCTGACATCTCCACACCTGTCTGCGTGGCCAGGTCCCGGTGGCTCTTCTGGCTGAAGTTGAGGGCCAGGCTTGGGTCCGGGTGGATGTCCACCAGCAGCTCAGCAGGCGAATCTGAAAACAGACACTGACGGCCAAACTCGCAGCGGTGCTTGGAGTAAGCATAAGTGTTTTCCATGCTGCCATGAAAACACAGAAGAGCCTGCTCTGTACTTGATTCTCTTAAGTACAGAGGTGGGAAGTGACGCAATACAAATATTTTGTTACTGCTGCATTATGTGGTGTGAAATTGTGCCTATAAATCAATTTCCAGTAGACAAAAACCTGTTGATGAAAGTCAGAGAAAGTGGTTGGCAATCTATGAGATTCAAAGTCAAAGCGTACTTAAAAGTCTATTCCTCCAGAATTTAAAAATATTACATGAGGCATAATGAACCAGAATGACTGTTTGCTATAAGGAAAGGACTTTACCCATTTAAGCTTTAAAACACCATGACACCAAAATAACTTGTTAGTTGTATAAAGTGCTTTGAGTGCTCAGATACAGTAAAAAACAAAAAGCGCTATATGAGAACTGGACAATTTACCATAGATGAGCCCAGACAAACAGCACATCCTTGTCTTATCCCCTTTTTGATTTCAAATATCGGACATGCTCCATGACATAAAGCTACTGAGCTGTTGATACTGTTATATAGCATCCCAATTACCTGGTTTTAAGGAACGTGTGAATAAATCACTGTCATCAAGCAGATGAGAGGCTTTTTATTAATCTGTACGGATCAGGTAATACCGCTCTTCTTCTCAGCTTCTGTCCCCACACACCTAACTTCCTTTCAGAATTCCTCCACCAATTACAGGGCAGGGAACAGAACGCTACCAGGTGCTACTCCGTACATGAATAGGTGTATTTTTTTTCCATTACTGACTTTGTTTGCCATATCTGTGCATCCTTCAAGTTTCCAAAAGCAGCTGTTAGATCAGCTTAGTACAATTCAATATGAGTCCTTAACTACTGCACTGCTGGTTCCTAGAATGCAGGTGGTCGCCCTCTGGTGGACTATGTGGTAACTGCATCTTGTAATTAGATTAACAAGAAAGACGCAAAGGAATAAAGCCACGAGGTTTAAAATGTTGATGTTAATCTTCCTTTTCTGACTTGTTTTTGATCCTGAACTTATATCTCATCTTAGCTGAAAAGAACTAAAATGGACCAGTGCCTGTGACATGCAAGAAGTAAAGCTGTTACTGGAGAATCATCCTTAACAAGAAAATCATCAGTGGAACAAAAAGAAAACAGACAGAAGCAAATCCTTCATCTTTATCTGCTGTGATGATTGTTACGTTTCGGTGTTGTCAGTGTTTTGTTTTTGCGTGACTGTCATGTGTTTCCTGTTTTACTTTGAAGGTCTGTTGTTATCTTAGTGTTTTCAGTTTACGTTTCCCTGTCTCGTCAGTTCTAATTTGCCCCAGCTGTGTTTCCCTCCTGTGGTCCATTCCCTGATTGCCCCTTCTATGTATTTAAACCCTGTGTTTCAGTGTGTCATGGTCGCGATCTCCCCCGTGTTGTAAATAGTTTGGTGTTTTGTTATAAATAAATAGTCTGTTGTAAATACTTTCGTCATGGGATATTTTCGTTTTGGGATTTTGGTGGAGGGCCTTCGTGGTTTTATTTGCCTTATTTTATTTTCCTGCGTTGCACCCCGGTTGCCTAGGCCGGGGTGTAACATATGGGGGCTCGTCCGGGATCGCTGGAGGGTCCGAGGGCCGCTTCAGCCTCCGTCTGTCTTCGCTGGAGGGCCCGGGGGCCGCTTCAGCCGTTCGCCGTTGCTGGAGGGTCCGAGGGAGGGACCGCTTCAGCCTCCGTCTGTCTTCGCTGGAGGGCCCGGGGACCGCTCCGGCCTTCATCCGCCTTCGTTGGAGGGTCCGTGGGACCACTCCAGCCTTCGTCGTCTGCTGGAGGGTCAGGGGGACCGCTCCAGCCTTCATCAGTTTCATCTGCCTTCGCTGGAGGATCCGAGGGACCGCTCCAGCCTTCATCCGCCTTCGCTGGAGGATCCGAGGGACCGCTCCAGCCTTCTGCAGCTGGTGGGCTGCGTGTCCGTGTGTGCAGCTGGTGGGCTGCGTGTCCGTGTGTGCAGCTGGTGGGCTGCGTGTCCGTGTGTGCAGCTGGTGGGCTGCGTGTCCGTGTGTGCAGCTGG
Organism: Copadichromis virginalis; assembly: GCF_057382275.1. Taxonomy (NCBI): domain Eukaryota; kingdom Metazoa; phylum Chordata; class Actinopteri; order Cichliformes; family Cichlidae; genus Copadichromis; species Copadichromis virginalis. Next base: position 14,481,059 of record NC_140621.1, read on the forward strand.
TGGGCTGCTCATCCGCCTTCGCTGGAGGGTCCGTGGGACCGCTCCAGCCTTCATCCGCCTTCGCTGGAGGGTCCGAGGGACCGCTCCAGCCTTCGTCGTCTGCTGGAGGGTCAGTGGGACCGCTCCAGCCTCCATCAGCTTCGTCTGCCTTCGTTTCAGCCTTCGTTTGTTTTGATCAAACATTTCACTTGGGGTTACATGTTTGATTTTTGGGTGGGGGGAAGTGTTACGTTTCGGTGTTGTCAGTGTTTTGTTTTTGCGTGACTGTCATGTGTTTCCTGTTTTACTTTGAAGGTCTGTTGTTATCTTAGTGTTTTCAGTTTACGTTTCCCTGTCTCGTCAGTTCTAATTTGCCCCAGCTGTGTTTCCCTCCTGTGGTCCATTCCCTGATTGCCCCTTCTATGTATTTAAACCCTGTGTTTCAGTGTGTCATGGTCGCGATCTCCCCCGTGTTGTAAATAGTTTGGTGTTTTGTTATAAATAAATAGTCTGTTGTAAATACTTTCGTCATGGGATATTTTCGTTTTGGGATTTTGGTGGAGGGCCTTCGTGGTTTTATTTGCCTTATTTTATTTTCCTGCGTTGCACCCCGGTTGCCTAGGCCGGGGTGCAACATGATCAATATCTGAGCTACACAAACATAACAGCCACACAAGTAGGATGTTTGGGTGCTTTTTATTTAAAAACTGCGATACAAATTTTTCATGTCATGAATTTGATCTTTTCTATTAATTCAGTAGTCAAAACATAATAATGATTAAACACATGGTAAAATATAATCAGCATTTTGATTGTAGCATTGCAATTAAGTATGTATAAGTAGTATAGTAGCATAGTATAAGTATGTCATTAGCAGTGTTGGGAAGGTTACTTTTAAAATGTATTCCACTACAGATTACAGAATACATGCCCCAAAATGTATTCTGTAACGTATTCCGTTACGCTACTCAATGACAGTAACGTATTCTGAATACTTTGGATTACTTAATATATTATCATGCTTTTTACAACTACGTGAATGTACTATTGCTGTGTGATTTATTACTGTTACTGAAGGTCCGCGACTCCGAACTGTAGTAAAGGGACCTCTGACTAATACGGCGGGTTCCGTGTAGGGCTGTAGCTGAAAAATAGCTTTACTTTGTTGTCTGGGTCAAGTTTGCTAGCGAGAGACAGAGAGAGGCGTTGAAAGACTGCTCCAACGGAACTTATTGTTTCGGAGGAAAACACGAACACGGTGTACAGTCGAGTCTTAATAGCTTACTTACAACTGGGCTCGTCAGGCACTCTTCTTGGCTGCAGTGGTTATTATTATATTTACATGCTCCCAGCTCCCGTTTCTGCTCAATGACAACTCTACTTTTCCACTCGCCTTTTTCTCCCTCCTCGCGCTCACAGACACATAACACATAACCACGGTTGCCATGCTACCGCCTGGACCAACAGAGCATAGCTGTCAAACAAAACCCAAACAGTCCTGACCCGACTCAATATTAAACAGGAAAGTACCGCCGTGTAATCATTTATTTCAACAAAGTAACTGTATTCTAAATACCACCTTTTTAAACGGTAACTGTAACGGAATACAGTTACTCATATTTTGTATTTTAAATACGTAACGGTGGTACATCTATTCCGTTACTCCCCAAATCTGGTCATTAGCATTATCAGCTTTAACAGCACCAACATAATTCTGAAAGTCACCATTTTTATTGCTTGGAATCTTTTTAAAGTCATGTTTACAAATACAGACAAACTCTCCACAAACAAACTTACTCAACAAAAAAACCAACAACAAAGTAAGGCAAAAATAAAAAGAGAATCTGATCAAGAATGTGTTCAAGTTAAAATACAATCACAGCAGTTTAACAGCTTTGAGCGGCTTCTGGCTCATACAAATTGAGCAGCTGAGCTGTAAGAACGAAAAGCAGCTGATTTTGTCTCCACCTTTTAAAGCTTTTTAAATTATGTACAGTCTGGTTCTCTTGGATGAAGACTCATAAGCTGCCTTTGAGTGTTACAGGTTCACGTTCTGCTGATTTTAAGGCACTGTGTGGTGAATCCACAGCCCAAAGTCTCTCATGGTTTACTGTTTTCTGTCTGTGGTTTGAGTCCCTGAGCTTTTGGAGTTTAACACTTGGAGATGATCACAAACCAGGTGAGACCCACAGTAGTTCACTGTGAGAGTGTCCATTGCTGCTTTACTGACTGACCCCAACTGGTCGCAGCAGATGGCCCCGCCCCTCCCTCAGCCTGGTTCTGCTGGAGGTTTCTTCCTGTTAAAAGAGAGTTTTTCCTTCCCACTGTCGCCAAAGTGCTTGCTCATAGGGGGTCATATTGTAGGATCTACTGTACAATATAAAGCGCCTTGAGGCGACTGTTGTTGTGATTTGGCGCTATATAAATAAAATTGAATTGAATTGCATGTTAAGCCCATCACCCACCCACTGACCTGCCCCTGGTGCTGATGGGACACAGCATTAGTGATCATACAGCAGGACGATAAGATGGTCAGAGTGTGGAGACAATCGCTCAGCACTAACATCACCTTAAATGTCTTCTTGTACCTCTGCGGCAAATAGATAACTCAGAGTTTTTTGGGTTTTTTTTAAAGAATCACTCCTTCTCTTTTTAGCTTGACAAATTAGATAAATATGCCTAGAAATACCTGCTGTAAAAAAACTGCAGCCAATCCAGAGCATTATGATGATTAAACCAAAAGATTCATCCATAAAATACTGAGAATTTTACACCTCACACATACTGTATGTCAAAATTAATGCTGAATATGAAATCCATCATTATTCTCACCTCTCTGCCATCTTCTAATGTACTTTATAACTACAAACAGAACTGCAGTACTCAGAGCTCCACCACAAAATGCTGCTACAACCACAGCCACTCCACAGCAGGACTTCAGCTCAGCTGTTTTCTCTGAAACACGTTAAACAAAAAGTTAATACAGCACAGAACAGTAGACAGAACTACTGTTAAACAGCGTCTATTTAAAACCTGAAAATTCCACCAAGAATGAGAACAGAAGAAGAAATCTTACCACAGTGAGGCACGTAGATCTCATCATCAGTCACATGGCTGATCTCCTGCTGTGTGGCTACACAGCGGAAGACGTTGGTGTCTGTCTTGGTCACAGCGATGAGGAGGGTGACGTAGTAGCGGTCTCCTCTGTACGACACCTGCGGCTCCTCAGCGGGAAGGATGTTTCCATCGCTGTCCTTCCACTCCACCAAAGGCTTTGGAAAAGCACCTGGAACCTCACACTTCAGCAGCGCCCCGTCCTCCGTGATGTTCAGGATCCCAACAAAAGGCTTTGGAGCTGCACCTGTGAGCACAGCATGAAGCTACAGCTGCAGCACAAGGTCACGGAGACTAATATACTGTTATATTATATACTCTGTAATGTTATTGTTATTGAAAATGACATTTTCCTTAAATTAATCACCATAAAAAACTATCCAAAGTAAATTAAACAACAGTACTACAGTACAGGGAGTGCAGAATTATTAGGCAAGTTGTATTTTTGAGGAATAATTTTATTATTGAACAACAACCATGTTCTCAATGAACCCAAAACACTCATTAATATCAAAGCTGAATGTTTTTGGAAGTAGTTTTCAGTTTTAGCTATTTTAGGGGGATATCTGTGTGTGCAGGTGATTATTACTATGCATAATTATTAGGCAACTTAACAAAAAACAAATATATACCCATTTCAATCATTTATTTTTACCAGTGAAACCAATATAACATCTCCACATTCACAAATATACATTTCTGACATTCAAAAACAAAACAAAAACAAATCAGCGACCAATATAGCCACCTTTCTTTGCAAGGACACTCAAAAGCCTGCCATCCATGGATTCTGTCAGTGTTTTGATCTGTTCACCATCAACATTGCGTGCAGCAGCAACCACAGCCTCCCAGACACTGTTCAGAGAGGTGTACTGTTTCCCCTCCTTGTAAATCTCACATTTGATGATGGACCACAGGTTCTCAATGGGGTTCAGATCAGGTGAACAAGGTGGCCATGTCATTAGTTTTTCTTCTTTTATACCCTTTCTTGCCAGCCACGCTGTGGAGTACTTGGACGCGTGTGATGGAGCATTGTCCTGCATGGAAATCATGTTTTTCTTGAAGGATGCAGACTTCTTCCTGTACCACTGCTTGAAGGTGTCTTCCAGAAACTGGCAGTAGGACTGGGAGTTGAGCTTGACTCCATCCTCAACCCGAAAAGGCCCCGCAAGCTCATCTTTGATGATACCAGCCCAAACCAGTACTCCACCTCCACCTTGCTGGCGTCTGAGTCGGACTGGAGCTCTCTGCCCTTTACCAATCCAGCCACGGGCCCATCCATCTGGCCCATCAAGACTCACTCTCATTTCATCAGTCCATAAAACCTTAGAAAAACCAGTCTTGAGATATTTCTTGGCCCAGTCTTGACGTTTCAGCTTGTGTGTCTTGTTCAGTGGTGGTCGTCTTTCAGCCTTTCTTACCTTGGCTATGTCTCTGAGTATTGCACACCTTGTGCTTTTGGGCACTCCAGTGATGTTGCAGCTCTGAAATATGGCCAAACTGGTGGCAAGTGGCATCTTGGCAGCTGCACGCTTGACTTTTCTCAGTTCATGGGCAGTTATTTGGCGCCTTGGTTTTTCCACACGCTTCTTGCGACCCTGTTGACTATTTTGAATGAAACGCTTGATTGTTCGATGATCACGCTTCAAAGCTTTGCAATTTTGAGACTGCTGCATCCCTCTGCAAGATATCTCACTATTTTTGACTTTTCTGAGCCTGTCAAGTCCTTCTTTTGACCCATTTTGCCAAAGGAAAGGAAGTTGCCTAATAATTATGCACACCTGATATAGGGTGTTGATGTCATTAGACCACACCCCTTCTCATTACAGAGATGCACATCACCTAATATGCTTAATTGGTAGTAGGCTTTCAAGCCTATACAGCTTGGAGTAAGACAACATGCATGAAGAGGATGATGTGGACAAAATACTCATTTGCCTAATAATTCTGCACTCCCTGTATACTGCAGTTACAGTACTGTTACAGGTGAGTGTTATCACATGACCGTAACCCACAGTGTCTCAGACTAAAGACAGATCTGGAGAAATCAACAGGCTGACGATGTCACTGATGTTTACATCTGCACTGTGTGCTACAACTCTGCACCCAGAGGCTGTGCACCATTCACTCATTTACACACAGAACTCTGAATAAAGCTTCAAATTCATGTGTCACAGAGAGACAAGGCCACACAACAACCTGTTCAGATTCTTCATGTTGCTGCTAACTGTGAGCTGTTCTGATTTGCAGATCTCACAAATCCATATTTCATTCCCAGCAGAACCCAGATTTGATCATTTTGAATTTGATGGCAGTTCCAGAAAATCTGAAGAAATCTCTGTGGGCAAGGGACTTCAATATTGTCCAGTCACAGGCCTCTTATACTGTACTTCCCCAAGATCATGCTAAACTGCACACTGGATCTATTAAAAGAAACATGGCTTCATAGCGGCAGAGTCTGAATACTGAACTTGGCAACATGCGGTGCAGATGTTTCACCATCATGCCTGTCACAAAGTCCAGCACATGCTCTCCTCAGCTCCCAGATGTTTATGGACCGCTGTTAAAAGAAGAGAGAATGCTGCACAAGGTGAACCTGACGCTGTACTTCCATTTTGGAGACATGTTGCTGCCATCAAATTAAAAAAGACCCCTTTTTCTTTTCCTAAAATATAATTTTTTTTGTCAGTTTAAACATCTGATATATTTTCTATGTTCTATTCTGAATGAAATATCATTTAATGAGACCTGAAAGTCGTGGTATTTTATTTTTATTCATATTTTACACACATTGGGGTTATAGATCAAAAACAGGGTTCAACACTGTTTCTCCTGATCTGTGCTTAAATGCAGAGCATCACAGACTCTGATTTACTGAACTGTTTATGCTGTTCAGTTCAACACTTCTCAAATGATGCTCAGGCCTGCAGAGCTGCAGCACACGTCGCGGATATTAATGACATCATCACTCACCTGTGACGTCACCTGATCGGTCCTTAAAGACACGTTCTGAAAGGCAACAACAACACGTTTTCACTCTGCATCATCAGCTTATCTCCTGCTGTTTGCTTCGTGGTTACATCTGTACAATCTAACAGTGAGAGCCACCTCAGCATAAATGCAGAACTCTGTTATTACATTATTGGAGTGAGTAAAGCAGCGATCTTAGTTGTGTTTTCAGGATGTTTTCAAAAATGAAAAACTCACCAACGATGAGTTTAATGTTGAAACGTTGTTGCTTTGGGTGAAGATGTGGAATAATACAGGAGTATTCTCCACTGTCGACCAGCTTGGTGTTTCTGATGACTATGGAGGCGTTACCAAGCTTCAACTCTTCTGAGAAATGTGAGACCCGACCTTTGAACTGCTCATCTTGTCCCGGGCGTCCGTTATTGTATTCGTCGCCAGCAGAGTACAGGAACACCTCCTTCTGACCATCTTTCTTCCAGTCAAAGACCTCATGTTGAAGGCTCAGCTTGGTGCTGAGGGAGCAGGGTAAGATGGCATCTCTTCCTTCTGGGACCAAAACTGTGACAACTCCCTGCCCTGAAGGATGAAGCATATTTTAATTCTTATGTTTCAAAAAGTCCTAAAACACATGTCTAAAAGACGTTTTTCAAAAGTAAAAAAGTAGATCCAAGTTAATCCCAGTTTTTTAACATAAAACAATATTTAAAAAAAAACGATTCAATTTGTCATCACAAATTAAATCTACTCTTGAAGAGCAGCAGAGTTAGTCCTTAAAAAGATGCTTTTTGCGTTTTTCAGTTTGATGTAATTTCACTTTTTTTCTCTCAGTCACCTGGTTACCCAGCATGCCTCAGTGGTATAAATTTGCAATATGACATTTGTGTCTGTGGTTCTCCCTCATTCAGGACACAGCAGACTTGAGTGCAGAGGGTTTGTTTGTTTGTTTGTTTGTTTGTTTGTTTGTTTCCGCTGGCCAAGGGACGCGTTTAATCCTTCCTCTGACAGAAAGTATTTTTCTATAGTGGAAATACACAGGACTGATACAGTAAACTCATTAATTCACAGTTAAATTGTCCAGTTGTATATACTTTTGTTATTACTACTACCAATACTACAACAACTAATAATAATAATAATAATAATAGTGATAATAATAAAAGTAAGAAGAAGAACCACTGTCCTCTCTTTTCTCCCTAAAACACTAAAGAGAGCTGAGAAATGTTAGAAACTATAAAATCAAACATATTTAAAGTTGTGGTTGATTAGCTGTTATAGTTTGTTCTTACCTATGCTGCCTTTTCTGACGTACAGTTTTCAATGTGGTTGAAAAGAAATGTTAAACCGTGAATTTAAGTAGTACAGACTTTACTTCGTTTTGGTCCACCCGTAGGTTGGAAAGGCAAAAACTTCCTCTTTCACTCCAGAAAGAGGTCGTATCCAATAATCTGAGTAATCCAGTATGTATCTTTTATATTCTGGATTTATAAATTTTAAAATTACACATTTGTAACATAGATTAACAGCACTGTATAAATTTATCTGAAAATAAAATTTATGATTTTTATTTTGGCCAGCACAGGTGTCACTTTTGGCTTCCAACCAAATCGTCTGAGATTTTCCCTGGTGCGGAACATCTTGTATTTTTTAATAATACTTTGTACTGTAGCCACTGGAACTTGAAAACATTTAGATATGGCCTTGTAGCCCTTTCCTGACTTGTGAGCAGCCACAATGCACAGCTGCAGGTCCTCAGTGAGAGCTGAGAAATGTTTTTTTCCACAATAATACGTCTTGTACATTGTCTTATTTTCTTTCGGCAGACACCTATGTCATTTCCAGTCAAAACAAAACTTGCTGGTTGAATAAAAGTAACTTTAACTAAAAATTTGCCATGGGTATGAATAATTATGGGCTTGACTGTTGTGTGTTTAATCATCATGTTTGAAGTACAGAGTTTCTTCAGTTCTGGTCAAGAGAAATAGGAGAAATAGCGCCCCCAATAGGTGTCCATTGCTTGTGGGAAGTGCTTTGCATCCGGTGTGTGTGTGAGATGAACTCACACACGTCGGAAAGAAGACTCAATGCAAAAATCCGACCCAATAGGCTTATGTTATGTACTTATGTGTGTGTGATTCTTACTCTGAATCTGAATAAGTACGCGGGACCACTGTGTGCGGTAAGACCATCTCTTTTACTTCCTGTATTACCCTCTACCGGCATGCATTGCCAGTGCGTAACACGTAATTACACAATCAAACAGTGAACACATACTGCCCATACAACAAATGTACCAGAGACAATTATGAATACACCACATCTCCCCTTTTAAACAAAAACAGAATATTACTTTTCTCAAGACAGAACTTCCAACCAGACTACCTCTTGATTCTTTTTTTCCTCTTTTTCAAAGCCATACAAGAACATCTGGCAAACAATCTGCATTACATTTTTAACCTTTTGTTTTTGTTTTCTTGTTCTTTTCTTTTCTTAACAACTCTTTTTAGCTTTATTTTACTGTGCTCTACAAAACCATTATAACACAGTTACATAACAACAACCTTTTTTTTTTTCTCTTACAGATCTAACTTTTTAGGTTTAACTATTGGCCTCCCTGACTTGGTTCTGACCACATCAGTGTTAACAGGTGTAGCAGGGATCACACTGGGTGTTTGAGGCTTCTGCAACACAGGCACATTAGCAGGTTCATGCACAGGTGAACTTAAAGGAATCAAATCACAGTCCCTTGTGGTAACTCCACTGTGTATGATCGGGGTGTAGAGTGATTTTGGATAACAGTGCCTGTAGTTTTGACATCAGTCACCCAAACTCGCTCTCCTGGGGACAGGCTGCATAAAGGTTTTGCGCGGTGGCGCCTGTTGAAGTTTGCCACGTCCATCATCCTCTTCTCCCTTTCCTTTCGAGCGAGCAGTGCGTTGTCCAGCAGTGTGGGCTCCAGCTGCGATGGAAGCATCGGCAGTGTGGTTCGCAGACGTCTGCCCATTAAAAGCTCTGCAGGGCTGTATCCGGACTGCAGTGGTGTAGCTCTATAGGCAAGAAGAGCTAGATAAGGATCAGCTGCTTTTTTCAGAAGATTTTTTACAGTCTGCACAGCACGTTCTGCTTCTCCATTACTTTGTGGAAACTTGGGACTGCTTGTGATGTGTTTGAAGCCGTATGCTGCTGCAAAGTCTGTAAAGATTTGACCTGAATACTGTGGTCCATTATCAGACATGAGGACCTCTGGGATGCCGTGACGGGCAAAGAAAGATTTCAGGTGAGTAATGACATCGTTTGATTTTGTCCTGTTTAACAAAGCAATCTCAGCAAATCTAGAGTGATAGTCAACAGCGAGAAGGTAAGTTTTCCCTCCCAGCTCGAAAAGATCTGTGCCCACTCTCTGCCATGGGCGGGCAGGGTATTCTGTTGGCATGAGTGGCTCACTGTTATTGTGTCTTTCTTGAATACACGTTTTGCACTTGAGCACCATCTCAGAGATTTGTTGACTCAGCCCGGGCCACCACACTGTTTGGCGTGCACGAGCTTTACATTTTACCACACCTTGATGTCCTTCGTGAAGTTTTTCCAGCACCTCGTTTCTCATCGCTGAAGGAATGACAAGCCGTGTGTCTTTTAACAAAAGGCCGTCTTCAACAGTGAGCGTGGCTCGGTCAGGCCAGTAATTTCGCAGTAAAGGCTCTTGTTTTGCATGTTCTGGCCAGCCTTCGGTACACATGTCCATGACGCGAGCACACACACTGTCGCTTTTCAGTTGTTCCTTCAGTGTTTGCATATATGATGAACTGACAGGCATGTTTGCTACAATACTGTCCACATATATGTCTGTGCTTTCCATCTGCATGCGCTCAGACAGCCTCGTGTCGGCCAAGCCCACTACTATTCTGTCTCTTATCAGCTCATCGTGGAGCGGTCCGTAGTTACAGTGCTCTGCTAATGCATGCAAGGCAGTCACGAATGCATCAACAGTCTCATTCGGCTCTTGTTTGCGCATATTAAAACGTGCGCGCTCATAAACAACATTTTTCCTGACAATGAAAAAGTTGTGGAAGCTATCTCTCACTTTAGCATAGTCCCGTTGGTCTACATCACTTAACTTTAGTCCTCTCAGGACGTCATCCGCTTCGTCTCCCATACAATATATGAGAGTGTTCACTTGATTTTCCTCCGAGCTCGCAGACAGATTACTTGCCTGACGGAATCTCTCGAAGCGACGGACCCATCTTGTCCATTCGTGTGGTTTGGAAAAATCAAAGGGCTCCGGTGGTTGGATGCTAAACGTAGCGCTGGGAGTGCTAGCCGCGGTGCTAACTCCTGCCCTCGGATGATCGTCTACGTCGTCATTCGGCATTTTGTTTCCACCTTCCCCTTCTCCTCACACTCGGCAGATGTATGGAGTCTTACAAGTCACACAGCACTTCTGACACCATGTGTGATTCTTACTCTGAATCTGAATAAGTACGCGGGACCACTGTGTGCGGTAAGACCATCTCTTTTACTTCCTGTATTACCCTCTACCGGCATGCATTGCCAGTGCGTAACACGTGATTACACAATCAAACAGTGAACACATACTGCCCATACAACAAATGTACCAGAGACAATTATGAATACACCACAATGTGCTCTCTTGGAAATTAGATTTTTATTCAAAATTAGTTTTTTACCTAGATAAATAAAGGACTAATAAAACAAACAAACAAAAGCTGTCTTTTGAGTAATCCAGATACCACATTTTCCTCTACGATCTTTTATATTCTGAATTAAAATGACACATTTAAAACATTCAAATTTACACCACTGTATAAATTTTGCCGAAAATCGTATCCGTGTTTTTTTATTTTAAATTTCTCCGATCGCTAAATGAATGCAGTTACTAAGCATGAGTCTTCTTACCGTTTTCATGTCCTTTCGCAGACGCAGTTACAAGAACAAGGCAGAAATACAGAAACTCCTGAATGTCCATCTTTTTAACAAGTCCATACAGTAAGATGCGCAATTCACGAACTGGTGACTCGCTCCGCAGCTTGCTCTCTCTCTCTCTAACTCTCTGATTGGACAGTTTCAGCAGCTGTCATTAACTGTCTGACTGCAGTCAGATGTCTCTCTCAAGCCAGCTGTTACTTTCTGAGTCTGTGAGTCCGCCAGGGTCCGCTCGGGTCGGAGTAGCGACAATTTCGTCATTAAGCATTAAGTCTCAAACTTAAGAGAGCATAAAAGTTTGACCCCCCCCCCCCCCCCACCTTTGTTCTCTCTCAGTACAGATTGAGTACGACAGTTCTGCAGCCGGGCAAAGATGTTTGGAAGAGTGAGACCTCTTTCTTTTTATATCTTTATCTTAACGTCAACTCCGAGAGCAAATTGTCTGCACGCCAAGCCTGTGTTGGGTGTGTGTGTGTGTGTGGGTGACACGCGCGCGCGCACACAAAACTTGTTGGTATGTTTGAAGCTGGAGCGTGATGTCACGGGGGTGGAAGCAACATGAGGCAGCTCGTGTATCGATGTTAGCAAACGAAGGCGTCTAGCCTGGATAGCAGCTGTGAGACGAGCTGATATCCAGTTCTCTTCCATCTCCAAATATCTGTTGGTGCTCCAGACATTCTAAATATGTTCATATCACTCTTTATAGCCTATTAGTTTTATTTTCTATGCACTCTGAGCTCATAGCAAATTAGAACAAACATCCTACTGAGTGATTTTGCAGAACTACCTTCTATTTATAGAGTTGCTAATTATTTGGCATTATTGCAGCAAACCAGCCCATGAAATGGATGAAACATCGTGACTGGTTTCCAGCGCTACACAAGGGACCTGCTTCAAACATACCAGCATGCCAATCAGATTACTTCTTCCATGTGAGGGTGAAGAGGTGACCCTCCTGGATAAGATGGTGAAGGTTTGCTGCGTTGTGGTGAACAGTGTGATAATAAAACCAGGGAAAAATGAAACCTGCTCCTGTTAAATATTCTTAAGTCTTTTGCTGTATAAAAAGCGGTATTTTTTCAAAAGATACAGTAAATAAAGTAATGTTAGTAGTGGGTGATATCATGTAAACACTGTCATGATTTTATGTAAACATTTTGTCATTTGTAAACTATAAATGACATCATCATTGTAACTGATGTGATGTTCTATAAAGTGGTTTTAATAAAAAAAAAAAAAAAAGGCAAAATTAGTTTGTTTCTTTATTCAACAGTGGTACTCAGTCAGTACATATTCAGTAAATGCAAATTATTTACACAGCAGTGCACTACAGGCATAAATCTAGACCCCTAGATAAAACATGGCATTATAGCAGTGACAACTCCTCCACAGTAGCAGGTGGGATTTTTCTTTTTTGAGGACGGCTCCTTTAACCTTTCAATACGGATGGTCTGTTTATGTTTTGATTGAGAGCCTTTTTTTGGGCAGCTGAAGAGGAGAAGTCTATCTTATAGCCAACCACTGGCTGTATCTTGGTCACATTACCCAGCAAAACCTAATATGCAGGTTCATCTGCAACAGTCCTTGTGCCACAGATCAACACTGTTGCTTCTACATTAAACAGAAGAGCAGTGACGTGGGTGCAGGTCTCTGCGACAGGTGCAGTGGGCGGCTTCAACCTTCCCTGTGATGCTCACAGTGACCCATGGCTGCAATGCTGGTTCATTCAGTCTTTGAGAGTGCAGGACCTGAAACACACACAAAGTTCATTTAAAGACAAGAACTATGAGCCAAGGCCGACACAAATGTGTTTTATCTACTTTATCGTATGTCACATCAATGCACTGAACTCACTCACTGTTGTTGGAACCATACTGAATTTAACCAGATAAATGTTCTATATAGTGAGAGAGAGTATGCAAATTGCTAACAAACAGTCATTATAATTCATCATACATTGAGAATAGCAGACAAAATCAACAATACAGCTCTTCCAATTTATATATATATTTATATATATAATTTATAATAATAATTAATATTGTGCTGAACGCAAATGTTACACACTGAAGGACGACAGGGTTCATTCAGGTGCACATGAAGATTTATTGCGCTGAAACACAGCAAAACAATTCAGTGTTACTGGCGGCTTCCATTGTAATAACTGGCCCGCGTTACTTTTGTGGCATTACGTGTAATGGCCACGTATTAATCAGCCCTTAACACACAGAGAAAATGACCAGTACACAATAGACAACATAACATGTACTGGCTGGTCTATTTCCTATAACTTTAACTGAAACCCGCTAACAGTTTCCTTTCACCTTACTGATGGAACAACACAAATGTTACTAGGATTACCCACAGATAACGTGAAACAACTCCCTTATTCGCTCACATTAAACACCATATAAACAAGAATTACACTCCAAACATGTTAAATAAGCATCAACTTTACATAAATGTATGTAGTTCTCGTATATTGCTCTCACCTGAAACACAGCAAAACAATTCAGTGTTACTGGCGGCTTCCATTGTAATAACTGGCCTGCGTTACTTTTGTGAAGGATTATTTTGCCAGTTACCCGTTTGGCTGAGCCGCCACTGCCACCTACTGGCGAAACTAAATACCGCCCTCACATCACATCAGGTGGGAGCAAATGAGCTTTTCGCTCTGTGTTATGATGCAAACTATTGTCACAACAAATAGCAAAAAAAATGATGATGGGGGGTGGGCACGAACACATAAGGAACACATCTGAGACTTGTTCTTAATGCTCAAAATACTCAGGGCGCCACACCCTCCCCTGCTTAATAAAAAAAGAAAGAAAGAAAGAAATTTTTTCCTAAACTCTTTGAACATGTTTGCTGTTGTCAGTACATTTCTTGTGTACTATTAGTATACCTATCCCTGGGTAACAATTATGGTTACACATGCTTCTGACATCTGTTCAATGAAACATTGCAATTCAACAATTTGCATTCAGCAAATTAAAAGTCATGGTAGAAGCTAATCATGAATCATGTTGTGCCAAGTAACCATTTTTCTCCCTCAAGGTTAGTAAACAAGTTCATCCTGTTACTCTGAATTTCTGACTGTAACCAGACTCAATATTCGGCCAACAATACACTAGTCTGTTACCACACTTAACTTTGTTTACATATCAAGGCATCTTTTACAGATGGTCATCATCATCATACGTTCAGCATGTGACAAGTTAGCACACACCATAAGAATGAATGTTAGATTCTGTCCATTGTCTGTTGGTGCTACATTTGCTCTATTCTGCTTGTCACAATGTTCATGTAAATGTCTTCATTTTGGATCAGTTTCTTATTACTGTCTCTCACACCTTGCTGGTATATCTTCAGGCCACCAAGGCCTCCACAGTCTCTGGGTGCAAATAGCTCCCATCTTAACACTGTCCATATCAGCTTGTCTGACTGTGGGTTGTCCTAATATATCATATGTCAGCATTTTGGGCTGACGTCGCTCTCTCTTGGGGTGTCTGAGGACAGGTGACAACCCTTGTTCACTGTTGGAGTCACTGTCTCCTTGCTCATCTTGTTGTTCATCCTGTGACTCCTGGTGGTTGTAATGTTGCTCTGCTGTCTGCAACTCAGGTTCGTGTATCTCTCTGTGGTCCTGTAAGAAAGGGTCGAAGTCAGCTGTTTGAGGCTCCCCCAGTTGTTGTTCACCCACCAGAGATTCCAGGGTTGGAGGGATAATGGTGGTGGTACTGTTTTGCTGTGGAAACCTCCACACAAGCTCACCCTCATCCTCACTCTCTACGTCTGTGTCTTGTTGTAGTAGCTGTTGTTGAGCTTCTACCGTTTTTTGTCTCAGGCTTTTTCTTCTTTCGTTTTGCTCCTGTCTGTGTGGATTTTCCACAGGTAGACTGTCACATGGAAGCAACAGGTTCCTGTGTACTGTGCGGCTTTTTCCTCCCCTCTCTGGCTTGATCTCGTAAACTGGGATGTCAGGGCTTTTTTGACTCACCACCACATACACTGTATCCTCCCAGTATGACCGAAGCTTGCCTGGGCCTCCTCTCTCCTTGAGGTTGCGGAGCAGGACTCTGTTCCCCGGATGAAGTTGAGCTCCGTAGATCTTACGGTTGTAATACTGTTTACCTCTTGAAGCTTCTTTCTGGGCTGCCATAGATGCAATCTCATAGGCCTCCTTCATTCGGGATTGCCATTTTGTCACATACTCCTCGTAGCTTAATTGCTGTTCCTGTGAAGGCAAGTTGAACAAGATGTCTATAGGGAGTCTTGGAGTACGGCCAAACAACAAATAGTACGGGGAAAACCCAGTAGCCTCATTCCGAGTGCAGTTGTAGGCGTGCACCACTTTTGTCAATGATTCCTTCCAGTCTGCTTTTTCAAGGTCAGTTAGTGTTCTCAACATGGACAACAAAGTTCTGTTGAAACGCTCCACTTGCCCATTTCCTTGTGGATGGTATGGGGTAGTGTGAGAGCCACGTAAACCACAGACTTTTTGCAACTGGGAAAACATCTGATTCTCAAATTCCCTGCCCATGTCATGGTGGATTCGTGCTGGGAAACCAAAGTTCAGAGCAAAGTGATTGAAGACCTTATCCACCACTGTTTTTGCAGATTTGTTTTTTGTTGCATAAGCTTGTGCAAAACGTGTGAAGTGGTCCATCACTACCAGTATGTACTCATATCCCTGTTTACAAGTCTCAAGGTGCAAAAAGTCTATGGACACAAGCTCAAATGGGAATGTCGTTGTAATGGTGGTCAGTGGGGCCCTGGTAATCTTACTTGGCCGCTTTCTCTTGAGGCATTCGCAGGCATGCATTACAAAATGCTCCACATCGTTTTGCATTCGAGGCCAGTAGAACCTGTCCCTTATTAAACACAGAGTTCTTTCTGCCCCCAAATGTCCCATCTCTTTGTGCAGTTCCCTGAACACAGTGTCACGATGCTCTTTAGGGAGAAGAAGCTGGTCTCTGCCTCTCACTCTCCTATAGAGGACCCCATCATCATTTATGTGCACTCTGCTCCACTGCCTCAGCAAGATTCTGACATCAGGGGGTTCTGCTGTTAGGGCACGACCTTTTGGTAAGTAGTTGTTGCTTTTGTGTTGTAAAAAGCGACTGATGATGGGATCTTTCTCCTGACTCACTCGGATTTCCTCGGGTGACAGAGACTTTCCAGCAGACAGTGTGACCGCGTCTTGCACTAAACTGACGGCACTCAGGCTGACAACAACAGTTTCATGCAGCAGATTCTCCCTCTGCAATACTGCACTTTCAACAGCAGCTCTAGCGACACCCTGTTTGACTTCTGATGTGCACTGTGCCATATACTGCTCAATGTTTAGTGGTAAGCGGGATAGGCCATCTGCATCAGCATTTTTCTTCCCTGGCCGGTATTTGATAGTAAAGTTGAAGTCAGCCAGTTCACTCACCCAGCGGTGGCCTGTGGCGTTCAGCTTTGCTGTCGTAAGGACATATGTCAAAGGGTTATTGTCTGTGTAGACAACAAAATGTGGGGCGTAATATAGGTAGTCCCGAAAGCGTTCACAGACTGCCCATTTTAAAGCCAAGAATTCCAGCTTTCCCGAATGCATATGATAGTTTTTCTCAGGGGGTGTTAATGTCCTTGAGCCATATGCAATGACCTTCATCTTGCCTGCTTGCTTTTGATATAACACAGCTCCCAGGCCCTGTTGTGAGGCATCACAATGGAGTACAAAGGGCTCTGAGAAATCAGGGTAACCCAGAATAGGTGGCTGTGTTAGACAGTCAGTCAACTCATTTAGGGCATTTTGATGGCTCTCAGTCCATTTAATGGGTGTGTTAGGCGGTGGTCGACCTTTCGGTTTTGTCTTAACCACTTTCCCCTTTGCCCTGGGCACTGGTGGCGGTGCTTTATCTGGAGGCAGTGTCAGCAACTGGTACAGGGGTTTTGCCACTTTTGAAAAGTTTGGGATATAGGATCTATAGTAGGACAGGAATCCTAGGACCCGACTCAGTTCCCCCACTGTGGATGGTGGTTTGTCTCTCAGAGCTTGTACAGGGACTATTTCCGCTGGGTCCATGGTATATCCCTCTTCGGACACCATCCGACCAAGGAAACGTACCTTTTTCTTGAAGATGTCACATTTCTGTGGGCTGAGTTTGACACCATGTTTTTGGTATCTCTGAAGGACGGCTCTGATGTGTTCAAGATGAGTATCAAATGAAGTAGAGTGGACTAGGTTGTCGTCCAAATATGGCTGACAGATTACATCCCGCAGTCCCCTTAAACAGTCCTCCATGCTCCGCTGAAACTCTGCTGGGGCTGAGCTGAGGCCAAAGGGTATGCGGTTCCACTGGTACAAGCCCCAAGGTGTGATGAAGGCTGTCAGGGGGCGACTTTCAGGGTCCAGGAACCCCTGATGGTATGCTTTCCCCTGATCAAGAACAGAGAACCAGGAGCTGCCATGAAGGGAATCTAGCATATCCTGAATTCTGGGAATTGGGTGTCTGTCTGGTACTGACTTCCGGTTGAGTTCCCTGTAATCACAGCACAATCTCAATTCACCTGACTTCTTCCGAACGCAGACGATTGGAGATGAGTAGGGTGACCTAGACTCTGAAATCCACCCACGGTTCAGCAGGTCTTGAAGATAGTCTTTCACCTCTTGGTGCAGAGGCTTTGGCACAGATATGTAGGTTTTTCGAACAGGTGTTGTGTCATGCAATGTGATGTGCATGTTTAAACTGGGGATGCACCCAACATCTTTATCATCATAAGCAAAAGCATGACATTCCTCTCTTAACAGCTGTCTCACCGTTTGTTGTTCATTTTCACTGAGATGGTCCAACTTAACTGGAGGGTCCCACTGAGGTGGCTTATGGCTGGAGGAGGGTGTGTTCATAACCTCATTCACCTGTATAGGAGGCTGTGATGAAATCTGCTCCACTGAGTCTTGTGTCTTTTCAGGGGTGATGGGGTACACTGCTTTTATTTCTTCCAGATGTCCCAGAACAGTGTGAGGGATTAAGTTGACATCCCGCTTGTTGGTATTAGCTATCGCGACTGGGATGTACACTGACCTGCCCTCCATTATGGTGACCAGTCCCTCTTGGATGACAAGACCCTCAGGCAACTGTGATGGTTCATTCGGGACAAATAACAGACTCTGTCCTGAAAACTGGGCTCCAATGTGTGCACGGACATATGTGGTGGTAATCTGTTCAGCAGCGAGACATAGTCCCCTCTTTCCTGCCAATACTGTGCCCACACTTTGGTTTTGGTCTGGTGACTGCAATAGTTTTAGTACTGATTTAGCAGTGTGTACTGATACTGAAAGGATTTGGCTGATTTTCCGAACGTTGCGTGAGCTTGGTTGTCGCTTGCCCCATTTACTCACAACTTCCTCTATTACATTAAATCCAATAATGGGCAGTTGTGCAACATTGGGGTCACTGGATACAAGCATTGGGACTAGAAGACAATTTTCAGGGTTACAGTCCAAATAGAATTCTGTCTCTACCCACCCATCATATGGGATTTCACTACCATTAGCTGCTAAAGCCACTAGAGGTTCTGTTCCCAACAGCTCAGCAAGTGGCCTGACAGTGCTGTGTGGTAGGTGTTGTTCTCGCCATTCATTGTTAATCAGACTTGCCTGAGCTCCAGTGTCCCACAGGGCCTCTACTGGTACCTTATCTAGGTGGCACTGAACTGTGCATCTTTTCCCAATGAGACTGATGAGCTTGGTTTGCCGTTGTGAGGGTATATAACCATTAGATGTGTCACTTGTCAATTTGTTGCTGTTTGGCTCTTTGGGGCCAGTTTCAGTGCGTGTGAAGTCATTTTGTGGTGCTTGTTGATGCGGGGTGTCTTGCCCATAGACAGGATTTACCTGGGACCTGGGTGATGAGTGGGCTACTGTGGGTCCCGGCTCAGTAGCCCCCTCCCGTTTCCCTGGGTGATCCTAGCCTGCCTGCACCCTCGGGAAAGGTGACCCTCCTGACCACAGCGATAGCAGTGTCTACACAGATCACCAAGCTGAGCCTCTCTGCACATTTGGCAACCTCTAGCACGTCTTGTTGTAGGAGAGAACCGACTGTCCATACTTGACCTTACTTTTGTTGCTTCCAAAGTCTCATTAAACATTTTCTTTACTTCAAGCACATCAGCTTTCAGGCCTTCAATCAGCTTAGCTGTCTCTGAATCCAGGCCCTTATTCTGTCCTTGCTTTTTCTTTGTGGCACCTCCTTCACCCCCCTTTGTCTGGGTTTCATCCTTTCTGTCTGGTTCACTGTTCAAAGGTGGCTGAGTGTGGTTGTGCTGTGACTCTGTGTGTACCTCATTTATCCTTGGTGTTTTTACTGTAGTATTTCTCCTCAGTTTATTTTGTCGCTCTAATTCAAGGCTGGCTGCTTCATTTATCTTCTCAATTAGAACCTCATCTGTTACTTGGTAGTTGCTAAGATAAGGCTTTAACTGAAACTTCACGGCTTCACTGAGGAGGCCAGTCTCTAATGAGCGCAGGAACTTGCGCTGAATTAAGTCTGGGCTGAACTGCTCCCCTTCATCGTCATCACCAGACTTCCAGAGCAATTTCTCTCTGAGTTCTATTGCCCTGAACAGAAAGCACTGAGCAGATTCTTTGGGGTCTTGAGATATGCTCATGAGTTGATGAAGCAGGTCAGCTGACGAGTCTACTTTGTAATGTCCCCGTAATATAGTTCTTAGTGTGGGAAGTGTGAGGTCACGCTTCACTTCCAGCAAGTCTCGAAGGTGAAGGCCAGGGCTTACTGCCTTAATCACAGCTTCAATGATTTCAGTCTCTGAGTAGCCTTTCTTAAGCCCGGAATCAATTTGGTTGGTCAAGCTAGTGAAAGATAACTTGTCTTTTTGTCCTGCTTCCCCGATCTGACCCCAGATCCGAAAGTCTTTTCTCAGAGTCACTTCTGGTGTAGTAAAGGGTGCAAGCTGACTTACTTGTTTTTCACTTATCCCAGCTGCACCTCTAAACTCGGTCCCCAACGCTTCAATTTTTTCTTCCAGAACACGTCGTGCTTCTGCTTGAGCTTGTTGGAGCTGACTGTACTCTTGTTTCAGTTTTTCTATCTCACTGAGCTCTGCTCGTTGTATCTTCACTTCAGCTACAGGATGTTCTTGTAATGACTGTATGAATGACTGGAGATCACGGATGAACTGCTGAAACACTTCAGATTCCTCTGTTTTTTCAATCTCGTCCAGAGTACTTTCTGCCAGCCGAATCAGAGCACGTCGGGACTGTCCTTTAAAACCCACCCCTGCTGGTTCGCTGCACTTAAGATGCTGGCATACCTTGGTGAGTTCGGGTTTCCCAAGTGTCCACAAGGCTGTGCTGATCTCATCCTGTAGTTGTTCCATCTTTACCAGATGTTGATTTAACGTGTTCTAGGTTCTTGTCTGGAGCAGGAAATCTGCTCCTGGCTGGTGGCTCGCCAAATTATGTTACACACTGAAGGACGACAGGGTTCATTCAGGTGCACATGAAGATTTATTGCGCTGAAACACAGCAAAACAATTCAGTGTTACTGGCGGCTTCCATTGTAATAACTGGCCCGCGTTACTTTTGTGGCATTACGTGTAATGGCCACGTATTAATCAGCCCTTAACACACAGAGAAAATGACCAGTACACAATAGACAACATAACATGTACTGGCTGGTCTATTTCCTATAACTTTAACTGAAACCCGCTAACAGTTTCCTTTCACCTTACTGATGGAACAACACAAATGTTACTAGGATTACCCACAGATAACGTGAAACAACTCCCTTATTCGCTCACATTAAACACCATATAAACAAGAATTACACTCCAAACATGTTAAATAAGCATCAACTTTACATAAATGTATGTAGTTCTCGTATATTGCTCTCACCTGAAACACAGCAAAACAATTCAGTGTTACTGGCGGCTTCCATTGTAATAACTGGCCTGCGTTACTTTTGTGAAGGATTATTTTGCCAGTTACCCGTTTGGCTGAGCCGCCACTGCCACCTACTGGCGAAACTAAATACCGCCCTCACATCACATCAGGTGGGAGCAAATGAGCTTTTCGCTCTGTGTTATGATGCAAACTATTGTCACAACAAATAGCAAAAAAAATGATGATGGGGGGTGGGCACGAACACATAAGGAACACATCTGAGACTTGTTCTTAATGCTCAAAATACTCAGGGCGCCACACAAAACAAAACATTAAATAAGCCACACCAGTGTCTACTGTCTGTCTACTGTTTACTATCAAAGCCAAGTGGCTAATAAAGGTAAACAGAAGTTTTCTTGTTAGTTTATCTTATTTCAGGATACATGTCATAAATCCACTTCTGTGAGGACAGCATTGTGCCATCACGCACCAGGGTGAGTTATAACAATGACAAACCCTGGTTTACTCCTAAACTCAAAAAGCTGTGGCTGGAAAAGAGAAAGGCGTTCAGAAGCGGAGACAGGGACTGCTACAGAGAGGCCAAGTACAGGTTCACTAAAGAAGTGGACATTGCTAAACACCAGCACTCTGAGAAGATGCAGCAGCAGATCTCAGAGAATGACTCGGCCTCTGTGTGGAAAGGTTTTAGGAATATCACAAACTACAAGCCTAAAACCCCCCACTCCACTGATGACTTGCTCTTGGCCAACACCCTTAACGACTTTTACTGCCGTTTTGACGAGCCATCAGACAGCCTTCACACCTCCAACGGCCCCAACAATAGAGGCACTTTGGACACTAATTCCCCCACCTCTCCCCCCTCCATAGAGCCATCACCACCTTCAAACTGTTCACCTACAACACCCCCCTCCTCACCCCACACAAAAGAGGATTTCACACCACCTCCTCCCACCACAACTCTTCATATTCATGAAGCAGATGTGAGGAAGCAGTTTAAGAGTCTGAATGCTCGAAAAGCTCCCGGCCCAGACGGTGTGTCTCCTGCCACCCTCAGACACTGTGCACACGAGCTGGCCCCAGTGTTTTCTGGCATTTTCAACTCCTCACTGCAGACATGTCATGTGCCTGCCTGCTTCAAGTCCTCTACCATAATCCCTGTCCCCAAGAAACCTAGGATCACTGGACTAAATGACTACAGACCCGTGGCTCTGACATCTGTGGTCATGAAGTCATTTGAGCGCCTGGTTCTCTCCTATCTCAAGACCCTCACGGCCCCCCTCCTGGATCCCCTGCAGTTTGCATACAGAGCCAACAGGTCTGTAGACGACGCCATCAACATGGCCCTACACTTCATCCTGCAGCATCTGGACTCCCCAGGAACCTACGCCAGGATCCTGTTTGTGGACTTCAGCTCTGCCTTCAACACCATCCTTCCAGACCATCTCCGAGGCAAGCTTTCCCAGATGAATGTGCCTGATCCCATCTGCCGGTGGATCACTGACTTCCTGACGGACAGGAAGCAGCATGTGAGGCTGGGAAAGAATGTCTCGGACTCCCGGACCATCAGCACCGGCTCCCCTCAGGGCTGTGTTCTTTCTCCTCTGCTCTTCTCCCTGTACACCAACTGCTGCACCTCCACCCACCAGTCTGTCAAGCTAATCAAGTTTGCAGATGACACCACCGTTATTGGACTCATCTCGGACGGGGATGAGTCTGCCTACAGGAGGGAGGTTGAACGTCTGGTGTCCTGGTGCAGCCACAACAACCTGGTGCTGAATGCCCAGAAGACAGTGGAGATTATTGTGGACTTCAGGAAGCACACAGCCCCACTCCCCCCCATCATCCTGACTGACACCCCCATCACCTCTGTGGACTCATTCCGCTTCCTGGGTACCACCATCACTCAGGACCTGAAGTGGGAGCCCACCATCACCTCCGTCGTTAAGAAAGCCCAGCAGAGGATGTACTTCCTGAGGCAGCTGAAGAAATTCAACCTGCCAACATGGACGATGATGCAATTCTACACTGCAATCATCGAGTCCATCCTCACCTCCTCCATCACCGTGTGGTATGCTGGAGCCACTATCAGGGACAAACAGAGACTGCAGCGTGTTGTGCGCTCTGCTGAGAAGGTGATTGGCTGCAGACTCCCATCTCTGCAGGACCTGTACACGTCCAGGACACTGGGGCGTGCAGCTCGGATCTCAGCTGACCCTTCTCACCCTGGACACAGTCTGTTTGACCTGCTCCCCTCAGGCAGGAGGCTCCGGTCCATTCGCACCAGAACCTCTCGCCATAAGAACAGTTTCTTCCCCTCTGCTGTTGGACACATGAACAATAAACGTACGACTGTTCCCACCACTAACACATGACCCTACGCTGTGTTCACTGCATCATTCCATGTTTGGCACTGATCACCACCTGCACTCATGTATATATCATGTATATATCTTTCTATGTAGCACTTTTAATTCTTATTCTTACTTTTATTTTTTCATGTCTATTTAAGCGCAATTTATGACAGTATGTTTGCACTGAAGCACCGCAGCAATTTCCTAATGTTGTAAACCTGCTCAACATTTGGCAATAAAACCCTTTCTGATTCTGATGTCATACATAATACTTGCCATTATCCAAAGACACACCTGCTTACCTGTATAAAAGGCCCCTAAGTTCGGATAATTCTATTTGAGTTCTGATACAGGTGTTTGTAAGTTTATATCAGTTAATATACTGTTCATTTAATATTCAACCTTCTATTATTTTGAGCCAGCCCACCATCTTGTGACATCATCCAGTCAGTAAGGTGGGCAGTTTAATGTCAGATGAGTGATGTGAGTCTGGTGGGGATGATTCTTGTGGGATGTGATGTGTGCATGAATGATAAGTGAGTATTAATCTGTGTTGCAGTCTCCGTTCCTAAATAAAGAAATTACCTATTTTTGAAGTATCTTTATGACTTTGGGTGATTGTACTCATATTGTTAACAGTCCAGTTCTTTTTGGTCACTTCAAGTAAGTTCATAGAAGTGTGAGGTTATTTATTTATTTATTTTACAATTTCTGCTGCCCTCTTGGCTAGATCGATCTTGAAAAACACTTTTAAATGTTAATGACACTTTTTACCCAGATAAATAAATGATATGTAAAAGTCACTTGTCATTTCTGGCTCTACATTACTTGATATTCTTCGTGATATATGGTATAGCTATTTTTTGACAGATTTGAGGTCAACAAGTCATTTATAACAGCTTAAATTTCTGCAGTAATTTTTTGGCAAATACCGGGAATCGCAGGTCGCACACTGGCACGGATAAGCAGCAGCGGTGCGTCTATTTGTTTTTATAGAAAATTTTTATTCAACATACATTTTCCAGCAAAAAGGCAATATACAGGAATAGTTGTCGTACACTGCTGCTACACTGAGGATTTTAAAGTGGAAAAGATCAAATTAAGGTGTGATTCTGCAGGTCATCTCTGTACTGCACTTCTTACAAGACAAACCAATGCAGTTAGTTTTTAAAAGAAAAACAATCCAAATGTAACAGAGGGGGAAAAACCTGTCAATGGTACATCAGGAACGCAAAACAAACGAACAAAAAAGAAACCTACACACAAGAAATATGAACACCTGGCTCCTTCTGTACCCAACAACAAAGGCGTGTGTTTCTCTTAAATTTTACACGTTCATATTTTTAAATATACAATTCTTAAATGTTGTCTGTACAGAGCCAGCTATGCGCTATTAGGGGTGCATTCCATCTGTGCTTTAAAAGAAAGAAGAAAACAAAACCTGAAATTAACAAAGGAAAAAAGAAATTCATAGGGCTTAAAGTGTTTCTTACAATGCTGGTTTTTTGTCTCCAAACAATCCTCAAACCAGTGGGGCTCTAAGTGTCTGCAGCTCCCTACCAAGCACAGCGCAGTTACTGCTCCCAACCACCAGGGGGCGACAGATTCAATCAAGAAAGAAGAGAGGTTGCAGCTTGCGTATGTGTGTGTGTGTTTTACAAGAGGAATGACTGAGAGGAGAGGGGGGGGGGGGGGAGACAAACCTTTAGCAACCCCCCAAAAAACTAAAAAGGAAGTCATCAGGGAGGTAACACATATCTGTGCGTGTCTGTGTGTGCGTGAATGTTACCTAGCAACTCACAATCAGGAAAAAAAAAACAACTACTTTTGCCAGACCTGAGAAACTTCTAAGGTTAATTTCCAACGTTCAAGAGGAAATACAGACAAATCGTATTTTTCCCCATTTATTTTAAACAGATTCTGTTTTGCAGATTTTTTTGTTTTTAATAATACAAGGTTTGCAGAAAGAGACAAAAAAAATTTATTTTTTCCTCCAACCAAACTAAGTGGAAAAGAGAACTTGAGCGTAAACTTGGAAATACTGATTTTTGTTGCTCTGTAGGGATGGGAGCAGAAAATATAAGGAAACCTCATCATAAGAGCAAACCAGAGAACTTCAGGGTGGACGCCAGCCCGCAGCTGCTTTTGCAAAAATTATTAATAATTTTAAAACGACTGCATGTCTCCATCATTTCTGCAAGTCAGTCCTCCAAACAGCACACTCATTGACCTCTCCGCACAGCAGTGTGACGCCCCTTTGAACAACTTTATTTAAAAACAACCCCCCAAAAATTGTGAAGGGGGAAAAAAAAAAAAAGCTGTAAATGAGGTGGAAGTGAAAACTAAGCCTAGAAGTTCATATTTATATATGAAAATATTTATATATAGCATACATATTATATATGCTATACTGTGTCGTGATTCCTCCTAAATTTTTTTTTTAAACCATAAAATCCAATTACACGTCTCCCATTTCTGAACAGGCAACAAAAAGCAGTCAACAGGCAGACAAGCCAGAAAAAATAACCGAACAGCCTCAAACGTGGAGGGAGACGATTTTTAAAAAAGGGGGGGGGGAAAGGGAAAAGAAATAAAATGTACAACAAAATAAACAGTCAGTGGTTGGTGCGGTTTATTTTGTGGTTGAATAATCCATCAGCTGCAGCAAGATCCCAATCACTGAAGACATAGTGCCGGTGTAGAGCTGTAGAGGTGTCCAGGCGGGGTGAAGTGATGAACACACACACACTCTCTCAGTCTTTCTCACGCACAATCACACACACACACACGGTTGTTGGTTACAGTCTGTGGTTATGGTTTGTTAAAGTAGGTAGGGATGAAGGCGGAGCAGGAGAGGATGAGGAGGACCAGGGGAGAAGGTGGGGGTGGGGGCTGCTTTAGTTGTGGATCTTGATTGCTTTCTCCAGGTAGGTGTAGCGACCTCTCTTTGGAGCTTTGTTGAAGTGATCCAACCCTAGCCAGGGGCGCGGGTGGGACATGTTACCTACACAGGAGGACACATCAGAGAGGCCATTAGGAGAAGTGACAGCGCCACCTGCAGTACAGAAATCACATGAACAGTAACAGGAGCAGTGGGAGTATTTCTGTAGCCCGCGTGACATCGACATTAATCTCGGGTGTCGCTGACACACCGGCCAATATTAGGAACGTGAAGAAAATAAAGTCCAGTTTTAATGATTCTGGTGACTGGGTTGGGCTACACACATCAAAACTATCGACTGCAGGGGAGCTTTTGGCCATTTTGATGCAGTTACATTACAAATAAGAACCAATCACTGCTGCAGTGAACAAAACACCAGAGGTGCCGTGTCACACTTGTAAAGGAATCACTAGAAAGGCAGTGTGGTAAATACTAGAAATACACATGCCAGCCGCTTTGTTAGGTACACCTGTGTAACTGTTTGTTCTCACACACGCACACACGCGCGCACGCACGCACACACACACACACACAGATCTAATCAGTCAATCACATGACAGCAACTCAGTGCATTTTGCCATGCAGACATGATGAAGGTGACCTGCTGAGGTTCAAATTCAAAATCAGGGAAGAAAATGTAGCATGGTTGTTGGTTTCAGACTGAGTGCTTCAGAAACTGTTGATTTGGTGGGATTTTCCCACACAACCATCGCTGGGGTTTACAGAGGACGGTCCGAAAAAGTAAACAGGGAAGCAGTTCTCTCTCAAATAAGCACTCGTTACATCCAAGGTTACAGAAGAGCATCTCTGATTGTCATAGCCTGAAACAGATGGGCTACAGCAGCAGAAGACCAGCCCAGATGGCACTCCTGTCAGCTAAGAACAGGAAACTGAGACTACAATTTGTAAAGGTTTGCAAAATTTGGACCACAAAAGATCAAACCGTCTTGTCTGAAGTTGATTTCTGCTGTGACATTCAGATGGTATAATGTGGCAAAAACAGAATGAAAGCATGGATCCATTCTGCCTTTTATCTACACTTCAGGCTGTTGGTGGGGGTTTAGTGGTGTGGGGGATATTAGTACCAAATTAGCATCATTTAAACACCACAGCCTCGCCAAGTATTGCTGCCGACCATGTTTATAACCATGCACTCGTCTTCTAATGGCTACTTCCAGCAGGACAGCAAATTATGTCACAAAACTCAAATCACCTCGAACTACTTTATTGAATGTGACGATGAGTTCACTTTACTCAAATAACTCCCACAGTCACCAGATCTCAGTCCAGTAGAGCACCTTTGGGATGTGGTGGAACGGGAGATTCACATCACGGATGTGCAGCCCATAAATCTGCAGCAGCTGTGTGAAGCTGTCATGTCAATGTATCTGAGGAATATCTCTAGCACCTTGTTGAATCTGTGCCATAAAGAATGACGACAACTCTGATGGCAAAAGCAGATCCGACCCAGTACTAACACAAGGTGTACCTAACAAGGTGGCCAGTGAGTGTACATAAAAGGTCTTTAAAGTTCATTATTAGGTGGATAAACTTGTATAAATATGAGCAGCCGTGACATTGAAGTGGTGCATGACGAGGCACTGTCACAGTTTCATGCTTTTGTTTTATTTTTGTGTTTGGCTCTAGCCTGGTGTCGTTCAATCGGCGCAGTATCAGTATCAGCAGCAGTTACACTGGTATCGCTCCCAGTAGCGCCGCAGGCAGTAAATACCTGGCTGTGGTTCAAAGTCCTTCAGGTTGACCTCGTACTCATCCTCATTGATGTACTGATGCCGACCCATCATCACAATTGCAAACTTGAACTGAAAACACACAGAGACAGACATCTGGTGGTTAACTACCCCCCTTGTTAACACTTTAATTATTTCAGCATCAGGAGAACGCTGTTTATTAAGAAGAAGCAAACCAACGACGACCTACCTTCTCAAACTCTTTCTCCTGGATGTCCAGCATGGTCTGGATCCTCCTCATCACCTCCCGAAACGACTCACCCTGCACAAAGGAGAATAGGATGGCAGTGAGTCAAGAAGAAATAAAATAAATAATAATCCCCACATTATGTGGTACAAGTAAACAAAAAAAACACACCTGTCTGATCTTGAGCAAGAAGGGAATCCCAAAGGTGCCAAAGACCTCCTTATGGAAGTGAGCAACAGGGATTAGCATTTCAGTGTCCTTATCCAAGTCCACCTGGTCCAAAGGAATCTCCTGAAAAAGCCAAGCAGCACAAGAGAGATGAAGGAAGAAAATAAGCTCAGATCAAACCACTGACTATAAAATGTAAAAATAAACCAACTGTTTTTACTGACACCTGGTGGTCAAAGTTTTTAACGCGCTGTAATGACGCAAGAGCTACAGAGAAAACTGAGCCAGAAGCTTGGTATTTAACCTTTAACAAGCATGAAGAAGTAATACTTCTACTGCTAACTGACTGGCTGTGAGGGCAAAAATACAGTGTCGGCCTGACGGCGTGTTAAGTGGAAGTTAAGCGGCTAACATAAAATAAACGACACAGTGAAACGCGCTGCACAGGCAACGCCTCGCATAAACACTCACCTCTATTCTGAAGGTGCGGCTGGCAGCAGGAGATAAACATTCTAGCAGCTCGTCCTCCTGGTGAACTCCGATGATTTTATAGCTTACTATCTCTAACAGCCTGCAGAGGGAGAACGAGGGAGGAGGCATTAACGCTCTGCAGGAGCTTCTCAAATGCAGCAAAATCTGATTCTGACATCACACCAGGGAAAACAAGAAATTCAGCCAAACTAAAGGGAAAGGTGCCAGTGCAGTCACAGAGAGCAGGTTTACAGAATGAAATGGGGCTGTGCAGGCCGCGGTTGCTGTGAGGGTTGTAATTGTCAGACTATAATTTTGTGAAAAGTGTTTAAAAAAAAGGAGAAGCAGCACACATTTCGCACGTGGTTAGGATTAGATTAAAAAAACAAATCAAAGGGGTTAAACAAAAGCCAAAATGTTACCTGGATCAAGATGAGTGGAAAACTAAAGTGATAAACTTCACTACAGACAGTCTAGGCCACAACAACAAGCACTCAATCTCTAGTGATTTGCCCAGTGTCAAAGATAATGTTCAAAAAGCTAAAACGGACCATAGTGTGCTCGATTTTTTAATTTTAACTCAGTTTACCATCAGATGCAAACTCCCCGTACGGCAGAACAGCTGGAGCAGCTGTCAAAAAGTTCTGATTGCAACCACTGAGAGGAAGACAAGCAAGCCAAACACAGATGGATACCTGAGCTTCTCAGAGCCATTTTCAGACAGCTCCACAGCCTTTTTACATTCTTCCAAAAGGTCCCGCACACAGCCGTGCTTGTCAGGGTAAAGAGTAATCTCCTGCAACACAAGAAACAGTTTCATGTCTATGGTTGAATCACAGAAACATTTTTCCTTATGTAAAGGTTTTTGGGGTTTTTTGAGTGTCGTACCTCCTCTCTGAACTGGCTGTTGAGCCATATGGATTTAAAACTCCTCCTGTTCTCAAAGTCTGTTATCTTCATCTTTAACTGAGAATACATAATAGAGAAAAAGAGAGAGATAAAAACAAAGTTACTCCTTTTGTGGACTCGTAGGATGTGGCCTTCGATTTTCTTCTGCTAATCTGGGGCCGGGTCACTGGGCCAGCAGCCTAAGCAGAGAAACCAAGACCTCCCTCTCCCCCAGCCACCTCCTCCAGCTCATCCAGGGGAACTCAAAAGCGTTCCCAGGCCAGTTGAGAAATGTGGTCTCCCCCGTGTGTCGTGCGTCTACCATGGGGCCAGGGTAACATGAACACCTCAACCAGCAGACATCACAGTCAGATGCCTGAACCACCTCAACTAGCTCCTTTCAACATGGAGGAGCAGCGGCTCTATACCCGGTCCCTTTCAAATAGCTGAACCCCTCACCCTTTCTCTCAGGGAGAAATTAGCCAACCTTCAGAGAAAGCAAATTCTGCCTTTTGTATCTATGATCTAATTCTTTTGGTCACTACCCAAAGCTCGTGACGTAGGTGAGAGTAGGGACGTAGATCAAGATACAAATCCCTGTCGCTCATGAACAAGACACTGAGATAAGTCATCCACCTGAGGATGTAACTCGTTCCTGGTTTGCAGGAAAGATTTGAAATAAATAAAAACTTTCTCACAACCGTTTGTGTGTTAAAAGTTCAGGTAGTCAGAAAACATTTTTACCCCAATGACTTTGTTTTCTATCAGACAGCATTTTATATTTTATAACGGAGGAAAGACAAAAAGACATTTAAGATTACCAGAATTATTACCGGCACTATGAAACACTGAGCTCCTTTTCAGGGGAAACACCAGTTATCTTACTCGAAAGAGAGAACAAAGACAAACTTGAAATCCTGACACAGAAAAAGTAGACAAACCAGTCCTACCTGCTGGTAGTAGAGTTTCTTGGGCTGCCGAGGCTTGAAGAATTGCAGCAGGTCCCGCAGCGTTCCCTCATAGTTGTGTCTGAGAGGATTCCCTGGACCGTCCCTGTACCTGGCCACCACACCACCAGGCAGGGGGGGAGGACAACAAAGGGGAGGGAAGAAGGGTGGAAGGAGAAGAGAAAGAAAAGTGGGAGGAAAAGAAGCAAAGAAGCAGAGGTGGAGGTGAACAGCAGAGCAAGACGAAAAAAAAGAAGCACAGAGGGAGAGGGAAGAGTAGGAGGAAAAACAACAGAAGACAGGTGGAGGGGGGACAGGTTATGCAACATTTCTACTGACAACTGCAAGTAATCAAATCAAAGGCAAACCTGACAAAAGCTACGAGTCACAACACTATTCAAACGCGGCCTACACGTTCCTTTCTACATGTCAAACAGAATTACAGGATTTTGAGTTATTTAGGAAAAAACGGCCTTGAAACAACACTGCATTATTCATTAAACTACAGGCCGTCTTTAGCAGATTTTCCTGGCTCCAAATGAGCCTTCTGGGAGATGACTACGCACGTCGGCGAGATCGATCTATGTACAGTGAAGGTGATGAGTCAGTTATTTGGCCCAAATCCATGTGGTTTCCTATTCTTTCTGACCATCAGATTAAGAAGCAGCATAACACGCTTCAGTAAATAAAACACCAAAAATAACGAAACCGGTCAGAAACATTTTGTCACAGTCCCTCTATGCAGGAAAAGCCTTTGTTTAGTATAACCTTTTTTTTGTCAAAACCACAAAAAAGGGACAATTACGCTACAGCAAAAGCATAATTACTCAGTTATGTGCAAAGCAAGAACTAAAGTGCTCTCCCTTGTAGTTGACTTCATGTTCAGTGTTGTTTCAAAGCCCTTAACTGCATTTTTCCTGACTATAAAGGCCATATTTTGGCTTACAGTGAGAACAACGGCTTAAGAAGAAAAAAGAAAGAATGACAATCACTATTATGCACTGTTATTGTTACTACATTTACGAAGAATGCAGTGTGTGTGTGTGTGTGTGGATGAGACAAGCCTCCTACCCCTGTGACTTGAAGAACTGCAGTAGCATGGGATCTGTGTTCAACCTCTGCGCTACAGTCTTAGCCACCTGACAAACACAAAAACAGACAGTTCATGACGGGCCTGTCAGATTTCACCTGTCAATCAAATTTAATGCTAGCAGGTGGAGGGGGTGGGGGGCAGCAGAAATCCACTCCCGGATTAACAGTAGCAGCAAAAAATAAAAATCAGTCTTCGTATAATGACTCGGCAGCTTCACATGAGTATTTTTTAAAAATAATAAGAGTTAATCAATATTCATCCAAAGAACCTCAACCGATCGTACCTGAAAATAGTTCATGCGGTTCGACAGTGTGACCACAAAGCCGGGGTCGTTGTGGATGGTCTTGTCGCAGAAAATGACGTCCACCCGGTGGTAGAGATCCCGGAAGTAGTCCTTGGCCGTAGGCAGCTCGCTGCTGTCGTTCTCTGGGTCGTCCCTGTGGTGTTGGAGAAAGGTTGGAAAGACAGTTTGAGGTACGGGTTGTGTTGTAATGACGGGAAAACAGAGATCAGTGTGACAGAGGGAAGTGTGAGTGAAGTGAAGGTAGAGGTCAAGGACAGAAAGCGCAGGTCAAGAAGTAAATGAGGGCACAGACATAACAAGTAAAGCTAACAAGTTCTGCAACAATTTCTCAACCAGAGCGTCATCAAAGAGAGACATTTTAAACGAAGGCAACTTGAAGCGTGTCGACCTCGGGAAGATATCAATTTGGCAGATTTCTCAAAGCACAAGTGCCAAAACCCCCCAAAACAACTTACTTCTGGAAGACAATGATGTCCCCGTCCATGAGCTCGTCCAGGGCCTTGTCCAGAGAGACATCATAGTCCTGTATCCGCTCTGTTAGATTGGGCTTTACTTCCTGTAACACACCAAGCATCGGGGGTTATGCAGTCAATTTATCTGCTAAGTGCAAGATAGTATTTATTTTTGTGGCAGATGTATGTATGTACCAAGGCCTACATATGACAGAGTGCAAGTGTGCACATGAGAGCCTAACACAGCTTCTGTGCCAGATAGAGGAGCCTGAGAATGTGAGAGTGTGAGGGAGCAAGTGAGAAAAAGACAGGAGTGTGTCAGCGACTGGGCGTCACAGAATAGATCACCTCATAGAGGATAAGGCTAGTTTCCTGCTGAAATCCTGCTCTCTCACACATGACTGGCAGCAGGTCTCCTGGTTAGAGGGAAAAAAGAGAAGCAGAGAAAAATCTCAAAATCTTTACGTTCACTGCAGACGAAGAATTCACACACTGCACCTTATGAAAGGGTACTGAGGTTATAACAGAGTCACGCTTACTTATTTTGCAGGATATAGGTGTGTAGATATGTCCACAATAATTTAAGCTTCTGGTTTTGGGGTCATACATCTTCAAGAACAACATGACATCATCTAGAAGAGAAAAACAAAACAGGGCAAGGTGAAATCAGCAGCTATACAACACGCCTGCCAAAGAAGTGGTTGAGGAGCAGTATAGCTTCAATTTGCATAAATATTGTTCAACTGAAACACTAAACAAAGCACAAAACGCCACTTATGGTTCTGCATTTGTGTCTGTTGGTGCAGTTCTCCAGCTATGCAAAGGGAAAGATTGAGCGAACTGAGAAACAAAGAGATACGTCCAAGCGTTTGCAGCCTTCGGGTTCACTTAGTTCCACTATGAAAGTTGTTTTTCACAAACCACAAGGATCACCAACACCACGTAAACTACATGTCTCGCATGTCTCTGACGTTGACCCCAAGTGGCAGCAGGCAGCTACAACATCGCACTACAAACAGTAGCATGCCAGAGCCTTTAATCAGCAGCTAAACACAGTGTTAATAATCATAAACACTCAGAACAAACCCATCAACATTCAAACCGATCAGTAACTATGTTACTGAGTAACTAGTACTCTACGTTTATGACTGTGACCTCTAAGGCATTGTGTCGATTATTCTTATCTACACGGTACCAACACAGGCAGCTATGTAAGTGGAATCAAAGACTGACACCTGAAGAACATGTTTTCTACAAAAATGATATTTTAAAAGTTTAGAGAAAAGAAAGTGCTAAGACTCAAAGTCTGATGATGAGCGCCGATGGATGGAGAACTTACGGTCTTTATCAAACTTGGGTAACGTGGCCCCACTGGCTGCCATCTCTGGATCTACAGTCTCCAAAAATATTGTCCAGGGGTTCTCATTGTCACTCAAGTCGATCATCTGAAACACAAAAATGTTCCAATCTTTAAAAAAAGTTTCTTATGTTACATTTAACTGAGTCATAAACTCAGGAGTGGTCCCAGGAATTAAAGTGACATAAAACTGTTGCATTATACGGAAAACTTGTAAAGAAAAAAAAGACTTGTAAACAAACTGAGGATTTTTTTATTTTATTTATTTTTTTAAAAAGAGAGAGATTTGACAGGTGATTCTATACATGGAGTAGTTATCCAGGGATTCAAATTAAACTCAATTTAGATAATGATTCATAAAAAAAATAATTCAGGGAGTGATAGTTCCTTCTAGAACCCGTGCTCTAAATCCTGCATATTTTTGAACTGATCTTAGCACAGTTGTTCTGGTTCACTGGCAGCTTTCTTTCATTATTTTAATGCAAAAAAAAACTGGCTAAAGCATACAGGAATTTTTGAAGATGTGTGCCACAGGTGCAAACACCTACCGACTTGTTGCAATCGGCCTCGTAGTCGAGCATGGCAGGTCGCTTGGTTCCGTTGCTACGGGCCTGCATGGGCCAGAGCCTCATCTGGTCCTGTGGAAAACCCTGCGGCACATCAATACAGTTTCAATTTGCGTATAAGATGTGGGAAAAGCAGAAACGTGTTGAGAAAAAGACATCAAGACTAAAATTTCCAACTGGTATTTACTGATCAACCGCAGGGAGCCAGAATTTAAGCAAGTGTGTGTACATTAGGGCTGCCACGATTTGTCGACTAGTCACGATTATGTCGACTATCAAAATCGTCGACGACTGATTTAATAGTCGACGTGTCGTTTGAAGCTTTGTAAGATCGCAAAAGACGCAGGAATAATAGCAGGATTTAAGAGTGTAATAACGGACTGAAACAGAAGATGGCAGCACAGCGTGTACAAGGATTCCAGCTGCCGTTAAACCCCGAAGAAGAAGAAGCAGCTGTGTCCCAGAATTCATAGCGCGGCCCAGCTTAGTTTCCAACAATGGCGGTAGCTAGTTAGTTTTAATATTACTCTTATTATTCTTTCTGGGTCACAAAATAAACGTTTAACATATTTTCAGGCGAGAATGTAGCTGTGTAAACCTCAAATATCTGCTCAGTTTATCAGGACACCACATATTTTCAAAAGCGCTCCGACGTTTTCGGAGACATCTGTTACCCACTAGCTCGATAGCTAGCCGGGGGCTAGGTCACTAGCGCCATGGGAACACCAGACTCCCGGCAAATTGTTTTCAAACCCACCGCCGTCTTTCGCGACTCAGGTTAAATATATATGAGTCACTTAGATAAATTAAAAATGTTATTGTTTGGCTTTTTTTTTAGTATTTTATTTGTTCCTGAGTAAATCGGTTTGGCTGAGATTAAAGTTATAGTTTTTACACAGCTGAATAAACGTCAAGCAGACAGCTGATTATCAGAAGTGTGAGATGCTGGAGAATATACTCCGGTGTCCTGTTATATTTTAGATAGCAAGGAGTTTATTAAACTTTACCGAAACAATCTGCAAATTTCATTAAAATTGAATAAACTATCATCTTGTCTTTATTTTTAGTTAGCACCTTAAAAGCTTAAAGCTGTAAGCTAATGATAGTTATATAAGAGCAGATGCTGCTGGTGCAATAAGCTGTACGTTTTACGTCCAATGGATGATGATCTGATTAGTCGACTAATCGCATAAATAATCGGTGACTAGTCGACTATCAAAATAATCGTTTGTGGCAGCCCTAGTGTACATGTGTGCTCCGCACTGTTGACAAGCTAACAAGCCCTCTCTTTCAGCCTGGGGTCCGAGCGTGAACCTGAGACACAGCATGTGCGTGAATGCGGTTTCTTTCACAAATATTAAACTTCCACCAAGCACAAGTTACTTTGATGAAAGATAAGTTTACTGACTAAACATTTCATGCATCTTGAAATCTACAAACTAAAACTCTTCGCAGTTAATCTTAAATGGTTTATTTTATTCTTTAATTTAAAAAAAAAAAGTTAGAAATTTCATCCAAATATCCATCACCATCAAAGAGCATACAGTCCCACAGATGCCTCACCATGGTCTGGGAGAGGTTCTGGACAAACTCTTGCAGCGTGGAGCTCTTCAGGACCTTGAAGACCGTGTACTTCACTTTCTCCTCGTCGTACATGTCGTTGCCCTGATGACCGCAAAACTGGTCCTCGGTCACCATCTGCCCAGAGAAGGAAGATGAACAGCATTAGTATAACTGGACCAAGAACCAAAGTGTGAAAAATAAGAGACTAAAGACTTCATGCAATGAAAACTCACTCCCCCACACCCAAGTTATCTCTAGATCTCGACAAAGCAAGAGCTTCATTCTTTGTATCCACACTGGTGGTGACATTTCACTGCAGCAGTCAGTAGCTAACACACACACACACACACACACACACACACACACACACACACGAAATCATAATTATGTAGAGCTTTCTGTTTAGAGGGGTGCTCCACTGCTAAGACTTTCAATGAGGTGTCAGTTCTGATGGCTTACAGGCAAAGTGCAAAGCAAAGTTTCACACAGCCTCATTACAGCCTTTAAATGTTACGCTTATCACCTCTTCAGAGGAAAATAATGAGCGTAATTAGCCTTTGTGCTGCCTTAATACTCGAACAAGTAAGTAAGTCAGTGCTGAAAAGGGTAAACCTTTATCATTTAACAAGCCATTTCCTCATTATCACTGACTGCTCTTCTCCCCATCTCAACCACACAGAGACCGCCAAACCAGAGCGAGAAGACCTGCAGTTGTGCGTGCCACTTGTAGGTTACACAGAGTCCAACAAAACACTCGAACACTTTGCTTGACAGAAAGAAGAAGCTTCCGTTTTCCAGCCCGTCGTTAGCCCGACGATCCGATCCAACATAAATGTCTAAACGTCATCTACTCTTTTTCAAAAAGGCAAAACAGTTCATTCTTATCGCACTGAAATCCAGCATTCATCCACCTATGAAACATATCTGCCCCGTCTAAAGGTGCACGATGTTATACTTTGCATAGCTTCTCACGAACTAAGCTGTTTCTGTCAGGCCTCTTATGGAGGTCGACTTTATTGGGTTCAAGTTCGAGCTTCAACAGAACAAATATACTGATTAATATGAATAAATAATCCGAGAAGTACCGTACGAAGTCCTGCACCTTTACACACTTTAAGCAATAAACACCAAACCATCCAGATTACAGTATGATGGCGTAAAACGGCACAAGCTGCTAGGTGTGGTGTTTCGACACAAATGTGGCTCTACCTGAAATCCACAAACACAGCTTCAATTTTCTCCTGTACTTCCTACACTGTAGGTTTCTCATGTGCTGTATACTAAATTATTCAGCCACCCAAGTATTTTGATCGCAAAGTATCAAAGCACCACAGAGCGCTTAAATAACCTCCGATTCCCTACCTGGACCTGCATGTAGAGGTGAGCCTCTTGGCGTTCCTTCCTCTTCTGTGCCTCCACCCTCTTCTCCTCCTGCAGACGCTCCACCAGTTGCTGGGGGATGTCCACGTCGGTCATCGGCTGGAGCACCTCGCCTGAGTGTGGGTAAAACGGCAGAAGTGATAATTTAGTACAACAGTATTATTCACTACAGTCACCTCCATGTGAAACAGGAATTTTATTTGCACTCATCAGCTCAGAGGATACCTTCATGTGTTGCTGGGAAAGTTTCTCATACCGATGTTTTTTAAATGACGAGTGAAGAAGGACGGATGTTTACTTACTGAGCTTGGACTCACGGATGTAGACCAACATGTACGCGTTGGTGCAGTGGCGGACGGAGAGGTCATCGTCGTGTCCGCCGTAGTTGTGTTCTATGGCCTCCTCCTTGGTGCATCGTGACACTACGTCATCATCAAACTTGCACCACTGCAGAAAGAGACAGAATGATAGACGGAGACAGATGGTGATTGCAGGATGGGGTCCCAGCCAGAGGAAGCCAGAGGAGGATGAGGAGCAGAGGCGAGATAGGGGTGGGGCAACCACCAAGGATTGGAGTGGAGGGGAAAAAAAGAGAAAAACCAGAGAGCACTTAAGACAATCATTGTCACACAAACCTAAATGCAGAATTAATGTAACATCACACTGATGTGTGTATATCAGAGGGGTTTACTCGATGAGTATGAGATTAAGAGTCTGAGCTGAGAGCTCGTGTTTACATCCGACTCTTTACACTAACACATCTTTTCTGACAGCGTTTATTCCACTAAACATCTAAATTGTGAAACATCCCTTTTCTTACATTAGGTGATATCGTCTCACCTGTCAGGAAGCTTGTGTGTTCTGTCATTTTCAGTATAATAATCACTGCAGACCTGGGAGGCACTTATTCTGACTCTCAACCCTTGGATCTTAATGCATGCAGCTGTATGTAATTAATAAACACTTAAGGTCAAGAGGTAAGATAACATAGCTCTGAATTCCTCCACAACATAAACTCCTTTTTGTTTTTTTGTAAATTTGAGCATTTTTGGTGAAAAGTGCAGAAAAAAAATTGTTCTCACTATTGGATCCTTGACACTCACTTTGCCGTCTCCTTTGGGGTTAAGATAGACGACGTAGTGACCGCCATGGTTGTCCCCGCTGTGGACTAGCACAGCGTGGAGGATGTAGTTGGCTGGGTCCTTTGAGTCTGGCTTCTGGAGGAACTCGTCCAGAGGTAACTGGTCTGGAAACTCAAATCTAATGAGCACAGAAAGATGGCGAGGCGTTAGAGACAAAGAAATTGAGAAGGAAAAAAAAAAAAGAAAAAAGGATGAGGTAAGCAGCAGTATTTAAAAAAATGGAAAGGTAGAAATAAAAAACAAATAATGTGAAAAAACAATGTGTAGATTAATACAAAAAGGGTCAAATATCAGCCAAAAAGTAGCATAAAAATGGAAGAAATCAAGAGTAAACTTGAGCATATTCAAAACTACTGTCATTCCACACCCACACCCGTGTCTCCATGTACGTATACAAAGCCCTCAGGATGCCAGTTGGCTGTAGCATCATCACAAGGATGAGTCAGAGCTCATCGAAATGGCACAGCAGAAAGTTAGCACTTCTAAATGGTAGCGTTTGCTACAAGTGTCACATTATTTCTGCTGGATTCTATTTTTAACACCATTAACTGTACACAGATTGATGGCACAGAAAACAATCTTGGTTCCTTTCTCACCGTCTGAATAAGCGAGGTCAGGGCAAGCTTTTCACGAGTGTAAAGCTCAAGTGACATTCCTCCTTTAACCTATGCTACAATGGAGCAGACCTTCTCTAAAATTACATTCGAGCAGCACAGTTACCGTCTCATTGTGTGACGGGGAGTTATCAGGGTGCGTTCTGCACAGTAATTCACAAGTAACCTTACTTCAAAAACTATTTTTAAAGCATCAGCTTGTTTTTTTTCCTTACCTGTCATTGATCTTGATGTTTTGGTCGGTCTGTGGGTCGTACATGAACCTCATCAGCTGCAGATGGAGGATCGGAGGGAAGGTGAGGAACTTCACTCCCTTTTCTGCTTCC
The DNA here is from genome assembly GCF_057382275.1 of Copadichromis virginalis. Classification (NCBI taxonomy): domain Eukaryota; kingdom Metazoa; phylum Chordata; class Actinopteri; order Cichliformes; family Cichlidae; genus Copadichromis; species Copadichromis virginalis. The sequence goes on from NC_140621.1 coordinate 14,520,471, forward strand.
TGCGACGCAAAACAAAAATGAGTCAGTCATCTGGTGAGGACATCCCATTGACATTAATCCTGCCATTATAAACCCTTTCAGCTTTAGGCTGCTCATTTAAACCATATCAAAACAAGGCAGGTAAACAAGCTCCAGATCTTATTTTTAGAGCTACATATTTCTGTAGCTTGGCAAGAAAAACCGGAAACCTACTGATCCATTTGAACACGTCTAATTTTTGGAACACCAAATATTTTTTCACAATGACATAAAAACTAAAATTTTAGTCCACTTTGCTTCAATACCAACAGCATGAAAGCAACAAGAGCCAACAAATTGCAGAAATACTTCACCTGGAGCCCGTGTTCTCCTGCGTCATATTTGTTGTCTCCATCTAACTGCTCGGTTGCCACATAATCTTTGAATGACTCAAAGACTGGAAAGAAGCAAAGATTATATTTAGAAAATCGCCGCTTTGATATGTGTGTGAAAATCATGATCATGCAGGACAAATGTGCCACTGATCAATAAAACACCACATTTATGCTACTCACTGTTCTTCTTTCCTTTTATGCTAAGCTGGATGTCATAGTAGTCCTCTATCCGCTCAGACCTGTAGTCCACATGCTTACACTGGATATATGACTGCAGAGTGACACACACACACACACGCAGAGTCAGACTATACGATATGAGAGGCGAGTCAGAAACATTATTTCTCATCGGGTCACGTCTTGATTTACCCTCAGTCTATTCTTAAACTGGCCTTGTTCCAGGCTACATCCTGTGCTGTGTTAGCCTACATCATGTCGCTGTGTTTACAGAATCTACTGTGCGAGACGTGCTGCAGAGACATTACTGAGCAAAATAAACACTATAAATTTCCCCTCATAAGAACAATATTGTACAAAAGATATGCAAAATATGACCATAACTAAAAGGGCGAGTCAGCTAAGAGGAGGAAGAGACGGAGAAAGAGAGATGACATACCACCATCTTTCCTCTGAAGAGCTTTGGGATTGTTCCCTCAACACAAGTGCCTTTCATTTTGTTCTCTACGTTGTCCAGGAGCTGCAGTGCGCGCGCGCGCACACACACACACACACACACACAGACACACACAAACAGTAAATACTGTCAGCTGTTGTTCACCGTGCATACAGGACCTTTTTAAACGTGTATAGGAAACTCACCACTCTGCACAGCTCCTGCACATCATGTTGCATGAAGCTATCTAGTGTTTCCCACCTGCACGTAAAAACACAAACACCAAGTGAGAGAATACAACCAACCGTCACAACGCTTATTGTGAAATTCTGATGGTTGACCCACATGTCAAGCATGCAAGGATCTAATAGTTTTGCTTACAACACATATAATATTCTAAGCAAGTCCTAACTTACCCAAAGGACTTCGTGAGCTTCTTGGTGCCAACCGGTTTGTCGCTGTGTTGCAGCTCGTAGAAAACCCTCTGCAGTGCCAGGGGGACGCTCTTAGAGGAGTCATCTCCTTCTGTGGGCATCATGTAGACCGCCTGGGAAGGATAAGGATGCTCCAGGATTACAACTTTTATATAAAACTAATCATCTTAGGCTGACTGGACTATTTTTGTGAAAACATTTACTATATTTAAACTCCAGATATGCTACTGGAAAATTTCAAAAAGCACTTTGATCGTAGAATTAAAAGAGCCAGCATGGGAGCAATGAAACAAAAGCAGCAACTATAGTAGAACGTTACAAATAAATAAATATGCATGTCATAAAAATATATATATTTTTCAATATGTAGACGATGATATTTGAAACTGTTTCAATGCTCATTTCCACCAGGGTCATTCGCCCTGGGTCAGTAGCATTTTCTTGGCAGTAGAAAGTTGGCACGTGCAGAGCTTAACAACTGAGCTTGTTGGCTAAAGAAAACAGCAGTCGTGTCTATTGGAAATATTTCGCATTTGGGGGAAATAAACACAAGAAAGCCGATATACAAGATCCACTCATTTAACCAAGCACCTGAAAGGTGGAACTACTATATCAAGAATTAAGAGCTTTGTGTGCCTCATGTCACATTACAACCTGCTTATTCTTACTTGGATGAAAAATTAAAAGCTTTATGACCGTATTGAAAGTGGTGCTGAGAATCAGGGGGTTTAAAGGTATTTTAAATAATCAAATCTATTATGTTAAGAACCCTATAACAGATAAGAAAAACAGCCACAGCCACACACAGTCATTAGAAGCCACAAAACAAAACCTTACCCGTCGTAGCTGGTTGGTGAAGAAGAGTGTCTGTAGCAGGCTGTTCATGTAGCAGGTCGCTCCTTGGTTCTTAAGTCCAACATAGCCTGTGTGTTTCTTTGAATCCCAGCTGGTTACAGAGACCAAAAACTTCAGTTAGTTATAAGTCATAAACCCTGAACAGAACAGAGAAAATGCACATGGGAAATAGTTTATAAAGACAAAAATAAACGACTCAAATAGAACACAACATACGCCACTCCGTGTGGGGCATCCGCCTGGACGTAGACTTCGAATGTAACTTTGTCGTCGTCGATGAAGCCCCTCTCTGGATCGGTCACATCCTGAAATGCATCATTGCAAAACAGTTAATCTTTTTAAGAATAGCAATTTGTAGTAATGAAAGAATACAACCAGGCCCAAACAAAAGGTTAACAAAGTGGTAACTGCTGAGCGAGAAGAAAAAAAGAACCCCACCAACACTCACAGCAAAAATATTCCACTGTTTCTTTGACAAAAGTAACAGTACATTAATTTCTGACAGGTTTGTGTACTTACACTCCAGGACATAAAGTTGGAGAAACCCCAATCGTTCTCTTTGTGGAAGAACAGGTGACTGATCCTGCGGCTGAATGACTTCTCGTCGTCTTTGTGGTTAATGATCTTTAGCATGGCCTGTGCGTGGCAAGACCATGACCTGAAACACCAAAGACACGACACCTGAATACTAAAGAACTGTTTAAAAGTTGTATTATTTCCTCAGGAACATTTTGGCGGCACTGAAATCGGCACATTTAGAAGACTGCGTAGGCTACGACGTTAAAACATAGGAGAGCAGGACCAGCAACCTGTGCAAACTTATGAGCCAAGTAAGCCATCCAACACTGTTCCACTTCAGCTACTGAAAAACATAAAACAGTGTTGTGCACGGTAACAGGATAAAGCATCAGATGCTAATTTTACATCCTTCCACACCATTAACCAAGATATACCCAAATCACCAACAGCATCTATGCATCTCTCAGAGTGGCATTACAAACTGAATCAATCTATAAGCCTCACATTTACATCTGTGCCCTCCCAAAGCTTTCAGTTTACACACCAAAGATATATTAAGAAGAGAAAATATAAACCCAAACACACAAGGGTATTTAAAAACCAACAACCCCCACCAGGGAAATAGGGCTGACAGCACATTTTCTAAATGAAGTTACGCAGCTGAGTTGCACAAAAAAAAAGAAAGAAAAGGGCAAAAAAAAGTGACATTCGATTGTGAAAAATGACATTTCATTGTGGGAACTGGCAGCTGTTTGTCTCAAGAGAGGCACAGAAAACAAAAGCTGGGTTGCCACCAGAGCAGTGGTTAAAACCAGCAGCTGTGACCCCGTTAATGCAGCAATACCCAACCGCAACACAGGACGGCTGGGCTGTAATGTCGGAGCACGAAAGCTGTGCAGGTTTCAACTCCTGCTACTTCACACAGGGAGCGACGGGAAAGTGGTGAAGGCTTTAGCCTGCCACGATCAGCGAATATGAATCGTCTCGACGACTCGATAACAATAATTCAACAACCACTGTGTGGCAATGATGAAAGAAGGTTCCCAATCCAACTGTGCTCCAGTAATCAAAGCAAGCCCCCCTTTACATCAATGCACCTACAGGAGCAGTTATGATTGCGCCATGTTGTTTGGATTTTTGCAGCTATAACACAGACAGTGAAATGGAGCAAAACCTGCATCTTTTTCTTGAGGAATAATTTGCTCTGATGTTTTAAAGTATTTTGACAACACCAGTAAAAAAACAACAAAGATGTCATAGGTGTAAACCTTCAAACAGCGGGCTGCCTGCTGCTCTGGCAGGTATCCTTCTGTATAGGACACGAGTGAAGAAAAAGAGCAGAGTATTTAAAATTGGTCTAATTGTGTAGTTAAGTTAACATTAAATACCAGAGCTTTGCTAGTCCCAGCTATTAAGCAAACTGGGAAAGAGAAAGATGCCGCTGAAAAACTATGGAAGAAGCTTTGACTGTCTAATAGGACGTCGAAAAGCACAGAAACGATGCAGCAGGATTGCCTCTTTACCTTTCACTAAATTAAAAACATAAATCCAGTTCTAATCTAATTTCACCAGCTCCAAACTTGACTGTGTGCAGTCTTAACAAATATGTTTTCCCATTAGCAGCTGCATTTTACAAAACAGCAATAAAAAGCATTTCCACTGCAGTCTCACAGTATGGGATAACTGCGCCGAGCTGCTGCGGTCCTGCCAGGTACCAGAGACGACCACAACCACTGTGCGTCAGGCCTCCTGGCTACACACTAAAACCTCACTTTCACTTCATTCACTCAGAACATCATATATCACATGAGATACTTGAGAGTTTTTACTGCAGCTTTGGCACATTTCAATTCGGGGCTCTAGGTAAACTACATCCCTCGAAGCGGTGTAGTGGATAAAACATCTGCAGGAAGTTCTTCACAGCACCACTGATCCCGACTTACAGTAGAAAAACCTACTGCAACTTTCAAAGCAGCAGAATTTCCAAGAGAGCATAAAGTGAGTTGATAATCACAGCTTATATCAAAAGGCCCACATCCCAAATCCCTCTTACGTACGTGGAATCTGACTCTGCATTACACTGCAGGAAGAAGCCCACGCTCTTCTGGTGTGGTCGGTCAGGATAGAAGCGCGGCATCACCATTATCTTCCAGGGAAGGTTCCGGACAAAGCAGGACGGGCTGAGCACTGACTCGCTCAGGCGGCTGAAGCGCTCCACCACGAACCGGAAGGTCGCCTCCGACCGCCAGCTAGTGTCTGTGAGAAGACGGGAGGGTGACGCGTTAAGAGGGGGAGGAGAAGATTTGGTGTGTAACAGATTCCCTCTGATTCACTGAGAACTTTTAATTCGATACAGCACTTCTGCTTTATTTGCCCAGTGATCCAAATAATTGGGGTCAGAACTGTCATTATTCCTGGACACCTGCAATCCGACAACAGAAATACGAGACAGAGTTCCACCCCACATGTTTTGGCAGTAGACGGTTGCTGCAGTCGAGCAGGGGTTAGCCTAAACTGCCCACTATGATGCAACAGTGGTGCAGCACAGTGCTGCGGCACCATTTGATTTTTATTAACCTCATAAGTTATGTTTAACTCACGCTAAAGAACGTAAAAGACATAATTACAAGTTACTTCAAACAACTTCTGAAAACTGGCAGAAGTAAGAGAGCTTACAATTACATTAAGTTAGAGAAAATACCGTTTAAATTTAATTCATACACTGCCAATAAATAACATGGACAAGAGTCTTTATGTTTTCCCACTGACAAGCTGTCAGCATTTGAGTTACTACATATAAAGACATTAACTTCAGGTGTAATTTCAACCAGACGACCTACAGTTTCTTCTACTCGAAAAGCTTCAAAGAAACTAAAGCGTTTGCAGAGCTGCACATAATCCTCACCATCCTCCATGTCCTCCTCTGTATTGTTGTGTCCGTCTGCCATGGCCACGTTACCATTGATCACTGGGTTGGCGGGGATTCTTGGAGGATCATCTGTATCCCCAGCTACACAGGGAGAGATAAGCAACATAATAAGACTGCATGGATATGGCGTTCCTGGATAGATTAACATGTTAGACACCCCCTTTTTTTTCTCTTTACTTGGGGTAAATGTGGCTGCATTCCCAACTTGCAGGTGTCAAAAGGTCAGGAACGTGCAATCGAAAATCCCTCTAGGATTAATAAAGCGTGGCAAGTACTTTTATATGTTCATTTTGTAATTTTAAACCAAAATAACAAATCTGGACAATGTGAGTAGACAGAGAAGTACAGCTTAAGCGTCCCCTTATTCTCCCATTAATGCCATTTTTAGTTTCACGTTTGGGTCACACAACTGATATATAAAAATTTTTTTTTAATTAATTTTATATATATATATATATATATATATATATATATATATATATATTTTAGGGGTGCAACGATATTCGTATCGATATTGAACCGTTCGATACAGTGCTTTCGGTTCGGTAGGCATATGTATCGAACAATACAACATTTGTAATTTATTTTATCAACTCTCCTTCTGACGATGCTGTCTGTGTTGAGCGCTCAGTGAATCTGCGTTCGACTACTCCGCCTAGACTGCACTGTCGAGCGCAGATCCACTGAGTGCTCAACACAGACAGCATCGTCAGAAGGAAGAGCGCAGGGCAAGCTAGCAAGACAGAAGTTAAGCTCTCCAGATCTGGCGTTTGGAATATTTTGGTTTTCATGTGAGGTATGACCCTGAAGGTAAGCGAGTCATGGACTAAAGTAAAACAGTATGTTGGATGTGCCGTGCAATGCTCAATTACATGGGTGGGAGCTAGTGTGTTAGCGCAGTTAGCTCGTTAACGTGTTGGCCGTCTAGCCCCATGCACGGGGTGATCGGCGGTAGCTCGTTAATGGAGATTTGCCGTGTTGTGGCGTTAAGGTCATTTCAACGAGATTAACCTGAAATCACTAGTGGGAACACAACGAATATGACTGCACATTTACGCCGACATCATCCTAGTGCAAAGACAAAAACAACAAGCATGCTACTAACTTTAGCCGAGTCATTTAGACAGCTGTTAGCACATGATTCTCCTTATGCTGCTGAGAATATAGCCCAGAAGAAGCGGATAGTATAGCTTTTATTTTGGAAAGAGCCATTTCTCTGTAATAAACTCTTTTCCAAAGATGAGTGATTCCTCAATCAGATACAGGGCTTGCAATATCGCTAGCCCGACGTCCTGGGGCTAGCGATTTTTTTCAGTCGGGCTACCAAAATCTATCTCTTCCCTGCCCGTCGGGCTATTGTAGGAAGGAAAAATATATGTCAATGCTTTTGCATTCTTTCGGAAATGTAGCTGGGTAATTATGTCATTGGCATCGGTGAGCCACTGTCAATATGTGACATATTGAAATCGCGTTTGAATTTGCTCTTGTTTTTTTGCTTTCACTTTGCAATCGCGCGAACTGTGTATAGAGAGCGACAGCACTGATCTGTGAGTGATGAAAATTTGTGCACCAATTCCTCTGACATCGTCTTATTAATCGTTAGCTTACTATGCAAACATGACAAGTGAAATCTCCCGCAGCAAGCTTAAACATGTGAGAGGTTGATCGCGCAGAGAATCGCTGAGCTTATGTGAGTGCGTGTGTAAAAGCAGGAGGATATATATTTCATTTCTTCTGAGCCAAATAAGACAGGTCAGGGTGAAGAAGTGACAGCCAAAGAAAAGCTTACCACAAAACGGAGAAGTTATGACAAATCAGACTATAAGGCAAAAAGAAAGTGCAGCTTTATGGTTTCATGGACAAAATAATTTCTGTGGCTGCAATATGACGAGCTAAATAACCAGGGCTGCACATAAGTGGTCCGCAGGTGCGCATTCGCTGTCAAAATAAAAAACGCGCACAAGGGTTAGGGTTAAATTTAAAAACTGTACTTTTGAGTTAAAATATATATTTATAATTTTAATAAATGACAAATTAAAAAGGCATGAACATTTTTTTTGTATCGAAAAAATATCGAACCGTGACACCAAAGTATCGAACCGAACCGAACCGTGAATTTTGTGTATCGTTGCACCCCTAATATATATATATATATATATATATATATAGATAGAGTGGGGGATCCTTCTTTTACTTTTTTCTTCACTTTAATGGGAAAACCCCACTGACACGGGATTTTAAGCCTCCTTTCTCAGTCTGTGTATGACAGAGTGAGAGCAACAGAGAGCGAATGTGTGAGTGTGTATACGTGTGTATGAGCATAACAAAGGCCCAGCGACACCAACAGTAGGCTGGGTAATTACGGATACAATGCAGGATTAAGCAGCAAGTCATCATTCAGACAAAACACACGCGTACAGGGGACAATAATTATCCCAGCTCGGCAGCTCGACGCACAGTCTAATTTACCAAAACACGCCGATGAGGGAATCAGATGCGCGCTGAATCGACTTCAAGGAGTGAGTGAAATCTGCCCGGATCCTGTGATGTCCCAAAATGGGTTGCTTTGTCACCTCGTCTCTCGCGCAAAGTTTTGCGTGTGGCACTCCTCTGTGTCGGTCTACAGGTAACGCTGCTGACCGAATCCTCCAGGAGACTGACCTCATTTACCCAAGCAGATTACACCATGCTATTGGGCTCCGTCAGTCAGCTCCATGACAACCTTTTGTCCCGCCCACTGTGTCAACCTATGCTGAAATGTATTTATTAACGGATCTGTCACCAAAAACTGCAACAGTAAGAGCTGGGTGTTTTACTTATGGGACAAAAATCCACAAAGAGCAAGACTGCAGAGCTTACCCCGACTGGCTTAAACTATAAAGAGAATAAAAATGAACCCCTGTGATTTAGCTTAAGTCTCACTATATCTGCAGTAACCCTCAAGTGAAAAGTTTTTAGAGAAAAAAAATGCTAATCTTTTCTAATCTTATGAAGCTGAAATCCTTTGGACTAAAAGCAGCAAATGAAAGTTTGTCAATAATCACACTCAATCTTCTCCTCTAATATACAAACTTTATGCTGAGCAAATGGAAAAAACACTCCAGATGTGTGGTTAACCCACACCAAAAAGGTTATAACTGCATGGTTGATCTTGTTACAGTGACTTGGCACTAGGAGGCTACAATGCAGTTTGCTGCATCAGGCCACACTAAGCTGTGTTCCTGTACTTTGAGCAAACTGGCCCTAAATGCCCATAAACAATACTAAGTCCTCACCAAGGTGCCAATTGTACCCCTTAGTCTTGTATTTCTTAGAACCTTTTGAATATAAAGGCATTAAGATTGTTCAATATTAATTTTTAGAGGGACCCATATAAAAGCTTGGCCAGCTATGTGACAGCAACAGCCCTGCTTTTAAATTAGAGTGCGGAGACACACAAAAAAACAAAAACACAAAAAGAGGCAAAATGATTTAGCTTTGCCAAATGAGTGATGGTGGGGCTGCAACTGCATGGCGCCTCATACCATATCGGAAATGGAGTGTGGGAGTGTGTGTGTGTTGCTTCTGAGAGAAGTCAGAAGCACCAGAAAAAGTGAGCAGTTTGTTATGTCAACTTGTCTTCACTGTCCTTGTAAGGCTTCAGTGCACCTAAGGATAAGGTATGATAGGAGAGGGGGTGGGGAAGTCCGCTAAATGCACCTGCTACTAGTGATTAGTGTTACAATGAATCATCAAACAATGGAAATGTTGTGCCTGGTCATTTCTTTATTTACTCCACAGCATGCATGTAACTGCTTAAGGTCATTTGTATAATACGTGCTCCCAAATAACAAGCAAAAGCGTGTGAAAACATAGTAAAACTAAAAGGTCTGAATGACGCAGTGAAAGTGCCCACTGGTCCATACTCAGCCCCAAGTTGACATCATTGTAAACTTAATAAAAATGCTGGTAGTGCTGGTGTTGTGTGTGCAGACTGCTTAAATGACCGCCTCGGACTCCAAACTGAACCCCAAAAACGAAAAAAAAAGAACAAGAAAAAAAAACAGATCATTAAAAATGGCGAGCTCCATGCCTTTTGGTCTTCCATACAATGAAGCAGCAAATCCCCGCGCTGCCTCTGTGCGGGCCTGGCTTACCGCAGCGGCAACTACCGTTACTTGCCAGCGTTGCTCCACGTTTCACGTAACGACACTAAATACCAGGATATAAATTAACATAAAACGGGATAATGTACGCTTGGTGTTCCACATTGTTATAATTTCAGCAGGGATAGCTAAAAATGTAGTGTGTTAGCTAACACAGGATTGACGCATCTGCGTTCCCGTTAGCCACCTTAGCAAACACTAGCCACAGATTCACCTCAAGGCCTTTATTAGCCAACATTAGCTGGAGTCAAGAAGTACCAGCTATTGATGTAGATTTACTGTTAGAGGAATCGTTTTACCCTCAGCTGCTAAATTATAACCGTGAGATAAAATTTAGACACAAGCTAAAAGCTCGGAGAAAAAAATGCAAGGCCCGGCTCTCGGGCAAAAGGCAAAATCTTAACGATGCAAAATACAAGCCACCATTTTGGAACGCCACACACCCCCTCCGTGCACTAGTTGGCTAGCTAGCTAGCATGCTAGCTAGAGAAAGAACGTAACGAGGTGCGCCTTGGAGCTAATTGACTAGCTCAATATTAGCAGCCGCGCTAGCACCGTTCTTCGCGTTTTACAAGGCGTAACGCGCAAAGTGGATGTTAGTGAAGCAGATACTCTGTTACAATATGGTAACATGTCAAACTTTGGAGACACACCTAACATATTTTTACCCAAATGGTCAACCGATCTCTTTAGCCATTTAGAAACCAGCATTTAATGTACGAGCAATCACACGATGCTAACGCACACGCTCTCACTGTTAGAGGCTGAACCAACGTCACTTGTCGAACAACAACTAACAGACTAAAGTTTAACGTTATCAGTAAAAAATAAAAACATATATATCACTACTTTATTCGCGGGAGAAGTGATGAACGCAGCTAGCGATAGCTGTCAAAATCACCCCAAAAGCCCACACAGCCAAGTCAGAGCAGAGAGATTAATTTACCTTAGCGTTGGATCCGTGTTAATTGCAACACTAAGCAGACTGTTTACAAACACTTGGGCCACCAACAAGCATCGGGCCCGGAATTCTGTGAGTGCAAGCGGATTCTAGACGGCGGTGATTTGGCAATCTCGAAGCAACAAGCCGATGAACTGTTTATTTGGAGATACGGTTGCCGATCAGAATGAATGATTTATGCGGCTAATCTGCGACAATGTGCGGGGAAAATGCCACCGGTTCTGGATAAACCTGCAAACAGCTGAATATCGCAAGCAAACGAAGATCGTTAAGGACTCGGTTTGCTTGTAACGCAAAATGAGGTCAGCTGAATACAAGTATGCTGCATCGGACGCACAATCAGCAAAAAAAAAAACCAACCGGCTATCTCTGCTAGCTGCAGGCCTCCGTGTTTACCGAGATGTTGGGCTCAGTTAATGCGGATAAAATTCCGTGCATTTCTCGTGCAAATGTTAACGTATGGCACAAACCTGGTTAAAAAAAAAGATTAATAAAAAGTCCGTTCACTTTACTCGGGGCCATTACTTACCTTCCATCTCCATGTCCTCCGGTTCACTGAGCTGCTGCTCGCCGGCTTTCTGTTGCTGCTGCTGCTGCGTGTGGTGATGGTGGTTCATGTTGGCAGGTGGCGGTGTTGTTGTTGTAGGTGTGATGCGGTGTTCCCTGTTTTCTCTGTTGCCCTCGACCTTGTCCAGGGTCGACTCGGTGGGGAACCGGGTTCTGGACTGCTGGTGAGGTGTAGTGGGATGCGGAGGTGGGGACAGGTCGAGCCTTGGCGGCCGGGCCTGCTCTGTTGCAAACTCGGCCTTGTCCGCTGTCAGCGCCGGGGAGTGAGGAGGGGAGGTCGGCGGGGGAGCGGGTAGAGAAACGCGGACGTATTTGCTCGCTATTCGCCCAATCTCGGCGCCTTTGGTGGGTGCGAGTCGCTGGTTGACGGCAGGGGTTGCGATGGATGTAATTAGGGGAGGGCGGGGGGACTCCGAAATCGGAGGCCCGCTGAAATTAGCTAAATCAATCCGGGTCTACCCCGGGAAATGTGGGGCAATAAGAGAACTCTGAGCACGACCTGCACCGTCAGGTACAAATACCCTGTTTCAAGCTAGCGCTAAGCTACCTGACACTAGGCAGCCAAATGGTATTAAAGGTACGACAATGAAAACAAAGGCTCATTTGCTATACACACACACATTCAACAACTTTGCCTGCGATATCCCCAGTCTGTGTGCTCCTCCGATTGTCCCTCGTCTGGGGGAGAGCGGAGGAAAAAGCTATCCATTCAAACCAGCTTCCCAATACGGAATAGCACTGATGTTAACGTTAATTTAGAAGTTCGCGGAGACGAGAGTTTGCGCGGCCCGACATAAACCAAAATCCTCCAAACCGCCCTAACACGACAGACGACGAAACGCTGCAGCAGCTCGTTGCATTTCTAGCTATTCCCCTCGCTTCTCGTGAAGAATGTGCCCGGTCATACAACGCTAGCCTGAGCTGTGCGGCTCCCTCAACCCGCTCCTCCCGTTTGGTTTGTGATGTCTGAGGTAAATCTCAAAATGGCGGTCGCGCTTTTCTCTGAAATGTCACATCCGCATGGAGATCCAAACACGGGCCCATCCCCGAGCCAGCTTCTCCATCCACGCGAAATCACACAGGCCGGGTCGTGTGTGTATTAAAGGGAGAGGAAATATAAGAGCTAACGACAATTATTACACGAGTGGGATTGGTTTAATGGCTGTACGTGGCGTGACATTGATTTGAATGGGAGAAATCACTGAGCTGTGGGGCTAAACTGTGTAAATACGTGGTAATAGCGTGTGTGTGACGTTTTACCCAACAAGGTGACAAAACCAAAAGTTTTCATTGAGCAGTTCTGAACAGATTTACTTAAAAAAAAACCCGTGCTTTCAGAAACATTGTATGGAAACACAACATGATTCAGCCAATAAAACTGTAAAACCACGTGGTTTCCACTGGCATTAAAGACAGGAACCCATTTACACAAGCGGGACTTTTATTTTACAGTGAACACGAATATTTATTTTCCAACTATTGTGCCTGCACAGCTGTGTTAAATTAACTTTTAATATCACACCATGGACAGCTCGAGTCATTGCCAGTTATTTTATTTATTCAATTTTGTATTTTAATGTGTGTTTACCTGGTTATCAGTTTCATTCAACATGTGTGTTAACTTTATGGACTTGGGTTTTCAAGAACTTGCGTGCACTTTCATGCTTGGATGCACTATATTACTCGAGATTTAACTAAAACAGGACAATAAAAAAAAACTGAAATGGAAAAACAACAACTGCGCAATGTATTTAGAATATAATATCATATCCACCAAATAAAATCTACTGCCTTCAAAGGTTATTATAATAAGAAGTCCAAAGTAAACTCGATTCCAGTGACAGTTAACTAAAAGTATAAAATAAACTTTTGAAAAAAAGTAACTAAAATCAAATTTTAAAAAATGAGGTTTAATTTATAGTTTGATTATAACAACAACAACAATACTACTACTACTAATAATAATAAAGACTCTTTGTTTATTCAGACTCTTGATGCCTGCAACAGTGGGTCAAATGAGTCAGATTTTCCTAGGTTGTGCCTGGCAGTTGCCCTTCATGCAATAGTAATGAAAAAAGACTAAAACTAACACTGAAACTAGTAAAAACGAAACTACAAATTAACATTTTCAAACAATAAAAAATAAACTGAAACAGGAAAATCAGCCGACGTGAACTAAATTGAATTTAAAAGAAAAGTCAAAAACTAATTGGAAAATACAATACTATAGTAAAACTGCTGCCCTCCTGCTCTAAGACCATGTTATTTACTTAAGAGCTGATCGCCTGCCTGGTCAGGAACGCGTTAATAAAGTAAATCATCATCATCATCATCAACTTTATTTATAAAGCACTTTAAAAACAACCACATTTTGTGGTTGTTTTTTGTGCATTTTAAATGCACATTTTGGATTAATTTCCAGATTTTACTATTAACAAGTATCTTTTTCTTCTTCTTCTTTTGGCTGCTTGCTTTAGGGGGCTCCATCTCACCTGTAACCCCCATCATTCTCCTCCACCCATCTTCCGTTGTGACAGATATGATATGCACCAACCTTCTGCATATCATCCTTCACAACATCCACAAATCTTCTCTGAGGTTTTTTCTCTTTTCCTCCAACATCTTCTATCCAAGGCATCCCAAACCCCCTCAGCCTTGGCTCTTTAACTTTGTCTTCTGTCGTCAATCATGTCCTCCTGATGTACTCAACCAACATATATTACAAACTATTACATTGTCAAGAACATTGTCAAAAAGCAACAATACTTTTAATGCATATATAACTGTGTGGGACAATACGGGTTCCACTAATCGTACATTCTTTTTTTTTCATGTAGCTGGTTCTTCTCAGAGCAGCAGGTCTGAAGAAGAGTTTCATGACATGGCGCCATCTAGTGGACATATGTCAGTCCTACACTCGGCTTCGTCTAATGAACTTGAACGCTCATGGGTTTAGAAAAGTCTATTTTTTGTTGTTGACGTATATATTTTTAATATACTTACAATGCAGCAGTTCATATATTATAAGTCTGTAAGTTATGCCTAGATTAATAGGTGATAATTCGCTATATCTAATGCTATAGAAATGATGAAATATAATATAATATAATATAATATAATATAATATAATATAATATAATATAATATAATATAATGTGTTTGCTCTCTGAGCTCCGTGTCTCTTGCTAGCTTAATACATTTGCCAGCGAGCACTTAAAGTGAATTTTCACTGAGCTTCTTTTGTGTCAGCGGTGTGAGGGACGTGTCTGAAAGCCAATTAAACTGCGTGCACAGACCCAGAGCCCACCCTGCAGCGTTCATGTGGCCATTTGTCGCTGACATGTAGAGTAATGGGGCGGGAGGAAGTGCATAACAGGATAGTCTGTGGTGCATATATCCCGACGTCGGCAACTAGGAAAAATAGTTAGCTAGGTTTATGATGGCAGGAGTAGGTGGCGACGCAGTATCGTAGTACGAAATAGAAAAGAAGAAAAAAATAACAAAAACATAAAAGTACTCATGATTTCCCCTCATATAACTCTTTAGACGGCGTCGAAACGGCCATCTTTTCAAGCTAAAAATCGAATTTCCCTCGAGTTTTTGGCGTATTAAATGGAGGAGAAGAAGGAAGACGGCGACTCGGAGATACAGGAACACGGACCCGAGCACTGGTTCTCAAAATGGGAGCGACAGTGTTTGGCCGAAGCGGAGCAGAGGGAGCCGAGCGAGGAGGACGTCGACAACGAGCAGGATAAACTGTGGCATCTCTTCCAGAACTCCGCCACTGCCGTGGCACAGTTATACAAAGGTCCAGCCCAGCGCTCTCCTTTTTGCTTGTCCGTCTAACGGTGCCTGCATCCCCCCTTGGCTTGTTTGTTAGCAGCCTGACTGTACACCGAGCCCTATAAACTAACATTAACAGCAGTGTAGCTAGCTCTTTAGGAAACTCCTCGTCTAGCCGGGTACTGGGGAAACTATCGTTTACAGGTGAATTTTGCAATGCTACATTTTTTTTCTAGCTAGTCCGGGCTAGCTGGTGACAAAGAATTGTGAGATATAACCTGGCGTTGTGTAGTTACGCCGAGCACCAAATAGCAGTGGCCACATCGACGAAGCGATGAGGTAGTTCGAGTTAACGCGAATACTTTGACACTAAAGTTTGACAGCCGCTATCGTCAGGTTAGCCAGGCTAGTTACAAAATGGCGATGGCAACAACAATCGTAGCTACGCGACATTCCCAGATGACAGTCTGCTGTGTGCTGTCAGTGTTAACATCTGCTACACCGGTATCGATTGGTTGCAGACGTTGTCCCCCCAAACGCGTTGAAATAAGAGCCCGCACATACGTGTCCACTGGCTTTGTTTTGTTTTTTAAACAGCCGACTAGCTGGCGAGTTGAGCCGATGCGAAACGTTATAATCACAAGATGGCGAGGATAATATTGGTTTGTCTACAATCTGCTGTAGCTTGGCTCTTATCGGTCGGGATAAATCCCCGGCACGTAGAAACAGGAGTTTGGCTTAAGTCTTTACCAGTGTGTGTGTTTGACTGGGCTCTGCAACTTAACTGCTGAGAGGGCAGTTAAGTTCGTGTGTCGGCACTCTCCTGCTAAACAAGCTGCTGCCAAGCTGGCCATCTAGCGCTGACTGCCAGTTATTTTTATGCCAAACCCTGTCCCCCTTGCAGTTGTAGATGCAAGACAAAATGGCGAATGAAAATGATCCTCAACTTCAACCCCTTTGCTGTCATTTGACCACCACTAGTATGGCACCATGGTATTTGCTTTAAATTACAAGTGTTTTTTTCATTTTTATTATTCCTCTCTCACCTTCAGACAGAGTATGCCATCAGCAGGGCCTGTCATTGTGGGTGCCATTTCAGAACGCTGCTACAGCAGTCACCAACCTTTACAAAGGTAACCAACCACATCCTCCTCCATCCTTGTTCCTTGACTACCAGGTTCTACACTTCCTGTTGTGTCTGTGCGTTAAGCCAGCGGTGTAGACTCTGGCTGTAACTTTGTTAGTTTTGGGAAAAGTTTTTGATCTGTCCCCCCACATGAAAAGGTAAACAGAAGTGGTTATTATCGCTGATCAACTCCGTGTTAATCAGCTTGTCACATGGTTTAAGGGACCAAAAACACACAGCACAATGTCAGATATTCACTAGTGAAACAAAGCCTGTCTCTTAGTAGAGCATCTCCACTTCTAAATACGTAATAAATAGCGTACAACATGAGAAATGTTAAATAGAGGTCCATATTTGGTTGGCTTTGTTATATATAATCGTGAACAGCTGTTGTTGTCTTTCACTCTCACAGAGAGTGTCGAGGCCCATCAGAGAAGCTTCGATCGGGGCATCCAGATAGGACACCAACGTCGTAATAAGGTGGGTCTTGTTCCTCTGCTTGTGACTAATTGTGACTTTACAGTTTCCTGTCATAGACTGTCGTTTAGGAAACAAAAATTAGCTATGCACGACCGGGTCAATGAAGGATATTACAAAAAAAAAAAAAAGACTGGATCGGTGTTTGTTGATAACAGATGCCTGACTGTAGAGCCTGTGACGCAGCCTTCCCTACTCTGAGTGACCAACGTCTTTGCTGACATTTATGCTTTTACTGGTGCATTATGTGTTAATTACCATGCGGTTTACTGCCAGTGTTTTTGCAGCGGCACACATGATAGAGAGAAATTAAAATGTTGGGACTTTAACCCTCCTGGGTCCCTTTTCATTGTTAAACAAAGAGTAAACATTTGTCCCTGTATTTTTTCCACTTCTTTGTTGAAACTGTTGGAGTAGACCTGAGGGAATTGACTATCTCCCTCCAGGAATTTACAGACATTTGTGAGTCCTTATATTGATGCTGTGATTAATATTCCTTATGTTGAGATGAGTGTTATTCTTACTGATAAGTTCAAAAACGCAATGGAAAAAGTAGCTGGAAATGTAACCGTACTGAACAATCTCAACAGTCGCCGCCTGCTTCAACCTGCCGTGTAGTTAAATTTCTCGGGAGATGTGCGTCAGGTTGTGCTGTAGGGTTTCAGTATATGCTTCCTTTTGAAGCATAAATTCTCAGATTTTTATAATGTGCATTGGATTACAGGACATGTTGGCCTGGGTGAAAAAGCGCCGGAGAACCATCCGCAGGGAGGATCTGATCAGCTTTTTATGCGGCAAAGCACCACCGCACAGAAGTAGCAGGGCCAACCCTCGGCTGGCCATGGTGGCCCCCAGCCGCGCTAACTCACCAGCAGAGACTGGCTCATCTGTAGAAGCGGACCTCCAGCCCTTCAGGGAGGCCATAGCACTGCATGGTGAGGACATTTAAGTGCAAGGCTGACTCGAATGCCAACTCCATACCAAAGAATCAGAATTGACTTACACCCCCTCAGTGGTAGCTACAATGTTAAATAACTTGTGTGTGTTATTTATGCTCGTAAACGTATGTGTGTGACCTCCTGGTTCCTAAGTTTGATAGATAAATGGTTAATGTTCCACAGTGACTGTGAGATGAGGACTTTCATAGGAGACCTTTTAAACAGGTCTGTCATGTCTGAGCATTACAGTGCTGTGTTTAAGGCCTCTCATGTGTTCATGAGAGGCCTTCTGTGTTTACGCCTGTGAGAGATTGGAGGCTTGTCCTTCTGCTACATGTGGCTCAGAGATGAGGGTATTTTTGTGAAAGCACTCTTTTTTTTCTCTTCCTTTTTTTTTTTTTTTTTTTCCAGGTCAATTCCTGTCATTTGTGTTTGCATGACACTATTTGACTAATCGAAAGACAGATTGTTTCCTATTACTCACCTTTCTATAATTAAGTTCCATTTGAATATGCTGGTAGTTTTTGCTGTGCTGTACCACAAATAAATACTCAGAACTTGACGAGCGTCACATTGTGGGTGCATCTGAGTTCAGACTGGGTCAGATTACAGAAACGGAAGTCTGACATTTCAGTTCATCACAGTTTGTCACCTGTTTGTATTTTGCTGTGATCATCAGGCCTGATAGATTAACTTTAACTTGGTTGAAATTAGGGAAATAGTGATTAACTGCAAGCCTTCTCTTTTTGTATATCTCTGTCAGATTGGATCATGCGCTATTGGTGGTTTTTTTTTAACATGAACAATGCGCTGAGTGTTTCATTCCTTTTTAAATAGATGAATTCAGCCTGAAATTATTTCATTTGTTGCATTGGAAATGAGAAAATGGCAATATTACTCAGTGCTGTCACTTTCTCCTGAAATAGCTGCGTAATCAGGAGCTGATAGTTAGAGCTTTCTTTTGACGGGAACAGATGCTGATGGTTTTTTTTTTTTTTTGGCTTTTATGAAAAATGAGTTTGTCCATCAACCATTTAAAAGATAAACAAAGTTGAATTTTTAAAAAAAATATATTATTATCATTTTTTTTAATGGCCTAATGGAAGCTTTCTTCTTATCAGAGGCTGTAAATGAGATGTAGACGTCTACCTGCTGCTAAACTTCCTGTTCTTTCGTCTCCTCCTTCAGGTCTGAGTGGTGCCATGGCGAGCATCAGCGTCCGCTCCGGTGCTCCGGGTTCTCCTACGCATGTCAGTGGGAGTAGCAGCAACGGAGGTGGTGCGAGCGGAGGTGCTTCTTCCGGCTCTGGGCCGGTGTGCCGCAGCAGGCGTAACGGGCTCCAAGACGTCGACCTAAACACTTTCATCTCAGAGGAGATGGCGCTGCATCTGGACTCTACTGGCGCCGCCTCTGCCGGAGGGGGGGGAGGAACCAGGAAACGAAACTCCACCCAATGTAGTGATGTCATCACAGACTCCCCAACGCACAAACGCAACAGGATGATTTGATCTGCCCCTGCCTACATGCGAGGCGAGGGGATGGTGGGTGGGTTAGCCTTCAAAGCCAAGGCTAGGAGAGGGGGCGGGGGGATGGATGGGCTCGTGTGGGACATGTGCAGATGTACAGTCACGCGCACTCGGATGCTTCGGCTGAAGATGAAAACGAGGACTGAAAGCTCTCGAATTCTAGTCCTTGTCTCCTTTCCCAGCTCGTATACTACAAATCATCGATCTACAATCAAGAACACTTAACGAGTGGGCGTGAGTGTGTGCACGTGACCAGGAAGCCACTTCGCACATTCCTCAAACACCGCCCTGGAAAGGAGACAACGAAGAAAGTTCCCGACTTATCCTGGGATCCACACAGTTCTTGAGAGGGGCAATAACGCTCCGTGCTGCTCGACAAGTAAAAGCCACTTTGATCTTTGACACATTTGTGCCCTTCCCTCCCTTAACCTCACTCATCCTCACCCGCCACCTTAATAAGGAAGTGAGGGCCATGATCAAATCGCTTCACTCAGTGGATTGTGTCGCTCGCCAAACGTTGGACCCGAGTCACCCCTGCGTTAACCCCACCCCCCTTTTTGTTACTTCATCATTGCAGCTCTTAGTTGGCGTAGCCTGTCAGTGGTGGAGCTAAATCGCCTAGTAGGAGTACGGGTGTGTGTTTGTGGCATCACGCTGCCTCATCTGCCACTTTGTAAGCAGTTCAGTTTGTCTGGCTACTAGGTTGACGGCGTCTAACTACAACAGCAGCAGGCTGTCAGTGTTTGGACATCCATTCAGACTTTATTCTCTGCTAAGTGCTCTGCTTCTACGGTGGCTCGATTTGTACTTCAGGCCGTCACCTTTTCTTTGTTTGTAGTTTTTCAACCACCAGTGTTAAAATTCTAGGTTTGTTGCCACTGTTTGCAGCAGCTATAGCCAAGTTAATTTTCCGTTCTTTTTCCACTTTTTTTCCTGTTGTTGTTGCTGTTGAGGATAATGGAAAAGGAATTGTATTCTCTTTGTTTATGCAGCTTCTCCAACAGCCCCTTACCCCCTCTGCTCTGGTCTTATTATGAAAGCAGCTGCTGTTTTCCCGTCGTCGTGGGATGATTCTGATGAGTTGCAATAAGGATTTTTTTGCACTTAGTTTTCACTTCTGACTCATGCAAATAAATCGGCTCTTCCATTTTTATTCCAGCTGTACCTTTGTCTGGCCCTAAACGTGCACACTTATGAGTTGTCCACACACTACATTCACCTCTTTTCTACAAATAGCGGCGCTGATGTAATCATGCATTTCAGCCAGGCGCCACAGCACCGCTCATCAAAATTAGAACCACTCATGCTGATGGCAGTCGTCAGATTCAGTGTCCACCGTGCTTTTCAAGATGCTCGATAACATTTAGCCCTCTAACTTGATTAAAAACGTGGGCAGTTTCCCAGGAAAAACTGGCTCGGCGCCGCTTTTGTGGAATAGAGGTTTAAGTGTGGGGATGCTTAGAAATAAAACAGGAGCTCTCGCACTCACTTGATTTTTGTCACTTCTTCAAAATTATTTGAACACGTCGCAGAGACTGTTTGACATATGGTGTAAGATATTGGAAGAAAAAGCCGAACTTAATTTTTTAGGCTTTAGAAGTGGTGGCACGCTCAAAAACAACCACCAAACATGCCACCCGGCGCACACGAGGTAACTGGGCCAGCGTGTCGGATGGGAAGATGGATGCTGTCTGTATTTTGTGAAAGGGGTGTGTGCATTAATAAAATGTGGATGGGTTCGTTTTTTTGTTTTGTTTTTTTAAACTTGGTACAGAACGAAGTAACATGGGGTTGAGTTTCATTCCTACAATGGTTGTTTACTTCCAACATTCAGTGAGGGAGCAGAGCAGGAGACATTAATGGCACATGAGTCAATAAACGGGGTAAAACAAAGCAATAGGAATCGGTTTGTTTTAGGATGTTAACGTGATGTTATCAGAGCTAAACCTGAGCATGTTTGTGGGTGTAAATGATTAAAGAAATCTTGAGTTGTCTCAGTATTACAGCGCGCTGTTCTACCTGTATTACGCACAGGAAGTGACCAGTGTGGTGTTAATGTTTCCTGCTTTCTCCGTTTGTTCCTCATGTTGACTCCAGTTCTCTCCCTTTCACATTTTATGGCCTGTGAAGTGGCCTTTATTTAGTTGTATAAAGCATGCCAGTTTGGTTTTTTATTTTGTTTTTTTTAACTTAAATTCTGGTCACCGATTTCATTTTGCGTTTTCTTTTTTGTGCTCTAGGTTGCCTTTTATGTTCCTATGATTTCAGGCTTTTCAGTAGGAAAAAGAACCCGGGTGATGTTTGGCGATCTGTCAAAGTCCTGGATCTGTGAAACCGCTGAGACTCAAAATGTAAGCTTGGTATTGAACACCTCAGCTTTGCCTGCAGAGGGCGGAGGGGAGGTGGGGTTTAAGTGTCTGGTAAGCTGAGCTGCTTCAGCCATCACTGATTCAGTGAATAATCTTAACATAGGACCCAACCTTGATTCTTAAACAGACAAATGTGCCGTAAAGTCACATTTCAGGTCGTGTGCAGTTAAACCTCTGAGTTTCAACTTTGGCAAACAAAAAAAAGTATTTAAATTTATTTTGTTTTAGGTGGTGTAGCTCCTGAGGACTGACTGGTCTGCTTGCCCACACGCTCTTCATTAAAGCAGAGGAATGCATTTCAAAATGTTCTAGTTTTCTTCTCTTAGACGCTTTGGCTCGCTGTTCTGTGTCTAACACTTCGGCAGTATTGTTTCTGAAACGAAACGAGGTGTTCGGCTACAAACTAGTAGCTTCACCCGCCTGCTGTTTCTGTTCCACGTCATGTCAGTTACAGGGAAGTGTGTGTGCTGACAGGAAAAGCACTTAAAGATTGAGCCTATCAAAGGATGTCTTCTTCCCAAAGGTTTGATTGAAGAGTTTGATAAGAGCAGGATTGTGCCGTCTTTGCAGTCCCACTGTTAAACCTGCGGAGTTGACCCCCGCTCCCCCTCCTCAGATCAGCTTGGGGTCACCCTGTTTTCTGTTTCTTCCCTGAGCCAGTCGCAGCCTTCATCCGCATTGTTTCATCAGGGTGACTCATGCCACAAAGTCTCTGGAGCCAACACTATCATCAGCTGTTTCTTATTTGTTTAAAAAGGTAATAAATGGCTAATCTATATACTGAACATTTAATTGTTGGTATGATATATGTGGTTCACATTGTAAAGGAAATAAAACCATTGAATCGCAATCGGATCGGCTGTTTCATTTTAAAAATAAGGACAGCGTTTTCAGAAAGAAGATGCTGTAAAATGGGAATAAAGACAAAATATAACCGTTAAAAACAGGCAGTAAGGCCTCTTGGTGCCATTTCCTGTTCTAAACAGTGTGTTCTGTTTTAGTCACGTTTCACAGCAGCACAGCTCTTCTGCTTCAGATGATCTTCACGTCTACATTTCCCTGTCAGTTTGCAGTTCTTTAACTTCGTCAGTAAATAAGCAAAGTATCGAAACGGTTTTTTTCTTCTCAAGCATAAATGAGGAGCAGGTTAACAGTATTAACAGTTTGGAGACTTAGAAATGTTTCTGTTAACAAAGCTGCTGACATTTGACTAACTTGTCATTTAGCTCACCAGGTTGAGCAGATGACTTGCATGTTGTGAGAAATATGCAGCTACCGGGGTTAAAGTCCACGCTGGGTCATTTCCTGATTCTCTTCCTGCTTTCTTGTTTTAATAAAGCAATAATGACCAGAGGCGTCCCTGAAACTTCACACCTAAAAAGCCACTGGATGCAAACCACTACGGGCAGCCAGAGGACAGCGGTAGAACAAACATTTCTACTAGATCAGTGACATCAAATAAATGATTACGTCATATAGAGACAACTTTGATCCTGAGTGAGCTAAACTAGTGAAAACCTAAAAACTTCACATTTAATTTGTGAGATATCTTAATATAAGAAAAATAAGGCAATATTCAACAGTGTGTCTCAGTTTTCATACATGACAAAAAAGGCCTTTTTTAAATGTAAAACTAAAAAAAAAAAGTTTTTATATTATAAACTGAAAAAGAGGAACTTGTCTGTAATGTAACCATTTATTACTTAATTATGTTGTTGTAATATGAAAGAAAGCTGTAAAACTGATAAAAAAAAATACAGTGTAAAATGTATGCTCTCCTTTGCATTTCCAAAGCAGTCAAGTGGGCCAGATTAGAGTGTTTGCTGGGCCAATCCTGGCACCCAGGCCTTAAGTTTGACACCCCTGTTAATAGATGATGAGCAGGAAACCTTTGCAGATTCTAAATCAGCAGATTGCACATTCTCAGGAACATCAGTAAATAAATAACATTACTGTGGTAAAAAACTATCATCGTATAATCCAAAGTAAATGATCCCAGATAAAGTTAACACCTTTGAGACGTTTGTAGGGTTTTCAGTCATTTACATTTATTCATATGCTTCACTATTTCTGACTTTGTCTCACAGAAAACGGCAGAAGCGGAGCAATGAGGGCCATCCCCCAAACATAAAAACAATATTAAATACTTGAACAGTTTACAATGTCCAGCAAGGGACAAAAAAAAGCAAACAATGAAGAAAATTACAGCCATAGTAAAATTAATGTGTCTTCTGCTGATATGAGTGATACGCACATTCAGCCTACATCCTCAAAGGACTAGTGTTGCTACGGTTTGGTCCGTGGGTGTTCAATATTAAAAGCCATGTTCTTGCATCCTTCGTAGCTCCTCCACCTCTTCATCCTCATCTGCAGCTGCTCTCAGAGAGCCATCGGGTAAAGACGGCAACGATCAGAGGCCACACAGGGGGTCCACGAGTTTTTCTCCGTGATGCAGTGGACAGGGCAAAGCATCAGAATGACATCTAACGGGATTTCATTTTATTTCTCAGAAATTTGGAGATGCCAACACATGGTAGCTTTGTGCAACTGAATCTGACTTTAACACGTGATGTTTTTTTTCTTGGGAAATTAAACTCAAGGCCTCGGGTCGATGACAGATAAAAGGTGAGCTCTTAAGAGTCTGATGAGAGCCCCCAACGTGCGGCTGGCTGAACAAAGGAAGAGGTCCTGGCTGAGAGTTTAAGAGTGCGACTCATATCTGGCTGAGGGGCATGAACTTCTGGTAGTAACTCTTGGTTACATCAATCATGAGGTCCTGTGTACACTCTGGGAGCTCTCCTGAAAACAGACCTGAGAGAGAGCGAGACAAACGCAGGTAAAGACCAGACATTGAGGAGAACGAAGACAGAAAAGTAGAAAGATGCTGGTCTATTGATTAGTTGTGTGCGTTTTGCTCACCTGGGCATCCAGAGAAAACGGTGAAAGGTGGCACCACTGTCTCAGGAGGAAGCACGGTGTTGTCTAAGATCTTGCAGCAATCCTTTAGCACACAACGGCGACCCTGCACACATAATGGGAAAAAGAAATTGAAACATCATCAAACATCACAAAGTCATGCACTTTCATATATATACATATATGTATATGTGTGTATATATACACACACACACATACATATATATACACATAATGACTAATTTGTGATTAAGTGAAGTCCCCATTTCTGTGATCCAAATCAACAGTTTGGAAAAAAAAATGCCAGCTTGTGTTTTTTTGTTTATTAATTCAGCCCTCGACTGCCAGCAGAAGGTTGCATGACTGCCATGTGACTGGTTCACCACAGGCAATAAAGACATGCTTTCTGTCTATACCCCCCGCCCCACCCCTTCACAGCAATGTCCTTTCACTGCCGAGGAGCTAGCTGTGTGCGTGTGTGAGATTTTATTTCACTCACTATGACACAGTTCTTCCCAATGTGGACGTAGGAACCAATCTGTGCTGCATTGACCACGCAGTCTTCCTCAATGAAGACGTGGTCTCCAATGTGCAGCGGGAAGAAAGCCACCCTGCAGAGGGGGACAGGGCAGTGATGAGACAATATGCTTTTCTACTTAGCATATTCTCTCCTTTATTCATTTGTACAGTGACTTTAAATATATTTTGAGTGACAATAACTAAAAACAATCTCAAAGCATCTTTATCTAGAACACAAAAGCACATGGCTGGCCTGAACGTGTGTCAAAGATACTTTACCCTTTGCTGAACTTTTTGAAAGGTGGTCGAATAACACTCCGGCTTTTCACCACGCAGTGTCTGCCCACCCTGACGTTAGCCAGGTCCCCCCTGATGATGCAGTCATTCATAACAATAGTCTGCAAGAGAGAACATCCAAAGCTTTAGCACAGCTGGACACTTTCTATTCACAGTGTCGTTTCCAGGTGTGTGTTTTCCTTACTTTGCCGTTCAAGACTATGTTTTGACTCCCACATAGTACCGACTGTCTGCTCACTTTGTTGCCAGAAGCCTGAAATAAAACAACAACCACTGTTTATAATCGTGTGAACGATCGTGTCTGTGTCTGTCCACATAAATGAGTACAAACAACCGTCTCTGCTATCCGCCCAACGCCCCGTTCACTTTCTGCTTGGACAGATAGCAGGCTACGTTAGCTTAAGCAGCGGTGATTAAAATTCCACACAGTACCGTCTCAATGTACTCCGCTTTGTTGTACAGTATTTCAGACAACTCCATGGCTGGAAACCCGCTGAACTATCAAACGGCGTTTATTATTCTGCGATACGATCTAAAGCATCGATACGGATTTTCTCTATGGGAAGCTCCTTCTCCTTCTTCTTGTCTTCTGCGCAAGCCCGGACGTGACGCCATCAAATAACTTTATTTAAAATATCAGATATCGAACAAAAAACAGACATAATAAATGTGCGCGTGTAAAGCTAAAAAAATAAAAAATAAAAAATAAAAAAGAAATTAATAATAATAATAATAATAATAATAATAAGTAAAGCTTTTATAAACCCTGGAATAATTGTCTGTATATTTTGTGATAGTGTCAGGGATTTTCTTTTTTTTTTTGCTGTTATTCTTCTTTTTTTAATGATATGGACTAATCTTGTCTGACATTTTTAAAAATAGGGAGCCACATATTGGTTCTTTGTCAAAAAAAAACAACAACTTACAAAATGTATTATTATTTTATCATAGATATACATATCCATATGTAAGTTTTGTTGTGTTTTTTGTTTAATGAACCCTGAGACAAACAGTAAGACGGCTCCTCTGTGAAACAGCTCCACGCCGTGGAGGATTGTGATAAAGACTCTGGAGTATCTCCAATGAGACTAAAGACACTGAGAGGGTTGAGCTGGGTTTAACTGAAGTGGTCGCATGAAAAGCTACCTGCGCTGTGCAGCACTGATGGGCAAAGTTAAAAACAAGAGTTTTTTTAAGCAGCTGGAACCTTTAGAGAGAGGAAGAGCACTTTGGTGTGATTGTGGACACTCGAGGGTTTTTTCAGAGGATATGTTATTCAGGCAGGTGGGACGGATGCAGAAGAAACAGGAGAATGAAAAAGACTGTCGCTCTTACTAACTGAAGTGTAATCTGCCTGAAACCCTGGAGACATTACTGCTACCTGGATCTAGCAATCAAGCAGTCAAAGCTACCAGAGGAGGCAGAGAAAAAGGGAAAAACACAGCTTAATCCAGAGAAACTGAGAATAAAAGTTTGTCTTTGTCCATTTTTATTGTCTAATTTGTGTAGACTTTATAACTTCATTTTAACAGGAGCTCTTATTGTACACCTAAAGAGCTGAAAGCAACATCTTCTATACTTGTTTTTGTTTCATATGCACAATCAACGTCTTGTTTTATGAATGTGAAAGTTCATTTTTACTTTCCAGTTAAATCAAAGTCATTGGCAGTTTCTCAATGCCCATGTGCTCGTGGTGAGAAATGTTTAAACAGTTTTAAAAAAGCGCAGATAAAGCGACAAATTAGAAATAAACACAAGGTTTGCACTGTGCGCATGCGCAACACGGAGCCCTTGACCCGCTTTTCTTCTTCTTCGCCTCGCACGCTGGCAGCTTTCAGTAACTGCTTTCCGTCATGGCGGCTCGTGTCCTGCAGCAGTGTGTCCGCTCCTTTGCTCGGCCCTCGTTGAGGCTTTGCTCCAGTAACCTCGCATTAAGAGTCACTGCCGTCCAGGCGGTGGCCGTCCACCGACCTCTCTCCTTCGCAGCAGACAGCCGGAGGACGCGGTGGCTCGTCCAGAGCCGGGTGAGTCTCCGGTAACATTGAACCATCGCGGCCTAGCCGCTGTGACCTACCGATGTCTTTCAGACCTGCGGAGCCAGCCTAGCCCGCTGAGAGTTCACGGTGTCACACGAGCAGCTTATTTCGCTTTGAACGACTCTGTGTTGTTGTGGCAGAGAAACACGAAACACGGAGGCGTTTGATTTTAAAAACGGGACAGCCATGTTTGCCCTGTTGGTTAGCTAGCTAGTTAGCAAAGTCGGTGATTTCATTGACAGACTTCATTCTTTATCTTGGCATTGCACGGCTGATTCTGGCTAAACATCGGGTACTAATGTGCAGAAAGGTAAAAGACTGTTGTAGTGCGGATGTTATAGTGTATTACGATAAGTGTGTTTGTATAACACAGAAAAAATGTTACAGGTGTTTTAGCGAGCTGTGTGCAGAGTTGTAAGTGAACACTAATGCGCTGATAAATGCGTTTAATTGCAAATTTAGTCAAATGAAACCATAACGCAGTAATTACAGACGAGATAATAAAATCAGCCACACATTAAAAGCTTCAGGACCAGCACAGATTTCTTCTTGGTCAAAGTTCCGTAAGATTTAAGTTTTATTTTGAAACTTGGATAAACCTTTTCCAGCCTTTACATCTGTACTGTTGCAGTGTACTGGAAGATATTGCATCTTTTCACACTGTATGTAATACACACTCACTTAAGGCAAGCTAATGTACAGGCTGCATGATCACAACCCCCCACTCCCTTCTGCACTAAAACTCTTCCTTCTTCTTCTTCCTTAGATCCCCTCGGTGGGTGTGCTGTGCCGACAGTACGGAGACCTGCCCCCCCTCACTCTAGAAACCATCAAAGAACGAGTCATGTATGTACTCAAGCTCTACGACAAGATCAACCCAGAGAAGGTGAGAACAACAAGAGACCTTCAGTGAATTCTAGCTGAAACATGTATGAATAGAATACATTCGCAGGCATCTGTGAGGTGAAATTAGGCAATCGTGACTCATCCCTGTCCAGAATGGCTCATGGAAATTGTTTTTGAAAAGTTTACTGATTTTAATGTATTGAATTTAATAACAATTAGATTTTTAACTTGGAAAAACAATCTAAAATTAATACTATCATTCCTCATGTAGATTTGGTTTTGTTTTTATTTTAAAGCACCCTGAAATGCCTGTAGTGTTTGTAAGTTTCTGTATAAGTAAGCTTGGATTTCTAACGCTCGGGTTGGTTTCTGTTCCACAGCTGCAGACGAGCTCTCACTTCATGAAAGATTTGGGTTTGGACAGCTTGGACCAGGTGGAGATCATCATGGCCATGGAAGATGAGTTTGGTGAGAGCAAACCTCTTTATACTGCATAGAAAACTATTCCAAACTGTGGCTTTAGGTATTAAGTCAGCAAAAGAGATGTTTCTGACTCCTACGATGCCTAAAGTGCAGATTGTGACTGCTGTTGTACAGCCACAGTGGGAGTATGTGGATATGAAACATCAGTCTTGCAGTCTTCCTGCCTGTTGAGCGTCTGCAGTGTCAAAGTGCTGTCAAGTTTGTCTTCAGAGGGTAAATGCGACACTGTGTGGACGTCCCACATAAAGCAGGATATGCTCCGATTATATCCTGTGGTAGAAACACTGTAGTACACCTCATTCTACAGTATTTATTGGATTTATCTTGAAAATTGATTGAGAAGGTTGCAGTTTGTTGCTTTTTACTTTTTGACTTGTAATAATTCAGCTGATTTATATAATCTGTTTGGGAGGTAAATTTTAAACAGGGGTGGCTGTGGATCAGGAGATGGAGCAGGCATTCTGCTAATTAGTAGGTTGGTGGTTTGATCCGAAGCATCTTTGGGCACGATACTGAACCTGAAACTTCAGTGTGTTTGTTGGAGTGTGAATGAGGCGTGCTGTTAGTGCTTTGAGAGAGAAGAATTAAATCAGAATCAGAGGACTTTTTCTTATTTTGATCAGTGAAGATAATAGACTAACAGCTTTTAATATGTGTGACCTACAGTTGAGGACGTAGTACCAGCGAGATGTTTGTGACCATCTGTGCAGAAAGCTGCTTATTCGTCCAGCATTATCGATGCATGTCACATGGCTTCTTTAGCACACGCCGTAACCAGTAACTTGTTTGTGCCGCAGGCTTTGAGATCCCAGATGCAGAAGCAGAGAAGTTGATGACTCCTGAGGAGATCGTACAGTACATCGCAGACAAGAAAGACGTTTATGAGTAATATGCTCTGTAGCACACCAGAGGCAAGTCACCATCAGGCCCCGTTTTCTGTCTTTGGTCACACGTTGTGTCGGTGCTCAATTTATATTCCTTTGTGCCCAGATAGGGTCACCTCCACCCACCCAACAGGAAGTTCTCGTGAAGCAGATGAGCACCAAACAGTTTCCTACTTCAACTCTTGTGTCCATTATGGCGACGTTGGCTTCAGCTGTCTCGTGTTTGACTGTATTTAAATGAACATGTTCAGGAGAGCTTGGAGATAAAAAAAAATTAATATTAAACAAGATTATATCACTGGTTTGCTTTGTTCTCATTTCAGCTCCGCCCTGTGGTCCCATGTACAATTTGTCATTAATAGATCAATAAAGACACATTGTACACTTTCGTGTCTGCTGTTACTCCGCTTTGGGTCCAGTAAAAAGGACCCAGATTCAGCTGCACTTCTTTTAGTTTGTTTCCACTGGCTGGGATTTGCTATAACTATCCATCTATTTTCATTTCTCATCTACTTTGGGTTGGAGGTAGACCGAAGCTTGATGCTGGGAGGTTCACACACCACCTGCATCCACTACTGACCTGTCAAAGGAAAAAAGCTCCCAAAAATACAGCTTAAGCATATAAGCCTGTGGTTTCTAGACTGTATATAAAGCTAAACTAGCTCCACATCATTAATCAGTAAATACTTTAAACATACAAAGAGCTTTCATCTGCAGAACCAGAAGATTAACTTCAGCTCCATCCACCAGCAGCTCAGATAAATCTGTTTTCTCCAGGCCAGGGGTCTCCAACTCCAGTCCTCGAGAGCTACTGTCTGCACACCTGAATAAAATAACTGGCTTGTTATCAAACCCGATGACATGCTGAAAATGTTAATCAACCATTTGATTCAGCTGCATTGGAGTACGGATGCATTTAAAAACTGCAGGACAGTAGCTGTTGAGGACTGGAGTTGGAGACCCCTGTTCTATGCAATAACCCTGTTAGTGCACTGATTTAAAGGTAAGCTTCATGTTCCCTCACTCTTTACCTCGTAAGATGAGGACAAAACTACAATAAAGACAGTTCTTGAGTTTTAATCTTGTGTCCACACATGAAGAATCAGGTGCCATTGTTGCAGGATGTTCACACAGCTGGGACTGAAGTGTTTTTATTTCAGTACCCGACCTAAATGCACCTTTACAAAAAAAATAAAATGTAACCCTTTAAAACCTGGCCAATTAAATAATTGCGAGAAAATTCTATTGTGTGCTTCGTGAACCTCCTGATGAAAAATTAATAAAATATGAAGTAAAAAAAATATGCAATTTTATCATATTTGTTACATCAGGTATGTTTTTGTGGTGCAACTTTTTTTTTTTTTTAAAGGGAAAAAAATAAATGTAGAAGTCTCAAAAACTTGCGTATAAAATATGATACTTTGGTTTAAAGGGTCAAAAATAAACTCACAACTAACACATTTACACAATAATAAAATTAGCAAACCCAGCGTGGGAGTTTACCGAAACTGAGTTCTTTCAATTTAAGACAGATTTCTATAAACCAGACCAAATTAAAAGCTTTTCTTTGAGTAACCAAAGCATTCAGAGGGCTTTAAAATCCTGATGTCACAGGAAACATCACCTTGTCTTGAGAGATTGTCCAAGCAAACAAAAGCAGCAGCTACTTTCAGCTGCTCCCTCATTTACAGCAGCATGCCTGCGTCTTCTGAAGCCAGAGATGCTGTTGGGAGCACGAAGCAGAAGTTTTCAGTCACACGGAGAGAAATAAAGACTCTGGGAGGCGGCCGCTGTGTATTAGTCTTTTATTGAGGGTTGTACCCAAGTTATACAGCTTTGTATGCTGGCTGCAGAAGCCAGCGGGTTACAAACAGTAATTCAGTATACGAGTACAGCCAACAGAAGACCTACTACTCACTACTCTACACCTTAGTACAGATTCTCTTAAGAGCAGTAAAATCCAGAAAGAAATAAAGAGGAAAAAAATACAGAACAAACCAAGCAACAAAAGGAAGGAGAATAAAAGGATTAAAATGAAACCAAACAAGTAGACAGCATCAGAGGAGACATTCATTATTAGAGCACACTGGAGTTGGTTTTTTATACCATTAATATCAGGCGACTTCGTTTATTTTGTCAATTTTTATACCCATACAAATAAAGATTGTCCTTCAAAAAGTGCAGATTCCACCGAAGTTTAAAGATAAAATCCTTTGATGACCCGAGGAAGACATTTGAAAATAAAAAGGTACTTCCTGTTTTTGTTTGCAAGAGAGGAAGACGCCCCCCTCGTTGATTATAGACACTGTACGATTATATTCTCATATATATATTTTATATATAGTTTCAACAGTCTCCCAAAGCGATGTGCATAATAGGTTTACAGGTGATCCAACTACACACTGGATTGATAGAATCTCTATAAAAAGAAAAAAAAAGCACTGTAGTCGTGTAAAATTTGCAGTTTCACCGGCCTCGCTCGAGCTGCGAGAAAAATCGACAAAAATGGACTTTTGCAAATCTTAACCTGTCCTCCTCCTGCTACAACTGGCCCGCCGTTTGCTAGGTAATAAAGGTTTTTCAGTTTGTATTGTTATTATTAGTAGCTGTACTAGCTGTACAATTTAACGATGGCACGACACGTTTGAGGAATATTAGTGGGAATCCCATTTCAGCGGTTTTTACTCATTTTTTTGGGAATTTTTTTTGTTTTTGTTTTATTTAAAGACAGGGGAAAAAAAGAAGAAGAAAAACCCAAGGTGGACATGTAAGCCTGGGTTCAAACACTCCACTGCATAGTCTCTCTGAGCGACACCCACCCTTTCCCCGATAAACCCACCCTTCCCTCCCCACCCGCCCACATCTTTGTGCTGGTTAGACTAAAGCTTTTCAGGGTTTGTTTATGTGTTCATACTAAATGTAAAACGACAAAAAAAAAAAAAAAGACAGCAGATTCTCACAGTTTTTGTATTTTTTCTTTTTTCTTTGTTTTTTTGTTTGTTTTTTTTCTGTTTTTCCTGTCAAAAAAATAAGCCTTAGCGCTTTTTGATCGACTGTAGGAGCCGTCAGGTGTGTTATGATATAATATAGCATTTACTCACAGGATATTTAAGTAAAGAGAAACACAAAAAAGTCACATTTTTTTTTCTTAAACATTAAAAAGTAGTAGAGTATCACCAGCCAGCTTCCCTCCTGCCCGCTACTTCCTTTTCCTTTCCTTCCCCTCGTCTGGCCCTGTCGGGAAGCTGCTTGGCAGCCCTGGGGATTGTACATTGCTCGTGGTGGTTTTCACTTTACTAAAAAGGTTTTCCTCACATCATCCTTTTGCAAATGACTTTTTAAATTTTTTATTTTTTATAATCTTCAAGCATTTAATATTGTCCAGCTTTTTAAGTACACGTATGCACACGTACACAACTACAACCAAACAACAACAAAAAAGGATTTATCCCTTTCCTTCCCTCCCTCGATTTGGCATGATGATGTATTCACTCACTCACACACACACAAACAGTCTCACGCAGGCTGACAGTAGATACAAACACGATTATGGAACCAAAACAGTAACGACATTATTGAGAGGCGTTTTCCAGACGTTGCTTGTCCCTTCTCTAACAGCACAGCAATGCTGCCACCTGAGCTGCTGATCTGGGGTCAGCCTGTGTCCCGGTAATAGTTAAAAGAAAAAAGGATACTGAGGATGGACAAAGCTGCTCTCAAATCAGCGCCAGGAACGACAGCGCTGCCAAAAATCAGAATGAACAAAGTGTAAAGTAATGTCATTGAGCAGTAAGGGAATATAGACAGTTGAGAGCCCACCCTCCCCTCCCCCCCGCCTCCGACCTCCTGTCAGTTATGAGTCTCCTCTCCCTGTAGTTAAGCTTAGGAGTTGGAGAGGAGGAGCTGATCCTGGATAAGCCGGCGAGGAGGCAAAAGTGCAACCCTTTATCCCTGAAAAGCCAGGAAGAAGCAGCCAATCGCGAGTCCCGTCCCCTCCTAGCCTCGTTTCAGTCAAGCGACACCACGGCAACAGTGACTGCTGCTCAATTTCTCCAAAAAAAAAAAAAAAATTTACAAATTTTTTTTGTTGCCCCTCATGCACGTTTGAGGCTGCGCTGTCTTTTATACTTTTACAAACCGTTTCAGCTACATTCAGGCCCAGCTCAGAGCCGGAGGTGCACCAACCAAGGGAGACCAATAAAGCACCATCTTCTCAAATCACAGTACACACACACACACACACACACACACACACACACACACGCGTGCGTGCGCACGCACACACTCTACCCTGTCGAATACTCACAGGCGCACCTTCTCCATCAGAGAGACCTGAAAATCTAAAAATCTGTCTCAGCTTTGCTTTCGGCCTTTTTCCTCTAGAATCCACCCAAGTGCAAAATCCAAGTCTCCTCAGTTCAACGTGTCAGACTAAAACTAACAACAACAACAACAACAAAAAAAGCTCAGATGTTCCACTTGATAACAACTGTTCAACACAACGACAACAAATACAAATAAGAGATATATGTAAGTATGTATTTATATATATTTATAAGCAAAGAGATCTGGAATTAAGTAAACTAATTTTTTTGTATGATTGAATTATTTGGTAGAGCGCGGTTCAATACTGGCACACATCACTGTCAAGTCTGGCTAATACTCAAGGTTCTGTCTCACTGCGTTTGCTTTGAAGTTGTTAAATATTCACGGGCTAAGCTTAAAAAATAAAAACCTAAAGCTTCTAGTACTTCTGAAATAAAAACCTACATGAGAGAGGAGAACTGGGGGGGGGGGGGGGGGGGGGGGGGAGACGACACGCACAAACACGATGAAGAAAAGATAATTAAGGTCCATGGCTTCGCTAATGCTGACTCGTCGTTCATGCACCCCTCTGACACTTCTCTCCCCCCCATGACCCTAACAAACAAATTGTGCATCAAAGTAACTAAACAATCACTGGTAGATAAATCTGTTATTCTCTTGTTGTGAAGAAAAACGCCACTGGTGGATTTTACATTCACGCTGTTCTCACACAAAACCTCCACAATTCACATTCACTCACACTCACACACACACACGTACGTCAGGAACTTCAGATGAGTACCCCACCTTCCCCCCCTTTGCCCCAAAGGAAAGAAAATAAAACAGTACAATACAATCATATTCATTTTGTAAACAGGTAGAAGCCACTTGACTTGTTGTTGCATCTTCGGACACAATTAGGATCAAGGCAATGAAATGTGGACGACTTTTTTTACTGTTAAAATATTTTCTTCAACCAAAACGAGAGTTTTTTTTTTTCTGATTTTTGTTTTTCTCTTCGTTCCATTTTTTTTTTTTCAAAACACCATTTGTGGCAATGAGAGAAATTAAAAAAAAAAAAAAAAAAAAAAAAAAAAAAAAAGGAAAAGCGAGTAATGTTTGTTAAACAGCTAAAACATTGTGACACATGGTCGAAGAGGGAGAAAAAAAATAAACGCCTCTCAGTAGGCCATGTGAATGCGAGAGGCTACAGTATGCATAGATACAGAGTCGCCTTTCTCTTGGTTTATAAGTCTGACGAGACACGACGATTTCCCCGCTCACAGTCACGCGCTCACGCATTAAACGATCCCCACTCTTGATTTTTTTTTTTTTTTTTAAACATCAGTGGAGTGGAGGAGGAGGAAGAGTAGGAGGAGAAGGAATGCCGGGAGTGTCCTCGACCTCCCCCTCCCCGCACACCTCACCTCCCTCCCTCAAAAGACAGCATATTGAAAGCAGTGTGTTGAGCTTCTCCAGCTTAAAGCAGTTATTTGGCAGAGAGAGAGAGAACAAAAACGAAAACTTACAGACCTTTACATAGTTTTCAGTGCTAGAAGTTGTATTTTCCTTTCCTACAAGGAGTAGTAGTTTTTTTTCTTTAATTCAAACTACAAGGGGGGAAAACTGGCTTGATTTCCTGAGAACCATTGCTGGTTATTTAGCAGACAAAAAGAGGAATAGTTCAAAATAACCAACGCCATGGCCAAAAAACACTGATCCGAATTCCCAGAGTTACAAAGCATCGTCTTCATCCTCAGTAAGAGTTGTTTTTGTTTGTTTTTTTTTTTAACTTTTTCTGTTTTTAAAAATTTTTATCTTTTTTTTTTTTTAAAGCGTTTTGAAATTTTTTTTTGTGCATTTTTTTTTAAAAATTTTATTCCATCTTCTCTTTAAAATGAAGAATGAACACACTTTCTGCCTCCCAAGTCTTGTAAACAAGAGGTTGCAGTGTGGCACCTCCAAAACATTGAAAGCCTATTCTGAAAGTGCTGTTCCCCCCCTCCCCCCCACTAAAACCTGCCTGCCAGGGGGCTAATGAGAAAGGGGGGGGAGGGGCTTGCTAGATAGCCCCCGCCTCCCTATATTAGGATGGGCGGGGCTTACTAGTCCCAGCTGCGGCTACAGTCCTTTGCACTGCAGAGCTCAACTTTCTTTAGTTTTAAAACAAAATTGGTGCAATACTTTTAATGTCACTTGAACTATCACCAGATAATCATCCTAAGTCAGGTTTAATTCTTTAACTATCTGTTGATCTTGAACTCCACGACAACGCAGTAAGGTAGGCGTGCCAAGGCAGAGAGGAGCGCACACGTACTCATTCACAGCTCGCGCGCGCACACACACAGTAATTCTCACAAACACACACAGTAAGGACCTCAATGAGTAAACAGCTACACTGGAAAAAACTGGCTGCTCCCTCTATATTGCAGATTATACTGAGAAAAAAACAACACATTCAGTGCAAAGTTAAAAAAAAGCTCATACTCCAACATTGTCAGCAAACAAATGCAAAAAAAAAAAGTAAAACAAAAAAATAAAATGTTAAAAAGAATTGGAATTCAAATAAACATGACGAAAGAAACAAAAAATACATATAATAATAATGAGCTCGATTGAAGCTTTTTTTCGGTCTGAAAGAGCACTACCTGGAGGCAAATATCCATCCGTTCACATTATAGAATTGGCCTGCATGATTCAAGTATTCCGACTGATATGTTTTTGGGCTAAAACAAAGTGGACATATGTGCAGAGAGAGAAACGTAACTTGTTTTCCACAGGGGAGACCCCGTTTTGTTGAATATCTTGTAAATGAGAAGGAGTCCAACTAGTGCCATTGCATTTATAGAACTACATTTGTGTCTCTATTCTGCTGATTATTGATAATTCTCTACTGACCCTTCCCCGAGCCCGTTTCACTGGCGGGCAGCTCACATGGAGTCCCCGCCCCCTGTCAGGTGATCCACTGGGAGGAAGGAGGTGATTGGAGAAGGGCTGCTGATCCTCCCTGCCTCGGTGCCACTGGGAGTCCCCCACAGGCTACTGGAATAGTTGGGCCCACCCCAGAGGGAGGAGCTGTGAAGGTCGCTGCTGTTCCACTGGTTGGGTTCAGAAGCGCGGCTTGGAAAGGGGTGAGACTGATCCATTCTGCTCTGAGAGGAGCCGAGGGTCTGCCAGCCAGAGGAGGGAGTGGCCATTGACTGCCCTTGTGCAAAGAAACGGCTGATTTCCTCCTCGCTGGCAAACTCAGCCAGAATAGTAGTGTTCCCCAAAACACACCTGTAGAAACAGAGCAGGTTAGACAAGAGTGAGACTTTTTGTCTGTACACAACATCATATGGCTGTTTTTCCATCCATTTAAACAGCCAACTGTCCACTACTGCAATTCCCCACTTCATTTTGGGAGTTTTTTTTTTTTTTTTTTTTTTTTGGGGGGGGGGGGGGGGGGGGGGGGGTGTTATATGCCTGGAAGAATGCATGTGTTATCTGTAAAGGGGACATCTGACTGAGTGTCAAACAAATCTGTGATTAATCTGTCTATGACAAGTTAATTTGGCATCAACAGCCTGTTTTTATTCAAGGTCATCTGCTCTAAGAGAAGCTGAATAAATAAAAGTAAGAAGTGCCCATATTTGCGTGTGATGGTCTTACATGTGCAGGCTCTTCTGGGCCTTAGCGGCCTCATCCTTGGAGCTGTAGCATACCACAGCGTTACCATGTGGCAGGTTGAGGTGGAATGTGATCAGAGGGCCGTGCTGCATACACAGAGTCCTCAATGTAGAGCCGTCAATCTGGAAGAAGGGGAAAGAAAAGTTGAGTTAAACACGGGAAGTGATAAGAGGTGAAAAATATGTGAAAAAACATGGAAGTAATGATTGTGATAACGTTAACAGAATGAAAGTACAACTACCTGAGGTGTGAGATTTTTCAGAACGAGCCACTGGGTTCTCCCTGAGCTGCTGCTGTCACCCCAACTGGAACCTGTCAATACATACACCATAGAGTCAATCATCAGCTGGGATAGGATGCTAAAGCTGGTTTTGTGGTCAAGTTGAGGCTGCACAGGAGAGGAGCCGTGCATTTTAAAATTTATCGCAAGCTTCTCTATACAGTCTTGAAATCTTTTGAAAACAAAACAAACAAAAAAAACAACAACCCCAAAGTCTGTTCTGCTCATTTTGCAGCATGGAATTAAGGTTAAAGGGTGTGCTTCTCTTACCAGGTGTGTATCTGGACTCAGCGGTGCTCCAGCCCCCCAGCCTCAGGGCAGAGCCATCCCAGCCAGAGGAGGCAGGGCTGGGCTTCTGGCTGGTGAGGCCAGGCGGTGGTCTGGAGGGGGCCGCCACAGACAGCGCCTTGGGAGGCAGGGGGACCTTCCAAAGCTCATGAGCTAGGGAGGAGTTTGACACACTGCTGCCGGGAGACCACTTTGACTCACTGGGTCTGGCTGCAAGGCGAGAGCAGAAAAACAAAACCCGTTTAACAAAGATTTTCAAGTTTACAATAAATAAATAAATAAATAAGGTAAAGAAAACATTTAAACTTCACTAAAGCAGAGCCAAACTACACACCTGAAGTGCTTTGTGCTGTACTGGTGAGGGAACCGCTGTGGCTGGAGGCACGAATGGATGACCAGGCACTGTTAGAAGGCATCGTGGTGTTCAGTGATGAGGATGGCCCTGGAAACATCAGCAGGAGGGGTCAGTGTGGGTCTGTGCTACCATTACAGTTATTGGGAGGGATCTGGCATGTGCGTGGCCTACCGTTGTTCCTGTCCCTGAGGTGGTCTGTGTCGCGGACGGTGTTGATGGAGAGGTTGTTGATGACACTGCCGGGGGTCACATATGGGTCAGTCTCAGGGTCAATGTTGGGGTAACCTTTCCAAGGCTCCCCGGGCCGGAACTCTGAGAACAAAAAACACAGGCAGACATCAGCAGGGTTCAACGCAAACACTTCGGGGATTCTGGTGGATTTAAAGGCGTCTGTACCTGGGGGCCAGGTGACAGTGTTTCCATGGGGCGGGGGGGAGTTGGCACGAGGTGGCCAGCCATCGCCCACCGAGCCCATTGATTGGCCGGGAGGACTCAGGGGAGAGGGGCCAGGAGAAATTAAGTCATAGAAGGAGGAGTCCTCCAGACGCAGCCCAGACGACATAGCACCTGTGGGACAAACACAAACATATAAACCATTAAAGCCAGAGTTTAAAGTATGCAGTGAGAAAAAGTGTGGGGATGCTTTAGTCACTTTAAAGACCAATATTTTTTCACTGTTTACATAGTAAACACCTCATGGATACCTCCGCCAGAAAGCCAAACAATACCACAGCATGCAGTGTGACAAACTAAATGCTTTGTCTGTACCAGGTTTGCTGGTCTGCTCCGGAGGGTCGGTAGCCCAAAGTTTCTTCAGTCTGGACTGGGGTGGCTCTTTATAGCTCACTCCACCACCACTACCACCACCAACACCCATGTCCAGGGGTACATTCAGGTTAGAATTCAAGTCTGAGAAACAGGACAGAAGAGTACATGTCAACAGATAATCAAGAACTCTCTGCATATTTTAAAAGGTAAAACTAAAATGTAATCCCCAAGTTCTATCCTGCTCATGATCATCTTCTTACAAATCTGAGGTCTTAAGTGTCAAATAAAAAGTATCACCTCACTTCTCCACCCAGTCAAACTAGTTTATGATTAGGGTGCCTAATCTGTAATAACAGCAGTAGCAGTTGACTTACTTAAAGGGAAGTTGCTGAAGGATCCAAGAGTGGCAGCATCCTTCAGCATCTCAGGGGTGCTGTGGGACATGTAGTTATCCAGGTACGGCTTGAGGGGCGCGGCCGGCTTCAGCAGCGAGGGGTCCATGTGTCGTGGTGGCTGCATCGGTGATGGAGAGGAACCAATTGGACGTGTCTAAGGACACAAGGTGCACGGTTAGAGAAAGCAACCAAGGAGCTAAGACCACTGGGACAACGAGTGCAATTTAGTAGCACCCAGACACACACCTGTTCAGTCTGACGTCCCATAGGCATGGGTCTCTGGCTTTGAACCTTCTGCTGTTGCTGCTGGAGGAGAAGACGCTGCAGAGAAATAGAATAATGTAAACCCATCGTGTTGTTAATGTTACAGTTAGGAATTATGGCTCCATTTCTGTCATGTTGTTTTCATGTAAAAACTAGAAATAAAAATCTAAAGCTATACACTTCTTTTCCGCCGGTATTCACCTGTAATTGGTTGATCTGGTTGATCTGGTTTAGCTGTGACAGCTGGTTGAGAACAGCCATCTGCTGAGGGCCAAACAGAGGGTTCAGACCGCCATTGCCTCCCGGGTACTTCAACAGGGATGAAGGAACCTGAACAACAACAACAATTTGGGACTGAGTGTTGGAAAACAATCAGGAGTAACAGAGACAAGAACTCACTCTGAGTGTGACCTTTTGTGCGTTTTATTTTTATGTGGGGTACCTGAGCGGGCAGGATGGGTGGAGGCACTTGATTACGAAGACTGGGTTGAGGAGGGGGCTGGGACTGGGGGCCACCTCGGCCCTGTGCTACGGTGTTGCCGCCCAACATTGGGTTTACATTCTAATCGGGGGGGGGGAGACAAAACAACAAAGAAGAAAAATGTAAAACAGTGTAGAAACAACCCTGACAAACAATGAGAATGAACCACACAAGGTTAGACGCTTGTGTGCAGTCAAAACTTGCCATAAGAAAGAAAACAAACAAAAAACCTCCCCCACCATTTGAATATCCCATGACGTCCACTAGAGGGCACACCATTACAAAAAGAGAGCTATTTTTATGGATGAGGCTCAGAGCCAACATCAGTTTCTCTGGAGCAGAGTTAAAGTGGGAATTCTCCACCACTATTACCACGGTTGTTGAATTATTCCAGGCATAAATAGAGCCCATGCTGTGGATAAACATAATTTCTAAACAGGCTAATATCGTTAAAGTTACTAATAAAGCAGCCTGCTGTCGGCATTTTCTTAACCATAACTGCCTGAAAAAGTTTGATCACCCCCCAATCATCTCTCTCTCTCTGATGTCTTAGGTTAGGACTTCATCACACAGCTGTCCCACACCATAAGCAGTACTGCGGGAGAACAGAGCATCATTAACCCCCCAGCAGTGCTCTGTGTACACTTTTCTGGTGGAAACACAGCTTTGTATTCTTTGCTGCTCAAAGGGAAGACTGCCACCGGTAGTCTTGCCCCTACCTAAAAATAATGGCAAAGCTTTGGTATTACCCATGTGAGCAGGGGAAAAATCACTGATTTAATTCTTTCTTCGCATCAAGTGAAAAATCTTCATATCAAACAGGGAATTTCTAACGTCTCAAGACAACTCTCTCTTCATTCTTCTCCACTCACCTGCCCAGCAGCCCCAGAACTAGAGTGGGAAGCAGACGGCCCAGAATTGAGACAAGAGACAGACTGAGCAGAATTGGAGGGGGAAAGGCTCATGCTTTGATTGGAGGAGAGTTCATCAGAAGCTGGGATATCGTAAGCAGAGGGTGAAAGCTGCAGAAGCAAGGCCAGGTGCACAGCAGATGGACGGTAAGCACACAGGGACAGGAAGCACACCAGCAGCAAAAGAAGCACAGAGAGGGAAGAAAAAGAAGAAAGTTAATTTTTTTTTTTCAAAACCAAAGACAAGTTGAAGGTCGAGGAAAGAATCAAATGTGTGGAAATGAAGGAAATAATTGCAGGGAGTGGACAGTGTGGGGAGCAAAAGAGGTACGAGAAGAATGAGAAGCTAAAAATAAGGACGTGATGGTAGAAACGAGATAGCAGGATGAAATAAGAGTTAATAAGAAGGAGCACACTGTGCTAAAGGAAACGCAGCAAGCCAAACTGAGCCGGAACAGTTTGTACTGACATGTGCTTGCTTCTAGTGATAATGATACAACATGATGAGGAAAGAGTGAAATAAAACACTAGTTTTAGACCAGCAAGCTGCACTGCATTAAAACCCCCACTGTGAGGCACTGTACAGCCAGAGGCACACTTCATTCTACACCTACCCCACCATAACAGCAGACTAAGACATTGCCCTTTATGAGAATCAGTTATTTACCTCAAGCCTGCATATACAGCACAGCTCCGGAAAGAATACACCTTGTACATGTAACTCCGCTCATGCTTCTCCATACCTTGTCATAGTAAGAACTGCGATCCATGGTGGAGTCCTTGTGGAGGTGGTGCCGAGACCCAGAATTCTTCCCCATAACTCCATTGAAGTCCCCAATACTGCCCATGTCCATACGCTTGTCCTGCACCATCCCTGCTCCAGTCTTAATGGAGTCATCAGGGGAGTCCCTCTGCAAGAACGAAGCCAAGAAAATGTGATTACGGAGACGGAACAGCATAAATCTTGCATTCTTTGAATCAGGGCTTATTACATTTGAAAAACCAAACACTTCAGCATGCTTTAACGTAGACATGAGTCATCTGTAGGGCTGTTCGATGTAACGATATATATCGGATGACGATATAAAAGCGTCTATTGTTTCATTTTACGCTATCGTTTGTTTCGTGGTGTCGCAAAATAAACTGTTTACGGCAATATTTTTTCATCGTTTTGATGGTCACTGTAGTGGCTCTATTCATTTAAGTTCTCTCTTTCTCTGTATTTTATATAACCACACTACGGACGGACAAGCGCCTGTTTTTATGCGTTGTCGTTAGCAACAACAACGGTAACAGCATCGCGTGTCCGCTTGTTTATGTTCCACATAAATCTTTCACAATAAAGCTCAAGATCCTGTTGAGACTTTTCAAAATAAACTGAATCATGTGAAAGAGCAGATTATTTATGGATGAGAATTAAAAAAGAGCCGCCAGGTGCTAAAAAATAAACCTTAAACTCAAACGTTAGAACAGGCTGTGTAATAAATAATCACAAAGAAAACAGCGGCCTTTACAACTTATGTCTAAAAATGTATAGTTTCATGCATCGGTTAAAACACTCGACTCCAGCTACATGACGCCCAGCTGGAAACACTTCCCACAAGTCGAGGTGCCCGAGATTCACAGAATTTACAGAAAATGTTACATTTTTGTGATTTATATCGTTATCGGGACGATAGAATTCTTATATCGGGATATGAGATTTTGGTCATATCGCACAGCCCTAGTCATCTGGTGGAAAACTAACTTAACGAGTGTCTCATAGTGAATAGAAAGCTTTCCTCTGTACTTACAGCTTCTGTTTTTGCTTCCGAAACACTACTTTCATTAAGAAAGTTATCAATAGCTCCGTGTGTGCTAGAGGGACACAAACACAGGGAATATTTAACTGAATGATTAATAATATTTACAGAGAAGTTCATGCTGCTGAACTGGCCGATGAAGGGTTTCATCCAGGGATC
Source organism: Copadichromis virginalis (assembly GCF_057382275.1). NCBI lineage: Eukaryota > Metazoa > Chordata > Actinopteri > Cichliformes > Cichlidae > Copadichromis > Copadichromis virginalis. The sequence goes on from NC_140621.1 coordinate 14,563,724, forward strand.
ATCCTGTTTGTTGACTGGTTTGTTCATCTGAAACAGAGTGGACAGAGGGGAGCACTGTTAGGACGGCTTTAAAAACTTCTAATAAATAAAGAAGACTCCATCCCTTTATTAAATGGCCTCATTTCAAATAGAAAAAAGTGCAAAGATGAGATAAATGTACCTTAGTAGAGCTTTTATGCTTGTAGTTCCAGGTGACTTGGTCATGGGATCTGCTGTCCTGTTGATTGTTGCTCCACATGCCGATCTCCACTTCCTCTTCCTGGTCCCAGCTATTTCCCATCTCGTCACTACACCATGTGTCCATGCGCTTGGGACCTGGAGCTATCATGAAGGGAGGGAGATGTAGAAACAGATTACTAGCAAGTAAATTCACCTCTTTTCTGCCACACTTTAGTCACACCAGACTGCTTATTATCTACAGATGTTGCAATCAGATGTTTGTAGGGTTTGCTTTGTGCACATACCAGACTTATGCTGACTGCCCCATCCTGACCCAGACTCCCTGCTATCCCTGCCGTCACCCCAACTGTAGCTCTTGTCATTGGGCTTTCCCCAGGCAGACGTCCCGTTGTCCACAGTCACAGGCGGAGCAGCACTAGGCTCCCCCCATGATGCGGATTCCTTCTGTTGGGGGTATGGCTCACCCCAACCTGAAGGAACAAATGAGATGATCACTATGAGGGTACAGTTTCTGTGGTTCAATCTACTTGATGTACTTAAACACTATTTAACATTTGTACAATTCCAATGTTAGGCCAGTGGGAAAGTGGGCTGCATCACATTAAAGGTGGCAAGACCCAACCTGTTTTCCAAATGTACGATAATGTTGCAATTCATATAGATTTCTCCCCACTTAGCTGAAACTGGAGACCAGAGCTTAGAGCAACACTCCCTGGGGAACCCTATATCCACTCACTTATGTAAGCAGTGTTTTTCTTCCACGCTTGTGGATATGCACGTGTCATTGCAGGACATTATACCCTTTGAAATGTAACAGAATGCATGCTCAAGAAAGGGCACGTATGAGTTCAAAAGGCTCTTGTTACAGCCGACCACCCAGGCCCGTTACTTTCTCCCTGCACAGGAGACGTTTGGGGAGATGCCAGGGATACCTCCCTGTAAAAATAGGACAGATCATGGGGTGGCCTCTGGCACTGATGTCCTGCATCTGACTTGGCTTGTTCATCACATATGCACGTATACACACACAAGAGGACAGACTGACACAAACAGGTAGATACATGTAGCCACAAACAAGCACATCACACAAATACACACAAACTGCCAATCAATAACCCCCAATCTATCACTCCATCCCTGTCCACTTGAGTGCATCAGCTGATACAAGGACTCAGAGGAAATTTTAACCAGTGTGTGTTTGCAAGTGTGTATGAATAAGCCTGAGCATCTGTTTTTGTTTGATTACACGTACATTTTGCAACACCATGAAAGTCTAATTTAGCTACATTTATTGATCATTTCCTTTAAGTGACCCAGACTTTTTACTTCACTAGGTAATAACTGAAATTAAGATGAATCAAGACCCATAAATTAATTTTCTCAATGCAGTAGCTAGGGAGAGGGTCCCACCCTTTCCAGACATCCACTTAGCGCCTCCAGTTAGCTCACTAAACCAGAAACCTTGAATAACCCTAAACAGCCCCCTCCTTTTCTCCTCCTCCGGCCCCTTCCATAGAATAGCTCTCCTACTCGTTTTAGTTTTCCCATCTCACATTGGAACCTGTCCTATTTCCAAGTCAGCAGACCATCTCCTGTGCTACTCACGGTCTCTCTAACTCTCTTTTCCTGAAACCCATCAAAAGCCTGCGTTTCTATAGCAAGCACAATTGGCGGGTGAACAAGAAGAGGAGGAGGGGGGAGGGAAGGGGAAAAAAAAGGCGAATGAGAGAAGAGAAAAATCGATGCTCTTAGCATTCCAAAGGGATGACTCAACTGGCTTTTCAAAAAGCCTTCAACACAGACAACACTGTAGGGAAAATGGGAGGGAATGACTGTACGTGTTTGGTCTCCAGCCATGCTTCTGTGTAAATTGATGTATGCCTTTGTATATATTTGTGAGCGCGTGTATTTACACTGGCTTTGCTTGCACTTTCTCAACCCTTTTAGGACTTCTTCTATCCATCTTAATGAGAGTCTGGGTTAGCCTTGTTCCTCTCTTACAGACTCCATGACGAGGTTTGCACTTCTACCATTTTAAATACTGCCCCAGGCTCCTGACGTAGGTGTTAAATCACATTAATATATTTTTTTAAAAACTCAAAGACAATCTGTGCAAGAATTTGCACATTTTGATGATAAGTTTCCACTCTGGCTAAAATAAAGTGGAATATGTGATTAATAATATATGCTGTAACCTGGCAAACCACATTTTTGTGTGAATAGACGACACAATGAAAAAGTGCGAGTCTGTGGTGTACCGATGTTTCCACCTGTTTTAATGTTGTCTGGGCACGTGCATGCATTCTTCTATGCACAGTCCTTTCCTGTTCTCACAGTCAGGAATGTAAAAGCCACAACTGTGCGTGAGTATTCATATGGTGTGCAAACATTATCCAACCTACCAGAACCGGAGCTTTTGTCCTGGTTAACATGCTGCATTGACATGTGGGTTGGGTGGGACTGGTGCTGAGGGGAGGGGCCCACAGCTTCCTGGTCTGGTTGACCAGTCCTGTTCCACATGTTGACAGACCCACCGCTGTATTTGCCTAGGAGGGAAAATAAATACAATTTTATCAGCTGAATTTATTATTTTATTTTTTTAAGTGGAAACAAAGCTAAAGTCTCCGTTTCAACTTGTGTCAAAAGTGCAGACTTGAAACTATAAATCAGTTTAAATTGTGCTGACAGACCAAGTAAAACCAGACTTGCGGCAAATAATTCCCATGGCAACAACATGGCATTTGGTTGTTTAGGAAGAAGAGAAAGGTGTGGGAGCAAAAGAGCCATATTGATTTCGAGTGTTGAAATGTGAGATTTGTGACATTTTGAGTGTTTGGAGTGTACAGTTAGTGTGCATGTTCTGTGCTTGGTGTGTAGTCTACTTGTTTGATTTTGTTGTGCGTCAAAACAATGAGGCGACTACTAAATGTCACAGATGCTTGCCAAAAAGCCACCAAAGGCAGATTGAACATAAGACACACCCTGGAACTGGATGGGAAATGTTTCTTTTGGAGTGGCACAAATAACTTGTGTGGCATGTTTTTTTGACACCTGGTTGTTTTGTAAATAGTTGTACACAACAACAAATGCCTGAGACACTGCCTGCAATTTAATGCAAATAGTTGCATTGAATTTTGTTATTTGCAAAATTTGTACACAAGTTGTTGAAATTTACTGTTTATATTTGAATTTCAAGTCATAAAAACAGATAAACATGCTTATGGTTATTACAGTAAAAAACAAACAAACAACTTTCTTACTTGGATTTTGTGTTTTTACTTGAGCTTTTAGGTCCAGGTTAGGATAGTGTCAAAAACAGAAAAACTACAGTTAGATGTGAGGTTTGATGAAAAGACTGATCACAAACAAGAGAAGTTAAACACTTTTAAAAGGTGAAATATAAATCTAAAAATCAAAAGTAATTAGTCATCAATTATAGCCTTGAACCCAGCGGGTTGGGCAAACTTGCTGTAAAGTGAGTGTCTACCTGGGTCTCCCCAAGCTGCAGTTCCATCATCGATCTCCATTTTTCGGCGGATGGACTCTGGAGAAGGCTCTTCCCACCCAGTCGACACTTCCTCCTTCTGACCTACTGTGGGCATGGGGCCTCCCAGCCAGCCTGTGATACGAATAAATGAGTGAGTAATCAACTTCTGGTCCTCCCACTGAAAAGTCTTTTCTAAACAGCGTCAAGTCTCTTCCAAAGTTAGCATTAGATGCGATAACTACCTGTGGGCTTGTTTTGACCTTGACTGCCTCTGGACATGTTGGATTCAGGACCTTTTCCCCACTCGTTAGAGGGCTTAGGATTGGGCTCACCCCAGTTCTGGGCTCCAGTGTTGTTCTTCGATGGCTCAGCCCAGCCCTGAGTGGTACTCTGAGGTTTGGGTTTGAGGACTGGCTCTCCCCAGGTGGAGCCTGGATTTGGAGTGCTCACGTCTGGAGTATTTGATCCACCGCTCCCCACCCAGGTGTTACTGCTGCTGGTGTTGGTACGGCTCGGCTCGCTCCAACATCCAGAACCAGACCGGTCACTGTCGCTATCCCAACCTACTGAGCCTGCGCCTTTTTGGGGCTCTCCCCAGTGGCTGTTGGAGCTTGGTCTGGTGGTTTCTCCACTGGCACCCCAGGTGTCACTTACATTTGCACTGCTGGAACCCCAGCCCTGCTGTGGTTTGGAGGTATTACTCCAGGTACTGGATCTAAAACAAAAACATGGGTTTACCTGAAGCCTTTAAAAATATGCCAAGCTTTGAAGCTCCCTCGCTCTCTTTCTTGTATATTTATTTAATTTGATCAATTACCTGTCATCTTTGTTAATGTTGTTGCTCCAGGTGTTGCTGCTGCTGTTATTACCCTTGCAGCTGGCTCCATCATCCCAGCCGCTATGCCCAGCTCCTCCATTCAGTGGGCTTTTGCTGTCCCAGCCAGAAGTTGGTTTCTGCTCTCCCCTGCCAGAACTTCCTGTATCTATGCCTGAGCTGCCTGGCCCACCACCCCAGCCTGCAAATACAGGAAAGATGCATCACTTTCTGTCCTTGTATTATCTAATTTTATTCTTAATAAGATTTATTTATTTATTTTTATTTTAAAAATTCATGCAAATTACCTCCAGATGTCTGGGAGGGAGCTGCCGGTGTCGTTTTGCCCCAGCCGGAGCTTCCACTGCTAAGCTTTCTTTCATCTCCCCTGGTGCCCTGGTTCTGATTGTTATTTGGAGAATTGACATCCCAGGCAGTGTTCTGCCGTATGGGCGTCTGTCCCCATCCAGTGTTGGACAGGACCCTCGGGTCCACTTCAGCCCGGACCAGAAGTGATAGTACTGATGCAGGATTGGGACTTTTTCTGCTCCTTCCCCCCTTTGTCTGGATGCTCTCTCTGTCTGAGCTAGAACGGCCTCCGGAGCTCTCACCGCTTCCCTCGCTTCCCCCAGAGCGACCCCAGCCTCCTGTGACACTCCCCAAGCCATGGCTTCCACTGCCTCCCACTGCTCCTCCCATTCCCATGGCGTCATCCTCCAGGCTTTTCCAGCCATTGTTAGAAGAGCTTCCTTTGTGACTTCCAGCATCTGAAGGGTTGTTACTAGGCGTTGTGGAAGACGACGATGAGGACAAGGACGCACTGCTCCCCCAGGGGCGAGGTATTGCTGCTGGGGGCCCCATCGTCGTTTGGTTTCCATTTCCTGCTGTTTGGCCTGTAGAGCCAAGGATTTGATTTGAGCCAATGCCACAGGACAAGTTGCTCTGAGGCTGGTTTGGGGTGTTGGAGGGCCCCTGGTCCCAGCGTGGGGCCCCAGTGTTATTGTGGTTATTATTACTCTTATAAGCAGCAGTAGAGGGGATTTGGGGGTTCACAGTGTCTGCATTTGGGGGGCCCTTGTCTACAGGGTAGGTAGCTGCGCCCCAAGGCGTACCGAATGCCCCACTGCCCCCCAGTTCTCCTTGGGGGTGCTGGGGTGCTGACGAGGGGTTTCCATTGGCCAGCGGACCCCCGGTCCCTCCTCCAATGGAACCCCAAGAACAATCCCCGCTGAGTTGGGGTGAGGCGGTAGAGTTTGGTGGACTAGAGGTCATTGTGGCATTAGTAGTAGTAGTAGTAGTATTCATTGTGATAGTGTTATTTGGTCCATTGGATTCAGTGTTAAGGTTGGTAGGCTTTAGGCCACCATTTCCACTGTTGCTGCTTAATGTACCATTATTCACCTCGGTGTCTTGCATCATACTGCTGTTGTCTGGAGCTGCCATGCCGCCCCAGCCCAGCAAGGGGGCCTGCTGGGGAGCCATACCTAGTTTGGAACCTATCCCCTGAGCCTGTGGAGGCCGTTGGCCCTGGGATGCTGGATTTGGGATTGAATTTTGTGGCCAGGCACCATGGTTGGCATTTGGGTTTAAAGTGTTTGGGTTTAACCCTCCATTGATGCAGGGGGTGCTTCCGCCAGTGGGGATCACATTGCTGCCTGAAGGGGTGCCCCATACACCACCGTTATTGACAAGCTTGTTGTTGTGGTTGCTCATGTTATTGCTGCCAATACTGTTGGACCCAGCCATGGAGTACTGTGAGGGCTCAGACATGTTATTTCCATTATTTGCACTGCTGATGGTTTCCATACCTGCGCCAACCACCTGATGACTGTTGCCATTGCCATCTCCGTTCATTGAAACGCTGACCATCATGGCAGCATTCCCCAAAGAAGAGGTGGGGGAAGAAGTTGCAGATGACGAAGAAGCATTTGCTGACATCATCATCACTGTTGTAGCAGCAAGATTCCTCTCTGAGCCGATTGAGGAACTAGAGTCTGCGTCCATGCATTCTGATGCCGACTCGGGGTCTGATCCTGATCCACAGCCAGAAGAGGAAGAAGAGGATGAGCAAGAAAAAGATGAGGGAGGCCAGACGGAAGAGCTGGTTGAAGAAGGGTTATTGGGGGTGTCGGTGCTTCCGTCTACTAGGGCTTTGCCCCAGTTGCTGTTGCCGTCACTGCTGCAGGGAGAGCCAGACGACCAGGGGGGAGGCTCATACTGCGAATCCAAGCCAGGATGATCCAGACCTGGTGAGAGATTGGAAACAGAAGATATTGTTTGAACACGGAAAAAATAAAGTTAAAAACACATCATTAGTAACATTTACCAAATTTAAAAAACTGAGGATAATTAAATCCCTCAAAGTTGCCTATATATATATATATATATATATATTTTATTTATTTTAATTTCCCTCCAAGCTTCAGCTGCCCTACTGTTCTGGATGTGCTCACTGCCAGGGCTGAGCTTGGACACAGCTGCCACCATTTTGTAACCACAGCAGGACCCAAAAGCGTGCCAAAGCAATAAAACTTGGATTCAGTGAGGTGGAGGATGAGCATCAGCAGGAGAGAAGTGATGGAGGGAATAGGGGAGACGGCAACAAAGTGTGAAAAAAGGAAATACGGAGGAAGAAAGAGGGGAGCAGTTGGCAAAGGAAATGAAGTGGTGGCAACTTAAATTATTCAGACTTTTAAACCCTTTTCTCACCCAAAATATAATAAAAAAATAAAATTAGACCTGGCATGTTTCTAAAATTAGACTGCATAGAACAATGCGATACAGGTTTCTGTACAAACACCCATTGAGTCTCAGATGTGAGTGGAAAAGCAACAGAAAGTAACTTTACTGTGCAAAGAAGTATCAAAGGAAAATTTTATTTAGACAGCCACAACCAGGCTACCACAGACTACGGCTACGTACCAGGCTACGGCATCAGCTCAACAAGGCACCGTTTTACAATCTGAATCAGAGCTTACAACATTCTTCATTTAAAACAGCAGCTGCCCTTTTCTAGCCATGTTTCTTCACCAGATGCCTGAACCTAACCTGGTAACGTGCGAGTCTCTTTAACCAAACGGCTGCCCACTTGGTCCCAACTTAAAAGTCTCTCAAACATAAAATGGTTGCCAGCTCTCGCTGCTTATCGCATTTGCTTGCCAAGTCTTCTTTTCCACCCTTTGACACCCACTTTCTCTCTCATTCATCTCTCTCTGTCTCTCGTATGTCAGAAATAAAATTATCAGCCAAGGTCAAGTCAGACTGAGTCTAACTCATCTGATGATTGCTCAGAGACTAAAGAAGGTACTTGAAGGAGGACTGAATTGCAGAAGACAGAGTATCAAAGAAGACCATGTGTAGTCACCTGTTTGATTAGGGGAGTGGCTGACGGAATCCCGAATGGGAGCCATGCCTGGAAACAGAGGAAAGACTGTCAAAAAGGCTGAGGGGCAGAAAACAGAGCAGAGAAAATGTTAGAAACAGTCATGGCAAAAAAAGGAAAAAAAGAAAAGAGACAAGCAAAGACAAAAGAAAACGAGAGCGTGAAAGTAAGAGCTTAAAGTAAGACAAGTGCAGAGGGTTTAGTGGTGAGATGCTGTTTTCTGAATCTAAGTTAGCAGGTAAAGGTGGTTATCCAGCTCAAAGGAATTAAAACTCCCCATTCGGCATCTTAACAAAGATAAGCAATTTTTTTTTATAAAATAATACTCAGGATCTTTTCCTTTTAGCGCTGGTAACAGAATGACTGCCGACCTCTAAGTAGCAACAAATAATCTTATAACATACATTTTTGTTGGATTATAACCATTTTTTAGAAATGAACCATCATTTTGGATGCAGATGAGGACAGCTGCCACTGTGAATCAATTATAGCCTCATACAAATTTCACAAATCCTCACTTTGGCAGAACAAGAGCTAAGACATCAGGAGCTATGAGCGAGAACATACCTACATGTTAATGTTCAGTGCCATTTAAATATAACAGCATAATCGTTTTCTTGCTTTATTTAAAAGACAATGTTCTTGTGTGTTAAGCAAGTGACATCTGTTCCCTTTTCCTTCTCTTCACAGGTTACCTATAAGTGCCGCTGGTGGCTGTGACACCTGGCTGGGCAGGAGGGCGTCCCCGGGCTGACTGGAGAACAGGTGACCTCTGGATCCCAGGTCGAAACAGGGGAGGTCAAACGTCAGAGCTCAGAGAGCACAGCCTCAAGGGTCTGAGGTGAAGAGGCAGGGCTTGTCAGAGCGGGCAGCAGGCTGATCAGCCCCCCTTGGCATCGCTGAGGACTGTACGTGTGCGTGTATGCTATGTGTGGGGAGGGGAAAAGGGGGGAGGTTGAGTAGAATAAGGACTCTGTCTTGACTTGGTATGCTCTGGCACTGCAGGAACAGAAAGAGAGAAGAGGAGAGAGAAAAATGTGTGAATGCTACAGGATATATCCATTTTAAATCATTTCAAAAAGACTCTGTCAGCAACTGGTAGGGATGGGAACCGATTATCAATATATTGATATGATAAATTAGTCATTCAGATTTTATATCGATATCTATTTTTGATTGCCATTGGATTCTCATTGGCTCTTTTTTGAGAGTAACCACCATTGCAAAGCAGCAATAAAGAAATTCATGCACGTTATTTGCATGTTGTGGGTCAAATGTTTGTGCATGTTTGTTGAGCTACTTCTTTTTGTGATCAGTGATGGAGTCATTACTCAAAAGTAATTTTTACACATATTACACAGAACACTTTTCTTGAAAGTAAAAAGTTATTTTTAATTTATTTACTCCCAGACAAAAGCAATTAGTTACACTACTCGTTACATTACTTTCACGTTACTCTGTAAAATTACTGAAACACATCATCTCATATTCACCATTTAACAATATAAACCTGAGGCTCCAACCCCCCACATACACCAACAAAAATCCTTGAAGACACATCTCTAAGACCTTTCTCTGGGTTTTTGGCTAGCTTAGTGTTAGCATGCTTGGCAGATGCTTACAAAGAACTAAACTTGTGTTAGCAGCATAATGCGGTCGTTTCTGTCCGGGATGCAGTTTTCCACTCCATCATTTATCTTGTCCTGTTGTGCAATAAAAATAAGTGTCCGTATCTCTAGACTGCATCGCTATTTTCTGGGAACCGGTTTTCTACAAGAACCTGTTCTCGATTCCCATGCCTACCAACCACTAAACCACAACATGCTTAAGGCACATGATAACTACCAGAAATCCACTGCTCCTACAGTCAAAGCCTCAAGAGGTATCGTTTTGGTCAAGCACAGCTGTAAAGGAAACATGGTGGCTACCACTTTCCCTGAGCCACTGTATTTACTTAAGGGATTGAATGAAGACTACTTTGTTTGGATTCTGTGTCACTAACATATGAAGATGGCATTATCCTTTCTCCTGTCGAGAGACTATGGAGCAGGTGGAGTCAGCCAGGTTAGCCAGAAATCCACTAGCAATAAGCAGACACAGACACAGACACACACACACACACACACACCTTCTCTTGGTGAAGGGCGGGGTAGGGTGAACATCTACAGGGAAGACTAGATTAGGGTTATACAACAAGCTTAAAGCAGCTCTGCACTAGGACACCAAGGCAAGGAAAACCTCTTACCTCGAGCAAAGCAAAAGGACGAGTAAAGGGACAAATGCAACACTATACATTGAGATATGGGGATACAAATAAAGCCACAAATCAACAAAGGGGAGAGTGACATAGGCAACCTTCATTGAAAAAGGCCCAGTGCATTTGACAGGAATAAGTAAAGTGTTTGTGCGAGTCTCCTGACCTTTTTCTTGGTGCAGGATAGAGTGCGTCAGCTTTCTGCCTGCTGCAAGCAGTATACAGGTCTATTTATAAATCTCCAGTTCAAATAGCAACCAGTCTGTTCACAAGCCAACATGATAAAAGAACAAACAAACCCATGTGTGCACACGAGCAAATGCGCTGGCAAAATTGAAGCAATGGAAATACGTTTTTACAATTTAAGTATTCACTGGCAGCTGGGGTGCTTTTTGTGGCGAGAATAACTTCAAATAAGATGCATCCTACAGCAATTCACACCAGGAAAAAGATTCAACCAGACCAGCAACCAGTGTTCTGAGACAACACGCTGACCAGAAACACTTAGAGGCTTAATCCCACCTTTATTAACTCTCAGCTCACTAGTTTAAACTGGGCACACAGCCAGCATCTAGACATACACCCTGCCAGAAGCTGCTTAAGCACCCTCTGGAACCAATCAAAAACACATACAACAATGATATCATGATTACTAAAACTCTTTCCCTTCTCCTTTCCCAGGAAAGTGACACAAAAATATTTTAAAGAGAGAGCGCTATCCAAAAGAGAGAACAAAGTTAAACAAAACAAGACAGAGCAGAAATACAGAGCCTTTACTGTGGAATAGACCTGCTCCCTCCGGCAGCCACGGCACTCAAAGTGCAAGATCCTTCCAGCAAACTGAGCTGTTTACTTCCCAGAGTCTTGGCTCAACCTTCCTACATGGAAAGACCTCTGTCAACTCCGAAGCATCTGCGTCAAAGCAGGTATGCAGGGAAAACCGCTTATATCCTTATAAGGCAGTGAAATCCAAATTAATGACATTGAACATCACTAACTGAGCTACTAGAACAATATTTTATCTATATATCCATTTATAAATATATTTATATATAAATTACTCAACTTTTCATCAGATTATCCACAGTGTTGTTCATGTGTGCCAACATGTGCCCAGCTTTTGGTGTCCACACACGCTTAGATATACTCTGACAAAGCCTACCTACTTATCTGTGTAAGGTATGAAAGCACTTTGTGTTTTTCTGAAATGCACCTCGCCATTTTCTTTGAGACAGCTCACACAGTTTTGAAATCAGCTACATTGTTGAGGCGAATAGCTGCAATGACTAATGTTGTATAAATTCTCAAGATAACATAATGTAACCAGATGAATGTATAAAAGACGCCCGAAGCTTCCACATGTGAAAAGCGGCTCAACCTTTCATTCTTTTTTAAGGTCACCAGGGGGCGATGCCAGAGATTGCAAAATAACTCCCAGCGCTATAGAAGTTTATAGAAGAAACAAGGTTTCTAATGCCTGAATTATCCTTCAGCGGAAAATCTACTTCATAATCCGGAATTTAACCGGAAGCCCATCTTAACCCTCCACATAAAATCATAAGGACTTCCCGAGAAATGCAACTGTACTTCAGGTCAGCGCAGTTCGCAACGACCGATTGGTGTGGAAATTTACAGCTTAAGATTGAGAGGGGTGTCCAGATACATCATATATCACAGCGTCGATTTCCTACTAAAGCATAATTCAGGCATAACTCTACCTATATAAAAACTGTTCTATAGTATTTTTACAGGAAGGAGGATTACCTGGTGTATGTTTGTGAATCCGCACACTGACCTGCTAATTTAGCAGTCAGAACCCCCACCCCCACCCCTCCCTCCTCTTCGTCATATCCATTTTCAAAAGACAAGGATAGTAACAGTAGAAACTTATCTCCAGTCTTCAAAACACAACTTTATAAGATAATGGGTGAGGTCATGGTGGCTACAGCCGATGTTTATACTGTCAAATTTAACAGATGTAACATTAGTAGGCATCTTGGTACCATTCCAACATTTGAGTCTGTGTTATGTTAATAAAAATAAAAAACCACCATCATGACTGGGTTTAAACTTAGTTGGTTCCAGTTACAAATAATTACTGGGAGAAACTGGTGAGGCGCCTTTACTATTGTGTAATACTTTCTGACTTTACATCTAAAAGATCTGTAGATGAATATATGCATGCCTCTAAATCCAAACCCTTTAATGCCAAGTAATTTTCTAAACTTGCAGTTTTCACTTATTAAAATGGCCTTTTCCCAATGTACCCAGTTTTATTTTTACTGGAAAAAACAAAACGTCAGCATCACCAAGGTGTATAAGCTTTGTTACTGCTGCTGCTCAGAACATCAAGTACAGTTTGTTCCTATTTGCTTCCATTTGAGTAAGGCTTTTGTAGGGGCCCCTGGAGTTGGCATCAACTTAAGTGCTGCTATCACCTTACAGACAGAAAGTTAAGAGGGGAGGAGAGTTTAGGGACAAGATACAGGATTAGAAGGAACTGAATAATACAATGAAAACCTTTTTTTTTCCCTCAACGGTAAGGAGGAGAAAACAAAAGATAAGAGAAGTGAAATTTGAGAGGCAGAGACCTGTCACTGAGGCTGATGGGCCAGGAATGCAGCTGCAGCTTCTAACATGTATAAGTAACTTCCTCAATTCAGCAGCACATGAATCGAGCACAGTGAACACATTTGCTGCTTCACAGACAGAGTCAAATTAAACAATGTGAAAGAGACAATGAGGCCTTGAATGGAGAAGATCAGCAAAATTTACCAATTAATGCAAATACATTTAAAACATGAAGGAGAAGGTGATTAAAGCCAAGAGACATCTGAATATTTAAAAGCCTGCTTTTGTTCTTTTTTTTCCCTTTAAAATAAAAAAAAAAAAAAAAAAAAAAGCAACACATGGTAATGAATCTGATGCTATTCGAAAGTCTTCTGTTTAATCCCAAATTGTTAAACTGCAGATGGGATAGTATAAATCTAAAACTAATAAAAAAAGTTTTCCTGTAACATGTAAAACGTTTAACTGGTTGTGAAATTCTGGAAGACCTAAACGTTAAGTCACCGCCAAAGTTCTGCATTTTCTGACATGTTAGAGACGTTTATTAGCCTGAACGCATAGTTTTTTTAGATGACTGCTCTGCGTTTAATTTGACTCTTGAGCGACTGTCAGCTCAACATTTCTTTTAACTAAAGGCCCTCTTCATGTGTCCTGCTGTTGCTATGCAACTGCAAATCTATTTGAAGCATGGTGCTTTGCTGCCAAAAGCGGACACATTTTTTAAACATCATCTGTATCCCAGTAAAGCACAACAGGCCCTCAGAAATAAAAGATATTAATAGTTGCACTAAGAGGGTGGCGGGAGAGATACACACAGGTAGATATACATTGCAGGATGGATTCAACTATATAGCTTTGTCTAGTGTTAATTACTTGAGATGCACTAAAGGCTTTACTTAAGCAATTCTGCCAGTGTATATCATGAGCTCATTAGGGCTGCCACGATTAGTCGACTAGTCACGATTATGTCGACTATTAAAATCGTCGACGACTAATTTAATAGTCGACGCATCGTTTGAAGCTTTGTAAGATCACAAAGGACGCAGGAATGAGTAGTAGGATTTAAGAGTGTAATAACGGACTGAAACAGAAGATGGCAGCACTGCATGTACAAGGATGCCAACTGCCGTTAAACCCCGAAGAAGAAGAAGCTGTGTCCCAGAATTCATAGCGCAGCCCAGCGCAGTTGTCAACAATGGCGGCAGCTAGTAGTTTTAACTTTACTCTTATTATTCTTTCTGGGTCACAAAATAAACGTTTAACATATTTTCAGGCGAGAATGTAGCTGTGTAAACCTCAAATATCTGCTCAGTTTATCAAGACACCACATATTTTCAAAAGCGCTCCGACGTTTTCGGAGACGTCTGTTACCCACTAGCTCGTTAGCTAGGCGGGGGCAAGGCTAACTAGAGCCGTGAGAACACCGGACTCCCGGCAAATCGTTTTCAAACCCACCGCCGTCTTTCGCTAGTCAGGTTAAACATATATATAAGTCACTTAGATAACTTAAAAATGTTATTGTTTGGCTTTCTTTAGTATTTTATTTGTTCCTGAGTAAATCGGTTTGGCTGAGATTAAAGTTATAGTTTTTGCACAGCTAAAACTGTCAAGCAGACAGCTGATTATCAGAAGTGTGAGACGCTGGAGAATATACTCCGGTGTCCTGTTATATTTTAGAAAGCAAGGAGTTTATTAAACTTCACCGAAACAATCTGCAAATTTCATTAAAAATTAATAAACTACCATCTTGTCTTTATTTTTAGTTAGCACAAACACTTCAAGCTGTAAGCTAATGATAGTTATATAAGACCAGATGCTGCTGGTGCAATAAGCTGTACGTCCAATGGATGATGATCTGATTAGTCGACTAATCGCAAAAATAATCGGTGACTAGTCTACTATCAAAATAATCGTTTGTGGCAGCCCTATAGCTCATTTGATATTTGCTTTTATCAAACATGACAGACTAGCAGCTATCTGAGCTGTGACATCATCTGTGACCTTGCTGATGGGCATGCATCTCTCCAGCAGATATTTTTCTTTGGAAGCAACAACCCCTTGAGACCGTGCATCCTCATGTGGGGACATGACATTCTGGATTTTCTGCATCTTATACATTATTAAGCAATGCTGACCTTATTGTTTTCTTCTAAAATAAAGCAATTGTCCCCCCATACGAGGACATACTTTTAAGTGTCCAACAACTACATACCAAAACAAAGACTACCTACTTAAAGATATAGTAGTTTATATATTTGCGGTCCAACCAATCACAAATATGCAATAGAGATGAAAATGCAAACCAAACAAGTGCTCGGGTCACGAGAGGTTAAGATATGAGCACAAGTCTCTTTCACTCTTTAGAATTAGTATGGCTGAAAAGGGTCGATAGAGATCATTACTCCTGAGCTTTGAGTGGTGTTCAGTGTCCCAGGCATGCTCTGCATTATCAGATACAACGAGCTGAGATTTGATTACAGAACGATAATTTCATTCATCTTCTTGTTTAACAGCAGATGTAACATAAACACTACCAAAGTGCATTATTACAGCCTGGAAAATTATTTTCCATTTGAAATCTGTGTTCAAGGATTATTTTCAGGTGAAATCCTCCCAAATTTCCTGGAGCTCAAAACTCTTCTGTTAGGGAAGACCCTGTTGTCGTGGCAACATTCTTCAAAACACTCCCAATTCCTCTGGGCTTGTCCAAGCAAGATGACGCCAGTGCTGGGAGCACATGCCCTTGTCTCTCAACTCCCAACAGCCCTTTGTTAATAAATAGCCTAGAGACCCAGCAAATGCAAGCGAGCGATCTGCATCTTTCCTGCTTCAATTCTCCCATTTGGCGTAAGGTAAGCATGACAGATGTGAGGTGAGCATGAGAAGGACTGAGCAAATAAGTGCAGATGTGACTGAGTCGTGTTCGTCCATCTCTTTTTCAAAACAACATGTGTGTGAGATTGCCATGTGCAGCAGGAGTGTGTGCAGAAGCAGATAAGGACAGTCGTCACAATCCACCACTAGTACTTCAACTTTGGGAGGAGTTTGGAGGGGCACCCACTCTCATCAAGGTCAGACCAACAGCCAACTAAAAGCAACAGCTTCAGGTTTTGCATATGACTCAGTCATTTTGTCCATAATTTAGTCATCCAATTGATTTTACTCTAACATATCCACCCACACCCAGGTTTTATCTACACTACAAACAGCATAAAATTAGTCAACAGTGTTTGATTTTCCCTTTCAAGCTTGTGTTTGAACCTCGGCAGCGAGGAGACTTTCTTCAGTCTTCTGGAAGCTCGGCATGATTTGCTTTGTCATCTTGTGCCAAGTTGTGTCTCAAAACTAAACTCCTGCAGTGTTCTGAAACTGTAGGATCTTTGTCCATCTGGTGCAACAGCAGCCATTGTGATATACCAAAGAGCAATCATGGGCTTAATCATACCAATTACAATACTGCACTAGCATCTGGTTACATTTTCATGTCGATTATTACACAGGGTTTTTCCAGAGTTAAAACGGGCCTTTGGGAGCCACCAGACATGCAAACACGACTAGTTCATATTTAGTTAATTTAAAAAAAAAAAAAAAAAAAAAAAAAATGTTAGCCTATATATTTTTGGCTGCATTATAAACCAAAATGTATTTAAGCCTCAGTAAATCTGGTTAAAAACATTTAGTTACAGTACTGGTGATTTTTTTTTGGGGGGGGGGGGACCAAAAACCACTGTTGTGGGTGGCATACTTAAAAAAAAAAAAAAAGAAAATCTATATATGCAGTAAAAAGCCTGCCATGAGAACTGGAAAGTGCTTAAGGTACGCAGTCAAACCACTAAACACAGGGTTACACACAATTAGCCCAAGCAACATGAGCACATGGCTAATTAGCATAACATTACATAAAGGCACTACCCAAGCTATTTTCCCCTAACCATTACAAAATAGTACAATCTATATTTAGCTTCACAACACACATACACAGAACTATAACACAAGACCTTGTCATTTATATTGTCATTTCAGCGAAGTTACACCCCTGATATTTGGTGATTAACCTGGCGAGTCAGGGCCAGTCCTCCTACAGACTCCAGTTACAGCAAGGCAATGTCCCCCCTCTCTGTGTCATCAACGCATGGCCTTTATTTAGGAACAACAAGTGGTGGCACTTTTACAGAGCATGTCATTACAGAGCTTAAATTCTGAACTAGATTATTTAGTACTGCATCTACTATACCAAGAAACAGAGGGAACTACATATCCAGGATGGCAGAGGGGAGTGAAAACTAATAGAGAGAGACGCACTGAAAGACATAGTCAAGGTCAGAGACTGACACTATCAAACTTCCTGCCTACAGTAGCCATGACAGTAGTTTTACTTGTAACAGTAGTAGAACCGTGCTAACAGGAGTCAGTGGAAACTAAAAGCAATTCAAATGGAAAACACACCGACGTCACAAGTCAAAGTACACCAGCACTGTCACTGGAGTAAAGCACTACACAGCAAGGACAGAAAAACCTTTAGAACCCAAAGCAGGCAGGGAAATGTAGGGGAAATAAGGCTGAAATTTAATTATTAACTTTGAAACAATTTTAGAAATGAACAAGTGGGTTAGATCTTGTCTAAGCTGATATTTGCTTATTTCTATTATCTCCTGACAGGAGACAACCACAACCACACAGAACTGCAGCACTCGGGGTTGTGAAACTATTAAGTTTATGGTGAACCTTTTCTACTACCTGAAGTAGAATTCTGTTGATATGCAATATCAATCATACTACGCATAATTGCACTGGGTGCTTAGGAAAAATTTGCCTATTGAGCACAGAGAGCTTGCTTCTTTTTAATGGCACATTGCTCAATACAGAGAAATGGCTCTATGCGAGCTTTCAGAAGAAGCAGGCACTGATAAATCACACATGGGCTCCTAACAGAGAACGTACTTCTGCAATATCAAATCAACACAAATTGGCCCGGCAGTGGGAAACTGCAATACTTTCAGTGGAAGTGTCTCGTAATTTTACAGATATCCTTTATACAAATGAATGTAAATAAATTATAAGCTGGTTTTGGTTATTTTTATTTTGAAATCAATTTTTTTTTAAAAAGGAAAGAATTCCTGACACCACGCCTCACCTTTTGTCCAGTCCTGTACCTTATCCTCCTTCCTTTTCACACTCTCCGTCTCTCTCTCTCTTCCATCCACTGTTCTTCCCTCTGTGGGTGTGTTCCCTGTGGACAACAAAAGACATTGTTTCTCTGTCAATGATTTATTTAACACAAAAAAGGGTTATTTTATTACACAAAAACCTATAATCCCGGGTTCCCAAATGTACAAATAACAAAACTGTCATCCTTAGTTTTATATCACTTCAAAAGAATCATCAAAAATAGAAACCCTGATGTTGGGACATCTTTTAATTAGTATAGTTTGTGTTGTAGTTTTGTAGTCATCCTGGTTTCCTGCTCAGAGAGTGTTAAGTTAAGCAGCACTGGCCCTGGTGGGTGTGCCATTTAGGCCGCAGGAGAAAGCTACAGGCTTCAGTCTAATCCAATAATGAGATTAGCGCACAGCACTTACCTCCGCTTTACACAGACGGGCACACACAAACAAGACAGATGCATTGATATACAATATAGTTTGGCACCTCGTTTCCGATTTAATCGCAAATTTAAAAAAAAAAGTGAAATCTGTAAAATAATTTAAAAAGCATTAAATCACCAGGTTTACTAAAAAACAAACAAACATTTAAAATGGTAGATTTTCAGTTAAAGTATGTCACATTTACAGTGAAGCCAAGCTGATAGATAGATAGATCGATAGATATGATAGTTCAGTGACTGCTAACCAGCCACCACCACCTTCCAGTCTTGTGTCCCATGGTTGGACGTATTCCAATGCCATGGTCTTACACTGCAGTTGCTGACTGTAGCGTCCTACTGGGAGCCTGGGCCGCTCTAACCAGAAGCTGCAGCAGAAACTGGTACTGCTCTGCTGTAGCTTTCTGAGACTGCAAACCAAACGGTCTACCTTCCCCAGATGCGGTCCAACACGTTGGCGCTGGAGCTTTTCCATACGACGACACACTCATTGGAGATGTGACTGGTTCCTTCTCCTTTATTTACTCTTGCCACGTATAGGCTATATGGTGTTATTTAATGTATGAAAGTGTGGGCGCACATGCACCCAGCCGCGCTACTACTGAGACCGATTCTGTGGCAAACACTGCTACTGCTGGGAGCAGAATCTGATCTGTATAACATCTTCATGACATGCACACAGTGTTGAGTGTTTTAGAGGCTGGTGTGGAATTACACTAGTCTGAACGGCATGTATTGCTCTTGTACATGACAACTTCAAATCCTAAATGTGAGACTTCTCCTGAACTTTTCTTTTCAGCACATTTAAATGAAATCAATTGTCTACTCTAACCTTTTCTAATCAAGTTAACTGACTTATGGATTTTGAGGGGGGGTTTTGTGTTTGCTCCCATCTTCACCCACAACCCCTTCCTCTCTGCTCCCACACTTCCCCCCCCCCCCCTCCTTCCTTCACTTATTTCTAACCATCAAGTGCTTCAGCAGATGGCTCTAGGTTCAATAACAACAGCAGCAGCGGCGGGGCATGGTGGGGGCCCTCCTGGAGAGCACACATAGACCCTACAGACAGCATCTGTTTATGAATGGGCCAACAATTGCCCATCCCCCCCGACGGCTACAGCTGACAGAGGGAGGAGGCGCGACAAGTCACCGAATCAGAAGGAGATAAAGAAGAACAGGCAGTCAGAAGAAGAGGGAAAGAAAAAGGCAAAAAGTTTGAACAAGATGTTTTATTAACATAGCAAAGACAACACAGACTGCATTCAAAGACTGACACATTACCACAGAAACATTTCCTAAATGTTGTTCATTTTATTTGACCAATAGTCTAGAAACACACGAGCCAAGTGAGGATTTAACAAAAAAAGAAAAACAAACATCTTATTTCTGACTTTAACAAAACTGCAGCATTCTTCAGTTAGATCAGTCTTCCACAACAACTGCTGAGAAAATACCCTAATGTGTCATAAATTGCACCTCTTCCTTACTTCAGCACACTGACCACGTGCTTTCAGTTTCCTTTAATGAGTCTGTTAATGTAAAACTGTAATAAATCAGGACAGTTACAGGAGAACCATCCTCCCGTGTTAGTCAGAAAGTCACGTGTTGTTTTTGTCATTGCTCCATCTTTATAAAGTTAAGCATATGCAAACTACAACTGGAATGATTTTAGGTGTTTGAAGAATTTATTAAACTTTGTTTAATAAAGAAATTACTGGAAGGCTGTGAATAAGCCAGTCCGACTCGTTCTGACTTGAAGGACTTCATACGCTATAATAAAACCACAATGTCAGGATTCTTTTGAGTCTGAAAAGATCAACATTTACTTTGTTTTGTCCACAAGATACACTTTAGAGCTATTTTCATTCTGTGCCACAAACAATTTCAGACAGAAAAAGCTGTAATTTTTACTGTAACGTACACGTCAGCCGACTGCTGAAGCAGGACTGCTCTCCCAAAATATCTGACCTCTAAATATGGTCTTTTTTTGGTTTTTTTCCCTTCAAGTGGATAAGATAAGCTGGAGAGCTCATTCCATTAATAAGCACACACTTCATTTTTTCCATATTGAGAAAAACAAAGGGAGGAAGCCAAGAGATTAAAACGTAGCAGTCAGATGAAAAGATGTACCAAAGTGCAATAGCTGTAATTCAGTAACTAAAACAGATACACGTTTTATTTAACTACGGAAATGTACACAAGACAGTGGAAGTGTTTTGTTTTTTTTGTTTTTTTTACTACATGTCCTTATTCAACCTCCATTTCATGAATTTCTCTGTTAACCATAAGAGGAAGTGCTACATTGAGTTGTTTTCAAAGGATGAAAGCCACTTTTACTCCTGTGAGCTTCACAGTAAAGCACAAATTTTGCTGCCACCCACTTGCCCTCACAGTGAACTCCTTCACGCCTGCTATCAAATAAAGCTGTAACACTAAAAATAATCAAACTATATCTGGGTTTTTGAGGAGGAAGAGATCAAAAATTGGATTTTAGCTTTAGACTACTGCATCCTAATATATGGTAGTCGTCATGCAGTGAAGCTGGAGTAGACAGTATTGAGTGCATGTGTAGCCTTAAAACAACAGAGATGAATACGAGCACACACCCACACCCACTTCTCTGTCCCTTAAGAACAAAAGCCAGAAGGTGGTCGCGTGGCTAATTTACATGGACATCATTTGCATCAATTTGCATTAGTATGTTCTCACAGAGGCTCGACACTGGAGGCTCCCTGCAGGAAAACCATCACTCAATTAGGGAATGAAAATGAGCAAGTCTCCATCACAAACAGACCAACTGCAGAGGCTTTGTGAGGGGGGACGGTGTGGCACTTCCAGCCGAGCTGATTTAAATCTGTAGTTTCATGCAGTCAAAATGAGGCCGGGTTCATTTCAGGTCACGGTAACTTGAGAGGAATATGATATTAAATCAAGCTGCTGGTAACGGGAGGGCGAGTTTCAATTTAAGGGTTGTTTTTCATTGTAATCAGGCAAATATTTAAGTTTAAAATGAGAAAAACTGAATTATTGCCTTTTTTGGAAATAGGTGAAATCAGTAAAACTGATCATTTCTAACTAACATATTAAGTTAAGGAATTTGGTTAGGAAGTTTTAAAAGCTCAAAGTGAGTCTAAAAATAAAACGAGACCTGCGGTTTTATAAAAACACTGTCTCGTTTCTAATAACCTACAATGCAAGTTATACTAGTGTGACTCAAACTTCACTGATGCAGCTCAACAGCTTGTTTATGTAAAACTGGCTTTGCCACCCTGTCTGAGCCTGCACGCGTCAAATTCATGAAATGCTCCGTTTCGGTCCTTTCGCTCATGACCATTTACAGGTGTGGCTTTATTGCTCAGAGGTCCAATGGTCAACTACCTGAGCTTCCACCACTACAGCAACAATGTAGCAATGTCGCAACCTCATGGGACTTCATAGCTCTGCCATATTAAATTCCAAACATGACAGTCTAAACTTGGCCATTTCAGCAGTGACTCATTTTGAGCGCTCCCGCTTTAACACTTCTTAAACCGCTTGTGAAACTCTTTTAGACAACAGTGAAACATATTTATAGAATAATTTGGATAAGGGACCCAGACAGTCAGAAATAAAGAGAAGCGAGACAGCAGATCCAAAGGAAATAACACTGCTCACAACCAATTACACATTGTGTTAAGATTACAAATACAAAAAAGGATAAATGCAGTGAGGTGGACTTATAAATATCCCAGACTTGTATGGGATGTCCATGTATACAAACTCTCTCAGTCAAGTTATGCTCATACATAACTAAGGGGCTCTAAAGTGAAAGTGCTTCACAGTCTTTATTCAGTCCTTCCTTGAGGGATGTAATCCCCACCGGAGCCTCAAAACTATCAACTGTTCATACTCCTTTCCTTTCTAGAAAGAAAAATCCAACACCAGCTGTAAACTTGATGCTATCGTTCAGGACATCGAAGCAAAACTGCCTTGACAAACCTCAGTTGTCAAGTTAAAAGTTGACACCATTTTAAAGACGCTTAACAGGATCTTCGGTCCATGTAGATTCATTCAAATGAGTTTATATTTAAGTGGATGAATTATTTCCACTTCCATGCCTTCAGTAGGAGTCACTCCCACATACACAGCTGGAAAATATGCTTCACTGCTGGGAAAATGTGAAACATCATCAACGAGCTTTAGCAACCATCTCCAAACAATCCACCTAACAAAGCTATGAGACCATTGTGGAGGGTGGAGAATTTACAGTGTAAATGTAAAACAAGATGCACCCAATCAAGACTTCAACCTAAAAAAAACAGAAAACATGAAGCACGGCCACTGGGACGCATTGATAAACCAGTTGTGGTCCACAGCTC
Organism: Copadichromis virginalis; assembly: GCF_057382275.1. Lineage (NCBI taxonomy): Eukaryota > Metazoa > Chordata > Actinopteri > Cichliformes > Cichlidae > Copadichromis > Copadichromis virginalis. The sequence goes on from NC_140621.1 coordinate 14,586,366, forward strand.
TATTGTGTGTCTGCATGTAGACCAGCACAATGAGCTGCACAAACACCTCTCCACACACAAAACATCGGGGGACTGGCTTCTCGTTTAGTGATTTTAAAACAGCAAAGCTTACTCAGCACAATGTGGCCTAGACCAACCCAGACCCACCAATTCAATTCAAACGGAACTGCATGTGCTTGCATAAGCAGGAGCTGCCAATCCAGTGTCCCCCTGACCCACCCACCCATGCACAACCCGCTAATATCCCACCACACAGAGGTAGGACCTGTGTCATCCAAAGAGAAGTGCCTAGAAAGCCGACTAACCGTCACTCTTGCATTTGTACACTGAAACGCTGCTTTCTAAAAAGGAAAAAAAATAATGAAAAAGCTAAAAGCACTTGTGTGATGGTCAGTGAACAGAGAGGCATTTACACTCACTTGCTGTGATTCTGTTGACATTATACAAGACTTCGGGCCAGCAGTCTGAACAGACAATGTCTGTTTAGATATACAGGTCCTTTATTTAGTGTCAAGAAACATGCAGGGATGCACGGATGCACTGCAACCGTGAAAACAGCCCAATTCCCGCAATAAGTACACTTAAGAGGCCACACCTCCTAATCTAGTGTCCAGCAGGTGGCAAAAGATCTTACAGCTGCTTTAGCATTAATGCATAGCTGGCTGGAGGACTCATGCCTAATGTTGAACACCTCAAAAACTGTCTGTATGTATTTTTCCAAAACGCCCCTTAAACTTGAAGCAGTCAAACATATTCCTGGATGGAGTAGAGCTTGAATTAGCTCCAGAACTTAAATATCTTGGGGTCATTCTAGACCCAACATTATTTATGTGACTCTTGAAGAATAAAGTGTCCCAGGTACTTAAATTTAATAATCGAAATTTTAATCATATACGTAATAATTTTAATATGAATGTTGCAAAAACTTATTTTTTACTCAATGATCATCTCTCATATGGACTATTGTTTGACGTCCTGGTCACTTGCTTATCCAACAACACTTAAAACTATTGAAAACATTTATAAAAGAAGTTTAAAACTACTTGACAAAAAACCGACTTCCCACCACCACTGTCATGTGTTAAAAAATTATAAATTACTGAACTTCAATAACTTAGTGAAACTTAAAAGAGTGAGTTTAATATATAAAGTCTTACACTCCCTTGCTCCACCACCACTAAAGCAGTTCATTAGGCATAAAGAAAGCTCAGGCAGGACCAGTCGAGCTACAATCCGAGGAGACTTGTTTATACCCCACAGACGGACAGCATTTGGGCAGAACGTCCTCTCTGTTAAGGGAGGCCATCTGTGGAGTAGTCTTCCTCAACCCATTAGAGAATGCTCGACATTCAATTTGTTTAAGGCAAAGGTTAAAAACTGGTTATGGACAAATCAAGTGTGTGATCATGTATGAGTTGTATAGTTTTAATGTTTTATTTGGGAACAGAATGGTGTGTATGTGTAAGTTTGGTGATGGAGTTTTTATTATGAATGAATGATGAATTTTTATGAATTATGTCTATTTTTTTTATGTTTAAGGACAACAGATGGAAATTAGCCTTTGGCTATAATCTGGCATGTTTACATTCATGTAATTTTTTTTTTTTTTACATTTATGTTCATTAACATGCACTGTCCTAAATAAATAAATAAATAAATAAATCTTGGAATCCAGATGTTTCAGTCTCATTTCAACAGGCACATAAAAATCACGCACCTAGCTAGGGCTGTGCGATATGACCAAAATCTCATTTCCCGATAAAAAACATCTATCGTCCGATAACGATATAAATCACAAGTAATTTTATATTTTCTGTAAATTCTGTGAATCTCAGGTAGGTGAAGTGTTTCCAGCTGGGCGCCGTGTACCTGGAGTCGAGTGTTTTAACAGATGCATGACACTAGTCATTTTTAGACATAAGTTGTAACGATCGCCATTTTCTTTGTGAGTATTTATTACACAGCGTGCTGCGGGGAAAAGCCTGTTCTAACGTTTGAGTCTAAGGTTTATTTTTAAGCACCTGACGGCTCTTTTTTTTTTGCTTCTCGTTCGTCAATAATACTTTTTCCATGCGATTCCGTTTATTTTGAAAAGTCTCAACAGGATCTTGAGCTTTATTGTGAAAGGTTTATGTGGAAAATAAACAAGCGGACATGCGATGGTTTTACCGTTGTTGTTGCTAACGACAACGCATAAAAACAGGCGCTTGTCCGCCCGTAGTGTGGTTATATTAAATATAAGAGAAAGAGAGAACTTTAAGAAATGAATATAGTCACTACAGCGACCATCAAAACCATGAAAAAAAATATTGCCGTAAACAGTTTATTTTGCGACACCACGAAACAAACGATAGCGTAAAATGAAACGATAGACGTTTTTATATCGTCATCCAATATATATCGTTATACAGGGTACAACCTTCATGAAAGTAGCATTTAAAGCTGCCACCAAATCTAGTTTGAGATTATGTTTTTGAGGGATTTTTTTGGCATTTTGTGTGTACATCTAATGGTAAAGGTAGACTAATAGGATACATTAGCTATGGCTGTAGCATTTGTAATCTGGTGCTTGGGCCTAGCACAACTGCTTCAGTTTTGCACCTTTGATCCAGGAGGACGATATTTCGTCCCACTGTATATTGATGAGTTGGCTATAAAACTACATTCGACCTTTAGGGAACATGTCATGTCTCATGTTCCCTAAAAAGAGGTTTTGGATAGTAAGGCACTGATTATGGTTCCCATTTGCAAGTTCACACTGACTGATGTCAATTTTGTCATCAGACGGCAACTATGAGGGTCTGTGAGTATGCCTGAAGATTTTTATTACTATTATTTATTTTATTTTTAAACAGACCACATAGAGTTGTTCTTGAAGTATACATGACAATACAGCAACTGCACATGCACCCAGACAGTGGACTTTAACTAACATAACAGAGAAGACCACTCAAATGTTGTCTCTCATTGTTGTCGGGGAGACGGCATAAGTTTACACTGTGTCTGTTTTCACAGTTATTTTACTGCTGATTTACAGATTTTGGTAAGATGAGGTTTTCAGGGGGAAAATAAATAAATAAGAATTTCTTGCTTTCAAATTTCACCACTTCGCCTGCTATACCAGTGCTGGTGTGAAGATTTCGCCTGAGTGGTGACACCTACAGTTCAGCAAAATACTGCTGCAGGTAGTCACCCCATCTACATTGGTGTAAAAGGTACGAAGCTGTGGCAATGTCGCAGTTTGTGTGCAAATGCGACCAACACAACAACCATAAATGGGCATTTCTACTTCAGCTTCTTTCATGAGTTAGCCTTGAGCACTCCACATGTTTAATGGGCAAATAAATGGCAGACCTGAACAGGATCAAAAATTCTCCTGTTAAGCTTTTGAACTGTCCTCATTTTCAGGCCCTGTTTCGAGACACCCATTAATGTGTTTATATAGGGTATAAACGGTATTACACACAACATAAAACCATTCAACAGCACCATAAACTGAGAAAACACATTCAAAGAACACCCGTTTATTTTCCATGCTTTCAAAATCCAAAGATCTTGCTGATGTAGTATTTATTGCAGGGCTATTATAATATACTTTACTGCAATTGAATATGAAATGTGTGTCTAAAGGTGCCACACTGACCTGTTAAGATGCTTCAGTTTCTTTGGTGGCAACAGCTTCCAATTCCGAATCTATGAAAGAGAGAGGAGAGATAAGAAAAGCCTAATCACTTGCACGCCATAGCCATAAAATAAAACCCCCAGCGACTGATAAAATCTAACCTGGATTTGTGTGCTGTGTGTGTTACAATTTGTTTATTATCAGTAAAGCAACAGCTTGTAAAGACAACATTAGGACGCTACCACAACAGGTCTGCGTCATCCCTGAAAATGCAAGCATTATTCAATTAAAGCCACAAACTTCAAACGACTATTTGGCACTAATCATATGAAAAGCATTTCAACTAGCTGATGTGGAAATGCAGGTCGAGCTGCATAACAAGGCGATGCATGGCCAGCCCCCCTCCCTCCGCGAAGCTGTGGCCCCACTGGAGAACGTGTGAAAAAAGACAAACACACAAATTGTGTGTGGGTGTGCGCGCGCCTGTAGGTCAAAGTTGCACCTCGGGTCCTGATCGGCCATTATCTCAGCTGTTGCCCGACTTGCAGCTTAACCAACATGGCTTCTCTCGAGCCTGGTATTTTTCCAGTGCAACTCAAAACAACATCCCCGGCAGGGCATCAGATCACAGTCGATTCAGTTAAATCATAAAATGCTACTGTGCTGTTTGCAGTCTCGTCGTCGCAGTTGTAAAGCAAGGGGAATACGACTGCAAAACCAGCAGAGCTCAGGTCTACACTGGATTAGCTAACCAGCTGCTTTTGTCTGTCCACCGACAGAGGGGGTTAAAGGTTCCGATTGTAGCACAACTTTGCAGGTTTACCATTCCCCCCCACAATGTCAAATCAAAATTATTTCTAACCATCCCGTTTCGGTTAATTTAGGTCACGGAGAAACCTGTACAGAATATGCAAGTTCCTAAAATGTAAAACAACCCGTCCCGGTTACCGACGAGTAACCTGCGTCGTCAGATTAGCTCAGGTGCTAAAGCTAACGCTACGAAGCGGCTAGTTAACTTACACGGTCGTATTTCACATGCAGCAATTATGGAAAAGCTTTTGTAACAAACAGAAATAGTTCAGAAGCAATACCACAGAACCAAATGCTTACGCACAGCTGGCAAACTAGGGTTAATAAGTGCTACTAGTAGTTAGCGTTAGCACAAGGTTAAGCCGCCTACAAAGGCAATTTTTTTCCTGAAAGACTCTACGAAATGTTTTAGCCATCTACAGGCAAACATCAGCATTTATTTTTTTCCGTCGACGTTTTTACAAATTCAGCAAAATCGAGTCCCAAACGCCAGGAGTTAGAAAAGCTACCCCAGCTTAATCATTGCTAACTAAACAACAGCGTTTGCTCAACTTATCTCCACCAGCCGCCGTCGCTCTCCTCACTACCTACGCTAGCTCGACACAAACAAACGGTCGTCTGAGCACGAAAACAGCACAAAAACATCCATACCTCATTGAAGTATAAAGTGCAACAGAGTGGAAAGGAAAGCCGACTGTAAGGCTAAAGAAATTCAACGCGTTTGCAGCATCTACGAGGGGAGGCATTCATCCTGCGTGATCGCCATTTTCTTCACTCGCCGCTGGCTGGCTAACCTTCTTTCGCTCGGCTCTCTGGTTTCCCCGTCGCTCTCTCACTCGCTCTCTCTCTCTGCGCACACACACATCTCACCGTGTGTGTGTGTGTGTGTGTGTTTCTGGAGGAGGGGCAGGAAACCCATTCACCACTTCCTCTGACTGAGAAGCCAAAACACAGTCAGATTGAGCTGATACAAAAAGAAACTCCGGTGTAAAAAGTATGCAAATGGTAACCAGGCCACGATAAGCGATGAATTCCCCGCAAATAAAACATCCAGCGAGAAATCTAGGCACACGCACCACAGATGCAAAGTGTAAAGTGTAGGATTTATTTTGCTTGACTGATTAATTTATTCTAAATTTAGGATTCATGGAGATATACATGTGATTATAAAGACACCAACTATTATCCAGACAGGGAACAAAAAAAAGAAGAAAAAAATCAAAGTCTAGCAGTAAAATTTTGAAACTATACGGAAGGCACAGCAGATTCCTGGCTACTACTTGCTTGCATTTCGTGACATTTAAACTATTAAATGTCACGAAATGCTACTTTTGAAAGGTTCAAATTATGTTTTAAAGATTTTGAGGAAGATTTCTGACACCTTTGCTTGTTTTTGCCCCAAAGTTATCACGTTATTTCTTTGTTAATTTCTCGCACTGACCCTTAATTTCTTTTAGTAGATAATCATCTGGAATCGGAGCATCTTTGGCACTCATATAATAAATGGCTTAATTATTAATATGCGCATTAGCCTAACATCATCTTTTTAAGATATGCGACAAGCTGCGTTTTGTTTTAATGTAACGCCAGACCAAAACCTGTAATTCCACGAAAGCTCACACAAGATAGGCCAGCTTAGAAACATAATGCTCTACGTGTTTCCTTGTAGCTGTAAGCAGAATAGAAAGTGAAAATACCTATCGACCAGACAAAATAAAGAATGTGGAGAATCTCAGTATCTCTTTCTCTCTCCGTGTTTTCTCTTTGGTATTCAAGAAAACAACAAAGAAACAGGAAGAAATTTTTTTTTAAAGGGGGGGGGGGGGGGGGTGGCGGAAAGAATGGAGAGAGATGGCCAAACTGCAGAGAAACAAATACAGTGTGGAATCTGCCAACGCTTCACCATGAAACAAAAGCGGCCTCTGCACGCGAGAAACCAGCAGCGCGTGCGTGCAAAGCAATGACCATTGACCCACCGATGGCAAAAACAAGCCCCAGCCTTGTGCACAGATTACTGCCCTTATCTGTGTGTGTTTCACTCCGAGGCAGAGTGAGAGGCAGAGTTCGCCTACCGCCAAGTAATGATTTTATCAAAGACAACAAGATTAGATTATACTGCATATAAACACTGGGTAAGGTCTGAACACTGGGCTGTGGGCTGTTGCCAAAGAACTACCCAAGCCTGGGCTATTCGATGAATTCCTGCTACTGATGCTGTAGTACTACTGTAATTCTACTGCTACTGACTGTCTGTAGAACTATTAAACATCTTACAAAATACCACTCACTTTCACAGTTGTTTAATCTCTAATTTGTAGTTGAAGATTTCAGAAAACATTTTTTAACCACGAGTTCCTTTAAACTTCACGTGTTTCGTTTTGTTTTTTGTCCTGCCTTCTTCTCCTCACCTCCAACTGATCACAGAAAATTGGCTAGAGGGTTCTTCCTGTTAAAAGGGAGTTTTTCCTTCCTGCTGTTGCCAAATGCTTGCTCAGAGAGGGTCGTTTGATTGCTGCTGCTGCTGCTATTTGATGCTATATAAACACAACTGAATTCAAGTGAATTAACAAGTTTTCACAGAGCGAATGCAAGCTTGATAGCATGTTTCTATTTTAGTAGCTGGAAATTTGGGAGACTACAGGATGTAGTGACATTAAAGCTGGGGCATTTTGACTCATGCATGCAAACAAAGCACAGAAATCACAGGCCTATCAGGCCCTGTAATGTCATGCTTTTTTTCTTTATTTTAAGCAAATACAGTCATATTGAAAGTTTTGGCAGTGAACAGCAACAGTGAAACTGCGCCTAAAACTGTATGTCAGCGTTTGGTGAGGAAAACTTCTTTCTTGTTTTCCTTCATAAACGCCTCTGTTTCTAACCTTCAAATTAGGCCAAACGTGGCCGAGCCAGTTAAAAGAAACTAGGTCAAACTAATGTTTGGGACAAACATTCATGACATTAAGCTGGTAAGCCAGGGAGAGTCATAAGATGAACAAAGCGAGATTTAACAAAAAAAGCAAATAAAGACTGAATAAAATAACGTAACTCGATGTTGATCAGATATGTGTCAGTGAAAAGGGTTTTATTTTATGTCCAAATCATAAGAAGTACTGCATTAAAATAGCCAAAAAAAATAGCTTTTGTGTTAATGAATGATGACGCTATAATTTTAACACGCAGCTAAGGGTGTGCTTGTGTGTTTGAACAGTTTCAAAGAGGCATTGAAGTCACCTTGACAGACAGAGCAGTGTATACAGAGAGGCCGAGGTTTAATCATTCACACACACAAGTTCAAATGCAGGAAACAGACCCTATTGGCTTGGGTAAACAACGGCAGCTTTGATAAAGTTATGCAATTCTGTACAACTATATGCAATCCTCAAAATCTGCTCATATACATGGATACGTTATACGTTTTTGGGGGGGCATGGGGGTTATAACAGATTCTAAGTTGCTCAGTTTGCCTTTTTAGGGGATTTAACTCGGCCACATCCAGACTGAGCGCACACGCACACCAGTCAGAGTGATCAATTGCAGCTGCAGGAGTGAGGGAGCTTGCACAAACGGGGAGACCATTGTTCTGTAGAGAAAGGATGGGGCAAAGAAAATTGGACTGAAATGTGAATGTGTGGGAGGAAGAGGGAAAGTGAGCAGGGTTAGAAGCAGGGGGACGTAAAGTTCGCGAGGAGAGGAGGGAGAGATTATGTGGTGGGGGTGAGAGTGCGTGCGAGAGAGCCAGACTGACAGACAGAAGAAGGTCAGAAAAGAGATTTGCATGTCAAGTAGTAATAGGCTTGTCCCGAGTACAGCCGTGTATACTGCTAAGCTGCAGTGCTCATAGTGCTATAGTGTGTGCATGTAGACATGCAGGAGATTATTACTATAGCCTAAACTAGCTGTCACTATTACAATCACATTTGTATTTCAGTCTGACGATCCTGTTTCTGAAACTTGTGTTTGTTTTATTGTTTTTTTTAATATTATATATATATATATATATATATATATATATATATATATATATATATATATATACACACACAGATAGACAGATAGATAGATAGATCAGCTGGGGGAAATTGTATTTACTGATAGAAAAGACTATTTTTGTACAGCTTACAAATTAGCTGTACTGGAAACTGTGTTTTCACTCGGAGGGCAGCAGAAGTTGAAACTACAGTAGCTACAATGTGAATGATGACAGAAAACCACCTTGACATCTTTGACATATTGCACTGACACTTTTCTTTTATTATTATTATTATTTTTTAATTAGAATTATCTAAGCTGAAATAAATCCAAAGTAAAATACTGGAGTGACTGGAAGAACTGAATACAGATTTTAAAAAAAGAAGAAGTCCAGTTTCAAAACTTTTAAGTCTGGCGTGGGACCTTTGATTCATGTCCTTACAGGCCTCTCTCTTTCTAGCTTGATCTCTGAACTGTGAGCTGATTGCATAGAGCTGCCAGAACAAAGTGTTCAAAAAAATCTGATTTTTGCTTCATCCAATGTAAGGCTTTCTGTCTATTACTCATCGCTCTCTGTCTCGGCTCTCCTGCAGGGTACCAGCTCTGAAATGGATTTGTTGAGGCTAAAATTACACCTGGTCTTCAACCAATTACCTGAACATTCATCCTCCCCTTCAAGCTCTCAGAGCGCTCACGCACGCACACACACACACACACACACACACACACACACACACACACACACACAAACTGTTTTGCCGCTTCACACAGATGACTTTCATTTACCCTTGCAGACTTTTGCATCCACAACACACAAGACACAGGTTATTGTGCAATATATAAAAGCAGGTACTTCTACATTATTTCCAGCCGATCTTTCCATTTACCATTTTTCCCAACAATCCATCACCAGGCCCTAAATATGCAGATAGTCCTGATAAGTGTGCTGGATGACAGCATAAAACATTCAAATGTATCCCATTTATTTAAATTCCCCCTCATTTATATTCATATCACTGATCCAAAGCTGGCCTCTGTCCTTTACTGCCGCAGGAACTCATGCAGATCAGTGGTCACAGGAAATAGTGATTGACTCGTCTTATTGTCATTCATCTGGTGTACATGCTTCCTGTGCAGAGAGAGGGGACACAGGACCGAGATACAAACACTGTTGTAAACTTTGCCATATACATCTGCACACACATACAAAGTCCAGGGCTCTTGAACTTTGCGGACCTTTTATACGCACACAAAAAACTTAAAAAACAGACTGAAAGCAAGGGAAACACAAAAGCATTGTATGGCCTGTTTACTGTTTACAACCTGCCCTATGTCTATAAATCACTCAATCCCACTCAAGTAGATAAAGACAAAGACACCACTACACTGTATTTACCTGTTAATGAGGTTAAGTGTCATTTTATAAGTCATGTCACAGCTGAGCTGAATAAAAGGTTAATCATTTTTGTATTTCGTTAAAAATAAGTGTTCCCCAAATGGTTGCCAAGTAGTTGCAGGCTTGTCATCTTCTATGCAAACTACAGAGAACTCCAGCATCCCATATTTAATTTATAATTTCAGCATACTTTAAAACGGCATAATGTCTAACTATCAATATTAAGTCAGTAATGCTTTACAAAATTTACACTGTAGTAAAACTGATGCAGAAAGTGAAGCTGGTGCGTGCTTTACATACCTGGATGTTTTGCAAAATTTATGAGAGCCTTGTTCCTCTTAAAATGAATTCTATAATCTCCTTACTTTAGCAGTTACTTCTAAAATTAGGGACGTTCCCATTGTCCTTAGGCTTCAGTCAACAGGCCCAGGCTCAGTCAGCAGGAACTAGTAGAAAACTCCTGGTTAGCGACTGTAAGGCAACCACTGGTTGCTAGAGAAAAATAAGTGTTCCCCAAATGGTTGCCAAGTGGTTGCAGGCTGTCATCTTCTATGCAGACTACAGAGAACTCCGGCATCCCGATAGTGAGCAAAGCAATCATAACGAGGTTTCTGGTGCTCCAGTTACTCTTGTGAGAGAGTTCAAAGAGTGACAGCCTGCAACCTCTTGCAACCTCTTGCCAGTTGATCAGCCAATGCACATGGAAGCTGTCAGGGGGTTGCCAACCAGTCCCTAAGCTTATGCGACTGAGGTCTTAGATGTTTAATGCCAATTATGACATGGTATCATGGAATCAGACCAAACTAGGATAATTATGGTTTATTTTCAGGTTTAAGAAAGCTTATTGGGAATGTGATAGCACCGATGTTGTGAACATGCAGCTTAAACCACTGATGTGCTCACAAGGTTCACAGAGAATACATGCTTAGATCAATATCTAAAATTTGTATTATCTTGAAAGTACAGAACTTATAGATTTAAACTACAGATACAAACCTATGAGTTCCTACTAACCCCATCATTCTGCTACTCTTACAGAACATCAAAGGACGATCGTAGAGATTCACTCATTCACAAACACATTCACTTTAACCATCATCTATCACGCACTGAGCTCAGTATCTCACCCAAGCGCATTTTGACATTGATTGGTAGATGACCCGCTCCAACTCCCGAGCCACAACTGCATGAAAACAAAGGTGCAGTGAAATGAATGTCAACGGCTGAGATATATTATGTTATTAATGAACAGTCAATTCTCCTAGTGAACACCTTGTATAGAGGAGAAACTGGCTGGTGTCAAGAGCTGAGCAGCTTTGATGAAACCTCGATGTGAATGATGAGTGTGGTGCTCCTGGTCAGCAATGGTGAACGCTTATCCTGCATTTTAGATACCTCAGAAGTTGGATGTCGGAACTGAGGAGTAATGTCACTCCCAAGTTTGATGTGTTGTAATAGTAAGTGAGAAAAGCTAGAAAAATCAGGATTTGTTTTGTTTCTTAGCAAAGATTAGCTTGCTGTATGACTAGCAATACAGCATAACTGGGGGGTGGGTTTGCTACAGCACATTCATAGATACAGCCTGGTCAGTCCTCTGCATTTGGCTTATTTAGTGAGTTACAAATACCCAAAAGTGGCAGTACAGACTAAAAGGTTTACAGTTTTACTACTGTTTACCTTCAGTGCCACCATCTTAGATTTTTAACTTGATAGAGCTGCTCCCACAAACCAAGGAAATCCGAGCTGAGGGAACATTCCACATTTAAATTCTGATTGAGAAATTCCAACTTCCGTCTTAATCTGGAAACTGCCAGTATTCCTTTCATGCCTAGTACAAAACTCCTCCTTTAACACCCCCTTGCTTCTCTGCTGTAGTAGTTGTAGTTGTCGACTTTAACACTGAAAATTTAACAATTTTTGTTTTTACAGAAAAGGAAACAAAGGAACTTTTAATCAATTGCTAAAAAGAGTTGGATGGGTTAAATGCAAGGAGTTGGCTAGTCATGTAAAGTCATTGTTTAGTTCCTCTATTAGGGCACGATTCAGTGTGTGGCATGCAGGTTAAGCTGAAAACCATTGTCACGGATAGAGTCACTGCTGGTCTTTTGTTAATGCTGACAGAGAGAAAACGAGTCTGTGAAACTGCACTTCAAAGTGTGAATGACAAAGAGGAGAATGATGTGATGGGAGGGGGGGAAGTGACAGACGTAGTAGATAAAGGCGAGGGGGGGGACAAGAGAGCTGCAAAGAGCTCATTATGAGAGTAAATGATTTTAACTCTTTGAACACTGTTAGAGAAAGCTAATCCAACTCTGCTCTTTATTATGCACTGCTCTGTTGGAGAATGTAACCTCGTGGACCCTACAAAACCATAAAGCCCTCAACAACGATTTTTTAAGCTCTAAAAGTCCCCAGAATAAAGAAATGTTTTCACTGTGATGATTGGCATCTACGCACACTCCTCCAACCCCCATTCAGGGCCAGTCCAAGCAGTCCGAAGTGTGTGTGTGTGTGTGTGTGTGTGTGTGTGTGTGTGTGTGTGTGTGGGCTCAGAATATTCCAGCGCATGGTGAGGGAGGGAGGGGGAGGGGTCTGTGTGCACACTGTCCTGGCACGCTGCCAGTCTCTCGGTCTCTCATTACCACTGTGCGTATGTGTGTGTGTGTATAAGTGCGTATGTGTGTGTTTAAGTGTGCAACGGGAGCCTGTCAGCGTGACGGGCATTACCATGGCAACACCAGAGCAGGTTCCAGATGCAGTGCATCATATTTCTGCAGGACGGTGCACAAACATACGCACACGCGCACTCCCATTAAATTGGCAGACCTTTGGTTAGCCATGCAGATTAGTTTTATCGTGATGGACCAACTCATTTAAATATTCATTCCTCCTTTTATTCTCTTCGCTCTGAGGCGGATGGTCGGCCGCCAGGATCCGGTGATCAGCACTGACCCACACAGACGCACAGTGCAGGTGATCTTTTGCTTAGAAACCCTTGTCTTGTGGGAACGCCAGTTTTTATATCCTCTACGACCCAAATTCCACCCAAAAAGTTGGGATGCTGCTTAAAATGTAAATTGAGCTGAGATATTGTAACATTTTAAGAAAAAAAAAATCAGCTCAGTTTGAAATTGATGGCTGGAACATGCATGTCTTAAAAAAATTGTTTTCCACTGTGTAGCATCCTCTACTCTTAACAATAGCCTGTAAACATCTGGGAACTGAGGAGACCAGCTGCTGGACTTTTCAGAGGATTGTTGTCCCATCTTTGTCTGCATGATGCTCCAAATGTTTTCTGTTGGTAAGGTCTGGAGTGCTGGCAGGCCAGTTCGGCACCTGGACTCTTCCACTGCAAAGCCATGCTGCTGTTATAGCTGCCGTCTACAGTTTAGCATCATCTTGCTGAAATATGCAAGATGCCATCTTGATGGAAGCATATGTTGCTCTAAAACCTGTATAAACCTTTCAGCGTCCATCTGCCGGTTGCCTGGTCCAAAGGCACTAATGTACCCCCAAACCATCAGAGATGAAGGCTTTTAGACTGAGTGACTCAGATTGATGTTTTTTTATCCAAAAATAATTTCTAATTTCTATTCCTCTGACCACAGAACAGTTTTCCACTTTGGCTCAGTGCATTTTAAATGAGCTTTGGCTCATTTAAAATGAGCCACGATGAGCACACGATGACGGATCGTGTTCACATATGGCTTCTTCTTCTTTGCATGATAGAGCTGTAAACTGCATTTGTGTCTGGCACAGTGAACTGTGTTCACAGACAATGATTTCTGGAAGTGATTTCCATGTTTTTTTAATGCAGTACTGTCTGTGGGCTCAAAGACAGAGGATTTTGGCTTTGTCCCTTGCACACAGAGATTTCTCCAGATTCTCTGAATCTTTTATCTTGTAATGTTGATAATGAGATATTCATAGTCTTCACTTTTTTTGTCTTGAGGAACATTATTCAGAAATTATTCCACAATTTGTATACACTGTTTTTTCCAGATTGGTGAACCTCCACCTCTCTAAGATGCTCTTTGGTACACCCAGTCACGTTACTGATCTGTTGCCAATGAACTCCTCCAGCTTTTCCTTTAAGTATCAGCCTTTTGTTACCCCCGATCCAACTTTTTTTAGACCATTTAAAAAAAAGATCATACTTCTCATGAAATAGTAAAATATCTCAGTTCAAATATCTGATCTGTTCAGTGTGTTCCATCACAACTGAGTTTGTATTTTCATGTCAGCTTAGCAGTTTGGCAGCTGTTTATTATTTGCTTACTGGCAAAGCGTTAGAGGAGAGGAAAGACAAAGCTTATAGCTGCCTGTTAAACATGAAGTTGCCAGCGGTCTAAGCAAAAAGAACTAAACTGGACTGAAGATTAAACAAAGTATTAGCAGCTGAACTTCAGAGCTTCTGTTAGATATACTTTTTACTCCAGAGAGAGCAGGCCAGTTATTTCCCCTTACCAACTCCTGGCTACAGCTTCTTATTTATTGTACCGACACGGTATTGACCTTTTTCCTCAAACTCTCAGAAAAAATAATGTCCTTCATGAATCACTCTATGGAGGATTGTTATTTTAAACTTAACCGAGAAGAGGCTTGTGGGTTTACTGGTTTGAAAGTGAAATGACTCATCCATGAGAAACTGCTTTGATTAAGTAAAAAAAATAAATAAATACAGTGTGGTTGTAATGAACAATATCTCCCATTTCATTCCAGCCTTTTCTTTTCATTCTTCGTCAGTTCACCTCGTCCTATTTTACCCCCTTTCCTCCATCTTGAGTAGCCTTACAAGAAAACCTCATTATTCACATTATTAATCCTCCACACTGTGAAGGCCCCTGTGTGTGTGTGTGTGTGTGTGTGTGTGTGTGTGTGTGTGACAATAAAAGTTTGTGTGTAGAAGAGGAGGGAGGATATGTAGAAGTTTGAATCATTGAGTGTGTGTGTGTGTGTGTGTGTGTGTGTGTGTGTGTGTGTGTGTGTGTGTGTGTGTGTGTGTGTGACCTGACAGTAATTCTATGCCACTATGAATAAGTCATGCAGACAGAAACTCTACACACACACACACACACTCAAAGTGAGAAAGATCTCTGATGAAGATTTACAGGCATTTTTTCTGGGTGTTGTTTATCTTCTCAAAATTACTAATTAAAAGACTTATTAGTATCTATATTTAGATCATTGTTGGTCTGACAGTTGAAATGATTATCCCTGTGAGTGTACAGGTAAAACATGATTCTAAACAATTAGAAAAAGACAGAGGAAACAGACTAACGCAGACACAGCAAATATACTTTGTGCATAAGGCTTGTGGATATACAGGGTTTTCTATAATCTAATGTCAGATCTAACATAATTGTTACAAATCATTTTGAAATAATTTGGCTTAAAAAAGAAAAAAGACAAAAAAGGCTACATTGTAATAATGTAACCATGATTAACGTTCTCAGGTTTTGAAATGAAGAATGGATTAATTCTCAGCACAAACAACGTGTATCCACGTTCTGAAACAACGCTCCAGAAGCACAACACTGAACTAGTGCAGTATCTTCTAAACGTGTAAGATCACCTAAACAAGCAAGCAGTTCACTGAAATAGTTTCATCCTCCATAAATTTACTCTTTAGTCTTGCTGCAAGTAGGGATGGGTACTGACATAAACGGTAGTTACCAGATCGAAAAGCAGCGCACATTTCGGTGCTTTTTTTTTTCCTGAGATGTCATACACATTGGATTCTAGCCAATCATTTTACCTTTGCAAGCGTAGTAGGCGGGCCCAGGTACGTACGTTCTTTTAGAGCAGAGCTACAGATTAAAAATGCCCAAGGTGAAGCGGTCAAAAGTCTGGCTGTACTTCACAGCAAAAGATGCAAACTCAGCAGCCTGCAACAAGTGATTTAAGGTGATACTGTGATACTGTCAAAGGAGGTAACACCTCAAATCTGATTAAAAACACCTGGTGACCTCACACCGAGCACATCTACTGCGGGTGTGGTGCCTGTTATCGGTCCCGGAGTTAGCAACATGAACCCAAAGATTAGAGTCCTGGCCCCCAGCCCTGCCAGTGTAGCAGAAATGATGACGGATGATGATGGCAGCAGCCGTTCTTCTCTGCGTGAGTAGCTTAATGTTGCTCGTGTGTAATTTACGTTGAGCATGCTAACCACGTTATTACATTAATGCATGTAAGGTGAACTAGCAAACACCGTCGTAGTTACATGCGGCTGTCTTCTTGTTTGATGGCAGATACTCCCTTCACCCTGGCCAAAAAGGCTAAAATGACCAAAGAAAAAGTGGGAAACAGCTAAACATGAGAGGTTTTTGGACAAAGTTTGTGTTTTTTCCATTGTTTAAGCACTGCTTCCAGCCAAGAGTGATACCATATATGCCCTATAGCTGCAGAAAAGGCTAACATTGTTATCTTTTTACAAAAAACAGCTAAACATGAGAGGTTTTTGGACAAAGTTTGTGTTCTTGATTCTTTAAGCACAGGTTCGAGCACCGTTTAAGCACCGTTTCAAAAGTACCGGTTTGGTACTGGTATCAGATAAAACCTAAACGATACCCATCCCTAGCTGTAAGAAGGAAACATCGCAGCACATGGTGAGCAGTATCTAAAATGCACCCACTTTATTAGGTACAGATCGTTAGTACTGAACCCATTTTTTCCTTCAGAACTGCATTAATTCTTTGTCTCATAGCGTTCCTCTGAGATTTTGATGATCGCATCGCACAACTGCTAGATTTGTTGGCTGCACATCCATGATTTAAATCTCCTGCTCCTCCACATCCCAAAGGTGCTCTATTGGATTGAGTTTTGGCGACTGTCGAGGCCACTCGTACAGATCACTTACCGTCACTCTGTATGTTTAACATGTTTGTGACGTGCTGTGCTATCCTGTTAGAAGCAGCTATTAGAAGATGGGTACACTGTAGTCATAAAGTCATAATCATACATTTGAACTCACTCACTTGCTACTAAGGGACCCAAAGTGTGCCAAGAAAATATTCCCCACACCACTACACCGATAGATCCATGCTGACCATATCGTCTTAACGTCACAGCAGAAATTGAGACTCATCAGACCAGGTGAAATTTTTCTAACCTTCTATTGTCCAATTTTGATGACCCCATGCAAACAGTTTTCACTTTCTGTGTGGTCTTCTGCTGCTGTAGCCGGTCGGTTGTGTGTTCAGAGATGCTCTTCTACCTTGATTGTAATAAGTGATTATTTGAGTTGCTTTTGTTTTCCTCTGACCTCTGCAAACACTACAAACACTAATTTTAACCTCATGTCGTCTGTTAGCAGGGTCACGCACAGGCTTGGGCTCAGTTTGAGCCCGAAGAATCTACAGTCACGACCCCCCAATTTATGATTAACTGTAATGCTGATGAAGAACCGAAGCGAGCAGAGAGCGTGCTTTAATGACTTCCATGAATTTTGGTCTGACACATTTGTGTGCTTGTTTATTATTATTTTTAAATATAAAAAGCACATGAAGATGAGAACTTCCACAGTAAGCTAAAATTAGTCACCAGGTTGACGACAGAGAGGTTTCTGTCAGTCAGGCTCAAGATGGAGCGTTCCCGAGGTGCTGACTGAGGCCTCCACCTGACTGGTTGGTAAAGAAACTGTGTAGGAGGTGTTGTGACACTGAACCTGAGACCTGTCAGAGATTTGTGTTTATTTATGATTCAGTAAACATTTCTGTGAATGTGAACCCTGAGTTGTGAGAATCGGAATTTATAATAGGACATTATATTAAAGGTATTCATGCTTTACACGAATAATGTTGATATAAACCGAGACCTGACTGGCAGATATGTACATTGAATAAAAAGCTTTCTGACGTGTGTGCGTCTATGTGTGTTTCTTTTTCCATCTTGGCAGCTTTCTGGCTTGATGCCAAACGGCAGTTGGTAATTTCACCAGAAACAAAAGACCAGAAATGACAGTCGAGAGTGAGACAGAGGCAAAAAAGAAAAAACAGTGCATGAGGAAGGGAGAATAACAGGGGGAAGGGACTGTGCGGGTTTCACATCTCAGTGAGCACAGAGGACAAAATGAGTGCAGATTAGAAATGGAGACTGAAAGCGACAGAAAATAAGACACGGAGGAGAGAGGGTGAGATGAAGGTGAGGGTTTGTTAAGTTTACAATTTAAGCTGCTGAACTGAAAGAGGAGAAGAAGAGGGAGTTATTCATTTTCACTTGCGCTTGGAAATGCTACAAAAAGCACACTGATTCATGTAAGATTAATGAGCTGTTAAATTTCAGCATCGCTTTGAGGTGGCTGTGTTTGCTATAAAGAAAAAAAAGAAATGGCCCTGACCATGGTGCCCACTCAAGTGCTACATGATTCTGAGCAAAATATCCTGAACTGGCATAAAAGAGGTGTGGGTGTGACCGTTGTAGTCGTCTGTCGCTTTGTGAAGGAGTGTCGACCTGTTCAGGGTGCCTCTCGCTCATCATCTGCGAGGAAAGGCTGGAACGGTAAACAACATAAAGGCCTCAAATACAGTGACAGCCCAGAGCGGCCCATCATCTGTATATACTAAAACATCAGACACAGATCAATGTACTAATCGACTAATCACGGCATGTGGCCTGAACACTGGATCCTTGTGAAAACCTCATTCGCAAAGTGGACACGTCCCTTTGGATGTGTCACTTCTCACGTCTGTATATTTTGCTTCCAAGGATCCAGAAATTCTTGTGATTGTTTTTAAGGCTTTCTGAAGGTCTTTTAAAGGTTTTCGTTGGACATTGACTGCTCCTTGTACTTGACCATTTTCAGAGGCTTTTGTTTCTTAGGTTGCTCAACACGGACCTATGACTCATTCGGGCATGAAAAAGGCACCTAACTCAGAGGCTGCACCAGTGCTGTGTTTACACATAACAGATAACTTGGCAAAGAAACAATTCTGAATTGTATTTTAAATTGTAAAATTGTAATTTATGCACTTTGTTACTGGCAGCCTGTTGTGAAATCATATAATTGGTTCCCATATTTGTAGTTGAATTATTTTTAAAAACCCAAAGATGACAGTTTGACAGGCATAAAAATGGCATTTTTGCACCAACAAAGTGAATCCCATACAGCTGTTAGCCGAACATTTGGTCACTCCGGAGGTCAACATCCAGAAAGCAGAAGATCTATGGAGGAGAGGCACACTTGCGCTTTTATTCCACTATTACCTACTCAGCTCGACTTGACTTGGTTTCAGTCATTTTCTATTACAATTAAGTATAACTTACTGTGCAAGGAATCATTATAGACCTCATAGCTGAAAGTGTGGCCACATGTTTGTGATACAAACACAAGACTACAATGGAGGACGTTGGGGGGGATGGCATACCTGCTGCTCACTCTATGGCTTTTTGTCAGTCTCGGGAGGACTGTTGGGTTTTGTGTGGGTTTCAAAAAAAGGGGGGGTTGATTTTTCATGAAGGAGATGCTCTCATGACTCATCGAGTGACGCCAATGATTGGCCAATCAGTTGCATGCAGTCTGTTGATGTCACATTTTTGGAACAAATTTTCAGATTGCTTGGAATCCCGGCTGAGGAGTTACTTAAAAACAAACAAACCTGGTACCAGGTATATTACCTAATGGAAAACCCCTAAAAACTGAGTTGAATTGAGCCGACCCGAGTAGCTACTAGTGAAAAAGGCCAATAGTGTCAGCAAAGACTAACCTCAACCATGAACTGCTCCTTGCATGGTATGATCTTCGCTTCAAGGTCATACAAGGTCAACAGTGGCATGGTGCTGGGCTTATGGTCTGTGCATTGGTTATGCTGTACACCAACTCTGACCGAGTTGCCCTGACAGCTTAGTTTAAGGTAGATTAATGCACATTAGATATGCGCTGCCTCCCAGTGTTATTCCAGCCAAGGACAAAAAAGGTCAGGAAAATAGTATAAACTGGTATATTTTATTATAAAAGAAAATATTCCTGTTGAATACAAACACACCAAAAATGTTTAATAAAAAAACAATGTCCTCTGTGCATGTGTGTGTGTGTGAGAGAGAGAGAGAAAGCACATGATTGTGTGTGTCATAATGTTTTTGGACCATCTTTATTCTGATGACAAGACGGCACGCCAATTTACATAATTCCCACAACCTCCCTACTTCATCCCCTCCGCAAGATAATGAGGTGTTGCCATGGACATACAAATTAAACAGAGTGCTGCACACTCACCCAATCAGGAGTACAGAGGAATGTACACATCAAACATACACACACACACACACACACACACACACACACACACACACACACACACACACACACACACACACACAGACAGACACAAACTAGCACCTAAAAATGGATGACAAGGGAGAACTCACAACACAAACTTCAGAGACTAGCCTGAATCTCTTCTATCTCTCTAAAATCAGGAAGGAGGACACGTTGTACCTCAAAACTTGTGTATGTGGGAAAGAGCAGCCTGAGCAAAGAGTTGTGCTCTGTAAGAGCGCACACTGCCCCTCTCTCACTCTCTCACACTCACACAAAACCATAAATAAGGTGTCTAGACAGCACAGTTGTCAGTCTGCCCTCTGGTGTGTTGAACATACAAATCAACAAAGTGACAAAAGACGGGGGGGTTAATACATATGCATGATGTGTGCACTCCTTCAGGAAAGACTGATTCATCCGATTACCTCGCCTTGCTGGGCCTTACACACACACACACACACACACACACACACACACACACACACACACACACACACACACCTAAAGGTATTTAAACAGTCACCTACTATTTTCAACTCTCTTCCTCTTCCTTTCACGTGCATTTTTCAAACCATATTCTGCCTTTAGAAGAGTGCAAGCAGCGATCAACATCGGTGGCTATTCTAAACTTTTAGGTCAATATGCTCAAGAAGTTGTTCCTGTGTGCTCGGAAAAAGAAATGTACATTTAAGCATTCAATAAAAGCTCCAAAGCAACTGATATCTTAACCATGAGGAGATATCATTTTGCATGAACTTTTTGATTCCTCCACTGAGCATCTACTGGTTCTAGTTTGTTATAATAAAACAAATTCAGCATTTTCACTCGTCATCACTGAGCTGTGAATATTCGAAGGCATCCTGAGAGCAAAACAGAAGCATTTTCATTAATTAAACCACGATATTCAATCATTTTTAAAGCAGCTTCAGTAACTCTGCATATCTGGGCTCAGTTTTTGGCATTTCTGTTTATATCAAAGCCCATGAACACATGACGTTAAGTAGCATTAACACAACAGGGGTGGGAAAATAGTTCCAGTTTGCAAGTGTACCATGAATAAAAAAGCTCTTTCACAAAGCAAACTTGTGCAACTTTGAAAAACTTCAGCAGGTATTTATTACTGATGGGATGAAGCATGCAAAACAACATGTATTCTACATGCACTGCTCACATAATCACACACTCTTGAATCAAAAGTGAGACCTTTGCACTGAAGAGGTGGGATTTAAATCTCTTATTTAACTCAACCGGGCAACACCAGCTCTCGGCCAAGAAACACACACACACACACACACACACACACACACACACACACACACAGTCTGGGTAGCCTGAGACTCTCATTGTTATTCTGCACACAGCTCTGGTCACAGATGGGGCCAGGCAGGAACGCAGACACACAAACACACACAAACACTTGCGCAAGCACAGCGAGGCACAGGACACATTATAAATGACAAATAGCATACAGGCTTTACTCACAGAAATGTGCATGTACGCATAATTGCACACAGTGTTACGCACAAATGCATTCCCCTACTGACGGCAAAATATCTGCCTTCATTAAACAGACAGAGGAAGGCACGACTAACCGCTAAAAATAGAAAGTACAGACACATCAATTGAGAACTTTTAATGAACCGCCCTGACAGCCACATGTGTATTTTTGATTTATGCTTAACCTTTCACCACCATAAATCCACGTGAAGGACAAGAGGGTCATCTAAGTGATAGTTGTTTTGGGGGTTTTTAAGCTGCAACTCTCCACTAGAGGCTGTCAAACATGATGCCAGCGACTGGAAAAAGCACAGCTTCACCGACAGGAAAGTCCTGTAATAGCTGAAAGAAACCCTCTGTGCTCCTATCTTCTGGAGGCCAGTTGATCAGCGGCAAACTGTGAGGAGTCAAAGGGCCCACTCACTGTCTGTGTGTGTGTTTGTGTGATAATGAGCCTGAGTCCTTGTGCAAAGGCACAGAATTGCTGACAGTTTTTTGGAGCAGCTGACCAACCTCTCACCCCCCAGATATCATCGGTGTTTCCTCCACAATGCTCCACTTATTCCTTTCTTTCTCGTACAAAGTTCACTTAACAGCAAACCGATTATGAATGATGTGCTTTCTTCTTGATTACATGATCACGCACAGTAGATTAGAGCAGCTTGAGAGTTTCTGCTACTTTAAACACAGTACCATAATGCTTTGGTTTTGTTGTTTTCCTTTACTCTGGAAGGGACTAACAGACTGTATGATTGATATAAACAACATACATATTTATCTCTGCCAGACTTTTCAGATTAGATCCTGCACTATATTGTCAAACATATGACCTTGAGTGAGATCACATTCTTAATCTATAGAGTTTATTATGATGTCGCCACAGCGGATGCAGATATGCGTTCCACAAGGTTTAAGAGTGTTTATGGGAATTTTTGACCAGAAGCACATTTGTGAGGTCAGACACTGATGTTGAATAAGAAACCCTGGGTCTCCAGGCTAATTCATCCCAAAGATGTTCTGTTGGGTTGAGGTCAGGAGTCTGTGCAAGCCAGTCAAGTTCTTCCACACCAAACTTGCTCATTCATGTCTTTATGGACTGTGCAGGAAGGGACCATCCCCAAACTGTTTACACAAAGTTGGGACCATGAAATTGTCTAGAATGTCTTGGTATGCTAAATGGCCTGTATTTGTATAGCGCTTTTACTAGTCCCTAAGGACCCCAAAGCGCTTTATACAACCAGTCATCCACCCATTCACACACTGGTGATGGCAAGCTACATTGTAGCCACAGCCACCCTGGGGCGCACTGACAGAAGCGAGGCTGCCGGACACTGGCGCCACCGGACCCTCTGACCACCACCAGTAGGCAACGGGTGAAGTGTCTTGCCCAAGGACACAACGACCGAGACTGTCTAAGCCGGGGCTCGAACCGGCAACCTTCTGATTAAAAGGCGAACTCCCAACTCTTGAGCCGTGATCGCCCCACGGCTGAGGCAAGACCAAAGTTCGTCGAGACCAAGACAAGACCAAGACCACGTAAACGTGGTCTCGAGACCAAGACCGTTCTCGAGACATCCAACTCTAACACCATAATCGTCCCTCCACCAAACCTTACACTTGGTGGAGTACCGTTCTCCTGGCAAACCCTGACTCGTCCATCAGATTGCCAGATGGAGAAGTGCGATTCTTCAATTCAGAGAACACGTCTCCACTGCTCTACAGTCCAGTGGCAGCATGCTTCACATCACTGCATCCAATGCAAAGTATCCGATGCTTTGCATTGCCCTTGATGATGTAAGGCTTGGATGCAGCTGCTCAACCATGGAAACCCATTCCATGAAGCTCTCTACATACTTTTCTTGAGCTAATTTGAAGGTCACATGAAGTGTGAGGGCACTATGCCTCAGGCGAGGCACATAGTGCTAAGCATCCGATGACCTCGCTACATGGCCTACCTGTCACAGTCTGCGCTGGCAGACCGTGTGGAAAGAGGAGGAAAAATATAATTTAACAAAAGGCGAACCGTTTATTTTTGGCTGGGAAACATGCACAAAACAAAAGGCAGATGCACACTAAGGCAAAGCTAACTAGAACTAAACTGGGAGAAACTAAATCCTAAACACATGAGACAAAGAACATAAAACCTTGAACATGATAAAACCTGAACATAAAAAACCTTGAAACATGGAGGCATGGAAACATAACATGAACTCAAAAGACAAACTGACAAAGAATAAATGAAAACTCACAGACTACATACAGACAAGAGGTGATCAGGGGAAGTGTAAACACACAGGGAAATAGCTGATACAAATGAAGATGACGCCACAGGGAAGCAAAATTAAACACAATAAACATGGAACATGAGACTGTCAAAATAAAACAGGAAGGTCGAGGACTAAGACACACAGACTTGACATGGTGATAGTTAAGGAGAGGATGAGACGGGAACACGGAAGAGAGGGAGCGAGAACAAGAGGGACACGATGGGAAAGAAAGGGAGACAAAGAAATCACTGAGACACACAAAGGGCGAGAGAGACTTAAACACAGGGGACTTGACAGACTCGCACACTGAAGACACGACACCCTAACCCACGTAATGGGGAAGACACAGACGTGGGAGGAACCTAGACAGACAAGAACTAAATAAGGAAACAGAACTCAATATCAACAGAACTCACTGAAGCCTAAACTATACAAACAACACAAAGAACATCATAATACAAAAAGGCATGAAACTCAAAATGCTGGGTCAAAAGACTCAGTCCATGACACTACCACTTCAAAGCCCTTCCACTTTGTTATAGAGCTCCTGAGAGCGACCCATTCATTCACTGACGTTTGCAGAAGCAGTCTGCATGCCTAGGTGCATGAGTTTATACACCTGTAGCCATGGAAGTGGTTTGAACACCTGAATTCAATTATTTGGATAGATGAACAAATACTTTCGGCATTATAGTTTATAAAACCTATACGTTTATGCATTGTCCTACAGGGTGACAACAATAGCCCATCATCCATTTACAGCTGAGAGGTAAAAAAAAAACACTTATTTGTATGAGCCGCTTGCCTGTATCAGGAATATCCCACACTCTTACTCCGTGTTTGCCCCATCCAACCTTGAAAGATAGGAAACTTGCTTCCTCACGCCTTAAAAAAACCCCATCTGTAGGTCAACATGATGTCCTTGTTGTCTTACCAAAGTGCACAAAATATTTATAATCTGTGTACCACTTCTGTATAAGATACATGCCATGTATTTATTAAATAAAAGTCACTTTTTTTTTAAGTTAAAACTGACCTTATTCCTCATTTTTAGTCACATATAGACGAGTTCAGTGACAATGTTCAAATTAAACATGGCAAGTGTTTCAAATAATGACGAATCCCACAGGTCTTTTCTACTTGGAGGTATCCTTGAAGTTAATGACTTATATTTCTAATATGATCCACAAAGACACACAGCATGAAGCAAAGGAGTCAGTTTTGTCTGTAGGCTTGATTAACTGTCTGTGTGCTGCAGTAATGATGTTTAATTCAAAATTTATGCTAAATAAATGTTGTGTTATCGGGCCACAAGTTGTACTGAAAGGAGGCGTTTTGTTGTTTAGGAGTGTGGTTTGTTTTATGTTTCTTATGATGTTGTAAGCTACTTTTGCTCGTGTTTGGTCTGTTGTTGACCCCTTGGTTCAGCCTCTGCTGTAGAGAACAAAGAAGTTATGCATTCAAAGTTGCAGTGATGCGTAAAAAACAATTTTTTTTTACATCTTTGATTATTTTTTGGTGCGTCTTCCTCTTTGCGCTGAACTCCACTGAAGTTCCCTTTTCTGCTTAAGCTGACATTTCAACCAATAAGCATTCTTCCTGCACAGCGTCGTCGCTGTGGGTCTACACACTGTTAGTTTTTTGGATTCTTCGAAATCTCTCTGCAAAGATGAAGACTTATCCAAAGTCTGTTTTAAAGGTAGGGTGGCTATAAAAGCTTGGTTTCCCACATGTAAAGGACCTATGATGGAAGTTATGGAGTTGCAAATGAGCACAACTTAGCAGGGATACATTCAGAGATGTATCCTTTCTAGTTGGCACAGTAGCTGCAATTTTGTGTTACTGCCTTCCATAAATATAGAGATTATTTATGAGGCTTAAAACGATATTAAAACTAAAATAAAACTCGACAAAGACACTGAACATTTTTCTTGGCAGTTCATTTAAAACAGCAAATTCCAGGAAAATCCTCACACTGCAGAGGCAATGAAGTATTACAAGAATTATAACATCACGCTGACTGCAAAGAGTGAATGTTTCACTTTTTTGCTTCATCTTCGATTCGCTTTGTTTCTAAAAACTATTTATTTGCATTTCTCTGCTTAGTAAAGACTCGGTCTTAATTACAAGTGAAGGCTGGCAGTGGGTTCTCTGCTCAATAGGCACATCCGTGTAACGCCACAAACAAGTGTTTACAGCTGCCGATGAACCAAAACAAGCCAATCTGTATACACCAACACACACACGGGTACGCACAGCCTGGTCTTCATCCGGCAGTGCTGGCACAGCGCCCTGAGACGTCGGCACTCATCGCGGGCACAAAGGAGGGCAGGAAGCGCAGACGAAAGACAGAAAGAAACAAAGAAAAACAGCCAAAACAAAAAGAAAAGAAGCGCAGCAGACGGCGGGACGACAGAGAACTCAAGACTGCTGAGAAATAAATGTGAAAAAAAAAGAGTACCTCGGCTCTGATCCACGCCACGCTGGGAGAGGAGGAGCAGGATATTGCTCTTGATTGCTACAGGGTCCACCTGTCTGTCTGTCTGTCCGTCCTTCTGCCTGCCTGGAGCGTTGTCTGTGTGTCTGCCTGGCATCAGCACCTCTCTGTGTGTCTGATGTCTCATTTTTTATAAGCCTTTATGCGCCGGTCACTTTCCTTTTTTCCTTACATCTTAGTCTGCCACCCACTTTTTTGCTGCGTCTGTGTGAATCCTTGTGCGTCTGTCTTTTTGTCTCTCTCACCATGCTGCTCTGTTTTTGTCTTTCTCACTGTCTGATGTGTCTCTCTCTGCATATGTCAGTGCGTCTGCTTTCTTCATGCACAGATGCAGTCTCACACCCCCCATTTTTGCAGACAAACGTGCACATTTTATATTTGGCGGTTGAAAAAAAAGATGCAGTGAAGTTTGACGGTTAATAAATGCAAACGCAGATGTTGCACACATGACAGCAGCCACCTTGGAGGTCATGCAGCGGCACACAACAAGCCAACAGAAGAGGACGTCTTCTCTTATGAAAGTATTTCAGATTATCGACCGTCCTCGGTGTCCTTGCATCCCTCCATCAGAAGCTTGGACTCAAGCCAAGTCGGGCACCCCCCACCCACACCCACACGATCTCCACTGTTCAATCCCAGCATGCCTTGGCACAACACTGGGTGATTACTCTCACAGCGGTAAAACAGAAGAGATGGAAAGAAAGACAGAGAGCCTGGATCTCTGCCATGTCTTTCCTTGTAGTGAGCTAATGAAGCAAGAAATGCTTGGATAGACTTCAACCATCAACACACACACATACGGTGAGCACAACAGCCCTCGCCAGCATAGACATCATGCATATTGAGCATGTCTTTCATATTTGTTCTAACAAGAAAACCCAACATGGCGGACAACCACCAACCTGTCCAAACAGCGACTTCGTTAGCATGCCTTTGTTCTCCATAAAACTGTGTTTGGCTCCTGCTTTGATTCAAGTGCTTTTTAAAGGGAGGGTTGTTGTGCAACTAGGAAGTAAAGTTGGGGGGGGGAAATAGTATTTGTTGTGTTCAGTGTGAGCATCTTTACCTGGTAATGTAGGCAAAGTAGACCAATGAGTGGAGGGGAAGCGAGTCTCTGGTCAGCTGGCTGAGAGGTTGGCTACTTGGAACTGGAGCGGGGAGAAGACAACATGTAACGGTGCAAAGACAAAGAGAGTGTCCTGTTCCAGGGATAATTCAATCCACATTTCAGAGCAAATGATCATTCATTGTGACAGCCTTGATAAATGTTTTCAGAACTCTGCTGAAGTCCTGAGTCACGCTTCAAATGAACAGTAGGTTTAGTGATTTATTAAAACGTGCAGAAATCACATTTAAATATAGTATATAAGAAAAAAACAGAGTTTGGTACGACCACTTTTATTCTTCAACACAACCTGAGCTCTCTTAGTCAACCTTCTTCTAATTTTTTAAAGTAGTCTTCAGGAATTTATGTTAAATAAATGAGTGAAAAATGAGCCATTGTCCAAAGAAAAACTTTCAGAAAGCTGGAGAACTATTGCTCAAGACTGCACTTAAAAAATAAGAAAGTCTGGCTCCTTAGAAACTAAATATAAGGAAATAAGAGGTGGCTGAAGCGTTCTGCACAGTAATGCACAAGTGCAGAGCAACTATTTGATTTTCAGATAACGTTACAAGCACTAGAACATTCGGACAGAGGTGCCAGGTTGCACACCAAAGAGAAAGACATCTGGAAAACATGTTACACTCACATTTACAGAACTGTTTGAAGGACATGCACAAATGCTTTACTTAACCAGGAGGAGTCGCTCTTGAGAAGACTGTCCTGGACGGAGACCAGCAGGGCAATTTTTTTTCCTGCGTTTTAATAACTTGCTTGTGACTTTTCATTTTCTGCATAAGTATTGCAGATAATGCTCCACACAACGGTCAGCAATTAGCACAAATCTTTCTGACCTAAATGCACATTGGCCAACCTTTCTTAGACTGTAGCTCAGGGGTGTCAAATATACAGCCTGTGGGCCCTCCAAAATCCTGGAGGGCCCGGATATCCCAAGTTGCTGTGCGTTACTCATGGGCATAATATATGCTCTCGATCTGAGCTATTGCAAGGAACTGAAATATACTTTCGAAGTCTTTCAGAAGCTGTTGCTTGATCTTGATGGACTGAGAGCAAAAGTAACAAGTCTCAAGAACAGTATGTTCTAAAGATGTCACTTGTTTTGAGCACTAAGAAATTTTATTCAGATTGTGTTGCTTTGTATTTGGAAGTCCACTGGGAAAAAATGATAGTGTGGATAAAAAATGGAAGACACTAATTTTTTTCTATCTAGTTATTTTTAGATGTTATATTCAAGAAATGTGTCTTGACAGTTGTTGTACTACCCTGTCCTTAACACTTATCCTGCATTTAATCCTCAAAGAGATGTGCTGATGAATGAACCAGCATTATGTTAAACATGTTGACTCTGTTTCAAAAATTGTTAACCATTTTGAGTCCTGTATGTGTAAAATTAATCCTAAATGTGTTTACTGCATGAAAGTTTGAACACTGAAAGTTAACATTTACCGAACACTTAGTACAAATGTTTTCTAAGTGGATTTCTGGTTTATTTTCACTGTTTAAATATAAGGTGTTGAATTGCCTAAAGTAAAATATAAATTGTACAAACTGTACAAACAATAAAAAAAGTTAATTGCTTAAAAATGTTGAATTCATTCAATTCTTAAAAGCTAGTACAATAATAAAAACAAGAAAAAGCTAAAATTATGATGATAATGAAGAAAATCAGCTACTTAATATTTTAAATGATGAACTTAAAAAAAATGTTTTCGTAACTACTATCATTAATTACATAACACTTAAAAAACAGTTTTGAATAATATGGAAAAAAGTTGGAGAAACATAAATTTTTTGAGTAAACAAAAACATGTTTTTAAGTTACCAATTATTAAGTATATGGTAATTAAAATTACCTTTACTTATAGAGGAAAAGTTCATTCCTCTAACTCAATGTAGTTTGTTGGTTCAACGTAATTTCTACACAAGTTATCTTAACGCAAAAAGATTAATGGAAACTGTTGCGGTAATTTTTTTTGTTAAGCTTAAACAATAGTTTTTAGAGTGTGGGAGCCGGAACATGCCCAACGATTTGTCTAACCCGACCCATGTGACCCATTGTAATGTATGAAACATTTCAACATGAGGGGAAATGTCTGAGCATTTCTAACTGAGACTAGTTGTTTGAATCATTAAGACATGAAATACCAGATGTTTAGTTTCAAAAGATCTACATGTGAAATGTTTGTACCTTTCAAATGTGGTTTGATGGTCAATTAATTCAATTCATTTAGATTTTTAAAAAAGTTGATTCAAAATTTACTTGAAATATATCCACCACCTGTTTTCTTACTCGATCGCTGAACAAGAAATAATGCTTTTGTTTGTCTGGCAAATTTTTAAGGTAATAGGAGACGGGATTGTGTTTTTTTTATTTTGCAGAAGTTGATACAACCCCCTTTAAACATTATTACTTGTACAAAATAGGTTGTATGTGGCCCAAGAACTAAAACAATGTTTTCCACCCCTGAGCTAGAGAAAACAAACAAGTCACCTTAATATCTCTACAACTTAATGAGTTGCATAAATATGAGCCTTTAAATTTCATTTGTGTTGAAAAGAGCCACCATGCTCCACTGGTTTCTAGTTTTGCAACAGTCTAAGCCCTGGATCTGACAGTGGTAGTGCTACACTGACTGATATGACTGATAGGACAGACCAACTTCCCTCAAACTCTTAACTAAAAACGGAAGAAAACAGAGTCTCCTGTACTGGTAGATAATTAAAGAGAAACATGGCTGTCTACATAAAGCTGTTCTTAAGGCTCCGATGTGACCGACTCACTTTTAAACAGCTAAACAATCTCCAAGCAAAAATAACAGACCACCAAAGCTCTTTACAGATTCTTTACTTTGACAGATTCACTAAGTTAATTCACAGGGACTGTTTAAGCGGAGAATTTAAACCATAAATCAACCTACCTGCCCTGTGCTCCAGCCTTAAGTCACCTGACCGCCTTTAGCGGCTGAAATAATGGATGCTCAACATACACAGCTCGCCAGAGGTAATAAAAGGAATAATAATAATATATTAAATAGACACGTTTGACTATGATGGAAGAGAAAACTTTATTTAGAATATTTTAAAGTAAGGACGAGTAATATCAGTTTGGCTATTTTAGCATGCTAGCGTGCTCACAGTGATAACAGCCTAGCATCTTGTGTTAGCAGCCAAGGCCGCAGGGTGGAAACGTTAACTAGGACTGAGTATATTAGAGAACTGGGGATACAATACAGATAGTTAAACAAATACAATATACTTTTCATGTTTGAACAATATAATTACGTACATTGTACTAACATGATAGTATATTGTACAAACATATAAAGTATATGAAAGTTAGTATGAAAGTTAGAACAATAAACTTTTCACGTTATAACGTGATATACTTCTATTTTTCTTTTGCCTGGGTGGCAGCTCTGCGCTTGCGTAAAATATTGATATAGAAGTGCAGTATGTACTAAATTGTGTTGATTGGCATGTCTGGTTTTTAAAAAAAAAAAAAAAAAAAAAAAAAAAAGCCTATGCACATTTAAACGACAGAAGTTGACCCAAAGTGCACAATAACACTCCAGGTCTCCGACAAATCTATTTTCAAAATACACGAAAAGCTGAAAAGTGTGTTTTGTTGTATTATTAATTTTATTGTTGTGGAAAGTATAAATCACAATCATTTCATGGTCATTAAAACGTGTTCAGAAGTGATGACTATTCATCATCTCATAAATCATGACACACTGCTCTTCCCTTCATAAGCTGCCTTTATGGGTTAAAAGAAACAATATTGGCCTTATATTTAATTGGTATGTGATCAATGCCAAAACGTAAGCAAGATTATTGAGGGACATTGGCCTGCAGTGTTTTCAGAATAGTACATAAATAGCTGCTGCTTATTATATGTTGCTTGGTAGCTTGATCTATTATAATAGAATTTATCTGCAAAAATAATAAAGCTTTAAGGTAAAGATGCAATAGAAAGTCAAATCCAAAGTGCAGTGAAGTAGATGTACTGTATGTTAAGCCTGGAGTTACCACTTGTGCTCACTAATAGTACCAGCAGACATCCAGACAGAAACCCAAGATTTTAGATTTTTTTAAATTATTATTTATTTCCCTCAAAACAGGAAAAACTAAACTTGCCTCTACTAAATCATTCATCTATCCAGCAGTTTTTAGATTAAACATAAAAGAAATAATAAATAAACAAAATGCAACACAGAGGTTAAATCCTAAATATTCACAGTAGGCTGTGCATTTTAAATGATCACAATCTTTTTCTCAGTAATCCAAACGCACCCCTGTGCGAGGCAAGGCAAATTATTGACTGACTATTCAAAATGTAAGATTTCCATCCATAGCAGATTCATGTGAATCGTAACTGCTGGCAGTCCTGAGCAAGTTGTAAACAAGTGCAAAAATCCTTCAAGTCAAAATAATTCAAGAGCGTTAAGGTTCACCGTGTGATTTCAGTCACATTCATTTTTTTGATTTTGTATAAAGTGCCATTTCTTCACAATTTTATACGAGGATTGCGAATGCTATAAATGAATTATGAAGATCTTAACGTGATACAAAACGTATCCTGGAGCAAAAATTAAACAAAAGTAACAACAACAACAACAACAAAAAACAAAATCCAGGCACCTGTTGGTCAGAGAAAATAAAACAACATTCAAGTATATTTAACTTCATTTTTAGAGTCGAGGTGACACATCCGAGTGGAGATCAGTGGTTTTCCTTTCGTTTCCACCTGTCGGCCCCCTCTCCTCCGCTCTCTTCTGCGCCATCTGTTCTTTTCTTGGACTTCTTGTGTTTGTGTTTCTTCAGCTCTCCGTCCTGCGGCTGCTCCGGGGTCGCCTGCCTTTTCTCTTTTTTCTGCCTTTTTTGTTTCCTCTCCTTCTCTGTCCTCTTGTCGTCTTTGCTGTTCCCCTGGCTCGCTGACGAGCCGACGCTGCTGCTTCGGCTGCTGAGCATCTCCCCTTCCTCCAGATCCTTCCCTCCACCGAACCAGTTTTCTACTCCATCCACTTTATAATCAGCCTCATGCTCCCACCAGGCACTTCCTCCCTGCACAGCCATCATCCCTCGATTTTCTCTCCCCTCTTTGCCTTCTTTGACGAATTTCTCAGCCTTGTTTGGTTTACGCTCTTCTTTTCCAGCTTTGCTCTGCATTAACCCCAAATGAGGGGAATATCTTTGAGAGTATCCAGGAGATTCAAAGGGGAGCAGGTCTCTGCCTTTACCCCGGCTGTGGGAGTGGTGTGTCCCTGGAGCTCTGTCTTTATTTCGATCACTCCCTGATGAATCTTGGTGGTTACTGTGGTAGTGGCTGTAGTTTTTATCTTTGTATCTGAGATTCAATGATGGGTCTCTGTGTGTTTTCTGTGCATCTTTTTCAGGCAGGTTGGGTTCCCTGCTTATTGTGTTGCTTTCCCTGTTTCTGGCACTGGTGAATTTCTTGCTGGGACAGGATGAACTCTTGTTGCTAGCCTGGCTGCCCCCGTATTGCAGATCTGTCCTATCTGCATTGTGTGATGTTGAGAAGGAGTAAAACTGAGAGGAGGTGGGGAGAGAGGCAGTGCGTTTTTGCTCTTTGTCCCCGTCTCTCCCGCTTCCTTCCTCTCTTGTTTGTTCTTTTGACCTTTTCCTCTCTTGTTGCCTCTCCCTCTCTCTGTTCCTCTGCCTGTCCATCTCTCTCCTTGTCTCCCTGCCTGCATCTGCAGACGTGGTGCTTACAGCTCCGTCTTTGCCACTAGAGGGAGCCACACTTCTGTGTGACCAGGAGCAAGCAGAGTCTCTCTCTTTCTCCCTGCCCCTCTCTCCCTGCTGTTCCTCGTCACCCTCGGCTTTGTTGGTCACTGACGGTTGAGGCAGAGTCAAAGAAACACGGTCAGTGTGAACTCTGACTTTTCCTTCATCCTCCTCCTCATCTCTCTCCCATGTTGATCGGGGTGCCTGGGAAATAAAAGTAAAAATACAATGTGACTCAGATGTCATGACTTTTTTTTTTTTAAGGGAGTAAGTCATAGTAGCTTAAGCATCATTAGTTAATATTAATCTCTGGCACTCTTCCTCATGTAATCAGTTGTCCTGTCTCCTTCCCTTAACCCACAACTGGTTGTGACAGGTGACTGTTAAAAGGGAGTTTTTCCTTTTTGAGTTTCTTTTTTTTTCACTGCCACCGAGTGCTTGTTCACAGGGGGTTATCTAATTAGGGCTTTCTTTCTACTATTGTAGGGTCTTTACCTTACAGTATGAAGTGCCTTGAGGCAACTCTTGTTGTCATTCAGCACTATATAAATAAAACTGAATTGAGTGACAGAATGGTGGCACAGTGGTTGCCTGATACCAAGATCCTATATGTGAATCCACCATCTGGCCGGGGCCTCACTATGATGAGTTTGTATTCCGGTTCTCCGGCTTCCCCCCGCAGTCCAAAGGCACGCAGTTAGTAGGGTTCTACATTGGTTGGATGGATGAACTTAGGTGGTGGATGCTTATATAACCTCGGCTGACATACACACCTGAACGTGTACCAGCTCCGTCCATCTTTCTTGGGTGTATTTCTCCAACGTTTTCACCACTGTCCTCCTCTGATGACTCTCTTCTTCACGGCTGCCCAACACACATAGACAAGATTAAATATCACAGGTAATCTAATAAAAGAAGATATACAGCTGCAACACTAGATCTCTTTAGTCTTTAATTGCATCCTAGGATGTTGTTCTTTAGTCTTTGTAGATCCCTGAGGAGAAAATTACGTCCTGTGTTTTATGTGTTAGGAGCAGTGGGCAGCCACCCTGCAGAGACTAACTCGAGTAACAAGCCAGTGACTCAATTGAAGACCTGAGGAAAATTAAACTAGCATGTTTTAACAGTGAGGAAAATCTGAGATCCAAGAATGCATGTGAATGTTAGACAAGGTGCTTGCTGTGAAGATGTGATAAACAAATAGCAGCCGAGCTGGTGGGAAAAATGAAGATAAATTGATTAAGACTGCAAATTCTGTGCAGCTCTGATAGGAAAATATTTCCCTGACTGTTAAAGACCAATCCAGGGTATTATGTTCTTATATTACAGGTAAAACAGTGTTGAACTTAATTTACTTATTAATTATCTAATGTAAAAAAACCCAAAACTATAGTAATCTAAATGGCTGTTCAGATACATTTCGGGTTTTCTACCTGCTTCCACTTTTTCCAGTGAAAGCAAATACTGTTGTTCTTCGTTTAGGAACAGTTTAAACTGAATACACACGTTTAGGTTCAGCAGTTGTGTTCAGACAGAAAAAAAGACATGACGATGTCACCACAACTTGTAACAACTTGGTAAGGTCTGAAAATGTACTTTGATCTAGACTTTGAGAAACGCAATCATATTTTATTACCAGATCAGATAAGATAAGATTATTATTTAATCTAAACATTTCTTGGAAAATGCAGCTACAAAGATTAAAATGAAGACAGTTAAGAGAAAAAAATGAAAGCAGTAATGTTCTGACCTGCCATCACCCAGCTTGGTGTTAGGTCCATCTTGGTGGCCTTCATTTTTGCTCCTTGATGAGCTGAACCTCAATGTACCTTCCTCCCTCGTCATCATCTCGACACCTTCCTTTAGCTCGTCCCTCCACGCTTCTCTGTTTTCTTGCTCCTTCTGCGAGTCTCCCATCTCTTGATCTTTGTCGTCCTCTCTCAAACTCTCTTCTTCCCCCTTTCCTGTCTCACTCTCCTCCACTCCTGTGAGCGCACAGTGCCATAAGTCTAATTCCCCCTCGTCTTCATCGTCTTTTCTTTCTCTGGTGTCTTCCTTCTCTCCTGCCTTCGTTCCCTTATCATCTCTGAAGGTAAATTTGTCCCATGTCAGTCTTTTTTCTCCCTCACCTTGTATCAGTTTGTCTTCAGAACGGTCCTCCTGGTTTCTACTGGATTCCTTTTCATTTAGTTCACGTCTGTTGACCCTCTGCGCCTCCTCTCTATTTTCAGGGTAATTGATGTTTTCCTGCGCCTTCCCTGTAACCTCGTGTTTTCCATTGTTCTCCTCTGTCCTTTTGCCATCCAGGTTGATGTTGATGCTTATCTTCATCTGCGGTTTCACCTTCATCCCTTCCTCCCAGATGTCTTTCGCTGTCAGAGGCCATGTTTTCTTCTCTGACTTCTTCTCCATTTTTTGCTTCTCTTTGTCAAGTGGTTTCAGGAATTCACTAAGACGGTTTTCAGGCTTCTCTGCTGTTTTCGTTTTCAGGTGTTTGCCACTTTGCATCTCACCAGAAAGACTACCATCCCTTTCATTCTTCACCAGATCCTCATTCTTTCTTTTCCTATTCTTCTCTGATCTAGAGTCAGGAGTTTTGCTGCCTCCAGGGTTTTCTTCTCGCTCTTTGCTCGTCCCGTCTAGCTCTTTGTTGGGTTTTGCTTTGTGCTGTCTCTTCCCATCACTAAAGTCTAAATCTTTGCCTCTTTTCCAGCATTCCTCTCCTTCTGAATTGCTTCCTATGAATTTTCTTTCAGGTTGGTCTTGTTTCAGGACAGTTTGGTCTGAATCTTTCTGTACTGGCGTACTATGCTTGCAGGCCTTTGGTTCACTGCTGTGCCTCCTTTTGTCCTTTCTGCTGTCATCTCTAGAGCTTTCAGCATGAGGGGGCGAAGTCTCCTGTCCACTGTCTTCAGGTTGTTTCTTCTTCTTCTTTTGTTCATGTTTCAGTGGGCTCGACTCCTCCAGTTTTTTCAGTGGTTTATTGTCTGTACTCGGTCCTTG
This sequence comes from Copadichromis virginalis, assembly GCF_057382275.1. Classification (NCBI taxonomy): domain Eukaryota; kingdom Metazoa; phylum Chordata; class Actinopteri; order Cichliformes; family Cichlidae; genus Copadichromis; species Copadichromis virginalis. The sequence goes on from NC_140621.1 coordinate 14,622,556, forward strand.
CAGTTTCATTTCCATGCTACTCTTTGAAAGCGTGACTTGTTTATGTCTTGACTTCTCATTGCACCTCTCAGTAGATGCTCTTGGCTGAGCTCTGTCTTCAGATGGCGTGGAGCGACCGTCACTGGACGACTGAGATGGAGGTGATCGGCTGTCATTAGCCTTATAAGACATAGAGGAACTGCTGTCACTGCATGACTGAGATGGCGTGGAGCGACTCTCGCTTGAAGAATGAGATGGGAGAGAGCGACTGTCACTGGATGACTCCGACGAGGGGGAGCAGCCATCCATCTCAACAGGGCATCTATCTTGTGGTTGGTAGCGAGACTTTAAGCTGGCTTGTGACTGATTTCTGCTTCTGTCTGTGCTCACCCACTGAGGGGGAGGAGGAGGAGGAGGAAGACTGAGTAGGGGAACAGGCAGCTGGTGGAGCTGGTGATAGCTGCTGAAATATTTCTCATACCACTCTTTGTACTCATTCTTCCACTGCAGGTAGCACTCCCTGTCCAGCTCCAGGCTGTTTGCTCGACTTGTGCACGTGTTTCTGGAAATACTGTCCTCAGAGCGTGCCACTTCCTTCCCTGAGCGTTCTCCCCGCTTCCGGGAGTGGTTGCTGCTTGAAGATGACTTCTTGCTAAGATGGCGACTGTGATGGCGGTCCTTTCTGCCTAATAGAGACTTGGACCTGGAATGACGAGCCCTTCGAGGTGAAGACGACGAGGACGGTGTAGGTGAGCGCGAGCGTTTATAACCGTAGGTATAAGAGCTAGGCTGGCGAGAGCGTGTGTGCAGGTCTCTCTGATGAGAGTAGGGAGAGCGGTGTCTAAAGAAGAAGAAAAAAAGAAAACACAAGACAGTTTTCACTGTATGGAAAATACATGGTTATTGGTTGGTGGGTGTTATTAGGTGGTTGTGGAGGAGTGGGTCGCTCACTAACAAGAAGGCCCCTTCAGTCTGTACCCTTGGGCAAGTTACCCCTGAGGTATGTGTTGGAGTGTGTGTGTGATTATTAGAAGGTGGAAACAATGGAGAGCTACAGGTACTCTGGCATTTACCTGAATGACAGACTTGACTGGAGGACCAAGAGTGATGCTGTGAACAGGAAGGGAATGAGCAGACTCTACTTTATGAGAAAGCTCTGATGTTGGAGATCTTCTACCAGCCTGTGGTACTGATAGAAGATCTCCATCATCATGAGTGGTACTGCTATTGTCTTCTGCTCTCCACCACAAACAACCCATCTCACCCACTCCAGTCTACACTACTGAAGCAGGGGAGCTCTTCTTCCCTCAAACTAATTCAACCCCACTTCCATAAAGAATGCTTCAGGAAATCATTCCTACTGTTCTCTTAGGTTTATACTGTACATACTATTTTTAATGACATTTGTACTACTCTACATTTGTACTAAATGTTTTTATATTATTTATTTACTCCACAAATGTAATGTGAATTTTCAGGTTTTTAAACATAACAATGCTGTTGGGTTTTTTTTGCTCTGTATTTGTCCTGCATGTTTTTAGTATACAAGTCAGTTTCTGTCAGTCCTGAAGATTTTCAATTCAGGATGGTGCAAAACAGCAAAATGCAAAATACTGTAAATAACATTTCTGTAAAAGGGCCACAAAATACCTTGATCTGCTTCTGGAGCGAGAGCGAGACTCAGAGCGGCTTGAAGAGTGAGAGTAGGAGCAAGAGGCCTTGGTTGTAGAAGACTTTGAATGTGAAGAGGAGCGTCTGTAGCCAGATGCTCTTTGAGGTGACCTGAGTGACAAAAAGTGACATGTAAAGATATAAAATATACATTATGTTCAGTTCATCATGTACATCTATAGGATAGTATAAACATAATGCTGTAAGCAGGTACACACCTCTCTTTTTTCTTTCTCTGATACTTGTACCACTCCTGGGGAATGAGGCGAGGGATGGGGGAGGAGGTGGTAGTAGAGGAGCAAAGGGATGGGATAGGGGTACCCTGGGGGGCTGGAAGGGTCCAGATGGGTGTGGCAGGTGGGTATCCAGGAGGGTAAGTGCTGTGCAACTGTTGAGCTGATAAGTACGTGTGAAAAAGTGGGGAGGGAAAAAGAGGTGGTGGAGTATTTGAATATGAAGCGGAGGATGATGTGGAGGGGATGGTAGAAAGCTGCTGGGTATTAGATTCAGTCTTTCCTCCAGTGAGACAAACCAAAGATGAAGAAGAGCTATAAGGAAGGTACATGAAAGGTAAAAGATGTCAGTGTTTAAAGAGTGGAAAAAGGAAAATACAAACCCCTAACTCAGAAACACACACTACCGACCTCTCCAAGCTGACTGAGGATTCAGGGTATACTGGGGTTGCACCTGTTGATTCAAAGAAAAAGTGTTTTTTTTCCCTCATTATTTCCTGATTTTAGTGACATTACTGGCATGTGTCTAAACACAAGGTTAACAGTAGGGAATAGATTATCACACACTGATACTGTTTATTAGTCACTCACCTGAGCAGGAGTGTTGATTCTCTTGACTGACGCTACCTGTCAGAGGCTGCTCTGCTGCTGGAGTGTCATCATCCTAAACAGACACAAATGCCACAAGATTTCATTAAAAAACACAAACAAAAAAACGTTATTATTGAGTGAGAATGACTGTTCCTGTATGAATGACCTCACCGGTGTTATGGGCTGTGACGGTGGATCAGTCGGATCTTTGTTTGAAACCTTTCCAGACAGGGCAGCACCTGCTGAGTCACTGCACATCTTTCCTTCAATCTCACTGAGTAAATACATCACAGTCAGCACAACATGATCGCAATCATTTAAATTCTCCTCATTCTTACCTCTTTAGCAGCACTGCAAAGCTGTAGCTACAGTGAAATTACTCCTTTTTTATAAATGGCAGCGCCAGCTATTTTAAAACCCTTTGATTTTAAGTTGGAAATACAGTAGTTAAATTCACAGTTTATCGTTAGACAACGAGCGTTACTTCATTGTCAGGCAACACTAGGAGCTCCCAAACAGCTTTAAGTGTGTTTTCACTGCTGTCTGGCTGGAGTGGGACATCTTCAACATCCTCAAATATTATGAAGATCGTCCGCAATGTGGATGTAGAAATACCCATGTAAAAATCAGTGTAATATTATACATACTTCTCAGATATTTCTAGCTGGTTTTCTAGAGGCTGGAGGGATGTGCCTGCTGTGTCATTCTCAGAGGCTGGGTCTGTAGTTGTAGGTTGAACCTCAGAGACTTGAGACTGTGGTGGTATATTTGCAGTCTTTAGATGATCTAGAAGAGAGTCCTGAACAGGGGGTATACCAAGAAAACATTGCAGAGATCAAAATCCAGTGGAACAAACAAGGGAGCATGAATGCTAAGGAAGATCTTTGTAAAACAGAATCCCAAAGCTTAAATGATTATTCGTAATGATGGCTAATTTACTGGGCTGATCTACAGAATTAAATTAAATTAGATGTTTTTTTTTACGATTGCTGTGCCACACATAAGACGAGTTAACTTATAGAGCAAATTAACAGCAAATGGTGAAAAAACAGAGGTATTTTACTCTTGCAACAGCAGTAGAAAACAAAGTTTTCTTAGTTTTTAGTAACTTTCTAAGTTTACCACAAATAGATCTTAATTGAATCGAGTCCTCATCAGCTCTGTCGCTCTCTTTGTATTTTGTCTCTCAGGTTAAATACCTTTTGGACAGCTTTTTATTGCTTGTTAACATAAGTGCAATAAAACTTAATATGCTGTTGTGAACTTTATTACCATTGTTTTCTCAACAATTTCTTCTTGTGTGCTACACTCCTTATACGATACAGTGCACACACAAAACTAGAAACCGGGTAAGAAGAAACTATCATGACTGCAAATTAAAGGAAACTGCAAGAGTTTTAAAAATGATTTTAGTCATAAATATGAATTTAGCATTTCATATTCTTTTCATTTGTCCCTTTAAAAAAAATAAAGTTAAGGGATGATGTTAAATCAAGTCTAATGTTGCCTCTTCTTTACAGTGAGAAAGGTTATTAATTTAATAATAGTACTGGAACTTCTTTTCAGTAGATACCCAAAGCTGAGGTGTCTGTATCAACATCAGGCCTGAGAAAGTTGGATCACTGCACCTCAATTTGGGAAACATTTCATCAAAGCCAATAAACGAAACCAATAATTTACAATAGAGGAATATAGTACATTAGGACTGTGCGACATGGCAAAATATATCAAGTGATGATATTAAAATGTCTATTGTTCCTTTAGATGACGCTTTGCAATAGTCACCCCGGCACCACAGGAAGGACCAGCCAAAAAACATCCGGGTTCTCATTCCTAAACGAGGGGCTAGAGCCATCAGGTGCTCAAAATAAATCTCAGAAGAAGAACAGTGACCATTACAACTTATATTTGTAAATAGATAGAAAATATATAGAAGCTCTTATATGACTGCGTGGGGTCATTTAGTGTGTGTTGCTACAGGTTAACATAAGGCTGATATTGATATGTTAAAAAGTACTTTTGATTTGGTTATTATATAAAATATTCACTGAATTTACAGAAAATGCACTATACTGTGATTTATATCATTATCAGGATAACAGATGACTTATATCAGGATATGAGACATGTGTACATGCATGTTTCTTCTTTGGGCAAATACAGAATGTTGCAGAGACCTACCAAAGGTCTTACCCTGAAAAGAAAACAGTAATTATATTATTTGCAGGTTCTTTATTTTTCCTGCCTGCCAGATGAAACATATTATTAAAAGGCTCACCTGCTGGCTTTGGGATGACTGCTGAGGTTTCTGTGGCTGGCTCTGCATGGGCAGAGGGGGCGGGGTAGGGACAGAGGGGGCTGGAGTTAGATTTTGAGACTGGGATGTGGCTGGTTTTCTTTTCAAGCTTTTGTCTTGTCCTTGTTCTTTCTTAAAACTGTTGACAGCCTGTGGTGGGAGAAAAATGGATGGAGAGCAAAGTGAATGCTGAATACTGAATCTTCTGGTGTGACGTTACAGATCAACAATACAACATTAACTGTACCTTGAAAAAGAAAGCATTATTACAAACATTTAATCTATAATATATAATTATTATCACTCTGTCAATTCACCTGTCTGAGAAATTTATTGGCTATCAAGGTGTCAGGAGAGACTTCTAATTGTTCGCAGGTGGGACAGATATGGTACTCTGATTCCAACAAGGCAGTGCGAATACCTGAGTGAGAGAAAAGGAGATTAAAGAGCAACCAGAGCACTGTTTATTTGTACAATAATGTGACACAGTCCTACAGTTTGAAGCAGTGCCGTGCTTTCACTGTCGAGAGTACAGACTGTACATGCACTTGTGTTTCTGCTGCTTTTGGTAGGCAAAATTTGCACATTTTTGCTGAATCTGTGATACACTTAAACATTTCTACAATTTTGTACTTTGTGTAATTAAATTTTTGAGTTAGTAAGAACTGGATATATAGATATATTAGGTTCAGGTGATTAGATGTTTAAACTATTAATTTATCTTATGTGTGTGTAGCAGACACTCACATTCATCACAGTAGCTGTTTCCACAGCAGGGTATGACCACGGCATCAGCCAGCAGTTCATTACAGAGCAGACAGAGGAGCTCGCCAGGTATGGGATCATCCTGGTCTTCAGACTCGGGCTCCTGTGCAAGGAAGGGAGGTTTCTCCTTCTTGCCAATAGCATATGCCTCTCTATGGACAGAAAAAAGTACATGCACATTTACTTTTGTGTCCAACCCACTGTCATTATTGCACTTTTCTGTTGCGCTGTCTTATGTTTGTATCGTTCTGTTCTGTCTGGTGTTGCACTGTCTTTGTTTTGGGGTTTTTTTGCAATTCCTGCAATTTTTTTTCACACTTGCACTTTATGTAGTCCTGTGTTGATTGTCTTTTATATGTAGCACCATTGTCTTGGAGGAATGTTGTCTCGCTTCAATGTGTACTGTACCGCTGCACATGGTTGAAATGACAATAAAGCCTCTTGACTTTTATTTATTAACAGGATGCTTTTAACTAGATTTACTTCAACTGGGTACCTTTAAGAGAAGGCTGTTAATTTGACATTTGACTTAAAAAATGGCTACTAATAAGCCAAAAGTATAGAGCATGGACTGAAAAGGAGGATATCTATCTATCTATCTATCTATATAAAATACAGCTCTCTTTCAAATAACGACTCGTTACAACAGTGGTATGCAGAAGAGCATCTCTGAATGCACAACATATCCAACCTACCTGCCACTCCTGTCAGCTGAGAACATGAAACTGAGACCAAAGTTCACACAAGCTAACCCAAATTATAAAATGGAAGGCTGGAAAAATGTTCTTAATGTGTTTTTCTAAGTTTAGGTCTGCATCCATCACTACACCCAAATTTCTCGCCTGGTTTGTGGTTTTTAGGTGTATAGATTGAAGTTCTCTGGTGACCTGTAATCGTTTTTCTTTGGCGCCAAAGACTATTACTTCAGTTTTGTTTTTGTTTAGTTGGAGAAAATTGTGGCACAACCAGTCATTAATTTCCTCAATGCATTTACCAAGAGCCTGTACAGGGCCTCGGTCTCCTGGTGACATTGTGGTATATATTTGTGTGTCATCTGCATAGCTGTGGTAGTTTATTTTGTTGTTCTTTATAATCTGTGCCAGTGGGAGCATGTAAATGTTAAACAGAGGGGGTCCCAAGATGGAACCTTGGGGAACTCCACATGTGATACTTGTCTGCTCGGATGTGAAGTTACCTATTGATACAAAGTATTTCCTGTTTTCTAAGTATGTTTTGAACCAGTTTAGTACAGTTCCTGAAAGACCTGCCCAGTTCTCCAGTCGTTTGAGTAATATGTTGTGGTCAACTGTATCAAATGCTGCACTGAGATCCAGTAAAACTAGGACTGACATTTTTCCACTGTCTGTATTCAGACATATGTCATTAAACACTTTTGTCAGAGCGGTTTCAGTGCTGTGGTTCTGTCTAAAACCTGACTGGAAGGCATCATAGCAGTTATTCTGTTTTAAGAAGTAATTGAGCTGTTGAGAAACTGCTTTTTCAATGATCTTACTTAAAAATGGGAGATTTGAGATCGGCCTGTAGTTTTTCATTTGTGTCTTGTCAAGATTGTCCTTTTTCAGTATAGGTTTGATTACAGCAGTTTTTAGTGGTTCTGGAAACACACCTGATAATAAAGAAAAGTTGACGATCTGTAACAGGTCTGACTCTAAAGTCTTTGAGACCTTTTTGAAAAAACTTGTTGGCAGGACATCTAAACAGCAGGAGGAGGAGTTCAGTTGACCTAAGATGTCCTCCAGGTCTTTGCTGTTAATCGGGTGAAACTGTTTGATGGTGTTTAAACAGTTTTTCGGTGGACACAGTACATATCCTGGATCTGCTGTTGATGTACCAACTGCTTGTCTAATCTTTTGGATTTTGTCTGTGAAGAATTTGGCAAAGTCATTGCAGGCCATGGTTGAATGAAGTTCAGCTGCCACTGGCACAGGAGGGTTTGTTAGCCTGTCAACTGTAGAAAATAAGACCCGAGCATTATGGCTGTTTTTAGTGATGATGTCAGAGAAGTAGGACCTTCTTGCACTCCTCAGTTGTAAATAAAATGGAAGGCTGGAAAAATGTTCCCTGTTCTGATGAGTCTTGATTTCTGCAGCAATATTTGAATGACAGGGTCAGACCTTAAACTTAACAGCTTGAAAGCTGCCTTGTATAAACAGTTCAGGGTGGTGGTGTAATGCTGTGGGGGATATTTTCTTGGCACACTTTGGGCCACTTAGTATTAAGTGAGCTTTGTTTAAGTATAGTTGCTTTGTTCCATATTATTGCTGACCATGTCTGTCATGACCACAGTGAACCCATTTTTTGATGGCTTCTTCCAGTAGGATAATCCACCTTGCCACAAAGCTCAAATGAGCTTAAACAGTTTTCTTAGCCATGACAATGAGCTCACACAATCCAGTAAAACACCTCTGGCATGTGGTCAAACAGCAGATTCACATCATGGAAGTGCAGTCGACTGATCTGCAACCTAATGTGATGCTGTCATGTCAACGTGGACAAATCTCTGAGGAATGTTTCCAGTACCTGGTTCAATCTATGCCACGGATAATAAATGCATTTCTGAAGGCAAACTCTAAGAAAAGTGTAAATAAATGTATTTCCTAACGGTCAAACAAAAGAAACATTAATAAACACACACAGTAACACTTTAATTAACACTCACGCATCTATGGCAGGGATTGCATAGCGCCCACAGTTGGTCAGCTTGGCGCCTTTAATGTTGGGATCATCCACTTCGACCATGAAGGAACGTGGGATGCCTGTGCTCTTCTTTATCCTCACAGGTGCCTCAGAGTTTTTATCCTGCTGTCAAAGACAGAAACATCTACATTTAAAGGCACACATTCCAGCTTTATATTTAAAAATAATAATTTCTTGTCTGGTAGACTAGCTTTGCATGATTGATATGTTAAATAAATCCTCAGCCATGAATCCTCTAGCTGAAACAAGATACTCTGATTGCCTCATCCTTGCAAACTGAAGGTTTGAAAAGCAGATGGGTGAAGCTTTTGTGCTCACAGCCAGAGGTATCTCAGTGAGATGACCATATTAGGATAACTCGCTGACGTAATATGGAGCCAATAGAAAAAGAAACTGCACATGTGCTTATCTCATTATCTGGAACCTTGGCCGTTTTTAATATGTTGGCTAAATAATAAATATAACAGAAATCCAGGAAAAGCATTACAGATATCTGAAGTACACGTGAATACGCAAACACTATCAGCACTCAAAGAAATTATACATTTCTACATTCTTTACTCACCCAGGTTTATTTTTCAATTCACGATTTGTACAAGTAGCTAAGTCACTTAACAGATACATTATGGCCTTACCCCGCTGGAAGGACAGTTCCTGATGTGGTGTCCTGGATTTCCACAGCGATAACAGGTGTAATTCGCAGAAAGGACATTGCTGGGTTTTGTGTTTAAACTGGAGAATAATAGGAAGAGCCGAGTGAGAATGTGTAATGTAAAAAAGGACATCAACCAATAAAGAAGGAAGACGTAAAGAGAGATATGAGAACATGAGAGGAGTTTAAGAGATGGAAACTCGACAGTGTGAGGATACATGACTCACTTCATGGGGTCATAGATGGACTGATTTATCATAACTTTGATCTTATCCTCCTCTGATGCATCCACATCAACCAGGTTAGCCATCTGCATCTAAATGCATGATGTGCAGCATACACAAAGACGTCGTTTGAGGATCAGTGTTCAGCTTGGACTGAAGCATGTAAACCAAGATAAACGTGCATAACAGAAATAGAAAATAGCATTACCTTGGAGAAAAAGGACAGGGCTCTTGTCGAACTGTGATCATCCATCTGTTAGAATTAAACACAAAAAAGTTTCATAAAAGTAATCATGACGGCCGCCCCCGGTTACCCAGCTTGTGGAAAAACATTAAAATTGTTTATCCAAAAATGTCTGAAAATAAAGTTTGAGGTTTGACATACAAGCATACACAAAACAAGACATTTGAGCTACAAACCTTTACCCCAAACTGGGCTAAACCACAATTCAAGGTTTTAGTTGTTACTTTCAGTTTGTTTTACGAAATCACAAGTGTCATTTAAATGAACATAAAATTTGCATCAGCATCCATCTGTGATTTTCAGTGTGACTGATCACTGTCCACACAGCTCACACTGCATTTCTCCAAACTCTTGAATTTAAAATGTAAAGAAAACTTTACAAAGCATCCTGGGAATGTACACTTGTCCAGCCAGCGTTTTTCTGTCTAAGCATCTATTTATGTTATCCTCCTCTACTGTGCTGGAACAGAGGAGCAAAGAAAGAAATCCAAACTGTGTGTGTGATAGAGGCCGTGAATTGTTGGACAGGAAAAACCTGTTTAACAGGTTCTGGTTTAGTAGCCTTTAAATGGAAACACTGTAGAAACGCGCATGCAGAAACGCGCATGGCCCCAAAAGGATTAATCCTGTGAGCTTTACCAGCTTGAAACGGAGACTTTTTGCTAAGACCAGAATGTCTCTGTTGGACTGTTGTGAAAGTTTTTTTTGCAGCTTTCAGAGCTGTAACTGCTTTAATGAATCTTTAGCCTCATGTAGATCAGTAGTTTGATTTGTACAAATATTTGGCTGATAGGCCAGAAAGCATGCCAAATAGGTATATTAAACTAAGATAAAGATAAAACATCCCTGAAGTGAGCCTTTAGCTGAAGCTCCTACTATAAAGAGAAATTAAATACACCAGCATGGGAGTATACTCATTACTTCAAAAAGATATGCAACATTTCCCCCCCCCCCAAAAAAGGCACATACAGTACACATATGACTCAATGTTCAACATTATGAAGGTCAAAAGATGGTACTGCGAAACATCCGTTTCGCTCTGATATCATCATTTAAGCACGTCAGCTGTAATAATTTATACCCAAGTTATGTTATACAGGAGCTGCTGATGTGAAGGGGGGGGGGTGGGGTAGCTCAGTAGGTAGAGTGGTGGCCCCATGATCGGAAGGTCGGGGGTTCGACTCAACTGAACGGCTACCCTGAGGTACCCCTGAGCAAGGTACCGTCCCTACACACTGCTCCCTGGGCGCTGCATTGGTGGCTGCCCACTGCTTCACTGGGTGAATGGGTTAAATGCAGAGGAACTATTTCCCTATGGGGACTAACACATACACATTAAGAAGTGTTGTGGCTACAATTCTTTGTTAATGTAACACATTTTTGTAAACATCTAAAAAGTCCAAATTCACACTTACACCACTTACAATGTAATTTATAGCTAAAGCCGCCACTTAAACCTTAAAGTTAATGACACATTTAAAATGCAGCATGCAAGTTAAAAAGAAACACCTCCTGACTGAACTACATGATATTGTTAATGTGAATTTCAGGTGATGTCTTTTTGGTCTCCAGCTCTCTGTCTCTACAGCTTTGATTCCCAATACCAGTATTGTGCAAGCCGCCCAGCACGAGGAATCCAGTATAAAATGGGTGGAGTGGCCCTATAAGCTTGTTAAACGGCCAGTGATTCCATTGTCTTTTCTCTGTGTAGAAGTGTGTATTAGCGTCACTCTTCACAGTGAAGAAACACATACTCAGTACATAACACAGCTTGATATAAATAACTTTATTGGTAGAAAAAAAAAACAAAAAAAAAAAACAACAACACAAAATTAAAAAGTCTGTCCAAGTCAGTCCAACAGACTCAAAAGACTAAGAAGAGTGGCAGACACTTCTCCTACTGAGAAACCAAAGAGAGAAATCAGGTCAGTGCACACCAGTTAAGACTGCAGCAAGTGAAAGCTTGACTTTACCATCTTTAACTGAATTACACACAAGACCGCACTATAGTGTTTTAGAATGAAATACTTACAATGCACAGCTTGGTCCCTGAGGAATGAGCTTCTTTTGTTCTTGTTATAGATCAGAGACTAAGCCTTTTTAGCTGTTGCTTTAGCAGTCGATGGCATTTATTACTTAAAGGCGTGTAACATGACATGGCTATACAACTCTAAATCTGCATATTTCTTCACTTAAAGGGTGTCTTCTAATAACGCTGTCCATTACACCAAGGGAGTGATTTCAATTATGGTGGTTCTAAATGAATCACATTATAAATACTCAGTAAGAATTTGAAACTTTACAGCAGCCTGATAAATTAAAGTTATGCAGTATTTGCCCAGAATTGATAGACTTTAGACCATAAAAAGTGCAAAAGTGGCTTCTGGATGAGGCACAACTGGGCAGTGCCAGCATCATTAAACAGTTGGGTTTATCAGCTGTGAATAGCTGGCCTGCATGATAATGTTTGACCCACCCGCGCAGCTCCACCTCCCACAGACAGATACTGAACAATCTTCAACAATAGACGCTGACTGGTGACACAGCAGCTTGATAACATAACAGTTGAGAATATTTATTTAATAAAAGTGAGCACATACGACCTGTTTAATTGTAAACTTTTTTCTTTTTAAATGTTTTTTTTTAAAAACTTTTTTTAGTCAGTTATCTTCAAGCACTTAAATTGTTATACTGCGATTGTAAAATACATGATTCCCATCAGCTTTGATCCATTTAGTCTGCTTAATTAAAGAAAACGATGCATGTCACATGTATTCTATGTATTATTATTCTTTGTTATAAAATGCAGCATGCCATTTTTAAAAGACACAGCCTTAAAAAAAAAAGTGCGTGTTTTGTGGAGCTGAAGGCAAAGTGCTGTGGGATGTGGTTTGGCTACATACTGCTCTGCTGGCTCCAAAGGCGTGGTGAAGCTGGACCTCTGATCGCTCACTGAAAAACAACAAAAAAACATTTTTAAACCTCCTCTACGACGGTGTGAGGCACAGATTTTTTTTCCCCCTGACAGAAGTCAGTTGTCCATATCCAAACAGTCTTTGATGTGAATTAAAGAGCACTTTTAAAAGCTGCTTCAGTGAAAGTGATGGATAATGAAATCTACAACGGAGTGCTTTCTTTTGTTCAGAAAAGTGCAGACAAAGCAGGCAAATTAGGTTACAGCAGTGTGCATTAAACAAATCAAGAAGATATCTTCCTGCAGTGACCTTAAAATAAGATTTCTGTGTTTTTCCATACAGAGCATTACCTGCCGAGGTGCACAGCAGGGACAGTAGCACACAGACATAATTTTATATATCAAGAACAACAATCCTGAAAGCTGCCTACTTGATTTGCCTACTCACACTGCTGAAGCTCCACATTGGCCTAAAAACAAACAGAACAGGAATGCAGAGTTTGTCCCCTGTGATTACATTGGAAATACCCCAGGAAGGCAGTTCTTGATGTCCACTCAACGCAAAGGGCAATTTCTGAAATGCCAGCAAAGCACATGGGCACCTGTGAACAACTAGCAAAACTGAAAAGGCTGAATATTTTCTGTCTCTGAGAGACACATTGGGAGCGTTAACACACTCAGAAGAGTGCATCAGAAGAGCTAATACAAAGGTACATAGAGGCTGAAGTTCAGTTCCTGTGTTGTTTAGATCTGATGGAACAGAAAACAGTGAATCAAGTCAGAGCTTGAATGATTCATAGGTCAGCATTAAGGGGCTTACCAAAGCAAAACCACGCCTCTAAGAATGATCAAGGATGAGGACTGGACTGAAAATGAGTAAAAAAAAGCAGCCAATGTCCAAGGAAAAGCAGTGAAAGACTTTCAGAAAGCCTTGAATTATTGCTGAACACCACTTTAAATTAAATAAATAAATAAAAGTCTGGCTCCTGGGAAGTAAAATATACAGAAATGACAAGATTTGGGAAAGTGTTATATGAAATGAATAAGCGTCTTGAGGCAACTGTTGTGATATGGCGCTATATAAATAAAATCAAATTGAAATTTAATTGAAAGATGTCAACATTGACAATTATTTCATTTGAAAATATCCTCATATTGAATTAACAACAAAATGTTTACACAAAGTTAGAACTGGGACATTTTTTAAGTCTCTGGGAACTATTAACCTGCATTTGTACACGCAGCAATGAACCACATGCTCAACAATAGTTTTCTTGAGCACATGCAGTCAGTTCCACTCCCTCGTCTAGAGATTTTGCTAGATTACAAAAATCTTTTAATTACATTAATTACAGAAGGTGACAAAATCCTAAATTTTTTTGTACATCTTATGTTGAGAAATACTGTTGAGAACACTATTGGCCAAAGCATAGCACGCCTTTCATTACAGAATATTTTCTAAATTAGATACACTTGATATTTGTTTGGACAATGTTGAATAAAAACAAGGTATGAATGATCACTGCAGTCTGTTTTTATTTACATTTTAAAAAGTGTCCAAGCTCTTTTTAGAAACATAATTAAGAATGATTGTGATTTATTGTTGTTTTTTGTTCGTGTGTTATTGCTTTGAGGATAAACAAGTCCCCTCATGCAGGTGGAGAGCTCATTTTCTGCTTTTAATCTTGTTGGCAGTGTTACGCCACCAATTAGCCCTAATTCCTCTCACCAGTCTGTAGGGTGCTGACACGGCTAGTCACATGACCGCCAGTCTGTTCCAGCGAGGTCCTGCTTTCCAAGCATAAAACCCACAACACTGCTGGTTCTACTGCGTAAGCCTGACCAGTGATTTGGGTAACCACTGAGTTTGTCACCATGTAGTTTCCTCAGAGTATTTTCTCATGGTCATGTCATGCAAAATCCTCAAAACTGAAATGGCCTCTACCAGCAAACCAGTGCTTTTCATGAACCACAGCAAAAGCTTTACAGTCAATGACAAAATACAGCAAATTAAGATAATTTTTCTTATTAAAATTATGTTTTTTGGGGTCAAGGTAGACTCTTATTAGCTTAACTGAATCTTTAGCTAGTATCCACTGCTACCCCAGGCTCTTGATAAGTCCTCTTGCAGTGAAATCTCAAAACTGTAGGTAAAGCTTTGGATTCCAGGTTGTAGCTTGCTGAGGCAGGGTGGAGCCTTTGCTATGGCAGGGACTAATAACAGTGCAGGAAATCAGATGGCAACTCCAAAAATATAGACTCACTTGTTGTGGGTCTTGCTGCTCGAGCTGGGGATCCGTCTGACGATGACAGATGAACCTTTGGGGATCAGACTGTCACTGTCAGTGTACTCTGAGAGGGAGAGATGAAGATAGCGAGGCTTTAAGGGTAATGATTAGCTCACCAGAAAGAATCTTAACTGGAATCTTACAAAACGAAAGAAGATAAAGAGCATAAGATTAGGTCTCAACTTGACTGACAAGCCCAATAGGTAATAATGTAAAGTCTAATGTAAAGTGCTGGGATTGCAACAAAGATAGACTTATCCATTTGTGAAAAATGTCTGTCACAGCAGTCAGCTTCCCCAGGTGACATTTTGTCTGACCAAAACACCATAATCCAAAGATTTTCATTTATCATACTACCACCACACTACCACAAAAGATACCCTTTAAAAAAAAAAAACAAAGACAAACAAAACTAAACAAACTACCCATAATTCCAAACGCCTCCACCCACCAGGAGCAGGTGAACTGGAGAATACGGTCCTGGGTCAGTATCCCATACAAACTGGCTTGAGGTGTTGTGACAAAGACAAAGTCCATCCAAGACGTTGATATAAATTAAAAATAATTTATTAAACACATTTTAATTTTCTGTTCTTTTCCAGCATTGAGCCCTCATAACTTCATGAAAAGCTTCTGATTGCTTGATGACATGCTCTGTTACCTGAGCCACAGCCGCCCCACAATAGCCAAACATCCCAATGAACTTGTATCACCCTCATGTGCAATATTCACAACAAACCTGCTCCATTACACTTATTTGATCCACCCCCATCCTCTTACAAAGTTCATTACATATTTAATCTATTTTTTGGCCATGTTTACTTTTTTGTTCATGCCACAGTATATGACAGCAAATACTCTAATAGCTCATTCATGTGCATGTGCATCTGGGAGCTCTTAAGCATATGGTAATGAATAAAGAGGTGCTCCTGTTCCACCTTTGCTATTTTTAACTCAGGCTTCCCCTGAGACTTGCACATGCACTGACAGGGCTCACCCACCACCACCGTCAGGCCTCACGATTAAAAGCACGAGGCGTAAAAGCGGCAGGAATGTAGCCCATTCATTAGGCCCTTTTGTCCTAGCTTGACTTTTCTGGACCCCCCCCTCCCTGCACTGTTTAACCTGAAAGAGGTGACGCAACGCTTACCTCTGTCTCCAAACAGCTGTGATAGCAGGACCACGCGCTTTCCGACAAAGTTGAAGACGTTGACTTCAGTTTAAACAAGCTCGTTATCAGTGCACACATGTTTTATTACCTTCTTTGGTCTGCGCGTTTGTGATCTGCAGGTCGCAGTCCCCGGCTCGGAGCTTCTCCCTGCCCATGATCTGCCTCTTCAGCTCATTCAGCGTGATGTGCACGCCATCAAAAACCACCGTGTCGTAGCTGAGTCTGGAGGAGAATTTATAATGAATGTGAGCCATGATGAGAAAAAAACCTCCCTCAGTCCAAAGTTGACTAAAATCCGACAGCTGACAGCTTTTCTGCGATGCCAGGAAACCTGCACTGTGCCAGTTGCTATGGGACTACAAAGTTAGCTAGCTGACGTTAGCAGCCGGTGCACCGAGCGATAGCGGTTCAGTGCTAACAGGCTGAAGCGTCAATTAACAAGTGCCTCACGAAAAGTGGCTTTTACGGGATGACATGACCCGACGTCTGCTCCGACAGCCACAGAAATTTAAATAAAAGCGCCTTCAGTCGGTTTCGAGTCTATTTTGAACTTTTATTCGCAATAACGTTGCTCTCGATCTCGAGGAGTTCGCTGACAGAAACCACCAGCTGTTTCCACCAGCAACGGCTCGTCAGCACAGGGCACGCTCCAGCTGATGGCGCGTTCACGTGACACCCCGCAACTTCCGAGCCTCCAACTTTACGCCAGCTCACTCAGCCGTGCGTGGTGATTATAGAGCTAACAAATCGCACATTTTCCTAACGCTTTCAACGCATCCAAATAAAAGCTTCTAATTGCGCAATACCAAAGTGAGTATTGCGCAGATAGCAACGAGGGGAGGAATAGTGCAGCAAACTCTTCGTTTCGTCCGTTAAATCGTTAAGAAAGGCATTTTTTTTAAAAAAACGAAAAAAAAAAACATCAAATCACTCTTTGCCGAATGTAGTTATTCTAACCAGTGCATATGTAATTTCACCAATGCCATGTTTTGTTGTTAAATAATTAAACATTTCTTTAATTATAATATTATCTGTAAAATCTTTGCCGTGAGATATCCTGGCACAATTCTTACAATTTAAGCCTGCTACATCATGTCTAATCATAACTATGTTTTGTAGCTGATGAAGATTGGTTATACCATAACGTTGTAATTTAATAAAATAATAGTAGGCTAAGTGAGACAGTGTCTTGAGGTTAGAATTTAAGATTTGTCTTTTTAAAAAAAAAAACTTAAAAAAAACGCTCCTATGAGCACTTGTCATTCATTTGGGTCTGTCGTGTCTTTCTCAACTAGTTTTGCCATCCAAAATATTTGATTTGATAACTTAAAATCTCGAGTTATTTTCTTAATTTCTAGTTATTTTTTCTGAAATTTGAGATAAAATTGTGGCAGGAACAAGCGTCCATACATTAAAGGGTGAGTCCGTGTTCTTGTTGTTTCTTAGCGTTGAAGGGCTGTTTTTGCCTTGTCACTTGAAGGCAGCGTTTGCTTCCTTACAGTAGTTCACCTGTTTTTGGCCTAAGGGAGTGTCAAAGGCAGACTCGAATTCCTTTGAAAATTGCACGATCACTTGTCCAATTCTTTTTTTCCTTCCTTCTTTTTAGTTCTTTTTCCTTTCTTCCGTCTTCTTCTTCTTTTCTGTAAACTAGGTCCCCTTTCAACATAACCAATATCTCCATTAAAGAAAAACAAAGAAATAAACAAACAGCAAAAAACAACAACAAGGAAGTAACACAGAGGATGGAATAAAATCACATTATTTATATCAAGTAAGACTACACATCAGGCACCATTGGGTTAGTGTACAGTAATAATCCACTAGAGGGACTCAAAGCACCATTTATGATGCTTTCCTGTTGGCTGAATTTTAGTATGGTGCAGTATGAAGTCAGTCTAAAAGGTTCAGATTTTGACTCATTTGGAGCAACAGTCAAAGTAAAACATGCTTCTTTTTTTGCCCCGTTTTATTTGTATAAGTCTCCTATTTCAGTTAGTCTAATTTCTGTAATTAGTGACTTTTGGGTTTCCGGCTGTTCTTAGTAGATGGTTAGTAGATGTAAATTTTAAGGTGTTTTTGGCCTGACAGCTCCATATTCAATATCCCTTCTTCAGTGCATCCACTATCCTCTTTGCACTCTTTAACTCCAAACCGCTCACCCTGCGATGTCCCTCTGTCTCCCATAGTGCAGCTCCTTCTTCTCTATCAACACTGTTACAGAAAGCATCACATCTGTAGTGCTCTTTTTCAGCCTGAAGCCACTGTTCATTGATCGTGACCCATCATCTAAATCTAGTTTCAAAAACTCTTTCCCATGAAGCTCATTAGCTTTAGCCCTCTGTACAACTCTGCACGTCACCCTTCTTTTTGAATATGAGTACCAGTACACCTTCATTCCTCAGACATCCTCTAAATGCCCAGGATTGTCTTAGAAATTCCATTCTGGTGAAAAAGTCCATTGCCCTGTCCTTCCCCTCCTTTCCCTGTGTTTGCATGGTCCTGGGTTCGCCAGGATTCCCTGTATTAGCTCTGTGATATACCGGTGAGCAGGGTGTTTCCTGCCTCTGGGCCTGTGACAGTTTTTCCCGAATTGGAAAAGCTGTTAAGAAAATGTGTGGATGTACAGGCTCACTGGCTGGTGACTGCAGTTTCATGTTTAGGGTTCAGCTAATCTTTAAAAAAAAATCGAAACTAGTTCTGCAGCACTAACAGCAATGATGTAAATAGGAAGGAGGTGAGGAACCAAGAACTGAGGAAACAAGTATGTCTTAGGAAGCAGGGCCTGTGACATCATCGCCACAGGTTGGTGGCAGGGGACAGCCGTGCACCGACACACAGTGCTGGACTGCAAGCTGATTGGTTGGACTCAGATAAATGAAGGCAGAGAAAGGAGAGATGAGAGAGGAGTGCTTCTGCACTCGGTCCTCTTTCTTCCTTCAGCCTCTCGCTCTGTTCCTTTCTCTCCAGCCTGCTCTGCTCAGAGGAGGGATTTGCCCTATCTTCCCTGGCTTAGCATACCATTGTGAAAGCAGTGGGAGGATGGAGAGATGCAGAAAGAAAAAAGAGGGGGAGAGGATGAAAGGGAAACAGCTGCTGCCTTTAAACTGATGTTCTTCTTATCGTGATATAATACAGGATATGTTCAGTGACTCAGCCATCAAAGAGCTGCTTGGAAACAATTATATCCTCTGCTTTATGTGCGTGTGTGATTATGCATATTTAAATTGTAGGCATATGTTTTATTTAAATATGAATTTGTTTATAGTGTCTGTGTACGGAAATCTATTTCAACTAGAAGAAAAGGAAGCATTAGATGCAATCATCTGCGCCACGACACAAAATTATAGTTAGATACAGTGAATCATCAAAGTATCACAATCAGTACTTTTATTGTTGCTGGAACGCCAGCAGGTTCTAATTTTTCTGTCTGACATACATTATATAGGTTCTTGTCACATGTATAATTATGCGTCTGGTCTATAGTAACCATATGGCCGGTCTGTTTATAGGCTGAGATGAAAAGCTGATTGGTGGATAAGTGAGCACTAATGAGACTGAGTGTGCCACCAGCCC
This sequence comes from Copadichromis virginalis, assembly GCF_057382275.1. Classification (NCBI taxonomy): domain Eukaryota; kingdom Metazoa; phylum Chordata; class Actinopteri; order Cichliformes; family Cichlidae; genus Copadichromis; species Copadichromis virginalis. The sequence goes on from NC_140621.1 coordinate 14,641,875, forward strand.
TTGTTGACAGTTTAAACACCACTTCTGCGAATTTGAAAAGTACCGTCATCTCATTGTATTATTTCAGATTATTCCTTTCTGGCCTGGTTGTTTAAGTTAAAGCCTTAGAGCAGTGGTGTCAAACACAAGGTTAGAATCGGCCCTGCAAAGACCCACCAGACAGCTTTGGAAAATGTGAATGAGCGCATATAGATTTTAACCTTTCATAAGCTTTACAGCTTTTCCTATCAATAATGATTTCCCCCCATACTACACTAAAGTAATGAAGTTTCACTGGTCCATCCAACGTAAGATCAATGTGAGCTCTGTGTGGCCCCTGATGTAAAATGAGTTTGACATCCCTGCCTTAGAAGATCCCACTGGTTTGAGCCAGGAAAGCTGTTTGTTGTTGCTTCCAGCTTTTCCTTTATGGAAAACTGTGGTAGATTTCCAAAAGAGATATCTGGCTGAAACCCCTTAAACAATAAATACAGGAGATACCTCAGGTAGGGGTATCAAATGCCTTGTTGATACTAATCAAAGCCAAGCGAAGGCTAGATTTTCTTTGGTTCAAATGTATTAAAATGAATAACACTGGTTTTTGTGATGCCCAACTTGCCTCTTTTGTCTACAGTCCAAATAAATGTAATTACATGTAAACTGTCCATGTCATTTTGCTGCAAAAGTACAATGTAAAATGTTACATTTAATAAAATGTGGTCAAATGAAATTCGTATATTTATAGTACACATTCAGTTTATACCAAGCGTATTTTCCTCATTGGTTAATTATTTGAATAAATAAACCTTTTATCTTATATATTGCAGTTGGATTGTATTCAAACTAATGCTCCATGTTTATTGGTGTAGACGGTTTGATGAGTTTAATAAAATAAAAGGGTCTGAGGATGAAGAATCCTTTTTTGATAGTATAAGTTGTCTTGAAACTGGAAATGCCTTTACCTCAACCCAACAACGACTGTTGCATGGAGTTGGCCACTCACCTGGGCTAATAAACGCAACGCACAAGTCTAAACTAAGCTCGGGTTTCATGACAAAAACACTGCATTGTTAAAATTAATGGATGTGATGAAAAACTGCAAATTACTTGTTTACATAGGAAGGTATGAGTCTTTCTAAGCTATCTGTAATTTTTTATTTCGGGGGATAAGCCCAATGAGGAGTCTCTAAATTGTTCAGCTTTAGCTGGTGAACAGTCCAGAACCTAAAGATTTCTAATTCTCTTTACTAAATTAGGAAAAAAGCAGCAATTATTTGCATTGGTGAATTTCTGATTGTTTCCATGGAGTGAATCCCTTGTTACTCATCTGTTTTCTGTATCCTCACTATAAAAGAGGCCCATGCTTTGTGCCTTATTGCAAATGGAGAGAAAGCATACTCTTTGGACCAAAGTGCAAAAAAAGCACCAGTTTCTTCTTTTTTTGCCATCCTCTTTCGTTCCTTGGTATCATTGATTCTCCTAATCGTCCCTCCACCGATATCTTCAACCGTTGATGCGTTCCTCCCCTCCTCCCCTCCTCCTCTCGCCCTCTTGTCTTTCTGCTTGAGCAGAACTCACAGCTCTGAGCCTTTTTTCACGCTTCAGATGGCCATAGTGTTACTACACTCAAGCAGCACACACACACACACACACACACACACACACACACACACACACACACACACACACGTGAACATATGAGGCTCCACTCTTTGTCAGTGACAATGACTCTGAGTGCTCCTCACTCACAGCTTGACCTTCTCTGAAAGCTGAATCGTCTCTCTCTCGAACTCAACATTTACCCACTCAGTCTGCAGCTGAGCGCGAGTTAAAGCTGGATGCCAGTCTACGAACACTGGACTGACATTACATGACTGAGAAAAGCATTTCAGTGGATTGGTAGCCATTATAGCCACATGGCTCTTGGGATGCTAGTGTCAGGACTCTGATGCTTTACACCAAACTGAACTATCTCAGCATTTACTGGAGGAGTTACAACAACCTTTGTTGCAGGCATGCATCTTTGTGATGATCCCCTGACATATTTCCTCGAGCCACCAGGCTGAAACTTGTAATTTCATTTGGGAAATACTGTAAAACAACCTTTCAAGATAATCTTTTGACTTAATCACTGTCAAAATGTCAATTTAATCAATATTTTTTATTTTAAATCAAGTGTTTGCAAAGCTAATCTTTAAATACAAAGATAATGTCATAGGTAAATCCTCTACAAAGCTGCTTGCCGACTCTTATTATGGGCATATAATTGATATTTTTGAGTTCCAGAGTAACATTTGGAACATGGAACACATTACTATACCTACACCTGTCCAACTGCTTGTTAGCACAAATATCTAATCAGCCAATTACATGGCAGGAACTCAGTGTATCCAGGCATGTCAGCCAGGGCGACCTGCTGACGTTCAAAGCAACCATCAGAATGTGGAAGAAAGGTGATTTAAGTGACTTTGAATGTGACATGGTTGTGTCTTTGTTTCTTCTTCACAGTTTGGGCCCTTAGTACCAACTGAGCATGTCCACCCCTTTATAACCAGTGTACCCAATTTATGATGTTGGTTGTCAATAGGATAACATACCATGTCACAAAACTCAAATCATCTCAAATTGGTTTCTTGAACATGACAATGAGTTCACTGTACTCAAGTGGCCCGGTGTTGCTCCCGGTGTGCTGTATAAAACACAGGATAGAAAATATGAGCTCAAATAACAAGTTTAACAGTGTGGGTTAGGTTAGTTAAATACTCGTCCATGAGTGAATTAACACTCACTCTGTCACTGGATACATGTATCGAGACAGACAAACAGGCAACCAAACAGACAGAGAGATAAATAATTAGGACATCAAAGCTGGCAGCTATTCTCCCTCAGAGCCTCATTCAGTCACAAACAGCTGTTATAGGGGTGCCCAAGTGGGACACAAACATTCACTCACAAACACTCGTACTTGTGTGTGATGTTCGGCACTTGCCTGGAACATTACAAAACAAAAACTTGGTACAGAAACCTTCAGTGTTCAGACAAAAATATATATTTGTCACAAATTTCTGTTTTATTTTTAGGAGGAAAGACACTACTGACTGCCACTGCGCTATGAAATAATCTGATGTGGGGCTCCTGCTGGCAAATGCTCAGTGTCTTTATGGGCTATTAGCATAACGGGGGCATTTTCTGTTATTGGGCTACTGGAGCTGAAGAAAGCAATTACGATAGTAGCATTGTGCTCAGTGGGAGGGTGGGGTTTTAAAACGGAACAATGTGGCAGTGGGGTAAAATAGCTGAGAGGATCACGAAGGAGGAAAAAAACACTGTGCCAAGATGAAAACAGGAAAAAAGAAAATGCAATAATGAAACATAGGTGACGGTCATAAAATCTCTTTGAAACAGAGGAGATGAGCAGCGTGACAGGCTGACAAAAAGGCTCATATGGAGGCAGTTTGGAGGAACAAAAGCAGAGTGGCATTCAATCGTAGTGTGGCACGGAGACTCTCGTAATCCCGTCATCCATTTGAATCGATAAAACCAAGACGTGCAGCGCCATCTCTTGACGTCAGAGTCATGAATATTTATGTGGTGAATCCAAACTCTGTGCTAAAGCCTTCCTCCACGTATTATATACATACTTACTGCCCTCCTTTCAAGTTATATTTAGATGCTATATAATATGACATCTATCAGAAACTAGGGTAAATACACAGCATGCGCTGTAAGTAAAGCACTATATCGTTTCACAGTTGTCAGTCACATTGAAGACACAAGGAAGAAACAAGCATAAGCCACATAAACTTAAAAGGGAGCTTTTATGTTAATTTCCAGCTCCATAATTGAATTCTTTTACAGTAGAATCCATTTTCCAGAATTCATATATGATCTTTATGTAATCTTTGTTTTAGCTCTTCTTTGTTTAAGCTAGCTATCTTCTGATTGACTGCTCTTCACAAACAGAAGGTCTAAACAGAAGATGGGTGGGACTTCTGTGTTCTCAGCAAATGTGCCTGAGACAACTATTTTAGGTATATTCAGGGTTAAAGAGGGATGGAAATATCTGGAACTGTGCTCTTGTGTGTGCTCAGTTAATGAGTTATTAATCTGATAGGGAGGGTAATGAATTTCATTACTAAATGAGGTTATTTTTTTGTGTGGTACAAAAAGGAAGCACTTGCTTAGTAAAAATAAGACGATAATGAGATCCCACTTTCAGCATTCCCCTCTTTCCTTCTCTTCCGTGTAATACGTTCATGGTGCAGAGGTAAAGTTGTGGTTGTGGTAGTTCGCAATCTAGCTAGTGCCACAGAGGAGGAGAGGGTATAAACAGAGTAGCATTTTCACTTTTACTTGCACAAACACTGAACTTATTAATCTGAGAGTTTGACCAGAAAATATGACAGACAAATTACCAAAAACCTGGCCCCCTTCAACGTGCAGTGCTATAAAAGCGAGCTCTACTTAATTTTATAAGAAATACACTTTGTATAACTTGACTTCAAAATAACTCGCAAATACCAGCCGATCAATGTAAATAAGAACTTCTTAATGTTAATTCTTAATGTCTTGCTTGTGCTGAGGCTCCTGGCCTCCAGTGACCCCACAAGGTACATGGTTAGGAAAAGTATGGACTATAGAGAGGACATTTAGCCATTTGAATCAACTGTGTTGGATCAAGGACGCATCTAAAACCTGCAGGACACCCGGCCCTTGAGGCCTGGAGTTTCCTACCCCTGATGTAGCTCATTGAATAGTGTTAAATAAATAATAATAATAATCATTTTTGGGTAATGAAAAAGCATACTTTTAACATGCACAATAAACAAATGTCTTAACCTTTTTGTGTTGACTGTCACGTCTGTTTTTTATAGCCTATAGCACAGTTAAACAACATAAGATAACCCAAAGTGCTTTAAACACGGGCACATTCATGTCCCGAGTACTCATAAAACCCAGTTTCAAAATACATGAAAAGCCCAAAGATGAGTTTTTACCATAGAGTAGAAATCAGTATTTTTTAAAATGTGTTGAGGGTTTGGCAAATTACCCTACATAGGTTTTTATAGGTCATTTATAAGCACATTTAAAAACGACACAGGTTGACCAAAGTGCTGTACAAAGTAAAAAATAAAACAAACACTGTCACGGTTCTGGATCATTTTGACCCAGTTCTTTCAGTTTTTTATATTTTGGTATATTTCTACAGTATTGATTATTATTCTAGATTAAGTTCAGTGTCTGTCTGCCTCCTTGTAAATTGTTTCTTGTTTCCTGTTTTACTTTGGAGGTTCGTGTCTGGTGTCAGTGTGTTCCGGTTACGTTTCCCGTATCGTCAGCTGTGATTTCTCCCAGTGATTTCTCCTCTGCTGTTCATCTGCAACCTGCAAATAAAGCTGTTTACTTTGAGTTCAACTTCGCCTCACTGAATCCTGCATTTTGGGTCCTTCCTCCTTGCCTGCCGGTACACAGCCATGACAAAGAGAACAAAGCAAACACTCAGTCACAATTAAAAGCTAGGGAGTAAAGATGTGTTTTCAGACGAGATTTAAAAATGTCGAGTGTTGGAGAGATCCTAGTTTGAAGAGGCAGACTGTATTAAAGTTTAGTTTAAGATCTGGTCTCCTCTGTGTTTTCGTCTGCCTCTAGGAACAATCAGAAGCAACTTATCAGCTGACTGAAGAGTTCTACTTGGAGTACTTTTTGTTAAAAGATCAGAGAGGTACGAAGGAGCTAATCCATTCAGAGACTTAAAAACAAGCAATAAAATCTTAAAATCAATTCTAGAGCGTACTGGAAGCCAGTGTAAACGAGCCAAGAATGGGGAAATAGGGTGATGGTCACCTGTCAAGAGTTGGGCTGCAGCATTCTGAACAAGGAGCGGAGCCTGGCTGATACCAAAATAAAGACTATTACAGTAATCAAGCCTGGATGAAATAAATGGATGAATCACTTCCTCGAAGTCAACGGATGATTAAATGTTCTTAATTCTCAAATGAAAAAGTGCCATCATTTTTGGCAAAGGGAGTTCTGGACTTTTCCAGATTCCAGATCACCCTTAAGAGAAAAACGAGGGTCAGAAGGTCTATATAGTACAATCTCTGTTTAGCATTAAGGTACAAGAAATTTAATGCTAACCATGATTTAATAATGTCATAGAGGCGGTCTAGCAAAACTTTTAAAGAGCCTATAGAATTATTTTTAAGAGGAAAGTAGATTTGAGAATCATCGACTTAACAGTGAAATGAGATTCCATATTTTCTGAAAACAGAACCTAATGGGAGCATGTAAAGGGAAAAAAAGTACTGGGCCAAGGATAGATCCTTGAGGGACATGCAAGCGGGGTGGATGTGGATGAAGAGCCACCAAACCTGGCAGAAACACTTCTGTCAGTTAAATAAGATCTAAACCATTCAAGTGCAGTGCGTATTTACTAGGTGTTGGATTTATACTAAAATTTGCAGTATCACACAGGACTAACGGACAAACTTTTCTCTTGAAACTTTAGCCATTTAAAAAATAAGTGAAATTAGAAAACTACAATCAGTTAACTAAAGACACTGACTGCATTTCCAGTGCTCAGTGTGAGGAGATGATCTCCTCACACTGAGCACTCCTCAACTTGGAGGTAGAAAATGATTTGCCAAGATGTTCAGGTTCCAGGATCTCAGCCAGTTTCCTCACTGGACTGTCAGCAAGGACCTTCAGGTCTTGCTTGGCTATTATCCTCCCATAGATATACACACACATGTATTCATGCAGTCCTAGAGGAATTTCTCTCTTTTTCACCTTCAGTCACCCCAAACTCTAAAAATCCTCCAGTCACCTAATTAACTTTCTCTCTCCCATTTCCCCTCTCAACTCTCATCTTCCTCCCACCCTTCCTCTTTCTCACCATCATTCAGGCATCTGTGGGGGTGGCTGTAGAGATAAGCAGAGACTTTATCTGTCAGAAAGCCAATTCAGAATGGTTGACACAGCACATCTGATACACATCTCATGTGTCCTGTGTGTGTATGTGTGCGCGTTCAGAGGGGAGTGTGTTACAGAACTGATCAAACTGGCTTACATTAACAATTAAGGCAGTTTGAAATATAAAAAGAGACAACAATTAAAAAATACCAGCCCAGTAAACGTTTTCTTATTGAGCCTTTGTAGACATGTGACCACTAACCACATGGCATTAACTAGTCAGTCATTTTGGACATGTGACAAACACGGGGACAGTGTAGAATAAGTGAATAAGGCCCCCAGTCAAATACCTGTTGTTAGGGAAAAATCTGTATTCCCCAACTGATAGGCAAAAACCTTCTTATGATTACTAGCATACTGCTGCGGTCCTAGTTTGAATGGAACTGACAGACTTGTCTACAACAGCGTCCAGTTACTCTCTGAGCTTTAGTGAAACAGTGTAAAGTGTGAGACTGTTTTCCTTCAAAACCTTTGTAGGTGAATCTCCTCCAGTTTCAGTTTGTGTAACACTTTATCAAGTTGTACTACGGCTAGTATGTAGAGGATATTTGCAGACTAACATGAAAAATGACTGGCAACCATGGCAGTGTGCTAGCAATCAAAGCAATTACAGCTCTTTCTTCATCCAGTGAGAGCCAGCAACCTACACAAACTACTGCCAGCCACCTGGGCAGTACTTGTTTCTCAAGCAACCAGTGACTGTAGCACATGAGAAAATTGAATTGCCGGTTTACATCCATTCAGTAAATTACTGCCATCTTGTGACTGCAATTAGCTTCTGTCAGTAGAAGCTAGCTTAACTTGGAGCCACCGGAATACATAGCTTCTGTCATTTTAGTGGGTGTGACCCATGGACACAGGTTGGATCTTGCCAAGCTGAGTGGCTCGGTTCAAGCATTGTGGATAAGCCTGTTGCCTTGGACATGAGACTAGTTTGATATCACGTGCTTTGGGCAACACGTGTTAGCCAAGACGAGTCAGAGCTTATTATTCATAAAAACTTGACTAATTTGACTAAAAAGAGATTCAGGTGATGGACTGAGGACATAACTCCTATGATTCTGTGTTTGATAAAATGGGCGGTTTGCAGACTCTACCAGTATCTTCACATTAGCGTGTATCAGAAACTAGCTAACCAAATGGTGTAGCTGGGTTGTTCTGAGCTCATAGAAAAGCTATTTGTTTGGGTGGGGGTGTAGAAGGTTTATGACACAGGATAGCCAGCCTATAAACATCTGACTTTTAAAATCACTGTGGATTAAACAGAGTATAGCCTTAAACATCTGCAAGTTTCTAAAAGTAATAACGTTTCACAATTCCTTATCCAGGGTGTAGTGGAGAGACGTAAAGACGTCTATGCTGACTGCACGATGCAGGACGCTGTCAGCATATATAACACAATAAAAGACAAGCAGCATGAAACAGTGTTTTTGAAGCTGATCCAATTTGTTTTGTTGGTGTTTTAAACATTATCGGCTTCCTTTCTGTAAAAACCACATTAGTGTCCGTGTGGGGGAGAAAGAACAGGATGTAGCAGCAAATCACAGTCACATGGTACACAGTCGAAAACAAAATGAACTCACCACAGGCACTTTGAAAAGGTGACTCTTTATTTTCTAATATTATGATGTATATAATATCCTTCATATAGGTAATCATATTTATACCACGTAAGTAAAAGTGTGCTTTTAATCACAGCATGTGTCCGTGTCAGACTGCTGTTAGTTGGAGGTTTACATTATAAAGTATACAGTGAAAATGGCTGGCATCTGTGTGTACGTGTGTGTGTTTGTTGGCATGTGTGTGTGTGTGTGTGTGTGTGTGTGTGTGTGTGTGTGTGTGTGTGTGAGAATGATGCAGTCAGTGTTCCTGTGTATAGAAAGACAAATGTGAGTGCCAGCATGTTTCTGCATGCATGTGTGTGTGTATATTTGTTTGTAGAGGACTAATTATCTCATGATAGGGCTCAGAGGTATGGAGCAAGATAAAAAGCTGCCCGCTGACACTGATTTACACAATCTTTAACACTTAAACCTATTACCATCATGCTTTTAGTGTTACTTTTTATGCTACTTGAAGTTTCAGCTGTACATTTGACTTTATACTTTCATGACTGCTGCAAGAAAACACCCAAAATCTCCAGTGTTAACCCTAAAGACACACAGAGTAACAGCTGATTGTTACTAGTCCTCCTTATAGTTATCAACTGCTTCATCTTGAAGCAAAATGCTACAATGCCTCTAAGATACACTCCCTGAAAACAACTTTATGCTGGCCACCGCTGTACTCACAATATACATATGAACAGACAATATTTCTGGATTGTTTGCTCTGTCTTTGTGGCAAATTTTGTTGCTCTGTTCAGAAATTAATAAACTAACTGACAAATCCATAAGAAATAAAATAAAATATCAGACTCTAATCCTGAGTTTGTGCTCTGGCATTTTTTTCTAACAGTCCTCGGGTCAGTTTGAAATGGATAAAGTCAGGTTACATTTATTTACCACCAAAAACTGTCGGTGTATCTCAGTTCAGACACTTCCATCTGCTTACCAGCGTAATGTGAGGATGCTAGTGTTGCTAGTGGTTTAATCCCTGGTTTGATTCCGGGAGGAGACACATGTCCCTTATGGGGTTTGATTAGGAAAGGGAGCTGGCATAAAAATAAAAATCTACCCACTGTGGGCGACCCCTGTGAATAAAAGAGCAGCTGAAAGTAACTTCTTCTTTTTAGAGTTGTATCAAAAATACTGGATCGCTAGCTGCTGCTTTTTTAGTCTCTGTCTTTCTGTAATAATAAATTCTTCAGATTCTTCTACAGAATTCAAGAAGTTAACAAAACACTAAAACATGCCACAACAAGTGCAATATCTGTTAATTAATACTGGTGTGTGTGCTAAGTACACAGGACATAGCTTTCTCACATTAGCTTAAAAGAATTATGGGTCTTTGTGTGAAGCAGGCTAACCAGCATCACGACCGCTACTGGACACGTTTCCACAAAAATGTTTTGCTTAATTTAAACTGTAGGTGTACAGAAATATGTAATTTGAGGCACAGCGCAACAGTTTACGGCTATGCTAGCCACTTTCTGCGGGGTTTTTGTTGACATCTTGGAGATGCTAACTATGTCTGCTTGAGTATTTCTTTACATTCTTGTAAGACTTTCATGTGACACTGAAGTGGTCTGATCTCTGGGTAATGACAGGGACAGAGAGGGACAGAGAGGTGATGGCTGTAACAACCTGACGCATTAAGTCCAGGGTGCAGCAAAGGAGGCAGATTTTAGATGTACAAATGGCTTTTTAAAAGGTTACGGTTATACTAGTCTGTGGACAAGGAGAAGACATGTGCATTGAAATACTATTTTTACTTCACCTCTATTTTACGTCCTGTATATGGTTTGCTGGGTATTTTACTTGTGTAACAAATAACTTACTTAATCTTGAAAGATGAAGCAAATATCATAGCAACTGTTGATTTAATGTTTTTTACAGTCTGAAATAAAGTAGTGCTAACTAGCTTTGCCAATCACAGAGTTATGCAGCAAACGTGGCAAAAAGCCCACAGCCAGTGCACTGTCACACTGGTTTCATACACTGAGTAGCCTGACTCTACCCATTACAACATGGCTCAGTAAAAACTCAAGGGCAATTTAGACTCTATGGTGCGTGGCTTTCTCATAGAGAAACCTGTGTAGTAATCCAATACAAGTATGTCACATTAAGTGTTGTAGATATTTCCCTGCGAGTCTTCTGTAAATCTCAGTAAAAACAGTCACGATCTTTTCGTTTAAGGGCACAGTCTGATTTCACTTGTTCAGGAAGAGAAAAACATGTTTTGTTGCTACTTTCAAAAGAAATTTAAGCAAGAAGGAGCCTGAATATTCCTGATGCAGAGCGAAACTCTCCAAGCTTGGTAAAACACGATACCGTTTTGGGCCTTTCATCCTTGGTCAGTCAACCGTGCCAACCACAAATATATTCTGTAAACTACGTAAACAGCACTGTCTGAATGCAGGGCTTGAGGCAAAACCGTTAAAAGCACATTTTAATCGCTCTGTATTCCCTGTCAAAATAATTCATGTGAAATATAGGACAGGTACAAAATCTCTCTTCCTAAAAGGCTAAAGGTTGGCACAACCCCCCCCCCCCCCCAAAAAAAAAATAAAACAGGGAAACAGGCCCAATAGCCACCAAGACTGGAATAATTCTTGTAATAATGGTTGCTATTCTTTATCTATCAATAGATTATGTTAAGAAAACTTAAAACAACAACTACCATGTCCGCAATCCATAAACTGCCACCGCCGTCAACAATGCTTGAAGTTAAAGTGAAATCATTTGGGGGAGGGAATCTGGTGAGTGAAACTTCCTAAAGGACACATTTTAAAAAGCCTAACAATTTTACAAGTAAGTCTTTCAGAGCAAGCACAGTTTGTTTTCCCAAATTTATGGGACATTTGGAGGAACAGCAGGCAAAATCAGCTTGTGCTGATTCAGGACCAGGTGTCACTAGGGACTCAATAGATCATAGTCTATCCCCAAGCCCCCTCTGCTGATCCTAAACCAGCTGCACAGACAGAGACGGCAATGTAAGAAAAACAAGATCCAAATTAAAAAGTATAATAAAAAATGTTTCCGCCAGAGCCGACTGAATCCAGAACAGTCCTATTAGCTTGTATGGCTGCGTCTGCTGAGGAATGATCGGGGCAGTTAGCTCTAAAACTGATCCCGGTCCAACCATTAAAGGTCGCGAGGATGCAGAGGAGGTTATACTGGACGCCCCATGGCTGATCTTGGAGCTGTCTGAAGGCAGGACAGGCAGGCACTGGGTGCATGGGTGAGGAGAGGCTAACTGCACACACGCACACAAACACGCACAATGTAAATATTAACACACACAAACATGCAGGCACATAACTCCACCTGTAAGCCCTCCTCACACAGTGACCTTAAATGCGTTAGTGTGTCTTGGTGTGTGTGTTGCGAGTGCAAAGTGTAGAGTGCTTATAGCAAGTGTTTGTCTCTGAACTATTCCTTCAAAACAGTTTTTTTCTGGTCGTCCGTGGTTGATTAGCTGGCTCAGTGTACTGAAGTCCCATCAAGGAGCGACACAACAGCGACGCAGTGGTAACAGTTTGTCATTTTCTTCCAAAGAAACACCAAACATGACACAGTGATAGTTGTTTTTGTTTTTTTTAACCCAGAACAGAACATTTCTCTCTGCGCCACATCGGGCAAAGCTGAAGCTGTGAGCATGTATGTGTGTGTGTGTGTGATCATTAATGAGACTACATCGTTGTGTGCTGTGTTCTTGTGCTCCTATACTCATGAGGACCAATAATCCCAAAGCTTCGAATTCTATTTCAAGTTAAAGTTTAAGTGTGCAAAAGTTTGATTACGCTGTTCGGTCACAACTGATATCAGCTGATTACCTTTGATGATGATGGCATTATTTTGATGAGCTTACATGATGCGGATGTTTATTTCTGTCCAGTTTTGTTTTTGATTCTGCAGCACATCCTAAAGATTGTCAATTATCTTGGATCATCATGCTTGTGCTGTGAGAAAAGAAAGGAATCATTGTTGGTCATTCATTTTAATCACGTCATCAACTGACCCCCATTTCTTGGAGGGGCACATAAGGTTGCTGAACCTAGATCAGACCAACTGAAGAAACCCCAGATGTAAAGTAAAGGCTGGATCTATCTTACCCTGATGCATAAATCACTCTGTAACACGGTAAATCTGGACTCATCAGACCACATGACCTTTTTCCATTCCTCCAGAGTCTGATCTATATGCTTCTGAGCAAACTGAAACCTTTTATTCACTAACTAGCCTCACTAATACATGCTTTTCACAGCTGTTTAGTTCTCTTGTGCGTGTTTAAATACCCTTACTTTTGCTATTAACATAGCCGTGAGTTCTACGATTGGATAACAATCATTCTGGGGGGTTTTCCGACCATATTTTTCCTGGAAGTCGATGCATCATTGTTTCAGGTTTTAAATAATGCATCGGACAGTTCTTAACCCTGTTTTTATTCTTTAATTAACAGTCATTACGTCTTCCAAACTCGTGAAACTGGAGGGTTTACTGATGCTTGTAGCCTGCTATCTGAGGCAGTCTTCTCCTGTGCAAGTGCAAACAACAAAAACTAGCATTGAAGCTTTGGGTAAAAGTCCTCAAAAGTAGAGGAATTTGTATGTATAGCTACTTGGAATGCATGTGTCCGTGTGGTGTGTGTGCGTGTGTGTGCGCTGCAGTGCTGAGTGTCCTGCTGGCAAATTGTAAAGTGACCTCTGGCACCGGTGAGGTGAGGTTTATGTCCATGAGCGATCGTCCGAGTGCTCCACTCCTAATGTCCCTCCTGTCAGAAACTTCAGATGTGATTAAAACAACACAACCTCACAATCACATCAAAGTAGAAAATGAAACTAGAATAATAGAATATTAGAAAGACTACAACCCCTGCTTCCCAACTCCGCCCCCCTGCGATCAACCCTCCCCAGCCCCCGCCCCAATGAATAGATTACTATAATATGTGACAGAGTTTATCATCCTCTGCACAGTGGCACCTTTAGAATAGAATAGAATAATTTTTTTTTACTAATAATATATCAGAGTATCAAAGCTTTATGAAGAAGAGATAGACAGTGGCCTAGTCTCAAAAAGCACCCTGTGCTCTACTGAAGTAAACATCATTACAGCGCGGGCTAATGGGCCCGCGTGCCCTTGTAAGGCGTCTTTTGTGTAGCAGTCGAGTATCCCTACAGAGTATAGAGATTAGGGTGCCATTTGAGACTAAAGCAAATGTAAGCACTGGAAGCAAATGGATATGGCATGCATGGTTTGAATGGTCAACGCTGACATGGCTCATGGATGGCAGTTCTGAACTTCGACCCTAAGCAGACCCCTCGAGGTCTGAGCCGATGAGAGCTACGAAGCTACCGCTACTGTTGAGTCAGTAAATCCTACGCGGATTAGAGTACTTACAACTGCAAACCTAAAGCTAACCTGGAGGTCGTGATACATAGAAAACATCTGGAGTAATATTTGGCACCAGGCATATTTTGCTAATTTATGTTTGAATCTTAAGCAACTGAAATAACTCTTAAATATGCTACCTTTGCTTAAGGCAATAGTCTTCATCTCTAATTACGTCACAAAATTACTCATCTAACCTAAAGTTAAGTCAAAAAAAAGTAGCAGAGTAGAAAAGCGTAGTCTGATTTTCCTCTACTTCAGCTACTCTTTTACACAAAGCGTGCTGTATTAGCGGTTAGCTTGTTCAACAACGATTGTTTCTGTGCAAATGTACTTTGCTTTTTCTCCCCCTCCCTCCCACGTTACACCCTTAAAATGAAATTGCTGCAGTGCTGAGCATAAAAAGCCCTTGTGTGCTCCTGTCCTTTAAAAATTAAAAGCCCTTGCTTGGAGAAAAGTAGGGTTTTTTTCCCCTTTCACAGCCCATGACAAAAGCTGATGCCCCTAGTTGCAGTTGCAAAATTAATATTTACATGTAGAGGACAGTAGCAATGCACGTTTGTCCCTTTAAGCTCCCTTTATGGCGTCGGAGACAGGAGATAAAACAGCAGCATCATAAATTAAACAGTGTGTGCGAGGTTTAAAACATATTTTATTATCAGAGTAATGACTGTCAGAGTAGTAGCTTGACAGTGTCGGGTTGGTGTTGTTTCATGTCGACTTTATACAAAACAGTGCAATGGCTGTTTATGGGAAGGTAAAAGAACAATAACTGAAAAAATAAAAAAAGCATTTTTTTTTCCTCTTTTGAGTTTCACACTTACTTGTTACTCACAGTCCCAGAAACAGGTTGAGAAAAATGGTGTGACTAGATACTCATGCTCAGGTTTCACAACCCTCCCTGTCTCCTCTCTGTAGATTTTATGGCTGTGTTGCCTTTTTTCTCACAGTGTCAAATTCTGTCGCCTCGTGTCGTGAGATAGAAGATTACTGAGTAAAGTGAATAATTCAGCTTGTTTTCTTAATGTTTTAGAATATGCCTCCTTTTACTAAAAGGCTGGAATACTTCAGAATTACACTAGTTGCCACTGCTTACAAATGCACAGATGCAGCATTAGATTGTTGGGAAACCAAGTGGACTGACTGTGTAAATATTAGGCATATAGTAGTAGATCAGGGGCTTTATCACAGTAGTTTTTTGTGCTGCTTTTCCTGCAGAAAAGTAAGGCCATTACACACCGAGCATGTGGCAAAAAACCCAAAATGAAATTCTAGATCTTTCAGATGCGAATTTGTCGTGTTAGGTATATTCCGCATTTTTGCAAAAAACGTCCTCAAAAAAGACGCATCAAGCCACAATGAACTGGTCCTGATGTTTCTAAACAACAAAAGGAAAGAAGCAGAGATTCTGGGTTCATTCAATTCTCACGAGAAGGCAGCAGCAGGGAAAATTTCATGGTTTGATCCAGGAGTTGAATCTTTATCACGACTGCTGTCGTACATATTTCAGGATGTCAGCAAGGCAGTCTGAGCTCTTCCCACATCTGAGGAGGCAGGGAAATTATTTCAGAGTTGACTGACCTGGAGCACCATCTAGCTGTATGTCTGAAAAGAAACAGTACTGTTGCGTTTCAGTATGTTCAGTAAGTGCGTTTTGAGCTACAAGCGCACTTGTAGCCACACGCAGTGGTCTGATTGGTCAGATCTGTTAATTCGAATGCAAAAAAATCTGAAAAAACTGTGCTTGATTCCATAAATGAAATCCAAATTCGTCTTGCAAAATTATGCGGTAGCTGTGAACGCCTGCATTGAGAATAGGCGAGTATTTTTAACAAACAAAATATTGGTGCAAATTTTACATGTCCGGTGTGTAAAGGCCATTAGTCTGAAAGGCGTCCAAACACTGCTGCTCAGTCAGATGCACACAGTGTTCTCCGGTGCCTCGATGCGTGGATCGCAGCAGTATTTGACACTGGTCCTCTTAAGGCTGGAGAGGTGGCAGTGGAGTAAGTAACTAGTTTGTCAGCCAGTGTGTGAGCAGTGGAGATGAAGAGCAATGAGGAGGCTGTGAGTGACTTAAATAAATAATACAATTGGACTATCCTCCAATTCCATCTCCCGCTGCTTAATTTGTGTGCTACATACGAACAGTTTCCTCCTATTGGAGACGTCTACTTTAGCTTGTGTTTACTCCTGCGACTGTAAATCTGACAGGTTTTAATATTAAATCAGAAATGTGTTCACCAAGAGGTAGTGGGCAAACAAACGGTGCTGCCTTAAAGCCTATTCACAGCTCAGTGGTCTCCCCTCCACAGTACCCTGAACCAACAACCTCCAGAAAACCTAACTAGTCTCCAAAAACGCCACCAATGGAAGACAGGAGCTAAATCTAATGGAGAGGATGGGAAGGGTGAGAGGAGGTGTGGAGGTGTGGCTACACAGAAAAAGGTGAGAGGTGACACATGGACGCAGACAGACAGCTTGGCAGACAGACCACCTCTTTTTAGGTTTTAGGTGAAAAAATAAATAAATCAAGAGGTGGCAGAAAAAACAGAAGGAAGCACCAATGGATCTTACGTTACCATCTATAAGAGATTCTTTAGGTTGTTGAGTCAGACCTTTTCTACCCAGCCTGCAACAGCTAATCCACGGTTTCTTCTTTACTCATTGAAACCGCCAGGTAGGTTTAACCACTGACCTGGAATCAGAGCGATGAGGGGAAAATGTGACCAGGGAAGAGCTCAATTCATTTTCAGTTCAGTCGTGAAGCGAGCTTTCCGATCGATCAGTATGAAAGTTTATATACAAAATGTATAGAAAATGATAACTGCTTCCACAAATGCACTGGTTTAAATGGGCAAACCGATCTTCAGTTTATAATTTGAATCTAGCTGAACTGAAAAGGAATCAGAGCCCACGACAAGGTGCTGACGTCTTCACGTTTACTGTAATCAGAGGGTCAGCTGGGAGCTCTAAGGCCGGTCCCCTTCCCTGACCCGACTCTGCTGCTATCCAAAAGGTCAGGAGGACAGAGGTTCACACAAAGTCTGTCACCCCTTCTCCTCAAATTCACATTGTAGTTTTTTTTGTGGCGCTTTTGTTTTTTTTTTGTTGTTTTTTTTTAAAGAGAAGTTGCCCCAAACAGAAAAAACACTTAATATATTTTACATTTCCACTAATTCCCATTTCTCCTGTGAGGAAAAAGCCTGAAAATCAATTTATGAACATAAAACTCATGAACATAAACCGAATGTGCCTTGATATATAAGGAGTTACAAGTATTACTACAGTGATATGTGCTGGGGCTGGGAACAACTTCTCTATTAAAACCAACCCTGCTGCACACACTCTCACAGGGCTCAGGATTCACAGTTCGAAGGCTAAAAGTTCACAGTTCACAGTCAAAGTTTAGCAACCCCCCCCCCCCCTTCCCACCCCATAACCCTGTGTGTCCCCTGCTTTTGCTTGCACTCCCCCCCCCCACATTTCTCATCCTCCTCCTCTTTGATACTCTGATTGGGGCGATATCTGTAGCCAGCACCTCTCAGACAGGTGTGGTTCTGCGGTTGGGGTCCTTGCTGTAGTCTTTAGTGAGCGTGCTGCTCTGGAGGAAATCCCTCTCCGAGTTAAGCAGCCCGCCTAAGCCGCCAACAGGTTTGCTGCCGGCATTGCCGGCCTCTCGTGGGTTCAGCGTGTACATGGGCATCTCGGAGGCGGCGGGCCCTGTGTAGCCACCTTTCCCCAGTGGCGAGGCATCGCGGCTGGGAGCCTCTGAAGAGCGAACGCTGGAGCGGCGCCGGAAACGGTAGCGATAGGAGGGGATGCGGCTAAAGGCGGACTTCTTGATGAGCTCAGTGCGGGACTTGGCCCGGAGCTTGCGGTGCTTCTCAATGAACATGTGCACAGCCAGCACACCCACCATTTCCGCCATAATGAAGGAGAGGGCCCCGAAGTAAAAAGACCAGCCATAGGAGTAGGACTTCTTGCTGTCACTCTGGCCTGGGTCGCCAGAGTTGGCTGAGATATAGACAATAATTCCAATGATGTTACTGAGGCCTGGACAGACATAAAGAAAGAGAAACTGTGAGAGCCACAAACTAACAAAAATAACACAACTACAGTATACTAAGAGACGGTCATGGTACCTGTGTATTGGACCCAAGGTTTAGAGCATTCATGATTATTTCTGGGTTTGTGACCTGATTTATGTTAACTTATTTAGTCATTTGAATATATTATTAGATTTTGTCTTTGTTTCTAGTTCTTGCTTTCTTGGTTGATGAGGTTGGTTCCCTTTCCTGTCCAGCCTGTCCTCGTCTCAGCGTTTCCTTTGTGAAGTCTGTCCTTTCTCCGTGTTTGTTCACTTTTCTCTCGTTGTGTAAACTCTGCATTTCTGTTCCTATTCGTTTTATTTTGACAGACTCTTGTCCTGTGTGTGTTAAATTCAGTTTTCCTTCCACTTGTCTAATTGGTTAGATTCAGTTCAGCTGTGTGTTTTTCCCCAATCTGCCCTCGTCTCCTCTTAAACCCTCAGTTTGCTTGCTTCTTTATTGTGTCCTCCCTTGTGTTGTGTGTCCTGTGTTTCTTCTATAGTTCCTAGTTTGTAAGTCCCTGGCTTTTGCCTTTCCTGAGTTTTGTGTTTTGGTATTTTGATCCTATGAGTTCTAGAAATATTGGGTTCAAAACCTACCTGCTGCCTGATATATCATCTAATGTATTTTTTTTCTTTCAGGCACACAACATAATCAGATTTCACTATTTTGATATGTATAGTTATTTATTTACTTGTTTACCCTCTGCTCAGATAAGCTTTTTTGTGTTGGTGGCGTTCCAACACATGTGGTCAAAAGGGAAGTTGCCCTCGGGTGGACAAACTGTGCCACATCAGCCAGTGTAAATAACCGATACCGCTAGAATAACAAATAGCTGATCGGCCGATAGTTTCAGCCCATCGATTGGTCAGGCTCTAGTGAGCAGTGTGCAGTAATTGAATACTTTAATTTCAAAACCTCAGTAACTGAGGCTCTTCTAAAACACGGTTTGTTGGCTTAAAAAACCCCAACTCTAAAATGTCCCTTCCCTTTATCCTTTACAGCACCGCCAATCAGAGGAAACGAATCAGATCATGTAGACACTCAAACAGGTCCAGTTCCATTTATCTGTTAGTGCATGAACGTTGTAAACAACATGAGCAATTTAGTATCCTAACTTACAACACCACACCCTTTTTTTTAATAGTGATTTTTGTCTGTTAACCTTCATTTATTAAAGCAAGGTGTGTGGTGAAGCTACTGTGGGATATCTCTTATTTGTAATGTTTTTGTTGGCTATTGTGTTGTCATTTTGTGCCACTGCATGAGCCTGTACTGTGTTATTGCTGACCAGTTTGTTCAGCGATTTCATTTGTAATCTTTCCAGCTGCATCTTTAGTCCTGTCTGGTGGACATGGTGCATTTTTCTGCAAAAGACAGTCGCATTTGTTAAAAACTAATGAAAATACAATTTTTCTGTGACTAATAACCTTTTCAGTGCAATTAAAGTGAACATACTAAACCTTAACATGTGAGTCAGATAAAAAAAATGCTTAGTTAAAACTAATAATGTTGTAAAGATTTAGCGGTTTTGTTTTTTTTCCGCGCATCTCAGGTCTTTAATTACAATTCTGGCTACCGGCGAGACAATCGAGATAAGACGATTATCTGCGTTCTGTTTTGCAACAATGCCCCCCGTTTTATATTGCGCTACATAATAAATTCAACCAATGTTGTTTACAGCAGTGCCTTTACTTTAATTTGCTTTAAATTGATTTTTTTAAACTCCTATTCAACGTTTAAGGAAATCCATTGTTAAAAAAGACAAGGGTTCAATAAATGCATCAGTAAAGGTTAATGAGTGTTTTTAATAATTCCGATTACAAAACCGACCAATAATAATCACCTTGCGAGACCCCAGGAGACCCCGGGAACATCACCAGGATCATTACAGTACGGATACGTAAGTACAAGGGTGTGTGCAAAGATGCTTTGCTGCGTCCCAATGAAAGACTCTATAGGTGTGTGTGTTTGCACTCTCACACCCTCACAGTGCATCACAGTGGCATCATGGCATTCTTGTTGATTGATTAATCAGCTACTGTGTCCCATATCCACACTTTGGTGCCTCTCATGGGCTCTTCTGTGTGCTTTAGATGCTCAATGGGCTCCTCAACAAATATCTGAATGCTGTGCCTCCTCCGTTTAGAGTCGGCCCACAGTGACACAGCTGCACACACTCAGACACATGTGGCTCACACAGACAGCCGCCTTGTTGTTATCTCAAGCTCCTTTCACCAGGTCAGAGAATGTAAGGCATTTGGCTGGTACTGTATTTAAATGAAAAAAAATGTGGTATGAGGTGCTGAATTTGTGAATTAGTAAGTGTGGTTTCATGTACGCTGTTCTGATGACTGACGATCACTGTAGCTAAATTCCTAAGAGGAAAGAGGACACACATGGACACGCAGAGACACTCGCAGTGATGACTAACCTGCTGAGACGAAGAAGATTCCTGCGCTGAGGATGACGTTGTGTCGGCTTCGGTAAAACTCACTGGCAGCCACGCAGAGCCCACCCAGAAACAGCAGACCCACACTCATGATGGGGAAAAGACTGGAGGCACGCACAGCACCTGCACATACACACAAAGAGTGGAAACGCGTTCATAACAGGTGCAAACTTTTTATTTTGCCGTGTAAAGACGTCGCCTTTCAGATCCATCAGAAACTGATGAAGGATCATTTGTGCTGGAAGAACAGTAGCTCCACCATTACGTCATCAAAATCACTGGTGCGCATCACTTCTGTGCTGGATGGAGGATGGAGATGCAAGGGGAAGAAAAAAAGAAAGAAAAAAAGGTTCCACTTTACACACGCGAGGCAGCGGGCTGCTAAATGCTCGACTGAACCTGAATTCTGAACATGTTAAAGCATTCAGAGGATTTGCTAGAGAGAGCAAGGGAGAGAGACCGAGAGACGGACGGAGAAGGGGAAAAAAATGGACAAGACCCAAGACAGATGGAGAGTCACGCTGACATATGCGAGGCAAAATAATGAATGTGAAAGTGAGGCTTCAGTGGGAGTGAAATATTTGTCATATGTGTGCAGGATGCGATAACATATTGAGGAATATTTGCAAACAGCTTGTTGCGCAGAACTGAGATTCGGGCTATTTTGAGACACCGAATATATGAGGAGAGCCCATGCATCAGAGTTTTATCATATACGGTTGTGTCTTCACAAAAAGACTAAAAGTAAACGAAGCAGATCATTGTCGCTTTTTTCTCCATCTGTTTTCTTTATGTTTGTTGTTTCTTGCGTGGCAAAACATTCCCGCCGTGACCGAGAGCTGCAGATATTGCTCGTACAGACTCCGCCCCTATGGCCCACAACCCTGGGCTGCATGAAATGCTGGTCACTAGGTCTCTGCTCCTTATTGGCTTATCAGCTCTAAGGACTGTGATCTAATTGGCTCCCTCTGGGGATGTTGCTCTGTGTTCAGTGGAGCAATGAAAAAGAGGCACAGGCTGAATCCCTTCCCCTTCTTTTCTGTTGTTGTTTTCCACCTTTACTCCTACAATAAACAGAGAGCTCACTTCTCTGTGTTTTCTACTAAATACTCTCTCTTTATCTTTTTATCCTCTTTTTTTCTTATAATCCTTTTTAACCTTATGAAGGCTTTTTTAGGTTCAGTTTCTTAACTACTTGCCATTAGTTTGTGTTTCTTCATTATGTAGTGTTATGGAACGCCATTAAGGTCATAATTTGTTTTGTTGTTCCTGCTATTAGACATTGTAATATTGCCAGCTGCTGTTTATAAACACTGTTCTGGGTACATAATTATACCAGCTGGCATAGAAATGCCAGTCACAATAATATATATATATATTTTTTTAAGAAACTACCCATTTCCCATTATCCTTTGGATGAGAAGAGTGATAAAGAGTACTGAGTGAAAGTCTTCTTCTTTATATTTCCTTATGTTTTGCTTGTGACTTGTGACAGTGACCTATGAAACATTCAAACATAAAAAAGCCAAATTACATTTTTTTTATAGGCATACAATACTATTTTTGCACCAACAAGGTGATCCCCAAAGTGTTATTAGCTGACACATTTCAGCATGGTGTGGAGATCGGCCTGAAATCTGAGGTAAATGGACAAGTGGATGACAAATGAAGAAGTGGGAGGCCCCCCAAAAATATCTACACCAGATATAATCACCCTATTAGAGCACGTCGCTCTCGCTCGGCAGGCCTACTTGTTGTTCCTAGAGTATTTAAAAGTAGAATGGGAGGCAGAGCCTTCAGTTTTCAGGCCCCTCTTCTGTGGAACCAGCTTCCAGTTTGGATTCAGGAGACAGACACTATCTCTACTTTCAAGATTAGGCTTAAAACTTTCCTTTTTGCTAAAGCATATAGTTAGGGCTGGACCAGGTGACCCTGAATCCTCCCTTAGTTATGCTGCAATAGACGAAGGCTGCTGAGGGATTCCCATGATGCATTGAGTTTTTCCTTTCCAGTCACCTTTCTGACTCACTATGTGTTAACAGACCTCTCTGCATTGAATCATATCTGTTATTAATCTCTGTCTCTCTTCCACAGCATGTCTTTCATCCTGTCTTCCTTCTCTCACCCCAACCGGTCGCAGCAGATGGCCCCGCCCCTCCCTGAGCCTGGTTCTGCCGGAGGTTTCTTCCTGTTAAAAGGGAGTTTTTCCTTCCCACTTGTAACAGGGCAGCCCTTAGCGGCTGGAAACACAGTGAGACAGACCAAGGCAAGTGTAGTGGAACAAAGTATTTATTTGCTATATGGCTCTCCTTAAAACAATTAACTTGTCGAGCTTCTTCACAGCACAAAAATCCACCTCTAATGACAACTGGCAGCCTTATATATGTTCAGCTGTCACAGACTTAACCATTATTCCACTCTCAGGTAAATTCTTAAATCCCAACCTTCCACCACAGTATACAATATATCAATAAGAATAAATAAATACATAAATACATTTTCACATTTACATATTAATAAATACTTCACACTTTAATGTTACACCAAACCCAATATTATAAAAACCCAGAAACCCAAGCACAAA
This sequence comes from Copadichromis virginalis, assembly GCF_057382275.1. Classification (NCBI taxonomy): domain Eukaryota; kingdom Metazoa; phylum Chordata; class Actinopteri; order Cichliformes; family Cichlidae; genus Copadichromis; species Copadichromis virginalis. The sequence goes on from NC_140621.1 coordinate 14,664,945, forward strand.
AAGATTCACCACACTCTCTTTACCAATGGTCTCTCCCGGAACCTTTAAATGGTGTCTGGACCCCCGGGGAAAGATTTGCCCAAACACCTTGAAGAGGACACAGGCAAGAAAGGTGAGTAATCATTAACTTACAAACACTTATTTGCACCACTTTTATCCCTAGATTTCACACACACATTTGCCTTAGTTTTCCTTATTGGTAAACCTTAATCACAATCTCAATCACCATTCTTCTCTCCTGACAGACAACCACCACATTCCTTGATGAGGAGCAGCTGTGCAGGATCTGAAACAAGGCCACCAACTGATTTTAAAATTCCCAATAAATAGTCAATAAATATTTAAACTTCTTGTGTGCAAATCCATGCTTAAAGTGCAATGCTCATAAAGTGCTTGATAAGGTGCTTTTAATAAAGTGAAAGGTGTGCTCTAAAGTGCTATACAGACAATACAATATAAATAAATGCAGTAAGGGAGTCCTCTTCCTTACACCACTGTTGCCAAAGTGCTTGCTCATAGGGGGTCATATGATTGTTGGGTTTTTCTCTGTATCTATGAAGCACCTTGAGGCGACTTTTGTTGTGATTTGGCGCTATATAAATAAAATTGAATGGAATTGAATAAACAGTATCTGAAAGTCATATTCTTAAGAAATGGAAAATATCCACACTTGACACAGGACCTGAGACAGAGATGTGGCCTTTCAGTGGGTCCTGTTATTGTTTGTCAAAGTGAAAGAATTGTCAACTTTTGAACCACCATGCAATACCATCTGTAAATTGCTAGACTGGCAACAGATTCAATTTCCAGCACGATCACAATCACAGTGCCAAGACAGTACAAGCATACCAGGATAGATAAAAACACAATAAAACATATCAATCATGGAATGGCCTCCCCAGAGCCCAGGCCTCAACAATACTGAAACAGTGTGGGATTACCTTGATGCTAGCATGGTGGCTCAGCTGTTAGCTAACTTTTGCCTCATAGCAAGAGAGCACTGGTTTCAAACCTGTAAAGGGACATGCTCCATGGAGTTTGATTGTTTTCTCCATGCTCACACTCAGGTTTCTCCTGCAGTCAAAAAAGCATGCAAGGTGAATGCTGCCCTTGGCCTTGTCTTGCCAAGCAGATTTGTAATCTCAAGAGACCTATTTAATGGTTAAGGCAGGATTAGAGGTTTATTGCCTAACAATAATGTGATAGCTGGAATATTTCAGTGCAAGTTTGTGCGGCGAGGCAAAGTAGCAGGCCACCATCAAAGGAAAAACTTCAGGGGTTCAATCACATGCCTTTTAACTGTAATCAAAACAGTATGCATAAGTACTGTGCACATAAGGTGAGCTGTTAAACGCCTAAACAGTGCTCCATACAAGAAATGACAAAATAAGTAACTGGTGTTATTTTAACTGTATTTGTAACACCTCCAGTGTTCAGCTGCTTACTGACTACTGCTTTCTCTTCCCCAGAGAAAAAAGGTTAGTGGGAATATCCCACTCCTAGAAGAAAGATTAACTGTCAGTGTTTTGTGATTTTCAATTGGTTACATTTAATTAAAAAAAAAAATCCATTGTTCTGTACTCTTTCCTCTACATTAGTCTTAAGTCGCTACTACAAAATAGTGGATGGAACTAACTTTGTGATCCTTAACCATACTACCCCTGTAGTTTGTCCTGCAGATGGGGCTAGAGAGGGGGCACAGTAATGTTCATGATTGCCTCACACCCACATCATGCCTGTGTGCTGTTTCTAACGCAGACTTTACAAAATAATTCTCTTTTCAAGCCGATATGAAACATTGTTGTCACACACCTAACAATGGAATTGGCTTTACATCGCTTGGGAACATACGATGGGTTGAGATAACAAAAAAACAAGTTTAGTGATTAGTCAGACAGTTCTACTCTAAATATGGTAACACTGGCCAGTAAAAGCCTAGTTGTGAATGCACAGTGCAGTGTGTGCTCATATCAGACTCACGTAGGAGGTATTCAGCTGCGTCTGCTTCATAGTCAGCATCTTCTGGGAAGTGATCAATTTTCTTACACACACCTCTGAAGGTTCCTGGAGAAGAAACACACATCAGTTTAGATAGTATAGTAGTAGTTTATTTTGAACAACACAGACATGAAAAGTTGTTTTGTTTGATAAATACTAATTTTCGGATGTATCTCATTGTATACACGGACAACTCTGTGGTACTGTCCGATCAGTTCCGCAGCATTTTTCTGAATGTAAGCAGAGAGTATAGCCCTGCACACTATACAATTCATCCTGCCACGTGTATCATTCGCCACAGATGCCCCGATATTGTTCAGATCATGCGGTTTCTCCCTTTTTCTTCTTCTCCACACTTTTCTAATCTTACTAGTACAAGTTAAAGACATTTTCTGTGAAAGTCCAAGTGTAACTAGTGGCTTGCACCTTATTGTACACCCTCTGTATTTTTGATTCATTAAGGCATTATAGAGTTTTGATTGATTGTACACACCTCCTCAAGTGTTCTTGACTTGGTCAGATGTTGTTTTTTAACCATGGAAATAATTCTGTCAACATGGTTTTTAGTCGTATTTTTTTTTTAGTCTTTTGGTGTTGCTGAGCTGCTCAGTGCTCCTTTTTAAGGATGTACCAGATTGTTTATTTGACCACTTCTAAATGTTTGCCGTTTCTCTGTAAAAAGGGTGGTAGGATCTTTTCTTTTAAGATCAGATCTTTTATAAGCCTCATTTGTCATGGCATAATGAGAGAACAGGCCTCACCTGGACACGATTCTAGTCAGCCAGTTGTTCAATTACTTTTGAGCCTCTTAAAAATGTGGGACTGTGTTTAAAAATGGCTCAGTTAATGTGATGCTCATGTTAAAAACTCCTTGAACTACATCTAAATCAGGTTACCTCTTGACTATTTGACTTAAAAACTACTGTGGTGGTGCAAAGAGGCGAAACTAAATTGTATGTACGCACACACATGTTGTCAGAGGTATAGTTAGAAGAGAAAAGAGTGATGTCACTGTTTAGTAGTGTTCCAGCAAATGTATTTCACAAACTACTTAGCAGCTTACCCTGAAGATGCTGCTTAGCTCTACACCACCATCTGCTCAGCTCATACACATCCTACTACTGAGAGTCTTACAGGCTTACAAGGAGTCAGACCTAAATTATCCCAAGCATCTTTTGCTGTATATTCTCACACACATTAATAGGACCCTTTATTCTATCCACACACACACTATTTGATGCACATTCCCATCAGTCACAGGTGTACCTGTGCTGACCAGGTATCAACAGCATAGCAGGAGCATACAGTGAGGGTCAGAACAAGGTTAGGACAAGGTTTCAACAATTGCTTTCTATCATTTTTAGCCACTTCTTCTTGAAAGCGTAAATGTCATTGCCAATGGTCACATTATTTGACTGACTTGACATCCAATATAAATTTTGGGAGATGGAGCATGTGCACTTCCTGTAAGCAGATGTGAAAGTATATCGACAGGCAGAGAGAGAGATGATAGATGATGCAGGGCAGAGCTGTAGCCTTCAGGCTGTGTATGGGAAACACTAATGAAAAGCCTTATCACACCCAGCACACACAAACGCACACCGTTTCAATGTAAAAGACAAAAAATGCACAACGGCTAAAGTAAAGACATCAAATGAACACACACGCGCACCGAGCTCATTAAAATGATACATGAACACTATCAATCATGCATGCAAATAAAAGCTCCGTGTATTTAGATTGCTTATATGAGTGCATGCTGGTTCGTCCATGTGTGACTGAGAGTGTGTGTGCGTTTCATGCAGAGAGTGACTCATCCTCCTCAACACACCGACTCACAGAGACACACAAACACACCCACCAGTAAACTCTGTGTGTGCGCTCTCGTGTAGGACCGTGTTTCTATGTGCATGCACGTGCACGCCCGCGTGAAACTACACTGCATGCAGCCTCCTTCCCACCCATCATTCAGTCCCATTCACACATGGTCAACACCACGGGGGCTATGAAAGAGAGCAGCACTGAGGAGGGATGAAGGGGAGCAGCAGAGAAAGAGAGATGAAGAAGGATGAAGAGAGAGGAAGTGCGGGCTGAAAGAGGTTTGGTGGTAAAACGGCACGGGAGAATTAGAGAGAAATAGGAGGATAGAGGCTGGCAATGAACAAAATAAACGACTCGAGCTAATTGCTTCTTTGCACATGAAGAGACTTTTTCCAGCACCCACACTCAGAAAGTCATTCATAAATTGATTCATCCAACTCATGCAGTAGGGGATGGAAACTAACATCTGACTGTGAAACTGATTGACTTTTATGGTCTTTTATATCTCCATTTATTAAGATAATCATCTGCAAAAAACATGTGAATCAAACTTTGTTATGCATCATTCTTAAGGCAATATACCACCACAAATGTATGCATAATATCACCTCAGCACACCCTCTTAATCCAAAGTGCAACACGTCCACAAATACATACTTCAACAGAAACTATTTGGTGGTTTGAATTTTCTCCTATACACCGAGCCCTTTCTCTGCTCCCCTCACCAGCCTCCATCCTGTTTGACAGTGTTGAGTATGAGCAAAATAAGCTTTTGTATTTCCAGATCACACAACCCATTGCTGGGAAAATACTACAGCTGGCAATTTGAAGATTATAATTTAGGCTCCACTCACAGAATTCCGGAGACTCTTTAGTGAATCTCCAGCAACCATTGCTCGCTGGACAAAAAATGTGTATTCCATGACTAGTTGGAGAGTTTCTGGCAGTTGCTAGTTATAATTGGTTGAAAAAAGGTACCATGCTACACCAAATTGCTTTGGTTGATAGCAGGTTACCCTGCTTGCCTAAAGCATATTTTTCCAGGTGTCACCACTTCCCAGCTTCTAGTTAATGAATCTTTGAAGGCAACATCAGCAAACAAAGCAGTAACAAGAAGGTTAATGATGGAGCACTTTCTTTGCAACCAGGAATTTGGAGCACCCACTCTCCAACCTGTTGGAGAACACACATTTTTCCTTAGCAACTAGAGGTTGCCAGGGGTCACCAGCTGGCCTCTAGGCCTGTGTTACTGAAGCCTTGTTTATCAAAAACGATTTTTATAGCCACCTACGCATTAAACAGCTAAGATAGAATGCTTATATTTTTAATCAACGAGTCGCAGTACACCGAGTTGCAGTATACAGTATAGTCGTTGATAACCAAAACAAGCATCGCTTACATTTTATAATTCAAATCATGTATTAATTAATCAAGCAAGAAGATATTCAGAATTATGTGCATAACCAACAGGCTTACTGCCACCCAGGTAATCACTGAGATATTCAAATGCTCGAATTGAAACCGAAGGGAGAATTCCAAAACTCCACACATGGTGACTGTCCCAACCATAAAGAGTCAATCAGCTGACCTGAACCATGTTTTTTTGGAACCAGGAAGCAATGAACTGTTTTTCTGTAATAAAGAATTCACAGAGCTGTCAATGATTTGTTGTGACATTTTCAAGGTGCCCTCAATCCACCAAGAAAGTACACACTGTATTCTGTTTAACTTTTTGATTTGTAAGATTATTAAATTGCATTTTTCTGCCTAACCAATGAAGCCGTGTCCATTATTAATGTAGTAATGATTAGAGATGGACCGATCCGATATTACGTATCGGTATCGGTCCGATATTGACCTAAATTACTGGATCGGATATCGGAGAAAAATAAAAAATGTAATCCGATCCATTAAATATCACGAAAGCACCTCACAAAACTTGCAACACACCGTAACTCACCTCAGAACGTTAGCACGTTGGAGCAGTATGCATCACGTGATAGAGCTGCTGTGGCATGCCGGACCTGTCGGTGGTCTGGATAGCATTTGGAGCTTCGCTAGCAACCCGGCATTTCATCTCCGACAAAGTTATCCCCGAGAGAAGTAAAGCAAGTGTGTAAGTCCATCTCTGAATGTTTGTAAAGCTTTCCTGCGTTAAGCTTAACAAACGATATATGGAGCGACTGCCTCTCCTGCTGCTACTTCAATCATGAAACTGCTTAATGATCAGCTGATCGGCTTTTCTGTCGCGAGTCCGTGTCTCTTGTTTGTTTTTGGCCCACTTTGCACCAGAAAGAGGAAACCAGCAGATAAACAACAGCAGCACGTTTAAGCTTGATAAGCTGTTGTTAGAATGTATTTAATATTACTTTCTACTCCAGGATCTTTTTCTACGTAGCTGACGGCTGGTAACTGTGCAGGGGCGGATCTAGCAAAGTTTAGCCAGGGGGGCCGATAGGGCATTAACAGGGAAAAGGGGGCACAAAGACATACTTTTCTTTCTTATTCTCATTTAAAATGTCTAGCTTTTAATAAATAATTATCTGACACCCAAAGTTTTAATCTGATGCAAAATGAATAGAAGTCCATTACTGTATATAGTGACTATTAAGTCTAATATATATATACCCTAGTAAGCTATAGTACTTTTTCCTTTGGGAAGGTACCATCTGTGCAGTGTGCAATTTTGTTGAAGAGAGATGTTGAATCTATTTAATATTTTAATATATTGAAAAAGAATTTATTTCTGTGCATTTGTTTTTCACACTGCATCAAATTAAGGTTGATTACATCGATTAAGCATCATGAGGTGGCGCGTGAGGGGTGGTTCCCTATTTTTTATTTATTTATTTTTGTTGTTGCTGGGAGTTGGAACCCTATTAGTTAGGTTGCTTAATATTTACGCTAAGTACTCTTTAAAATACCAGAATAGGGAGGATGGTGTAGGTTTAAGTTTATTAGATTGATCAGTATTACTGAACTATGAAATATTTTTTTTTGCATACAGGTATAACAGAATAGCTTTAGTGTAGTTGTTGTTTTAAACTTGAGAACCTATACAAAATTCAGCAAGATATTTAAAAAAACAGTTTTGTTGATTAAAACACACTATATCGGATTCATATCGGTATCGGCAGATATCCAAATTTATGATATCGGTATCGGACATAAAAAAGTGGTATCGTGCCATCTCTAGTAATGATGCAGGCGAGTATATATGAGTTTTCTTGGTTTACTGTATCCATAAAGTGATGGATGCAGTATATTACTCAGTGGTCTGGTGGGAGTAGCCACTGATCATGTCAGCAGCATTTTTTTCAGCTTGGACCGGTGACTCTTCGTTTCCTAGTGAGCACTGGGATTAAAGCTTTCTCCCCATTCACTTAGATAATGGCCAAACTATCTGCCTGTGTATTGCAAAGATAGCTGCCAAATGGTGAGACTTGCTTCAGGAAGGACTTTGATAATATCACCAAATGCCACTTAAAAAACAAATTTCCTAACAATACAGTTACTCATGTAGAAGTACATGGCCATCTATCTTTAGTACTCTAGATCAGTGGTGCAATTGGGAAAGACTGTGTCCTCCAGTGGTGTGACTCAGCAATTTGTTCTATGCCATATGTTTTTATGGCAGTAATAAAATATTTTCCTTTTTGGGATTTAGGCACACTGGATGAGTTTGTTGATAGTGAGAAATAAAAATGATTAATGCGGATGGTTTACACGGATGTTACAGGTGGAGTGGAAGGTAACCGGAAAATCGGCTGCTGATGCTGTAAAGCGTCATCAGTCAGAGCTGCTTTGTGTCAGGCGGCTGGGAAATTCATTATAGCTCCAGCCTTTTTAAGTGAACAGATTTGCATCAAACCATTATGATGATTAGGGCACTGAGCGGCACAATAAAATTGGGGATGTACCAATATATTGGCTGATATCGGCTTTATTCACTGCTACCAGATGACACAGGCTGATAACATGTTGTCTGCAATCAATTTTGTGCTGGGTAGATTTTCAAATATACCCCTATGAAGAGCTGGAAGACATTTAGGTTAATTCTCTTATAATAAAGATTTCTTTCTTTCTCTGAAGCAAAGCGGAAATAAATAACAACAAAAACAAAAATAGCCCGGCTCACGGACATGTGGGAGGAGGGAACATAGATAGATGACCGCTTTTATCTCTCTCTGGGACAAAGAATCGAAATCACAACTGAGAAAACACAGTTAAAAAGCAGATGTGCGCACATACACACACACACACACACACATTTTGTTTTTGTACATGATGTCACACTATCCATTTTAAAAAACAAAGACATCTGCTAAAAATAACTTCAAGACTCGTGTGCTGGACCTTCAGGTTAGTTGAAGTTGCCATCACATCACTAAATATCTAATATATCTTCAAAACGTGACACCATGCACAAAATGTCAACATGCTGCGATTAATAAAGAATGTTTGCTAAGCTGTGATCGATATGAAACTTCACCACAGAGGACAGGACGAGGTGTAGTGCTATTTGTATAAGTGGACCATTTATAATGTTATGGTACTGCTGTGGTGGCTACCTTAAACTGTGACCTGTCATCAATAGTCAGTGTTGGGGAGTAACGGAATACATGTACCGCCGTTACGTATTTAGAATACAAAATATGAGTAACTGTATTCCGTTACAGTTACCGTTTAAAAAGGTGGTATTCAGAATACAGTTACTTTGTTGAAATAAATGGAATACACTGGGGTACTTTCCTGTTTCATTTTGTCGCGGGTCAGGACTGTTTGGGTTTTGTTTGACAGCTACGTTCTTTTGTTCCAGGCGGCAGCGTTACGGTTGCCATGGTTACAGGGCGACGCTCTCTCTCTCTGTGACTGTGTGTTTCCTGGGTGAGAGAGCGCCTTTTCGTTGTTGTTGTTGTTGTGCTAAGCTAACAGGCAGAATGCTACAAGCATAGCTCTAAAGAATGTAGCATCATGGGCAGTGTAGTCCGTGCTGCAGGGAGAATGGACTGCCATACACGTTATGTGTCTGTGAGCGAGGAGGGAGAAAAAGGGGAGTGGAAAGGTACGAGCAGTCATCGAGCAAAAACGGGAGCTGGAAGCATGTAAATATAATAATAACCACTGCAGCCAAGAAGAGTGCCTGACGAGCCCAGTTGTAAGTAAGCTATTAAGACTCGACTGTACACTGTGTTCGTGTTTTCCTCCGAAAACAACAAGTTCCGTTGGAGCAGCCTTTCAACGCCTCTCTCTGTCTGTCGCAAGAAAAGTTGACCCACACAACAAAGTAGAACTATTTTTCGGCTACCAGCCGACAGGGACCCCGCCGTATTATGCTGGGCTTACACTGTGCGATTTTTTTCAGTCGCGCGATTCAGCTCCTGCTCAAACTGTACGATTGACTCGCAGGGGTTAGAAGTTCATAGGTCACGATGCAGGGTCTCACACTATACGGCCCGATGCTCTGATGCGACCTGAGTGCTCACACTGTGCGTCCATAAAAATGAAGGTTATAACAGAAATTCTGTTGCTCGCTCTCCCTCTCCGTCTTTCACTCACACAGACACACCACCACCATCAACTTTGCTAAATTGCTAATGAAAAACATTGGTCAGGCAGCTGTGATTGAGCAGCAGTGTCGATCCAACTATTTTCACGGTTGTTGTGGTCGTGATAATTTTGTGAGGCCACATCGAAAGGGCTCGGATGGTTCTACAGGTTGTGCCTCCATCGCTTGTGTCCAGATCACACGCTGCACTGCCGTGCTACGCCGTCTTTTTCGCTGACATTTGTGTTTGCGCGTGCGCAGTGTGGCAAACTGCGGTGACACCCTCACGACCAAGCGATTGATGATCGGGAGCTGGTCGTGAGGTGTCAATCGCTTCTCGTTACCCCACGTATACTACACGATGCACGACGCACGATGAAGGCCAAAATCGGGCCGATCGCCAAAACGATCGCACGACTCAAAAATCGGCTCAAAATGGGCCAAAAATCGCACAGTGTGAGCCCAGCATTAGTCAGAGGTCCCTTTACTACAGTTCGGAGTCGCGGACCTTCAGTAATAGTAATAAATCACACAGCAATAGTACATTCACGTTGTTGTAAAAAGCATGATAATATTGTAGCGGGTCAGGGCTGTTCGGGGTTCTGCTTGTACAGTTATGTTTTGTGTATGTTGCCATGGTGACGGGTGACGCCCTCTCGCTGCGACGGTGTGTCCTTCCGGGGTCAGAGGGCGCCCTATGTGTGTTGTGGTTGCCGCGCTGAGCAGTTAGCTAGTGGCTATGGAACGCCAGGACTGCCATAATGAATTAATTAAATACACCATTAAATAATTAATTAAATGTGGCAATAATTAATTAAAATTGGAATTAATTAATTAAATAAATAGTTATGACACATGTAATTAATTAATTATTGACACAATTAATTATTTATGTATTTCACATTTTAATTAATTATTGACACATTTAATTAATTATTTAATGATATATTTATTTATTTCATTTTGGCAGTCCTGACGCCTGGCTCTCATCATGAAATAATTTTATCTGTCAGCCTCACCTATCAAACTCAGGAGGCGGGGTTAACGCTGCCCATGCAGCTGCTCTAACATTTGATTGGTTGCCGTGCAAAGTAAGTCAAAACAGGTCGATCCTAGATAATCGATTGCTTGTGTAGACTTGGGGCAGCCAGGTATCCCAGAATGCAGATCAAATCACAGGCAGCAATGGTGGTGGTGTAGTTTTAAAATACCCCGTTTTTCTGTCACCAGCTACACTTTTAACAGTGTTTTAGCCGCGAATGTCGCGCCGTATGTCTGGTCAGGTTGTCAACATAGAACATGTTTGCAAAAGTGCTCAGATGTTTTCAGAGATTTCACTAGCTCTGCTAACAATTAGCATGCAGAGTGCACCGAGGGGGTTACGTTAACCGGTTTGTTTACATATTCCACTCTCCGTGTTCCACATGTTGCATTCGCAGATTCTCATTTTCACCGAACGATCGTCTCTTTCCGCCTGGTCTTGTGTCTCTGTGCTTCTGTAACATAAAGAACGAGCTGACATTTTTCTCACGAAACCAGCGATCAGCTCAACAGACCCTCAGTTTACCTGCATGCATCCTCCTCCTCATCTGTCAGCTGTTTAACACCTGCTGCTAATTCAAGAAACACGCCTACGTTACCTGGTGATAGTCACAGTTTAACTGGGCAGCCGGTGCTCAATATAAAGCAATGTCAGCGCATTTTTCTGCACAAGATAAGTAAATATAGTGTTTTCCCCGAGCGCAGAGCTGCTGGAGCTTGTTTCCTTACAGAGCACTTTATAGGCGAACAGCTTCATCGGCAGCTGATGTCCAATCACCAGCACACAGCTTTGAAACCTCAGCTGAGTTTTAGCTCTCAGTGGTTAAACGCTGGACTTCATTCACTCAGGTTCTGTCTGTCGGGTCACGTTTACTTCGCTGTTTTATTTACAACTGAGCAAATCGGTTTGGCTGAGGTTAAAGTTACGTTTCATAACTGCATAGTTTCACAGACGTTTAATGGTTCACTGGCACATGTGTTAGACTGAACTATCATCTAAATATCATCTGTTTTTTAATAGTTATTCAACTGTATTCTAAGCACCAGCTGTCTGTTAGAATGTGATTTTTTTTCTCTCTCTGTTGGCAGAGGTATAAAAATGCGCAGGAAAATCTGACGTGCATGACAAACTTCACCGACGATATTTAGGGAGGAATAAACACACATCAAACATAAATGAACCATTTGCCTGTCTCCATAATTGAGAGCATTTTCTCTTCTTACGTCAATACTCTCTCTCTCTCTCTCTCTCTCCTTTTTTTTTTTTTTTTTGCTTTTTCGGTCATGTTATGTTTACCTGTCAAAGGCTTGTTACAAACTATGAAACACATCGTGCAGACTTCTGGATGTTAGAAGAAAACTAATACTGCTCATGAATGAGACTAAAGGCAGGAAGGTGTCCTTTAAAACTAAACATGTTAATAGGACCTCCCTGTTTATATCATAGTTTAAGATATAGCACGTGTATTTCAGTAATAGCCTGCTGAGGCCACTATACGTGCTGGCCTCATATCAAATGTGAAGGCAGACTGAGTCTATGTTTGACGTTTGTTTATATCTAATCTTCCTTTTCAAACATTTAAACAGCAGCGAGTCTGCAGCTGAGGGAATACAAATTCAAATTGTCGGAACAGGTTTGCTCGTTTCTTGGATTCATTTGGTGATTTATTAAATGTATAACTGTTATTCTAATCTGCTGCTGAGTCTCTTACACTTTTCTTTATGCTGTATATTTTCACGTCTCTGGAATAGTTGGCAGTTAGATAGTCAGCTTGGAAACTTTGTGTTAACTCATGGAGCTGAGGATATCGTGGATATGCTGACGTCGCTCCGTGGTGTACAGGGCCGTTTACCCTCATGATTAATATTCACAATAAAAATATTAGCCGAACATCATGAAGTCTGTATGTGTTTCATAGTGTCGAACAACCTTTGTACAGTTAAAGCCAGCAGTTACTACATGACGGAAACACCAACTTTATCTCTTTTATGCGTTTATACACAGGTCACGCTGATTACTGAACAAAAACCCAAAGATCAGATGTTAAACAGATTTATTTGCTCTCTCTCCTCCTTAAACATGTTTTAAATGTTAGTTATAATTCAGAATTGGCGACTGAAACACGTAGGACACATAAGAACATCAGGAAATAAAACACCGATAAATATAACCTCAGTAAAAGAAGTCAGCGGGGGTTACTACAGCTGTGTACCGGGGCCTGCGCTTTGTCGGTGGGATTGCTTGCGAGGCGAGCGGGTCTATCCCACGCTTTGCCGTGAGACTGGGCAGACATCTCCGAAATCATCGAAACACTTTTGCAAAGAGGCTGTATCTTGACAAACCGACCAGACACATGAAGATTAAACCACTACATTCTCGGCTAAAAAAATATTAAAACGGTATTTGGTGACACACAAACAGGGTTTTTCAAAGCTCAGTTCTGTTAGCTTCCACATGCCGGTTGTTGTGTGCTAGAAACAATGGCCACCAGGCCAAAGCAATGGTTTTGACTCGATCAGCGTTAACCCCGCCCCCTGAGTTTGATGGGTGAGGCTGACAGATAAAATTATTTCATGATGAGAGCCAGGCGCCAAGACTGCCAAAATGAAATAAATAAATATATCATTAAATAATTAATTAAATGTGTCAATAATTAATTAAATGTGTCAATAATTAATTAATTAAATGTGTCAATAATTAATTAAAATGTGAAATACATAAATAATTAATTAAATGTGTCAATAATTAATTAATTACATGTGTCATAACTATTTATTTAATTAATTAATTCCAATTTTAATTAATTATTGCCACATTTAATTAATTATTTAATGGTGTATTTAATTAATTCATTATGGCAGTCCTGGCGTTCCATAGTGGCAGTGTGTTCTTCTGCAAATGTAATAAACGGCTGTGCTCCCTGGCTAGCTCACGGGAAGCAAGACCAAACGATACCTCCATCTCCTCCTTGTCTGAACTCGCCACAATATATTAAGTAATCCAAAGTATTCAGAATACGTTACTGTCATTGAGTAACGTAACGGAATAGGTTACAGAATACATTTTGGGGCATGTATTCTGTATTCTGTAATGGAATACATTTTAAAAGTAACCTTCCCAACACTGTCAATAGTACAAAGCCAGGTGGAGTGGAGAACACATATGCCATAAGGCGATTCCAGAGGCCTGGGTTTAAATCCTCTTTACACTGTCCAATATAAATAAAGGTTAAAAAACCTAACAAAACTAGATTAAAAAAAAGTATAGATAAGATCGTTCATATATTTTAAAAATCACAGGTTACTGCATAAATTCATATTACAAATATGACCTTATGCACAATTTGGATGAAGACCCACTGGATGAATGAGTTTGATTAAGTACTGTGCAATACTGTGGAAGGAGGAGCAATTCTTCTGAATTGTAGACTCTATGGAACAAGCTGATCGATCAGTCAGCCGAAGCAGCTAAAATAAATAAATAAACAAACTACAGATCATATTTCTCAAAGCATGCTGTTAAAATTCAGTATTGAAGTGTGAGATCTATTTTTAGAGGTATCATCCAGCAGCTATTACACAAACTGCTTCTTAAGGGATATCACTTGGTGGTTTCCGCTTGGGTCAAAATGTGCTAACGGTCTGCTGTCTGGTTGCACTGCTGTTTTTAAAGATTTATGCCTTCAGGAGAAACAAATGGACTGTGAGCTTCTGACTGAAAATATGCAAGCAAGCGGGATTAACACACACTCAGAATGTTGTGAATTTCTCTGTGAGATTTGTAGCATCTATCAAAAATATATAACACTGTCATCCTTGTAGTAAGACGTATGCTTCATCTTCACCAAAGATCTGTCTCGTTGAGATTTTAAAAAAAATGTCTTTCAGTGATTTTATTCGACTGAATGAATTCACAGCTGAGGATACAGATTTATTGCTTTTGGAGCTGATCCAGGACTTCTCAGGTTGTAATTTCCAAACATGCTCAAAATAAGGGATGAACACTTTATTCCAAAACTTTAGAATAACAGGAAGAATTAAGTACTGCGTGTACTGCGCATGAGTAGTGCTGGTATGTCTCTAAATGTGTACTTCACTACCTGCTTTTTTAATGATGCAGTAATAATGAAGGGGGAGGACATTGAGCCAGTCTCCAACAGGAAAGTAAATAATCAAAACACATGGTGATTCCAGAGTGATTCCAAAATTTTGGCACATGAGGACTCGGACGCTCAAATACTGAAGCTGTCATGTCTAATATTTCACGCTTTCCACGTCACCCTGTCAAGCACTAAGCAAACAAGTATGTGTTGTACACATTTTATAGCAGTGGAGAGTACTAAAACAAGGATCCAAACTGGGGAGCAGGTAGCTGTCAGACAATCTCGATGTGGATCTCTGTCAGTCAAACGCGCTGTCTGGCCCTGTTACTGTAACTAAAACGTGTGTGTGTGCGTGTGTGTGTGTGTGTGTGCGCGCACATGGGGCTATATGAGTCACATATTTTTAGCCTACAGTGATGTTTCAGTGATGTACCTCCAAATGCTGTATCAGTAAGTGAGTCAGTTGTCACAAACACTTATGTCAAGTGTCAAAACCAGCCTATGATCCCACACACACACACACTCTCTCTCTCTCTCACTCACTCACTCACACACTCACACACACACACACACACACACACACACACACACACACACACGGCAGCACTCGGTGCGTTTAGGCATGCAGAAATAGTGAAGACCACCTTTGAACTGAATGGGGAGGAAAGTTGATTAAAGTAACTGAATGTGGCAGACAGCACCAACAATCCAAATTCAGAGATTTTACTGCACAGTCATCACTACGGTTACGGTACAAAAAGAGACCATATCCAGTGAGGAGCAGCTAAGAACAGAAAACTGAGGCTACAGTCCACATGCTCATCAAAATTAGGGGTACATGAGCCATTTATAATTTCACTGTCTGCCTGTGTAGACACAAGGGCACTGGAAAAATGTTGCTCAGTCTGAAGAGTCGATTTATGCTGAAATATTTAGACGGTGGGGATTAACATCATGCATGTGCAGCAGCAAATCCACAGCAACCGTGTGACGCCATCATGTTATGGACCAAAATCCCCGAGGAATGTTTCCAGCACCTTGTTCATTTGAGTCAGTTCTCAAGACAAAAGGGTATCCCTGGTATTGGAAGGTGTGCCTAATGACATGGGGAGCTAGTATGCAAAAACGAAAACGAAGGAGTTGGTGGTGGACTTCCGGAGACGCAGACCCACCACACTGACACCGGTGAACATCCAGGGAGTGGACATTGAGATAGTGGACTCTTATAGGTACCTGGGTGTTCACCTGAATAATAAACTGGACTGGAGCCACAACACTGATGCTCTCTACAGGAAGGGTCAGAGCAGACTCTACCTGCTGAGGCGGCTGAGGTCATTTGGAGTGCAGGGAGCACTTTTAAAGACCTTCTATGACTCTGTGGTGGCATCTGTCATTTTTTACAGTGTGGTATGTTGGAGCAGCAGTTTATCGGCAGCTGAGAGGAAGAGGTTGGAAAAACTCATCAGGAAGGCCAGCTCTGTTCTGGGATGCACCCTGGACCCAGTACAGGTGCTGGGAGACAGAAGGACTCTGGCCAAAATAACATCTCTGATGGACAGAGTCTCCCACCCCATGCATGTAGATGGTGCTGAACTGCAGAGCTCCTTCAGTGACAGACTGCTGCATCCTCGATGCATGAAGGAGCGTTTCCGCAGGTCCTTCCTCCCTGCAGCTGTCAGACTGTACAATCTGAACTGCTCCCAACAAACATAGATGTTTACATCTGCGCTGTAACTGCAATAAGTTAGTTAATTAACCAATTTGCACTACAACCTGGTTTGCCTCTTACCTGTAATTATTTTTATTTTATTCAATAACTGTACAGTTCTCTCTGTTTATAGTAACCATTGTCCTTAATGTAAATATGTAAGAAAAATTGTGTATGTTTCTGTTCCGTGTCCTGTGTCCTGTTTGTTTGTATATTTGTCTTTTTGGCTGCTGTTACAACCAAATTTCCCCTTGTGGGACAATTAAAGGATTATTCTATTATATTCTATGTGTCTTTCCTTGTCTGCACATTATTTGAATGACTACAAATGGTAATTTAGACTCACTACTGCTGTAGTCCTAAAGTTTAACCTGCACGGTTAATACTGTTGAAGTGGTCTGTTTGAGTATCGCCAAGCAGAAGCAAAAAAAAGTTAATAAGCTAATAAGCTATTCACTGTGGCCAAAAAACAAAACATTCAAATCTGCACCATGACACATTTGTAAAACATTTAAAAAAATCATAAAACAAACAGTGGAAATGAACAAAGGTGTGTGGCGTTTAAAGAAAAATCCAATGTGAGGCTCTCAGGTGGCTGCTTAAATTAAAGCCCCTCAGTTCAGGCTTAACAAATTGGCTTAGAAGAAAGAAAATCTTTCCGTCTCAGTTACAGAAGATTAATAAGATCATTAAAATAGAGCCACACATTTGTCTCACTATGTAAGGAGAGTGCGCTATTATTTTTTATTTTTTTTAATGTGACATACATCTCATTTCTTTAAGTGTTTTCCTATTCATGAGATTTTACTCAAGCCGGCACACATCCAAATCTTTCCACGAAGGCGTTTGGATGACAGCCTTTTAATAAATATCTCTTTTCAGGACGAAACCACAGCTGAGGCCACCTTTCTGGGACTCCAGCAGGCAACCATTTCCCTCATTCCTAAAGAGCACTTTCATTTATCCTTTCCCTGCATACCACAAGTGAAATTATATCCTTTGCCAGCTGGATATTACTTTTCTTTATTAGATGGGGCTCCTAAAATAATGGGACTACTTAGTATGCTTGAAAAGTTCGTACGTGCACTGACGATGGTACACTGGATCAATTATTGCTCATGCAAGTGTTATATTGTATCTCCAGCAGTTATATTAATGTGGGGAAGCAGAAAAGAGTGCCAGGTCTTCTCGGTGTTATTTGCTACTACGTACAAGGTGTTATGTTCCTACAATAGTTGCCTTCCAAAAGCTTAATTTCATTATAGTAAAGAAGGAGAGTTGGGTTGTTTTGAGGTCTGAGGACAGTGGGATAAAATTCAGTAGACTGGCCCCAGTCCAGTTGGCTATTTTATCAATTTCACACACAGATAATCTTTTTTTTTTTTATCATAAGCAGCTACAGACATCAATCTGAACACGGGGACACTGGCACGCGAGCTAATCTGTGAAGTCGTGCACGTGTGTGCTTGGGCAGTCAAGTGTAAGTGCATGGAGGAGACTGCATGTTTTCAAATTTGCTGTTGGTTATTGTTTTTTCAGTCTAATAAACAGCACGGTAATGATCACAGACACACACAAACAAAAAAGAAGAGAACATGGAGACACACACATGCGTAGTGGGAGCATCTATCAGGAGGCATTTCCCTCACAAAGGTCACAGTTGCTCGAGGGCAGCTGCAGGCACAGCCACAGCAAAGCATTATGGGACACAAACAGGAATGAGAGTTCAGAGTATGCATGATTGTCTGCCTGTGTGTGCGTCTTTGTGTGTTTTATCTGAGTCATGTGGTTGAGTTTCTCCTACAGGGCCCAGCATGCAACTGTTGTCACTTATGCATAAAACATATGAACATAAGCGCAAACCTGCACACCCCCCCTTGTATACCACGCATTCTTTAATACACACTGTAAAAATAATTGATACCTTAAAAAAAACTCTGGAGAATATCAGCATGTTACAGATAGAGCTGTTAAGATGGACACACACACACACACACACACACACACACACACACACCTGAGAATTATTTATAATAGTTACTGAGTTAAATTGTCAAATTATCTCATTTGCAAATCAAAGCATCGGACATTTTAATGCTTTAATTAAAATACAGCTATTCAATGCCGTATCAGTCTAGTTCTTGTGAAATAAAATATACTGAACATTGAACATAATCCACTCCTAAATAAATAAAAATTTTGTGCCTCAAAACAAGGTTAAAAAAGGGGACGCATACAAACAACAAGTCTGCGTAACCCCATGACTGTGACAAATGAGCCACAAGGTGGATGTTTGTCCTTGATCCAACTCTCACCCACGCACAAACCCTGTATTCACAGAAGAGTCCAACACTGAAGTTGGCCACCCACTAAAAGACTAAAACTCAGTGTACGAGATCCCCACAATAAAGCACAGATAACTTAAATAACACAATCCATACAAGTGTTGAGTAGAAAAGCACATTTGTACACAATTTTTTAACAGGCAGAAAAAAGCCGAAGCTGGTGAAAAACTGTCCTAAAATTCCCTGAAAAGCCTTTGGTTGATCAAAAATGCTGCAGCAACAGTGTTGACATCTTATCTTAAAGACCCAATAGCACCGTACCACAAGGCGCCTTGAGGTGACTGTAGTTGTGATTTGCACTATACAAATAAAACTAATTGAATTTAATGTGAATGATAAATTGTGTCAGCAACAAGCTAGGCCTGCCTTAAAATACAATCTAAAATATGTCATTTTTGACTCTAATGGGGACCATTAACATCCTGTTGCATTCACTAAGATGTGATTGACATAATCAGGAAAGTGCTTACAGAGGCCTAAAAGTGTCATTTTCCTAACCTGCATACATTGCAATTCACAGAAAGGTCACTTAAGGCACACCTGCACTGCCCTTACCCTTTCAAACTGCAGATACATTACTGTTTCATACACAGTCTATTGTAAGAACTGTTAAGAAAAGCAAGGCAAGGAAAATATTTTGTAGTCAGGGTCAGGGGATATGTCTGCATTTCAGTTCAAACTAAAGCAGAACTTGTGAAATGGGTGATTAAAAACAAGAAGTGAGCTTTACTTGGAAGCATCCGGTGAATCTAAACCACAGGCAAGGTTATTATTATTTTTTAAACACAATACAATGTAAAAAAAAAAACCCAAACGGGAAGCCAGGATGCTACAAGGCACAGATTAACAAACAGGCAAGTGAGACATGGTGAGCTGAGGTAGTATGAATACTGCAGGGCCTCATTAATGAGGCGAATGCAGGTGAGTGGAAAGGAAGGGCATTTGTGGTGACTCTTCAGACAGCAAATGGCAGGTGGAGAAAGTCATAATGTCTGGAATAATACTGGACTTCAGGCTTATTTCAAAAGCAGAAGAAAATTAGAAAAGAATTTGTAAAGGATGTACGCTGGCATTAAAAGTAGCTATTGCATCCATGACGAGCAAATTACATACACTTACAGTCTAGCACATTTTATTTCCTAGAGGTGTCATCCTTGTGTTAATGTATATAGTGAGGTTACACCATATATTACTACCAAAAGAACAATTGCGTAGCTCAACTTTTGGAAAGGTGTCTAGTTTTAAAAACTGCTGACACTGCACCACGTGTGAGACAAGTTGCTGATTTAGATTAGATGTTCACTATTTGAGCAAACTTCAGAGCCTTTGAAATTCAGCCTCAAGATAACGAATTCTAGATTTTGCCATTTTGACGCTATGACTTAAAACTTTAAGCAATATCAATGGCTTGATTAATGGCTACAGTTATATATCGTTAGCAACGATTGCTGTGGGAATGGGGCATCAGTCAAGACCCCTGTCACCCACGCTTTGAAACTTGAAAATGACCACTCACTAGGGAAAAATATATATTCCTGGTGTGTCTGACTGGTTGAAAAGTGGTTCTGGAGGTTGGTGGCAGTCTCTAGGTGAAACTGGTAACAAAGAGGTATAGGCAACCGGGAAAGTGTGAAGGAAACCAGACTGTTTGCCCTCAAACAAAAAGCAGTGCCTGGTTGCAGCAGAAATGCAAGACAGGACATAGCCAGGAACCTTCAGCAACCACCAACCAACCAGGAAAGGAATATATTGTTTTCCCCTAGCAACCAGTGGTTGCCAGGAGGTTGATGATTGGTCTCTAGGCCTGTGTGATTGAAGCACAAGTGATTAATTAAAACAAAAACAGGGTGCCATTCATTTTTCCAGTATCTAAATGCGAACAAGACAAAAAAAAAGCTTAAGACCCAATACAGTAACATGACTTTGATTATGGTGCAAATGTGGCTAACTGGAACTCCTCAAATCCAACCAAAAATGGTCAAATAACTGAAATAATTTAGCTTTTTTAGATTGCCAGTGTAGTTAAAACTATTTGGGATACAAAAAATGTAATTCATATGATCCTTTTTGGATAGTATCTACAGCCACGTTACTGTTCATTATGCTTACTGTCGGAGTTTAGTGAGCTAGCATGCTACTTTTGGACAAAATCTGTGACCTGATTTTGGCACTAGATGGAAAGTCAGGGGACCATCAAAGCGATTACGGTCCATCCCAAGAGTAGCATGGCAATCCAACCGACAAAATGAGTAAATTTTCTGCCAAACATGTCAGCTCCACGGCTCAGCATGAAGGAAAGTCACAGTAGTTTGAACAGAATACGTGAATGACTACTGGCTAACCTCATACCTAGATTTGTATTTCACAATAGGAAAGCTCTTATCCCTTTGATTCTCTACGATCATAAAACATTTTAAAATGCAAACATAGGTCTTTTTTTTGTTAGACATCTGACAGATAACCATTTTTGTAGTTTCTATGGGGAGGACAGCCTTTGTCCCAAGCAAGCTGACCCCAATGAGTTGGCATGTGATCCAAAATCTGCATGTAAGTGGTCTGTGTAAACCTGGCCACACGTGTCCACGAACACACGCACTCACAATTTAAATGGTTTTGTCAACTAGATAACAGAGGAGGAGGGAGTGAGCAACGGACAGGAAAGAAAGTTGAAAAGCAGAGCAAATTGGACTGCTTGTTTCCTCGGAGCGCCTCTGACAGCTCAGTCTGGGTGACTGTGCCGCTTTCTTTCTCTCTCTCTTCCTCCTTCTCTCTGTGCCTCTGCCTCTCTCGCTCTCTCTGATTACCTTTTTGCAGGCGAAGGAAAGAGAAGCTGGGAGGGAAAGAGGAGGAGGAGGAGGCTAGTTTCCACGGTGATGGCTGATGAAAGAGAACGAGGCAGGTTCTGCTCGGTTGCACACCTCTTCTCTATCTCTCTCTTCTTCCCCCCTTCTCTCAGTCTGTCCCTACTCAAACAGCAAAGCCCCCCCCCCCCCCGAAAACATCTCTCTGTTCATGTTTCAAATCTTCTCACCGCTCCTCCTTCACTCTACCTAGTTTTCTCTCACATTCACAAAACATTAATTCATCCCATTCCAGTTTTCCCTCTTATCTGTTATCGCTTTCATACATGGCTGTTTCAGGATTCCCTCCACGCAGCTAGCAAACATTACACTCACATGTTATTGTTATGTCTCATTTTAAATCCAGGACCATTAATGTGCTGCCACAACAGCTTCTGCTCTTCTGTGAAGACTTTCCTCGAGATTTTGGAGCCTGGCTTGAATCCTTTCAGAGGTTGTTGTTCAGCTGCCCTGAAACAAACTGCTGCCATGAGGCTGGAGACACCGTGTGGTCTAAAACTGCTCCCCGGGTGCCCAATGGCTGCCAACTGCTTCACAGAGTGAATGGGTTAAATGCAGAGAGGAATTTCCCCACGGGGGAATCAATAAAGGATCAATAAATTATACATTATTATTATTATTATTATTAAAACAGTGTCATGCAATTACACACATCAGTTCTGATATGAAAATAAGAAGGCTTGGTTAAGTATAAACATTAAAAAGAAGATTTTTCTATACGTATGACATGTAATGAAAGAAAAATATATGCATGCTAGACTTAGAGTCATGGTTAAAGACCAAAAAAGACCCATCCCCTGTCAATTCTAAGGATTTACATATCGTGACTCAATGAAAAACACTCAGCTTCCAAGTCGACACACCTATAGTATTTTACAATTTACAAATCCCATGTCGCCTTGTTCTCAAATTATTGCATTCGCAAGATTTTCAGAAAACTTGAACTTTGACCTTAAGGTTTAGGTCACTGAGATTCAAAATAGTCGATACACCAAATGTATCAATTTGAAGCTCCTACTCCTAAAAATGCAGCAAAATACAAAAGCAGTGGGTGTAAAAACTAAGACTCTATAATTCAATAGCTTTTAGCAGAAGTAAGTTATTCAGCGTAAGGATTTTCTGTATGACTTCATCATTCTCTCACATCTCTTTGGAAGACTTTTGCCCTGCTCTGTTTTATCGCGTTGCTTCAGTTCAATGAGATTTGCAGGCATTCGTTTATGCACAGTTCTCTTAAAGTCTCACGATTGCATTTCAAATAGGTTGAGGTCCGGACTTTGACTGGCCTCCTGCAACACCTTGATTCTTCTCTTTTTCAGCCATTCTGTTGCAGATTTGTTGCCGTGCTTTGGCTCACTGTCTTGTTGCATGACCCAGTTTTGCCCAAGCTTTAGCTGTCAGACAGGTCGCCTCACATTTGACTCTAAAATACTTTGGTATACAGAAGAGTTCATGGTCCAATCGATGACTTCGAAGTGTCCTGTGGCTGCAAAAAAAGCTTGAATCACCATGTCTTCACCACCATGCTTACATTTAGTGGTAGGCGTTCGTGCTGATATGCTGTGTTTGGTTTGAAATTTAACATACTAACTGAGGTCTGTAGAATCTCAGATTTTGCTTTTCTTAAGCATTGCAAGGTCTGACCTTGGGAATTTGGCAAAAATCTGTTTTGTTTTTTTTCCCCTTCTAACTGCATCTCTATTACACCTCCTTCCCTGTAGCTACTGGCACAATTGCTATCTTCCTTCAGTCCATCTCTCCCGACATTCTCTGATTTATCATTTTTACTTTCCAGATGCAGTAAAACTTTTCATCTTCTACTAAATCTCCTCCCTTCATCCTTTAGCCTACCTACCCTTATTATCCCCCTCCCTTGATACCTTCTTTAGAAACACAGCAAAATGTCCTGCGGGTCTGTCTGAAACCCTCCTTCCTTTTAAGCCCTGGAGCCTTTATTTTACATTCTCTTCCAAGCTTTTCAGCTGTGTACAAACGCTCCTTTTGTGCTATTAATTCCATCACAGCTGTGATTAAATATCTGTTTCCCGATGATGTCTGTCTCTCTAAGATGTTGCTTTTATCCTGCACATCGCCACATCTGGCTTTCTTCTCTTTCCAGCTCTTTCTTCTACCATCTTTTAAAATTCCCACATGCAGGAGGAAACTGTAAATTTCCTCCTGCATGTGGGTCTCTTTATGGATCAAGGACTGCGGTTTTAACAGCAACATTGTGAATAAAAGGAGAAAATTTTGACCACACGCTACAGTTTTCCTATACACAGGGGTGTGTCTAAAAGGGGGAACATGGTGACATCAGCCCCTGAGATATTGAGCAACTTCTCTTCTACATTTAATTACTAACAGTCAGCATAAGGTAATTATTATTTTGTCAATTTAAATTTATTAGTTAGGATTTTTTCAGATTGCATGGGAGCACATTTGCAGTGGGTGAAAACCCCTCTCCAAACTGAAATGTGTAGGCAGACAGAAACATTTGTGAGACCATGAATTAAACTTTAAAGGAGAGCCCGAGAGTTGGATTTCTAAGACCAATACCATACAGATATTTGGTCATTTAAAAATCTGATATATCGACTGATATTTTTTTCTTTCGAGCAGATAAAAAAAGAAGAAAAACGATTTCCCTAATAATTGTCATGCATTTATGAGTCCTTCCTAAGATAACATAAGAGTGCAGTTTAAAAAGAATCTTCTATTGTGGCAAGTCATAGATTATGTGTATACACCCGACTTTGCTTGATCAGCTGGTTGTTGTGTTTGTGACGTTCGTTGTAACATGTATGTTGCAAACAGGGAGGTTGCACAGTGCGCTCTAGTGGACAAAGTATGCAATGTCAACATTCATAACATGGCTTAAGTGTCGTTCTCCCTTTTCTTCTATACTTTTTAAATTTTCATTTATTGGAGGATAAATGAAAGTTATTTTCTTGATGCGCATTTTTTGGGCAAAGAGTTATATTTCTCGCAATAATATCGTCCTGTTGACCGATCAGTTGGGCTATTCTTTGTATTTAATATTTTGATGCTAATACTGCTGTTTAGTACGAGTATTAGTATATATTACTGTTCGTAACGAACAAAAATACTTTCTCCACAACTATGCAAACCAGTTATTCAATCCAAAATACATTTCAAGTTCTTGTGCAGCACCAATTTACATGTAAAACCATCTGCATTAAGCTGCAGAGCACTGCACAAGAGCCTGATGATCTTGCATACCCACTCCCCTCCCCCTGTAAATGGAGCTTCCAGGACATAAGCAAATAATGGGAACATGCAAAAGTAGTTGACTTTTCTTATAAAGGACACATATGAAGGTTTTTTTGGTTTAAAAATACAAACTCTAAAAATGTCTGGATAGATATTAAAATATAAATCATAAAATATACACCTCCCCTTTTCCTTTGTCTTTTTTGGTCATGTCCTCTCAAGAGAAATCTTGCTTCTTTCTCTTTTATATAGCTGTCCCCTTCTCTCAGTGTTACCCTCCTTAACGATTCCTCTTACCTCCTCTGTCTTTACCGCTGTCCCTCTCAGTCAGGTGATTGCTTTTATCCTAGACATGGTCAAACACCCCACATATTTAATTAATGCTTATCTCCCTATACTGTGACCTCCTTTTCACTCTGTCCTTCAATTCTCAACCCCCACCTGCATCTTTAAACCTTCTCTCCTCCTTCCTGCAGCCACCTGAGCGATCACTGCTACCTCTGTCTCTGTTTAAAACCCTATTCCTTCATTCTGTAACCGAGTGATCATCTAAATCCACGTTGTGGTCCCACAAACTCCCGAGAGATTCACCTGAAACTGAGGGCACGCGCAGCTCATCCATCACTTTTTACTTGCTGCTCTTCTCCATCCCTCTCCCCCGCTTCATTCATGTGCACTGTGGTTTCTCTTCATTCATGTTTTGTCTGTTCTCTAAAGGAGTTTTTCTTGTGCTCATTTATTCTATCGCAGCACCTCTTTAGAGAAATCCCAACGTCACCACACACTGCTGGTCCCTGTTAACATCTGGTATTAGCAAGTGCACGTAAATATTCATCCTATTACAGGCCTTAGTATTTATGCCAGAATCTGGAAAACATCCCTGTTATTTAAATTCTATAAGAACTCTACATTCCTGTGTGCTAAATTACAAGCAGCCCATTAAAAATTCCTCTAGAACTCACTTTATGAACTCTGTTGTTGTTAAATGTTAATGCTTATTATGCTATTTCCCTGCTCTTTTCTTTTGGGCTTTCCTTTTAGTTGTTTGCTTATCTAAAATTGCAGTTTGCTGATGCCTTGCATTGAGGCCGCATTACCGAAGCACTGTCCTGAATCTTAATTTATAATTTAGCAATGAAGAGCTGGGATATTATTTTTTTAACAAATACAGTGCATCTGAAATCAAGGCAAACAAAACTATACCATTCAAGAATTCTTGCTATATGCAGAAAAAGGCCTAGTCTTTTAACTTTTTTTCAGGCAGCTTAAGATGGGGATTAATTATACACATGCTGACCTCATTATTTGAACCACTGGACAGGTTTAAAATGAGCATCCATCACTGTAATAATGTATGTGACACAAAATAAAAGCAAAACAGGTTCCATTTAGAAGCAGAGAATACGTGCATGTGCAGGCGCTTTTACACCTAGTTAGTTGTATTTAAAAATCAGTGAAAACTTTAGAATAAGACCACCTGCTCGCTACTACTTATATGCTAATTATTGCCTTAAAGTAAATATTTCTTTCAATTAAGGTCTCTTTTTGCCTTGGTGCCCATTTTCACTGCTAAATAAAACTGTAAATGCTGCACATCATGCATGTGTAACTGCTCTGTGTGTTCACCTCCACTGTAAGAACACTGCATATATGAGGCTTCACTACTTGTCTGTAGTTACTGTCTAAGTCACTCACACCCTCCCTGTTGTCGGACACAGTACAGGTTGCTAATACACACATCCGCTTCCTGTCAGCTTATGGGGCAGCTATGAATTATAAAAGCATGGCTACCAGTGTGTTACCACTGTGCTAAGTGGATATAAGATGGACAGAATGACAAAAGAGATAAGAGAGCTTCTTCACTTAAGTAAAGCAGTTGTTAAAGGCGTGCATGAAGGAGTATATGTGCAAATGATGTTTCGTTGTCTGAGCCTGTGTGTGTGAATGCACTGACATTGTGTTAACTTGGCATCCTGCTCCCACAGCTGTGCCTATGTGGAGGATTGGGAATATCCTGGAATTTGTCTGTTTATTCATTCAATAACATGTGCGTGTTGCTGTGTGCATAAACGTACAGCAGCATACCTGCACCATCTGGCGCTGTAACACCCCCCCGCCCACACACACACTTTGACGTGTTGACAGTGTCAAATTCCTCTATCTTGTTCAAGTTTTAGATTTTTCCTTTTTATGTTCACTTCAGTTGTCTATTAATTGGAACACTGGTGGGTCAATCCCAGGCTGCTCCAACCTGCATGTCAGAAGTATCGTTGGGCAAGATGCTGAACCCCGAGTTGCCTCTGATGCATCCATCAGACTGTTGGCCTATGTGAACGTTAGGTTAAAACTGCTTAGGCATAGAAAAAGCACTTGCATGAATGGGTGAATGAGGCTTTATTAAAAAAAGCTTTGAGTGCTCAAATTCAGTAGAAAATAACTATGTAAGAGCCAATCCATACAGCCAAAAGGCTTTAGAGAGCCAATCAAACCCTGTGATCAAGGCACACTCTTCTGTGTGGTGCTAAATATGATGGATGTGCAGCCAAATGCCTTGAGAGTTTCTAGAAAAAGTCCAAATTAACAAGAAAATCACTCAGAGTTTTTAAAGGGAGAAATGCTGCAAATAAGGACTTGAAAAAGTAAGAAGCAGCGGGGGTGATGTATATGAATTTTAATTTGAATCATATTTACTACATCTGGCTTTTTACATTTTTTGGGCAATTAATTTCCTTAAACGTATTGTACAATTTATTATGTTTTTTTCAGTGAGAAAAAACAGTCACACTGATGTAGAAGTCTCAAAAACCCATACATCAAATATGATAGACTAGATG
This sequence comes from Copadichromis virginalis, assembly GCF_057382275.1. Classification (NCBI taxonomy): domain Eukaryota; kingdom Metazoa; phylum Chordata; class Actinopteri; order Cichliformes; family Cichlidae; genus Copadichromis; species Copadichromis virginalis. The sequence goes on from NC_140621.1 coordinate 14,692,435, forward strand.
TTAAAGGCCTAGCTGACTTCATCTGATTTTGGGCAATAACAAGGTCTGAGTCACATTCTTGGAACCAAAACTTTTTCAAGACATTGTCAATTCTTCCAGCTGATAACGAAGTTAGATCAGATGTTAGATTAGATTAGCCATTGTTGTCTCTGGGGAAATTTACCTTGGACAAGTGAGGGAAACATGTAAGATAACACACACAAACAAACACTCTGCACTTATTACCATTACCATGTTGGCACTCATGTAAACCAGCTACAGTGAACACAACAGCTGTTAGCCTTGCTTGCCGTCCCGTATTCTGTGCACTTTACTCGCACAAGGAAAAAAAACAGCCTATTTAAACCGCTGATATCTAAATGTTCAATATGAATTTGTGTGATACTGTTACATCAGTCAAATGTTGGTCAGTGTCACACTAAGAAGAGTCATCTGACTTCTGTTTCAGTGATGTAGTAGCTGATCGTCACTGACATTACTCCTCCTGTGTTTTGTCGAATGGGAAATATGTTTATCTGGCTTTTGGAGTGTTGGGAGTTCCCCATTATCTAAATGTAGATTGCTTGTGAATTGTAAAGTTCACTGCACCGCCATGAAGTTTTGATGCATCCCTACTCCAACACAGCTGAATCAAATGGTTGGATTACCTCTTCAGCATGCCATCAAATTTGGCAAAGGCCTGATAACAAGCCATTCATTTGATTCAGGTGTGTCGGAACAAGGATGTCTCTAAAAGCTGCAGGACGGTAGCTCTCGAGGACTGGAGTTGGACCACCCTGCTCTACATATAAGAGTCAAGAAGTCTGGATTCAGTGGAAAGACCAACTTCTCTTCAATGCTTGGTGTGCCCCTCTGTTCAAGGATGGTTGTTCACAGTAGACATAGATGGCCTGTCTCACTCCTCTTTTAAACAATCTGTCTTCTCTGTCCATAATGTGAATATTGGCATCCTCAAAAGAGTGACCTTTGTCCTTTAGATGCAGATGTACAGCTGAGTCTTGTCCTGTCAGGGTGGCTCTTCTATGTTTTGTGGTGAGTTTATGGAGTGGCTCTTTGGTTTCTGCAGTGTAGAGATCTGAGCACTCCCCACTGCACAGCATATTTCATGTTACTTAACTTGTACTTGGAATGATCCAGAGCCATTGAATGGAAGAGTGGCGTCATCTCCACGCTAGCTTCGTCACAGAGTTACAGAAGCACAGTTTGAGGAGTTAAAAACAATGCTGTATGTTATTAGCACACAGTCCAACTGCCAGCTAAGCACTTGCAGAAACTATTTCAATGCTACAACACCCGGCTGATAGGACTCTGACTTACTCAAGGGCTCTGGGCTGAACCAGAACTGAAAGGTGAAACATTTTCATGAAATTTAGAAATCCAATCACTTTCTTTCAATACTCCCGAATGACCTGGATGACTGAGAGCCTATGCCTAAACTCTCTGGCAAGAATTCAGTGAACCACCATTGCCTTTGGTTCCATAATCAACAGGTGCTTGCGAAATTCACACCCAGTTCCAGCGCCATTCAGGCCAAAACAAGCTTCTTCTTTTTTTCCTCCAACCTGGAACAACAGTGCAATCCACCTTCAAAGGAAAAACCTTTCCCATCATTACTGTGGTGGTGCCAGGGTGCACATGCCTGGTTCATGGTAGTGGTGCAGATGCCTGGCTAATAACGCTCTGTTTGCCCTGTTAGTGCTTTATTTCTACCCAGAGCTATGCAGCGTGATGACAGCCACATCTACTCAGTTGCGATCTATTCTGCGGTGGAGGGTGAAGTCGAGAAGAGCAGCTTAAGAAGTGAGTTACAGGGATTATAGGCTGCTGTCACACTCTCATAGGCAAACACACAAACCTCCTCTGGTATTAAAAGGCAGACAGTAGGGGAGACAGGGCGTGTGCGTGTGGAAACAGCTACACGCACGAGCACTCACACACACAAACACACACACGCGCCGGCCAGAAGCAGAGAGAGGAGAGACAGACAGGCAGCCAGTCAGACTGATCACGTACCTTCCAGACAGCAGGTTCGCCAGAGGCCGGAGTGCGTCATCACCTCCTCGTTCTTGCGGCTCGTGTCGTTGTCGCCGCTGCTCTTCACGCGGCACACCCCGCGCGAGTACAGCCAGTAGTCGGTACCGACGGCGATGGTCATGAGGCTGAAGGCGGCGAACGCGCCCACCGTCGTCACGAGCATCTGGACGCCGCGGTCACACATCAGCATCTTCATATATGCGGCTCCTGTTCGTCTTAATCTGTTTTCGTGTGTGTGTGTGTGTTTCCTTTCCTTTTCCCCTCCGCTCTTTTAGATTCACCCCTTTTATTTCCTTTATATCCCGCGAGACTTGGAGAGTCAGAGTGAGGGACACGCGCTCAAATAAATAATAAGAGCAATAACAACAACAACAACACGGGGAAGGTAGGTAAAGGTGGCGAGTTTGTGAGGAGGCTATGGAGAGAGAAATGAAGCTGGACCCGGCTGCCTGGTTCGCTGAGTTGACTTGAGGCTCGTGGCAAAGGGCGGGAAGGTAGGAGAGCGGCACGTCACTTTCTCGCGCATCAAAAACCGGTTCTCACCATCACCATCCACATACAGAGGCGCGTGCACGCACCCACACAGCGTAGGATTAACGGCCAACGGTCGTCCCCAACTGCTGGCACTGCCCACACTCACTCAGAGTGGAAGTTAACGGCGGTAACGCATCCTGCCGTGTTATTCGTCCCGGGGTTAGGGGAGAGCTTCTTGTCTTCGCCTCTCCTGCTTTCCTTCTTAACTTATTAATCTGTGAAGCATTAACAGCCAGGGTCTGTGTAGGGGGACTCCATCTTTAAAACAGCAAAACAGGGGATCATTTTGTCTGTAGCGATGTCACCCCCGCAGCGTGAATCTGTACTAAAGCATCACTCACCGCTGTGACCGGTTCTCCTCTTCCCACAGTGTCTCTGACAGCAGGCCAGCGTCTGTTCACCTCCCCGTCCAGTGAATGAATGAATGAATACAAGAATGGTGAATAAAGACCATGTGTTATCTACAAAGCGGAGACTGACCGACATCCATCGCGTGTTTTCCGCTCCAGCTGTTGACACAGTGACATGTTTTATCTCCCTGGATGACCAATGTCCGGGCTTTAGACACTAGTCCAAACCGTATCCGGTGAAATGCTCTATACAAGTTAAATTGGTCCAATAAGCACAACAAGAAAGGATTAATCAGATTTATCCTCCATAGAAGTCAGTGTAGAACCGCAACCGGGACACACCGGCCGACGACAGTTACACCCGCTTGCGTTTGCTCCCAAGAAACGTGCCTGCTGGTAGGCGACAAATAATAAAAAATAAAAACAACAACAAGGAGAAGACAGCCGTCGCCTCCTCCACTTCGTCGTCCTCTTCTTCTTCCTCCTCCTCCTCCTCTCCGTCCAACCAACACAAACTAAAATTAACCGCGGGTCTCCTCAAACTCCGCCCGAGGCAGAGGCAGTCGGCTGGGATTGGGTTCCCCGGTGAAAGAGCCCTTCGGGAGCTAATAGTGTGCCTTCACTGCTGCAAGTCCCGCCCACCACCTTCTCTATAAAGCCAAGCCAGTTTCACTTGAAACACAAACACACACTGGTTGAAAAGTATTCCCACGTCTGCGCGACCCGGCTGGGTAGCAGAATAGACCCCGCAGTAGAGAGTTAACAGAGGGTATGTATGGCAGGTCATTAGTGCCACACATACAGCGGTGATCAGGACAGATCAGAGCACGCTGGACTTTGATTTGACCACGTTTCACTGTGAGTAGATATTGAGCTGTCTATACACACACACACACACACACACACACACACACACACACACACACACACACGAAGAATAAAAGGGAATAAGTTGTGATAGCACAATAAAACGAACTGCATGTGTTCAAAGGCAGGGTTGCGTGTAGTTTTGTGGCTTGCTGTCCCTGGTGCTGAGTGCGGCGCTGTCCTTGGTGCTCATTTGAAACGCAGCGTCATCCCCCTCCTCCTCCTCCCCTCTCTGTTTTTCTGTTTTCTCCTCTCTCCTCCGCTAGCCGCGGCGCCAGTAGCTCCTGCGCCGCACTGATTAGTTAGAAAAGAGAGAGCGGGAGAGAGATTGGCAAGCGATGCATGGAGAATCGCGCTCGGGAGAGAAGCACAGACGCCACTTAAAGAGCCACGGACCGTTTTTAATGACTCCACTTCAGCGAGGATTCCACACGAGGCGGTCTGCTCTTCATGCTTCACTTAACACACCGGAGTGCGCGTGACCGTGGGTGCAAGTATCATAGGTGTATACCTGAGTAACATGTGTACATATGGAAATCAGAGGGGGGTTTAAAGCTTGCTGTAGCCTGCCTAAACCCAAGGAATGGAAACGTGGCTTCTTTTCTGGAGCCCATCCATCCACTTAAGTGTTTAGGTGCCACAGCTCACTGACTGATTCTCTGACTCTATTAAAGGCTGAGGAATTAAAACAATCAAAAACAGAGAGACAGAAAAGTGAGCACAGAGCACAGAGAGCGGGGGGAGAAGGATTACAGATAAATAAATCCATGAACTGATCACCAGAGAGTGCAGTGACAGGTCCTATCATTCTTCTCACTTGCTCTTCCTCTGTGTATCTGTGTGTGTGTGTGTGTGTGTCCGAGGCCCTTGCTCGGCTGCATTATCTCACAAGAAGACTCATTAACATAGAAATGACTTTAGGAAGAGAAGTACAGCGTTTCACCTCTGGTGAGAGACGGAAAGCAGGGAAGCCGAAGAGAGGAAGGAGGGCGGGAAAGGAGATGTCGAAGTGAGTTTGGATGGTGGCTGAGAAGAGAAGTGGAGAGATAAGGAAGAAAAAGAATGAAGGGTGGGCAAAAGGCAATGGAGGAGGCAACAAGTGAGGAAAGGACAGGTGGAAGAAGATGAAGAAAGGATATAGAAAAAGAAATGGTTGAATGGTGACATGTTGATGCAATCAGTTTACAGAATACAAGCAGCATTTTTCAGTAGATGAAATGTTCTTGTTTTTTGAGTAGAGCATAAAAGTTATAGAGCCAAAGTCTGACCAGTGGCACAGCGAGGGAACATTTTGTGCAGCCTGCAAGCGTGTCAAGAAAAGATGAAACACCAACAGTTTGTGTCATTCTATAAAGCAGCACAGAGAAAGACTGAGGGAGCATTTCTCTTCAGTTTCAGATCTTCTTTCTATCCATCATACATGGCTAACCCTTCCTAACATTAACACATGGAGCTGGTGTCAACAAACACTGCCTCACTGATGGTTAAAAACGGTAAACTCAAGGCAGCACAAGATTCTCTGGGCAGGTTACGAACGCTACCTACAATTTTTTGGATGTTTGCATTTTTCTTGTTCACATGCGCCCAAACTTTGCGACCCCCCCCCCCCCCCCCTCCATTGCAGAGAGTTGACTTTTAGATACCCATTCGTTCATTTTCTTCTGCTTATGGAGTTCAACAGGGGTTAGCTGTCATAGGGCGAGGGGCAGGGTACACCCAGGAGAGGTCGCCTGTGGATCTACCAGCTCCACACAGAGACAGACAATCACGAACATGCCCAGAACCTTCTTGTGACAAGGTTAACCACTGCACCCATGAGCCACTCTCTTGGGTATATATTTTATTTAAAAAGGTTACTGACAGAATGCAGCATTGGCAACATGTATATAAAATGATCATATCTGTTATTAACTTCTGGCTCTCTTCCACAGCATGTCTTTTATCCTGTCTTCCTTCTCTCACCCCAACCGGTCGCAGCCCCGCCCCTCCCTGAGCCTGGTTCTGCCGGAGGTTTCTTCCTGTTAAAAGGGAGTTTTTCCTTCCCACTGTCGCCAAAGTGCTTGCTCATAGGGGGTCATATGATTGTTGGGTTTTTCTCTGTATCTATGAAGCACCTTGAGGCGACTTATGTTGTGATTTGGCGCTATATAAATAAAATTGAATTGAATTGAATTGAAAATATACTTTCAGGTTTCCTACTCTGTGGTCATGAGGTATAGGTAAGGTAAGTATATTTTATATAGAGAGGTACTACTACTAAGAATTAAACACTGCAGTTGTGATATATTTATCACAGCAGGCACGTGTTTTATAAATATCGACAACAGTAAATCTTAGGTTTCTTTCAGGATGTCAGCAGAAACACTAAAAAACTGCAGTCAGATTTCTTACCATGAGTAATGCAGATTGTTGTAAGATCAGCATCACCTTGTGGCTTAATTTCCTCTCTTAAAACCCTTTTGCTCTCTTAGATATGGCATAAAGTGCAGACTACTGACAGGAACTTTTTATAACGACAAACTATTAACTTCTAACCAAAGTGTGATTACAGTGATGGTGTTGGTAGGCAGCAGAGAGAGACAGGACTCGAGGAGGCCCTTGTGGGGAAAGGCATTTGGGACATGACGTTAGCAATCACCAAAATGTCCTATGTTTGCCCTTTCTCTGTCATTGGGAGAGCTGTTTCTGCTCTCTTTTTCTCTCCTCTCCTCAGTTATTGGCAGTGCAACAGAAGGATGAGGATAGAGAGATGGGGAGGTTCTTGAAGCGGGGAGGAGGAGGAAGGCTGCAGGGCTTCTGCTTGGTGAGCTGGAACCTTCTCACACCTCTCTGGCCAGTGTTCAGAGATTAGGAGGAGGAGGAAGAAGTTAGAGGAAACTGAAAACCACAGAGAAATTAGAGAGCAAAAGATAAGCTGTTTGGAGGAAGAGAAATGTGCCGTAAGGAGGGTGAGCTGGATAGATTTACAGATGGGGAGTGTGGGGCAGCTAGTGGTGATGTTGCATTTTTGTGTGACTGTGCTCGTATATTTAATGATGTATACAAGTGAGTGCGTTGGAGAGAAATCAGAGTTTTTCAGATGTGTGTGTTGCCTCTGGCACGGCCAGAGTTCAGTCTTCTGTACGTGGTAGGTCTTCAAATGTGAAGTAATCATTCATTTCTGGGTGATTGTAATGTGCATGACAAACACTTTTTTTCATTGTCACATGAAAAGTGTTTCTAATGAGTTCTAATGTTTCCTTTATGTAATTCATGGTGCAGGGACATGGACGTTAGCTTGAAGAGTTTAGTTTATGCTACAGTCACACTGGCGAAAACAGTGGCTAGAGACCATGGCATCACCAAAATTACGGCAATCGTTTGCAGTCTCCACTCGCTGTCACCTGGTGTCTTCAAGATGTGTCGAGATGGTGATACAGCAATAAGATGAAACCAGTCTGCTTCATGCTAATAATTGTAACTGTGATAGAGCAGCGAAATTTGCAAACCTGTTGCCGTCTACTTTTTTAAATATTTATTGCAGTGGAGTCAGGATCTTGATGCTAGTTGCCTTGGAGCTCTGGAGGGGTCCCCATCACGTCGTTCGTCTCTACATTACCCCATGCAGGGTGCAAATTACTTTAAAAAAAATCAGTGGAAGTGATATAAATAATTAAGCAGAGGTGTTATCCATTAATTTGGGACCGCTCGCAGGCTGACTCCAGTTGATTGCAATGAGTTGGTCTGTCTGCATTTGTAAAGTATTTGCAATTATTTTAAATTCTTCTGTCTGAATGAAATCAGTCCAAGTCGGATGGCAACTTTTTCCTAGACGTGTTGCTTCTCAATTGCCTGTGTAATTGTCTTGTAATTGAAAGTAGTTGCCCAGAGGTTGATGGTCTTTCATGATGAACATCTGGGCAACCAGGAACTACTTAATGTCAGTCTCCCAACACCAAAATACTTAAAAGCAACCACTGGTTTTTCCTAGCTGTTTTATTTTTCCTATAAGTGTGACTGAGGCTTTAAAGACTTGGTTTAAAGTTATGAGCAAACAGGAAAACAGGTCAGTGAATGTCTCATAAAGATATGGGAACATGACTGTGTGTGTGTGTGTGTGTCAGATTAGGTAAAAACATAACAGACTTTGACATTGATTGATTAAGAATGAGGTGTGGTGTGAATGAAATAGAGAAACAGAGAAACAGAGGGACACTTTAGCTGGGAAGAAACATGTCTGATGGTGTGAAGGTGTGCCTAATATGGTTGCCTAATGAAAACGTCTGTGCGGCTGTATGAGAGAGAGAGAGTGAGAGGTGGTAGAAGAGAGGGCAAGAAAGGAGATAGGGTGAAATAAATCCAATAAGCTCCTCTGTCATGCTACCCTCTTGAGCGTTTTAAAGAGCCACTGAATGAAAAAATAAGAGAATCTTTTGCTTTTGTCAGTTTTCCTTTTTCATCTCTCGTCAGTCTGCTGCAGAGAGCGTCGTTTTTACCTCAAAACTCCCCCATCATCTTTTTTTCTTTTTCATTCAGCAATAGCATGTAGCTTCCTCGCTTCAGCATGCTCTGAAAGGCACAGAGCTAAAATGCATATACCAAAATCAGTGCTTCCTCTGTCACTGCCTTGGGGCAGGCTCCAATCAACACCCCGCTCTCTCACCATTGCAAGCCTAAGGGGAACAAACAAACAAACAAATAAACAGTTATTGAGTCTAATTTTATGTTCCCTTGTTTGAAAGTGTGAAAGCCTCTGCTGCACTTTATACTTATTTATGGTCGCTCCAGTTTCTGTCATAGTTCATGCTGCCAGTGTGTTTGCATATGTATGCCTATATGCATTTAGCATACAGTGATTTTAATGATTTTTTAAAACATGTCTTCAGGGAAGGTTCATGTTTGGCATGACATAATTTACTTTTGCAGTTCTCTCTGTGTGCTCTCATATAGAACAAATGCTTATTTCACTTTCAGTTTATCCACAAAATGCAGTCACAATCATGATTATGCATAAAGTATTCACTTGTTAAATGGGAGCCTCTTCTGTATAGGGGCCCAGAGATCAAAGAACAAATGACTTGCAATTGAATACAAATAAAATTTCTAACCTGAATCCTTCACCCTATTAGCCATCCATCCATTCACCTTCTTCTTATTATCCAGTTCAGCATCATCCGGAGGGCGGAGCCTATCCCAGCTGTCACTAGCCAGCATGGAGGGTACACAGGTGGCCAGTCTGTTGCAGGATTAATGCATAGAGACAGACAACCATTCACAACCCCACGCACATCTTTTGACTGAAGGAGGAAGCTTGAGTACTCCGAGGGGACCCATACAGACATGTGGCCAACATGCAAACTCCCATGCAAAGCATGAATCCCCAGTCCGGATTCAGACATGCAAACTCAGCACCATTGTGCAAAAGTAGCCTAAAATTACTCTAAAGACCCTCAAAGTATATCATAGTACATCTAGACAGTGGCACATAGAGAATAACTGTCACGGGCTGCGGAGGCAGACCATGTGTGGGTTTGTGTTGAGGACCCAGGAGCAGACAGAGGCGAGGAGACGGAACCTGAGAACCAAAAACGAGCCTTTATTTGGCTGGTAGCAGGAACTGAATATGAAAACTAAGGAAACTAAGAGCAACCATGAAAAACTGACTACTAAGACCTGAACTATGACAACACACTGTGGCAATGAACTATGACCAAAAATGGGGTGGGTAACACAGACAACGCAATGTTAAACACACGGAGTCTGAGGACTTAGATACACACATGGGGTGATCAGGAGACGTGGAGACACAGCTGACTCGAATGAAACATAATGACAACGCAGGGGAGAGTAACACTGCACACACTAACACGAGACACGGACCTTCAAAGTAAAACCAGAAACATGACAGACACTGAACTAAACCTAAGAACGAAACTCTTAACCAGAATAACACTGAAACTGAGGATTATAATATTCAAAACAGGACAACTAAAGAATCTGAAAGTAAACCATAATACAGAATAAACAGCAAAATACAAGAAACTGAAAATGCTGGGTCAAAATGACCCAGAACCGTGACAATAACAGTATATATTAAGAGCATGAATTTCAAATAGAAATCTACATTATTTTTTAAAACATTTGGACTGTTTGGAAATGTGCTATATAAATAAACTTGACCATGAACTAGTATTGAACATACTGTAGTTGCAACTTCTGTCCTGTGGCTAATCTGTGGAGCTCCTGTTTTTTGCCTTTTGTTGTACTTGAGAGGGAAACTACACGGAGATAAGGTCACAAAGTCTATCACTGATTCTATATATACAACAGTATATGTTGCACAGACATTTAGAAAGGTCCAGTATTCAGTTTATCCTCATATGTAATTTTAAATCCATGTCCTACTTGTTCTTCTTCTGGGCTTTTTTTTTAACCCTTTATCTTCATATTTGTTCATCAGTTTTCCTTCAAATAAAATATTAATCACTGTTACATTAATATTGACATTATGAGAAAGGGCCATATACGTGGTGCCTTCAGAGGTGTTTGTCTATACCTGTTTGCTGAAAGCCATTAAAAAGTATGCGTAATGATAAAGACACATTTTGCATTTGCTGTACAAAATATTATGAAGAGATACCTCGTTAATTTCTGCACATTCTTACAGATTTACTACGGTAATAAAAAGGTTTTCTAAACTCCTGTGGCATTTTGCATCATTTCAGATTAATTAATGGTTGTTATCAGTTCTTAAAAAATAAAAGATTTTGAAATCAAATTTCATCATTAACACAACAGCCCATGAACTGTTGATATATTGATGGCAAAGTTTAACCAGTGATTTGACCTGTATGCAACAGCTTGTGATGCTATAACTGCTCCACTTACTTTTTTTTTTTTTATCATATTTTCACAGTGAGAATATAACAGATGATCTAGAAAAAAGAAAGACATTCAAAACAAAACAGACCAAAAACAAGGAAACAAGCCAACATGTGATTTTGCAACATAATTTATTACTTTACAACCGCAAGCATCACAAAACATTATTATTATTATTATTATTATTATTGTTATTATTATTAAATCAGTGAACTATCTTATCTCATAAAACACATCCTTACTCTTTTCTTGCAGTTTTCTGCATTTAAACACTGAAAATTATCTTCAGGTTATTGTTAAATCACTTGTTGTTTAGAATGTAAGCCCAGCCTAAATCAAAGCAGAAGTAAGGTCAAAATGCAGCCATCAAATGTTAATTAAACCTTAGCAGCAGCTCCTCGGTTGTTATGTTTAGTGTCATGTAGCCTTTGAAAGGCTACAAACCGTAAGAGAGAAGGGTAAAGGGGAAGAGAACGGGACCAATCAGGGATAATGAGAGGCAAATGAAACTGAAATGCCTCGAGAAGACGAGGGAAGAAGCAAGGGAAAAAGCTGCAGGAAGGGATAAAGGTCAAGAGGAAAGGAACGAAGAAAGAGAAAGACAACGAGGAAGCTGAGTGGGAGAGGAAGAGAGGAAGAAGGGGAGAGAAAGGTCAGAGCAGAAAATAAAATGACAGATGGAAAGGCGTGATCAAAGGAAAGGTCGGGAGGAGAGACAGGAGGGAAGGACACTTTCAGGCCAATACAGTCCACATACGAGTGGCAGAGCACTAAACATCTAGATCTTGCTGGATTTCAGTCAGCACAGATGTATATTTATATCTAGTTTTCGCTCCATGTTTTCTATTGCAACTTACATACATCATTTTTACCCCTAAACACATTGATTTCTGAGTATAAATACAACTATGGAAATGGAAGACTCTTACCCCTATGTACTTCAAAAATATTTATATCTGTACAAATAAAAGCAAAACACAGTCTTTCAATAATATTCAGTAAATGTGCAGCAATGACACGAGACATATCATAAATTAAGCGACATAAAAACCCTTTTACTGTCTAATAAAGAAACTATCACACACATACCCACACACACCAGTCCAACACTTAATATAGAATAAGTCCATATCATATGGAACAAGATATGAAAAAGAGAGATCGTCACATGCATGCATAGTATACTTCCTCATAGTCCTGTAATTTTTTTTAAAAATGTGAAACATATCTGCTAGCTTCTTAAACCAGCTTGTGCGTGTGTTACGGTCATTTTTTCATGTTGGCGCTGTTTAGTCAAACGATGCTGAAGCTGAAGAGAACATTTCTTATCAGATTTAAAGACAGACCTATATTAAAACTGAGCAGCGCTTAAGATATCTGAGTCACACGCATGTAGTGTGCCGTGCTCACTCATTAACTCGGCCATACAAATTCACAAGACAGCTGGCTGAGTGCTATCGAGCGCTTTGGGGTGTGGGGTTGTCAACAGCAGATGCTGAGACTGGGCGTGATTAATATTAGGAGATATTTACACCCTTGACCAGAGAAATATATGGCTGACACACAAAGGGCAGTTGTTTTTTTTTTTAAATTTTATATTATACAGCAAAGAAGCAAAACATAAGGACGGCAGAGTAAAGTTTCACCAAAGCTCGAAGATGCTGTGTGCACGTTATTGAAGACACTACAGGCGTGCGTCCTTTCATGAAGATGCTGTTTGTGCTGATTAAAGCAGCAGGAGAAGGAGGAGGATGGGAATCTAGGCCTGTGCAACGGACCTACAGTATATGTCTTGTGTGCCTCCAGGTGCAAACATTTCTTAGTCATTGTCCGCCTTGTTACGCTTCACCTAGTAATTCCAACCCTCAGTCGAGGATCTGACTGTATGGCTACGTGGGTGTACACAGGTATGGGTGCTTGTGTGTGTGACCCAAAATACATACATGTAATTCTGTCTGTCACACACACACACTCACGTACATATATTCTAATATATGGATGACTGTCAAGAAATGCACACATACACAAATAAATTACAGGCAGGTGGTTTAAATTAAAATAAAAAAAAATATGAAAAAGCAGCATTGCTTTTTTATTATTGCTGTTTGTGAAATGACTCCCTTGGAGGCTGTCAAAGCAGCTCAGCGTTCACCGTCTGCGCACGTGTGGATGCCCCACTGGTGACTGCTGCATTGCCAACTCCTGCGACGACTCATCGCACCAGGCTCCCACTGAAGCCCTGGCAGACATACGGGCTAGAGCCAAAACAATTCTGATAATAATAAGAGAGGCATCAGAGGGGCGGATGGAGGGTGAAAAGGAGGAAATAGAGGAAAAAGAAAAAGAGGGGGTAAAAAAAAAAAAACCCTAAAAAGGCTGTGAAGCTCGCTAAGTGTGAGACGCTAAGCCTCATGAGAGTGGGATGGGAACAATGGCCCAGTGGAAGTAGTTGGCGGTACTGCTCGCGGTGTGTGTCAGGATGAATGCAGAGGATACGGTTGATATTACGAAATGCAGATGTGCATACAGTTCAAGAAGTTAGAAAGTTTTACTCCTATACAATTTTTACAAAGACACAAGAGTAACAACATTAGAATATATATAAAACTTTACATTGCTAACACCGTGACACGCCAGTTATGTTGTAAAAACATTCATAAACACCAAATCTACATTCCAGTGTGCTTCGTAGGTCTTGGTCCCATTTTACTGTGCATGACAGGGATCCAGAGTTAAACCTGGAACTATCAGCGCTCATCGATGGCGGCCAATTTAGCAATGCCAGGAAAATATGAGCCTGGATTTGCGCGATGGTGCTTTGTAGATGTCACAATGATGCTGTGAAACTTGTGGGATAACACAAGGGAACATAACGCAATACTTCACTTTAAGAATACTAAGAGCGGTGAAAGGCTTGTTGCAGATACAATGCCATAAACACATCAGGAATTCTATCGTTGAATAAAGAAAGAGTGAGCTGACACGAGTGAAGCGGTAAGCTTGTGCTTCTCTACACTGAATAAAACTGGTTGGATTAATGCAGTTGATATTTTCTCTTGTTCCTGCCCTGCACAAAAAGCAGATGTTGACACCTCGGACATTTTTGATTCAATACTTCAACGTCTTTGGTATCCAGTGTTTGGTGCTGTGATTCCTGTTTTGGGCTGCAATCTTGGAGATACCCCAGTATGGCCTAAAAGAACTACAGACATTTACTGAACATACACATTTACTGCTTTGAAACCTCCTCTATCGGTCCATCGGTGTTAATTAGCGGGGGCCACGTATTCCGGGTTGATGTAGGAAAAGCCGAGGAAATCGTCCTGGTCCAGGTTCATGATGACGAGCTTGTCTGTTGGCGTCAAGTCCACAGCCATCTTAGTGAACTCCTTGTCAAAGTTGCAGGTGTCCCGACGGTTCCTCTGCAGGTGGGGTTCAGAGATTATGAAGGGGAGAGGATGTGATGAGAGGGAGGAACGACAGAAAAAATATTGTTGGAGGAGAGTGGGATGGATTGGGATGGAAAAGAGAATCCACTGCTGTTAAACACCCTATAGCGGACAATCAACTTAAAGCACAAGCTCTTTTGAACTAAAGAAACTGCAATATTGTTCAGTTTCTGTACTGTGATGGTGCAACGAACAAATGATTAGGAAGCGCTTCCCTTTCGTACCCGAGGTCAAATAAATCCTGTTCACTCTCATGTCTGTCTGTCTTCCTCTGTTTCAAGTCTTTATGCTTATTGCTCAGTCACAATACAGTAAAAATAGGACATCGGCCTCCTTGCAACTAGGAAAAAAATCGGTGTTTCCCCGGTGAAAGCTTTGGTGTTGGAGACTGATTATAAGATGTTACATAGTGTACAACACTGCCAACCTCTGCATAGTTACTTTCAATTGCAAGGTGATTGGACAGCTCGCACGCGTGGGCTAACTCAAACTGACTGCAGTCACTCTCATACAGCTATGCAAATTGTTACGAGCACCAATCAATGGCCAAGAGTAAGCATATGTATGCAAATGTGCTGTTTATAGGGTTGGGAAACCTGCAGTCAGCTGAGAATGAAGACTTTATCACAGCTGATTGCGATATCATGACGAACTTTTGCAGGTAATTGTCAGCTTGACCCAATTCAATCGCCAACGGAAAGCAGAGGATCTGTCTTTTTGCACTTTTATTGTCAAGGTGCTTTGAAGATGGCAACTGACTTTGAATGGACACAAACCTGGTCCTCAAAGTCTTCAAAGCAATTATTTCAAAGGCAAGTTCAGTGCACACAGAAGCAGTAATTTTGGTTATGCCACTAGCATGAGCCTGTAGCATGAGCCAGGTTACTTTGCTGTTTGCAGAAAGTTTATCTTTACTGCACACAGGTGAATTGTATCAATTCTTATTTAAAAAATTTTTATTTCCAAAACCTGTACTTGCTTTTTTTCCTTTTTTGGCTTACAAATGAGAAACAACACAGAACACAAGAAACAGCATCAAATGTGCTTGAACTGATAACCAGAGACTGTTCATTCAAAACCCACAAAACTCTGGTATTTTCTTTACATTTGTAGATCAAAGTGGATACCCTAAAAAATTTGTTGTCTGTCTCTCACAGTGGAAATGTTGATGCTAGTGATCCCTGAAATGAAACCACCTGCTGCGGCACAAAATCCTGTGTGCAGTCACATGGTATGTTAGGAAAAACTCACCTGAACATCTAATCTTTCCAGTTAAGTTTCACTATCTAAAGTATTTAAACTTTATTATTAAATGTTAAGAAGAATGTGAATGTTGCCCCACAAGAATACAGAAGACCTTCTTGACCTTCATCTAAGAAAAGGCGTTGTAGCTGGTTGGACTTGCTAAGCCTTGAAAATAAGAAACATCTCTCTTTTTTCAGCACTGAACAAAACAGAACAGTGGTGTATTCAGTCCATTTGCATTGCACAGAAAGTTTTTGGATGAAGCACAGCACCCCCACTTCCCTTCCTTTAGGGCTTTTCCAATCTTCATGTAATAACATTTTGCTAGTAAACACACAAGTGCAAGTAGAAAGAAAAGTTGAGTCTGGACTTAAACATGTGGAAAATAATCAGTTAGAACAAACGTGAGTCAGGCTGTTCATAAGGAAATAGGATATTAGGAGATCAAGCCATTTTCAGTATATTTATGGATATGCTGGGAAACTGCATACAGTAAAGGAGAGCTGCAGAGAGGAGTAAGTGCTGAGAGGTGCTAAGCAAAGAGAGGAAAGAGACAAACTTGAGGGGGTCGAGTACACCAACTGTGACTTTCTGCAGGAGGTGAGGGATCCTGGGTGGATGCACTCGTAGTAAAGCAGGAGGGGCTTTCTCTGGGGCAGAGGCTCATTAACACACAACCTGGCTCATTTTTTATGTATAGATTTATGAAAGGCAACACCAAGCTTCACCGCTGGCAAGTATGTTCCCCAAAGAAATAGAAGTAAAGACGGAACCAGAACAGCACAAACTTTAAAATGATCTCCAGTGTGGCCATTTCCATCTTTAATCAAAAGCAAAGACACCTTAGGCTGATTTCTATAACGCAGATATCACATTGTGTTTCACCTGCTCTTTATCAGCTTTTAACTTTTTCTAATTATGAGTCCTACTTACTGTCACTCCCTGGGTCTCACGTCGCCAGATCATTTACATAAGTGTGAAAACTTTGCATGCCTTCATCAGCATGTTTCAGCGTTCTTCGACGTTATCACATACTTAAAACGCAAACTTTGATGAGCTAATTCACAAATAATATGCTATATAATAATATGGAAAATATATATTCACTGGCCATTTCATTAAATATGTTTGTTCAAGTGCTCTTTAACACATATGTAATCAAACCCGACCGCTTTGAGCTGAAAGGAGGATGACGCTACTTCAAATAGCCACTTGTTACAACCAAAGTATGCAGAACAGCATCTCTGAACACACAACACATCCAACCTTGAAGCAAATGTGGTACAGCAGCAGAAGACCACATCCAGTGCCACTTTCATCAGCTAAGAACAGGGCATTGAGGCTATAATTGGCACAAGCTCACCAAAATTGGACAATACAAGACTGAAAATCGTTGCCAGGTCTGATAACTCTTGATTTCTGCTGCTACGTTAGGGTCAGAATTTAGTGTGAGCATCCTTCCAGTCTACCTGAGTATTGTTACTGACATCTCCATCCCTTTATGGCCACAGTGTACCCATCTTTTGATGGCTGCTTCCAGCTCAAGCTGGTTAACCTCAAGCAGGTTTCTGTATTTCATTTGAGTTCAGTGAACTCAAATGGCCTCTACAGTCATCAGATCTCAATCCTGTAGACTGAAATCTGATGACTCCTTTGTGATGTGGTCGCTGAATGTACTTTTAAATGCATCTGGAGTTGGCAAAAAAATGACCAGAATATAGTCAGTGTTTAAGACGTAATATTAAAAAGCCATAGAGTCACAGTGGGATGAAGTGAATAGCAAAGAAGGAGAGAAGAAAAAATAAAATCAAGCAGTTACATAAATATTCACATCACCAGGAAAGCAGCGGTAGCGGGGAAGAGCTTATAAGAGGCAATCCACAGAAAAATCCACAATCATAAATATTTTGATTAAAAAGACAGCAAGCGATTTATCAAATACATCCATAAAGTCAACAGTGTGAGGATCTATCAGCATGTAAGTCTGAAAAACACAAATAAATGAAGACACAGTGGCAACGTGAAACGGAAGAGAAAAAGAGACAGGGTTAGGCGGAGAGGACTGCTGGCTTTCTAGGCTATTTAAAAATCAGTCTTAAGTTTTCAGACCCCTCTTCTGTGGAACCAGCTCCCAGTTTGGATTTGGGAGACCGACACCCTCTCTACTTTTAAGACTAGACTTAAAACTTTTCTTTTTGATAAAGCTTATAGTTAGGGCTGGATCAGGTGACCCTGAATCCTCCCTTAGGCCTAGGCTGCTGGACGCTTCCCATGATGCACTGAGTGTTTCGTCTGCACTCATCTGTCTTCACTCTATATGTGTTTATGCAAGACTCTGCATTTAATCATTAATTATTATTAATCTCTGACTATTCTATAGCATGTCTTTAGCCTTGTGTCCTCCCCTCTTTTTTTTTTTTCTTTTTTTTTTTTTTTTTGGCCTGTCCCGTTTGGCTCTTTTGCCATCAGAATTGTTGTCTAAAGGCAAAGAAAGATGCCCAACGGATTTACTTTACCAAACTGACCATCCCAGCCTTGCCGTAATGGTCCATTTGATTCACCTTTTATTGTTTATTTTATTTTCACTTACTGAATACGGGACAGACTTGACTGGGGGAAAGAAGGGGAGAAAGAAAGAGGGAAAGAGAAACAGCTGAGAAGAGGGACGGGGGAGAAGGGCAAAAGACAAAAACCAACAGAACGGGCAGAGAAAAAAAAATGCATATATCAATCACCTGGATCACCTGCTGAGAAAGAAAAAAGAAAGCAAGCAGAAGAGAACAAGAGTAATAGAATAAACAACATCACAATGATATATGGGAATATGACAGTAAATACTAAATGTTAAACATTATTGTGCAGCACATAAGATCAACAGAACACAGTGTGCTTTGAGGTAGGAGCCAAAAAGGGTGTAGTTTGTGGGTGTGATCACCCGTGTGTACACCTGTGAGCATGGACGCGCTTGTTTTTTGTTTTTTTAAAAGGTTCCTTCATGTAATAATCTGCTAGAGGGTGTGGGGGGGCCACAGCCCCGTCCTCCAGGGCGTGAAGCAGGTGTGGAGGAGATCAAAACTCCAGACATCCAGAGGCCCTCAGAACACAAGAGACCAAGGAAGACCAACAGAGGGGCAGCTGCGCCACTGTCCCGGAAAGAGCTGAGGAGAGTCCCAGATGAGGGCTCACTCAGCAGCCGCGGAGCAGAAGCCAGGGGGAGTTGCAGTGACGCGCCCGTGAGCTCCGCCGGCAGCCAGCTGCGCCTGAGTGACCGAGCCCCAGGCCGAGAGGCCGGGGGCACCCCACCTCCGAAGTGGCCCGAGCGAGCCCCAGGCTCCAGGCCCCGATAAGCGGCCGCCAAGGAGTGAGCCGGTGTGTACCTGGACGCCCATCCCCGGACACAAAGAACCACCAACGCACCGATGTCTGAGGGGGTCCGCCACTGGCAGGGGAAGTGGTGGTAGGGGGAGATAGGCCTCCAAACCTTGGAGGGCCTGAGATGTCCCCAGAGAGGTGGCGCCTGACACCCAACCTGACATATAGACACAGACATACAGGCACACACATATACAAACATCCATTCCCACCCTCATGCTCTCATATGCACTTACTCCACACTCAACCAACGTGGAGACAGACATAAAGAGACGTTGTACACACAGTCACACTCCCCAAGCGTACTCTACAAACCGGGTCTAGGTGCCCTCGCCCCTGGAGGGGGGAACTGCACCCAGACCCAGGTGGTGTTTCCCTTTTCCCTGCGGTGGGGGGAGGCAGACCGCCCCGACTCCGCAGCAGCAGGAAGGCTCCACACTCCAGACCGCAGTCGGACGGCCAACTCCTCCTCCTAGCCCCCCTGCTCCAGCAGGTCGCAGAGAACGGGGGTGAGAGAAGACTCCAAACCTCCCTCCACCCGCTCATTGTAATGTTGATGCATGTGTGTTCTAAGGTGCATTTAAAACCCAGGAGGGCATGGAGCTACCTGCCAGAGAGCAGCAGGTAAGCGCATGGTCCCTCCTGCTAGCCCTCAATGTCTACGTGTATTTAAAATTGAGAGGTGGGCAACGATGCCAGGGGTGGGGTGTACACCCTGATGGTACTTTGGACTCCGTGTATCGTGCCCACCCCCAAGATCCTATATGTATGTGTAATGAGAGTGTGAGTAATGTGAATGTCTAAGTTGTGGGATAAAATTGAGGCAGAGGCAGCCAGAAGGGGACAGAGGGGGGGTAGCCTCCTCTGCACCCTGGTGACATACCCCTACTCCAAGGCCCTGCATGTGTGGGTGGTTGTGGTGGAGCGGGAAGAGGGAGGCAGCTGGAGATGGGGAGGGAAGGAAGGGAGGGGCAAGTGACCCCTCCCTGGGGCCAGCTCCCCCGCTGACCCCAGTAGGCACCCCCATACTCCGCGACCCGCCAGGGAAAGGGGGCCCAGGCCCATCCAGACCGGGCCCAGTGCAGCAGCGCCGCCCGGCCCCACAGAGCCCGGGACAGTCCACCCAACCCCACCACAGAGAAAACTGCACCCACCCCACCATCCACTCATCTTCCAGACTACATAAGACAATAAACACCCAGGCTGAGATCTTCCTCCACCTCTCCTGTATCTCCCCCTCCTGCAGAGGGAGCTCCTGAGGAGAGGAAAGCTCCTGCAAGATGTGACAATCTCCCCCACCAGTTGAAGAGCCCCCCAGGTGGCTCGACGCACCGGCGGCACCCTGCTCCAGGGCTGGGCCCCCATGCACCCACCCGCCCACAACCCCGGCAACACACCAACCAGGACCCAAGCCCCCGAGGCCCAGTCCGGGTCCCAGCCCAGAGACGGAGCGCCCCCAGAACCTCACGCCCATCCCGGACCCACCCAGGGCCCCTCTAAACCAAATAGTCACAGCAGATGGCTGGCCCTTCCTGAGCTTGTTCTGCCAGAGGTTCCTTCCTGTTAAAAAGGAGTTTTTCTTTCCGCTGTTACCAAGTTCTTGCTCATAAGGCGGTCATCTGATTATTGTAGGCTCTGGAGAGACTGTTGTTGTGATTTGGTCATATATAAATAGAATTGAATTAAATAAGAGTGGAACCAATATTTATAAAGGGTGAAAGTTGATACAAGATGGTGGAGGAAGAATGAAGAAGGAGTACAGAGAGGGACAGGAGGGCCTTTAACACAGGGGAAACTACAAATAAGTGTTACATACCTTTATCTTCCAGCCTTCTCATGGCCTAAGATAAGCTCCCTCTAGCTACAGGGACACACCTGCCACAGTTCGCTGAGGTCCACCTCACGTTCCTGGCTTTTATACCCACTGGAGTGTCTCCTCTCAGGAGAGGCCTGGTGGGTACAAAACCCATACAGAGCACGTGTGTTTTGCTCTCCAAGTAGAATATCCGATGGCGAGATTAAGTTTTATCTAACCCTCATTCCACACTCAATACATACTACTGTGAGGTTAAGCACTGTTACAGTCCTAAAAGGTGTATTCAGAGTTATAGCAAACAGCTTAAAACAATGAATTGAAAGTTTTTGCAAAGGACATCTAGAACAGTGTACCTCGAGCACTTTATGTGCACTCATGTTAATGGGAAAGCTGCTAATCTCAAATTAAATGAGGTCATATCTCTAAAACATACGAGCTAATTTCAACAAATATTTAATCTATAGTAGTACCAAAACTTCCACTGTATGTGATCATCCTGATCATATTTGATCTACAGGTACCATTTGTTTTTAAGTTTTATTATATTCAAGTACAAATAAAAATGTATTTTAGTCCACTGGATAAAATGGTCCAGAGTTGAACATATCCAGCTACCTCTTTGTTATTAAACCCCTCCTCCTGCTGCAATTTACATCAGTGATCATAGACTGGAGCATATCACTGTGATGAAGCTAACATGATGTGCTAGTTTGAGACATATATCTGCAAGAGATTTCAGTTTGCTCATGTGAAAGAGGAGTCTTTCACAGAAAGGTTAGACATGGAGTTCCACAGGGCTCTTAACTCGGCCCAATATATATTACCTTGTTAATGTATCTTCTCTATCATTGAGACTTCTCCCATATTAGTTTCTCTTCACTGCTTGCATTTAAAATCAAATGGAATTTGAAACCCACCCACCCAGCTATTTTTGCATTTATAGAAAACTGAAGTTACTACATTTAGAGTATATATATATACATATATATATATATATATGGCGAGAGAGAGAGAGACAGAGAGAGACAGAGAGAAATAGAGAGATAGATAGATATATAAATTCCCCGCTCGCCCCTGCGGGCGGTCAATCCTTCAAGCTCAGGTCCTCTACCAGAGGCCTGGGAGCTTGAGGGTCCTGCGCAGTATCTTAGCTGTTCCTAGGACTGCGCTCTTCTGGACAGAGATCTCCGATGTTGTTCCCGGGACCTGCCGGAGCCACTCGCCTAGTCACCGCACCTAGTGCTCCAATTACCACTGGGACCACTGTTACCTTCACCCTCCACATTTTATCGAGCTCTTCTCTTAGCTTGGTCATTCTCCACCACCTTTGGGGGCGTTTCCCATTTTGACCTCGGGACTTCCTGGTTATACTCGGCACCGATGTTCCTGTATACTATGCCGGCCACTTGGTTATGGTGTTCCATGTATGCCTTGCCTGCTAGCATCTTGCACCCTGCTGTTATGTGCTGGATTGTCTCTGGGGCATCTTTACACAGCCTGCACCTGGGGTCTTGCCTGGTGTGATAGACCCCAGCCTCTATGGATCTTGTGCTCAGAGCTTGTTCCTGTGCTGCCATGATTAGTGCCTCTGTGCTGTCCTTCAGTCCAGCTTTGTCCAGCCACTGGTAGGATTTCTGGATATCAACCACCTCCGCTATCTGCCGGTGGTACATACCGTGCAGGGGCCTGTCCTCATATATATATATACGAGGACATACACACACATATAAGTCTCTGCTTCCTAATATAGATTAGGAAGTAGAGACTTCTCCCATATTAGTTTCTCTTCACTGGTTGCATTTAAAATCAAATGGAATTTGAAATCCATTGTTGTTGTTGTTGTTTTAAAAATCTACAACACACAGAATCATGTGATCAAAACTGGGAATGGGATGCAGAGCCTTCAGCTATCGGGTAACTGTTCTTTTTGATAAAGCTTTTTATTAGGCCTAGCTCAGGTGAATTTACTGGGGTAAATAGTATATAAACAATACAGCATGTTATTAACTTTGTGTATTATTTCCTCTGTAGTTTCCTCTTTTCCCTCGCTGTCCTCTTATCCTTTGCCTTTCTTGCAGGCATCTCTTGTTTTAGTGATATCTGTTTCTTATGTTTGATTGCTGAACCCACCAGTTTTATAGTCTATCGTTTCTCCCTAAGTGGTCTAGGAAAATTGCCACCCTGTGTATGGGTTTGCTATGTAAGGCCCTCTGATTCAAATTCATTCTTAGATTTAGTTTACAAACACATTTAACTTTCTTTAATAAAAGGCCAAATGTCCTGTCTCTAAAGCTCCATAAGTGAGATGCTTCAACTCCTATTGTAAGTTGCTTATCTGGAGTCATGTGTATGTAGGTAGTTGACAGCACTGAGCATCCTTCAATAGAATTATGCAGACAGGAAGCACAAACACATATGAAAAGATGCATGCGTGTGTACGTTCCCAAAACCTTGAAAATGGTCCGCTGTGTGCATTCCAGCTATTTACCAAACATGAACACACACACATACACACACACAGCTGCCAGCCATGTAGGCCAGCTCATAATGTGTTCCATCTCAACACGCTTCATTTGCAGTTAATGCTGCAAGGCAGAGAGACAGAGATATGAAGAGAAAAAAAGAGAGAGAGGGAGAGAAAGAGATGCAGCAAAGGACAGAGAGGGAGATAAATATCAGTGGCTCTTGGTATAGATACATAGCTAGAAAGCTCAGAATATGCAGTGACATTAAGCAAGACACACAATTTTATTACACACGACTGTGTTCTGGTAGCATTGATTTTAATGGAGGAACATGGCTGAATCTTGAATTTTGTATTTGCCTCCTTACACCTTTCCTCCCCTTCCTCTCCTCCTCTTCTCCCTTTGCCCGACTCCCCTGCACCTCTCTCTCATCCCATCTCTTTTCAGTAACAAGAGGATTAGTGGGAGACGAGCCGATGTCAGCTGAGGTTGTGGGGAGAGTGGGAGGCACGGGAAAGGGGAGGTGAAGAGGAGAGGAGGGTGAATGAAAGGCGGTATCGAACGCTGACCTGTTTTGGGCTGATAAGCGCCGACTGCTTTGTGCTAAAGCCACTGGCTTTAATTTGGGGGCCGCAACATTTGGAATTAATTATCATACATACTCCAGCACTGCTGTGGCTTACTGTGTACACTGGCTATTACATCCACTCCAATACAAACTTTATACAGCTTATGTGCTGGAACTTGCTGTTACACAGGAATCTGACTTGCTTTATAAAAAACATTTGCATAAAATACAGCTGCACTACAGCGTTACTGTAAAGTTAACAGAGGGACGTGAGGTAAAGTATATTTTCTGTTCTGGCTGTGGGCTAAGGCAACAGGAAAACACTATTCTTGACCATTAAAATGTATGTAGCCTATTATACTGTATAATTAGGGAAATGTTCTTTACACAGTATCATTTGTTTTCAATGTCAGAGCTAAGGTTTTCGCCTAGCTCCATATCAAAACTTGAAATTAGCGAACATGATTCTTGTCCTCCAATAAATGATTACAGCACTGACGGCCACTTTATTAGGTACAGGTTGCTAGTCCTGGGTTGGAGCCCTTTTTGTTTTACAGCCTTAATTCTCTGTGGCACAGATTCAACAAGGTGCTGGAAAAATTCCTCAGAGATGTTGCTCCATATTGGCACGACAGCATCACACAGTTGCTGCAGATTTGTCTGCTGTACATCTGTGATGTGAATCTCAAATGTACTGTATTGGGATCTGGTGATTGTGGAGGTTATTTGAGTACAGTGAACTAATCGTCATGTTGAAGAAACCAGATTATTTGGGCTCTGTGAGTTTTGTGCATTATCCTGCTGGAAGCAGCCATCAGATGTTGGCTATAAAGGTTTGGACATGATCATCAATACTTAGATTGTGGTGTTTTAATAATTTTCAGAAAATATTCCCCACATCGTTACACCAGCAGCAGCAGCAGACTGAACCGTTGATACAAGGCAGGATGGATCCATGTTTTCAACCTTTTAATCCTAACATCTAAATGTTGTAGTTGAAATTGAAATTAACCACATCAGACAACATTTTTCCAATTTTCTATTATCCAGTTTCGTTGAAACCTCACTCTCCTCAGTTAGAGGAAATGTGTGCTGAGAGATGCTCTTCTGCATACCTTGGCTGTAACAAGTGGTTATTGGAATTACTGTTGCCTTGCTATGAGCCTGCTGACATCAACAAGACATTTTCACTCAGACAACTGACGCTTCTTTGGACCATTCTCTGTAAACCCTCGAGATGTTTTTGTGGGAAAATCTCAGCAGATCAGCCAGTTCTGTCCATGTCTATATACCTAAATACACTGCGTTGCTGCTTTGTGATTGGCTGTTTAATC
This sequence comes from Copadichromis virginalis, assembly GCF_057382275.1. Taxonomy (NCBI): domain Eukaryota; kingdom Metazoa; phylum Chordata; class Actinopteri; order Cichliformes; family Cichlidae; genus Copadichromis; species Copadichromis virginalis. The sequence goes on from NC_140621.1 coordinate 14,717,330, forward strand.
ATTTGTGTTAACAGGTAGTTGACCAAGTGACCAAAGACCTGAAGAAGTGGTTGGTGACTATAAATTTACACTATAAAGAAAGGGCTGTAAAGATGCATGACATTTTGCAAAGTAAACCTGTGATTCAAGAATATGGATAAAAAGTGTTTAAACTTACTTTATCATGCAGCATTTTCCAACTTTAGTTTATTCAGTTTTGAGTCTAATTCTGCTGCTTGAATCAGCTCATAACACATCCAAGCAAAATTATGGTGCAACAAGTTCCTAGCAAAGGTTTGTCTTTGTGGAGCCTTAACATTTGTTTTAACAATTCAATCAAACTTATAATCAGTCTTTGCATATGTGTTAATTATAGTCTTTTATTTTTTTTAAGTGTTTATGTGCACTTGTCTAATGTCCTTGTTAATTTTTTTTACAAGTCTTATATAAAAAAAACCCCAACAACTCACAATTAATAAAATATCTTTTGCTTTCATTCTTTAAAATAAATAAATAAAAGAATGTTCAGTGAGTCACGGTCCTCTTATTCATCAGTCCGACACGATTCAGTGAGAGGTTACTGTTGTCCTGTATAGTAAGTTAAAAATTTGTTTTATTAGATTTATTCATGCTTATAGCCCTGCATGGCCTCTATCTTTAAACCAAAAATGTATTGCACCTCACAGAGAACATGGCCTCAAAAGACCCCGTGTACGTGTAACCTGTTAATTAAGAAGCATCAGTAGTGCTGGTAGAAGAATTAGACTTGGAGAAAACGCTGTTTTGAATATTTAAGCTACACTCCAGCTTCATATGGATAGACGCTAGAGTGGAATCACTCTTCTTATCTAACTCAGCAGGGAAACAAGGCTGAGTATTTCCATAAATGTCAAACTAGTTATCATTTTGGGGAAAACAACATTACAAATGTGTTTATGTAGAGGAAACATTGATTTAAAAAAATTAAGGACATTCTGTGATAAAATGTCAACAAGAGTCACAGAGCCGATGGCTGCTGCCTGAGCCAAAGTACTTTAACATCAGCGTATAAATGTGGAACTGTACGTGTGCAAAATAAATCAGGTTAACTGCTGAAGCTGTAGACGTTTATACCTGTATGTTGTAAATTGCTACATACAGACGTGACGCTGTGTTCCCGGGTAATTTGGAAGGCATTTGCCTTTTTTTGGAGACTGCTTCAAAAGTAGATGTATTACTGACAATGAAAAATACCTTTCTTTTGATACTCTCATATGTATGGGCTCAAAATGTGGTCATAAATATTTTGTACTTGTAAATCAGGATTTGTATGTGTAAAAAAGATTTGTGTGTGGACTTAGCCAAAAAAAACCCTGCAAGTTACAAGTACAAATTTTGACCCAATTTTTCTTCATTTCATCTGATTGGTCAATGTCATGTCAATCACAAATGTAACAATCCAATCAGAGAACAGATGGGTTTGGCTGTTGGAGGGGCGCTTTTTTTTGAACTGGGTTTTGGGTTTTGAACAGGGTTTTCTTTGGCTAAGTCCACACACAAATCTTTTTTATACATACACAAATTCTTTTTACACATACAAATCCTGATTTACAAGTACAAAATATTTATGACCACATTTTGAGCCCATACATATACAGTATTTTATGCATATCTGAGGTCGGGTGAAAGCCTCATCAGGTTTGTTTAACACTAAAAAGCAGCTGTTGTTACCATGGAACACCGGTCACATGTTCAATGCTCGATCCAGCAAAAACTAGAACCGATGTAGATGATTCATTGATGTTTCTCACAGGACATCGGGCATCTTTTTTACCATTCTCATTAACCGTTAAGCCTAACTAGCCTGATTTTACTCTTCATTCTTGGATTTTGAAGCTTCACTGGGTTTATGAACAGCCAGAAGCATTCCTGGTGCTGTATTTGTTTTCCCATCACACTCTAGCACAGGTCAGACATGGTTCACAAACTCTGCATCTAGCCGGTCTCCACACTTGTTGACACTGAAATGGACTAAGAGAAATAAACGGTGCACGATACAGTTATTAAAAGTAAATGTGCAGGAGCAGCAGCTGCTTGACTACAGTGGATTGCGAGCAGCTTTAGAGGCGGTGAGAAGCGGCTGAGTGGCTCAGCAGGGCTGTGTATATGTAGGCCGTGTTCTGCATGTTATTTCCTTGAAGTCATCAGACCTACGCTCCCCCATCAGGAAAAGGCTCTTATGATAAGTGGCAGCCATGAAATATGCACAGCCTGTCGTAGCCGCCTGCATTGCTTCGTGGAGCCTCGCTTCGCTTCCTTGTCCCCTCCCTCCATCTTATTCTCCCAGCCACTGTCCCTTCTTAATGCTTTTTTCTTCTTGCCTCCCTTCATTGTTGTTCAATGCCGCCCTCTCCTTTTCATCTTATATTGTTTCTCTTTTCCAATTGCTCAGCAAAACCCCCGTCTGTCAGCCCTCATCACTCTAATCTCTCTGTCTTCTTACCTCCTTTGCTCTCTCTCACTGTCCTCCGTCCCGTCATTCTCTTTTAAAATCAAATCAGTTCGGTCTCCACGGACAGAAACGGAGCGTGCGTTTGTGTGAGAATGACACGAATAAAGAGCAAGTAAATGAGGGGCTGAAATAAAAAATATGAAAGCATGGAGCCACGGAGCCACAGACAGTTCCTGCAGCAGATTAAAACGTACACAGTGCACTCGAAAACACACTAAACATCTTGTAATGCGTCATTGAAATTCTTTATTTTGGGTATGTCGGCTTTTCTTGAAAAACAAGCAAAAAAAAAGAAAAGAAAAAAAGAATGGCACATGGAAAGCATTTTTAAAGCATTTTTTTCTTTCCTTTTTTCAGTATATACCTATGCTCATACATAACGTTAATAACAGTAGCTGGAATCACACAGTCTTTGAAGCACTGCTGACACAGAAACATGGATCATCCTAATATGTTAAATATATATCATATCTAACTAATAAAAAAGGTTAAAAAAAAGTTGTTTTTTTCATGCACAGTCCTTTTTTGCTTCTCCATCAGCAGGAAGGAATCATCGAAACAGACACAAATCCTGGAGCAAGACTTCTCTTCCCCTCCACATGTATAATTATATGTATATATCAGTTTTTAACAGTAATATATATGTTTCATTATATATATTTCTATAGTTGCTGTTGCTGTTAGATTTCAGTGGCTGAAATAAATACTGACAATGGAGGTTCGACATAGAAAGTAGACACAGGCGACATCGAGTCATAAAACACATTTTCATTCACACTCAAGAAAAACGATAGAAAACTGAAATGTTCTCCCCTGCTGAACTCAGCATTTAAACTCAAAAGACATCCAAACGAGACCGCTTTAATCAAAAGCCAAATTACGGTATATTATAGGCCTCTGTCTCTGCTCGCATCTGATTGGATTAGAGGGACCGTGTGTTACAGTATTCTGCGACAAAATGATGATGATAAAAAATCTTAGCGATGTCAGTTTCCTGCTAACCCTTCCTCACCTTAGACACAACCTTAACTCTATCTGTAGGCGACAGGGCTCTTTTATATCTACCATTTTTTTAAAAAAGTAATGAATTAAGAAAATTACAATCATTGAAGAAGCCCAGAGTATGTGCAACTATAGCTAAATCAGACATTACTGTGAGTATAGCTGTCACATATGATTAATTTACTGTTATCTTTTAAAGCTTCTTAGCATCACTGATAGCTGCCACTCATTCAAGTGAATTTACTGTATGATAGCATTTCTACGCAGTGCACAAACCTCTACAATCTGCTAGCATCGCTTGTTTGGACTGAAGCCGACAGGATAATTGCAATCTATCACCTAATCCCAGTATAAATGATGAACCCCTAAACCTAAGCAAACATCCAGGTGTGCCAAATAATTTTCACAAAAGGGAATTATATTTGAATAGGATAATTATACTGGATCTAAACATTCCTGCAGTTGCTTTTTTGGCTATCAAATAATAAGTGGATCTGCAAGTAAATGGTACCTCCTGCACCAAGACTTTCAATATTTTGGTGGGGACATAGAGGATATATTCTACCCAATCTCAAGTAAGGTCAATTAAAAAAAAAAAAAAACCTTGATATTTTCTCCTAAACTCATTTTAAAGAGTTACGTTTGATGGCAATAACAATAATTAACATTTAAACTATGCATTATAAAGATCCCATTCAACTCTGATCAAGTGGATGCCTGAAGACCTCCAACTGCCACCAGAACAAAAACCATCAGCTGCAGATATACAAGAAGAAAGTTACTGAACCAGAGTGTTAACGCACCAACTTTGCAGACAAACAAACCCCCCCAACGACCTCCTCCACTGTCCCTCTTTAATAAGTGGCTAGAGTCAAAGAGACACAAAGCCTGAGCTGAACAGACGTACTGCTAACCTCACCACCTCAATATGTAAATCACTAACAGGATTATTGCTTGCTAGGGAAAACAAAAGAGAAAACACAGAGTTTTCTACTTCAGCAGGCCTACTGTAACATTACCTTCTGTCCCAGTTATTCTTATGGCAAACACAGACAGCAAATCACAGTGGGTTAAACCTCAACTCCTACTTCTAGAAAAGTAGACCAAAAACCCAGGAAAGCCTGATATATTGTTCTGATTTTCTGTTTCTCTGTCCTTAAAGAAACTTTTCATAGGCTAAGTGACTTTTAAAGATGCTCAAGGACTTAAACATGCATTTTGACAGCAGAGACCTGGGCCCGCTTTTGACTTTCAGACAAGAAATCCTAACCTGCAAATCAGCTGTGTGTTTGAGGTGGTGCTTTCCAAGGTCTACAGAGGTGGAATTTGGCATCACTGTTCATCCAAACTAAATTTTTTTTGGACTTTCTAAAGCCCTAGCCGCACAGACCTAGAGACCAACCTGTGACCCCTAGCATCAACCACTTGATGAGAGGATACTAGTGGATACCAGTAGATATTAGTGGATATGAGTGGAGACTCGTCAACTGGTTGATGCTAGAGATTGATTGATGCACTGCTATGTGAACTTGATCTAAAAGAGGTATACGATGATGCTGCACCAAAAACCTTCTTGGGATTGCGTTGCTCACCTTTAAAACTTTTCTTCAAACTCTCACCAACTGAAGCAGTGAAACCATGAGAAGTGCAATGCAAAACTAGAAAGGCCAAACTGTCTCCAGTTTGTGGCAAATTTACTTCAAGTTTCACTGCCAGTCAGAAAGTAGTTGGAGACTGTTTGCAAAGAAGCCAGTGTCTTCTTTGCAAACTGTGGGTGACTGTGGCAATCAAGGATCAAGTTTTTGGTGTAGCACCCTCTTTGTGACCAATTTCACCTACCAACTGTTACCAACCACTTGCCAACCAGTCCTAGTGACCGGAGGTTGCGAGAGGTTGCCAACTGGTCTCTAAAGGGTTTGGATCACTCTTGTGACTAGAAAGAGATGTACCTTTTTGACTGCTAGTAAAACATTTTATTCTAATTTCTTTTATTTCTTTCCTAAAATGCAAATAGATTTTTCTATTCTGCCTCTACCACATTAATACTGCTCGATTTAAAGAGGGCTGCCGACATTTACCACGCTAACAAAAGTAAAAGGTTGTATGGACTCACAAAAATGCAAACACATAAGTGTGTTTGCATAGACAGTACTTGTTCCCTAACACAAACACGCTTATACCGACACACACACACACACACACACACACACACACACACACTGTAAACAAATGGTCAGATATTGGAATCATGCTTTTATAAAACACAAAGAAATAACTGCTAGTCTTTTTCATCGCTTAAATACTGCTTAACAGACATCAGATCAGAGTACAAGAAATGGCATTATCTATTTGTCTGACTCAAACCCTCGGTAAAGACTACATTTCCCAACAGCATTTTTTATGGACAGAAATTACATGCAATCTGATATTTGTGGTACAAACCTGAAAACTCGCAGTATTAATTATTAAAATAATACTCCATGAGCAAATATGCTAAAATGCAGTTGGGAGATAAGGTCCAGGGCTACTCTTGATATAGAAACTCATGCATGCATGTCAAGCATTCCAGTTTATAGGTATAAACACACAGACACTATTATTAATATAAGCCCACTAAGAAGCACACTAAAATTATAGGCTTATCAAAATGCACTGGAAAAGCTGAGGAATGGGTAAAAGAAAAGCTAAATCACATTTCCCACCTGAATAAAAGTTAGAAAATGGAGTGCCAAAGCTATGTTACACAGGACGTCTCGCGGTTGTTTAGTTGTGAAATCCTATAGTTAGATTGTAAAAGTTTTAGTAAATGCATTTATTAAAATATAATCACCCTTTTAGTCACACCCTAACTGTGCTATATGAAATCCAATTATTTTGGTCCCTCGGTTTCGAAATCCATGATTTATGAACTTTAAAAGATCCTAATTAATTTCTAATCCTTTATCTGATTGCGCATGCTAAATTAAACCCAAACTCTTTGTTCACACTGCAAGCAACACAATTTGAAAATCACCCAAGATGCAAAAAAAGACAGATTTAGAAAGCACGTCAGATGCTTCTTGGTATGTACTGTGTCATGCACGCTATTGTTCTAAACTGGTTTAGAACGATCATCCGCAACACTTAAACCACCGACAGCAGAAATGAATAACACACCAGCAGCTTTTGACTTTGCAGCATAATGCTGCAAAACGTCTTCAGGAATGCTTTTAAAGAGCTCAAGGTCTTAACTTCCAAATTCCCCAGATCTAACTTACACGATCTGCTGCTGACATCTTGGTGCTCGATATCACAGGACATCTCAGGGACTCTTGTGTGTCTGCAATGAGTCAGAGCTGTTCTGGTGATATGAGAGGGATTTAGGCAATAAAAGCCAGGTGGTTTTAATGTTGCGGATGATTGATGTATAGTAATAACCCTCTCAGTGCTAAGAAAAGGCTAACTGCATACTGTATGCTGCACTGTACTAAGTTACAGCTGTGATTTGATTGTGTTTAATCGTGACAAATTTGTATAAATGCATTTATCCAAAGCTCTCAATGAAATCTGTAATTAAATCGTGCTACAGCACACGAAATCAAGCTTTTAAATCTCAAGAAGGGGCCAACAAATTATCCAAGCTGCAACAGTGTGAACAATGTGTGTTCTTCTCATAAAACCTTACTTTGTCTGTCAGTTTAACGACACAATCATCAGAAATCATCAGAAATTGAAGATGGCACGTTTGCGCATGCGTGCGTGTATCTCAGGGTTAGGTAGGGATTGATCCTGAAGAAACAGTTGTGTATGTTTGCGTGTGTGTCCATGTGTCCATGCGTGAGCTGTAATCAAGCCTGCTCGGTGGCAGTGGTGGCAGCAGCATTTCCTGTGAACTCTGGGTTGATAAAGGAGAATCCCTGGAACTCGTCTTGGTCCAGATTCTGAATCACTTCCTCATCGGGAGGGGTCAGCACTGGCGGGTGGCGTGTGAAAAAACGGTCAAAGTTTTCGGCATCTCGTCCACACTGTTAAGGGAGGGAGGGCGGGGAGGGATGGAGTACAAGGCAGGGGGGGATTTGGGAAGGGGAAGAGTGGGAATGGATAGGAGTGGATGGATCAAAGTTGGGTGGGGGGTAGAAGGAGAGGAAAACAAAAGAAGGGGGGGATGGCAGGTTGAACCAGGGTGTGAGATGACATCACTTTGAACAAGGTTTCAAATATCAGAACAAGTGGCAGTACTTGGGGTGCGCTTGATTTAACTCTCCATTAGTCATGCATAAAATGCCATTTTTTAATTAGAAGTGAAAAAAGAAAAGAGTAAATCACTTCTTGGAGAAGATAAATGAAGCACGCCTCAGGTATGCTTTCCCTTTTTCAAATATTTGAAGCATTTTCAACTCAAACTTCCAAACAAGGTTACTGAAGTCTCAAACAGCCTATGGAAGTGCACTACACCGAACTGGTGACCATGCAAGCATTAATGCATGGCGTGTGGACTTTTCCCCTTTATTTGGCAAAAACAAACAAACGAACAGATTTTTCTGCTTTCTTTTAAGGACAGCGGTTGCAAAACTTGGATTTAAATGGATTTCTAAACAGCCGCACTAGAAAAGGCTTAAAGCCACAAGATAATTATTGGTGTAATTGTGGGTTAATTATATGCTGCAGCCGTGGAGACCTGCAGAGATTTGATAGACCAAATCAGATCATCAGGACTGGGGAAAAAAGGCTCTGGATTTTTGCTTAGGAAATGTGCAGTTTGCCAAAATAATTTACTAACCTTCACAATATCCTACATGTGACACTTAACTGAAACCCTTGACATGTGGCTTTCATGATCCAATCTGAGTCTCGGCAACAGTCAGCACTTACAAAGACGTAACTGGTGCCAGAGTGAAATCATCTCCTCTACGTAGTGTCCAATTTACATCAGATGGAATCTGTTTTCTCGTCCTTTTCCTTCCTCTGACCATTGGGAAGCCAAATCAAGCTTATATACCCTTGAGATGCGTTCCCATCTAAGTACATAAAACTGGTTATTAACTTGAAAACTATATTTTTCCCGGCAGTATCCCTCACAGGGACGGTGGGCTGAGCTACTTCCTGCCCCCTCCCCCATCTCCATCACTGCACTGAGCTTTAATTAACACAACAAGGATTCAGTGTCCTCTAACAACATCACCCAGAGGAAAACTACAAACTCATTAAATCTCTGCAACTCCAAAAAAACCTAATGAAATTAAGCCAAAGTGTTTATAGTTTGGGGAAATAATGTGAAATGAGAAATACGCCAGGGTCAGTAGTATTTGCAGCTAATTACTCACATTTGTTTAACCTGTTTGGGGAGGCAGATGGGAAAAATCAGCCGAGAAGGGAAATAAAATGAGTGCCACAAAGTTTAGAAGTTTATGGAAAGTCAAAGAGCCACAACCCGAGGGACACCATGGAGGTAACGGGGTTCATTTTGGGAATTGTCCGTTTAGAAGAAAAAAAAAACTGGACAAAAGTATTAGTTACTATATTATTTAGAAGTTGTAATAGTTTAAACTGTATACTACTGTAAGATTTTTGTAGTGCACTCCAGGTTTCATTTGAGACTTCCCACAGAGCATGCAAATAAATATATACGAAAAAACCGTGAACATAGAGGACAAATAAAATGTGTAGATGAAAGGACAGATGGCTTGATGGATGGAGTAGTGGGAAGATGGATGGATGGATAATATCTTTGTGAGGATGATGGAGAAAAAGACAGACACTGGGTTGCTGAAAAGACAGATGAGTGGAAACACGGCACAGCGATACAGTAACTACCAAACAAAATGGTATTTGGAACATTTTTTAGATGTCAGGTGGATGAAGGAGGCAGCCAGTCAGTCTGTCTGTTGGATGATCGGTCAGTCATTCATTAATTCATCAGCTCCTGTTTGTCAGCTAATTCATTAAAGCATCAGTAGCACATAAAGCCACAAACTGACAAAAATCAACAAAATATTAACAAATTAATTCCTGATCAAACCAATAAGGCCTATTGGAATCAAATATCCTCCAGAAACAACAACCCACACCAAAACAGCATCAAAGAAACAAACTTACTATAAATGTTTGTCTGTCTCCTACAAATTATTTTTCCATGCTATTATTTCCTCATTAAAACGGCTCCTTTTCACATTTTTTTAATGCAAAATAAGCATAAGAATTTTGTTTATTATGAATAAAGTAAACAATGTGTTGCATAAGGAAAATGTAAAAGATAATCATAATGCTAATGATTAGTATTATGAGTTATATTGTAAATAAAACATACAGTACTGTACGGAAGTTTTGAGTAACCCCTCATTTCTTTACATTTAAACTCAGAGGAATTGTTTTTTCTCTTGTCTTTTTTTTAAGTGGTCCTGAGCAAGAGTTCTCCGGGTTTTCTGAAGTTTTAAACATTTTTTTTGGCTGCTTTTTCCCTAATTTTCAGTTGAGTTCTTGTTTCTAACCATTTTCTGAGAATTTCTTTTTTTGATAGACCACTGAATACTGGCCTATGAATCATTCAAGCATAAAAACTACTCAACTCAAGAATCAGTCTTTTGTCTACTCAGACAAAGAAACAGTTTTAATTTGTATTTTAGGCACTTTCCTGTTAGTAGCCTGTTAGAAAAACACATCATTCAGCATCAATGACCAAGATAAAGCAGTTTGAAGGGCATCAAACGGTATTTTTGCACCAGCAAGGTCAATTCCAAAAAGCTATCGGTCAAAAACTTGGCATTTCTGGGTGGAAATAGTCTTGGTGGAAGAGTGGGTGACAAGAAGCGATTCTTAAGGAAGGGAAACAGGGAGAAAAGGCTGTGATATGTTAAATTACACAAGAACTGGACTGAAAGTTAGTGGCAACAGATCTTATGGAGTGATGAATCCAAATTTGAGATTTTTGGTTCAAAAAGTGAGCGTCTGCATCTGTAAAACATGGAGGAGGCTCTGGTTTGGTGCCTAATTTCAGCCAGTGAGGTTGGGGATCTTGTCAAAATTGAATTATGAACATAAAAAACTACCATCTGGAAAGCGTGTGATTGGAAATGATTTCATTCTTTTGCTTAACAGTGATCCCAAAAACACTTCAGAGGCAGCCAAAGCAAACCTGCAGAGCAAAATAAACAGTGGAACACTATCAGTCATGGATTGGCCTCCCCAGAGCCCAGACCTCGACATGATCGAAGCAGTGTGGGATCATCTTGGCAGAGAATAGAAGAAAAGGCAGCAAACATCCAAAGAAGAGCTTTGAATGTCCTTCAAGAAGTCTGGAGAACTATTCCTAAAGACTACTGACAAGAAAGCTGCCTAAGAGAGTTAAAACTCTGTTTTTGTTTATAGATTGTATTTCCATATATGGGGGGTAGCTCAAGACTTTTACACAGTACTGTACAAAAGATTAAAGATTAAACTCTTATGAGTTAAAGATAAAATAATTCAAGTTTCAGGGAATTTGTTTTGTTTTTCTTTTTGCCGCACATCTTCGTGGTGATAAGGCTTTTAGTGAGAAATAAAAGGAGAGCCTCCTTAAAATAACACAGAGACAAAACCCATCACAGGTTACTGAAAGAAATCTGGCAACATAGCACCATAAAAGATCAAAGAACTGCCTTCAGATGCTAAACCGAGCTAAACTTTGATGTGGCGTAAACGCAATGGTTCCAAACCTATTTATTATTGCCACTCAAAGGCAGTAAGAGAGAAAACAGCAGGGGTGAGAAAGATACAAGATGTTGGAGAGACGAGATCAAACAGAACAAAGAGAGAGATGAAGAGAAAGGGAGAAAAAGTAGCGATGAGAAGAGCTCAGACAATAGACGGTGTGACTCTGCAGAAACACGTCTAAGTCTTAAAAAAAAAAAAAAGCCAGATCCTAATGGAGACCTCTACCACACGAGAACGTACACATGTCCTGAATAAAGAGACACACTGCAGTATTACTGGTCCAACACACACGCATGCACACACACCGCAGGCTGCAGGAAAAGCTCAACTCTGAAAAACTCTTTAGCAGCACTGTAGCCTCAGGCTGCGTGGCTGGGGTTTGTGTGAGTATTAGATGACATCATTCTGACTCGGCTCATGATCAAACTTGTTTTGTCGTAAGTTAAAAAAAAAAGAAGTCGTCTAACAACGAACAACACAAACACATTTGCTCTGTACGGACTTATTATCCCCTGGAGGTTTAGTCTAAACTCAGGCTAACCTCAGAGAAACCAAACGCTCTTTTATTTCAACGGCACCAAACTGTAGCTGCCAATTTTCTGCATGTGCATCCAAAAGTGCAGTCAATGTCCAGTATATTTTCATCTAGCCCACGTTCATCACTGAGCCTCTTTTAGTGTTTTCGCCATCAACATCCCCGGCATTGTTATCATCACCGACGCTGCCCTCATCGCCACACATCCTTCAGCATCACTGTCAACATCATGAGCACCATTTCGAGACTTACCTGTGTGCATTGTCCCAAATTAAAGGAAAGGAAAGAGACAGAAACATCACATTGATAGTGAAAAGATGAGTAAGCCAAGAGAAAGGTAGTTGTTGAAAGAAAATAGGAAGGAGAAGGAAATTAGAATAAAAGAAGAGAAGAGAGAGTTTTTATTATGAGTTTAACCTCTAATGAATTAAACTCCACGTCTCTACTCCGGTCGAAGAGTATTTTGCGCACTTATTATTGTGCGACTTGTGACTTGCACATGCTTATCTGCGGTCATGTCGGGTTTGGCGGGGACGGACTTACAGCTCTCGGTTTGAAGGGTGGTTGCACCTCCTTGTTCTCCAGTTTCTCCCAGTCCATGTAGCGGAAGAAGCTGTGCTCTCTGATGTCTCTCTCCCCCTCTGGACCACAGCCCAGGCGTTTCGCTGGATGCTTTGTCATCAGCTGTGCAGACATGGAGAAGAGAAACGATTACTGTGTGTCCACCTTGCTTTTTTTTTGTTTGTTTTTTTTAAGTGAATGCTTATTCATCTTTCTACCTTTCTGGTAGTCTTGACACTGCAAAAAAAGCTAGTAGCCACATTAGCATCTCTGTGAGGCTGCATTTTCATGCATCTGTGCTGTGAAGTAAACCTTACATTTACAATACTAACATATTGATGTTTAGCAAATATGATGTTTACCACGCTCACCGTCATAGTTTCAGAGAACAGTGCATTGTAATTGCTAACTGGCACTAGATTTAAGCTATAACTGAGAAAATAAAGTCAAGGCCAAGAGACAAGTTGGCGTCTCCCTGGCAACTTTTGATAACTAATGAAAAATCTGTGGTTCCTGATTGGTTGGTTTAAGTTGCCGGCTGCAGCGTAGGTGAAATCAGTCTAAAAGAGGGTTTTTCACCAAAAACCTCCTTCCCACATAGCAAAATTGGTATGGCCCGGATCTGGCCCACACAATGTGGTTACACATGGTCCACATACCACAAAGAATGACGGCCCTTTGGTGGCCCAGATCAAGTTTGCCAGTGGTAATCCGCACATGGGCCAGCACAAGGCCAGTTGCAGACACACCAGTGGTCTTGTGGTGGTCCAGAACAGTTTCATGTCTGGCCGGAACATAATAGTGCAAAAGACAAAACTCTTTAGACTGATTCTTATACAGCGCTTTTCTACTCCCCACATTACTCAAAGTGCTCTACATGCCACATTCACACACTACCTCTAAACTGAGTGCTTCCTAACTACATTCATACTCTTGACAGGCAAACTGGAGGTGCCAGGGATCGAACCACTAACCTTCCGATCAGTAGGTGACCTGCTCTACCGCCTGAGCTACAGCCACCCAGTGGTAAACATGAGTAAACCCTCACTAGGTTTTGGATAAAGTGTACACTCACAAACCTGTCAAACCTGCATTTGAAACATTGGCCACCGTAGCAGTATAGTATTGCAACATGGCATGTGGGTCTTCTAACTAAAATAGGAAAATAGGAACATAAATAGTGCCATCATTGCCAGATCTGGCCCACATCTGGTTGACATACACCCTGCCATGACACCAGTCACTCAGAAGTGCCAGCTTGATGCCGGATCCAGGGAAGACCTGTTTTCTATGGGCCTGGGCCACATACACCAAACCACAATCGGGCCAGATATGGCATGCCATAGCATAAACATTGACATCATTGCCAGACCTGACACACATCTGGTTGACATACACCCTGCCATGACATAGGGTCAGTCAGAAGTGCCAACTTGATGCCGGATCCGGGGAAGACCTGTTTTCTATGAGCCTTGGCCACATACACCAAACTACAACCAGGCCAGATGTGGCATGGCATCACATAAACAGTGCCATCTACGCCAGGCCTGGCCCATATCTGGATGACATACCACTTACCATGCCCGAAGTCAGCCAGCAGTGCTGGCTTGACATCAGATCCGGGTCAGACGTGTCTGCTATGTGGGTTGTGATTGCTTTGGTCCATGGCAGATCACTGATGTCAAACTACTCGCCATGTGCTAATGAAACTGCGCCTTACTGCTGCAACCACCGTGTTTTGAAAGGGTTTACTTTGTTCACGGTGTGTGTCACACTTTTCACTTTTTCACTACTGCTTGGCGAGTAGCTGGTGAGTGTTTGCAGAAAAGTTACCGTCTTTCATACAAACTACTGGTGACCAAAGTAATCACAAAGATGATGACCAGTCTGCTAATATGGCATCAGTGCATGCAGGAAGGATTCTGACTTAGAGGTGTTCAGTCATAATCCTGCAGCTAGGACTCCAGGCTTCAAAAACCAATTGGTGATGCTTTTTGACTTTTATATAGGTGTTGTGGATCATTAGTCTAAATGCAATTAGAATACAAGAACTCATAATGTCTGCAAAAAACTTCACTGCAATCCACTGAAGAGCTGTTGAGATATTTTAGTGTGGATCAAAATGATATAGTGATCCGACAGCTAACATTACAAGCCCTGGAGCAATGCTTCTGGTGTTGCCAAAACATTAAACGAGCTGTTTAATCATTTCGTCTTTGCCAAAGGAAAAATGTTGTTTTAAGTGTTAACCGTTTCCAAGTTACAAATGATCTGCAGGAAACTACACTTCAGGAAACTCATGATTTTACAACTTTTTATTTTCATGTGTACACACAGTTACATAAAGGAAGTAGGAGCCATATTACTAACCTGCAAGAGGAGTCTAAATCTGATCTGTGCTCAACAGTGTGCTGCTCCAGTGCCCCAAATTTCCCCTTTGGAATCATTAAAGTTTCATCTCATTTATTCCTGATTCCTGCCCTGGGTTTAAACCACAATTCTTCCACTTTCATTGCTGTTTATGAAAAAGCTCATTATAGTTATTAGAGTTTCTTAATCCTTAATTTTAACCATCCTTCCATTTTACTGTCATCTTGCATGCCTCTCCCTGGGGAGCAAATACAAGCCACCAAGTAACAGCCTGCAGACAAATGAATAACTGTTGTCTTTCTTTCCTCTTTTGCCACAGTAGTCATCCGCAGGCATAATTAAAGACCGTTTATAATGTCTGTCCACACAAAACCTCCATGGGGGAGTGATGCTACAGTGAGTGTGTGTGTGGGTGGGGCGTGCCTCCCTTAGGAGCAGCAGTCATAACTCATTACATTGCAGCAAGAATAACATTTTCCAGGGGTCAGTCAATCTTGCACTGCTTGCACATGCGCATGAATCTGCATGAAACACATTGGCAGCTCATAATGCATGGGCGCGCACACAAATCCACTTTCTCTACCTAAAGTAACAGGCATAGCGATATATATATATACAGGTGTACCTGACCACTAATGCTGGGAGTTGTCTGATTTGTATGAAAGTGAGTTGATTCAGATGCTGTGGCCATTGGTTTAGGGTCACCGGGCACTGGAGTCTAACCCTGCTGTCATAGGCTGAATGAACAGATACAGACTGGACAGCTGGACAGTGTCAAAGACCTGAAGAATCACATTTGTCAGTTATTTGTACATCAGTGTGTTATAATCTGACTCTTGTCATGTAGCAACAGTTTTAAGGCACATTTAAAAAACACAGCTGTCCTACAGTAGATTAAAATCCCTTTAGTGACTTCATTTTAAAAGTGAAACCCCAAACTTGTCACCTATTGAACAGTAGGTACAGGTACAGCAGCTAGTTTTCTGTAAAGAAAAACTGCAGTGAATATGAACGAACCCTTTTTCACTCATCAGGAGAAAGACAGAGCATCGTATTCAGTCGACCACATAGCAGCCAAACTAAAATTGGGCCACTGACTGCGGATAATAATGGCATATGTGAAAATGACAGGATTTCCCTCATCTCTATACTAATGGGCAATTACCATCTGGCAAACACTAGTTTGACATGCTGTCAATGTATAATGTAATTTCCCTTGGATTTGATTAAATACCTGAAACTCTCATAGATCAACAGGAATAAAGTTATCTGCCTATACTAACCATGTACATCTGCAGTCTTCATTTTGAAGGGTATGCTTCCAGTTTTAACCCAATAAGTCACCAATATTTTAAGTTTCCACAAATATCTCGGAGTACAGCTGGCTGCATTTGTATGTATACATTTGTATGCATCCAATTAGTAAAACATACATAGAGCGGGCTCTGTGTATGTGTGTTGGTAGGCTAACTTCTTTAATGAATACACGCAAGCCACTTTGCAACCCACCTCCACCCCAGCTCCTTTTCATGCTGTATTTGACTTGGTATCATTTCTGTTCTCACTAATGCCTCCATTTTTTCTGCATGGAGGACCTTGCTGCTGCTCTCCCTGCCTCTGGCTTTCCATGTAAGCACAGAAGGGACCCATCCCATGCAGATGGAAATCATTTACATGATTGCAATGTTGGAGATGGGCCATCTGAGACTGAGATCAACTGAAGATCCACAGCGCTGCGATATCAATGCATCTAGGCAGGATTCTGACTTAGAGGCGTTCGGTAATAACCCTTCAGAGGGTAGCTTCACACCAAACACATACACCAACCCGCGGTTCCTCTCATACAGAGCAGGATTGCTATTGCAGCAACACATCATCAGTAGTGTGACAGTCTGGCTCGAGGGCCATGACAAACAATTTATTAACTGAATGGGGTTAAAAACCATAATATTTCATGAGGTGTGCTAAAGAGTGTTATCTATGTGTCAGTATTTGGATGGGGGATTCAATGTTAAGGATGCATAATGTTGTATGGTGTAAAACCTAAAATAACCAGGCCAAACAAACAAATAACACAGTGCTGGATGGATGGAGAGAAGGGCCACGTGCTCCCAGGTTGCAGGTTCTTGGTGCCACCAAGGGTGACATCACTATGAACTCTTGGCTGCCACAGGCCAGTTATCACTGTGGTAACATTTCTGACGCCTCCTACTTAAAACCCCAAAACTCAGACGGATCATGCGGCCCTGCTTTTCATTTGCCCGTCTGCTCCATGGGAAGTTTCTGTCCTCTCTGATCTCAGGACCGCTGTTTGACAGGTGTACCGCCCCAGTCACACTCCCCCTGCCACTGTCCCAACACTGTGTGGGTTCTCTCCGGGTACTCCTGCTTCCTCCCACAATCCAAAGACATGCAGCTAGTGGGGTTACATTAAATGGTGATTCTAAATTGCCCACAGGTGTGAATCTGAGTGTGAATGGTTGTCTGTCTCTTTGTGTTATGGCAGCTGGGATAGGCTCCAGCGCCCCCCTGCAACCCTGAATTGGATAAGTGGAAGAAAATGGATGAATGAATAAACTTCATACTTGCGACTGTCCTCATGAGGCCCAGAGATTTCATTCACAAAGCTTCCTGTGGTTAGTGCAGAAAGAGAACAGTGGCAGAAAACACTTTTGTGCTTTTGTGTGCACCTGTGTTCACTTTTGTGAGGACACATCTGAGCAATTACTCTTTGCTGTAGAATCAAATGAAGTTGAACAAATCATGTACCTAACACTGCAGCGCTACAAAACACACTGGAACAGAGTATGTGTGTGTGTGTTTGTGTGCGGGTTGCCCATTGCTGGCTATAAAATATGGATGCTTGATTGGGTGGAAGCAGGGGAGTGGAAATGATCACTCCCTCTCCACACATGTCCTAACCCTCTCCACCTCCCCTCACACACACCCACACACACACACACACACACAATTTTTAAGCATTTGATCTAAATACACCAGCCTATTAAAACACTGCATGCTGGCAAGAATTAAACTATTTACTTCTTGTTTGAACTCAGATTACTGAGATGCTGTGAAATCGTGCCGCAACTTCAGCAGAGTTGGACTTTTAATACCTGAAAGTGCGCTAATCATCTGATAATGGATCGGAGGCGTGCAGTGTTGCTTTTATTTGGCTGGCATGGACTTAGTTATTTTCAATTATTTGAAGCCTAAGACATTCAGCTTTCTGTTTTGAAGGAGGTGAGGCAGAGAGACCTGTATCTCTGTTCACACAAACTGAAAACAGATGAGAGTCAGGCACACTGCAATCAGTATGCTTGCTTTTAATCAGACTACTTCTCATTCTTGTCAAGAAATGATCACCTTCTATTAAAAATGATTACTTGAACTGTGGTAATTTTCCCATTACAACAACAGGTTATTTAAGGTAGCGTCCAGCATGTAGACAGAACGCATCAAGCAAAGCACTGAAAAAATCCACTTTATGAACAGAATAATGGAATTATCTTGTAGCATTTAAAATGAAGCCTTCATGTTGTCTTCACATACACACCGAGACTCTCTCTCTCTCTCTCTCTCTCTCACACACACACACACACACACACACACACTGAGTTAACTCAGGCAGTCCTAGCAGGGTGCAGAGGGAGCTCTGGGGGTGGACGGAGGCGAGCTTTCATGCTCCACTGAGGATGCACTGTTGCAGCACTACAACCCGGTAATCATCACTAATACATAACACAGCCAGTGTGGGCGTTTGTAATGCAGCGAACGTACTTGTCAGTAATTTACCTATGAATGCCTTTGCCTTTAAATTTAGTAGGAGGATGTATGACTCAGGTCATGCTGGAACAAATGTGTGCGTGTGTGTCCTCATCCACGCTCGCGCTACACACTGATGTTAATGTGTAGGTGCTTTCTGTGGGTACTGCAGAACTTCAAAAGATAAAATAATATTTTATTGATATTTTTTTCTCTCTCCAGTTTTTTGGTATGTGACGAAGGGTGTGTGACACAAACTGTGTGTCCGCAAAACACAAATAATCCGAGTGCAGCAATCAGGCCTGGCCAGTCTATTCTGAAAAGGAGTTTCTACAGCCAACTGCACAGGCTCAAGCTATTAGAGCCATTTAATGTGTGTGTATGTGTGTGTGATAAAGAGATAGAGGGGATGTACAATGAAAAAAAAAGGCACAACAATAGCTTGACAATGGACACTGCAGAGCGCGAGGGGAAGGATGGACGAGGACAGCGCTACGACAGAGACGGCGGGCGAGATGGAAGTGGGGAAGATAGCGAGAGGGGAACAATGTTGTTTCGCTCCAAATAAATGTTCTACCACAATGGATTTAATTATGCAGATAATTTTGATGTCTCCTTCTTTTCCTCCTTTCACCCTCCTCCCTCTTCCCGCAGCCTTTCCTCAAGCGGATTTAATCCCTTCCTCGTTCTCTCCTCGGCATGTTTGTGTTCAAGAGGGAAGAGTGTCAGGAGGATACGGGAAGCGAGACAGAAAGCGGGAGAGTGAGTTTGCGAGGAGGGAGCGAGGTTGAGCTTGAGAGACGGGCAAGGACTCGCGGCTTAAAGCGTGCTTTGTGCGTGTGTGTGTTTTTCGTACACTCACCCCTTTACAGATAGCAACAGCCTCCTTGGACATTGACTTGGGATAGGAGACGTGGTGCTCCATGATTGACTGAAATAACTCATCTTCATCCTCTCCGTCAAATGGAGGCTTGAGAGGACAGGAGAGAAATGAGTGAGGAGAAGCAGAAGGCAGCACAGGACAAATAGAGGATACTTGATTCATTCATTAAAAGCAGCTTTTTTCTCCCAAGAATCTAAAAGCTGCAGGCCTCTAAATATTCAGAATTTCAAAATGTCACATCTTAACAATTATTAATGCCACGAGAGAAAATCTCATTATAGCATATAATTTAATAGCTAACCTTTCATTACACAGTGTCACATTTTAAAGGCTGAGATCAGGAGTGTTTGTTTTTATTCACACTCAGCCGTGAATATGAATACAAAACGCTGCTCTGAAAGGAGCGTGAATCACACATTCATGTAGATCCAAAGATGGTGTTATATTTTTTTTTCCTTAACCAAGATTAATAAATCCTTTGTGCAATTACCCACTCTCTCTCTCTCACACACACACACAGGAACACACACACACACACACACACACACACACACCAACCTGTCCAGCCAGCATCTCGTAGAGCAAGACGCCAAAGGCCCACCAGTCCACAGATTTCCCGTAAGGCTGGTAGGCTATAATCTGAGCATAGGAGACACATTGTTCAGAAATGCTGCAGTCATCGCTTCAGTCTATGATACAAAGGTAGTCAGCATTAAAGAAAATGATCCTATCTGTTAAACAATAGCTCCAGTCAAAAAAAAAAAAAAAAGTCAACAGTGATAAGTCGTTCTTTCCATCAAGCGTTATTGGCTATTAACTGGGAGACCACATATCACCCATACTGGCTCCCCCTACACCGGCTGCCAGTGAGTCAGGTTTAGAAATCATTTTAAGATTTTATTGTTTGTTTTGAATGCATCGCACTGGGTTGGGTTGACCTCTCTGATCTTTTGACTTTGCACACTCCCACTAGGTTACTGAGGTCTGCTGGTCAAATACTCAAAACTAAACTACTAAAACCCAGAGGAGATCAGGTTTGGCTTTTAGATGCTTTGAAATCTATTTTTAAAGTTCTGATCCCTTTGTATTTGTGCTGCTTTATTTATTTATGCTCTCTTTTTTTTAATTGTTTTTATGTATTTTACTCATTTTGTACAACAGCTGCTGTATTTTTAAAAGTGCTTAAAATTAGACTTCACTTTTTCTTGTTATTTGTAATACAAGCACAGTACGCGTCCCCACAGGGTTACTGCCGATACTTAACGAGCACTTAAGGGGCAGAGCAGCATTTTTTTTAAACCAGTACAGGCATTTTGTGGACTGTAGACAACACTGCAGATACTATTTTGTGAAAGACTTTTGTGCACCACATTTATTTTGTATGAGAAAAAAATCAATTAGAAAAACACCTGCTTCACGTGCAAGATGAGCTTTATGAGTTTTATGGATCAAAAGTAAGACGTGTGCACCACACCTGCAACTGACTCCAACAATGCTAGTGTTAGCGGCGCTAACGGCTGCAGACAGGAAGATACTGCCAGCACCGGAAACGTGCTCGTCATCTCCGAGCATGAAGTAAGGAGAGCCTTCAAGAGAGTGAACACCAGGAAAGCAGCAGGACCAGACGGCATCCCAGGTCGTATCCTAAGAGACTGCGCATACCAGCTAGCTCCTGTGTTCACTGAGATATTCAACATCTCTTTATCTCAGTCGGTGATCCCCACATGCTTCAAAGAGTCCATCATTGTTCCTGTCCCGAAGAAACCCCACCCTGCTTCTCTCAATGACTATCGCCCTGTAGCCCTCACCTCAGTAGTGATGAAGTGCTTTGAACGCCTGGTCAGAGACTTCATCATTTCTTCACTACCAGACACACTGGACCCACTACAGTTCGCTTACCGTCCAAATCGTTCCACAGACGATGCCATCTCTCATCTCCTCCACACATCACTCACTCACTTGGACACTAGAAGGGGGAATTATGTTAAAATGCTCTTCATAGACTACAGCTCTGCATTTAATTCCCTCCACACTCACCACCAAGCTGGAGCATCTGGGACTCAGCTCATCTATGTGTCAGTGGATCTCCAACTTCCTAACTGGCAGACCACAGGCAGTAAGGATGGGCGGACATGTCTCAGCCTCCACCACTCTCAGCACTGGAGCCCCCCAGGGGTGTGTTCTGAGCCCCCTGCTGTACTCTTTGTACACATATGACTGTGTGGCCACTACCAGCTCCACCACCATCATCAAGTTTGCTGACGACACCGTCGTGGTGGGCCTGATCTCTGATAACAACGAGACGGCCTACCTGAAGGAGATTAGGAATCTGGAGAACTGGTGCCAGAGGAACAACCTCCTTCTAAACGTCAGTAAGACAAAGGAGCTGATAGTGGACTTCAGCACTAAGCAGGAGAGGAACTACCAGACCCCCGTCATCAACGAGTGCCCAGTGGAGAGAGTGGACAGCTTCAAATACCTCGGAGTTCACATCACGCAGGACCTGTCATGGTCCTGTCACATCAACACCGTGGTGAAAAAGGCCCGTCAGCGTCTCTACCACCTCAGACGCTTGAGAGACTTCCAACTGCCCTCCAAGGTGCTCAGGAACTTTTACTCCTGCACCATAGAGAGCATCCTGACGGGAAACATCTTAACCTGGTTCGGGAACAGCACCATGCAGGACAGACGAGCTCTACAGAGGGTTGTGCGGTCAGCTGAGCGCACCATCCGCTCCGAGCTCCCTGACCTGCACTCAGTCTACAGCAGGCGGTGCTGGACCAAGGCCAGGAAGATCGTGAAGGACCTCAGCCATCCCAACAACAGACTGTTCTCTCTGCTGAGGTCAGGAAAGCGATTCCGCTCCCTGAAGACCAACACAGAGAGACTGAGGAGGAGCTTCTTCCCGCAGGCGATACGGTCTCTCAATCACACCACCACACAGTACTGACCCACACATATAGTTCTTACACACACACTGGACTTTCTGGACATTGTTTTCACTTCATTACTTAAATCACGCTGCTGTTATTGTGTATATGCTGCTGTTATTGTGTATATATTTATTTATATTTAGATTTCTTCATACATTCTTATATAGTTCTATATTGTGTATTTTGTTGTACAGTTATTTTATTTTCAACTTTAATTTATATATTTTATCTTATTCTTCCCAGTTAAATTTACCCTTCATTCTAATTTGTGTTGTACAGTTATTTCATTTTTAACCTTAATTTATATTTTATTCCTTCCTAGTTAAATTTACCCTTTTTAATTTTTCATATTTATTTCCTATCTTATTCATAGCCTTTTCCTTTTTTGTTTTCTTTAGGTCACGAGCAGTTGTCCAAGCATTTCACTACATATCGTACTGTGTATGACTGTGTACGTGACAAATAAAATTTGAATTTGAATTTGATTTGATTTTTGATTTGACTTACCAAGTTCACAGTGGTAGAACTATTTACTTTAGCAGAGTGCAGTAAATTTACTGAAAGGCTTTTTTATTGTGTGAATCCAGGAGGTAATAATGTTCCCAAATATAATACCTACACAGTCAGTTAATTTTGAGGGACGTTTAGACTACATGGGCTGACTGACATGAGAGCAAACTGATAGTGAGGCTGAAATGCAATTAAAGTATCATTATGTATTCCAGCTAATAGAACTACCAAACTACCACCGACACTTTAAGGGAGAGTTTATTTTCATGGAGAGATGCTCGTTGGCGTTTCTGCTGAGTGTTACATAAAAAGACGGCAAGACTTGAGGAAATCCCTGCTTCTGGCCAAGAAATAGTCTGGCACAAAAACCGGTGCAAAACTGAAATGTGTCATTTTCAGCTTTGGGTATTTTAACAAATTAGACAAATTTAATGTAGTATTTTAGTGAGCTTTAGAAAGTGCTCCTGTTACATTAGGACAGAAGTACTATTAATAAGTAAAGCATGGCTCCAGCTACATACATGCAAACACGAGAGTATTCTCTTCTAGTTGTCTGCAAGAAAGCAAAGTTTTTTCCAAAATAAAAGTTTTATTTAGCCTCTTTTTGAGCTGTGTAGCTACTGCAGGAGAACAGTGAGAGATCAATACAACAGATCCAACCACCATCACTCTCACACACACTTTACCTCAGGAGCAATGTAATCCGGTGTGCCACAGAAGGTCTTGGTTGTGATTCCATCATTCATATTCTCTTTACACATGCCAAAGTCTGCTATTTTAATGTGGCCCTCACAGTCCAGCATTACATTGTCCAGCTTCAGGTCTCTGTGAGAGGGTGAAGCAAAGTCAAAAAGGAACAACAGACTAATCAACATAACTTGGCATCGATACTCGAAACGGCAAATCTGTATTACAATTCAATTTAGAGGCTCAAAAGGTTTGTGAAATGTGATCCTCAGCTATTGAGACTGCATCAGTTCGACTGTACAACCCTTTCTGAACATTACAGATGGATCTACATTATGTACAACTTCCAGCTCATGTTGAAGTGAATGCCTGCGTTAGTCCAAACAATGTGTTAGATGTGAAGAAAGGTTAAATTTACATTGTTTCTCATTTCTTTTACATTTGTGAAGTACCTTATAATAAAACATATATAGTACTGAATAGCTCACATTCACCTTTGGCTTGTAGCAATACACCAGTAGTGATCAAACTGACATCACTCTAACAAATTAAGACTATTTTGAACTGCCAGTCATACAAAACTTCTCTAGTAGTCCAAGAAGAACACAACAGTGCTGGAAATGAGCACAACAGGTTCATTTTAATTATCCTAGCTGCTAATACTGTGCTGAAAGAAACTTTACTTTACTGACAAGTCACAAATTCACTCTGAAACTTCCTGATTTTATAAACTTCCATATTGTATAAGAGTATATTTGGCACATGGCAGTAATTCATTCAGTTCAGTTGAGTTTTATTTATATAGCGCCAAATCACATCAGCAGCCGCCTCGAGGCGCTTTATACTGTAAGATAAAGAGCCTAGAATAATGCAAAGAAATCCCGAACAATCAAACTACCTCCTATGAGCAAGCACTTGGCGACAGTGGGAAGGAAAAACTCCCTTTTAACAGGAAGAAATTGCCGACATATGCTGGAGAGGAGCAGACAGGGGGAAACTGGAAAAAAGACACACCGTGGATTTCATTTGCACTATTTCAGGTACGTACTACTGTGTGAGCTCAGCTATATTTAGTTAATGTTCTGCGTTTAGTAGGTTGTGTAATGAATGTTACCTGTAGATGATGCCCTTTTGATGTAGGAAAAACAGACCAATCGCTATCTCTGCAGCGTAGAATCTGCACACACACACACACACACACACACGCACGCACACACGCACACACACACACACACACACACACAAAAAACACAAACGGCAACAACAACGGCAATTAGACAGAGGCCGAGAAAAAGGACAGCAGGAAAACAGATCATTTGTGTGCGTGTATGCGCGTGTCAGAGTAAAGGTCACTCCTGTCTCTTCAAGGCCAGCAAGCAACTGATAAGATCAGCGGCAGAGGTCTGGACGGACAGACCGCACAGTCGGCCACGCTTGCGCGGGCGTGCATGCGCTCTCTGCGTTTAAAAAGCGCATTTTAAAGACAGCAAGAGTCATTTGGTTGTGAAAACTGTGCAGAGCCCGTTTGGAGCTAATTAGATGTTCTTTCTGTGCTCAGAATGATGAGCAGCAGCATTAAAGAATAAATACTGAAGCTCTCAATATACAAAAAGACTCTGCAACACTGAAGTTCAAAGCAATTTAATCATCCGTGGAGAAGGATTTCCTGTTTAATAAAAAAAAGAGAGCGAACAAGCTGATGGCCTTAGTTAAAAGAGTTCCTCGTGTACTTCGACTTACCCCCTCTGCAGTCTGAACCTTCAGCCATAGGGAAGAAACTTTAATTCTCTATGAATTACATGAAGGGCTAACTCCTCAACAGCTCTCGCTCGACACCGACAGCCCCACTTGTCAAATGTGTCAGCCTGCTGGTTGGGCTTGACACCAGCGATCTCGCCAGCCACCGTAATTATATTCTGCAGTTCTGGAGGTACTGCGCCATGCACTGAAAACTCTCAGGAGCTGCTGGATTACTTTCATTTCTTTGAAGCTCTTCAGAGCAGCAAGCTGCATTGGGGGCAAACAACATATTTCACCTCCGGGCTCTGCTGGGATTGCTCATCCATCACCAGTCAAGCTGATGATGGCTTATTCACCACGATTTAAACAGGTATTACTAAAGTGTGAAACACCTGCTTTCACGGGGCTCTGATTTTCTGTGTGTGTGTGTGTGTGTGTGTGTGTACTCACACAGCGTGAGGTTCTTTGAACTTGCCGACCTGCTGTATCTGATACATGAGATCTCCGCCGTTTATGTACTCCATGACAAAATACAAACGGTCCTGTGGAGGGGGCGTAGAAGGGCAAGCAGAGAAAGACAGGTCACAAAGTGCACGTTAATAAAAATGGATGAGAGGTCAAAGGAGCGTAAAATACTGTGGAGGTGGAAGGGACTGCTGTGAGTTTGATGCGCGAATTGAGAGAAGATCAGAGGAGAGATGCAGAAAATATGACAGAGGAAGTGAGGAGGACGGGGAGAAAAGTGGTGATTGGGTTGTCGGTGGATCCAATAAGTCTTCAACTGAGGGAACACGGTGACATCAATTTAGGGACCTGTAGTCCTCCATTATCTACAGAAATTGCCAATAAGTTTCAGTAAGTGAGAAAATGTGGAGGGATTTGGTGTGTGTGTCTGTGTGTTCTGGAGTTTATTGCGAAGTTTTTTAGTGTTAGAGTCTGTACTCCCTGATAAGTCTTATGAGCAGTTGCTTGTTCTGTGTGCGAGCCTATAGTATCTGTGTGTGTGTGAGTGTGTGTGGTTTAACTGTACTTGCGTATGCACTGCATAGGCGCCATATTACTGTATGGATGTGTGCATGCATGATTGTAATTGCATTGTAACTGCCTGCATGTAATAACTGAATTTGATGTACAAAATGTGTGTGTGTGTAGGTGTGTGTGTCAGTATCAGATCGGTTTTATTTACTTTTGTCATTCAAATGCATTTACAACACATCACTAATCAGTGAGAATGCAGAGATGAGTGTTAATGAAGCAGGAGAGCTATATTTACCCCTCTGCTGACTCATCATTAGGACTAATGCACATTATAAAGTTTGTGCATTCCAGCTGTAAACTTGGGACAACAGGTAAGCAGTCACTCCAGATGTTTTTTTTAGGTTGTAGTTCTTGTGTTTGGTAGCATGTGTAACCAGATATATTAAAAAACAAAAAACTCCACATTTTTCCACTGAAAGGTTAATATAATCCATGTAGACTGAATAACAAAACGAATAAATAAAAGATACACAATATAAAGTTAAAGTACAAATTACATTTTGAGAAACCGGGTCTAAAATTCCTTCCAAATACAAAGACCACCACTTTAGAAGCTACACCTGTTCAACTACTTGTTAATGCAAATATCCAGTTAGCCAATCACATGGCAGCAGCTCTATGCACTCAGGCATGTAGACACGGTGCAGGTGACCTGCTGAACTCCAAACTGAGCATCATAAAGGGGGCAAAATGGGATTTAGGTGACTTTGAATGTGGAGTGTTTGTTGTTTCCTGTTAAGAACAGGAAACTGAGAATACAAATCACACAATCTTAACAAAACTGGATTAAAATATTTGAAAAGCATTGGTCTGATTAGTGTTGAAGGTCAGAATTTAGCATAAACAACATGAAACCTCAGATTCCTCCTGCCTTGTGTGGGGGTGTAATAGTATTTCTTGGCACACTGTGGGCCCTTTAGTACCAACTTAGCAGCCTTTTTGCCTACAGTGCACCATCCTCAGGATAACACACTGTGTCACAAAGCTCAAATCATGGTTTCTTGAATGCAACAGTGAGTTGTGGTGAGATGGGAGATTAACATGTGTGATGCAGCCATGTCAACATGGACCAGAATAAATAAGGAATGTTTCCATGACCCGGTTAAATCTGTGCCATGAAGAATGAAGGAAATTCTCAAGGTGAAAACAAGGTGTACCTAAAAAAGTGTTAGCTTCAGCATTGGTATTAATGTCTATTACTTGTTTGAGATCCATGATGGAACATGACAGTATATTCTGAAAGTGCCAATTAAATTTAAGGAGTGACAAGTTAAAACAGGGCAGCTTTTAAGTTTGTATAAAATAAAATGAATATATCTCAGTGAGATATATTCGGTGGGAACATGTCGGCCCACTCACCATAGTCTGGAAGGTAGAGTGCAGCTGTGTTAAGAACGGGGGCTTTCCAGATAAAGCTAGCACTCTCTTCTCCACCATGGTGCACTCTACGTCATCATCTTGGATCACGACGTCCTTCTTCAGGATCTTTACAGCGTACAAGTCCTCGGTTCCTTTGCGCTCTGCCAGCATCACCTTAGAGAGAGGGCGAACAAAGAACATGTGGGAAATGCGAGAAGATGAATTCATCAATATTCAAAATCTTTAAGGCTCACAGCTGCTGTCATGGCTCTGTACCAACAAAGAAGGGAAAGAAACAGAGAGAGAAAAGGAGAAACAGGAGAAACAGGGGAGGTATTGTGAAGGACGGGGATAAAGGATCAGAGCGATGAAGGAAAGCTTCTCTGACTGTTTTGGGTTAGACAGTCAAAGTAAGAAATAAAGAGAAAAAAGACAAAGAGAAACCGATTCATCACTTTTCAAGACGCCAATGGAGGCGAAATAACCAGGGGAATAAGAAAGGAGAGAAAGAGGAAAATGGGATGATGTGAAGCCTCTTACAGAGTCACTCAAAGCCATTTTTATACATCACATACATTACATGGGTACAATTTGTGCGAGATAACAAAAATTAATCGTAATCGAGACATTTTTTAACGGCCTGTTCTGTAAGCCACAAAATCTGTGTTCAATAACCCCTGCTGGATGGCTAGCAAGGCTTTAACAAACATTAATTATATAATGAATTCGAAACTCGCCACTCTTACAAGTATTAAACATAATGATGCCGTTAGAGGACGCAAAACCTAAAAGCTGCTGCAGCAATCTCCCTGCAAGGGGAGAAAGCGCTTAGCCAGTGGTTCTTCTTGTGATAACTTTAATATTAGTCAGAGTTTCTCAAAGATTTTTATACTGTTCGACTTCCTTTTGCCCTTCATGAACAGTAAGGATGAAGCAAAGGAGAGAAAAAAAGACAAAGAAGACAAAAATCAAAGTAAAAAGGGCTTATTTCACATTTCCTGGATCATATGGTTCACAGTGTGGGGAAACTGTAGATAAAGGAAGGTTGATAGGTGAAGAGACTGGGATTAAAAAACAGAAAAAAAGGTTAAATAAATTTTAAGAAGGGCAGGGTGTTGTGAGGGACACATGGGCAAACTCAGAAACTGCCTGGCAGCACTCAAGTTTGACTTTTTATTGGGAATTCAAGGATGACAGCTTCTTGTAATCCACTTATGAGATGCACATAAATGAAAATAAACACACCCTGAATTGTGATTACTTTTATGTGGTTGCCAAATGCGGACCAGGTGTCATGAAAGGTTCACACAGACTTGTGACCAGAGCAAAAGTTCAATTAAATTCAACCTTCAAAGAAAGAAAGGATTTACAGGAGCCTGTTGAGGGTGTGTGTGCAGCATTCATGTTTAAGGTAACATTGAGATAGTTTGAGAAATGCAGAGAGTTGGTGTGTTTCAGCCTATCTAACCACACAGCTACAAAATTAACTGTTCCTTATATGTTGAATTTTAACCTAGAGGCATATTAATGTACTACTACATGTGACTCTAGTCGACTCAATGACTGTAAGATGCACCGGTCCTGTGGCTGTAAAACAACCCCAAATCATCACCCCTCCACCACCGTGCTTGACAGCTGGTATGAGGCGTTTGTGCCCATATACTGTGTTTGTTTGTTGCCAAACAGCTTCGTTCTCCTCTTTTCAAAGCATATTGTGGAAGAACTCTTGTGGTTCCTTCAGTTTTGTTTCTGTACTGTCATGAGCTTTTACATTTAACATGCTAACTGAGGTCTGCACAATCTGTCGGTAGTTTCTCTGACCCTGACCTTGAACTGAATTTGCTGGGACGTTCACTCCTGGGAAGATTGTGGCATTGTGTTAACAGACACCTGAATGCTACAGAGCAGCAAACTGCTAAAGCCTCTGCTTCTATCTTTCCACGTGCTAATAATCAGCTAATAATTTGGCTAATGTTACCCCCTCATTCCTATGGAAGCAATAAGGTTGTGCTTCATTTTTCACACTTGTCTGTTTTTTTTCCAGAAAGTCACTGTGACTTAGTAGCAGTGGTGGTCACTTGAAAACAGTAATTCATTACTAATTACTGATTACTTCTCCAAGAAAGTAATCCCAATACTTTACTGATTACTTATTTTCCAAAAGTAATTAGTTACTTTATTACTTAGTTATTTATTACTTAACATTCAAACCTATTTTCTGCATATTCCAGCATAAAAATAGTTTTTTTGTGTCTTTCAAATAGATGCAAGTAAAACACAGCAAAACATAAATAAAACCAAAGATTCAGCAGCACTAAATCCTGTTGCTCTTAAATCTGTTTTCACCTGTTTAGCAAGAGTGGAGCACGCGGAGGTTTGCCTGGTGCCGCAGCGGTATGTCAGTTGGGGGATCTGAGGTTCGCTCTGTGAATTTCACATTCCCGTGGAAGCGTGCTAGGTGCTTGCTCATATTTGAAGTTTAATTTTTCGCTGTAAAAAGAAGTTTTCTTTCCACGCAGACTGTACAACGGATGCTAATGTTTCTGTCACTTTTTAGGGACTCAAACTCAAAGCAATGTCAGTACTTCCACGCTTTAAATGCTGCATGGTCGTACTATCTCCTGCACTCCATATGATCCATTGTTGATCTGCACACGTCTGTTGCTGCCACGGGCGTCACACGCTCGTACGTCATTGTCATGAGACACTCTCGCAAACAAAAATCACGATTAAGTAACGCAGTAACACAGCGTGGTTGCGGAAAAGTAAGAGTAATCTAATTACTTTTTTGCAATAATTACTTTACTCATTACCTTAAGAATTAATCAGATTACAGTAATGTGTTACTTGTAACGCATTGCTGCCCATCTCTGCTTAGTAGTGAAGATATTTCAATGATTTCTTGCTTGGAATAAGGGCAAAGGCACCAACTTACATTTTAGAATGCTGTGGAAAGGCTGCGGTGTTTGCCATGTGTAGTTCCCATAAGGCCAAATGACTTCTGTGACCTCAAGAAGTTGTTTTTCATTCAGTTGTATTGTGCATTTATATCTATTATTAAACATTCGATTTTAATTTGCACAAACCACAGGGCGAACCTAGTCACCAAAATTCCACTTGACCATTCCTCTGAGGCTAACAGACACAGCCGTGAGAAAGAACACAAGCTTGATCTCTACAGGCTGTATGTCTGCAAATAGAAACATATACCACAAAGACGTAAGAAATAAAAAAAAAATTACTTCTTCTTACTCATTATTTAGAGGCAGGAAATGAGCATCAGCTTCGCGGTGCAAACACATTGATGTCACACTCGTTATTCTCTCTAAATTCTTTAAGAATGGAGCAATAAGAGTGACCTCTTATTCCCGCTTTCCCCCTCTGAGATGAGAAACTTAGCAACTTTGCTGTTTATGTCTTATAAATATTCAGGTATGATAATGCAGAGAGGTTACTGGGTTCGGTATTCTGTGGGGAGTGCAGCACATATGGACAAAGAGACGCAGTTATATATGTAGACGGGTGTGTGCGTGAGCACGTATCAGGGTATTAATATGCGTTTTTGGTTATACAGCTGCCAGTTTTAAAAACTTCAGCTGGTAGTATACTTTGTTGAACACAACTGAGTGTGTGCGTGTGTGCATATGGTGGCAGCGTGACTTTATGTAAATACAAACTTTATAGAGTTGAAACAGAGAGGAAGGACACCATCTGGCCCAAAGTTCATTTTATACAACCACAAGGACAAGACCAGCACAGGAGAAAGACATAAAACGCACAGGTCAGACAGTAACAACATGATCTTTTTGGCATCATTACACCACCATCGATTACACATTTTAACTTCTGCATTTATTATCCTTGTTTTTTCACCTTCCCAGTTATTGTGCTTGACCACAAGGATGTTTGGTGTCTGATCCACTCATAGACCGGTTGCAGCATGTGTGTCACTGTTTGCACCCTGGGAAGTTTTTCAGGGTCGTTTGCCAGAAAGCCGTCTCGAGGATATTAGCTGTCATGTGTCGTAAATGATGCCGCTGTGTTTTCTCTGCTGACCTTGCACAGTGAATTTATCCAGGCAAAATGAATGCTGCCCTGCAAGAATCTGCACTGTGCTGCATCACAGTGGGCTGTGTGTATCATTAAAAACGGTCATTTATTATATATAGTATACGCAGCTGTTGTTTCCACTGAGGCATTGAGTGTTCCAAGAAAACCTAAATGAAAACTTTTAAGACTTCCTTTTGCATTTGGATCATGTCTGCAGTGGCTTTAGTTACAGTGTTTGTGTGGTGGGCTTGAAGAACATTTCTTTTTAAATACCATCAGTTTGTTCATTACTCCAATAATTATTCTTCTGTGTACAGCAAATCTCAGGCTGCAGTGTCTTCTGTGAGGAGAAAGGGGGGAAACTGTAACCAAGAACTAATTTGTTGTGTAATAGCCCACTACCACACAGTCTTAGCTGGTCTAGAGGATTGTCAAGCATGAGGTTTGTGGCCTATTAGAGCTTCCAAACCAGGCCCACTGGATGGCTGCGCAAAGTATGGAAAGTGCAGAGATGTTTTTTTTTAAATAATTCCTGATGTTGTGCTTCCAGGGATAATTCAACACTGTAGCCATTGCCACAAATCCAGGCAAGGATGTTGGCAACACAAAAATGATTTTACAGCGATTAAAAATACATGCATCTCTCAGCTGAAGTGTTATTGCTGGTATTGTGTTACTGTGTCCCACCAAAAAACTAAAGGGAACATTCATGTATCCTAACACAATTCCTCACCCGTATGCTCAAAGGCTACTGCAGGGAGCCCACCCGGGGAACTGTGTCAGTCCCCCCTGTGGTATCTTCACGCCTTACTGTCTATTCTACAGTGTTTTCAAAAAAAGAAGGCTACAAACTCTCAGAATATAAGTCCTTAATGTATTTTATGTTGTGGACCATTTGCAGCACACTTGGATCTTGAGGGGACCGAACAAATGAAACTATACGATAAATGTCCAAAAAAGCGTTATGCCCTCCTTCATTATTCTGAAGCTGTATAGTGGGCCGAATTGGAGTCCTTGCTGGGCTGATTCTGGTCCCTGGGCCTCATGTTTGACACCCTTGACCTTACAGTAATGACAATTTTTGCTTTTGGCTATCATTAAATTTGCTAAAATTCATTATTCTGCACAGCAATGCCTGTTTTTGCTGTGGCGCCGTATGAAAATGAGACACCAACTGCCTTTGGGAAGCAGCAGCTGTAAACTTGAAGTTATTTTTGTGTGTCTGTGCAACTCCAGCTCTTATTACGCCGCGATGCATGCGTATAAAGAATGATGAGGCAGGCCAAAATGAAGCGTGCCCTCTTGACTGCACATGTGTCCTATAATCACAGAGAAGTGTTTGCAGCAGTATTGTGTTACTCCGGTTGTGTGGCAGCAGGTCCTACCAGCCTCCCACGCACACTCAGGAACCTTTAAAGCGACACACACGTCATGTGAGCGACTCGTCTCACAAAATGTTCTGGTGCGTGTGTGCGTCTGCATAGCACAGACTAAAATGACTGTTGGATTTACATTTGCAGGAATGTGCTTTCCAACATGTGTGTGTTTGCTTGTGTGTGTGTGTACACTTTGTCTTCTGCTGAAGCTGTGCATCTCTGCATGCTTCAGCAGTCTGCGTTTGTGTGAGTTGGGTATTCCAGTAATGATCGCGCTTCAACTCAGGCTCCATTACAATGACGCATCAGTGTAGCTTTAAATGCTTGTTACCATGGAAACAGGCAGCCGGCATACAAGTCTGATACTCAGACAATGGTCTCTCTCTCTCTCTCTTTCGTGCTCTTTATGTCACTTTCGGCCTCCCTCCACCCTGCTGCTCTACCCCTCTGTCTGGCTTTCACAGCATCTTCCCATTCTTTCTGTTTCTTGCCTTGATTTTCATTCATTCACATCACTCTAACATCCCCCCCCCCCCCCCCGCCCCCCGCCTTTTCCCGCTTTTCATTCAGTCCAACGTTTTTACCTCTCGCTCATTTTATTCACGTCAACCTTGTCGCGATGCCTCACATCTCTCGCCTCTCTTCTTCCATCGCCTACCTGTTTGTCGCATCATCTTCCTCACCTCTTTCTCTTCATCCACCTCGCCCTACTCGTGCTTCATCACCTTTGATTCCCTCTGTCTCCATCTCCTCTTTTTGGCCATGTTTTCTTTCCTTTGCTGTAAGCTCTGTTTGCAGTTATACAGCAAAGCTCTGATGCTCAAACAAACAAACACACAGACAAACAAGAGCCTCCCAGATATATTCGCTATAGCACACAAGTTATAGAAAAAACAAGGTTTTCTGTGTCCATGATAGCTGGCTCATATATCGACTTAAACTACATGTAAATTAAGAGGCCAAAGTCACAGGGAGCATAATATACAGTGGGGCAAAAAAGTATTTAGTCAGCCACCGATTGTGCAAGTTCCCCCACCTAAAATGATGACAGAGGTCAGTAATTTGCACCAGAGGTACACTTCAACTGTGAGAGACAGAATGTGAAAAAAAAAATCCATGAATCCACATGGTAGGATTTGTAAAGAATTTATTCGTAAATCAGGGTGGAAAATAAGTATTTGGTCAATAACAAAATACAACTCAATACTTTGTAACATAACCTTTGTTGGCAATAACAGAGGTCAAACGTTTACTATAGGTCTTTACCAGGTTTGCACACACAGTAGCTGGTATTTTGGCCCATTCCTCCATGCAGATCTTCTTGAGAGCAGTGATGTTTTGGGGCTGTCGCCGAGCAACACGGACTTTCAACTCCCGCCACAGATTTTCTATGGGGTTGAGGTCTGGAGACTGGCTAGGCCACTCCAGGACTTTCAAATGCTTCTTACGGAGCCACTCCTTTGTTGCCCGGGCGGTGTGTTTTGGATCATTGTCATGTTGGAAGACCCAGCCTCGTTTCATCTTCAAAGTTCTCACTGATGGAAGGAGGTTTTGGCTCAAAATCTCACGATACATGGCCCCATTCATTCTGTCCTTAACACGGATCAGTCGTCCTGTCCCCTTGGCAGAAAAACAGCCCCATAGCATGATGTTTCCACCCCCATGCTTCACAGTAGGTATGGTGTTCTTGGGATGCAACTCAGTATTCTTCTTCCTCCAAACACGACGAGTTGAGTTTATACCAAAAAGTTCTACTTTGGTTTCATCTGACCACATGACATTCTCCCAATCCTCTGCTGTATCATCCATGTGCTCTCTGGCAAACTTCAGACGGGCCTGGACATGCACTGGCTTCAGCAGCGGAACACGTCTGGCACTGCGGGATTTGATTCCCTGCCGTTGTAGTGTGTTACTGATGGTGACCTTTGTTACTTTGGTCCCAGCTCTCTGCAGGTCATTCACCAGGTCCCCCCGTGTGGTTCTGGGATCTTTGCTCACCGTTCTCATGATCATTTTGACCCCACGGGATGAGATCTTGCGTGGAGCCCCAGATCGAGGGAGATTATCAGTGGTCTTGTATGTCTTCCATTTTCTGATGATTGCTCCCACAGTTGATTTTTTCACACCAAGCTGCTTGCCTATTGTAGATTCACTTTTCCCAGTCTGGTGCAGGTCTACAATACTTTTCCTGGTGTCCTTCGAAAGCTCTTTGGTCTTGGCCATGGCGGAGTTTGGAGTCTGACTGTTTGAGGCTGTGGACAGGTGTCTTTTATACAGATGATGAGTTCAAACGGGTGCCATTCATACAGGTAACGAGTGGGGGACAGAAAAGCTTCTTACAGAAGACGTTACAGGTCTGTGAGAGCCAGAGATTTTCCTTGTTTGAGGTGACCAAATACTTATTTTCCACCCTGATTTACGAATAAATTCTTTACAAATCCTACCATGTGAATTCATGGATTTTTTTTTCACATTCTGTCTCTCACAGTTGAAGTGTACCTCTGGTGCAAATTACTGACCTCTGTCATCATTTTAAGTGGGGGAACTTGCACAATCGGTGGCTGACTAAATACTTTTTTCCCCCACTGTATAGCAAGTTGTTAAGCTATGATTGTGCTGATTTTTGGATTTTAAGGGTGAGGCCACTGTTCTTTTTGACTGTACCTTGTATCCCATAGAAAATGTTTATTTTTTGTTTACTTTATTTAAAAAGTGAAAATATTAATTGGCAGAAGGGTATATAATACAAATGTGCCAGATTTAGCCATGCAGGCTAATTTCCATCTGGCATCCCCACCAAGTCGATGGTGTTAAATATCAAAAACAGTAACACACACACACACACACTTAAACATCACGTCTTACCTTGCCAAAGCTGCCCTTGCCCAGCACCATGAGGAAGTTAAAGTCAGACAACTTCATGCGGTCTTGGTTGCCATTGGAGTCGAACCGGGATGCGGCGTTGGCTGACTTCCCTTCTGTGTTCTTCCCCGGACCAATTTTAGCCCTCTAGATGGGGGTGAGAGAAAATAAAGGAGAAATTAGGCAAAACAAATTGGCACCCGAAATCCAGGATTTCATAGTGAGCTAATATTTTTTTAAAATGTCAGGATGAGGATGTTGGTGTTATTGAGCCATCTGGACTTAATTAAGAAGTGCTTTTTGTAGCATTTTAATGTTAATGAATACTATTAGTAATTTTGAAAACACTTGCATAATTGCCATAAACAAAGATCAAATCAGAGACAGATTAGTAAGCATGACTATAAGACCTAACAACTGAGAATTAAAGATCTGCTCTTAATGGTTTATATGATTTAAAACCGTAATTACATAATATGGACCAGTCACAGTAGCTCTAGTTTTCTGGAAACTTCCAGGCTGTCGTGGCTTCCTGGTGATTGCATAGAATGCTTTTTGCATTCACTATAACAAGTTACCGGTCGCTCAGAACATGCGACACCCTCAACCCCAGGTCACCAAACAATTAGGTCCGACTCTGAAGATGTTTTTATACCTGCAGTGTTTACTCTGTTTAAATTCATATCTGGTTTGTTTTCCCCCTTGGTGTGTTTCACTTGTGCAGGTGTGAACACGGTAATCGCACTTGGGTGTGGACCAAAACGACCGCACTGAGACCTTTTAGATGGTTTGGTTCCAAATGAACTTTAATGCAGTTTATCTATGGTGTGAATGTGATCTGACCTCGATCCAAACCAACTACCGGGTGTACGTTTCAAGTCTGAGCTAAAAACTTCCTGGAGCCATGCATGCTCTGTACTCTGGGATGTAGGAGGTAGTATAGATGTCCAAACGTCTGTATGAGCTAGCAACTAGCTGTGGAATGAACATTCTCCATGTTCATGCTTGTAGTATTCCAGAACACAGAACCTTCTTCCTGTATTTACTTTTGTTGCTCCCGGCCCAGACACAGCTGGCCAATAAGCAGACTGAATATTCTCATCTAGTAAGTGGTGACGCATTTTGGTTTGCTTAGAGTTCACTTGGATTTTTCTCTCTGCAAAAAGAAAACAAACCATGGGGAAAAGCTACAAGTTCACAAACTCATCAACTGATTCAATCCAGAGTAAACGAACTGTAGGTGTGAAAACGCCCTAACGCCCTGAGACTGACCATTGTGAGTCTGGACAGGCTGGGGATGGTTTGCCTCACATAGTTGTGTCTGATCTCCCTTATCAGGGCGGCAACGGAGCGGCAGTTCTTTGCCAGATCATTATTGCAGCCTTTATGGTAACCTTTAGGATCTCTAGTGTTTCTCCTATTCCTTTGCTTCAAGTTATAAACCTGTTTTTCCTGTGCTACTTTAGTTTAGTCTTACTTTCTCCAGACCCATGAAACCATATTTGGAAGAATTACAAACCTTAAGCTTCCTGGAGTAACCCACCTGGCTTCCCCACTCACCTGCCTGCCTGCAATCTCGTCTCCCCATCTTGGCCTCTCTTGGTAACCCCTCTGTTCCCTCTTGCACAACAGTGTGACGAGTAAGCACCATTTGCTTTTCCCTTTGTTTAATTTAGTTACAGCAGCTCCTTTATTTCTAACTCAGTTTTTTCCCTCTTTTAGATCATCCCACTAAATCTGCACCAGTCGTGCCTCACTAACTTTAATTTGTTGATTCACTGTAAATAAAATCCCTTTCAATGTCCTCCATTTCTGTGAGTCTGCTCCTTGGGGCCACGTTTTCCCTCTTTCTGATAACTATGCTTGGTGAAATTTCCTCTGAATGAAGGAGGTAATGTGAATATATTTGAGATTTTCCCTGATTTATCACATTTAATCTCTGTATTATCATGAACAGATTGCATGTAATTGCTAAATTGACCCCATTCAGTCACAACTGGTAGCAGACTGACTCTTGTTGCCAGCTTATTGTCATTTTATTGCTGTCTTGGTGCAACAAAGATTGTGAGTTCATTGCACGCACTCACAGTAATTGTGATCGTGTCACGGTTTTACGGGGCGATCGTGGCTCAAGAGTTGGCAGTTCGTCTTGTAATCGGAAGGTTGCCGGTTCGAGCCCCGGCTCGTTGTGTCCTTGGGCAAGACACTTCACCCGTTGCCTACTGGTGGTGGTCAGAGGGCCCGGTGGCGCCAGTGTCCGGCAGCCTCACCTCTGTCAGTGCGCCCCAGCTTGCCATCACTGAATGTAAAGTGCTTTGGGGTCCTTAGGGACTAAGTAAAGCATTTACGGTTTCAGTGACATGTACCACTGTTTTCCTTTGTCTGACTGCAAAATTAAAACACAGTGTGGCAAAAAGACTTCTACATAGTGCTCATGTGTAAAGTATGATATTTGTTTGTGTTTGCATTTGCAACCTTTACTGGCAAAAACCAGAAAGATCGTTTTTTATCTTTTTTTTTCAGTTTATATAAAAACCACTAAGCGCACACAAATAATTACTGACTTTAAGATACTGAAGCCCCAGACGTAAACATAACTCCATGCCTTTAAATTTTACTGTGAAACAATCAAAATGTGTTGAAAGACAGAAATCTTCCTCGTTGTGTTTCGTTTATCATTTATTCTGTTTCATTTTCACCTTCATCTTTATAGATTTGGCCTTTGTCTCTAACTTTCCATTTATTCGTGTGTATCAGCAGCTGTCAGTCCTCTGCTCGCTCTTCATTTCTAACCATCTCTCTGTCTCGACCTTGTCATTCCCTCTCGTCTTATCTCCCTTGTAAGAATTTTAATCGTATTCTCTACTTTGTTAAGCCGCGCTTCAGTTTTAAAATGCTCTTAGTATATTAATCTTTAATAATTAATACATGCCTCCTCGCTCAGAAACAGAGGTACAGGCAGAGCACATCTAATCTTTTTCCAATCTTATCTTAAACTGATGATCCACACTGACGGTCTCTGCACTTTTTGTCCTGTGCCGCTGCAGTAATTTCCTCACTGCCACTGCTCTGTGGCTCCCTGCACTGCGTGTGGTGCACGCCATACAGTTCTCAGCTCATCAATGGATAAAAGCCTCTATCTGTCTCCATCTGTTGTCACGCAAACACACACAGACACACAAACAAGCGGGAACAGTCAAGGTGTTTGCGAGCAGCGGAGCATGCTGAAGGCAAAGCCTGCAGAGTAATGCCGCTCTCTCGCACTAACTCTGTCTAAAGCAGGAATGTCTAACTCGTTTTATACAGCGGGCTACATACAGCCCACTTTGATCTTATGTGGGCCGAACTGGTGAAACTCCAATTTCTGTCAGTGTAAAAGGTTTAACTACGCATTCAATCAATGAGAGACCTTAATGTAAGACAAAGAAGAGCAATTGTAACATTATGTCTCAGGTTTTCTACATGGTAAAGAAATGCTGCTGTAGTAAATGAAAGAAATCTGTCAGCATGACTCTTTGAGCTTAGATTGGAAGAATGTGTGTAAATCTATAACTGAATTACTTTGCTGTACTGTCAATGTCCATGAGATTTAAAACTACAGTTAAAAGACCAAAATCTATGCCCTCCTTTACATTTTCCAAAGCCTGCCAGCGGGCCAGATTGGGGTCTTTGTCAGGCTGATTCTGGCACGCAGGCCTTATGTTTGACGCTAAAGCCATGCAGATGATAAAAGACCACCAGACAAATGCTGAATGCAAACAGAAGGATGTCATTAAAGGTCCTCAGAACTGAAACCCCACCCCCCAAAACTCTGTGCCCTCTTAATTACAAGTAGATTTGGGTACTGGCTGAGTACAATAAGGCTGGGACAAAATACTGATGTACCAATATATTTTACTGCCTTCTCTGGTGACACAATTATCAATATAGTGGTGCCAAATTAGATCAGAACATGTGCCGAAGAGCGTTTACCAATCTCACACAGGAAGAAGGAACTCAAAAAGGCAAAGTATCGGACACGGTAAAATAAAGTGTTATTACGTCTTGATTTCCACCCCTAAAATACATTTAAAGCACTTGTTAGTGATGTGGTTTTCCTACTCTAAAAGTTACAGTTACCACATGGTACCAATGTGTGTTGCAGAAACTCCTTTGAAATCAATTGATATCAGTCCGTGACACCAGGCAAACACTGCTCCCCCAAATATCAGTGGTGACGCTGAAGTCCCAGCTGTCTTCCAACAAGCTGTTCTAGATGCTTTTCCCACACATTTACAGTGAACTGTAAACCGAATGTAATCAGCATACAGGAAAATGAGAGCAAATTTATCGTAAAAGTCAAATCGCCTTCTCCTTCATATCTTATTCTGAGTTTCATCATGTGTATGAGATGGAGGCATCTGTGTCTTTCTTTCTCATTGCAACCTCTCTGAAGGCTTCACCCCAGAGGTTGAATTCAAGCTTGTGTGGATGCGCATGTTTCTGTGTGTGCG
Source organism: Copadichromis virginalis (assembly GCF_057382275.1). Classification (NCBI taxonomy): domain Eukaryota; kingdom Metazoa; phylum Chordata; class Actinopteri; order Cichliformes; family Cichlidae; genus Copadichromis; species Copadichromis virginalis. The sequence goes on from NC_140621.1 coordinate 14,757,632, forward strand.
TGTGTGACATCTGCCCCCCCCCGAGAATTTGTCTCAGTAAACGTCTGAGGAGCGTGACCTTGAGGAGACATGGGAAAGAAATACAGATTAAAAGAAAGAAAATCACAAGGCGGGCTGCAAAGGTGACAGCGGACAAAACAGATAAGTCAAGGAGGGAGAGGGAAGCTGAATGAGGACAGTGAGGAGGAACGCTGAGAGAAAGGAAGGATAGAAGGCAGGAATAGCTTCCCTATGAAGCCAACATTCAAACAATTAGCCATAAAGAATACTGCAGCGCACTTACATTGAACTTGTGATTGTTAAAATAAAGGCACAATCAAGAAGATTATAGCAAAACTATCTAATGAAGGGAAAATCTCTTCTTTGTAATCGTTCCGCATGCAAGGTCCGATCCATTAACAGTTTTCTAGCTCTTGTGAACTCATCTCTCCTTGTGCGTGTCAGCCAGCTGCCCTCTAAACCCACTCGCCTGCAATTCACCTCTCAGGTTTGCAAACCCTGCCTCTCTCCTCCCCGCCAGCTCAGCCACAGACCTCCGGGGCACGCCACTTGCCTGGAACTTTCCACTCTACACTTCCCTCCACAATCAACCTTCTAAACTCTGATTCTGTGTCCTGCATTTTTAGTTCACCGTTTGTTGGTCAAAACCTTAAAAGTTTTATCCCCCTCATACATCATTTGTTTCCATTTCTTCACTTGAACCTGCCAAAAAACATGCCAATGGTAATGCAGCTTCACAGACATAAAAAGTAATATTTTTGCACCATCAGGATTAGCTAGAATCAGAAAAATGAGTGGATCTCAGTATGGTGTGCAGCATGTCTCTAAAAAATTTAAGGAAACTGTACAAGTTGAGAACAATAGAAGCGTCAGACCTGAAAAAAAATATTTAATGCATGAAAAAATTGGGGGTGGGGTTAAAGACCTTTGGACAAGACTGTATTTCAAACAAACTGTGTATTTTTCATCTTCTTTTTTTTAACATGCCCTGCAAGAACATTTTCCTAAACTGTGACAGAAGCAAATTTGCTACTAACATCACTATTTTAACACATTCACAAACAGTCTTTCAGGTTTGTGGCTGAGTGTCACAAAGACAGAAGGAGGCGAGTAAAAGAGAGAGAGAAAAAAAACAAAGTGGTTATCCTCAACACTGCCAAATGAATGGGCCTACTGGTCAGCTGTTACTCACACACACACACGCGCACACTGGGCCTGCAGTGTGCCAGACCGGATGGTGCTATAAGTGTGCCTGCCAACTGCTAACAGCTCTCCCAGAGTGGCCCTCACTCAGACACACACAGATGCATAGTCCTCACACACATGCACACACACACACACACACACACACACACACACACACACACACACACACACGCGCACGCACACAGGTAACCCTTTAATCACCTGCACTGTACGTCAACTTTTAAGATTTTAATGCACACACACCTCAAATTTCTGCCGTAGCTCCTCGTTGCCCTCCTCCCCCTCCGGAGGGACGGGTACATTGAAGTACTCGCCTTCTTCCTGGGAGAGCAGCTTAAACCTAAAGTGAGAGAATATTTCCAGTCAAATCAATTCCCAATTAGTTTATACAATTGGGGTGTTTAACTGCTGCCATTAACTGAAGCTGCTGACAGTTACTGCACCAATTTAAGGGCCTAAAGAATAATCAGGCCATTATTTACCAATTCATTCCCCTTCATGGTATTTTAACAAAGCCTGAGATGGGCTCAAAACACAGTGGAGACGCTTATCGTCCCACAAAATCAATACTATATAGTTTTCACATTTTTAAATAGCAAATCATTTGTGCTTGGCCTTTATAGATGCAGGGAAACAGATCCCTGCTCTTTACTTTCTTTGCTGTTAGGAAATATGCCTCCTCAGCCAGTTAGACTGTCAGATCTGAGCTGTGTTTCAAGCAGTTATGTCTCATGCCACAGTTATTTTTTGTTAAAATCGTTCTTCATTTTCCTGTTTTGGCAGTGATGAAGCATAAGTAGATAATATAACTGGCTTGTTCCCTATTCTCTGAACCACTTGTGCAAGATTTTAATCGATGTTAAAAAATGACATGGGAAACAGATATGAAGCGACACTGTTGTTTATCAGGAGCTACCTTTCTGGTTTCTGTACTCCACTTACTAGCAAAAATCTGCCCTTTAAGCAGCAAGGTGGAGCTGTTACCGAAATTAACACATGATAACAAGCTGGTCATGGTTGCTTATCTCATAATAAACACTTATTAATGACAGCGACTATGTTTGCATACTGATGGAGTTTGTGCTAGCTCCTTCAGACTGCCAACAATATATAAAAGGTATCACCAAAACTTTGAATCCTATAATGAACTCATATTCTTACATGTGTACATTTACAGTGCTGTGCTAAAGTCTCAGGCTGCCCCTCATTTCTTTATATTTTTTTTAGGAAAATGGGAAATTTATTGAAACATGTGCAATCACATGTGGAAATAATGTATATATAAGACAAAAACAGAGTTAGTACATTTCCGATTAGGCTTCGGATTAGGCTGCATCTCTGTGTCAGGTCTCTGCTGGATTTTTTCCCTATTTCTTAAGGACATAACTTTCATCTGCTGATAGTCATGTGTTGTAGATAGTTTTTAGGACTGCTACTTCTTCCTTTGTCCTCTACTTGTCCAGTTTCCTCAAATTTTTTTAGGGACATACTGCACACTGTGCTGAGTGCCAAGTTTGCAGCTAATAGCACTCTGGGAATCACCCTGTTGGTGCAAAAATATTGTTTTATGTGTCAAACTTTGACATCTTTTTTTAGTTTCAAGTAAAGAAATTGGAATACAATTGTCCTATGAGACAGGCTGCTAGTAACAAAGCACCTAAAGATGCTATTATACGGCTCTTTGCTAATTATGAATGCCTTTTTTATGCCTTTTTTATGCTTTAATGACTCTTAGGTCAGCATTAAGTAGTTCAATAAAGAAAAATACTGGACTGAAGGTGGGTGAAAAACCAGCCAATGTCCAATGAAAAACCTTAGAAGAGCTTCAGGAAATCAGAAGAAAGTGTGTCTCCTTGGATACAGAATAATAAAAAAATAAATAAATCAGGGGTGACTCAAGACTTCTGCACAGTAATGTTCACACTGTACATATCTGCAAACTATTATTAGGACACAAGTATGTTTTAGCATTATTTCAAATACCACAGTCTCACACAGAGCTTTAGCTTTACTCGCGCTCTGTATCTCCTCTCGCCAGCGAGTGTGAGGGCTGCTCGAAGACGGAATAGAGGAAAACTTGCACAGGTTCACTCTGAACATCAGGTTTTTAATGGCATCTTTCCACCTCCACCATTCCACCTCAAAACCTGGCATCTCATTAAAAACCCTGACAGGGCAGCGTCAGCAAAAAACAAAAGAGAGGAAGATGGATATAGAGACTGGGCTACAGATAGAAAGTGCAGGAAGGAGGGAGGGAGGGAGGGAGGGTGGTGGAGATAAAGAAGCAGAGATAAAGAGATGGGGGTAGAGTTGCTCTGGCGCTGAGTATAATCAGACTAAAAAGAGGAGCTCTAACTAAAGTATTTCTCCTACAGCGCATTAATGAACAAGGTCACCTTTCCCTCCTCCTCCTCTACCACCACAGTTTCTCTGCCTCATGCCTCTCTACACCCTCTTCTATTCCTCCTTTTTTTCATCTCACCATCCATCCACCCCTTGTTTCTGGAGCTCCGAGATGCCAAAGGACAGTGATCCCATGAAGTCATTGCGGCTGGTCAGGTCCCAGTCCCACATCTCCACTGACAGACGGCGGTCCTTATCGTATTCTTTCAGGTGGCTGCGAGAGAAGGAAAGACAAACAACAGTTGATGGCTGAGAGTGATAACTGTAGGTGTGGTTATTGTCAAAGGTTTGAGTTTTAAAGACACACGGGAGCAGTGTTGAATTCATTCTTTTTCATCTTCCACATTTATTCCTGGGATCATTCCTCTGATAAGGTATCAGGAAAGCTTTCCATCTTTCTTCTGTGCATACTTTTTTCTTTCTTTTAGACACATTGATAGAAATGATAGCATTTCAGAGTGAACATCTGCACTTCCACAGTAAATTCAATGTGCCTTATTAAGTAAGTCACTGGAGCCAACTGTGGCAAACGACCCCAAAAGCAAGGTTTTACAAAAATGAGGCGCCAGATGTTTTTAACTGAGCGCCAGCGGTTACACATGCTTGGAAAGATGAGCATAATGCGACGCGGTCTCAACTCATTGCACTGAGCGAGTGAGGAGAAGACAAAAAAGAGATAAAGGGACACAGGAAAGACAGGCTGATAAATATATAAGATAGCCTCACACTTGGCGTGATAAAGCCTTACAATTTAAAGGTCTCGTTCCAGGTGGGGTTGAGGCAGCACTTTATGGTCTTGGTCTTCTGTTTACTCTCGCTGCGGGGATCCGGGATCAGTTTAAGCTTCACATAAGGGTCTGACAGACCGTTGGGGTCCATGGGAACCAGATTCCTGGCCTCTTTGACTGAAGGGAGAAATAAAAAGAAACAAGATGTGTGAGGAGAGAGAAGGGAGGAAAAAAAGAGAATAGACACTAATTTAAAGCAGCATTGAAAGTTTTAATTTATAAACCTTTCTTTAGGAGAAGTACTCTGCACAACACTGAGACAGAAAATACACAAGCGTGTAAGAAACCACAGCTTTAATATGAAGGTGAACTATTTCTACATATAAATGTAACTAAATGTAGCTAAAATAACTTTAATGATCACTCTCATAAAACGAGCTGAATTAGGAATGGTGGGAATTTATGAATATAAATAAATGCAGACATAATTTTAATTATTACTATTCTTAAAACTTAAAATAAAGAACAAATATGTTTATTCAAATTTAATTTTTGACTAACTTTTAAGGACACACCACCTGGTTTTAGCCAAATATTTATAATCCCATATATCTGCACTCACTTTTCTGCTGCCTCGTATGAATTTTCCTGCTTGGTGAAGCTGAAGCAAATATGCATTTGTTTTTATTTTTAAAGTGATGAATGAGCTGACATTGCTTTAAATAGAATTACTGCCTGGCAGTGAATACCCATGCCAACCAATCTATTGGTTGTTTTAGTTGTATTGCATCCACGCTGGTTCATAAGAGAAACTTTATTATTCATGCTTGGTCAATAAAGCAGATTTTGACAGAACAAATTTGGATGTTGCTGCAAACAGGCTACAAATTCTACGTGCTTTACACACGTCTTCAAGCCTGCAGCAGGAAAGCTCTACAACCATTTCAGGGTGGGTACTATGTGAAATATGGTCAGAACTGTGGCAGGAGTTTCCGCAGAACACTCATAATGTCAGAGCAACTTTTTGGATATAAATGGTCATCATTTCATTTAATCCCATCAGACATTTTTATAAAATTCATGTCATAATTACCAAACAGATTTAAACGGAGCATACGAAGTCGAGGCCAAAAGCAGTAGCTTTTATTACTGACCCTGTAAATAATCAGTAATAAATGATTTTGCAAAATTAAAGGAATTTTGCTTAACACGTTGCTCACATATTGCATACCCAAGTTGGGTTTAGCCACCTTAAAAAACTTGCAGTCACTCCATCTTTTAGACCAAGTTAACAGTTCAACTTCAACCTTTATTTATTTCCAGACATTGTGTTTCAGAGAATGCGTACTTGTTTTAGCAGTTTTGTCCTACTCGTTACTGCAATTCAGTCAAATAAGAGCCTTAGATTGGAAACCAAAACTCTGCCCTGAAATCAACAAATTAAATTTCGGCATGCTTAACCTAACTATACAGGAGGCTACAGCCTTGAGGTTAACAGAGTCTGTCTGTAATGACCGTGTAGACCGATGAAGGTTGCCAGTTCCAACACTAATCCCTCTTATGTGGCTGTTTGTTATTGGGCTGTAATTGTATTCCAGTGGTGTAAAATCCCCTGCGGTCAGAGTGTGGGTTAAATTGCATGTGCGCACAGTTACAGTTCCCGGTCAAGTTGTGAGGTCACATCCAATTACCAAAAGCGGGGCTGCTGTGTCTTAGGCAGCCCATTAGGAAAGCAGTTGACACACAAAAGCACACGAGACCTTTGTCACTGCACATGCAACACACACAGAAAACAAATGTGTTTGGTTAGAGCGCTGTCATTTTGGTTGTGGGCCTCCTGGCAAAACATGATAAACTAAGGTGTTATGTGCAATATTTCATCTACACTGCTTTCAGGGCAAATGATCACATCCTGTTAAAATTAAATATAAAGAAAACAGATAAGCACTTTCATTCCATTCATCGATCTCACAGGACTCTATGCTTTACTAGTTGTTCCCAGTGATTGCCTTATCGTAAAGTCCTGCTGTGTCTAACCTTTGCATTGGTTACTTCCTGTTTAATTTTGGTACTCCCTTTTCTCTTGTGCTTTGTATTCATTATTACTTCCTCCCCTGTGATTGTGTGTCTCGGTTGTGTCTCGGTTGTGTGAGAGTATAAATCGTGCTGTCTTTTCCTTGCTCTTTGTCAGGTTGTCTGTATGGATTTGTTTTGGACTTTTGACCTATAAAGTAGGGCTGTTCCATATAACGATATATATCGGATGATGATATAAAAACGTCTATCGTTTCATTTTACGCTATCGTTTGTTTCCTGGTGTCATAAAATAAACTGTTTACAGCAATATTTTTTCATGGTTTTGATGGTCACTGTAGTGGCTATATTAATTTCTTAAAGTTCTCTCTTTCTCTTATATTTAATATAACCACTAGGGCTGGGTATCGTCACTGATTTCTAGAATCGATTCGATCCACGATTCAATTCGATTCGATTCGATTCGATTTGAATCTGGGAAATTTTGACAGTCAGAAATATTATTATTCGGATCAGTACATTTACATATTTTTGTATCTATAAAAAGGAAGCTGACACACGCAAGACTTTATCAAAGGTGTAAGTGTCACAGCAGATGCCTTTGTGTCAAAGTAGCTGAAGATAAAACACAGAAAAACATGAAGGTGATTTTCCTGGCCTGGGATTTTATAAAAATATTCTGCAGTACATCAAAAACGAAAGAAAACCATTAATCAACTTATGAACATTACCTCTGATGTTACAGCGGTTTTATTAGAGACACAGCTAAGCGTTTTGCATTTTGCATAATTTTAAAAAGTTTAAATTTGTTCAGTATTGAACGGCAGAAATTAGGTTTTCTTTTCGGAAGTAAGTAAAAGGAAACAAACAGCGGCCGAGTGCGCTGTAAACAACGGTAGACTTGTGCGTAACAAGCAAGCGAATAATGCAGAAAACAGATTTTTAGACGGGAAACTGTTCTTAAAGTACAGAGAGAGAGAGAGAGCTGTGCATGATGTGTGATTTTATTGTGGTGGAAGCAAAACAGCAAAAGTCGGAGCGAGTCCATGACGATGTTTATGTGAAGTTTGGTTTGGATCTTCTTTTGCTGCTGGTTCGGTCAATATTGTTTGGAGAGAGATCAAACTAACAGCTTTAGAATCAGTGCAAAAAGGGCGTAAATACAAAGCACGGACCTGCCGACAGATCAGAATCTGCGAGCTGTCGGCTTTCAGCCCCGACTGTGTCCGTGCCGTCGGTGAGAAAGGTGACATCTCACTGATTCTGATCCGCGGGTCCCGCTGTGTATTTAAGTCTTTGTGCAGAATCAGTGTTCCTGCTCTCATTTACTGTTTTAGCTGTTTGGTGGTTCTTGAAATTTTGTGAGGTTTCACCTGAGATTCTGGCATTTCGGGAAAAATAAATTTATATTAAAAAATCGATTCAAGATTTTAATGAATCGATTCAAGATTTTAATGAATCGATTTCACGTTATCCAAGCCAGAATCGATTTTAATCGATAAATCGATTATAAAAACCCACCCCTAATAACCACACTATGGACGACAAGCCTGTTTTTACGTGTTGTCCTTAGCAACAATGACGGTAAAACCATCGCGTGGCTCCGATGTCCGCTTGTTTGTTTTCCACATAAACCTTTCACAATAAAGCTCAAGATCCTGTTGAGACTTTTCAAAATAAACTGAATCAAGTGAAAGAGTATGCAGAGAGTTTACGGATGAGAAGAAAAAAAGGAGCCATCAGGTGCTAAAAAATAAAACTTAGACTCAAACTTTGAAAGAAACTGGTGACCGTTACAACTTATGTCTAAATGTATAGTTTCATGCATCGGTTAAAACACTCGACTCCAGGTACATGACGCCCAGCTGGAAAAACTTCACACAAGTCAAGTTGCCCGAGATTCACTGAATTTACAGAAAATGTTACATTTTTGTGATTTATATTGTTGTCAGGACGATAAATGTCTTATATCGGGATATGAGATTTTTGCCATAGTGCACAGCCCTACTATAAAGGTGCATTTAAAGGACTACATGTACATCTTATATTGCCATTTTCTGACAATGGGTCTTTACCCAGATAGGAGACATACTAATTTTGCCTATTTTATTCACTTACAGCACAGTTGTTGCACCAGCAGATGTAGGATGAGCCAGATGTGGCTCAAATGTCACAACACATCTCATATCTGGCCTTTTATAAGTTGGACCTCTGGCTGAGCTGAGGCAGCCAGATTCACCCTGGGCAAAGACAAATGTGGCCCATAAAAGAAGTGCATAACTTTGCCACTTTTAAGCCAAACATTTATTGCAATCTGGGTTGAGCGTGTGAATTTTAGCAGACTCAGTAGCGGCTTTGATCTCCCAGTGCAGCACAGAAGAATTTGTGCTATTTAACGAGTGGAGGGCGAGAGAAAAAGTAGCACGCACTGCGACTTATTTTAGCTAAATTTGGTGAAAGGTCTGTTTGCATACTGACAAAAAGTGTTGCACACTGTTACTCAATAATCCTTTGGGGGACGTGCAGCATAGCCAGAGGAGAAACTAGAGCAGCTTGCCAGTGAACTCACAGTGTGAGAAAAACCTCAAAGATGTCAGAGAGATGAAGTCTTCATGCTCTTTAACCATTACTCTACACTAAACTCCAGGAGGTTAACCACAGCACACAGCCATTGGCCAGCATTAAGCCCTCAGTGAAGCAGCTCAATAAATATTAGATGATGCCCGTTAAAGTGACCATCAAATGCAGGTCGAGGAGGAGAGCTGTAAAGAGGGTAGCATGCCAAAGAGTCTCAAAGGACACTTACAGTAAAGACGTGCAGTTTTTATAGAAGTGAATGGACCTGTTTGTGTATGCACAGGTGAGAAATTCTTGCTTGCATCCAGTGTGTGCTAACTGAAAGGCACATGTACGGGTCTGTGTTTGTGTGTGAGGGGCAGGCAGAGGTGATAAGAGTGCAGTTACAGCAGAATACTACATGTGAAGTGCTGCGTGGGTGTTGGCTGTGCCCCTTTTCCCCTGTGAAGCAGCTTCATAGGATGGTAAGTAGGATTACTGGGTTATATCCACCTTCTTCTTGCTTGCAAAAGCTTTTCTGAGAATGTCATCCGGTGGATGTTGACAGTGTTCAGTCTGGGATGCCTGAACAGATGACAACAATAATAACCCAAAGTCTGAAGAGTCTAGATATTTAACATCTTATCTGAGCCTCACAAAGCAGGAAATAATGTGCTGTGGCTCTGTGGTTTTCCCAGACAGGCATTGCTACTCCCACCTGTACTTCCAAATGCCTGCAGTGTCACCTGACCCACGTTTTCTCTCTGCTCTTGATTGGCTGCTGCTTTTCAGCTAATGAATTATGCAATATACCGTACATGCTTGCAGCTATCCATCTGTCCCTGGTTCAGTTTCAGAATAATGACTATTTTTAAAAACAAAAATCAAAAACATGGTCATGTTTTGGGACAAGCCTACTTCCTTTGCACCCCCCTCCTGCTCCTGTGATCTACACCTATATGTCTATTCATTCATCTGTTTTCTTAATTGCTCATCCAGTTCTTGGTTGTGGACAGGGTTAGGGTTAGCAAAAGGTGGGTCACATCCTATGTCAGGTCTAATGCAGAGAGACAGACAACTATTTAAGCCCACATTCACACACCTACAGCCAGTTTAGTCTCACCAATTGACATAAAATGTCTTCGGACTGTAGGAGGAAGCTGGAATATCTGGACAGAACCCACACCTCCCCTTTTCATTCTCTGATTTAAATTAGACTTTAGTAAAAGCGTCTAATGTAAATGCTGCAACATTCCTTGTTTGTGTTGCATCAAGTTTTTATTCCCAGCTCCTGATCAGTTAGAAGGCCATTTCACTAAACAACTGGCCAGCTATGCACTGATTGGAGAGGAGCTGGAAAGGGTTTAAACTTTAATGCAGTTCTCCTCAGTCTTTGTAGTTATATACCAATACATCCCACCTTTCAGAACAGCTAGAGACACACAACAGGCTGTATAAAACAGGTAAATGATCCCCTACCTCACTATTAGGCAGCTTGGGTGGAGTACCAAAGACAGAGGGCACCTTTTAGTGTCCCACTGAATTCTCCCTGCTGGAGGCTGACGCCCCCCCCCCCCCATCTCCATGTGCACTGTACTGCCAGTGACCTGAGCTCTAATCTGACTATGAAAGAGGCCGGAGGTGAATTAAAATTGATTATTAAAGTGTCACTTTACGCCAATGTCAATTGCTTCGATTAAATCCACAACCCAATTGCACTTCTCAGCGTAGCAGCTGTTTTCACCAGATCCCGCTACATTAAGCTGTAAAATAATTCCTAGTGGTTCTGCAATTCATTCTCAGTGGTGGCATTTCCCCCCACCTCTACCTCACTGCATAGAGGGTATACGCCAATCATAGCTCCACACTGACCCCTGTGGACAAAAGCGAGCACTACTCCTCCAAATCCTCCTTTTACTATAATCTGCAAAACACAACCACAAGTTATATGCACATTAACATAAAAATCAGTGTATGTGAAAGACCGAAATATAGATGAGACTAAACTTCATGGTAAATAGCTTTAGTTAATGTACTTTGACATTTTCTACCATCTAGCTCAACTATCATCTGCTCTGGTTTGCAGCACCAGTGAATTTTTAGCCTTTTCTGCTGTCTTAGCAGTCTGCATGTGATAAGTCTGCTCTCTTATCATTTCCCAGAGTAACCACCACTTAATGATCAGTCTACGAGCGTGGGAATCTGAAAAAGAGAACAGAGGAGGGGAATCTGCAGAGGAATTAAACCCAGCAAGAGCCAATAAAGGGAAAATATCCTACATGCAAAAATAACAGGCCTATGAATGTGCTGTTACAAGTTCTCGCTAACATTTATGCAATATTTAGTGAGGACACTGTTTGTTTTCATGGGTCCAATCAATAACTGCCTGGATACATTTGTAGATCAGGAAGAAGTCAGCCACCATTTATTTATGCTTTGTAAGGAGATGCACTGCCAAAAACTACTTTACAAACTCTTTGCTTTTACAGAGCTGGAGGAACAACAAAAAATAAGAGATGAAGCGAACTGAAGACTCGGCATGGCTTAGGAAACAACAGGAGTTTTATGGCTTAAGATTTGAGATAGGATATCTTACGAGATGCTTATTCATATGCTGAAGTTTAGATGAAAAGACAAGGACAAAAAAAGGGAAGAAAAATGCACATTAATTATCACTACGTCACCTGCTGCTCGAGTATGAACTGTGACACATCTGAAGCTGGAGCAGGTTTATGCAGCCGTGTTTAGGAACTCACATCACACAGCTGGAGTACGGATCCTCAATAAAGTTATTTTTTCGTTTGAGGCAAAGCTGTGATTATCAGGGTAATGAAAAACGTTAATGTAAATCTCTGCAGCCACCTGCAGGTCATAAAAGGCACTGCGGATCAATGTAACGACGTTTCTCTCCACTTTTCCAATTTTTTTTCAGTTAAATAGACAGAAACATTGTTCCAAGAATGATGTGAGCACACAGTGTAGTGAATAGTATATCTCTTTGAAACAACACTTGCTTAAATGATACAACATGAATGTCTACATATTGTACTGACATGCATACTAACATTTGCCACGATAACCATTTTTATATGTGCACGAAATGAGAGCCATCACTTAATTTACAGTAAAGATTTTTGTAGTTTTTAATAACTTATATTTCACAAATAAAACATTCCTCTGAGTTGTTGAGAAAAAAACAGTTTAACCAGATGAATTTATTAATAATTAATATTTCATATTTTTGAAAGCTTGGCAGATAGTGATTTCTCTGAGCAGCACCCTGCTTTTTTATTTATTCTTTGGCTGCCAGACATGACCGAGCGAAGCAGGTGAAATTTCTGACTGCCAAATACATAAACATGGTTTCACAAACATTTTTCACTACTGTGCAAATGTCAGTGGTACGCGTAACGTCTGGCAGGCAAATAAAAAAATCAGACAAACCGAAGAACAAATGGAGACACAGTCCACAACACACTGGAATTGACTCAACTTGCTTACCCAGTGTATCCCATCATCGTTTCAATATATTTAACCCAGAGAGAGAGCTAGCTTTGCCTGAATGCACTGGTTAAATCACAGCGTGAAGGACGGCTCAGTGCATGAAGCGACTTCATAGGGGACACATAAATTAAGTCAGCTGATGGAGGAAAGCTAAACAGCCATGATATCAATGAAAAGTGAGACTATTAACGTACTGATATGCGACACACTGCAATCTGAAACTGAAAATGTAACAACTGTAACGTAAAAAACTGAATTAATTAACAATTAATGAATCCGTTTTTTCCTTTATTCTAACACCAGATTGATGACTTGATGCCAAATGACCACGAGAGCAGGGAGATTGCAGTTGTTATCATCATCCCTAATAATGCATCACTCTAATAGTTTTCTAGGTTGTGGTGTGGTTAAGCACTAGAGTCCAGCAAATGAGTTGCCAAATGACCTTTTTAATCACTGACAGCATCTCGTGAGTTTTGGACCTGGGGATGACACTTCACAGAAATGAGGCCGTGTTCTCACTAGCTGAGTCGAGAATGGTAAATGATTTCATGTTCAGTCACACCTCAGTCTGCCCAGAAATAATACCAGTAACTGCAGTGGGGCTACTTGGACATAGCGCCATTATAATGGTAATAAATATAAATAAAGCACTTTAAATGGTTAATAAATAACCAAACAGAACCTGTAAAGATCATCTTGGAAAAGCAAAACGTGTGTTCAGATCACAATTCTGAGCTGACAGGATAGGCTTTGAAAAAAAAGTCCAACTCTAGATCTGAAATAAACATGTTTGCAGCCAGGTTCAAATAAAGCTTTTGGTCTGTATATTTCAACAACTGAACGAAAGATGATTTCTTAAAATATTCAATTAGAATGGAAGAGAATAGCCTTTTAGTTTCACCGCACATACAACGAAATTGTGGGTGCTCCACACCAACTGTGCGTGGAATAAAAGACGTCATCAAACATGCAGATCCATCAGCTGTGGCAACTCCTCGGCAATAAGAGAGCAAATATCATAAGTGTGTAACCCAGTTATGGTGATTGAAATTCTAGTATTTTATTAGCGTGTCACTGAGCACTCATTTACAAGAATGTGTGTCTGTGTGAGGCATTCACACAGTCCATGTCTGCAATTTGCTAACCGAGCCTGTGGGCATTAGCCGATAACTCGTCCAAATGTGGTCACGTGCGGATCCAAAAATCCAAGATGGCCGTAGTCCTAAAATTGAGGCTTCCAAAATTTTATTCCACAAACTATTTTTATACATAGTCTGATTGAAGCAAACCTGCTTCTATTAAGTATATTGTGTTAGTTTTCAAAGATACACACTGACTGTACTCCAGGCTCATTTTCCTTTCACAGAGGAAACATCGGTGTATCTGAATAAATTATTGCATTATTACAGACCAAAGTGTGTGGCACTTTCCTCTAATGAAAGTGGAAATGAATGCAGACCAAACGAGAGTGATTTCTAAGCGTGAGCTCATATTTCAGTTCCATCCTTCATCTTTGCCAACAGCAGAGGGAGACAGAAGACCGGTATTCTCAAACTTTAAAATGACAAGCGAGCCGGAGGACTGCACAGGTGTGTGTAGGCTGTAAACGTGTGTATGCTTCTGGAATATACTTACTGGTAACAGTGAGAACATTGGTCTTAACCTCGGCGGTGATCTGGATGCGACCTCTCCTCTCAGTGTGGTCTGTGCCACACAGGCTCGGCACGTTGGCCACACATCGCTTATGGATGTTCATCATACAGTCTGAAAAATACATATTCGCACACACCCACAGATATGTTTGTAATGTTATGCAAGAGTATTATTCATAGTGATATGTGTGCCATAAAATGATTACATACTACTGCATGTCCTCCTTCACTACATCCATGAAGTTTCTTTGTGGTCTTCCTCTTTTCTTCCTGCCTACATATCCAGCACCTTTTCCCAATATAGTCACCATCCCTCCCCTTTAATAACATTAAGGTATGAATAATGTTCTACCTAATTGTACATCCCTCTGTGTGAGCATACCACCTAAATACTGTACAATCTAAATATGGATGGTACAATCGTAAGGCTGCAGTATGTGATACATGCATAAATGGGCAGCGGGTGTACTACATACGGTCACATCTCATTCCCTGGTGTATGAGGCCATAGAGTAGGGAGCCACAGTGGTCACAGAAGGTGGGGCTGGAGTAGGTGTGGATCTTAAACTTGTGCTTTGACCTCGGGTCCTGAAGAGCAAAGGACAAAAACAGAGAATTAAAGACTTTTTCACTACAAATTAAACATTTCTTTAATGATTGTGTTGTTCAGCTGTTTAACTGTGCACCGTTCAACCGCTTAAAAACAAACAAACAAAAAAACTGAATGAATGAAGCTTTGCCTGTTCCTCTCCTCCTCCATCTGTTTGATATTCTCCTTTTATCACCAGCATTCATCTTAGTCTCTCTCTCTGACTTTCCACTTTCCACTGCTCTGAATGGTAATGGTGCATTCAGGGGAAAGTTTTGACAGGCGGTGTTTACATACGGGCACATGCACTGTAATCTGATCAAAATACATTTCCTCTGAATTTCTTTGTTGGCATCAATTTAGAAAGGCTACGAAGGATGCACATCCATGTGTGTCTGTAGGCAACAACAGTGACGCAAAAAGTTTGCATGAAGTCAGCCTCCCGTGACATCTGTTAAAGTCGAATGAATAGCAGAGACAGCGTACGGCTACGGCTACTTGCTGTCTGTGCAGGTCTGCTGCGCACAGTTGTGTTGGGTTAGTGTTACTTCAAAGGACATTACACAAAAACGTGTCTAAGTGTGTAAACAGATTGATGACCTAACCACACAGGTAAGTCAAGCACACAGATCTGGGTGTGGCTCCGATGATGTAAGAGCATCAATAACAGAATCAGAATAATTTATAGTCACATGGTCACAGTTGCTACAAGACCATAAGAACAGTAGCTGAATAAACTAAATTAAATGTTACAATATATTACAAAGTTACAAAATATAGCAAAATAAAATATACAGATTGCTCAACTATAAATATCCCAGGATATAACACAAATGTAAATGGTTGAAATGAAAACGCCTCTCTTCTCAGACTGTACGTGATATTAAGTGTGTGCACTGAACGTTCTCCTGTGACTGGACAGCACGTCATGGAGCATTGTCCTTATCTTGGACAACATCCGCCTCTCCGTCTCCACCTTAACAGAGTCCAGTTCCATCCCCGCAACATTACTGGCCCTCCGGATCAGTTTATTGAGTTTGCTGGCATCTGCACCCAGGCTAAAAAAAGGGAAAAACTGTCACTTATCTGCAATTTGGTCATTTTGTCCTTTTGACAGTAATTATGTGCTTTGAACTGACAAAAAAAATGGATGCCATTACTTTTTATGGACGTTCAGAACTGAATCATAACTGGGGCGGAAACACGGCTATTTCTGCCTAATGTGTGTGACACCTGCAACCACACCTGGATCACACACACACACACACACACACACACACGCACACGCACACACACACACGCACACACACACATTAACTCCTAGGCCGTGCACATCCGATATACCGCTTGTGGAGGATCCAAACTGTGCAGCGAAGCGGGCGTACTTCAATGTGGGAGTTAAAATATTTCTGCCAAGGGGATCCATCGCAGCTAGCAAACATGCAGATACAGAATTTAATATGATTTGTGAGGGATCTCCTCCAGCGCAAAGTGCTTTGATGACATCAAATAGACCAGTGCTTACTGTTAATTTTCCTTTAAAGCCAATTTAGAAGGAGACCACGAGTGCCAGTTTTCTTTCACACGTGCCTTCGTGCCTTTTAATCTCATGAGCCAAGAAAAAATTAGAATGATTGATGTCTTCCTCTCTTCCACACCTGTCCTGGAAATAACATTAAATTTAGGTGACCAGTCAATTATACCCAGTGTCCCCACAGTGTCTTCAGCAGTGTTGCCCTAAGCCTGAATGTGTGGATGCCTGTGATTTCCGTGTACATTTCCACGCGCTACTTTGTGTATTTGTTTCAAATGCTGTTTTTCGCCTTTCTCGAGGACAATACCACCTACTGTTTCTTTTTTGTGCCGCATAAAAACAAGGGAACATTGTGCTGCTGAAGCTCCAGTGATGAGCAGCAGCAGACAGAGAGCAGTGTGAGGGCTGATTACAAAGAGTGCCAGCTTCTTTATAAATATGAATGATTAAATGCATCTGCAGCAAAAACTCAAACATCAATGAGAAAGAAAAATCATTAAGAAGAACGCATGAAAGCAGTGACTAGGAGAAAAAAGACACCACTTTTATTGTCTCCCCCTTCTTTGATGAACTTTATTTTGATGTAAAATCAGTTTAAACAGATTTTTAAAAAATACCTTTTCTGTCATTTTTCTCACAGAAGTCAATATATGAATAAAAATAAGTTAAGTTCTTTAACCCTTCCATCCACCCTGACCTCCTCCCTACAGGACGTGGACATTGTGATCTATAAGGTTGCTTCAATATGACGGTGTTTTCAAGGATGATGTTAATTTCATGAGTCAAAACAAGCTGTGAAAAACACCGGTAGGTCTTCTTGATTTAATGTTTCCACTTAGTGAACAGTAAACTAAAGTAAAGTAAAACAAAGAAATGTAAGTTTGAATCACAGCTTAACAACAATCAGCTTAATATATCATCCTAAAATGGAAGGTTTACGTGACTGTGTTGGGATGTTCTGCCAACTTTTGTGTTTAACACTTTTAGATTTGAGTGTGAAAGGATCAGAATTGGAATATTTCAGTGTTTGGACTAATATTTGTGTATATATGTATATATATTTAATAGCATCCAGCCACAGCTTCACTGGCTCCAGTTTCTCAGTTTAGGTACAGAGACCAAGCAGCATGTGAGGCTTCCTCTGTCAAAATGACATTAGAGTTGTATATTCATGTCATAATTTCAATATAAAATAACCAATTTTGATTAGTAAGCCTTAGCATAACATTAAGGAGATTTTGTTACCTTCAAACAGAGCCAGGACATTCTGTTTATACCTTCAAATAGCCAAACCTGTTTTATTATTATGAGATGGAAAATATTTTACCACATTCTTTTTGCCGTCCTTCTACCACCATTTTACTGAAATTGTAAAGGTCTTCCAGAGGTCCTCAACTTTAATAACTGATAGCTGATAAATAACTCGACTTCGGTACTGAAATTAACCTGTTCAAACAGGCCCAGTGTCTGAGAGGGCATGCTGGGAAAAAAAAGTATCTACACTAAACTAAAGCTTCTTTTGGCCGCTCTCTTATTTACAAGGAGTCGCCACAGTGGACGCCTCTGCATATTTGAGTTGGCAGATCTTTACCTCAGAAGTCTTTTCTGACACAACCCCTCCCAGGGGATTTTTGCCTCCTCCCAGACTTAAAGAGGGGATCTTTTTCATGAAAATGTCTCCACTGTGCTATGACGGCGTACTAAGGCCACATTAAAATATATATATTATTGTTCTTTTTGAGAATAAAGTTGAAACGTGGATATTAAAGATCCTGAAAAACCAAAAAACTGCCACGGCTGCTCTACCCTCTACAAACAACTTGATCAGGTATCTTCTTGTGGTACACCATACATCCTCTTTACTGCACGAGGGTGTAAACATCACTATCCTTGCAGCTGTCCACTGCCAACTTCTCCAAGTTTCTGCGTTTTTTTCCTTCTGACCAGATGCAACTTTCTACACCATCTCTTTAACGTGTTAATACTTATCACCACGATGTGTATGTGCTAAAGGAGAAATCATTTCCTTGCTACTAAAACCAATTCTCAAGCACGAGTTCACTACCTCATCTAAACAAGGCGTTTTGTAGAGGGGACAGCAGCCGTGACAGTTGTCTGACAAGAAATGACAACTTTGATCTCCACATTTTGACGTTATTCTCAAAAATGAACAATATTTTCTTGATCTGGCCCTGATATTCCTTCATGCCATGGAGCCACTGGGGGAAAAGTAAAGTCTTGTCACCAGTTTTATGCTGATATATTTGTTTTTGTGTGTTACCATAGATATGCTTTGACACCTGTTATCTTCTCTACAGTGTTGCCAAATTTCACCCAAAAAGAAGTTATTCAAAGCAGATTTAACAAATTTGATTTTTTTTAGCATGTAAACTGAAAACCTGCTCATAAAATCAGCCAGTGACTAGCCATTAGTCCATGCTCAGTGCGCTGTTTTGACCACCTTCCTGTCACTGTGTTGTCTCTCACTCGCTGCTCTTCTTTTGTTTTTTAAAACTCTGCTGTCTGTTAAATTCCCTGGCATTAGCATCAGTCAGCTCACAACAATTACATACACATCTTGTCATGTTTTCATGATGCTGTGTGACAGGCAGATCGGTGCTCACAGTCACTCACACGAAAACTTTTTATTTTTCAGCGCTGATTTTGCCTTCAGTCCACTTACTCCTCTCAAGCTAGTACTTTCTGACATATCTCCGGTGGCAAAATCGCTGCACAGACTAAACCTGTCATGAAGCCGTTGCGTGTCATGTCGACGGGCACCACGAAGGTTATTTGTGGCTTTTACTTTTCACAGAGCTTAATTGAAACCAATATAAACATGCTCATGTTAGGCATTATTTATTCGAAAGTTTTGCTACAAGCAAGTCTGAAAAACAAAAATAGTTTTTTACTAAAAAAAAAAAATGCTGAAAAACTTAATTTTCTTCCCAAAAAGAAATGCAGTTTTTGCTTTACTCGTGCATTAAAACACAGAAGTGTGTCAGCTTGTTTTTATCTTCATTATATCATTGTGTATAGTCAGATGGCAAAAACAGCTGTTTATAAACATCAAACGCCTGAATAACAAACACATATATCTTTGTGAGCTACATATTCATGTTGTAAGAGAAAGTTATGAATTACAGGCACTGTTAGCGTGTTAGTGTTGTTTACACATATGCACGACGTCACATTTTAGTGAAAAATACCACTGCACTAAAAATTGGTTAGCAGATTGTATTTACAAACATCAACATGTGCAATGTAGACGTAATGTCACTGTTTGTTTTGGGGTCTAAATATATTATGTGATTTATAAGGATCTGAGTGTTAGATCAATAATTACCAAAAGCTATACAGACTTTGGTAATCCTGGTGCAATAGGCAGTTAATATAGTGAGTTTCATCCAGTTGAACGCATCAAGGAGGAGCAACGGAGCAAACATACATAAATATGCTACAGCAGATCTACTGTATGTTAATGAGTAAGCTGTTTTATTAACATGAAAAATGAAACACACTCAAAGCTCACATAAAAAAAACACGTTATTTATCCTACAATAATATCAAGATAAAGAAAAAAGTAAAACAAAATGAAAACAAAACAAACAGTAAGTCAGAGTTTGGTTTGATCTGCCTTTATTTTAAGAGGCGCACTTATTTTAGCTTGCATCGTCACATAAAACAAAGTAATAAATACACAGATTAACTTTTTAAATCTAGAAAAACTTCAGTTAGTATGACTCACATTGCTGTTATTGAAAAACTATGTGTACTTCCCCAAAGGCTGTGAAAGTTAACCAGCAAACATTCTTTTGTAGCCACCCACTCCGATTCAATAAGAGGCTGTAAACTTTCCTCCGAAAAAGTAAAATGTAATATAACGCAGGCTGCAACAGCTGCTTTTGCTGCCCTGATCAATAAAAGAAACGCTGTGCCAAGTGTTTACCTGACTCAGGCTTATAACCCTTCCTCTGGGAAACATGTAAGTGAAAGCGTGTGAAATATTATTTAAAGGATTTGAGCAAAATAGATCTCTCAAGCGAGCTTGGGAGAAGGGCCTTGAAAGAAAGACAGCGCAATAACGAGACAGGGGACGGAGTCGGCCGTGCTACGTATTTAACAACAATCTCTCCATCAACCTTTCTCTTTGCCTCTCAAAGGCTACTTCACAGCTTTGACGTCTTTTTAACAACCCGTGCAGACATACTGATAAATATATCATCATGTTGAAATCATATTTATATTGTTTATGTGCAGAAATGAGAATGACCATGTATAAATGCATGCTATTGGTGCATGTGCACTTGTTGTATAGGAGTGTCTGCAAAAAAAAAAAAAAACATCAGAAAAAGGTAGAAAAGGTAATAATTTAACAAAGTGAGAATCTAAAACTGAAGCCAGCAGCATGTTAGCATAAGAAAAAGACTGGAAACAAAGAAACAAGATTATTTTAAAAAGCCTTGAAGTTTAACAAAAATGCTTATTTTGTTGTTTCTAAAAATACAAACTAATAAAAACTAATAATTCACATATTCAGAGTGTATGTCAGTCAGATGAAGCTAAAGCTTTACCTCTTTGGTGTGTTTATGCTACATTCTGACTCCAGTCAAACAGCTTTTGAGGAAAAAGCAAATGAGCAAATTATGCAAAATAAACTTAATTTAACTCTGGAGAAAAAAAAAGGACTTCATCTACTCATCTTCTCTGACAAAATTAGATGACTAACCTGAACTAGCTTCTATTATTTCTTTTAAAATCTGTTGATATATGATAACGCCATGATCAAATTTACTGAGCTACTTCCACGTCCTTCTACGCTGCCTAGTTTCACATAATGTAATTGGACCTTTTTTACATTTTTCCCCCTACACATAACTTCCATTGCATTTTATCATATAAGAATCCACTTTTTGGTAACAGAGGCAGTTAATATTTTTGAATGGAAAACATACATCACATCAAATAAATCACAGGAAGTACGGAAATTCCACAAAACAAACAAACACACACAGAGTTAACCGTCTACTTGTCTTGCAAATTTGTAAAGCTACTTTGAAGCGGTGCTATTCTTATGCAACCGGCTTCTCAAACACACACACACACACACACACACACACACACACACACACACACACACACACACACACACACACACACAACACCTTCGTAAGGGTGCGTGCCTGAAATGTAGGTTTCATTAGAGAAGCTCATCCCTCGACCTCTCCCACGGGGAGCCCATTCTATTAACCCAGATCTATAATTGAATTTGTCTTTTAATAAACATGCGCAGCTGACAGAGAGGATGAGAGAGAGACATAGAGAGAGGCAGAAGGTAAAAAGGGAGCGATGGGCTGATCGCCGCAGAGAATGATGCAATATTTCTGATCGTACAATCTTTCTAAAAAATTGGTGTTCCCATAGAACACTGAGATTTTCTAGTCAAAAGACACACTCAGCCAGAGCACGTCTTTCATATCTGATGTATATTTATCTATATGTGATATTTAGATATACTCTATTTGCTAATATAGTGCAAAAATATTGGAACATTTCGACTGAGTGATCTGAAAATAACTGGAATAGTAAGCTCTCCTCTCCGTGTCAGCTCACAAAGGCAGTATCTGTGTGTGTGTGTACAGGTGAAGACACTGTGTCACATCTGACATGGTTATTAAAATGTTAATTTAGGAATTTGATAATGCTAATGTAAAAAAAAATCTGGGCACTTCTGTTAGCCTCAAATAAGTATGCTACAAAATGCCAATTTCAAGAAAAACAGGTCTGTGAGTGAGTGCCGTAAGAGGCCTCATCACCCTCCTTTCTTGTAATCGTCAGGCTTCTTGCCTTCCTGTCTTCTATATTTAAATGAGCAGCTAGTTAGGAGAAGATCTACCCTGCATTCCCACTGTGCTGCAACCAAGGTCGTAAGGCCATGAACTCATTAAAGAGATGACATAGTGGGGAAGGCGAGGCCCCGTAATTAAGAGCAGTGGCCCCCTGGGTGGAGTGGCATTTAAATAGAGGACAGAGTTTGGTATGGTGGTGTGGGAAACAATGGGAGACAGATAAAGACATGGGAGAGTTGCATGTGCACCAAATATAGAAATATATAGATAAGTGCCAGTAAAGCTAAGGGGACATCTAGAGAAAATAGAGAGGAGATTATAGAGATATGGAATGACATTTGAAGTTGCTAATGAAGAAAATGGCTTTTGAAAACTCAAGAGGAAAGAGAAGACCGAGAGGAGGGGAAGTAGTTTGAAAAACATGTACACAAAATCAAGTTATTATCATAAAAAGAGACATTAGTTTATCAGCAGGATAACAGTAAAATAAAAAGGCTATGATGTCCACAATGCAGCAGCTGCATGAATATAAGACAAATGAAAGATTCCTAAAGAATAAAAAGTTCAGTCGTCTGCCTAAACTGGCAGTTTACAGGAAATCTGAATGGATTTTTAAGGTCAAAAGAAAGAATTGTATCAGTGTCGGTCGACACAAAACATGGGCAAAGTTTTACAAATTTTGGCGTCCAGCTTGGCATTTAAGGTGCAGCCTGTTAAGGAAGCTATAAAAACATCAACTATTTGTGGCACTGCTGTGAGAAGGAGAGGCAGGATGGGTAAATGATAAAAAGATTAACCTCTTATTCATTGCGGAGAATTATCAGTTATACAGAACACGCTACAGGAAGCCAAACAGCGTTTCCTCTGAAGGCGGCACGCTAAGTGCGCTCGTCAGGCTGAAAGGGCACTCCAGAGGCAGGTAAAGACGTGGCTGAGGAACGTAGGGAGGGGCTTCGGTGAGGATAAAAACGGCACCCTAAGAGCGCTCTTATGAGAGACAGAGAAAAAGAAGGCAAACGTCTTGTTCCTTCGGGAGGATCGGTTGGAGACTAGATTTGCATTTTAAGAATATGAATCAGAGAAAAGACAACTCGTCAGCTCCTTGACAGAGCAGCATACCACTTAACGGCACTTCATGTTGTTAGAGCGGATAAGAAGGTGAAGAGAACGTTTAAAGAGAATTAATAATAATACGAGAGTGGCACAGCTTTTAACCTCCGACAATACTCTTTGAATTCATGTCAAAGAATGCGAACTGCAACCTGTGGCTCGTACAGATAACACCACAGAAACACTCAACCAGCAAGGAGGGGTGTTTTCAAACTTCAAAGATACTAAAAAGAGATCAAGGGAACCTCTGAGCTTCAGTTTTTTATAATATAAAACCTCTAAGAGGAAGAAAAGAAGCATAGGTGAACATAGGCAGCAGTTAGAGAACACTACTTTGGGTCCATGTGGTTAAATATAAGGCCGTCATTTTCTTCGTGTAGCGTGATGAAGAGCAATTACTGTAATACAGCGGTTATATTTGGCAGCTCCAGGTGTTACATGTCTTTTCTGGCTTTTATGGTATCACTTCTTCTGTACTTACTTAAATGTAATTACTAGAGAAACTCCTGGAGGTTACGGTTGAACTGTCAAGACAGGAAAAGGAGAGTGAGAAGCGAGAAAAAGATGGAGGCTGCTCAAGCGTAACACCGGCGCCGACAGGTGACGGGGGCTCATGAATGGAAATGTCGACGTGCTCTCTGTGTCTCTCGCTTTCCACGTGTCTTTCACTTACTTGTGCATGCTCTTGCTCTCACACAGTTTAAAATGATTCGTTTATTTGTACTCACGTCTGACGCGGGCCCTTTATCAGCACCTGGGCAGGAGAAAGCGACGAACTCATGGCAACGTTTGTGAACCACGAAACAACACACTGTGAAGAGAGAAAAAGAGGAAGAGAAAGCATCAGTATTCTGTACACAGCAAAGAGATCCTGCGATCTAAAAATGTCTAAAAATCTGACATTTTTTCTTTAGCTTTGACCAGTAAACACATGCTGACTTGTATTTGCTGTTTTTAAAAACACAGTCTGATGTCAACATTAGTTTCAAGCTAACTTGAAGGCTGTTCAGCCAAAATCTTAGTCTGGCACCTGTGAATGGGCTTAAATCAGCTCACATTTGGAAAAACCTCCAACATTTAAAGCTCTTCTTTAGATGTCTCTGCCTTGAGGCGACTTTTGTTGTGATTTGGCGCTATATAAATAAAATTGAATTGAATTGCCTTTTGTTCCGTTTTCTATTAAGATGAACCCACACTGCTTCAATAATGTTGAGGTCCACGGTCAGGGGAGGCCAATCCACGACTGATCTAGGTTTGCTTTTACTGCATTAAAAGTGTGTTTGGGATCATTGTCACGCTGAAAGATGAAGCAATCTGATGTTTTACAGATGTTACTGCATGGTGGGTTAAATTCTGAAGCAGAAATGCAGCCACAATCCATCACAGAGCCTCCACTGTGTTTTACACAGGCCTGCACACACTGACTGTTAGGGCTGGGCCATATCATACCGTTCACGGTAATACCGGCGTGATTTTGGGCAACGATAGAAAAATGAAATATCGCGATAGAATATGGGTAAAACGCGCATGTGCAGCGCCTATGTTTACATGCGCACATGAGAAGAGCGAAAGCGGATCGTTGAATGAAACCAGAATTGGTTTGTAAAAATGCTGCAACTTCAGTGGTGTGGAACTGGTTTAGCTTTCGTCCGTCACATACACAACAAAGCACTATTTTTGGTAGAGCATGCTAGCGGGCCGTCGTTATTACCGCGTTGTTTGGAAAATACGGCACACTTAAACTCAATCCTTTGATTTTTCTGAAAATCGACAGTGCTCCTTATAATCCCGTGTGCCTTATGTATGAATTCTGGTTGTGTTTACTGACCTCGAAACGGTTTTATGTACACGGCGCTTGAAAATCTGTCAAATGTTTCAGTATGACTTTGCTAAGCTACGAACCCGCACCGCTTGATGGATTGTTGGAGCATTACAGCTATATTAGGCAGGCGCCTCGCGGAGTGATACGTTTTAAGTTTTTAAGTTTTGTGGATATTATACATGGTTATGCTGAGGATATGTCGGCCAGTTTCCACTGGAAATGCCTTTTGGTTAAACTGTCAATTTGCACTGTTACATTTTTATATAACTTTAATACACATAAAAAACAGCTGCTTGTTTAAGTGAAAATACATTGATGTTTTTTTGCACTAATAAAGTTGTGGAGTTGTAAAGCATTTTGTCTGGTGTCAATTATATCATCAGTTAAATCGTTATCGCAAATTTTCAAATGTATATCGTGATAAATATCTTTCATATCGTCCTGCTCTACTCTCCATAAGACCTGTTACCACTGAATTTCAGTCCATTACTTGTGTCTTTTGTCGTACGCCTTTCCCCCTGTTTCCCTTTCTTCAGAATTAGGCTTCGCTGAACAGTAGATGGACCAACTGATAGGCCAGATTCATCTTTCAGGTCTTGTGTCCGGTTTTTACCGGATTTTTTCCTATTTGTTAAGCACATGACTTTCAGATTCTTTTCATCTGCTGAGAGCTTTTTTAGCCCTACCACCTCTAACCGTAACACTCATAAATTTGAGTAAGGAAATGGGAACAATTTATGTGTTTTTGCAACAGACTGCTAACACCAAAGTACCAGGGACGCAATTTAAAATTGTTTCTTTGCTAAGTTGTCTGTTATGTGTAGACTGACGACCCTGGTTAGGTGATATTTGAATGATTCACATCTAAGCATTAAGTGGCTTAACACAAAAACATTCCTCTGCTAATAACCTGTACAAGGACTGGACTGAAAATGAGTGAAAAAGCAGCCAATGACCAAAGAAAAACCTTTAAAGGATCTTCAGAAAGCCTGGAGAACTTTTGCTCAAGACCACTTTTTAAAGAAATGATAAGAAAATCTGGTTCCTTGGAGGCAAAATTTAAAGAAATGACAGGTGGCTCGAGACTTTTGCATATTCACATAATAAATATACTCATAGCTGACGATGGCTAACACAGATTATATAACTGCACTGGGTGAACAAGTACACTAACCATCTTTATCAAGATCAAAACATGATCCCAGGCACAGGAGTATTATCTGACTCACTGACTTAATTTTTATTCAACCAAAAGCACCGATATTTTTAGCAGTAGGTTTGATAGAAGCTGAGCTGTTTTGCTGTCCCTGGGCTGTTAGAAGCAGCACTTATTTAACATAAGAAAAGCTTTAGCAGTGATAAACGTACAGTGGGATTCACACCCACACTCTCTTTATTGTCACTCCAGCACCGTTGAATCACTGTCAGCCACTCTGGATAAGAGCACCTTCTAAATGTCTTGGATGTACTGTTAAATGTAACCTCTGCTTTATGGTACAGTATGTACAAAAATGACTTTGTATCAACATAATTTGCTATGTTTCTAAAGTCTACTGTGTCAACAAATTAAAATATCTCAAATCTAAATGTGCCATTTTACAGGGTTGAAGAGTTGCTGTTTTTTTGTTTTTTAAATAACAGGCATACACATCAACACACGTTTAAAAAGACCAAAGGAAAGCCTATACAATAAGAATCCAAATGTGATGAAAAGCGTAACACTTTCTGTGTTGGTAACAATCAGCGGTGCAGAAACATGTGAAAGCTTTGACGCACAGTGAGTCTGTCATTTCCCCCCTGATCAATGTCAGCTCCACTGACAGGCAAGACTAACAGAGGAAGCTAAATATATCTCACATACACAGTCCTTATGACTGTGCCCCAGAGTATATTTACATGGCGTGTATGTCAGATAGAAGATCCAGAGGCGCCCAAATACACGTTATGATAAAACAACTACTGAAACTCTATTACAGCACACTAAAATAACATTGATTAATGAGTTAGTGTGCAGTGTTTTGTGAAACAAAGCTGTTTTCAAACCAAAAATACTACTTAAAAAAAACAGCCACCACTCTACTGAAGGTTTGCTTTGCTAGAGTGATTTAAAAAAAAAACATGCTCATCAAATTTAAAAAAAGATAAAATTATGTATTTCATATCCATAGTTTGTGGGGCTTTTGTTTGCCTCATTTAGCATGCATAATTTGAATATGCAAATCTGCCCTTGTGCCTCCCGCTCAGCCACTTGCACGCAGGCTCCATTCTTCCTGTTCTTCCTAAGTTATCTTGCAAAATAGAAAAAGATCTGTGCTAAATGTTTAACTCAGGAGGACCTGGAACACAAATCTAGTGCTGTGCTGTTTTGGTTACAGGAAAGAAGAAAAAAATCCCAGAACACATGAACAAACACTTGCCTTGAGCACACTGGAAAACAGCTAGTTGCTAGCTGTGTAAATTAAAACTGTCATCAGAAGCGAAGCACTTAAACGAACACTTGCCGGGACACGCGGCACACTTGCAATAACATACGTTGCTGTCAGATTGTGTAACGTCATCTTTATTTTAATTGTCTCCTCCACTGTGCAGTGTTTGTCTGGTTTACAGTGACACACACACACTCGCAGACACACACATCTTGAAACAGAGATAAGAGGACATTTTCCTGCTGAGCTGATATGAAAAGAGTCCACGTCGACAACTTTGACTTGATAGCTTAATAACGTGTTGCTGGTGTTTGATCAATGTTAGCCCCATTCCCTGGCTGATGGGGTCGAGCCCTCGGGTTTGTAACGTATGTTAAGCAAGACGGAAATGTTCAGCTGCGGTGCTTATTTAATGTCCTACATATTTACTGGAACATGAAAAATACCATATTAGTGAAAGATTTTTAAAGTGTTGATTGATTAGTTGGTTTTTAAATTCATCCTTAATACTTTTGAGAACACTTTCAAATCATTAAAGCCACAATGACTGCTTCCTGTTTAGAAACAGAACTAAATTATGCTTACCACTTCATGTTATTTAAGCAAAGTCACACAAGCATGAAAAAGCATGGCTTTGAACACAAGCGCACAGTTTTCCCTGCACTATTGTGTAATGCACAGTCTGAGTGATTGATAGATCACAACGTTTAACAAATTGATCTTTCACTTTTTCCAAAAATGTTTCTGATATTTTCAGTGTGCATTTATCACCATGATCTCACTTACATATTTGGGGATCAGTTATCTTTGTGTCATATTCTATTTAATCCGTACCTACTGGAAAACCGGTGGTGATCAGAGGGGTTATAATTAACACAAAGGAACTTTCTCCAACACACATAAATCATGCCCACCTCAATGGTACTTCACTCCCACGCAACATCCTCTCTTTGGTTACACCACCTACGCACTGCAATGATACTGTACCACACACACTCACACACAAAGACCACCCACTCATTCCAGTGATATCGCAGATTGAATACGCAGGGTGTGAGGGTGGAAGGATGGGAGTACAGAGAGAAATGGTGTGAGCTGTGCGCACATATTGCTTCAAGGCAACTGCTCTTTTCGAGTATTGCTACTGCCAAATCCCTAATGAAAACACACTAATGCATGCACACACATATACACATACACGCAGATCTGCCAATAAAATAGTGCTGTATGCCATTCAAGCATATGACCTTTGGGCCAAAACCAAACACCAAAAAATACTGTCAGAGCTAAAATGTGCCCCTCCTTTTCTCAATAAATCTGTTAATTAGTCATTAGTTGCTCAATTATTTACACATCCACTTAGCTGACCCGAAACACTGACAGGCAACACATGCAAGACAAAGGGCATCACCTAATCTCACAAACCCAGATCCCATTTGCTGGATTAAGAGAAGGAGGCCATCTTGAAAGGAGTCCTCCAATCAGCCAACTGAGGGTTACCCAACTGCTGTACCACAATGCATAGGTCAAGTGATAATTGGTTGAAAAGCTGATTTAAAAAGAAAAGGGAACCATAGACAGTAACAAAGATGGATTTAGCTTGAACTCATTAAACATTTTCCTGATGAGTATATGGATTCAGTTACTTATTTCAGGTCACACTAAATGAAACGTTATAATTTTATATATTTTGGCTTTTAAATCATCCGTGCATTTTTGCCTGCTTATCTAGGGCTGGGTTGCGGGGACAGCAGCCTAAGCAGAAAAACCGAGACCTCCCTCTTCCCAGCCACCTCCTCCAGTGTAACTAGGGGAACACCGAGGCATTCCCAGACAGCTGAGAGATGTAATCTCGCCAGAGTGTCCTGGGTCAGCACCGGTGTCTCCTTCCAGTGGGACATACCCAGAATATCTGACTCGGTAAGCGCCCAGAGGAAACCTGTCAGGTGGCTGAACCACTTCAGCTGGCTTCTTTTGATGTGGAGGAGCTACATTGAGCCCCTTTGACATGACTGAACTCCTCACCTTGTCTCTAAGGGACAGTGAGAGGCCAGCCACCCTTTAGTGAAAGCTTCAAGCCATTTGGTCCCTGTAAAACCACTGTAGGAGCTTGAACCACACTGCAAGCACTAAGTCGAACAGATTTCCAGTGGGTGTTGGACTCCGCCAGAGTTGCCCTTTGTCACCAGTTCTGCTCAGAATTTTCATGGACAGAATTTCTAGGTGTACCCAGGTGGTGGAAAGCTTTCACTTTAGGTGCCTCAGTATTTTATCTCTGCTTTTTGCAGATGATGTTAGCTTCATCAGGGGGGTGGCCTCCAGCTCCTCACGATCAGCACACCCAGATCTAAGCCCATGATCCTTAGCCTGAAAAGGGTACACTTGCTACCCCAAGTGGAGCAATTTAGGTATCTCGGGATCTTGTTCACAAGTGAGGGGAGAGGAGAACAAGCGATTGACAGTGGAAATTGGGGCAGTGGCTGCAGTGAGGAGGCTGTATCGGTCCATTGCAGTAAAGAGAGAGCTAAGCAAAGCAAAGTTTTCAATTTACTAGTCGATCTATATCCCAATCCTCACCTGTAATCTTGAGCTGTGGGTAATAACAGTTGGTAACAAACCAAATCCAGCCAACTTGTGGGCTGGGGCCAACTTTTTGGAAGCTGACAGCTGGAACCGAGGTTCAGCTGCTCATATAAAAGTATTCCTGCCCTGTTGACCTGTTTGTTCCTATTTCCCCTCCCCCCACCTTTTCTCTCTTTCTCTCATTTCTCAGGGGATGCCAAGCCCAGAAGTGATGGTACATATTTCCGGAGGATTTCCAACCAGCAGAACCACCATCCTGCTCCTTTCCTCCATTTTGCAAGTCCCTAACACACTAAATATTTCATAAACAATCTCAGTAGATGTTGTGGTTTTTGCTAATGAAACCAAAATAAAAGATTTATTATTTTCTCAGCATTCAACAGCTGCCGCTACTGTGCAATCCTGCATGGATTAAACTGAGGGTTGTTCCCTGTCTACCTCCCTCACAAACCGTGCTTTTATCTGTCCTCCTGCTCCACACATCTCTGCCCCCTCGGTGCCCTCTGTGCACCCACACGTGTGTAGTTGGCACCGTGCCGTGCCTTCATTATTTATCATACAAATTAAATATTCATGACATTCATCAAGAACACAGAAACACATACTACAAACAGGCACAGTTACAGGTTTCTCCCATGTATCTCTCTCGTTTTTTCTCCATCTCAGTAACTCTCATTAATTTGTTACACTTCAGTTTATATTAAAGCAATGGAAAGCACCTGCAGAGCTTGGCAGGGCATTAAGTTGCTGGTTGCAGATAGCACCTCTTTTTTTCTTCTTATGAGTGAGAAACTGGTGGATAAAATCAGCTAAAATGGTAAATGATTTAAAGCATCCACTGCTATGCAAGTGCAAACATGTTGTCCACAATGCAAAGGTTTTCATGGGCCTTTTTCCCAGGAGAGGGCGGGTCATTACATGCACAGTCAGCTGTCCGCAGCATGCGTTCCTTTTCCCCATCAGTAACTACTTTAACAAGAAAAAAAGCTTCTCACTTCACAACAGAAATACATTTATAATAGCATAAGTTTGTAGGACATAAATGTTTCTCTTAGAGCAAAAAGCATAAAGTAAGATTTTGAGCTCTGGGTCATTTTTAATGTTGCTTGCAAACAACTGGTTAATCGAAGAAAAAATAACCACCAGATGAATCTATGATGAATTCAGTCATTAGCGTTGATTCGATTCCCTAATTGCTTTTAATGGATGTTCCGTTCTTTATATAACCACTGGAAGTAAAATGCTAAAAGTTTCATGAATCGCAAAGGAAATGAAAGCGTTCATCCCAGCAACCGCTGGGTTAGGCCGCTCACACGCAGACACAGAAACATACAAAACACACCTCTTGAAATATCTTTGTGCAACTACAGCTCTTTGACGTGTGCCACGCTGCCCTAATCCCTCCCCAACAGTCACGTGACATGATTATATAAAAGCTTATTGTCAGTCAATATCATCTTCCCATCAGGCTCTCTGTGCATCAATACGGTGCAAAAGAGGAATCAAACAGAGAGACACTGCATTACAGTAAGACTGCATCATCTTACATGAAGAACATTTTGTGAAAGATTACTCAGAAATCTAAAAACTTTCTGAGCGCAGATAATAAATCATTTGCTCTCATACTGAAGCGAAACAAGTCGCAATTAATGTTTTCATTAGGAACACTTATTAGAGACAGCATTTACTGAGCTCTAATGCAGTGAAGCACTTTACTGTTTTTTTTTCAATTTTCTCATTTATACCTCTTTTTTTTCCACTTTGATTTTTTCTTCCCCTCTCCTCTCTTCATCTCTCCAACTTGCTCCGGTATATTCTGTTTATGAAATGTTGGCAGAACACGATGTCGTACACAGCCTTTCCCTCTAATGAGCTGCCAACGTGCGTGCGCCTGTGCATTTGTTTTGGTGTGCATGCGAGACGCAGTGACATGCAGCGATGTCCCAGATTTAGATGCTTTCAGATTCAGTATCCAGGTTCAATGCTACACCACACAGAAATCTGTAGCTACTTCTATTTATTAATCTATAGCCATAGTAGGCTGTCACCTACAGCGTTTCCTGCATTGCAGACACTTACTATAAGTAATACTACCTTTATCGCTGAATTAACATGCTGAATATAAGAGATCAAGATTAACTTACTCTTTTCTGAGAATGAAGGTCTTGAATCTTGAATAATTATTTGTATATATTCGTCTGGTTTGACAATGAGCATGTTTATCTTAGTTTTCTGTGATGTAGTGAGCAGCCATAATTGCGCCCATTGATGCTGGATCTTACAGCTTTTGTTGTAATTTCTAAAATAATTATAGCAAATGATACAAGCTTTGGATATAAAACTGTCCTTTCAGCATACACGTTATGCAAAAGTGACATAACGAGCCTATAATGACAGTACATGGTCTTCTGCTGCAACAGAGATGCTCTTCTGCACACCTTAGTTGTAATGAGTGTTTATACAAGCTCAAAGTATTCTTTCCATTCTCTTCTGACCTCTGTCATCAATGAGGCGTTCTCACCCGAAGGACTGCCGCTCACTGGATATTTTCTCTTTTTCAGACTAATCTCTGTAAAATGGCTGAACTGGAAAATCCCAGTAGATTGGCAGTTCATGAAATACTCAGGAAAGCTGATCTGGCACCAACTGCCATGCCAGCCACTAAAAATCGCTGTTCTTCTGCATGCCTAAATGTACTGAGTTGCTGCAACGTGACTGCCTAATTAGATAGTTGAGTAAAGGAGCAGTTTATCAGGTGTACCAGTGAATGTATACTGACTGACTTGGCTCACTCATTTGGCTACAAAACACCTGCATCACACCTTCTCCCTGACTGCAGCCTAGCAGACCTGGCACAGTGTTTAAACAGCGTAGGGAAAGGTCTAGGCGAGCACTACTGTTGCCGTTTCTGTTTCTTGCTCTTCCTACTGTCTCAGTGAAGAGGAAACTTCCTCATGAGTGGGGGTGAAAAACTCAAAGAGGAGGCTGGTGCAACAGGAGGAAGGCAAGAAGAAGAAGAAGAGCGAGGTGATAAAGAATCGAAAGCAAGAAGAAGAAAGTCAATGATGTGAACAAAACGGAGCACCATTCACCTTGGGCACCTCCCCTCATGTCTGTGCGTGTTTGTGTGTGTAACTTCTTATATAAGGGGGAGGTGAACAGCCTACGCCAATGTATAAATACCCACGATGCCGCTGGTGGAGCAGGGAGAAGGGTCAGAGTGAGTCAGCACACCCATATCACTCCTCCTCTTTCTCTCTCTCCCTTCCGTCAATCCATCCGCTCTTCTTCTCCTCTATACTCCTCCTCCTCCATCTCTCCAGCGATCATTTTTCATCTTGTTACACAAAAACAGAGGATTTCACTTGGCAAGCGAAAATGTGACCTTGGGTTGGTCATGCTCATAAAGACAAGTAGGGGTGTAAACAAAGTAAAACAATCAATTAGACTTTCACAACAGGACCCTTTCACCAGTGCTTTTACGCAACGCTTCCCAGGAAATCTGGCAAATCCTAAAAGATCATCAAAAGGTTATATTTGTTAGATTTCAGGCGTATTTAACATCTATTCTTTTTATTTTTGCAACTTCAACAGAGTCCATCTGCTCAAGTGGTCCTTGAACACTTGCTCCTTTCATTTCACTCCTCTTAGGATGCTCCATATGTGTTTGTGGCATGTGGCTGTTTGCTGTGACTATGGCTGCATTTAGAGAGATTCTTCTCTAGCAGGAAAAATCTGCTATAAAAACAAGTCACGTGTTAACTATAAATGATTTGACAGCTTACTATAGGGGGAGTCCACTGCAAGGCAATCACTATCAGTCCTAAAGCCACAAACGGGCCACAGCTTTTGAAAAAGGGGAAGAAAGAAGCAGCGTTAACACTGTGTGACTTCAGTAGATGGTAACATGCAGTCATCATAAGCAGGAACATGCAGCTGTCTTACGTTTCATTTACTACTCCTTGAATAGCAGATAATAAATTATATAAAATATCAGCAGAACTATAATAGGAAGACGCTTTTTTAAAAATAATGTATTGTTTCTCGTTCAATAGCTATTCTAATATTAAATAGGAAGATAACAGAGTGACAAAACAATAAAACTGCCTTTTCAGGAGACACTACAGTCTGTCTGGCTTCTTGCGCCGCTCGATTTCAGTTTCAGCTCTGTGCCAGCGCTGTAAAAGTTTTGGCACAGAGTGATTTCACGTGGTCCAGCTAACACCTCCACCCTTATCCTCTCTCTCTCTCTGTCTCTCATCTGCTCCGTCTCTAGCTCATTCACTGCATTCCCTTTCTTTCATTCACTCCATCTCCTCCTCTTGATTTCTGGCCTTTCACTCTCCTTCTTTTCCCCATTTTATCCCAGGCTCTGCTCATTCATCCTTCTCTTTATCCTGTCACCCAATTCCATCCCCTACTCGCTCGATCACATTTTTCAGCAAGTTGGCTGGCCTCCACCTCGCGGTTAATATATTTGCTTTTTAATCACATACATGCAACTGCAAACTTTCAGATCTGAGAGCTTCCTAGTGTTTGTGCAGTCTGCAGCTGAGCCACTGCTGTGTGGGCGTTACGTAGGTGTCTTGCTTTTTGTGCACCTTGATAGAGCTTGTTAAGATGGGGGAAGCATACGTTTCCATGTGTATCAGTTTCTTCTAATGGGTGTAACACTGATGGTGTAAGTAGGCCTGCGTGCAATGCATATATTAGTACCAATAACCTAAAAGAAATCGAGTATGTAAAAACAATCTACTTAAACGACGAAACATAAGTTTGGATTAAAAATATATTGTCAAGAAGATGTGCTGAATAGCTGCACGGCACAGTAAAAAACACTGACATTTGCACTGTTAATCTCTGCACCAACACTTGTTGTCTCTTCTCGCTCCCTGTTTGTGTGCACATGGAGGGCTCTTCGTGTCCTCTCACTGCAGAAGTACATCTACCTCCGCATCTGCTGAGCATGTCCAGTCGACACACACACACACACACACACACAGACACACACCGGTAACCCTGTAATCTCCTGTACTGTACATCAACTTTTCTTCACTATGCTTCACTCTCCTGCCCTCATCTCTCACTCACTCCACCCTTCACTGCCACTCTCTCTCTCCCTCTCTCTCTTAACTCCCCCGCAAACAGTACCTGCTGTTTTCGGCCAGACAGCAAGAAAATAACTGCGGGTAGGAAAGAAAAAGCAGAGTGAACGCTCGAGTGTATACAGTGTGGGTTCTTTACATTAGACATCCTTGTATTTAGAGCAGGCATGCAGTTTTACCTGATCTGAGGTTACTCATTAACAGAGAGAGAGATAATATGAAGAGGATGAGGGAGAAAGAGTGGGTGAGAGAGGACATCGAGGTGAGAGTGGAGAGCCGATGAACAGCTTTGAATACCAAATAATACATGAAATACAAGTACATGTGCCAGCACTGATTACAGAATGAAACACAAAAATTCAGACCGATACAGGCAGCAATTTGATTTGTTAATGTGACTTCAACAAATGAGCTGATGATAGCCAATCATGTTGTTGATATACGGAGCTAAACTCAGTCCAGAGGGCTGTGCTACGGCGTGAGACTAAAGTCCTAGAGTTTTCTGTGTCCTGGCTAAATCAACGTGGTAACTTTATGGGAACATATTTACTACAGGTTTGTATTTTCTAAGAAGTTTGTGTTTTTATTCCATTTTGACTTTTTGTTTTTAATTCAGCTTAGTTAGTTTTTTCTTTAGTTTCAGTTTATTTTAATTATTAACATATGGAGGGGCAGGATTAAGGAAAATTAGAAGTTTGTTATCCTCGATGGTTATCTGCTGCTTAGTCTGTTTTACACTGCAACAACTAGAACACAAAAAAAACTCTCTAAGAAACCTGATCAATCAGTCAAATTCATTTCACTTTCACCTGTTGACAATCTAAAGCGCTTTCCACATCCCCTTCAACAGGCTGTGGGACAGTAACCTTTTATTTTTACAGTAAATGCATCCAGTTTCAAGTTTCAGAGCTCCAAAGTGCATGATAAAAATAAACAGCAGCACAGAGAGAGCACTCAGCAATAAAATAATTAACTTGAAATAAAATGTTTATTTTACCGCTCTGTGTGCTGATCTCATCCTATTTGCAATACTGTTGCATTTTATTGTTAAGTGTTTTTATCTTCTTTATAGATTTTTATCATCATCATCTGTTGACGGTACCATCATCTGATAACATCTGTTTGGAGTCGGCTGCACTTACAGGGATCATTTTGTGTGGAAGAAGAGTCACTTGACCTGTAAAAAGCCTGCCTTATCAGAGAAAGTTGCTAAACATGATTGTAATATCTGTCATCTCCAACTGAGGCTTTAGCTTTTGCCGACCCAGCTAATGCAAAGAAACCCTGGCTGTGCCGAACTCCCTTCGTAGTATACAAGTGGAGGAAATATGGCAGAAATATTGTGGACCTGTTGTGAACTCTACCACTACATCTCCAGCTTAGAGCTACAATATGATTGATCTGACTGACATTATAATGCCACAGTGCTACAAAGCTATAATTCACTCAGTAAAAGCTTTTCGCTGTATATTTATGGTACGCTGTACGTGATCACGTGATCACACACAGTGTCAGTTTTAACTCAGAGTGGATTGCATCCACTAGTAATTTGCAACATAACTCTCCTTAACTTATTAATACACACGACCTGATAGATAAGGGCTTAAAGAACTACACATAACCCCTGACACAACCACTGATGTTTGGTATTTTCAATAAAAAAAGGCAAGCTCTCCAATTGAAACCATATAGGTGTAAAGTACCTATCGTCATGGTTATAATAATAAATAAATATATATATAGATATACACACTTGTCACATGACCATGAAACTGTTGTCATTATGGAGAATTTGTTGAAATAACTGATGCTGTCTTACATAATTGAGTCCACAAAATATATCTAATGCTTGCTCAAACAACCTCTGAGGTTATTATTTATTGGAGGATGTTCTGGCGATGCTCAGCACTACCTAAGAACGAGTAGCTGCTTGCTCAGTATTTTCACATACGACTGCTCTCTGCCAAAAAGAGAGACGAGATAAGAGAGTTAGCAATCAGGAAATTTTCTTAATTTTGATAACCTGGATCTTCACGACATAAATCATAGTTGCTGATACAGGCAGATAATGTCATGTCCACCTGCTTATTTACACAGCATTATGCAGCTTCTGTACAGCAGAGTAGCAGCGCAACACTAGCAGGCTGAGGGGGATAAAACTGAGTGCAGTAAAGAAAGGCTCAGCTTTTGGCCAGATTTATTGAAGCCAAAACTTTGCTGTTAAGAAAAAAACCTCCTCGCACATCTCTAATGGGAGATACCAATCAAGCTACATTTTAGCTTCAAAGATCAGGCGGGCAATCACTGAAAAATAAGGACCAAATTAAGACCAGCCACATATGTCCGCGTGGTGTGAAAGCAACTTAAGATATTAAGGAAAATGTTATGTTATACCTATGTTTTATCACCCAAAAAAGGTTACCTTTTTCAAAGAAGTGAAAATGTGAAAGAAAGATACATGGCTGGCATCCAGATAAAATGTCATCCTATTCCTCTTCACCTCAAGCCTCACCTCCTGAACTGAAGTCTGGGTTCTAACACAAAAAACATGCATATTTAGTCCCAGCTAAAGAAATAACAACAGCTGGTTATAGGCTAATTTAATGCTATGTAACATTAGGCTTAAATGCCCTAACAATACCACTTTCCCACTAGTAAACTGTTTGGTTACATTCTCACATCATATGAGAGTTTATTCACTAAGTGTCAGAGTCCAACAGCGTTATTCACTTCAAAGCTGGTTTCACTAACAGCAGCTAACAGAGGCTAACAGCAGCTAATACAGGCTAACAGCAGCTAACAGGCTAACAGCAGCTAATACAGGCTAACAGCAGCTAACAGCAGCTGCTGTTACAGCCAGAGAAAATAGACGTGGACACCAGCTGAGCAAAGTTTTCTGGTTCTGTTTTGTTATCAGCTGAAGTTAACAGCGGACAGACAGCCTCTAACTCTGAATTATTAAATTGGGAAGGCTACGAAAACAAAATTAAGTTGACTGCAGTCAGTGGTGGTAATAGTGAGATTTTACACACTATACTTTTAAGGTAGGTTAGAGAGCAACAGTACAATGTTGTTTTGATGTAGTTGTCAGTGCTAATATTCAGAAAGCCCAAAAACAACAGCTAGAAAAGTAGGATTCAGCAAAAGTAGAATTTGTGCTATGTGAGCGTTTAGCTAACAGGTAGAATATGTAGCACAAAGAAAACAAGAGCTTGTGTGTGTGTATGTATGCTTGCTTGTGTAACTGCGCAATTTGGAGGGCAACAGAGCAGGAGCTACACAAAACATACACATATTTTGACAACAAAGAAATTTAGCAATAATTATAGCCAAGACCGCAAACAAAAAACTCAATGACACATACTTGAATATCACTTGTTTTGTCTTTCTTTCTCTTTCTCCCTCTCACTGTCAAACTAAAATTTGAATGTCCCTTGATGGCGTGACAAGAAAATTGCCATTATAGTTATACAGAGGTTGTTTACATTCATCTGCAAAGAGTACATGAAATAAAACGATAATGCTAAATTGACACTAGCGTAGGTGGACGATATTTAAAAGAAAGAGGCTCTGTCATTAAGTGACAGCCCATAAAGTCACAAACTTAGGTGGTCGGTGAACAATGAGGAAGCTAATAGGGAGAGAGTGAAAGAAGAAGACTGCTGAAGTTAAATCAGAGAGAGGGGGAGAGGAGAAAGGGACACGTGTCAGATGAGGGAGACAAAGTGACAGATGTGAGGGGAGAGTGCCACAAAAGGACAAAGTCAAATAAGGAAACAAAAAGAAAGATAGAGGAAGAGGCATAAAAAGAGGTCTGGGATAACTGCTCTCCTGTCGGCTTGTGCCCCTGTTGCTAGGTTACCATCCGTAGATGAATGGGTTAAAGCATCTGAGGAGCGACAGTGACATAGTTTAGCTGATCTCCATCAGCCCATACACACACAAAAAAATGGAGCAACTGTGTGCAACCCTAGATTTAGATTTAGATTTTGCCACTGAAGATCTGCATGCAAACAAACTCACATCAAGAAGATAAACACTCCACAGACAGAAAGTCCAAACATGGACTGAGCGAAACCTGTGCCAAGTCTGGGAACGCATGTGTTCAGATTTTTTTCACTGCCAGACATGCTTATAGGATAAACACACGATGGAGTCACTAAAAACCATAACGTACCACAATCTTAACAACGTTCCCGTGAAACAAACCTTCCAGTAACATTGTGAAACTTAAACTATCTGAATATTTTGACGAGGTTTTTCCAGCGAAACGGTCTCCGCACATGCACTTTGTGGTAAAAAAAAAAGCCACTACTAAAAGCTGATCCACTACAAAAGCCCATGCAAACAGAAGGAGAGCCACATTTGCACAAATGTTTAAGCAGACCTCGATATACAATATTAAACTGTAACATTTCCATTAGGGAAAATAGATATGTGTAAAGACAATAAACAGAAACAGAAGAAATACATAAAGAAAATAAGTGTAGTTTTAATAATAATAAGAAGAATACAAATGCTAATGAAACAGTGCAAAGAATAAATATAGTTCCTAGCATTTGCCTTTTAGGTTTATCTTTTCTTCTTTAGTTATATGTGATATAGTGTGGATGATTGTCCTATTTTTCCCATGCTGCATGCAGTATTGCGACATACTATGAGAACACTGCCATTCCCACTCCTAATAATATCACAAATAACAAGAAGCACTCCGAGAGCACAAACTCCACCGAGGCAG
This sequence comes from Copadichromis virginalis, assembly GCF_057382275.1. Lineage (NCBI taxonomy): Eukaryota > Metazoa > Chordata > Actinopteri > Cichliformes > Cichlidae > Copadichromis > Copadichromis virginalis. Next base: position 14,797,474 of record NC_140621.1, read on the forward strand.
CTCACTCTCTCTCAGTATTTACTTTTACGGGAATAGGATTATATTTTGAATATTTAATTCGTTTTCTTTGTTCTTTTTAAATGTACTTTAAGTAGTGCAGTACAAATCACATAAGCAAGACAGATGTTTACTTTGATTGCATAAACACTATGTAGGAGCAGGTAATGGATATTCTGTACTGATTTATAAATAACTAGACATGAATAACTTCAGCTTACTACCAAATATTATACTACAGTATATTTCTAACTAACTAAGCAGCTCATTCTTTTTCTCTGACACTTGAAAAACACATTTTGTTGTGAACTTGAAAAAATGTCACTGTGGGATTAGAGGTCAAATGTGACATGATCTTTTATCAAAGTTTGACCCTGTTTGACCTTAAAGAGGAGCGCAGAGGTCCCGGGTAAGAGCATATTAAGAATCGCCACAAATCTTTCCCTATATGCCTATATGTTGGTGGTGGTCAGAGGGCCCAGTGGCGCCAGTGTCCGGCAGCCTCGCCTCTGTCAGTGCGCCCCAGGGTGGCTGTGGCTACAGTGTAGCTTGCCATCACCAGTGTGTGAATGTGTGTGTGAATGGGTGGATGACAGGTTGTGTAAAGCGCTTTGGGGTCCTTAGGGACTAGAAAAGCGCTATACAAATACAGTGTCACATGATACTGTGGTGTCACTGTATCATAAAACTGCCCTTCCTTCCCTTCATTCATTCATATCCTAATGATATAAATAATTAATGTGATTGCTCCTTTTTCTCTTTCTGCAGTTGTTTTCACACTCGCCAAACTTTAAACTGATATTTTGAGTGCAAATAATTGGCTGAAAAAGATACAAAACACAGTAAACAAGCTTAAATATTCATATGTCCTAATAGGGCTGCTCAATTAATCGAATTTTAATCACGATTACGATCTGGGCTTTCAACGATCATTAAAAATGACTGAGCCGATTATTAGCCCCTCCCTCATTTATCCGCGACACCTTAAAGGCCGGTCCGTGAAAATATTGTCGGGCATAAACCGGTCCGTGGCGCAAAAAAGGTTGGAGACCGCTGATTAAGAGGACCCGAGGGAAGCTCGGAAAGCTAAGCAGAAGTTATTTGGAGAGGAGAGTGACTGCCGTTGGTTGAAAAGAGAGGTAAAAAAAAACTTCAGTGGTGTTGCACACTATTTTATATTATTTTTTAAAGTCATTATTCAATATGTTGTTATTGTTAACCCTTTAAAGCCGGTCAGAGCAGCACGCTCTGTTTTGTGTAACTATTTTTAAATCCCTGTAGAACCTGAACCGTGTAAGCTAGCGCAATAATTTGTTTTGCATATGAAACTTACATCTTATGCCATCAGCTTGTCCTCGGTCACGGTTTCCTTCCACATAAATTACATAAAAAGCGCTTGCATGAACAAAAACATAATATTCCAGAAACACGCTTTGCCGATCCGATCAGCTGTTCGTAACACTTGGCACATTGAAACAGACGTCACCGCTAACTATCACATGTCCGCCATTTCCTGCCCGAAACCGGAAGTGATGTCATTTTCGCGGAAAAATGTAGTTTTTTTTTACTTGTAGGCCTTAAAAGCCTATACTGGTCATGTTTGACTTTTCTGAATAGTTTCTGGGATGCTTAGAACTCGAATTGCACTGCTGGAAATAGTTTATTTTGATGCACCTGCTGTTTTCTTTGCGAATTTGCATCATAGGATTGTTTTTGTTTTTCCTGCAGTATATAAAAATTGCTGTATCTCCAAAATAAAACTATGAAGACACTCAAAATAAACTTTTTTGTATTTAAAGTTTTGAGGGATAAACCTCTTAAATTTCTCCAAGTAGAAATATATGTTAAAAAACAAAAACAATTTTCAATTTTTTTGTAGTTTATTGCACTTTTTTGCAATTAATGTAGTTACTATGGACTTAATGCATACATATTATTAAAATATGGGCTATAACAGTTGTATAGCAACTTGAAATGCTCCCACAAATGGCACTACAACATGTAAAAAAATAATATAAGCTCTGGCGGACTTGGTTCTATAGTAGGTCTTAAAGGGTTAAATAAATATCGTCAAATAATCGCGATCTCAATTTCAATGAAAATAATCGTGATTATCATTTTTGCCATAATCGAGCAGCCCTATGTCCTAATATTATCCTTCTATAGCTTTTGCAGTAATACTCTTAATATTATGAAGTGTAACTGACAAACAGCATGGACTCTGAACATTACTCATCCCTTATTTTTTGTTTTAATTTTCTAATTCCAGTTCGTCTCGCACCCCTGTCAGTTTCACTTCCTCATTTTGTTTGTTTTCCTGACAGTTTTTTGTGACACCTGCTTTCAATTAGCCTGCCAGTCTCTCCTCTACCTGATGTGTAGCTCTTCCTGTTTGCCACACTGTCTTGGTCCTTCCCAGTCAAGCGCTCCAACATTTTGTTTATCTTTCTTCTTTTCCCCCATTTGACCATTCCCTACTACTTTTTTTTCCTCTGTCCTTTGCATGCTCTTTTGCTTTGCTTGTCCAGGATTTTGGACCTCATTCTCTATTTTTCCTGAGTCTTTTTTCCTGTCCTGAGTCAAAAAACAAAAACAAAAACCAAATTATATCATACTTTCCTCAGTTTTGCAACAAAACCATCATGCAGTTGCATCCCTTTTCAAAGAAAGTCTTTCAAACCCACAATAGAAGCACAGCAGCTTCTGTTCCCCAGCAGTTAGTAATCCAGGTGGGCTATCACACCTACACACCATGACTCATGTTTTAGACATTTAGCTCATCTCATCATCATCACCAATTTGCCCTGAATGCAATAGATCGAGTTCAATTCGTAGATCAGCTACGCTCCAGTCAGGCAACAATGAGCGATGCAAAGGTGCCGTGACAGTGATCATGTAGGAGACAAGTGTTGGGAGAGTAAGTCGTTTAAAAAGACGAGCCAAGGACTTTGAGTTTTGTGGTGGCAGTAAATTGGGTGGAAAGACTTAGCAAACACATTTGTGTTACAGCAATAAGAGCATGCTTAACTTTTATTTGATCAGTTGCCTGTAAAATCATGTTCAGGTAGCACGCATGACAGAAGGATTCACTCCAAGGTGATGCTGAAGCATAACTCCAATAAAACCATTCATCCTTATGTGTTTTGTAAATCTCCACACAGGAAGAAGCTGACCTGATTGAGCATGTTTAGAAAGTCCACAATCTACATTAATAAAGGATTAATAAAGGTTCCCCTTTTCAATGTCCAAGTGCCAGTCACCACAGGACAACCTAAAGAGAGCCAATGTCCCAGTGGGTTAGAGCTACTCTGATGGCACAAGAAACCTCTATCCACTTTTAGGCATATGGTTATAATGTTCTATGCATGCTAACATTGTGCTAGCACACATTTCAGATGACGCTGATGAGCTGATTAGATTTTTGTCTGACATTTACTTATAAAACGACAACAAAAGGAAAACTACACCAGGTGACACTAAAGGAAGAACTGTGGTGCCAAAGGTCAAAGGTCACGCAGGAGGCAGGGACACCAAATTTCAGTACTTTATTAAATAAATTAAATACTGTGGAAATACTACAAATAACAGAGCTCATGTCATGCACAGCCATTCTGAGATGACGTCAAATTAGCAAAAGATTTAACTGAAAAACCATCTAACACACTAATGTTCACAAACCTACCTCCTAATTCAAAGCAAGCTAGAAAAAACCTGATATCTACCTGGTGATTGAGTTGAATTTTTTCACATTCGGCAACCAATTGCACCTTGTGTTGACTACATGGTTGCCCCGAGCCTGAATGTATTGCTCACTCACAACATTTTTGATTGCAATGTGATTGCAACCTTTCTGCAGTCACTCTCAGAGAGCTTGTTGGAGGTTTGCAAATAATTATTGTCTAATTTCTAAATGCACATCAGTCTGAATAAGTCTTTGTCAATGAGCACAACTCCAGGAGGCTTGACTCAACAGGCTGCCAACTGGTTGTACTGGTTATATTCTTACAGAGCAGAAAAGTTGTTCAGCATATCGCAAAAACTGCAGTTAAAAATGAACAGTAATACTGTTAGAAATTGCAGTAATATTGTATTGTGAGTGATGTTTCATGATAACATCATATCGTGGAGTGTTCGGTGATTCCCACCTCTAGTAACCACCACAAAAGTGCTGCAATGTTTCCATGAAGCTGCTTCGTTTATTTTGCAAATCTAAAGAGGAAGGATCTAAATTTGGGTACTGTGTACACACTGTCCAGTCTCTTTTTTGTTTAAGATGTCAAACAAGACTGACCCACATGGACTGTCTGGTTTGCCCTGATATGGCTCCAAGGTGTCACCGTGGCAACGGGTGTAGAATTGCCGCAAATGTCAGCAGCAAGGACAACCAAGCCCTGAAGGAGATCGTCTGTCAATGTGTAACTGAAAGTGAGTACGAGCACACACAGACACACACTAATACAAACAAACACACTCTCAGTGATCAGAGACTTGATGTGTGAAAGTGGATCAGAGCAAAAGGAGCTAGTCCTCAGTGGCAAGTAAAATTAGACTTTGTTTCACACACGCACACACACAGACACGCACACCTGTGGAATAACATGTGCACTCACAGAGATACAGCAGATAGCCACCTCTGACGGGCTGATGAAAAACCACAATTTTAAGCTCAGCTTCTTGACTTTCTCTCTTATTCTGTATAAAACTGAACATGCAGTGGTACACACACATGCTGACATGAAACACACTCTCAGATATGTTCACACATTGGTAGATGCGCGCGTACACACACACGCGCACGCACATGTCGGTTCTTTAATGTGCTCAACTTTAAAACTGAGAAGAGGAAGTCATGGGAGGAAACATACTGGGTGTTACAGTGAAATGACTACGTGAGAACACTTACTACAAACATGGTCTTAGGGTGCAAAAGTTACCAAACTGCAAGTGAAAAACTGAAACTAAAAATTTCAAACAGCAAATTAAAAAGACTTTAGCCTCTGTGCATTTCCTGTGTTCAAATGTAAACATCTGAGCAGCACTACTCCTCTTAAAGTCAATAAATGTTGATATGATTATGACAACACGCGTATAACCACTTGGTGAATTCACTTTTTCAACATGTTTTCTGTTCCTGTATTTACATTTACACCTATGTTGGACACAAACGCTTTATTCTCGGGAGTCAAAATAAATGCAGTAGTAGAATAAAATTCGATAAAATAAAATAAAAATAAAAAACCGCAGCATCTTCTCCAGTAGCAATAAGCCGAGTGAGACTTCCCACCTAAAACATATGATTCATATTATGTTGCAGTGTGCCATGGGCTTAAGCTGTTTAGGAAGCAAGCTTGTTGTGTCTGAATAACACAGGGGAATGATGGAGAAATCAATGCACTATAATGCTGCAATATTTTTGGCCCTATCAATAAGTCGACTGTGGCTCGCTTTCAGAGCTATACCCACTACAGAGGCATGGCACAAGAGCCCGCACAATAGTGTTATATAACAGGAAACTCTTGAAAATGGTACGCGTCTTTTACGCTCGATCACTTCATTCCACTATCTCGACAAAAACACCTCGGCCTCTGTCACTTTTTAAACCTTACCTTTATTCTGCTGATTTCCACCGTTCTCCCTTCACACTCCCACGCGTTCAGCCCTCCCTCCTCTTCCAACCCCTTTTCACCACTTCCCCCCTCCATCCATCCACCTATCCATCCATCCTATTTGTTGGTACTCTCAGTGGAACACTTTTGCTATTTATAAAAGCATCAAAGCCCACAGCTTCCAGCACACAGCCACTTGAGAGAAGAAGGGGAGATAGAGAAAGAGGTGGGGGGTAGAGAGGGAGGACTAGTAGACACAAGGAGCAACACGGGCAAAGAAGGACCACGGAAAGCTAGAGATATGTGTAAGTAGGGGAGGAATAAAAATGAATGCACAGGATGTGAGTTAGAGAGGAAAGACCTGTAGGTGAAAAGAAAATGTTGGCGTCTACAGGGCTTAACGGAGGAAAAAACAGCACACTGGATTACAGATGTTCTTAACCACTTTCGTTCATGCAGGATCTCAGTGATCTCACCATCAGCGCGACGCGTGCTCATCCGTGTCCGTGCATGAAAACCCAGTGTTTTTATATGTGCGCGTGTGTGCATATGTGTGTGTCTGTGTGTAGGAGGCAGGTTGCAGATCCCGAGACCTCCCACCCACACAGGTTGGAGTTGCAGAAGCACCTGAGCTGCATTCGCCATAGCCGACAGACACTGGTGTTTGCAAATATTCACTAAGTCATTTGAACCTGAACACTCATGAAAAGCCAGAAGACGTATTATGTGATTCCAGAAGAACTGCGGGCACCGTGCCCAACAACAGCTTTATGGTAGATGGTGAAAGCCAGAGACCACTCGGTTAAACTCGCGCACAAAAGACGGCATGAGTCAAAGGGAAGCTTGAATAGAGCCCTTGAATGGTGCTTTTTATATACATTTTTTTCCCCGTTTGAAAAGCGCTAATAGCTGCAGCAAACAACACCTTTATGGGCTTGTTTTAAGTGCAATCTACACTCTGTGCCTACACCATTTCATCTTCCCTCTCTCTCTCACCTCTTTTCTACCTCTTCTTCCCTGTCCATTATCTTCTCTGCCTGGCAAAAAATATCTCCCACCTATCTGCTGGAGTGTCATTCCAGCATACCTTTTTCTCTCATTTTCAACCATTTGCGCTGGTTTAATTTATTCCACTTTTTTTTTTAGAGTAGATTAGTGCAGAACCAGACCATTTTACCTCTTTGCAGTTCTCTTTATTCAGAGCAGATTCTTTCAAATCAAACGCACACAAAAAACCTCACTTTTGACTTAATGATATCATCAGCAACACAAATAGCACAGCAGTGTGTGTATCCAGGCGTCACACTGCAAAATGATTACATACGGGACGCTAAATATAAACATTAAATAAATTATGCAGAACTTGGTGTGCGTCTCCTCTATATCTGTGCTAATTTATCCTTCCTCTATCTTTATAAATTCCTCTTTCTTTTGGCCTTAGCTTCATGTCTTCAAGTGAGTACGGTATATTCTTGATAGGTTTCATTATTACAAAAACTGAAGGATAACTAAATATTTCATACTTTTCCCCCCCTGCAAACACACAGTCCTCCTCTTCCTACGCCCTTCCCACTCACTGTCTCCCCCTTTCCTGACTCCTTCTCTTCCCTCTATGAATTCCACCCCCACTTCTTCATTATGCCTTTCTTTGCTTCTGCCTCCACCCTTCTCATCTCATCATGCTTATCTTCCATCCTTTCAGCCG